>NW_025421290.1:6250000-7500000 GCF_011764305.1 Mustela putorius furo | reverse complement strand
TAATACATTATATGTTAATAAAAAAAAAATAACCAACAGCAACTATCACCCAGTGCTCATCTTCTGTCTACCAGCCTCTTCTGTTAGGGCCATATATAAGTTCATTAGCCACACAAGCCTAGGTACATGCTCATTATAAATTCATTAGGTGCGTGTCACCTCCAAGTTATTGTAGTGACTGTTTTGTCAAATGTTTTGTCACTCCTTAATAGAATTGCTAAGCTCTGGTCTCTGATGAAAGTTTCCCTGATTAGGCCCCAAATAGTCCTTGCTCTTTGGCCTCTGAGCCAGTGTTTTGGGATTCCTGTTAAGGTAGCACCTCATTCTAGTTTGTATACCAGTGAAGATAAACTAGATTATGCTGCCATAATAACCCCTCAAAGCTCAGTGGCTTCTGACAATAAGGTTTATTTCCTCCTGTGCCACACACTCTTTGCGTCATAGTGAGGGTTCTCTGTGTTGTGCTCATACTGGGACTCACGCTGAGGAATAGCCACCAGCTGAGCATCTTTGATGACTGTAAGAGAAGAAAATAACTCCTGCCCTACCCCACACTAGCTGTTAAACTGTTGCCTGAATGAGACTTCTGCTTACATTTCATTGGCCAGAGTAAGTCACCTGGCGGCCACAACCAATTCGCTAGAGGTGGAAAGTGCAAGAAGTTAAGTGTAATCCTACATTCTACAGGAGAACAGAACTATTTACCCCATACCAACAAATTACTACACCAAAGTACCAAGGTTACATTCCTCCCAAGGTACTCATTTCTTTGTTGATATTTAGTTTGTTTTCTAACTATTTTTAAAAATAGTATTTATTTATTTATTTTTGTGGGGAGTGGGGAGAAGCAGACTTCTCGCTGAGCAGGGAGCTGGGTGTGGGACTTGATCCCAGGACCTCGAGATCATGACCTGAGCCAAAGGAGGATGGATGTTTAACTGACTGAGCCACCCAGGCACCTAATGTTTAGAGTTTGAATAATTAAGTATTGTTTTCTGTTTCATTTTCTAATTATTGGAGAAAAAGAGTCACCGAGTACCTTCTGTATTTTTTTTTTTTTTACTCTGTTCTCACTAGTATTCTTATTTCCTCCCTCTTCCCCATTCATACTTCCCTTCTCTTTAAAGATATTTTTATATGGAGAACATGTCTCTGGGCAAATGCATTTTTATTTTACATGCATGTGAAATGAACATTCTTCTGTAGCCCCACAGGGATAAGTTGGAGTAATAGGAGTAGGAGCTATGGAAAATGTGATTCCATACAAGTAATAACTTTAATGTTTAATTTTCATTTGTATTATTTTAATGCCAGTGTAATCAACCTACAGTATTGTATTAATTTCAGGTATACAATATAGCAGTTCAACAATTCCATATATTACTCAGTGCTCATAAAGAGAAGTATACTCTTTTTTTTTAAAGATTTATTTATTTATTTTAAAGATCGCCTGCGCATCTGAGCTCAGCGAGGGACAGAGGGAGAGGAAGAATCCTTAAGCATTTTACCTGCTTTGCGTGGGGCACATCCCAAGTCTTGATATCAGGACCCTGAGATCATAACGTGAAACAAAACCAAGAGTTGGTTGCTCAACCAGCATCCCAAGTCTTGATATCAGGATCCTGAGATCATAACGTGAAACCAAACCAAGAGTTGGCGTTCAACCAACTGATCTACCCAGGTGCCCCAAGAGAAGTGTACTCTTAATCCCCTTCACCTGTTTTATCCATCCTCCCTCAACCCACCTCTCCTCTGGTGACCCTCTGTTCTCTACAGTTAAGAGTCTGGTTTTTGGTTTGTGTGTCTCTTTTTTTCTGCATTTGTTTTATTTAATTTCCACATTTGAATGAAATCATATGGTATTTGTCTTTCTCTTACTTATTTCACTTAGCATTATACCTTCTAGATCCATCCATGTTGTTGCAAATGGCAGGATTTCATTCTTTTTTATGGCTGAATCATATTCTAATGTATATATACTATATCTTCTTTATTCTTTTACCTAGTTGTGGACACTTAGGCTGCTTCCATAGTTTGGCTATTGCCAAGTAATGCTGCAATAAACATAAATGTATATGAATCTTTTTGAATTAGTGTTTTTATATTCTTTGGGTAAATACCCAGTAGTGCAATTACTGGGTCATAGGGTAGTTATATTTTGGGGGGGTACTTCCATACTGTTTTCCACAGTGGCTGTACCAGTTTGCTTCCATCAACAGTGCATGAGGGTTCCGTTTTCTCCACATCTTCGCCAATGCTTGTTGTTTCTTGAACTTTTGATTTTAGCCCTTCTGATAGACGCCAGGTGCTATCTCATTGTGGTTTTGATTTGCATTTTCCTGACAATGAGTGATGTTGAGCATATTTTCTTGGGTCTGTTGGTCATCTGTATATCATCTTTGGGTAAATTTCTGTTTTTGTCTTCTGTCCATTTTTAAATTGGATTACTTTTTTTTTTTTTTTTGATGTTGAGTTGTGTAAGTTCTTTGTGTATTTTGGATACTAACACTTCTTTGGATATGTTGTAAGCAGATATCTTCACCTATTGAGTAGATTGTTTTTTGGTTTTGTTGGTTGTTTTCTTTGCTGTGCAGAACTTTTTATTTTGACGTAGTCTAAATAGGATGACTTTAACTTTTAAAATCAATATGAGAAGGGACACTATTTAAAGAGTTAGATGGTTCTATGTAAGACTTCAGAAATCCCCTTGTTATCGTCCTCCTCCAATTTCTTATTCCTTAGGGGCAGTTTTTTAAATTGCTCCCTATTTCTTATGGCATCGATCTTCCTATTTCTAGTAAACTTGGCTTTTGGTGTTGTGAAAGTGAAGATTTAGCTCTTTTATTCCTTTTCCCACCGTGACTTTGTGTTTCCTTACTTTCTGTCTCCTCATCCTCTGAACTGTGGTTGTCTTAAATTTAGTTAAATAATTATTCAACATTTACTTTTCTTAAAATTTTATTTATTTATTCAGTGTTTATTTTATTATAATCATGTAAGCTATTTCTGGCTGACCTGTGCAATATTCTCTGCTCTAAGTAATTTCTTGAAGAATCAAATTTATCAAAGATGGAACAAACTGCAAAGGTTTTAGTTACTAATGAGTTCCTATCCTTCAAAGTATGTATGTAAGAATAATCACCAACACCTCTAATTGATGAAATGCATAGTACTTTCACATCTATAATTTCATTCGTCCAATGAACTGGTGTGGGAAAGTATTGTAGCACCGAATGTGCAGTTAGACCTTTTGCTGCTACAAAATTCATTCTATGGGAAAAGAATCCTATGTTAACCCTACTGTCCAACTAGTGTTAAAATAACTGCATTGTAACCACAAGCCCAGGAAAAATTATATTTATACTTGAATTGTTCGAGTGTACTTTTATTTAAAAGTTTTATCTTTTCATTAGGTTTTAGTTATTTTGTATAGTAATAAATGTTATAATACTTATTATCTTAGCCTCAGGATGCATACATTTCCCATCCCCCCATAAAGAAAATATTGAATGACCTATTTTAAACCATTGCCATTAATATAATTGGCTTTAAAATACACTGGTTTAAAATGACTGTAATATGTAATCAGTGTTAATATCAAGGATACCCCTTAATTATATCATTAAACTTACTTTTTTTATATGCCTCCTCACTGTCCTCCCTCATTCTACTTGAATTTCTGAACTCTTGTTCATTATTAAATATCAGCTCTAATGAATTGATATAAATTAGCTCTAATGAAAATAATGTTAAGAAGAAATTGATGAGGGTAGGGAAGGAAGGAAGAAAACAAAAATGAGACAAGATGGGATTGGGAGGGAGACAAACCATGAGAGACTCTTAATCTCACAAAACAAACTGGAGGCTGCTGGGGGGAAGGGGGTGTGGAGAGGGTAGTTGGGTTATGGACATTGGAGAAAGTAGGTGATATGGTGAGTGCTGTGAAATGTGTAAGCCTGATGATTCACAGACATGTACCCCTGGGGCAAATAATAATTATATGTTAATAAAAATAATTAAAGAAGTAATTAAGTAATTAGTTCCTATTTTTTTAAAAGAATAGCTGGTTTTTAAAAATTTATTTTTTTAAATTTAAATTCAATTAATTAACATATAATGTACTATTTGTTTCAGGGGTACAGGTCTGTGATTCATCAGTCTTATCTAATACCCAGTGCTCATTACAACTCATACCCTCCCAATGTCCATCACCCAGTTACCCCATTCGTCTACCTCCTCCCCTCCAGCAACCCTCAGTTTTTTTCCTAAGATTAAGAGTCTCTTATGGTTTTTCTCCCTCTCTGGTTTTGTCTTGTTTCAATTTTTTCTCTCTTCTCCTATGATTTGCAGCCATCAAAAAAAAAAAAAAAAAAAAAGAAATCTTGTCATATGCAACAACATGGATGGAACTAGAGGGTATTATGCTAAGTGAAATAAGTCAATCAGAGAAAGACAATTACCATATGACCTCACTGATAGGTGGAATTTAAGAAACAAGATATAGGATCATAGGAATACCTGCTTCTTAAGGAGAGAAGTTACATGCTTACTGATAAGATTAAAAGAGCAAAGTAGGGATGCCTGGGTGGCTCAGTTAGTTGATCATCTGCCTTTGGCTCAGGTTATCATCCTAGAGTTCTAGCTCCTTGCTCAGTGGGGAGCCTGTGTTTCCCTCTGCGTGCAACTTCTTTTGCTTGTGCATGCTACCCCCAACCCCTGACAAATAAATAAGTAAAATCTTAAAAAAAAAAAAAAAAGCGAAGTAAATACCCAGTTTAGTATAATTTTCACTAAATTTTTAATTCTTCTATCATTTTATTCTTTACTGAGAAAGCATACCCCTCTCCTTATGTTTGAAATTAAAAAAAAATTAAAATTTTCACCTATGCTTGTGGGTGTATATTACCTCCTAGAAGTATGATATATTTTCCCAAACTATCTTCTTTTAAATTTAGGTAGTATAGATCATCAGTAGAAAAACTTCCTGAAAGAAGAAATTGTTCAAGAGAGATCTGAAGGTAGCAAAACGGAAGAGGAAGAATTGACAACAGATGCAGAGGATAGCATGGAAGTAAGTACAGCATGAAGGAAGATGGAAGGAGGATGTCTAAAACAAATCTGAGTTCAGAAGATAGAGTTGAATTAAAATATGGGTTGGAAAAGATGCTTGAATTTCTAAGCTATATAAATAAGTCTAAGTCATGTATTAAAAGTATATTTAGAAGGAATGTCCTTTTAAGAGTTTTATAGCTGTCTTCTAGGGAACATAAAATAAAAAGAATGTGGACATAGTAGATATAGATTTTGGATGTCTCACTCCCATTTAATGGTACTAAATAACGGTATTGATTGTAAGTCTGTTCTAGGTAGAGAAAGATAAAATGCCTAATTTAAAACAAGGATTAAACAATGTTTGAGAATTAATTTTAGAACCCTTAAAAATGACAATTAACTTATCATCCTTTAGTAAATATCTATTAAACTCAAAATATTTCATATTGAATTTTCTAGATATCTTTGATATCTTTTGCAAGTATCAAAAATCAATAGTATTATTAAATCAATGTCATTTTATACCATCCCTCTCAAATATTTACTAGAAGGAAATAGGAAAGTACTGGCAAGATCAAATATATAAGTAATACCTTATATTATTCTTTTTGCAGATTTTACTTCATTCATTTGTTTAACAAATTTATTCAGCAAAACTTTGTTGAACACCTGCTCTTGCTAGATATTACCCTAGGCAACAGAACCGCAGCACTGAAAAAAACAGACAAAACCTCCTGCCCATGTACAACTACAGCTGATGATGTCTTCCAGTTTCAATTTATTTAGAGTGGGCATCTCTTTTGTCATGATGTGCATTTTTTGTAAGTCAGCAGTAGGCTCTCTATCAGAACTGAGTCCTCAGAAATATTTCAGTACATTACAACCAGGAAAAGCCTCCTTAGCTTATTTTTGTCAAGCTGGTAAGTATTTTTTATATTCTACATGATTTTTGTGATGTTTCTATTGCTGTTTAATCAATATTCTCAGTGGGAATTTATTGTCAGGATTAGTATTATGTGCCATAAAGCTGCTACTAAAATATGCCTGCCTTGAGTTTAAATCCCGATTTTGCCACTGTATGATTTTGATCAAGTCACCTAGCCTCTCTGTGTTTTTGTTATATCTTTAATGAGGAAATAATACTTTATAAATTTGTTGTAAGGATTAAATGAATTTACTCATGTGACTAGTCCATAGTAAATACTAGATAAGAATTACCAATTAGTAGAATTACATCTGAATTTCATCTAGTCATTTCTGAAAGTATACTTTTTGGTATTTTTAGTGAACAAATAAAAGTGTTTTAAAACTTTAAATGATATATTAGTAACACTTTTGTTTAATACCTTGCTTTAGTTGTACCATTAATTACACTGATAACCAGTTGAACATAACTAAAAATTGTAATGGTCTCATTAAGTCTTTATCCCTGAAAAAAACACTATTCTTGGAATTAGTAAGTGGAACGAATCCACATTTCTGTTGGTTCTCTTCTAATTGTCATTTGAAAATGGTATTTAAAATTATTTTGAGGGGCGCCTGGGTGGCTCAGTCAGTTAAGTGTTGGATTCTTGATTTCAGCTCAGGTCATGATCTCAGGGTGGTGAGATTGAACCCCACAATGGGCTCTGTGCTGGGTGTGGAGCCTGCTTGAGATTCTCTTCCTCTCCTGCTGCCCCTCCCCCTCACTTGCATGCATGCTCTCTCTCTTTCTCTCATTAAAAAAAAAGCTTTAAAATTGTTTTGAAAGTTTTGTACATGTATCCATGTGTGTTGTGTATGTGGTATTGGAAAAATAATGTCAATTAATTTAGCTTTAAATTAAAAAAAATTTTTTTTTTTAAAGATTTTTTATTTATTTATTTGGCAGTGAGACCATAAGTAGGCAGAGAGCAGGCAGAGAGAGACGGGGAAGCAGGCTCCCTGCTGAGAGAGCCTGATGCAGGGCTTGATCCCAGGACCCTGAGATCATGACCTGAGCTGAAGGCAGAGGCTTAACCCACTGAGCCACCTAGGTGCCCCTAGATTAAATATTTATTCTATTCTTGTTTTAGAAATTTTTTTTAAAGATTTTATTTATTTATTTGACAGAGAAAGATCACAAGTAGGCAGAGAGGCAGGCAGAGAGAGAGAGAGAGAGGAAGGAATCAGGCTCCCTGCTGAGCAGAGAGCCCGATAGGGGGCCTGATCCCAGGAGTCTGGGATCATGACCTGAGTAGTAGGCAGAGGCTTTAACCCACTGAGCCACCCAGGCGCCCCTTGTTTTAGAAATTTAAAAAATGTACTTACAAAGTTAAAATATATCATAAAATCATTAGAAATATGAATGATGAGGCAATAGGAAATAAGGGTATAAAAATATATAACTAGGTATGTTTACTTGATTATTTGTTGTTTTGTATACTTTTAGGGCATACTGATCTGTTTCTTCTTTAGTGTGCAGCTTTCAGGTTTAGCTTTAAAAATTCATCTTTTCTAAGGAGCAAGCCATAAAACATTCATTAAACATTTCTTATTTTTAGATTCTCCAAGAAACTCTGTATTTCTTGAAGAACTGAATGAGGCTGTTAAACCTCTCCAGGACTATGGAATTTCAGTTGCAAAGGTAGGAAGACATTTTTTGTTACTAAATTATTAGTGACAGACACTTTACAATTATATGACTTAAGGCTGAGTATCTAAGTATACTTATGTTTCACACCTTTTTCCAGACTGGAAAAATTTTTTTCCTACCGTTTTATGTATGAAAAAACAGAAGCACTGAAAGATAGTTCCAGGTTATTGTGTAAATTAATACATGAAGAAAAAAAGCTGTTCAGAATTCTTTGGCTTAGAATTTAATTTATTTTGTAAACTGTTTTATTGAGGCCATGGTTCAGTTTTCAATCTTATGGTTAGGCTTTGTTGTTTTGTTTTGCCTGACAAATATATTATAATAGATCTCTATATTCAATTATTTATTAAATTTCAGTTTATTAGCTCAGTTTATGACCACAAACTGAGGTATAAAAATTGAGGTAATTGCTTTTCTAGTCTTCTGAGTCTTTATAATTACTTATGTTTCAGTTTTCCCTTTATTTTTAGAATAAAGTAAAAACACACTAACTTGAAATGATATATTTAATTTTTTTCTCAAAAAAATGTTTAAACTTGTCATTGAGTATATGGAAAATTTCCATATGTGTCATAGATTAGATAGCTCCATGAGCTTTTCATTTAATCTTAGAATTTGTACCTCAGAAAATTGAATGGTTAAAACCCAGTGATTATTGAATTCTCTCAGATTAGTATCTACCTAACTTTCTGTGTACATTTATTCTTTCTTAGTTCGTTAGCCTTCTACCTTTGAGAGATGGTCACTGTCCCACTTGGTCCCTATAGCTAGAGTTCCCAGGGCAGGAAGCATAGAAAGGTTAACTAATCTTGGCTATTAAAGGGAAACTCTTTCCTCTACCCAGAGAACACTTTTGACATAAATGTGTGAATTTTCCCACACCAATCAGTTCTGTCACTAGCCGCCCACTTAGCCCAGATCTTACAGGTTAAGGGCTCAGTTCTATAAGACTCCTCCCCCTGCCGGCTTCAGATGCCAGTCCCAAGGAGTGGATTCCCAGGTTACCTACAACTTCTGCCTGACTTGGCTACAAATTGGGGGCTTTGATAATTTGCTGTAATGGCTCGCAGGATTAAGGGAAAACTAGTACTGGTTTATTATAAATGATGGAGCCCTGGAACAGCCCAATAGATGAGCTGCATAGAGTGAGGTCTGGATGTCTTGAGCACAGGAGCTTCTGTCCTTTTCTGGTTTGGACTGTGCCCACTCCTGGTACTTGGATGTGTTCACCGCCCTGAAAGCTCTCTAAGCCCTGTTGTTTAGGGTTTTTATGGAAATTCCATTATGTGGACATGATTGATTAAATCTTTGGCCCGTGGTGATTAATTCAATCTCCTGAGGGTAGGAGGTGGGACAGAAAGTTCAACCTAATCATGCCTTTGTCTTTTTGGTTAAGAGTCTCCATCTCAAAGCTATATAGGAGCCATCAGGGATCAGTCACCTCATTAGCATGCAGAAAGATACTCTTAAACACTACAGGGGTTTTCTTAGAAGCTCTTATATAAGGAACTGGGGTTAAAGACCAAATATTGGAACAAAAGATACCCCTATCACTCAGGAAATAGTAAGGGTTTCAAGAGCCCTGTGTGAGGAACCAGGGGCAAAAAGCAATTATCTGTTTCTTACTATATCACTGCTAATTACTTAAAAAAAATATTTTTTATGTCAATTCTATATGTAACTTTGTTAACTTTGGACAACTGATTTCACTCTAGAATGATAATGGTGCTCATCTTCAAGGTGCTTTTAATAAAGTTCTAAAGTTTAGAAATGAAATACTTGGCTGGTATGACATTCAAAAGGGATAATCATGTTGTTTATCTAGTAGCTAATAACTGTGTATCTAGTAACTAAAATAGAGTATTAAGGTTTATGCCCAGGGTGTTGCCTTTATGAACTAACAAAACTTAAAGTCTTGATTTTACAGTTGAGGATGCTAAGCTGTGTGGAAAGGAGACTGGGGAATAAGACAGACCTATATTGAGGACCTAGCTCACTCTCTGGCACACAATAGATACTGGGTAAATGTTTATGACCTTGAAATGAGGTGACTTTGTTCAGTCTTTTAGATAGATATGTGACTAAGATCTGGTCTATTTCCTTGGAGAATTTAGATCCTATATAGGGGAGAAAAAATATATTTGCAAATAATTTCAGAAATTAGCAGAACACAATCATTGTAATAGTTACAAATAAAATGCCATTTTAGGTTTAAAGGAAGGGAAGCTCATACCTGATTATCAGGGCAGAGGGTCATGTGTGGTAGTAGGAAAAACTTGACAAAAAGTAGCATTTTGAGATGGTCTTTAAAAGTTAAGATTTCAGGAAGAAGATGCAGATGAAGGAAACAATAAATTATAAATTAGACTAAATGTTCCAGTTAAGACAAAGCTGGGTATGATAACCAAACCCTACTCTGTAATATTTAGAAATTCATCCTAAAATAAAGGCTTCAGACATCTTCAAGGTAAATGAAGGAAAAAGATGTATCATGTAAGTGATGATCAGAAGAAAGCTGGTGTAGCTATCTTACTATATCAAAGCAGGTTTTATTTATTTATTTATTTTTAAAAAAGATTTTATTTATTTATTTGTCAGAGACAGAGGGAGAGAGAGCGAGCGAGCACAGGCAGACAAAGAGGCAGGCAGAGGCAGAGGGAGAAGCAGGCTCCCTGCCGAGCAAGGAGCCAGATGTGGGACTCAATTCCAGGACCCTGGGATCATGACCTGAGCCGAAGGCAGCTGCTTAACCAACTGAGCCACCCAGGCGTCCCATCAAAGCAGGTTTTAAAACAAAAAAACCTTTAGATCATCTTGACTCTTCATTTTGTTGTAAACAATCCATCAATAAATCTTTAGGTTCTATTATTAAAACTTCTTAAATCTTCTCACATCCTATACTTTCACCACACCCTGCCCCGTCTAAATCTTTTTCACTTCTCATCTGGGAAATTATAGTAGCCTTCTAATAATTGGTCTTTCTCCTTTAACTCTTGTCCCACTAAACTTTTCTCCACACATAATTCATATGTATCAGGTCACTTTGCTACCCCTTCCCATTAGATTAGGATAAAATAGAAACTTTCCCTTTTACTGACACTGGTTTCTTCTCTAATTTCATTTTTTGTCTCTTTACCTAGCTCAGTTTGTTCCTGAAACCTACAGGTCATTTTTTTGTTACTTGGACAAGCTAGAATTGTTTTTTTTCCATAAGGCCTTTGCAAATATTTTCCCTGCTGCTTAGAACTTCTCTCTTCCATATATTTATATAATCATATGCATCGTTCCATTCCTTCTGTTCTTTGTGCAAAGGTCATTCCCTCCTGTAAGCCTTCCTTGGTTACCTATCTAAAGTGTCCTGTCATACACTGTCCCCTTAGAATTTTTTTCTATATGGGACTTAACACTGCATATTAATTAGTTTTTAAAATTGTATCTACTTTTAGAATGTAAGTTCTAAAGATAAAGATTTTTATTTGGAACTTAACTGTACCCCTGGTGACTAGAAGACTGACTAACATTAGGTAGGTGTTCATATATATGTTGAATGGGATGAATGGAAAAAAAAAATCTATTGTCATAATGTCAATCATCCCCTATACTCTGACTTGTAAAAATTCTTGCTAACATTCAGTTTTTTTTGGGGGGGGTGTAGCTGTATTCTGACTTTTAATTCTAATTCTCTATTCCTAATACTTTTTTCTGAGGATCAGTTCTCCTTTTCTTGCTTTTGAAAATAAACATGGCTTCCCCACTTGTCATCCTGCTTCCTTTCAGACTCTGTTAAAATTAAATTGAGCAATGCACACACAGAGACACAGAAAACCCAGAACCCATTTAAAAAAAAAAAACAAAACTTACAAAGTCTAAAATGAAATAACTTTTTCTTCCAGCCTTAGTTTAAGTTTTGTTAGCAGCTACTCCTTGCCCCATCTCGAAACCTCTTCATTCTCTTTATCGCTTTCCTTTCTCCTCTATCCCATGCTAAAAACACATGCCCAGTCTTCTCGCTAGATCTCCTTGCTGGATTGGTGAAAAATCTCTTGAACCTCTTCTGTCCTTCTTTGCTTTACTTCAGGTGCCAGTCATCTTTGCCCTGCACTGATGTGATACTCATTTAACCTGCCTCCTTATCTTTGCGCTCACTTGCCTTCCATTGTGTCTTCATGTTGCTGCCAGGATTATCCTTCTATTTTTCACAGAGTCTAGATTATAAACTATCAAGGGCTGTTATGGCTGCTTTAATGTCATCAGTGATTAAGGTTCATTGTTTCTGTGGCACCATCCTCAGCAAGGGTTTCTCCTTTCAAGATGTTTTATGGTCCATGATTACTGCTGGTGCCCTAGCTGCCTTGTCTGTTTTTTGTCAGAAAGAAGTGGGAAAAGAGTGTAAGTCAGCTCCCTTTTAGGAACCATCTGGAATTCAATGCCAGTGACTTCAAACACTGTTCAGCCATCTGTACCTGTTGGGGAGTCTGGAAAAGTCTTTCATTGGGGCACTTGGGTTTAGAGAAGTTCTGTTAGTAAAACAAAAGAGAAGGATGGATTTGGGGTAAGAAACCAACAGTATCTGTATTCCAGCTGTTGAGATGCTTTCATGCTCCCAACTTACCACTTACTTCTGCTTCTTGGCTTTTACTCATGATTTTTTGCCCTGTCTTAATTGTTTCTTTCCTTTTCTACCTGGTTACCTCCAACTTGTTCCATAAGGATGAGTTAAATGTAAATGCTTAAGTACAATTAAATAGAACTATTAGGTGTAGAAATAATTCCTTAGGGTTACCTCAAGCACTTGAATAAATGAGCAATTATAGGATACAAATCAGAAAGAAAAGTAAAATAAAAAATCTGACCTGGAGACAGACTGTACTGCTTAATTTTCCTTCTTGTTTCCCTAACCAAGAAACTTGACCTTCTGATATATACTCTAAACCTTAAATATAATCTTTTAAAGGTTAATTGTGTCAAAGAAGAAACATCAAGATACTGTGGAAAAGAGAAGGATTCGATGAAAGCATATTTATTCAGGTAAAGTATTTTTTTGAGTGTGATAGGCAGATATAAAGCTATACTTCTAGAATGTTAAAATATACAAAATATCACTAAGTCAGAATAAAGTTGCATGCAGTAGGAGTCATATGAAGCTTAGCAAACAGTCTAAGCCATAGATTTTTTTTACCTGTGCTTCAGCTTTCTTATCTATAAAATGAGATAAAATAACTCTAAAACCTACCTCATTGGCTTGTTTTGAATATTACATGAGAATTCTTATGTAAATTCCTACTATATAAGTGCCTAAAAAGTAATCACTTAACAAATTTAGTGTTTTGAGTAGATCTGTCAGGTCCATATTTGGGTGTGGAAGAAATGTATTTTTGAAAGATCTGCCAATGTCCCAGTTAAAGATTCCTCTCCACTTTGGTATGCTAGTCTCTCTGAGGTTTCTCAGAGTCTTTTTCCCAAACTATTTGGATTTGGCCTAAGAAGAGGGGACAGATTCTGTCTCCTCAGAGATCAACTGCTAAGGACACTTCTTTTTCTCTGCAACTTGTCTTCTTTCCCAGCCCATTTAGGGAATGTGTGTATCTATGACTGGGAAGTTGGTAGGAAGCCTTGTTGAGACTCATGTGTTTTTCCCAGTCTTTTTGCCTAGCCCAGGGTCTAAGCTCCTCAAAGTCAATGTATTTATTGAGTGTAAATATTCAATAAATATTTTTGTGTGTTTTACGGTCAGCATGCTGGTAGGGGAGGAACATGGGGTAATAGATAACATTCAGGCTCTGACATCAAAGAACTTACAACCTACTGTATTAGAAAGACAAGAAAAATGAATTCCAAGGGAATATTTCTGTAATGCTTTTTGAAATTTTTTGTAGGGGCAACATCTTACTTAGAGAATTCCCTCCTGATACTCTGTTTGATGTGAATGCCATCGTTGCTCATGTTCTCTTGTAAGTATGGAGGTACCCATTCATTTGTTTATCTCTTGATTTCATTAGAGGCTACCACAGTCCATTAAAATATTTTAGGGTTTTAACATTATATTTGTAGGCATTCATTTCACATATATTACTGGTCTATCTTCTCCCTATGTAGAAGATCTCAAATGTCTTGAATGGCAGAGGATACAAAAACATTTTTATGTAGGAAATAGGAGAGGACATAATCACATGGTGATAGTATTGCTTTTCCTTTTGAGTATAACTGTGGAGTAAGGTTTTTACCAGGTAAGAAGCTCATTTTGCTATTCTCACTGGGATTTTTAAAATGTCTGGCTTGCTTCTCATCCCAGCCAGATTTTTCTGGAGTGTGTAGCTCTGTGCCTACTTGGTAGGTGCAGAAACAGTGCAAATAGTCCCAGCACACATCTTAGTGTTTACTGAGAGAGGGAGAGAGAGAGAATCTAAATTTAACTTCCCTGGCATGGAATCTTTACACCTAGGATTTAGGCCCACGAGGAGTCCATTCTTGTATTCTCCCCCTGAATGGAGTCTGGTTTCCTCCTCAGTGACACAGCTAGAAGCTACAACTTAATCAGGGATACAGGTTACAGGGACTTTTCCAGTTTAATGTTATATTAGGACTGCTGGCACTTAGACCTTTGCTGACATTGGGTATCTTTGCTGTCTACTTGGCTACCCTATTCCTTCTCCTCTTGGACTGGATTCCCGTAAAAATGGGTGAAAGTTAAATGACAGGAAACTCAAAACTTATAGGTGAAAAGTTGTGGTTATCATTTTGAAAATGGACACTTTTAAATGTTCCAGTACCCATCATATATAAATGAAAAGATTTTAGAAATCCCTGCCAGTGATGGAGCCTAAGACCTGTAGACTAAGAAGCCACTTGTAAAGAGTAAGTGGTGGCATTTTGGAGAGGAATTCCAAAGAGCTGGTATGGCTTCTGTTCTCTAGGAATATAGTGTTTTGTTGCATAGACAGATACAGAAACAGGAAATATTAAGTAATAAGTAAATTGGTAGCAACTTCTATGTATGAGGGAATAAGGATCCACAACACAGGGAAAAATTTCTTGTGTCTAGAATGAAGGCGGATATTTGTTAAGAAGGCTTCCTGGTGGAGGTGGCACTTGGGATGAATCTTAAAGGATAAGCGGGAGTTTGCTTGGCGAAGAAACAGAAGATGGGGAGGCGGGGGAAACTGAGCAAAGGCATGGAGGTTAGAATACTTTGGGAGGGGGCAATTTTTTTTTTTAAATAAAATTTTTAAAAGATTTTTATTTTTTTGAGAGAGAGCAGGGGGAGAGGCAGAGGGAGAAGCAGATGCCCTGCTGAGCAGGGAGCCCGATATAGGGCTTGATCCCAGGACCCTGGGATCATGACCTGAGCCAAAGGCAGACACTTAGCTGACTGAGCAAACCCGGATGCCCTATGGAGGGGTGCAGTTTTTACTGCAGTATGAAATGTGAAACAGGAGAGGAGAGCAGAAAAGTAGGTATGGGGTTCAGATGAAAGGATCTTTGTTTACCATGTGAAGAAGTTAAGGCTTTGGAGTAGCCACTGAAGAGTGAGGAGTTTAGCTCCAAGCCAGAATCCTTGTGTGACCTATGAGTCATGACCATAGGCAATTACGGTCTTTGTCTGGCAGCTCTCATAGGGGAAACGTGCCCTGCCCGCACCAGCCTGGCTGTGTGCCCAGTGCATTATTTTCTAAAAAAATTGAGATCTAGGACTCAGGCACCTAGGCCAGACATGCTCATATGTAACCTGTATTTCTAGCCCAGGTGTCCCTATACAGAGGCCTCCTTATCAGGGACCTTGACTGAGGCACCTCCTAGGCACATTTGCTAAGACCTTCTTATCAGAGGTCTTTGGTTGAGGCACTTTCCTCCACTTGACTCAGTATCTTTCCGTGTCTGGCTCTTCCCCCTTCCTTTCCCCTTGGACCACAAGTCTATAGTCAAGAGCCTTTTGTTTGGGGCCCCTTGGAATGAGGTGCCCCCATGCATGTGACTGCATCCACCTGACCCTTGCCTAATGCTGGCCCATGGTGGTTGTGGCAAGGAATGGAGCCCTGTGGAACTGCGCCTCTCTATTGGCCTCTGGCTTGCCCTCCTGTTACAGTGAGGGAATAAAGACTTGATTGTTACTTAAGTTTGGCTCACTATCTTGACCACCTCAATGTTTGATTGCTCACTAGAGGGTTGTAGGCAGTAAGTGATGTAATCAGATTAGTACCTTCGAGCTCTTTCTGGTGGACGTGAGACAGATTTGTGAAGTCCAAGCACACATAGAAAGCATTGTGTGTCTATTATACAACCTAGGGAGGTAAAATAGAGATAGCAAAGAGGGGATTTTCTTTTTAATGCTTAGGGGGTGAAGTTAACTGGATTTGCTAAGGGCTAATTTGGTAATAATCAGCAAGACTACAAACTCGAAGCTAATCCCTAATCTCTTCTTTTCTGTCTTTCCAATCTTACTCTACCCCAAATCCTCTCTGATTAACATCTGAAGTAGGCAAGGAAGAAGAACAGATTGACAGGGGAAGATATTTTAATAAGGGGAATGCCCATCAGACCTGAGTCTCCAGTAGGGACCTGTGGGAATTTGAACCACTGAGGAGTAGAGATGTAGGTGTAGTCAACATACAGGTTATTCAGGGAGCATTTGACACAACACCAACACTCATGGGAAGAAGAAACTGAGGCGGGGGGGGGGAATGTAAATGTAGAATTGCAAAGAGGCAATGTCCTCATTTTAATTTAAAATGTAAGAAAAATGACGTGTGGAATATAGTATTTTACAAAAATTCTCTGTAGTGATATTTAGAATGTTGAAGAACTGTGCTAGATAATGTGCCATGTCATAGCCGCACCTTCCAAATAACCGTGAGGAAAAAAATACCTTTCAATTTGACATTCTGCTTTAAGGTGCTAAAACCATCAGTTTGAAATATCCAGTGCCTGGCAAGCAGTTTCTCTCCTTAATGCCCATCACCCATTTAGCCCATCTCTGGCCCACCTCCCTCCATCAATCTTGTTTGTTCTCTATAGTTAAAGCTCTGTTCTATGGTTGCCTCTTCCCTATCCCACCCCCATGTTCATTTGATTCTTAAATTCTACATCTGCATGAGAACATATGGCATTTGTCTTGATGATACACTCTGGGTCCATCCACATTGTTGCATATAGCGAGATTTCATTCTTTTTTTTTTTTTTTTTTTTTAAGATTTTATTTATTTATTTGAGAGAGAGACAGTGGGAGAGAACATGAGCGAGGAGAAGGTCAGAGAGAGAAGCAGACTCCCCGTGGAGCTGGGAGCCCGATGCGGGACTCGATCCCGGGACTCCGGGACCATGACCTGAGCTGAAGGCAGTCGTCCAACTGAGCCACCCAGGCGTCCCGAGATTTCATTCTTTTTGATGGCTGAGTGATATTCCATTATGTATATACATATATGCACACACATACACGTACCACATCATCTTTACTCATCAGTTGATGGACATTTGTGTTCTTTCCATAGTTTGCTTGTTCTTAGTAATGCTGCCATAAACATTGGGGTGCATGTATCCCTTCAATTCAGTATTTTGTATCCTTTGGGTAAATATCTAGTAGTGCGAGAACTACACTGAATTCTAGGGTAGTTCTATTTTTAACTTTGTGAGGAACCTCCATACTCTTTTCCTGAGTGGCCACACCACTTGTTTCCTTTGTTGTTAATTTTAGGCATTCTGAGGTGGTATTTGATTGTAGTTTTGATTTGTATTTCCCTGATGATGAATGATGTTGAATGATCTGGATGTCTTCTTTAGAAAAATGTCTATTGATGTCTTCCACCCATTTCTTAACTAGGTTATTTGTTTTTTGGGTATTGAGTTTGTTCTTTATAGATTTTAGATATTAATTCTTTATCTGATATGTCATTTGCATATATCTTCTCCCATTCCAAAGGCTACCTTTTTGTTTTATTGATTGTTTCCATTGTTGTGTAGAAACTTTTTATCTTGATGAAGTCCCAGTGGTTCATTTTTGCTTTTCTTCCCTTACCTCCAGAGATGTATGTAGTAGGGAGTTGCTATGGTTGATGTCAAAGAGATAGTGCCTTTGTTCTCTAGGATTTTGATGCTTTCCTATCTCACATTTAGGTCTTTTGTCCACTTTGAATTTATTTTTGTGTATTGTGTAAGAAAGTGGTCTAGTTTCATTCTTCTGCATGTTCCTATCCAGTTTTCCCAATACCATTTGTTGAAGAGACTGTCCTTTTTCCGTTGGATATTCTTTCCTGCTTTGTTGAAAATTAGCCTCCCTTACCCATTCGTTTAAAAAAAATTTTTTTTTTTTTTAGATTTTTAGATTATTGGAAAATGTATTGTATGGTCTCCATCTTTTTGTAGTATTTGAGGCCTGATTTGTGACCTAGTATGTGATCTATTCTGGAGAAGGTCCCATGTGCACTTGAAAAGAATGTGTATTCTGCTGCTCTGAGCTGAAGTGTTGTGAATATATCTGTTATTTTAAGTCCATGTGGTCCAGTGTATCATTCAAAGCCATATTTCTTTGTTGATTTTCTGCTTGGATCGTCTGTCCATTGATGTAAGTGGGGGTGTTAAAGTCCCCTACTATTATTATTTTATTACTAATGCATTCCTGTATGTTTGTTATTTAATTATATTATATATTTGGGTGCTCCCAAGTTGGGGGCATAAATATTTACCATTGTTAGATCTTCTTGTTGGATAGACCCCTTTATTATGATGTAGTGCCCTTTTTCCTCTCTTGTTATAGTCTCTTTAAAATCTAGATTCTCTGATATTAGAATGGCTACTCTGACTTTGTTTTGACATCCATTTGCATGGTAAATATTTCAACATACCTTCACTTTCAATCTATAGGTGTCTTTAGGTCTAAAATGAGTCTCTTATAGGCAGCATATATTGAAGGGTTTTTTTTTTTTAATCCATTCTGACACCCTGTGTCCTTTGGAGCTTTTAGTCCATTTATATTCAGAGTGATTTTTTGATAGATATGAACTTAGTGCCATTTTATTACTTGTTTTGTTGTTGTTTCTGGAGATTTTCTTTGTTCCTTTCTAGTCTTTGTCACTTTTGATCTTTCTTTCCCATTTAGAGAGTATCCTTTAATATTTCTTGAAGGCTAGACAAACTCCTTTTGTTTGTCTAGGAAGCTCTTTATCTCTCCTGTTCTGAATGACAGCCTTGCACGATAGAGGATATGAAGAGCATAAGAGCTGTATATTTTTCCCATTTAGCATGTTGAATATATCGTGCCACTTTCTTCTTGCCTGCTGAGTTTCTGTGGAGAGATCTTTTGCTAACCTTATTCGCCTTCCCTTATTTGTTAGGGACTTCTTTTGTTTTGCTTCACTTAGTATTTTTTCCTTATCTCTAGATTTTGCAGATTTTACTATGATCTCTCTTGGTGTTGGCCTGATTTTGTTGATTTTGATGGGAGTTCTCTGTGCCTCCTGGATTTGGATAGCTGTTTCCTTTCCCAGACTGGAAAAGTTGTTAGCTGTAATTTCTTCAAATAAACCTTCTGCCCTCTTTTCCCAATTCTTCTGGGACTCCTATGATACAAATGTTATTATGCTTTATAGAATCACTGAGTTCCCTAGGTCTACATTGATGATCCAGTATTTTTATTTCCCTCTTCAGCTTCATTATTTTCTATAATTTTGTCTTCTGTATCACTTATTTGTTCCTCTGCTTCTTCCATCCTTGTAGTCATTACATCCAGTCAGTTTTGCATCTTGGTTATTGCAGTTTTCATTTCAGCCTGACTACATTTTAGGTTTTTTATCTCTTGGATAAGGGTCTCCCTGCTGTCTTCTGTGCTTTTCTCAAGCCCAGCTAGTATCCTTATGATTGTTGCTTTACATTCTGGATCAGGAATATTACTTATATTTGTTTTCATTAGATCCTTGGCAGTGTGATCTTTTCTTATTCTTTCTTTTGGGATGTATTCCTCTGTCTTGGCATTTTGTATAGGTCTCTGTTTTCTTCTTTGTGTTAGGAAAGCCTGTTATGGGGGCACCTGGGTGGCACAGTTGGTTGAGTGTCTGCCTTTGGCTCCGGTCATGATCCCAGGGTCCTGGGATTGAACCCTACATTGGGCTTCCTGCTCAGCAAGGAGCCTGCTTCTCCCTCTTGCTCAGCGGAGATCCTGCTTTTCCCTCTCTCTCTGCTGCTCCCTCTGCTTGTGTTCTCTCTGTGTCAGATAAATATATAAGGTATCAAAAAAAAAAAAAAGGAAAGAGAAGAAAGCCTGTTATCTTTCCTGCTCTTGAGAGTAATGGTTTTATGAAGTAGAGGTCCTGTACTGTCCAGGGCCTGGTGCTTCAGGAAGTGTGTCAGAGTGTATACTCTGATGCTGTGTTTTTGGCCTCTCTTTCCTTCAGGTCAGTCCTCTTCAGAGTTTCTCCTTGCCTGCAGTGGCGAGTGTTTGAATCTTGGCCAGAGTGTGGCACGTTTTAACTAGTGTATTCCTGTCTTTTTTTTTTTTTTTTAAAGGTTTTATTTATTTATTTGATGGATAGAGATCACAAATAGGCAGAGAGGTGGGCAGAGAGAGAGGAGGAAGGAGAGAGGAAGCTAAGCAGAGAACCCGATGTGGGTCTCGATTCCAGGACCCTGGGATCATGACCTGAGCCGAAGGCAGAGGCTTAAACCCACTGAGCCACCTAGGAACCCATTTTTTAAAAAAGATTTTATTTATTTATTTGACAGAGAGAGAGGTCAAAAGTAGGCAGAGAGGCAGGCAGAGACAGAGAGCAGGCTCCTCACTGAGCAGAGAGCCCGATGTGGGCCTTGATCCTGGAACAGAGATCACGACCTGAGCCAGACGCAGAGGCTTAACCCACTGAACCACCCAGGCACCCTCCCCTCTGTTAAAAGAGACCTGATGCTATTTCCACTAGAGCTGAAGCTTTATAGAGCTTTATGTTTAGTAGATGTGGTATATGGAGGATGAAGGGTTGTGCTGGTCTTCTTGGAGAGGGTCCCACCACGCTGGTTCTTAGGCACGCTTGTCCAAGAAAGCAGCAGCAGCAACAGAACACAGGGGGCAAGGCTTGGTGTAAGCTGTTTAGCCTACCACTGTTGGCATTGTGCTGCTTATTGAAATTAGTTTATGCTAGGTGGAGGGGGAGGGAAATGGGGCCAGCCCTCTCTCTTGCCCCTAGAGAGGGGAGTATATGCCTGCCACTGTCCAGGAAGTCCTCCTGGAAGGGCAAAGAATCTCCCCTCATGTGTCCTACGCATCCCTCAGATACCTGCCTTTACCCTGTCTTTGTCCAGCAGGGCTGCCCTCCTGATAGCACAGTGCACCTTGGGGTCTATCCCAGGCAGACTGGTTGTGTTTTAAAACTCCAAACTTTAAGGACCTGGCATGGTGGGGTCCTACAGTGTCCTATAGGGCAGGGTCTCACTGTGCTGAGAGTGATACAGGTTTGTCCCAGAAGAGTAGTCACACCAAAGTGCAGAGGTTTGGAGTTTGTTTGTAAACCGCAACAAAGAGCTGGTGTTCAGGTTAGCAGCCCTCAGCAGGTGTCTTTGCATCTATGCTGAGAGGTGGAGAGGGAAACAGTGCATGCTGGCTCTTTAGTCCATCTCTCCCAGATGCGCTTCAAGAATGGGGAACTGCCTCTCCTAGTGAGTTCCAAAGAATCCTACGATCAACATCTGCCTCCAGGCTATCTGCCTTCTTTCTCCACAGGAGAACTGTAGCCCCTGCCAGGATCCACACCAATCTTGCTGTGGACAGCTAAAACTCTAGTCTTTGAGCCCCACTGGTTGTCAAAAAATATTGAAAATAAGCTCCTCTCATTCTCCCTGTCAGTTGCTCTGGGGAAGTGTTTTCCATATGCAGTCCCCTGTGCATTCCTCTTTCCCTCTCTCCTTCCCTCCTCTGTGACCAGAGTTCCCTGCCCTCTGCAGCACCCATGATCTATTTCTCCCCCAAACCACATCTCTGCACCTCCTACCTTCCATGATACGTCTTCTTCTCTCCCTCTAGATGTGCAGTTTGTTCTGTCAGTCTTCAGATCAATTTTGTCCTAAACAAACAGCTTGATTAAAGAGAAGAGTTAGTAAATCAAACCTAGGTTCTGCAACTTGTGAATTTCTGCCCATGGTACTGGGAATTCTCTCTCTCTGGGATGTGATTATGAGTGTACAAGACACCACTACTAGTCTCTTACCCTTCCAATTTAGAGGATGAACTAGATATTTTTAAAAAGACTTTAATTTTTAGAGAGAGAGCATGAGCATAAACGGGGATTAGGGGCAGAGGGGGAAGGAGAGAGACCAGCAGACTCTGTGCTGAATGCAGAGCCTGATGTGTGGCTTGACCTCAAGACCCTGAGATCATGACCTGAACCAAAATCAAGAGTTGGATGCTCAGCTGACTGACTGTGCCATCCAGGTGCCCCTAGATTTGGTTTTTCTTTTGTTTTGTTTTAGAGCAGTATTAGATTTAGAGAAAATTGAGCACATAGTGCAGAGAATTCTGTATAACTCCTTTCTCTTCTGTGTTCAGTTTCCCTTATTGTTAACATTTTGCATTAGTGTGGTACATTTGTTACAACTGATGAACCAATATCAATATATTATTAACAAAAGTCCATAGTTTACAGTAAGATTCAGGCTTTCTGTTGTACAGGTCTGTGAGTTTTGACAAATGTATAATGATACATATTCACCATTATAATATCAAACAGAATAGTTTCACTAGCCTGAAAAAAATCCCATGCTTCACCTATTTATCCCTCCTTTCCACTCCCCAACCACTAATCTTCTTACTGTCTCTATAGTTTTGCCTTTTCTAGAGTGTCATATAGTTGGAATCATAGAACTGTAGATTTTCAGATTGACTTATTTTACTTAGCAATATTTATTTAAGTTTCTTCCATGTCTTTTCATGGTTTGATGGCTCATTTTTAAAAAACTTTTAATTCTAGTATACCTAACATACAGTACTATATTAGTTTCAAGTGCACAAATTAGTGATTCAGCAACTTTCATACATCAACTGGTGCTTATCATGACAAGTGCACCTCTTAATCCCCATCACCTATTTTACCCATCCACCCCATCCACCTCCCCTCTAGTAACCATCAGTTTGTTCTCTATAGTAAGAGTCTGTGTCTTGGTTTGTTTCTCTCTCTCTTTTTTTTTTTGCCTTTGCTCTTTTTTTTTGTTTCTTAAGTTCCATGTGTGAGTGAAGTCATATGGTATTTATCTTTCTCTGACTTATTTCACTTAGCATTATACTCTCTAGCTCTATCCAAGTTGTTGCAAATGGAAAGATTTCATTCTTCTTCATGGCTGAACAATATTCCATTATATATATAAACACACAGATACACGTACATATATGTGTGTACATATACACACATGTGTATGTATACATATATACACATATGTGTATACATGTACATATATACATATGTACACACACACACACACCACATCATTATCCATT
Organism: Mustela putorius furo; assembly: GCF_011764305.1. Classification (NCBI taxonomy): domain Eukaryota; kingdom Metazoa; phylum Chordata; class Mammalia; order Carnivora; family Mustelidae; genus Mustela; species Mustela putorius. The sequence continues at coordinate 7,476,871 of NW_025421290.1, read as the reverse complement.
CATCTGTTGATGGACATTAGGCTGCTGCCATAATTTGGCTATTATAATTAATGCTGCAATAAACATGAGGGTGCATGTATCCTTTTGAACTAGTGTTTTGGTATCCTTTGGATAAACACCTAGTAGTGCAGTTGCTGGATCATAGGGCAGCTCTATTTTTAACTTTTTGAGTTAAAAACACTGTTGCATACTGTTGCAGAGTGGCTATATCAGTTTGCATTCCTACCAAAAGTACATGAGGATTCCTTTTTCTCCACATACTGTTGCAGAGTGGCTATACCAGTTTGCATTCCTACCAAAATTACATGAGGATTCTTTTTTCTCCACATACTCACCAACACTTGTTTCTTGTGTTTATTTATTTATTTTGAGAGAGAGAGAGAGAGTGGGGGAGGGACAGAGAGGGAGGGAAAGAGAATCTTAAGCAAGCTCCATGCCCAGTATGGAACCCAACACCAGGCTTGATCATATGACCCTGAGATCTTGACCTAAGCCACAATTAGGAGTCTGGACACAACCAATTGAGGCACCCAGGCACCCATGTTCCTTGTGGTTTTGATTTTAGCCATTCCAACAGGTGTGAGGTAATATCTCACTGTAGTTTTAATTTGCATTTCCCTAATGATAAGTTATGTTGAACATTTTTTCATGTGTCTGTTGGCCATCTAGATGTCTTCTTTGGGGAAATGTCTGTTTATTTCTTCTGGTTGGCTCATTTCTTTTATCACTGAATAATATCCCATTGTGTGGCTATACCAGTGTTTGTTTATACATTCACCTATTGAAGACATCTTGGTTGAGTCCAAGTTTTGACAATTATGAATAAAGCTTCTATAAATGTTCATGTGTAGGTGGGCTGTACTATTTTGTATTCACACCCACAATGAATGAATGAGTTCCTGTTGCTCCACATCCTTGTCAGCATTTGGTATTGTCAATTTTTTTAAAAAAAGATTTTATTTATTTATTTGACAGAGATCACAAGTAGGCAGAGAGGCAGGCAAAGAAAGAGAGGGGAAGCAGGCTCCTCACTGAGCAGAGAGCCTGATGCGGGGCTCGATCCTAGGACCCTGGGATCATGACCTGAGCTGAAGGCAGAGGCTTTAACCCACTGAGCCACCCAGGTACCCCAGTATTGTCAATTTTTAAAAAAATTTTTAACCATTCCAGTTGTGATATCTCATTGTTTTAATTTGCAGTTTCCTAATTACATATGATGTTGTGCATCTTTTAATATCCTTATTTTCCATCTGTGTATTTTCTTTGGTGGAATATCTATTTGAATCTTTTGTCCATGTTTACTTTTATTTTTTTAAAGATTTATTTATGGTCCTTTGGTCCTTTGCTCTGGTCCATCACAGTAGACAAGGGGAAGGGAGGAGAACTGAATGGGAAGAAAGAGAGAAACAAACCATGAGAGACTCCAGACTCTGGAAAGCAAACTGAAAATTACAGAAAGGAGGGGGTGAGGGGAATGGGGTAGCTGGGTAATGGGTATTAAGAAGGGCACAAGTGGTGATGAGCCATGGATGTTATACATGACTAATGAATCATTGAACACTACATCAAAAACTACCAAAAAAAAAAAAAAAAAGATTGATTTATTTTAGAGGGGTGGGGGGCCCAGAGGGAGAGAAAGAGAATCTCAAGGAGACTCCCTGCTGAGCGTGGAGCCCTACAATGGGCTCAGATTCATGACTCTGAGATCATGACCTGAGCCAAAATCAAGAGTTGGATGTTTAACAGACTGAGCCACCCATATTTTTTTTTGCCCCATCTTTTGCCCGTATTTTAATTAGATTGTTTTCTTATTGTTGAAGTTTTGTGTTTTTGACAACCAAAAAGTCTTTTTAAATTTTATTATTTATTTTACTGAAGTATAATTGACACACAATAGCCTATTAGTTTTTGGTGTACATGATAGTAATTTGATATTTTTATACGTTGGCAAATTATTCTAACACTTGCCATCTGTCACCATTAAAGTTATTATAATACCATTGACTGCTGTCACCATGTTGTGCTTTCATCTCCATGACTTATTTATTTTTTATTTTCTTTGCTGCAGCACTTTATTTTCCTCACACAATGATGCTTTGCTGGGGCCTAATGTTTTCACAGAACAATAGAAACCAAAATTTACTGCCTGTCTTAAACAATTGAGAAAATCCTTCCATAAGTTAAAAGGATGAATACATTTACAGTTGTAAATGCAAACTGTTTTCCAGCTTATGGCAATTAACAATCCACAGTGTTCTGCCAGGAAAACATTGGGTAAGAAAGGAAAGTGGGTCCTTAGGTTCAGACATTTCCAAGCCTGTCAGACCAGCAAGATAGAAATGACAGCTGGTTCAGTATTCTTGCCAGCCTCTAGAGAAATCCTCGAATAGGCAGCTCTTACACATTAATAACCTGCACAGATCAAGAACCTTATGGTCTGGCAGATTCTTATCAAACCGATGGATTTCTCTTTATATGACTTTATTTTATAACTGAGAGTTTGTACCTTTTAATCCCCTTCACCTATTTTGCCCTCAGCCCCTCCCACCTTGAATCTGTTTTGTTCTTTTTTTTTTTTTTTTTAGATTTCACATGTAAGTGAAATCATATAGTATTTGTCTTTCTCTGTTTGACTTACTTGACTTAGCAGAATACACTTCGGGGTCCATCTGTGTTATCTCAAATGGTAAGATTTCATTCTGTTTTATGGCTGAGTAATACTACAATATGTGTATATGTATGTGTTACATTTTAAAAAATCCATTCATCCATGGATAGTTAGATTGCTTCTATATTTTGGCTATTGTAAATAATGGTGCAATGAATATAGGAATGCATATATTTTTACAGATTGGTATTTTTGTTTCCTTCAGATAAATACCCACAAGTGGAATTGTTGGATCATATGGCAGTTCTATTTGTAATTTTTTAGGAAAGTTCCATGTTGTTATCCATAGTGGCTCTACCGATTTACATTTCCAACAGCACTGTACAAAGGATCCTTTTTCTTTATAGCCTAAGAGCACTTTTTTTTTTTTTTTTGGTCTTTTTGATAATAGCCAATCTGACAGGTGTAAGGTGATATTGTAGTTGTGATTTGCATTTCTGTGATGATTATTATTGATTAGTGATGTTGAGCATCTTTTCATGCACCTGTTGGCCATCTGTATGTCTTTTTTGGAAAAATGTCTATTCAAGTCCTCTGCTCATTTTTTAATTAGATTATTTGGGAATTTTAAAGTTGTGTAGGTTCTTTATATATTTTGGATATTAACTCCTTATAGGATGTACGATTTGCTGATATCTTCTTCCATTCAGTAGGCTGTCTTTTCCTTTTACTGATGATTTTCGTCACTGTGTAAAAGCTTTTTAGTTTGATGTAATCCCATTTGTTTGTTTGTTCTGAAAGCCTGTGTTGCTCTTTGCCTGGTCCAAAAAATTATTGCTAAGATAGATATCAAAGAGCTTACTGCCTAGGCTTTCTTCTAGGAGTTTTATGATTCCAGGTCTTACATTCAAGTCTTTAGTCCATTTTGGATGTATTTTGGTACATGGTATAAGATAGTGGTTCAGTTTTATTCTTTTGCATGTAGCTAACCAGTTTTCCCAACACTATTTAGGAGTTCTTTTGTATATTTTGAATGCAAATTCTTTATTACACATGTTGCAAATATTCTCTTCCGGGCTTGGCTTTGTTTCATTCTCTTAACGTGTCTTTCACAAAGCAGGAGTTTTTAATAATAATAAGTCCAGCTTAACATTTTTCATGGATGTACTTTCAGTGTTATATCCAAAAATTCATTGCCAAATCCAAGGTCATCAAGATTTTCTATGTTATCTTTTATAAGATTTATGGAAGACGTTTGTATGTTTTATATTTAGATCTTTGATTCATTTGAGTTATTCCTGTGAAAGTGTAAAGCCAGTGTCTAATTTCATTTGTTTGCATGTGGATGTCCAGTTGTTTTAGCTATCCTTTCTTCATTAAATCACTTTCTGCTCCTTTGTCAAAGATGAGATTCTATTTGTATTTATTCTCTTAATGTTTTAATGGTTTCAATTTTAAACATAATCTTTGATGTTTGGAGTTTAACTAGTATAGAAATGGATTTAGCTCTATACTAGCCAGGTAGCTACACAGTTGTGTCAATACAACTCAATACAACTGAGATTAGTGAATCTCTTTATTATTCAAGATGTTACCTTTTATAATTAAATGCTCATGTATATATATATTTGGGTCTATCTTTGGGCCATTTCATATATATATATACTGGTACCATTGCTATATATATATATATATATATATATATATATATATACATGCACACACATACACACACACTGGTACCATTGCTTTAATTATTGAGGCTTTATAATATGAAGGTCTTATATATTTCATATGAGCAGGCCTTTATATTTCTGTTTTCAGAATTGCTTGTTTTGTTTACATATGACATTAAAATTAGTTCATCCAGTTTCTTCCCCTCCCTGACTAAATCCTACTGGCATTAAATTTATAAATTATTTTAGGGATGATTGGTATCTTTATAATGAATCTTCCCATTCTGGAACCTGACGTCTTTCCATTTGTTCATCTTTTCTTTTGTGACCTCCAGTAGAGTTTTAGTGTTTTCATGACTTATGACTGGACACTTCAGTATATTGCTAGGTATTTTATCTCTTTAGTTTCTATTGTAAATGGTTTATTTTCTTTCATTGTCTAATAGCATGCACATATTGATATTTTATGTGTGTATATATATGTATAATATATGTGTATGGGAAACAAGTATAATGTATAATTATAGTTATATGCATTAAGTTTATGTCCTTTGACCTTATTGAATTTTTATTATTTTAAAGAAGACTGGAAAAACAAACTTAGATTACAGTAATATGTTTATTGTAGAATGCATGAGAAATATAGAAAGCCATAAAAAACCCTTGTAAAATTCATAATAATCCCATTACCCAGAGCTAAACAGTTATTTACTTATTTATTTATTTATTTTAGTTTATATCCTTGAGTTTCTTCCCTAAGACGCTGTTATATTTATTTATTTATTTATTTTTAAAGATTTTATTTATTTATTTGACAGAGAGATATCACAGGTAGGCAGAGAGACAGGCAGAGAGAAGAGGGTAAGCAGGCTCCACGCTGAGCAGAGAGCCTGATGCAGGGCTTGATCCCAGGACCCTGAGATCATGACCTGAGCTGAAGGCAGAGGCTTAACGCACTGAGCCACCCAGAGGCCCCAAAACACTGTTATTTGATTTTAAATATATACATAAGAACTTTGTCTTTTTTCTAAGACACCACTACCTGATACTAAATAAATATATGAACTATGTGTGTGTATATATATAAGTATATTATATAGTAGGTATATAATTATATATAAATAATTCTTTTAAGTTTAAGCATTTTATTAGGCAATAAACTGATGAGCCAAAACTCATTGGCATTTATTCAGACATGTTAATTTCAATTAACTTGTCAGTTATTTGACTCAAGTCTTCTTCTTAGCCTTATTATAATCAAGAAGAAGAAATATTTGTATGTAATATTTAGATTGTTTTTATATTTCTCAAAATGCTTGTATATGTACTCAAAACTTGTATTTGAGAATATTTGTATTGCTTTATTTGACTTTTAAAAACATGTAAACCTATGCTAATTTTTTTTTTCTTCAAAGCATTTGAACTTGTTCCTTATGTAGAATGTTTTCATTGAGAATTCTTTGACAACAGAAAAGATCAAGGTTTTAGCTAACTTTTTTTCTCTGAACATAGGAAAGTTGTGTTTAGGAAAAAGATTAAGTTAGTAAAAATAGAAGAATAGGAAAACACATTAAGTTAGGGTAAGCATTACACAAAATATTTAAAGAATTATCTATTTTTGGACCATTATGGCCAGTTAAGTAGTGGTTTTTTTTTAAGATTTTTTAAATTTTTATTTATTTGAGAGAGAGACAGTGAGAGAGAGCATGAGTGAGGAGAAGGTCAGACGGAGAAGCAGACTCCTCATGGAGCTGGGAGCCCGATGCGGGACTTGATCCCAGAACTCCAGGATCATGACCCGAGCCGAAGGCAGTCGTCTAACCAACTGAGCCACCCAGGCGCCCCTTAAGTAGTGTTTTTGGTAAGATATTTAAAATACTCCTAAAACATCACTGAGTAAAAATATACTGACTTACTGTCTATTAAAATTTTCCTACATTGGGGTGCCTGGGTGGCTCTGTCAGTTAAACCTCTGACTATTGATTTTGGCTTAGGTCATGATCTCAGGGTCCAGTTGGTGTTGGGCTCTGTGCTGGGTGTGGAGCCTACTTAAGATTCTCCCTCTTCCTCCTCCTCTCCCCTACTTGTGCACATGTATGTGTGAGCACACATGCGTGTTCCTGTGTGTTTGCTGGCTTGCTCTCAAAAAAATTTTTTTTTCTTGCACTGGTATTTCAGGATATGTTAAGTAAACTAAACCAAGTGAGTGTTGAGAGTATAGCTCAGCACCATGTATGTAAGACAGCAGGTTTTAAGTCTAAATCTCAGAAGGGTCTCTGGTATTACTCTACTTGTATATATAATTGCAGAAACACCAGGACTCTGAATCAGAAGTTAAACCACACGGCAGTGACAGCAATCACGGTAGCATGGTAATACTAGGTCCCCCTTAGCCAGGTCTTCACAGAGCAGCAATGTGAGAGCCATATGCTTACACCTAGACTTACAGTGAGGTTTGGAGAAGGAGAACTCAGAAATTATGAATCTCTGAGCTTCTTTTTTTACTCGATTTTATTTATATATTTGAACAAGAGAGGGAACTCAAGCAGGGGGAGAAGGTAAGGGAGAAGCAAAAGCAGGCTCCCCACTGAGCAAGGAGCTTGATGCAGGGCTGAATCCCAGGACCCGGGGATCATGACCTGAGCTGAAGGCAGACACTTAACTGACTGAATCACCCAGGGGCCCATGAATTTCTGAACTTCTATAAGAGTTGACACATTTAATCTTTCTTTCTAGATAGTGGTAGAGTGCTCAGCTTATTTTTTTTTTTTTTCTCTGAAAGTAAACAGATCCTCTCTGGGGCAGGAGAAGATCTCTGCCCCTAAATTTAACTCTTCGGCTCCAGGGGGGATAGGAAAGGTTTTATTGCTTTTTGAAAGGGAGCTGATGGCTTCAGAGAAAGGAGGCAAGCTTAGAAGGTACAGAGGAGACAGTCTCCAATGTTAATGTCATGCTAGGTTTCATCTGTGGGAGACTTGGACTGTGTGGGAACACTGAGAAATCCAGGGAGGACTGTCTTGTAACAGAGGCATATATAAATACATGTTTATGGTTTATATGTATATGGGACACATATTCAAGATTCACAGGAAACTGATAAATGTTGGTTTACAGGAATGAAGTAGGGAAACTGGGATTGGGGGAGGGCATTATAGATAGATACAACTCCTCAACTCAGAAGTACCTTGTGTTTTGAACCATATGGAAATTTTGACCAATTTGCAAAATAAATAACATTTAAGTTAAAAATGAAAATTGGGATTTATAGTCTAAAACTTCTTAGTCCTGCTTTCTAAAATATACATAGTCAAAACTGATGGAATTGAGTGGTTTGATAACCATATAAAGAAAATTTTACTCCCAGCTTCTGGATGTAAAAGGGTAATATTTAGAAAAAGAAGGTTGAGATAGCAGCTAACCTTTATTTGCTGATTGAGAATATCATATATTTAACCAGTGTGAGGCAGGTTAGGTAGAGGATAGGAGATTGAGGCACTATAATCTCAAATGTGGATTGGAAAATTGTATGATATATGAGGAAGTCAGGATTCACTGAGTATTTGAGTTCCCATTCCTTATTTTCCATAGTATGATCTGAGCAATTTATCTTTTCTGACTACTAGTTTTGCACATCTTTAAATGTTATAGTTGCACCTCATGAGATTGTTATGAAGATCAAAGAAGGTAATGCCTGTGAAAATAAATTGTGAATTTTACCCAGTACTCTATGAGTGGTAGTTGCTTTTTTCTGTGTAAATGCAGGAAGTCTGGGGTGGCCGGGTGGCTCAGTGGGTTAATCCTCTGCCTTTGGCTCAGGTCATGATCTCAGAGTCCTGGGATTGAGCCCTGCATTGGGCTCTGTGCTCAGCAGGGAGCCTACTTCACGCCCCCCACACCTCCCTGCTCTCTGCCTGCCTACTTGTGATCTCTCTCTAAAATAAATAAATAAAATCTTTTAAAAAATGCAATTATTTTTTCTTAATTTGCAATTAAGAAAAAAAAAAAGGAACCCAAATTCAGATGTCTGCCTGTGGTTCTGTTCCACACACAGTGCCAACAGAAGTGAATTCATGTGAATTCATGCTGTGATAGGTGCTGTGATACTTGCCATGAGGTAGCAGTTGCAAAGAAAGATCTTTCTTTCTTTCCTCCTTCTTTCTTTCTTCCTTCCTTCCTTCCTTTTTCTTTCTTTCTTTCTTTCTCTCTCTCTTTTTCTTTCTTTCTTTCTTTCTTTGACAGAGATCACAAGTAGGCAGAGAAACAGGCAGAGAGAGAGAGAGTGGAGGAAGCAGGCTTCCTGCTGTGCAGAGAGCCTGATGCGGGGCTCGATCCCAGGACCCTTGGATCATGACATGAGCTGAAGGCAGAGGCTTTAACCCACTGAGCCACCCAGGCGCTCCAAGAAGGACCATTCTTATAGTCATTTTTGATTCCTAAATACCATGAAATGATTCAGAAAGGAAAGATTATCCAGGACTATAAGAAACAATGAAATCTCATGAACTTTTCATTAAGATGTGGTACTTGGTATTTTTGAGACAGTGTTTTGTCACAAAGCGGTTTCTTTCCCTTTAAATGAACATATTACTTATAATAATATGAACTTAAAGTATTTTCAACTATCACAACTTTTGCTAATACTTTGTTCTTTAACATATTATTACCAAGCCAGGCTATTGAGTCTTAAGGTGACTTTATTATAGAACCTCTGGAAAAAGCTACTTTTAGAAGTGTCTTCCTCTAAGATCCTAAACTGCACCCGTGTTGGTCCTTTCTTAATAGGATTGGTCTATTGCTTATTCTTTTATCTGTGTCAGGTTTGTTAATGCACAATATTGTTAAGTGGGTTCCTGTTTGATAGTGATATACTTTTTATTGGGAAATTGTAATAAAACATTACTTGCTTGGATTTGAATTCCTCACAGCTCTATGTTAACTGGTGGAAATGATTATTTCCGTATATGTTGCTCTATTATATGACGTCCTTATACCAGTGCATAGCACCTTGCATGACATGTATTAGGTGTTCATAAAATACTACATTGATGGATGAATGAATTTGGAAGCTTCACCGTTTGGTTGTTAAAAATGGGAGAAGCAGAAATCCTTTCATGCTATAAGTCTGCAAGATTGTTTCTGGTGATAAAATTTTATAAGGAGAAAGTGAGTAGGAGAATATACAATATATGACAAAAATAATAAGACCAGTATTTGTGAATTTGTTATTACTTATACTCTCCATTTATATTTCAGAGGTGGCTTTTGTTTGATATTTTAACTGTATTAGTTTAGAAAATGCTTAAATAAGTATTTTGGGATATTTCATTTTGTACATGGATCTGCCCAGTCACAATGTAATTAATTTAGATAAAAGTAATTTGTTCTCTCTCTGTGTTGTTTTTCCTCCTTCCCCTCCCCCCATTTTTTTCTTTCTTCTTTAAAAAAAATTTTTTTTTGTCATAGGGATTTGGTATGGCAAAATAGAAGGTAATATTTCCTTTTTAGTGGTTTTTTTTTTTCTCTAGCAATAATGACAGAAACATAATGTAAAAATAGTCTTTTTTTCTGAATAAAAGGCTGAATGGCCTGCTGCTCCAAAAGCAGGTTCAAGTTGACTTCAGTTTCGTTTCTTTTTCTTTTTCTCTTTTTTTTCTTCCTTCCTTCCTTCCTTCCTTCCTTCCTTCCTTCCTTCTTTCTTTCCTTCCTTCCTTCTTCTCCCTCTCTCTCCCTATCCTTCTTTCTCTTTTTTTGACACCCATTCAGTTCTGGGCCATATTCTAATGGTTGTGATAGGACAGTCTCAGGAAAAGCATGCCAAGGTAAAGGAAGACCTTTCTGGGACAGGAAGAGCTTCCAGGTCAGAACTGCTTTAAGCTAGTTCACCCCACCAATAAATAAGAAAATGCCAAGACAGACTTTTCCCTTTTACCCATTTCTCTCAGTATTTCTTTACTTTGTGAATTGAGTAAAGGAGCACAAGCTTGTGAATGGATCCTTGAGATCTTTAGATATCCCCATATTCTACAAATTGACATTAAAAATGTTTTAAAGTTAGGAAGCCACTGGGAACAATCACGGAGATCATTAGATTGTGAATGTCATTAGTTTTGGTTATTATTACCTCACAGATAATGACTACTTAATGAGCTTTGGGACTTTAGGCAAGGTAACCTCTCTAAGCCCCATGACCTTATCTATAAAATGGAGTTAATGATAGTACTAATCTCAGATGGTTGCTATGAAAATTAAGCAAGACTGAGTGCATTTCTGAGTGTTTTTAGTGATAACCCTCAAAATCTGGGTCTGACTGGCTTAAGCAGAAAAGGATTTGGAGTGGATATAGGAAATCTCAGGCTCGCTAGAAGGGCTGGAGAAATGGACTCAGAGTTAATACGGTTCTAAATTATAGTCAAAAACATGACCCACAACTAGTCTGGGTGTGACTGATGCAATAGTGCTGAGTGTCACTGATACTGTTGTTAGTCCGAGTTTTAAAGCTGACTATTGCTCTACTGCTTCTTGAAATAATTCTGTTCTATCCCTTATTCTTTACATCATTGGCTCCTGATCCAGAATGTCAGGCAAGTGATTCTGGGTCATATGGCCATGCCTTGCAGCAGGGAGCCTAGAAGAGCAAATTTATGATTATTATTAGCTTTTGTTGGGGGGATTTGGGCTCTGCCCACCATGAAGACATAGAAAATAGAAATCCCCAAAGCAAAACAGAGTTTAGAGCTGGGCAGTTCCCAAACTGATAAAATTTCCACTACCATAGTATGAATACTTCATACTATGCCTGACATGAGGTAGGTGCCTCCCTTATGTTGGCTTTGTTAATTTATATTTGCCAGTTTTTTTTTTTTTTTGAGAAACAAAAAAGGGAGATTTGTACTCCCAGATAAGATTTTTGAAGCAAATGGATTAAAGCTGCTAAAGCAGTAAAGATAAATTTCCAAGTAAAGATGTAATTTCCAAGTCTAGAATTACATGGTAGTCCAATTAAGTTCACGAGATGTCCTCTCCCTTTGGATTGAAATATTTCAAGGGTAATTTTGGACAGGTAGCCAAAATGTATAAGCAGCAAACAACCCAGATTGCCACCGAGACTCCCCTGACATTCATTAGTTGCTTCCCTTTTCACCTAGTTTCCCATTTATGAGTGGACAATACTAAACATAGTTTAGAAAGTTCTGGCCTCAGTGTCAGAAGATCTGGGTTTGCATCTCCGCTCTACCGGTGACCACCACTATGATCCGGACAGATTACATAATCCCTCAGGTTGTTTCATGTGTGTATAATACAGAATACTTAGATTGGATACAATTAGCTGGAGTCTGGCATGCAGCTCTTTTGCTGACTTGTTCAAGTTCACCTAGCTGCACATGGAACACAATGACTTGGTCAAGTTGAACTTCACCCACTTTCCACGCCTCATCTTCTGGCACTCCCTCTGCCTGAAGAGGGACAAGGTGGCCATCATGGTTAGCTCGCTGGACTAGGTTTAGAACCTGGAGAAAAGGACCTGTTGGGCAGTAAGATCAAGTACATGGAGCATGTGTTTGAGATCCTGCTGCACCTGCAGACCCTGCAACTGGACTCCAGCTGCCTCACGTACATTGAGCCCTGGATCCTCAACTCTTGGAAATCATTGATGAGCATCATCCTGGCCAGGAACATATGGGACTGTGGATGCATTGTGTGTGGCCTGGCCTCGTGGCTCCACAGCTTCCAGGGGCACTGCGATGACAACTCCCAGTGTGCCAGCCCAGATTACACACAGGGCAAAGACATCCTAGATGCTGTGGACACCTTTCACCTGTGTGAAGATAGGGCCAAGTCCACTGTTGGTCTTCTGCTCTCAACCATCCCAACAACAGTGACCTGGAGCTCCCGGCTAGTCCAGCCACCGTGCTTGCTGATGGCAGGGAGGGGCAGCTCGGTGGCACACACGAGCCAGCTGCTGTGGCTCTCCCCAGCAGTGAGCATGCTGAGAACACGATGAAGATCCACAGGGTGGTCACAGGCACCGTGGCCCTCATCTTCTGCCTCATCTTGGTCCTGGTGCTCTCTTTCTCCTAGAAGTGTTTCCTCCCCAGCCTTGGACAACTCAGACAGTGCTTTGTCATGCAGTGCAGGAAGCAAAACCAGAAACAGACCATGCATCAGATGGCTGCCATGTCTTCCCAGGAATACTACATTGATTACAAACTGAATCACATGGAGAGAGCCCTGGTGGTCATGCCAGGTGTGATTGTCCCAGTGGATCTCAACCTATATGCTATCAAACAGGTCTGGGTGGCTGGGTCGACCTGCCAGCACCAGGGTGGGGTCTCCTTGTCTGTGCTCTGATACGCTCCTTGACTGAAACTGTAGGGGGATATTTCAACAGCAAGGTCTGTCCATATTAAGGAACCTGAGAGTGTAAAAAGGTACCAATCATTGATTTTTAAATTTTTTTGTAAGTGAAAATGTTTAAAATAACATTTATAGTTTTTGCCAAAAGAATATTTATATAGTACCCTTGAGGGTTTACGTGAAAATATGAAAATATCTAGCAAATAGTACTTCTCAGTAAATATATCTTTTAAAAACGAAACAAGAAGTATACCTGGGTGGCTCAGTCGGTTAAGCCACCTGATCATGATCAGGTCATGATCCTGGAGTCCCAGGATCGAGCCCTGCATCAGGCTCCTTGCTCCTTGCTCTTTGAAATAATTCTTATTGTTTACATCACTGGCTCCTGATCCAGAATGTCAGGCAAGTGATTCTGGGTCATATGGCCATGCCTTGCAGCAGGGAGCCTAGAAGAGCAAATTTATGATATTATTAGCTTTTGTGGGGATTTGGGCTCTGCCCACTGTGAAGACATAGAAAGCAGAAATCCCCCAAGTAAAAGAGAGTTTAGAGCTAGTCAGTCCCCAAACTGATAAAATTGCCACTACTATGGAATGCTTCATACTATGCCTGACATGACGTAGGTATCCCCATAGGCACCTACTTCTCCTTCTGCCCCTCCCCTTGCATGCTGGCCCTGTCGCTTGCTCTCTTTTATTTTTTTTGCCTCTGACAAATAATTAAATAAAATCTTAAAAAAAAAAGCCCTGGGAATTAAAGAAATTTAAGTTTTACATTTTTTTTTTTAAATGAAGAGATCTAGGATGTATAGGTAAATATGTAAGCCACTGTAATTTAGGGCACCTATTTCAGGGTATCCATGAAGTCATTATAGTTTTATAATAATATTAGGACATTATTTGCCTTTTTCACTTTCATTCTATTATGAATTCAGTTTCTGAAAGCTATATGGTGTGTTGTATGATGTCACAACAGATTGAAGAAGCAGATATGAGAATACAGCTGACTTTTATTTAGCCCAAATATTAGAGATTTGCAAAAATATAAAATGATGCACAATTTTTTTTGTTTTAAAAAATTGTTATTTTTAAGATTATTACTATGCAATGGTGTTTATTATTATTTTTAAAAGAATTAACAAATATTTTTAAATTGCTGTCTTAATTTCTATTTTGTTAACTACATATAGATGTAACCTACATAAACCAAAGCTCTTTGAGGAACTCAGTGATTTTTTAAAGGTACAAAAGGATCCAGAGGCTGGAAACTTTGAAAACTGGTATATTCTCAGACAGTGCCATGCTTTCCATAAGAGGAGACTCTGGTGGACTAATTTATTAGAGACAGTTTGCTTATTTAAGTATATGGACTTGGAACAGTTTTTAAAAATCCTTAAAGTTTAGCCTAACACACACACACACACACACACACACACACACGTGTATGTGGGGGATTAAGTGGAATGAGTCGTTAGGGATAAATAATTTATATAGAAGTAGAAAATTTAAGGCGTGCCTGGGTGGCTCAGTCGGTTAAGCGGCTGCCTTCGGCTAAGGTCATGATCCCAGGATCCTGGGATCAAGCCCCATATCTGGCTCCCTGCTCAGTGGGGAACCTGCTTCTCCTTCTCCCTCTGCCCTTCCACTCCACTCATGCTCTGTCTCTCACTTTTCTTCTCTCTCAAATAAATAAATAAAATCTTTTAATTAAAAAAAAAAAGTAGAAAATTTAAAAAGAAAATTCTTTTGGATGAAGAAATACGATTACTTAGTCTGATCTATATATTGAAAAGATGATTGGGAAGAATTTGGTCAAGTGGAAAAATTACTGAGTTAGGAATGAAGAGACATCTTTTATGTTCTGTTCCTGGCTCCTCAATTCTGTAAATGCATTTTTGAATGAGTAAGCTCTTCTGTTTTGGATGTGAATTTCTTCAGATGAATGGGAATAAATAATTCCCACCCTGCTTTTTCTTTCATTTATACAACAAATGTTTATTGATTCCTTAGAGTGTACTAGGGTCTATTCTAAGTTATTATTGTTATAGTGATTAAAATATGCAAGGCCCTCATTCAGGAAGGTAACAGTTTAATAAGAGACTCGGGGATAAACAAGCAAATACATATATAAGCAATTATAAATTGTGGTTAAGTACTACAAAGGATCAAATAGTGTGAAATTAAAGAGAAAAATGCTACAGACCTAATTACATAGGACCAACAGGGTAGGTTTCTCTGAGGCAGTGATGTTTAAACTGAGACCAGATATATAAGAAGGAGCAGAGGGAATAGTTTTCAGCAAAGAGAACTGTCTGCATAAAGGCCTTGAGGTGTGCCTAAAGTATGGTAGACATGAGGAATGGTAAACACAATGGAGCTGGAGAAGTAGGTTATGCTCAGCGGGGAACATATAAGAGCCTTATATGCTGTGGGAAAAAGCCTTCAGTTTAGAGTGTAAAGAGTTCAAATATGTTAAGGCTGAGATGTGTAAGGGATTATTGGGCCAGTATAAGATGTTAGTGCATACAACTTACATACATTAAGGTAGTTGTGTTGGAGGAGTACCATTTCTCACAACTATTCCTGGTTGATGTTCTCAGGTATAGATAAATGATTCCAGGGTCCTTGCATTGAGCCCTATGTTGGGCTCCCTACACAGCAGCGAGTCTGCCTCTCCTTTTCCCTCTGTCTCTCTCCCTGCTTGTGCTCGAACATTCTCTTCCTCTCTTTCAAATAAATAAAATCTTTTAAAAAAAATGCTTAAGTTCTTACTGCTGATAATTTGTTCAAAAGAGTTAAGTTTCTTTTTTGGTTAGGTTCTTTAACTTACTGAAAACGTGTTAAATAACCACATATCAGGTTCTTCTACCCATTGTATCTCTGTTTATTTCAGTGCTCTTCTTTTTAATGAAGTAAAATATATTTCTACTCTGGAAGACCTTCAGAACATAGAAAGTGCTCTGAAAGGAAAAGCCAGCATTGCATTCTCCTACGTAAGAGCCATTGGAACACCAGGTATTTAACTTTTCTCTTAATCTTTTTTTGTGCCTCTGCACTTGTCTGAATGTGTTGAAGGACTTAAAATAGGATCCTTACCATTAAGTCTTCTTTCTTTAAGCAAGCAGCATAGTAATGTGATTGAACAAAAACGCTGGAGCCAGATTGTCTAGTTAGATGCTCTGCCCCCATGACTTACACTGTGACTTGCACAACGTAAATTGAGTTTCCTAATCAGTAAAAAGTAAGGTGGTGAAAATAATTATGCTTACCCCTTAGTGTTATTGTGAGGACCAAATGAATTCAAGTAATTAAGATACTTCCTGACATGTAATGGTGTCCTATAAGTGTTAGTTACTATGTTTATTTCCTTATGGTCCTCCTGGTACCTGGTATAGTATTTTACTATATTCAATAATATTGACTGAATGGCTTTCTGTTTTATTTTAACATTTGCTGTTGATGACTTTTTCCTGACTTAAAGAATATGTAATTTTGACAGCATCACCATGAGCTGTAAAATGCAAAATTATGTAATTTTGTAGTCAAGTTTATAAACATCTTAAGAACAAATTATTATTATGCTTTCAAGACTTTGATTTATTAATGGTTTTAACTTGATCATGTTAATATAAAATGTTAAAGACACTTTACAAATGGAAATGCTGGGGTGCCTGGGTGGCTCAGTGGGTTAAAGCCTCTGCCTTGGGCTCAGGTCATGGTCCCAGGGTCCTGGGATTAAGCCCTGCATTGGGCTCTCTGCTCAGCAGGGAGTTTGCTTCCCTTCCTCTCTCTCTGCCTGCCTCACTGCCTACTTGTGATCTCTGTCAAATAAATAAGTAAAATCTATAAAAAGAAAAGGAAATGCTCCATGAAATAAAATCACAATTTTTATAAACATAAAACTTGATAGCTACATAGCATGCCACTGAGTTTAATATACTTGTAATAATATACTATTATTTTGTCTACTGTTAGCCTGTTTTTGTTTACAGGGCTCTCAGGTTTACTGTCCATAGTTTATAATTGTCATCAATGAGAAAGATGAGCTAGAGAGGGTTTATGTTGCTACAGTGGAACCAGAATTTTCTGATTTGTATTTTAACAGGATCATCCTGACTTCTATGTTTGGAATAGACTGGAAGGAGGAATAGTAGAATAAGGAAGGAAAGTTAGGAGGTTATTGTAGTAAGTCAGGTGAGAGATGTTGGTGGGTGGTTTGGATCAGGGTGTTAGCAGTGGAGGTGGCAGTAAATTTGAACTCTAGCAGTATTTTGGCTGTATGAATTTGCTGATGTATTAGATGTGGAGTGAGAGAGAAATAGCAGAGACCAGGTGGCTCTGAGGTTTTAGCTTGAGTTACTCGAAAGGTGAAATTGCTAATAAGTGAAGTAGGGAAGATTGAAAATAGACATTTTTGGACATCCTACTTGTGAAATACCATCTAGACATCCAAAGAGAGATATCAGCAAGGTAGTTGGATGCTACTAGTCCACGTTTGATGGTGGAGATACAGACTAGCACTATAAATTTGGGAGATAAAACCGTGAGACCAGAAGAGATCACAAAGTGAATGATGCTAGATGAGAAAGAGAAGAAGATTGAACTGTTAAGATCCGTTAACATTTACAGGTCACTGAAGTGAGAGGTAAACAATAAAGAGACAGAAGGAATGGACTCTGTGGTAGGAATGTCCTGTAAGCAAATTGAAGATAGGGTTTTAAGGAAGAGATAGGAACAGTTGTGTCAAATGATGCTGAAAAATTAATTAAGATAAGAACTGCCAATTAACCTAATTATGCTTAGCACTGTGGGATTTGTTGGTGACCTTGGCAAGCGCAGTTTCTATAAAGTGGTAGGGTAAATGCCTAATGGGGTACAAGAGAATAGGTAGAGAGCAACTGGAGGCTGTGAATATGGAGACTCATTAGAGAAATTTTGCTGTTAAGGGAAGGAGGAAAATGGGGCAGTGGCTGCAAGAGGATGTGGGTGAAGTGAAGAATTTCTTAAGCATATTTGTATGTTGACAAGAAAGATCCAGTAGAAATCAGAAACTACAGATTGGAGGACAAAACAGGGAGAATTACTGGAATAACATCTTCGAGTCAACAAGAGGGGACAAAAATCTAATGAACGAGGGGAAGTATGGTTCTTTGGTGGAAGCACAGAAAATTCATCTATGGTGAAAGGAGGGAAGACATAGACTATGGGCATCAATTTTGTTAAGCGGGTGGATAAACATGCTTCAGGAAGTTCTTTTGTTTTTGCTTTTACAACTAGCTATGTTTTTCTCAGTGAAATAAAAATGATGATTTTGTCAGGTAGTTTGAGGAGAGAAGACATGAAATAGTTGTTTTAGAAGGCCTGAAAATAAAGAATGGTTGGGGCCTCTGGGATGGCTCAGTCCAATTAAGTGTCTGACTTGGTTTCAGTTCAGGGCATGATCTCAGGGTCCTGAGATCAAGCTCCGTGTGGGGGCTCTGCACTCAGTGGGGAATCTGCTTAAGATTCTTCTCTCCCTCCCCCCACTTCCTGCTGCCTGTGCTCTCTCTCTCTCAAATAAATAAATCTTAAAAAAAAAAAAAATGTTTGCCAGACAGCAATAATAGTTGGTATCAGTAATTTAAAGTGAGCCCATGAGGCACCCGGATGGTCCAGTAGGTTAAGTGTTGGACTCTTGATTTCGGCTCAGGTCATGATCTCAGGGTTGTGGGACCATGCCTTGCATAACCAAGGAGTCTGCTTAAGATCTTCTCCCTCTGCCCCTTTTCCTGCTCACGTGCTCTCTCTCTCAAATAAATAAATAAACAATAAAGTAAGATCATTAGTGTGGTGATGCTAACAGGTTTTTTTTTTTGTTTTTCCCTCCATCCATGTTTATTTTTATGGGTGTAAGTACAGAATAAGCAGTGTATCTGATTTAATCTGGATTATATTTTAGCCAGACAGGTAGGTGAGTGATTATGAAGACTGACCATGGAATGTAAGCTGGGAAGCTTAAGAGGGAAAAAAAAAAACCCCTGAAGGAGTGGAAGATAGTGAAAATGATAGGAATGTAGTTCCTAGAGGATTATGTGCTAGACAGAGTGACCTGAAGATGGAAAGGGGGTGTGTGTTTATGAAAGGAAGGGGTTGAGGGTATGCTAGATATTGAGATTTTGGAGGGGTTTGAGATTGATAATTACAAGTCCTGGTGTGGGACGATAGCAGCGAGTGGCTAAGGTAGACTTGAAGAGAGATCACTGGATCCCTAGAGAGGACCAAAGACTGAGAGGCTAGGCTTTGCAAGTATCATCTACGAGGATAATGAAACCACCAAGGATTATGAGAGAATAATATTAGAATGACAATGTGACAGAAGCTAAATTTTTTTGTGGCATGAGGGGTTTGTTTCTGGCTGGGGTGGTAGATGACTTCAAGGCAGAATGGTGAGTGGAATACTCTGATGAACTCCTCATGTGGTAGGAGATTGGGGGGTGGGGGAGATGACTGCCTAGAAATGGCAGTGAGGAGAAAAGGGGAAATCAAATGAAATGGAAAGGAAGAAATGCTTCAAGTAAATAGAGAAAATTTCCCAGAACTGAAGGATTTGACCTTCCAGATTGGAAGGGCTCACTGAATCCCAGGATAATGGGTGAATGTAAAACATCTCATTTTGCAGTTTCAGAATGTTGGGAACAAATACTGTTCTAAAAGCTTCCAGAAAGAAAGAGTATACAGTTAAAGCATCAAGAATCAGAATTGCATTGGACTTCTCAGTTGCAGTCCTAGAAACCCAAGAAAATGGAGCAATGTTTTCAGAATTCTCAGGGGAAATGACTTGAACGTAGAATTCAATATGCAGACAACTGTAGTTAGTTACAATATAAAATGAAGACATTTTTATAAGCATAAGGTCACAAAACATGTGTATTTCATATATCCTCTCACAAGCACAAGGTGCTAGAGAATGGGAGCGAGGGAGCAAATCAGTCAGGAGGATGTGGGTAATAGGCCAAAGGACCCAGCACAAGAGACAGAGTAAGAGAATCCCCAGGATGATGGTGAAGTGAGTAGTGAGTTCCCAGGATAGAAGCTGTGTAGCAGGCCCAGTCACAGGCACTGCAGTGAATCTGTGGGCTCTGCAGAAGTGTCTCCAAGAAGAGGGAACTGCTCAGGTGCCCGATCTATTTGAAGTATTGAGAGCATTCGCCAGCAGTGGAAGAATTTAGCAATAGAAATAAATTTAAAAAAATTAAAAAGTTATAGCTAGTGCAGAAGTTGCTCGGAAAAGGAGAAATGTTCATTTGGCACTCTGTGACTCACTTGTAAATAGTATTTGCTGAGTTATGACAATGTAAATGCAGATAATTAAGCTAATAAAAATTAGAACTATATTGGGATTATTGAGGGGATAGAAGTGTGTATGTGGGGTGAGGTTTTGGGAAAGAGCTAAGTTATCACCTGCCATAGTGGGAAGTCAATAAATAGTAATGATAACACTTAAAAAATCAAGAGATAAGAGTTGGAGGTAAATACCAAAAGAAACAATAAAGGAATTGAAAGTAGCTGTCCCTTGGGAATTGGAAATGGGGTGGAGGGTGGGGGATAAATTGTTGTTTTTCTTAATATGTTTTAGAGAATTGCTTCTTTTTATTTATTTATTTATTAGAAATATTTTATTTATTTATTTGACAGAAAGAGAGAGAGCGCATGCACAAGTCAGCAGAGCATCAGGCAGAGGGAGACGGAAAAGCAGGCCCCCAGCTGAGCAGAGAGCCTGATGCAGGGTTTGATCCCTGGACTCTGGGATAATGACCTGAGCCAAAGGCAGACGCTTAACCAGCTGAGCTACCCAGGCACCCAGAATTGCCTTTTTTTTTTTTTTTAAATTTATTTATTTATTTATTTGACAGAGAGAGACCACAAGCAGGCAGAGAGGCAGGCAGAGAGAGAGAAGGAAGCAGGCTCCCCGCTGAGCAGAGAGCCCGATGCGGGGCTCGATCCCAGGACCCTGAGATCATGACCTGAGCCGAAGGCAGAGGCTTTAACCCACTGAGCCACCCAGGGGCCCCTGAATTGCTTTTTTTAAAACTATATATAAGAATAAGTTTGAAATGTGTAAGCCTGATGATTCACAGAACCCTACCCCAGGGCAAATAATACATTATATGTTAATAAAAATCATTTAAAAAAGAATAACTTTGATTAAAAGAAAACCAAGCCAGAAACAATAAGTAGGCATATACATATGTAAAATATAACATGTAAAAATTGGATGGTGGATGCATAGTCTTCCCCCTACTATGAGGAGGAAACTGTCACAGATTTGTCATAGGTTATATTCTCAAGTATAACTCATTTCTATTTCCTATTAACTCTTCTCTTTCCTTGAATATAATAGACTTTTCATAATTTCTTTAACTGCCTGCATTTTCTCAACTGGGATTCCTACAAGGAATTTTTCTTCATAATAGAGCTTCAAAGGGTGTAGGACAGTACTCAGAGAGTCACACAAACTAACTTCTTATGTCTCCCAACTCTCTTATCTTTTCTTCAGAACACAGAGCAGTCATGGAAGCTGCTTTTGTATATGGGACTACATACCAGTTTGTTCTAACCACAGAAACTGCCCTTTTGGAAAGTATTGGGTATGTACAAGAGGGATATGTCAACAATTTTATGTTTGCTTCTTTCCCATTACTTACTCAGCATCTCCATCAGAGTTTATATCATGGGCTTACCCGAGAGGAATTGTAAGCAGATGGGAATATATAAATGAAACTGCAAATCTCCTTCATTGTTACTGTCTTCCATTGTATAGTCTGAAAATGAATTTAAATATACAGAGGTGATATTAGGCTAAGGTGAACAAAGACACTATGGATAAGCCACAATATGTGATCCCATGAGTGGCCAAGCATATTTTAGGAATAGATCTCCCACAGTGATCCCATAGGTTATAAAATAACAGCTTTCATAACTAAACTCCAGAATTTTTTTCTGAGAGTTCTTTAAGTTACTTTGTCAGAAGAGTCTTTTTTTTTTAAGATTTTATTTATTTATTGGACAGACAGAGATCACAAGTAGGCAGAGAGGCAGGCAGAGAGGAGGAAGCAGGCTCCCCGCTGAGCAGAGAGTCCGATGTGGGGCTCGATCCCAGGACCCTGAGATCAGGACATGAGCAGAAGGCAGAGGCTTTAACCCACTGAGCCACCCAGGTGCCCCTGTCAGAATAGTCTTAAATATATTTAAGTACAGTTTTTGAGCATAATTTTTTAAATGTTTATTTTTCTTGTCTAGTTTCTAGCTTACAATTTTAGGTAGAGGCCTTCTTTTGACTTTTTGCCTGGGCAACCTAGGGTTGACATTTCTTTCCTTTGATAATTATAGACACAGGGAATAGCCAGTGTATTTTAAAGATTTTTCCTCAAAATGCTCTTCAGGAAAATTAATAGGAAGCAAGGCAAAATGGTGATCATGTGACCTTTTTATACCATGCAAGGGTTTTTGTTTTTGTTTTGGTTTTTAGTTTTATTTTTATTTTTCAGAGGATGAGAGAAGCACAAGCAGGGGAAGAGACAGGCACAGGGAGAAGCAGACTCCCTGTTGGCAGGAGCCTGATGTGGGATCGATCCCAGGACCCTGAAATCATGACCTGAGCCGAATGCAGACCCTTAACCCATGTCCCAACAATGCAAGAGTTTTTAATTAGCCCTCCTGCTGACCTCTTGGAAAACAGTGACTATTTGATAAAACCACATGCAATTAATTAAGTCCCAGACATTTTACAACTCTGTAAATTTAGAGTTTAGTGCATAGAAGGCTGATTAGGTGAAATGATTTTTTTGGAAGTGGCTAGGTGGGGAATAAGGTTGTAGAGAGAAGTTATGTTTTTACTGCACTGTACAACACTGGCCAGCATTTTCTCATTGGCCACCTTTTCTCACTTGTCTCTTCTGATTAGACTGTCATTCTGTGGATTCCTTCATTAATGAATTAAAGAAAACTTTGATGCATGATCACTGTCTATATACAGATTAATATTTTTAACCATTTGGGGACTTTTGCTGACAAAACCACCAAGCTTTGCTATAAGTCACTGAGTCTCAAGATAGGATAAGCAGTGGTTTAGCCAGCTGCTTTGCAACTCTCAGTGTTGACTGCCAGTTTCCATCCCAGAATGGGGGAAACCTGGTTGTTCTCATCTCATGGTGATTCTGTGACAGCCCTACAGTTTTGCTGCCAGTTAATTGTATATTTTTCTGTGTTCCTAGCTTATTCCTTTTCTGGTGATGAATAGTTGCAGATAAAGGTGACATGCTTAAAACACAGAAGATATAGGTCCTATCATTTATCTTATAAAATCTGTTCAGCAAGATATACCGCATACATAGGATATTCTGATCTATGGCTAGACATGATAATGGTCTGTAAGGATTTTTGCCTTCCCCTATTTTTAAAATGAGAATTTTAAAATATCCAGTTACTCTTTTTTTTTTTTTTGGTATACTTTTGAATATTTAATATATTGGAGATGTTTCAGTATTCATCTATTCATGGATAGCAAGATGATAAAGAGTCCAGCCTAGACCTGAAATGATAGGGAGGGACTTTGCCTTCAGAGTACTATAGTCCTATGGCATGACTTCTGGATGAAGTAGTTGGCTATGACTTTGGGTTGTCTCCTAATGGAGGAGAGGTGAATGCATTTTTTTCTTTCATTTGTTCATTCTTTTATTCAACAAATAGTTATTGAATACCGTCTATACACTAGGCACTATTCTAGTTGCTGGAGCTGTTAACACTGGGTAGGTCTAGTATATTAATCATTATATCATGTTGGGCCTGAATTTGTTTGAAGTTATATGTTGGTTAAGGAGGGTGTATAGGATAGGTAGTATAAGAGGTGGCATTCTATAGGAATACAAGTACGTTTTGTTTTCTCCCCACACTCCCCTCTTAAAGGGTCTGTGTATAGGCCAAGGATGTTAGCCCCTCACCCCATACATGTTATCATCAGTTAGATCAGAGGTGGTCACCTGATCTAGGGTCAACCAGACCACTGGCTTACCTTAGCAAATGAGATTCCCCTCTCTCAGGAACTTGGAATTGGACATGGAGAAATAGGATTATATAGTGTTTTGGCTCTCTTGCTCATAGGAATGTTTTGGCCATGTAGAAGTAAAGCAGCGAGGGTTGTCTTTATATATAAAGAGATATGAGAGCTGAAAAATATTAATGGCAAAATGAAGATCCCTTGAACTCCTGCTGTTCAGATCTATACATTTGTTCTCTGATTTAATTGCTTGAATTTTCCTTGTGTTCTGTGATATGTGCTTCTACACTTCCAGTAAGCCCCCTCTCCACCTTTTTGGTTTCTGTTACCTACAACCAATGATTTCTGATGAAATAACTTTCCAAAATTATTTTATTATTTCAGAGGTTATGATATGATGTTCAACCTCAACTGGGTCCTCCTGCTTTCAAAACTTAGCTTTTAATATATGTAACCATATGAGACCCTAAATAGTCCAAAGTTAAGTACTTTGAGTTTAAGAGTCAAAAATTAAGTACTTTAATTGGGTTTTAGCTATATCGTTTCTTTGTCTAAAGTACCCATTGTCTTATCTCGTTCGGGAAGTTCTATCTTTTTTACAAACCTCTTTTTCCTTTCCTTCTTTCTCCTCTCTGACTTGAGGCAGAATGAAATATTTCTTTGTTTCTCTTAGTACTTTGCATATTGTAGCACTTACAGACTACATTAGAAAAAACTGTATGTCCTTTATACTAAGCCCCTCAAGAATTTGAATCATCTTACTCATCTTAGTCTTTTGTATTTGGTATAGGGCCTAACACAGAATAGGCTTTATAGTCCTTGACTGATTGTTTCTTTAACCATTGAATCTATTAGAATTTAGTTTGTAATTAAATTTGAAATCAGTGAACCTCAGATCTCTGTTTGAGCATGTATCAAGAATTAAAATAAAATTTAAAAAATAAAAATTTGCAGTATTTTGCCAAACCCTGCTAATGCCATATGGAGATTTTTTAAATGCTATTTTAATTTTGGCAAACTTTACTTACCCACTATGAGTTTATCTTTGAATTCTCTTATTGAAGGGATGCCAGAACTCCAATTATAAGCCATATTTGCTGAGTTTTGTAATATTTCAGATACTAACTCACAAACTCCCACAAACTGTCACATGGTTTCTATCTTAAGGCATGTTTTGGCTGAAGTTTATTCAAAACAGATTTGAGTTTAAATTAAACCTAGAAAATTTGTGTTACAAGGCTTTATTTAGCATAGCTCTAGAAAAGCAACTACATTCGAAGATAATCTCCTTGTCCTCAAGGTGACAGTCTTTTATTTAAAAAAAAAATTGTGTGGACCTGACTATAACCCAATTTAGAAGTTTAGGGAAAAAATTGCTAATACAACTCTAAAACTGTATCTTCCTTTTTGCTTAGGTCCATTTTATTTTGTTTTACTGTTTTAGATTTTTACTAAAACAGTAACTAAAACACATGAGACTTAAAGATATTTGAACTATGTCTTTCTGAATAGTAGAAAGACAATACATTGAACTTCTTCAAATGAATCTGTCCCTAATTTTTTATTTGTAGCACTGAGGATATTAAAAATGCACATCTCTACTTTTTTCATTGTAAACAAGTCTTGGATTTGACTGAGCAATGTAGAAGAACACTGATGGAACCACCACTGACTACATTGAATATACATAGATTTATTAAGACAATGGAAGCTCCTCTTCTGGTATGTTTCATATTTTATTTTATTATTTTTTTAAAGATTTCATTTATCTGTTTTGAGAGAGAGAGAGCACGCATAAGCAGGGGGAGGGACAGAGGCAGAGGGAGAGAGAGAATCCAACCCAGACTCCATGCGGAGCACGGATCCCAATGCTAGGCTTGATCCCATGACCCTGAGATCATGATCTAAGCTGAAACCGGGAGCTGGTGGCTCAGCCAACAGACTCACCCAGGCGCCCTGTATGTTTCTTATTTTAATATATTAGGTCATTCACATGTAAAATTTATTACAGTTATGCATTTTACTTAGATGAACTCTATCTTTTTCCCTTTCCTTAGACCTATTGCTTTCACTGAGGGGGATTTAGGAGTATTTGCTTATTAAAGGTAGAATAGAAGATACACTGTTCATGAGATGACATTTTAATGCCTGGAAATATTGTTGTATTGAAATCCAAATATAACCATGTGTAAGTGGAAATATTCTGTGGTAGTTTTAATGAACTGCGACCACTCCAAGATCACATACATACATATACATACACACTACATCTTCTATTGATGGACATCTAGGTTCTTTCCATAGTTTGGCTATTGTGGACTTTGCTGCTATAAACATTCGGGTGCACGTTTCCCTTTGGATCACTACATTCTTTAATTTCCTGGTTGACCCATGCATTCCTTAGTAGTAGGATGCTCTTTAGCCTCCATGTATTTGAGTTCTTTCCAACTTGCCTCTTGTGATTGATTTCTAGCTTCAGAGCACTGTGGTTTGAAAATCTGCAGGGAATGATCCCAATCTTTTGGTGCTGGTTGAGACTTGATTTGTGACCCAGGATGTGATCTATTCTGGAGAATGTTCCATGTGCACTAGAGAAGAATGTGTATTCTGTTGCTTTGGGATGGAATGTTCTGAATACATCTGTGATGTCCATCTGGTCCAGTGTGTCATTTAAGGCCTTTATTTCCTTGTTGATCTTTTGCTTAGATCATCTGTCCATTTCAGTGAGGGGGGGTGTTAAAGTCCCCTACTATTATTGCATTATTTTCTATGTGTTTCTTTGATTTTGTTATTAATTGGTTTATATAGTTGGTTGCTCCCATGTTAAGGGCATAGATATTTAAAATTGTTAGATCTTCTTGTTGGACAGACCCTTTAAGTATGATACAGTGTCCTTCCTCATCTCTTATTAGAGTCTTTGGCTTAAAATCTAATTTATCTGATATAAGGATTGCCACCCCAGCTTTCTTTTGATGTCCATTAGCATGGTAAATTGTTTTTCGCCTCCTCACTTTAAATCTGGAGGTGTCTTTGGGTCTAAAATGAGTTTCTTGTAGACAGCATATTGATGGGTTTTGCTTTTTATCCATTCTGATATGCTGTGTCTTTTGATGGGGCATTTAGCCCATTTACATTCAGGGTAACTATTGTGAAAGATAGGAAGTTAGTGCCACTGTATTGCCTGTAAGATGACTGTTACTGTATATTGTCTCTGTTCCTTTCTGGTCTATGTTACTTTTAGGTTCTCTCTTTGCATAGAGGACCCCTTTCAATATTTCCTGTAGGGCTGGTTGGGTGTTTGCAAATTCTTTTAGTTTTTGTTTGTCCTGGAAGCTTTTTATCTTTCCTTCTATTTTCAATGATAGCCTAGCTAGATATAGTATTCTTGGCTGCATATTTTTCTCATTTAGTGCTCTGAATATATCATGTCAGTTCTTTCTGGCCTGCCAGGTCTCTGTGAATAAATCTGCTGCCAATCTAATATTTCTACCATTGTATGTTATGGACTTCTTGTCCTGAGCTGCTTTCAGGATTTTCTCTTTGTTACCAAGACTTGTAAGTTTTACTATTAGATGACAGGGTGTGGACCTATTTTTATTGATTTTGAGGGGGATTCTCTGCACCTCCTGGATTTTGATGCTTGTTTTCTTTGTTGCATTAGGGAAATTCTCTACTATAATTCGCCCCAATATACCTTCTCCCCCCCTCTCTTTCTTCTTCTTCTTCCGGAATCCCAATTATTCTAATATTGTTTCATCTTATGGTATCACTTCTCTTTCAAATTCTCCCCTTGTGGTCCTGTAGTTGTTTGTCTCTCTTTTGCTCAGCTTCTTTATTCTCCGTTATTTGATCTTCTATATCACTAATTCTCTCTTCTTCCTCATTTATCCTGGCAGTAAGAGCCTCCAATTTTAATTGTACATCATTAATAGCTTTTAAAAATTTCAACTTGGTTAGAATTTAGTTCTTTTATTTCTCCAGAAGGGGATTTTATTTCTCCTGGAAGTTTTTCTCTAGTATCTTCCATGCCTTTTTCAAGCCCACCTAGCACCTTGAGAATCGTCGTTCTGAACTCTAGTTGTGACATATTACTAATGTCTGTATTGATTAGGTCCCTAGCCTTTAGTACTGCCCCTTGTTCCTTTTTTTTGTGGTGAGTTTTTCCACCTTGTCATTTTATCCAGATAAGAATATATAAATGAGAGAATAAAATACTAAAAGGGTGGCAAAGACCCCCAAAAAATTATGCTAACCAAATCAGAAGAGACCCAAAACCAGGGGGAGAAGTAAGGGGGATAAAAGAAATAGAAATTTAAAAAAAAAATATATATATATATTATATATATATATATATATATATGTTTGTTTGTTTATTTATTTTAGACTGGTGAATAGAACAGAGCCACCCATTTGATTTTGGGTGTATTTTGGTCTCTTAGAAGAAACTACCTCCCAAAATTTTAAAGAAAGAGAAACTTATATATATACAAAAATCAGGGTAAACACGATGAAGGGGTAGAATATGCTATAAAGATGAAAATTTAAAAAAAACTCTAAGTTGGTATATTTTGATTTATTAGAAGAAATTATATCCCAAAGTTTTAAAAAAACCTATATGTATTCAAAAAATAAAGTCCAATACAATGAAGGGATAAAATATGACTGTAATAATGAAGGTTTAAAAAGATGTTTTTTTAAAAGAAAGCTATTGTTAAGATAAACTAGTTTAAAAATGTTATAGGAGGAAAGAGAAAAGTTAAAAAATAGAATAAGAAAAAAAGTAAAATTAAAAACAATTTAACTTTTCAAGACTAAGGGATTATGGGGAAAAAAATCATGAATCCTATGCATTACTTTCTCCTAGCTCTGGAGTTCTGTTGTTCTGCTTGTTCGGTCAGCTTGGTCTTGGCTGGAGGTTCTTGCTGATCTTCTGCGGGGGGGTTGGGGTGGGGTGGGGGTGTCCTTTTGTAGTGATTACCAAATGTCTTTGCCCGAGGTGGAATTGCACTGCCCTTGCCAGGGGCCAGGCTAAGTAATATGTTCTGGTTCACTCTTGGGATCTTTTGTTCCCTGAACTTTTCCCTACAGCTCAAGTATTAAAATGGCGGCCTCCCAATTTCCAGCCCAGAGGAGCCGAGAGCTCAGGGCCCCACTCCTCAGTGTGCCCTCAAAGAAAAGCAGTTACTCCTGTCTTCCTGGTCTCCAGCTTTGCTCTGTGCTCACCCAGCCTGTGACTGAGCATTTCTGTCTCTGGCACACAGCTCCATTTGGAGTCTTCAAACCCAGCAGATTCCTGCCACACATTCCTGTGCCACTCCTCCTGGGGGGGGGGGTCCTCTCTGGATCTGCCACTTGTGGAGTCCCTGCTCGAAGAGCAGTGGCTCGACTGTGCCGGGGTTCACGGTTTAAGGTAATCCCGAGCTGAGAGCTCACTCCTCGTCTCTGTCTCTGTAGTTGGCTTCCCTGCTCCAATACCTGCGAGCTCTGTTACACTCAGACACCTCCAATCTTTCTGTGACCCTACGGGAACTGAGACCACACTGTCCCCATGAGGGCTCTACTCTGCTTTGCCTCTGGAACGATGTCCCTTAGTGGAGCAAACTTCTAAAAGTTCTGATTTTGTGCTTTGCTGCTCCACTGCTTGCTGGGAGCCAGCCCCTCCCGCCGCGGTCTATCTTCCTGTTGCTTCGGATTCACTTCTCTGCATGTCCTACCTTTCAGAAAGTTGTCGATTTTCTGTTCCTAGAATTGCTGCTCTTCTTCTCTTCTATCTCTTGTTGAGTTTGTAGGTGTTCAGATGGTTTGTTAACTATCTAGCTGAACTCCTGGGACCTGATGTCATTTCAGTCTGCTACTCCTCTGCCATCTTGCCTCTCTGTCCACTTTATTTTTTAAAGATTCTACTTATTTGTCAGAGAGAGAGCACAAGCAGGGGAGAGGGGTAGAGAGAGAGAAGCAGGCTGCCCGTGAAGCAAGGAGCTCAATGCAGGACTGGATTTCAGGATCATGGGATCATGACTTGAGCCAAAGGCAGATCCTTAACCAACTGAGCCACCCAGGTATCCTGAATGAGCCATCTTTAAAGCAGACCTTTTGCCTCCTGTCCAAAGGCCCTGCTAATGCTACATGGATCAGAGATGAGCTTGCAAATATACAATCAAAATAAGCGATTCTTGTTATTTTAAGCCATTGGGTTTTGGAGTACTTTGCTACACACACACAGTGATAGATGGTCAGAAAACACTCTTTAGGTGATCTTATCTGTTTCTATAGCATTAACTATACTGAGTCTCCAATCCGAACTTTCAGGTTAAATTTTTCTTTGGATTTCCTGATCTATATAATTAACTACTAATTAGATGTATCTCTCCTTAAGCTTAGTATGCCCAACATCTATGTGTTGTCCTTGTCCACCATCTGTTCTTTCTCCATTATCCCTTAATTTACTATCAAGTCATTCATAGCAGAAACCTGGGAAATCATTCTCAAATCCTGCATCTCCCCACATCTAATTTTACATCTTAAATATCTTTTGAATTCTTTATTCTAACAGCCAATGCCTTAATTGAGGTTTTCACCATCTCTCATGTTCTATTTTAGTAAAGTAACTGATGTGGTCTCTATACCTCCCTTTTTTTCTCCCCACTCCTTTAAGTTCATACTTGCCTTTGCTGGTAGAGTAATATTTTTAAACACACATGTTAAAATATTTTGTACAATTTCTAAATGGTTTCAATTCATTTACAGAAGAAAGCCACACTTCCTTAGGAAGAGGTAATAGTTTTTAATGATTTGGCTCCTTGCCAGATCTCCACCCTTACTGCTTATTCCTCGTTTTCAGTTTTTAATGTTGAATTACTGATTGTTCTCCAACTGTTTCTTCAGGTTGTTCTACCTATTTAGGCTTTGGTATAATTCAGTTCAATGTGATTGTAGGACGAGGTCCCCACTTTCTTGCTGCTCATTGGCTGGTGTTGCTCTTAGCTTCTACAGGCTGTTCACAGGTCCTAGCCACAGGGCCTTCTCAAAAAATTACAGCTTCTTCCGTCAGAGCCAGCAGGACAATCCCACTGCATTGTGCCATGACAGTTTCTATAATGGAACCTAATCAAGGGAATGGCTATTTTAGGGACTGGGATTATGCAAGATTGGTGCACCAGGAATCAAGGGGACCATTTTGGAATTTGACCTATCATGGGTAAATATCAATTTTTCTCTAGAAACTTTTAGGATTAAAAAAAATCATCAATAATTGTAAAGCTTGCAAGAAGGGATCTTCCTGTATATCTACTTTTATCCACTATTTGGTTACTCAGTAGGCTCTTTCAGTCTGGCAATTCATGTTCCTTCAGTCATGGGAAACTTTTGTGTTTATTTCAGTGGCGATTTTTTCCCTTATTTTTTCTCCCTTCTCTCTTTCTGGGACTCCCATTTGGACATTGGACCTCTTGAACCAGTCTTCACCTTTATTACATTTTCTCCTATTTTCCATCTTTTGCTGTATGTACTTTCTGGCAGATTTGTTCAATTTTAATTTTTATTTCTTTATGGATGCAGTATCTTCCCATCACCTGGAGATTATCAGGGGTGGTTTTCTGAATCTGCTTCCTGAATAGTCTGTGCTGTCTCCATGTTATCTGTTTTTCTCTTTGTTCTGGGTTCTTTTATGTTAGAGGCTTCCCTCAGATGCATGTTACTCCTTGGATATCTGTTTGTGATTTAGAAGATGAACCTTAAAAGCTGATTGGAAGTTCTAGGGATGTACATGAGACTTGTTAATTGTGAATTCTATAGGGTGATTAGACCTGGGCTGCTTTTTGGAGAACCCTAATGTCAGTATCCTCAGGCTTTTTCTTGGGCTTAATGATTCTCAGAAAAGGATCTTCCCATCTTCTGCCCAGAGGACAGAAGTCTGGCCACTTTTATTCTGGGAAATGAGTGGGTAGGGAGTTGGGGGCATCTTAGCATTTGGTTACTTAATGCCCCCACTTTTGGCATGGCATTCACACTCTGAGATTTTCTGAAGTCACCCCCAGATTTCTTCTGGTGTGAGGGAGGAATAGTTGCCTAAACTCAATGGATTTGGAGGGGAATCTCAGTATCTAACTCCTCCAAAGCTTTTACTTGTATTCCTCCTTATTTCAGAGCCTTCCTGCTACTGCCCTCCAGTATTTCTCTCCTGGTTCCAGAGACACCAGGCACTGAAAAACCCTGAGCAATTATAGGGATGCTGTACTTGATTGAATTGTTTCTTAGCTTTCTCTCTCCTGGCTTACTGTTTTGCTTTGTTAGATTCTCCTAAGTCAGTTATTATTCTGTTCTTCAGCTTCCAAAAAATGTTTGCCTTTTTTGTTTTCCTTTCTTCACATATGTATGTTTATCTCCTTTAAAGAAGATCTTCCTGCTATACTTTCCCTGGAATTACTGGAGGGAGTAAAATTAGATGTATATATTCAAGCTGCTGTCCTAACTCAGATGTTCCTCTTGTTTTGTAATACGTCATTACATGTTAAATTTTTATATGAAAGAATTTTTTTCGTCTTTCTATTTCCCTTGAAATACCTCTTTATCAATACTACACTATTTTATTTTATTTTTTTAAATTTCTTTATAATGCTCTTATTCCTTGGGGTTGTGATTTCATGTTTAACTCCTTGTAAATACATTAGTTTTATAATGCTTTAAGTATATAGGTACATCAGGAGGATTAACCTTAGGAAATAATGAGGTCATTTCTGTCACTATTAGATTTATTTCATGGGCTTGTAGTTTGTTTTTTTTTTTAATGCATGACTTCATTAATAAGAATTAAAATTTAAATCCAAATGTTGGAACCCTGTTTTCACACAGTGAAGACATTTTGTTCTTTTTTTTTAAATGAAGACTGAAGTTGCTGAAGACCCTCAACAGGTTTCAACTGTTCATCTCCAACTAGGATTACCACTGGTTTTTATTGTTAGTCAGCAAGCGACATATGAAGCTGATAGAAGGACTGCAGAATGGGTTGCTTGGCGACTTCTGGGGAAAGCAGGAGTTCTACTCTTGTTAAGGTATTTTAAACATTATGTATTCACTGTATTTAGCAAAGCACTAGAATTTTTCTCTTTTTAAAATGTGGTAATATCTTCACTTGTAAATAAACTTAGATCTCTAGTAAATTTTAATATAGTTAGAACCAGTTGTTGAGCTAAAGTCTGTATATTAATTATTAGCTTGGTTAAAATTTAGACCTTTAAACTTCGCTAAATGAAGATGGAGATGGAGACTGGAACATCTAGTCTCTATTTATATCTAAAATATCTCAAACTCAGTAAATTGTAATCTTTTTTCATAAATTGTTTTTAGTGTAAGAACTTATAGTTCTCTTTTATGTTGACATCCTGTATGACTGTTCTTCAGATCAGCCATATAAAACATTTATTTCCATTTTGAAAAAGGGACTCTTCGGAAGTGGACATTCCTCAGCATGCTAATGTGGTCTTCAGAAGAGCAGAAGAGGTTAGTTATTTTATGTATTGCTCTACAATGTCTGCTTATTTAAAGAAAGTTCAAATGTGTGGTCATAAAATAATATAAGCTTATTATAGAAACCAAATTCTATAAATTGTCACTATTCAAAGATTATGGCTGTTAACATTTTGGTGTTCTTTTTTTTTTTCCATTTGTTAGTCTGTCTCTTTTCTCATGTTCATAAATATATATATATATTTTAAGAAAATTAAGATCATGCTATATATCCTACCTGTCACATAAAATTATATCTAACTACTTGCTATTGTGCTATGATGCCTGCCTTTGTACGCTGTTTTGAATATCACTGGTTCTTTCCTTTGGCTAAATTTCTGGAGGTGAAGTTTTTTTTTTTTAAAGATTTTATTTATTTATTTGACAGAGAGAGATCACAAGTAGGCAGAGAGGCAGGCAGAGAGAGAGAGAGAAAGAGGAGGAAGCAGGCTCCCTGCTGAGCAGAGAGCCCGATGCGGGACTCGATCCCAGGACCCTGAGATCATGACCTGAGCCGAAGGCAGCGGCTTAACCCACTGAGCCACCCAGGCGCCCGGAAATGGGATTTTTTAAGGCTGTTAGAATACATCGTCAAATTGCCCTCGAGAAACCAGCAAGATTTGGAATTCCTTGTTGTTCATACACTTTGCCACTACTGAGCATCATCATGTTAAAAAAAAATCTTCTCAACCCACAAAGTTCCTGTTTTAATTTGCATATTTTTGATTACTCGTGAGGTTGAACATTTTAAAAAGCTTATTCCCGTTTATTTGCCTTTGTAAATTTCTGTTAATGTTCCTTTTTCTTATGTTTCTTAAAATTTTTCTTTATTGTTAAGAACTCTTTAATTCTGCACATTTCAAAATATTATATAAATATGCTGAATAATTGATGTTTTTGAACTGCCAGTTAAAAAAATTTTTTTTTTAAATTGACCTAACTGATCTCTACACCCAACATAGGGCTCAAACTAATGATCCCAAGATCAAGAATTGGGTGCTCTACCGACTGAGCCAGCCAGCCAGGGGCCCCTGAACTGCCTGATAATTTAAACTTAAATTCTCTTGCCTAGGGCTATGGCATGAATACCAGGTCAATGGTTAGAAGACTGGATTCTGTTTCTTTGGTTCTGGGACTGGATTAATAAATTAACTTCGTCAAGCTCAGTTTTCTCATTTGTGAAATATTCGCAAAACCTTCCCTTATAACTTACAAGAAATTTATAAGACAAAATAGGAAAATACTTTGAAAACCGTAGTATTGTTCAAATGTAGCATGGGGCTAGTATGGTCTGCTTTTTGGCTAGGTCATGGAAAGAGTATTTCTGAAGCTGTTTTTTTGCTGATAGGTCAAGATCCTTAAATAAGAAATTATAATATTTATTATTAGGAAATAGGTTTTTTGGAAAAATTAAAATTCATGATGGTTTCTTAGTTTGATGTCTTAAATTATTAAAATACAGTAAAATATAGTAATTGCTAAAATATAGTAATATAGTAATGTATAACATGCAGTAAGATAGGTAATGAGATAGCTATCTCTGTGAAGATATTTTCTGTAAAGGATAGATGAGTCTTTTCTATGAATCTCTTTATTAAATTCAGTGTAATTTTTTTTTAACCTTCTCATCAGGGCAATAATGTTCATTCTGGGTTGGTATAATCATTCTTTCTCTCTCCTTTCCAGGCAAAGGGTTTGAGGGTCCTTAAAGTATAGAACTGGTTGTATAGATAGTATTGTATGCTTATATTACTGTATTATAAGCCTTGTATAGTGAGTTTAAAACATCATTTAGTATTGTGTTAGTTCTTCAGAATTTTTTTCCTAGGGCACTAATTAGCAATATAGTATTAAGAGTTTATGCTATAGAATCTTATTGCCTAGTTCAAATCCCACTTTGTAACTCTGGGCAAATTACTTGACTTCTATATGTCTCTCTCTCTCTCTTTCTTTTTCATTGTAAAGAAGGGTTAATAATAATAAACCTACATTAATGAGTTGTTGGGTCAGTATATTAAAAGAAATAATGGAAAGTGCTAAATTAGCACAGGATCCAATACATTTGTATTGGATCAATAAATACTAATACTAATACTAATACTCATCCATTTATCCTTTCCATAAGTATTTATTGTGTACCTGCTTTGTTTCAAGCACAGGCCTAGGCTGAGGCTATAACAGTGAACAAAAGCAAGTTTTTGCCCTCATGGAGCTAATATTCTAGTGGCAGGAGACAAATACAAAACCAGTATAGCTAGAATTTCAGATGGTGTTAAAGACAATGGAAAAAAAAATCAAGGTAAGGTGAGAGAGTAGTCTTGGAAGACCTCACTGATTAGAAACAATAAAGCAAAGGAATATGCCTGTGGATATGTGGGGAAAGAGTCTTCTAGGCCGAGAGGACACATGTGCAGAAGCCCTGAGGAGAAGAGTTGTTTGTGTTTCAGCATAGTATTTTGAGGGAAAGTGTTAATGCCTAGGATATTTCTTAGTACCTGAGTTTTTATTTTTATTTATATTTATTTATTTATTTGTTTGTTTTTTAAAGATTTTATTTATTTATTTGACAGAGAGAGATCACAAGTAGGCAGAGAGGCAGGCAGAGAGAGAGGAAGGGAAGCAGTCTCCCCACTGAGCAGAGAGTCCAATGTGGGATTCGATCCCAGGACCCTGAGATCATGACCCGAGCCGAAGGCAGCGGCTTAACCCACTGAGCCACCCAGGCGCCCCAGTACCTGAGTTTTTAAAAGCCCTTTTTTAATTCCTTTCTTCAGAGCTTTTTTTCTTTTTTTAATAAAATCTACCAAACTGAAAAGTAGGAAAAAATGAACAACCATATCTTACTACCTAGATTCAGCAATTAATATTTTATTCTGTTTGTTTCACCTGTCACTTTTTTCTGAAACATTCCAAAGAATACTTGATATAATGACATTTACCCATAAATATCTAGCATGAAACTCTAAAAATTATTGTTTTTCTTCTATATATAACCACAATCTTATTATCACACTTAACAAAATTGACAGTAACTTGTTATATCATAGTGTAATCTCATAGCCAATTCCTACTCCAATTTTCTCATCTTAAAATTATTTTCTATAGATGTTTTTTGTGAACCAAAATTTAGTTAAGGATTATGAATTGCATTTGGTGTGTTTCTTAAATGTCTCAATGTCTTCTTTTCCCCCATGATAGTGCCTTTTAGATAAACGGGCCAGGGTTTCCATATTCTGGATTTGTCTGTTTTCTTTTGCTTTTGTCTGCCTTGCTCCTTTGTTCCCTTATGTTTCCTAAAAACTGGAAGTCAGATTGCCTAGCTCCATTAAACATTCTGGGTAAGAATACTTCACACTTCTGGTTCATTTGTATTTTATCTTATCCTAACATGGAGGATGTCTGGTTTTCTCACATAATGATGCTAGCTTTGATTACTGAATTAGGGTAGAGACAGTTAATTTTCTCCATCATAAAAGATGCATTTCCCTTATCCAATTAGCAAATAGACTGTAGATAGAAATGCAAACAAAACCACTAGAGATACCAGTACTTACCCCCCAGAATGGCTAAAAATTTAAGAAGTAACAATAGCAAGTGTTTGTAAGAAGGTAGAGTTACAAGAACTTTTGGTAGGAGAGTAAATTAGTACAATGAAAATTGGAAAAATATCTGGCAGTGCTTCCTAAAGCTGAGGCTATTTATATATCACGTGAACCAGCTGTTTCATTCCTAAGCATTGC
This sequence comes from Mustela putorius furo, assembly GCF_011764305.1. Classification (NCBI taxonomy): domain Eukaryota; kingdom Metazoa; phylum Chordata; class Mammalia; order Carnivora; family Mustelidae; genus Mustela; species Mustela putorius. The sequence goes on along the minus strand of NW_025421290.1, from coordinate 7,439,954 downwards.
CCAGCAGAAATGTGTATACACGTGCACCAAAAGACAGCTATGGTAATGTTCCTAGCAGTTAGTATTTATAATGGTCCAAAGCTGGAAATAACATACGTCCTTAAGCAATAGAGTGGATAAACACATACATGCATATGGTACATACTAGTATATTCATACAATGAATTCATCATTGGAAAAGAATAAACTGCTTTTGAATGTAACCTGAATATACCTCACAAATAGTGTTGAGCAAAAGAAGGGAAATGTTGTCACAGAAAGAGTTTAAGCTGTATATAATTCTATTATGTAAATTTCAAACTGGCAAAATTTATAGATGGTGATGAAAGTCAGAATAGTGATTACCTTTGGGGGATGGTGATGACAGGGAGAGGCAAGGAGATGGCCTCTGGGTGTGCTGGGTAATGCTCTGTATCTTAACCTGTGTGGTGGTTATATAAGTGTATCAGCTCTGTAAAAATTCATCAAACTACACACTTATAATTTGTGTTCTTCCTTTGTGGGTATTGTATTTGAATAAAAAAGTTTATTACCACAATATCTATGTATACTCCAAACAAATTTGGTTTGACTTTCATCATTATACATTTTAACCCCATTATTATTTCCACAGAAGTAACAAGTTGCTCACTTTGTAATATTAAAAAGATGAATATGTGATATCAAAGAACAAACACTTTAGAGTTATTTTATAGCTTAATTCTCATGCACAGTTACAATCAAGAATGATTTATTAAAATAATCTAGTGGCCTAAAATTTCATGTTTTTAAGATGCGATAGTTGGGTATTAGTGAAAGAGATTACAATGGAATAATCTCAATGGGTTAGATTTGGTATTCTTAAAATACCTGGGGCAAATTGTAGTTTTAAATGTTTTTAGCTAAATTTTAGCAGAATTGTTATAGGATGAGATACTATTTTGAATATATCTGTGGAATATCTAAATAATTTTGATTGGTTCTGTTTATGATTAAGTTGTGTGTGTGTGTGTATGTATTCCTTTTATATTGAGTTGGGACATGCTGTTATGTGTGAAATGTTGCAGATTTCAGTATAATGTAATTATGACAGGCAAGTGAGACAACTAGTTGTTTTTTGCCCTTTTCTTTCATTAGTATACACTATCTTTAGATAAAATATGCTTTGGATTCTTTCTATAATGATTATGGAATTCCCTTTTTTGTTTTATTTAATTTTAAAACTGGAGTTCTAAAGATTTAGTTTCATTTTAATATCAAACAAGTAAAACATTTTTATTAAAATGGCATATTTTTAGTCATGATTTTAAAAATGAATGTATTTCTAGGGAGTGCCAGTGGAATTTTTGGTCTTACATGATGTTGATTTAATAATATCCCGTGTGGAAAGTAATATGCACATTGAAGAAATACAAGAAGATGAAGATGAGGACATGGCAAGTCCAGATATGGGTAATAAGTTTTGTGATGCTCCTTCCCCCTCCACCCCCTATTTATGCTTGGCACCCATAAGATCAGTGAAATTTCAGTGAATTAACTTTCTCATAGAATGTTTTGACAGTTAAGAATATGAAAATACCTGGAGAAATCTATTTTGAATAATATCTTATCAAGTTAATTTGGTAGAAAAGGTAAGAATGCTATATTATGTTGAGTGTAATACATTTCATTGTTACATGCCAGGCTTCTAGCTTTCCACATCTGTGCCTTTATCTTCTAAATCGGTTCTTTCAGCCCTCCTTGTCTCTTCCATGTTTAGAAAAAATAACCTAGGAGCCACAACTTGGTATTTTACTTTTCTTTTTCCTATAAGGATATGAAATTCTAGTAAATATTGTTGGATTTGTAATTGTAAATAAATCTGATTCTTGACAATTTGGGAGTACATTTCAGTAACATTTAAAACTTCTTGTTTTAACCCATTTCATTCCTTTTTATTATACTTATTGCTTATGTTTTTGAAGTATAATGTAGTTTCAGGGCTATTCTCCTACACATTATTTACTTTGATTGAGTTGGCTGATGTCCCCTTCATTTCGTAGATGAAGAATCTGTGGTTCAGCAGGGAGATGTTGGAAGAAGAGGACAAGAATGGATTAGAAAATAAGAAAGCGGGGCGCGTGGGTGGCTCAGTGGGTTAAAGCCTCTGCCTTTGGCTCAGGTCATGATCTCAGGGTCCTGGGATCGAGCCCCGCATCGTGCTCTCTGCTCAGCAGGGAGCTTGCTTCCTCCTCTCTCTCTGCCTGCCTCTCTACCTATTTGTGATCTATCTGTCAAATAAATGAATAAAATCTTAAAAGAAAAAGAAAATAAGAAAGAACTGGAAGGAAATGAAAATATGTGAATAAGAAGGAAAAAATATAGTAAATAGGAAAATAGGCCTTTATTAATTTTGGTATTGAAGTTGTAACTTGTTAGTGTCATGGTGTTTTAAAGTTCCTTTAAGATAGTGTAGTATAACTCTTATGTTTCAGATTTAATACTAAGGGAGAGTAATGTGACTGACTAGAGTCTCATGGCTGAAACCTGTGGAGATGCACTGTAATTCAGATCTAGTATTTTTACTTTATAGTATTAGAAATCATATGACAATAATACTCTCATTTGTAAATTGTCTTCCTCCATTCCTTTCTTTGTAATGTGTTATTATAAAGAATTATGAACTTAGCATAAAGTAAGCAGGATAATAGAACAAATCTCCTGGTATCCATTACCTGGCCCCACCCAACCACCATCAATGCATTGCTATCCTGTTCCAGTCACTGCCCATCCCTTATTATTTTGTTGCAAATCCCAAATATAGAGTTTCATCCAAAAAGATTTCCCTGTACATTTAAAAAATATAAGGATTCTCCTTTTAAAATGAACTTAATGAGCACTGGGTATTATATGCAACCGATGACTCACTGAATTCTACTTTAGAAACTAATAATAGAGTATATGTTAATTAAATGGAAATTAAATAAAAAATTGAAAAAATAAAAATAAAAAATGAGCATAATTGGGGCACCTGGGTGGCTTAGTTCGTCAAGTGTCCAATTCTTGATTTTGGCACAGGTCATGATCTCAGGGTCATGAGATCAAGCCCTGTGTTGGGCTCTTTTATGTCTTAGAGCCTTCATATATATTTTTCCTTTTGTCTAAGACATTTTTCTAAAAAGTTTGGATTCTCTAGCTGGAAGGCTTTGGCTCCCCAGATCTGAATCTCCCTATTACAATGTCTCGGGTACCATTTTCTTTCCTTAAACTGACACAAGTTAAAACTATGTGTTTATTCAGTGATGAGTTTATTGTCTGACTTTTCTGTAAATAGGAGCTCCACGTGGTCAGGGACTAAGTCTGTTTTGTTTACTGTTTTCCCTACTGTCCATCACAGTGCTTGTCATACACTAGAATTTGTATTTATATAAGTTACGCATTAAAATATACATTAATTTATTTTTGAACATTTTAGATATTCAAGATGATGAAGTGGCAGAAACTGTTTACAGAGATAGGAAGAGACGGTTGCCTTTGGAACTCACGGTGGAAGTGACAGAAGAGACTTTTAACACGACAGTAGTGGCTTCTGATAGCATAGTGCTTTTCTATGCTGGTTGTGAGTATGAGTCTTCAGAGTCAGGGAATATTATGTATTAGAGGATTCAAAGTGGGTGGATTTTATTTTTGCATTCTGTATATTGCATGTTGTAGAATGGCATAGTGTTCATATGTCCCAACTAGGCTGCACATATTGAAACATTTACTAATTTAGAAAAATTACCAATTCATGCTGATGTTTTTCATATATTAACAGTCTTATGGATCTCTAAGACATATACTCCTTTTAACTTCAAGAAAAAGCCCTTCAACTATTTTCCTTGCACTATGAGTGCAGAAAATTAGTTGCATTTAGAATCCTCTTAAATGATTGCATACTATTGGGTACCATATATTAGAATATTTCTTATGAAGGAATAACAGTTTTGGGAAATCCTATAAATCAGTATGATTGTAAATGTATAGTCGCGGATGCTTTGGAGATACTCATTTTGCAGTATCTGTTGAATTTTTTATTTTAATGTAGGGCAAGCAGTATCCATGGCATTTCTGCAGTCCTATATCGATTTGGCAATTAAATTAAAAGGTATGTAATGTGGTATGCATGCTTATTTTCTTGATTTTAAGCTATAGCTATTTGTAAAACTCTATAGCATGCTAAAGATGAAGAAAACCATGTAAAATTTCATGTTTTATATTTGTGTCTCCAACATTACATTAATGAACCATAAGTTTCAGAAATGCTCAGAAGCATTCATCTTGGTTCTTTTCATGGACCTGTCTTCAGTAGTAGTTAGAGAGCCTATGTATTAAGTACTTGTGGCCACACAGTTAATCCAGTAATCATTTTGGCTGAATTCATTTAGCAAACATTTACTGAGTGCCTACTCTTGAGCCAGTTACTATTAAATATTAAATGAGTACTAAATACCCTTAAACAAAAATGTGACAGATAAGACCCAATCTCACAGTCTAACCAAAGATCTAAGATCTCAGTGTTCTTAAAGCTGTTTAGTTAGCTCCTTATGGACTGGGATATTTCTTAATAGCCAAAGTCTTTTAACTGTTCTATGAAAACCTGATCCAGGGGTAGGTAAATAAGAATTCAAGGAATAGACTTGAATTCAAGGAATGGGCTTGAATTCAAAATACCTATGCCATCGTTCTAGCGAAGACATAAGGAGAGGTAAGGAGGCATATTAATAAGAGAGAGGTAATGTTGGATTAGGATAATGTTTTATAATCATTTGAATAAGAATGTATCATGCTTCATATCTGTAATATGCCTTTTCCTACAGTTTTTCTTGTTTTGTTTTTTTTTTTTCTTAGCTATGCTAATTAACTAGGCTTATTATTTTAGCTACTTTAGGAATGTATCCACCATTTAGTTTTTTGGGGCACTAGCTTACAGGTTCTTTCAATTTTTAGTAAGTTCTTTGTAGGTAGATACCATATCTTGTACTTAGTTCACTGGACTTGGCATATTGACTTACATTGTAGAACATTTGGGGTTTAATAATTGTTGAATAAATGAATAAGCTAATAGTATATAACTTATTTATATACTAGGAACTTTTGTGAACTTAAGAAATTAATTCCAGAAAGTCAGTCCTAAATATAACATGTTCTATGGTAATAAAAACATAAGAGATTTTAAAAATCACTTTGAACCATTTTTCCTCAGTTCATTTCTCAACCACATTTGATCCAACTTCTGATTTCTTCATTACCCAAGTGAAGAGGTGATTAAGTCTCAGATAATGTAATTTCTAATATATTTTTTAAAAATCCCGTTACTCTTTCAGATTCTCCTTCCTAGATGCAATCTATGGAAAGATTTAAATTCCTTTTTTAAGGTTCTCCAACCTCATTGGCAAAAAATTAAGAGAAAGAAAAAGGAATGGAGGAAAAATATAAGCCATAATGAAGAAATAATTGGATAATGTCCCTGAATAATAGAATTATCCCCCAACCCAGCCCATTTGTCAATACCAAATGAAATGGAAACAGATTCCTTTACAGTCTTTTCTATTAATGAACAAATAAAGAGACTCCCAGGCCCCTCAGTGCAAGGACTCTGAGTTGTATTTGTTTGTAGAATAAAAAAGCAGATAACCAACCCAAGACTTGATTTCCTTTTTCATTTAGGACGTTCTATATGAGTAACAATCCTTTTAGTAATTAGATAATCAGATAAAGGGACTGTTTTATTTATTTATTATTTTATTATTATTTATTTATTTATTCAACAGAGAGAGATCACAAGTAGGCAGAGAGGCAGGCAGAGAGAGAGGAGGAAGCAGGCTCCCTGCTGAGCAGAGAGCCGGATGCGGGACTCCATCCCAGGACCCTGAGATCATGACCCGAGCCGAAGGCAGCGGCCCAACCCACTGAGCAACCCAGGCGCCCCTGGGACTGTTTTAGAAGTTCAGGGGGCTTAATGTAGAAATGCATAGTATGGGTATGCTCTACTACATCATACTACGCCAAATTGGAAGACTATTGTAATACTTTGGGCATGAGTCCTATAACTTTTCATGTTGACTTTGTGGGGAAAAAACCACTTCTTATCTAAGACGATGAAGAATATTTTATACTCAGTCACAAGGTGGCAGCATATATCAAATTTTTATACCTACCCGTACCTAGTAGCTATAGCTAAGAGAATCTGGGTTTTTTTTTGTTTTAAATCTTTAAATTAGGAACACCTTTGGAAATTCATGCATTGATCAGGTATCAGGGATGTAATACTGCAGACATCTTAGACTCTACTGGCAGATGAACATGGAAAAGGGACCCAAAAATAGAGCAGCAAAGGAGATGGGAAAATAAGCCAGTTGGGGAAGGGGTTGCAAAAATCAAGGGAAGAAAGTGTCCAGTAGAAGCCATTCATGCTGATGAGAGGTTAAAAAAGAATGGGGTAAAAATGTTGTTAAGTCTACACAACTGAGTTTTCTACATTAATATTTATAAAATGTGCATTTCCTCTTGTTTAGGCACATCCACTATGCTGCTTGCTAGAGTGAACTGTGCAGATTGGTCTGATTTATGTACTAAGCAAAATGTCACTGAATTTCCTGTTGTGAAGATGTATAAGGAAGGCGAGACCCCAGTGTCTTACACTGGAATGTTAGGAACTGAAGATCTCCTAAAATTTATCCAGCTGTGAGTATTCAGCTTCTCCCTAAGACTTTTAAATTTTGAGGTCTATAAACTTAATTCCCATACTTTGTAGACACACCTTGAATAGGTTAAGGAGTAAGGAAATGAGATCACAGGATAAGGTGAAGAGAGCTTATTCCTTCACTTCAGGGGAGGTTGAGGTTGTGTTTAATGAGGGTTTTTTTTTTTTTTTTAAATTAGAATAGTATTTGTCTTTATTTTGTCAGATATTTACCCTGTGGAATATAGTGTTCGTCAGTGTCAGTATGTTTTATTTTTTTTTGCAACCTGAAAAGTATCCTTAAAAATTAATTTTGAATATAGCTATCTATTCATTCAGCAACAGGATTTCATGCCCAGTGAACATAACATCGGTCCAAGAAGCAGAAGAGTATTTAAATGGGGAATTACATAAAGACCTGATCTCCTACTCTAGTGTGTCAGTGCTGGGACTGTTTAGTCCAAACATGACAACAGGTAAGGAGTTAGGTAATAGTTAAAAGCTTGATTGCTAGTTTTTTAAAAAATGAATTAATATCTTTTTTAATGATTAAGAACTCAAATTACAGAATTTTGAAATTAAACTTGAAGGAAAAAATCCAAGATTATTTAGTTGTGAATTTATTTATTTATTTTTTAAAAGATTTTATTTATTTATTTGACAGACAGAGGTCACAAGTAGGCAGAGAGGCAGGCAGAGAGAGAAAGAGGAGGAAGCAGGCTCCCCGTGGAGCAGAGAGCCTGATGTGGGGCTTGGTCCCAGGACCCTGGGATCAAGACCCAAGCCCGAAGGCAGAGGCTTAACCCACTGAGCCATTCAGGCACCCCCAAATTTATTTATTTATTTAAATATTTTATGTATTTATTTGAGAGAGAGAGAATGAGAGAGAGAGAACATGAGGGGCAAGGTCAGAGAGAGAAGCAGTCTCCCTGCTGAGCAGGAAGCCCGATGCCGGACTCAATCCTAGGACTCTGAGATCATGACCTGAGCCAGAGGCAGTTGCTTAACCAGCTGAGCCACCCAGGTGCCCTAGTTGTTAAATTTTGGTATAATTCTTTCCCTCTTTTCTCTGTTTAACTATGTATTGCATATTTGTATATATTTTAATGTAATTGGGCTAGTGCTGTGTATCTAGGTTAGTATTTTGCTGTTTTTATTTAATATTACATGGGTGCTTTTTTCCCCTATGATTAATATTCTTCAAAATCATCATGGCTATGTATTTGGATGCATATACCATAATTTATTTAACTGTTTACCAACAAATAAGATCTGTCATTTCACTCTTTTCTTTTTGCTATAAAGAGTTTTTTAATTTATACATCTATCTGTGGAATTTAGACTGTTTAATGGGTATAGATTCCCAGTAGGAGGATAACTTTATGTTTTCTATAAGCTGTGTGTTATATGTGTTATTCATTTTTTAAAAATGGGGTTTTAGTGCTTGTCTAATGAATTACTATGAGATTTTTATGTATTAAGGATATTAGATTCTTGATATTTTGTTTCAGTTATTTTCCCCCAGTTTGGTTGTTAGCTTTAATAATTTTGTATTTAGCAGTTTAAAATTTGTTTTCAAATGTATTGATTTTGAGATTTATCCACTGATTTCAGTTATAGAAAATCTCTATCATCCTTATCAGTTAAAAGTCAGTTAGTAGTCACATATTTTCTTCTTGTTTTAATTTATATTTTCTTATACTAATTTATATTGTCTTCTTGCTTTGAATATTTTTCTTTTTTTAAATTTTGATAAAATACATGTAACAAAATTTACCACCTTAACTGATTCAGCATATAGTTCACTAGTGTCAAATATATTTACATTGTTGTACAGCTAATCTCCAGAATTTTTTTCATTTTGCAAAACCAAAACCCTGTCCCTGTTCAACAGCTCTCATTTCCCTATTTCCCTAGCCCCTGAAAGCCCCAATTCTACTTTATATCTCAGTGAGTCTGACTTGTCTCTTATTGTCTGGTTATTTCACTTAGCAGGATGTCTTTAAGATTGAGCCATGTTGTAGCACGTGTCAGAATTTCCTTGCTTTTAGGGGCCTATGGGTGGCACTGTTGGTTAAGCATCTGAGTCTCGGTTTGAGTTTAGATCTTGATTTGGGGTCATGAGATAAGGCTCTGAGCTTAGAGAGGCATCTGCTAGAGTTAATCTCTTTCCCTCTGCCCCTCCCTACTCTCTCTCTCTTGTTCTCTCTTCTCTCTCTCTTTAAAATAAATAAATATTTTTAAAAAAGGAATTTCCTTCTTTTTAAGGGATAAGTAAAATTACATTGTATGTATATAAAACATTTTATTTATCCATTCATCTGTTGACTAACATTTGGGTTGTTTTCACCTCTTGGCTATTGTGCATAATGCTTCTGTGAACATGGGTGAACATACTGTTTTCCCTAGTGGCTGTACCATTTTATATTCCCACCACTAGTATACAAGTGTTCTGACTTCTCCACATCCTCATCAACATTGTTATTTTCTGGTTTTTTGATACTAGCCATGCTCATGGGTGTGAGGTTTTGATTTGATTGTGGTTTTGATTTTTACTTTCCTGATAAATAGTGATACTGAGCATCTTTTTATGTGCTTGTTGGACATTTGTATCTCTTCTTTGGAGAAGTGTCTATTCAAATCCTATGCTCGTTTTTTAAGGAGGCTGTTGTTGTTGAGTTGCAGGAATTCTTTATTCTGTACCTTAGCATGCCTTTCTACTCTTGATTGTGTTCTTTGATTTTTTTTTCTTTTTTAAGTCTTTAACTATTTGGATATTTTTGTGCATGGTATGAGGTTAGGGGCCAACTTTATTTTGTCTGAATAGTTAACAGTTGTCCTTTTCTCATTCATTCTTTTTTTTTTTTTTGATTCCACTATCACCATATTAAATCCATGTCTGTATTTATGTGTGTCTCTGTGTATCTGTTTAAATATTTGAAAATAATAATAAATATTTTCTATTTTATTCACTTTTATTTCCCTGTCAATACCTAATCTATTCATTTTTTTAAAAAGATCTTTTTATTTGAGAGATAGAGAACGCAAGGTGAGGGGCAGAAGGAGAGAGAGACAAGGCAGCTGCATCCTGAGCGCACAGCCCAACATGGGGCTCTATTCCAGGACCCTGAGATCATGACCCGAGCTGAAATCAAGAGTTGGACACTTAACCGACTGAGCCACCCAGGCACACCACTCTAATTTATTAGTTTTATAATACATGTTGCAATATATAATTGGGTCAACTCTTTTGTTTGTCTTTTATACATTTTCTTATCTTTTTTTTTGCCTGTTGGCTCTTCCAGGTGAACTTTAATCATTTATACATATTGTCTAAACTTATTTGTGTTTCTGTTGCTTGTTTTATGCTTTCTTTGGTTAGTTTAGTCTATATGGAGAATGCTTCTTTTGGTTTTATTTTCCCCAGAGCCAGAGAAGATTTTTTTTTTTTTTTTAAGATTTTATTTATTATTTGACAGAGACACACATGGAGAGAGGGAACACAAGTAGGGGGAATAGGAGAGGGAGAAGCAGGCTTCCTACCAGGCAGGGAGCCCAATGTGGGGCTCAATTCCTGTGGGGCTCAATTCCGGGACCCTGGGATCATGACCTGAGCCGAAGGCAGGTGTTTAACAACTAAACCACCCAGGCGCCCCATAGAGAAGATAGTCTTTAAAAAAAAACAAACAAAAATATTGGAATCAATAAAATTAAAGACCATTTTAATGATTTTTGACTCCTTCTGTGGAAGATGAGAGTGCTTTTAATTTCTTCTGTCATTTTTTTTTCTTTATATGGACCTCTATAGTCTTGTATTATAGATTCAAATTATCAGTATTACTGAACTTCAGTATTTTTGCTTTCTCTTTCAAAAATGTTTTTGCATTTATTGTTCCAACATTTTATTATGAAAATTTTCAAACATACAGCAAAGTTGAAAGATTTTATAGTGAACATCCATATACCTACCGTCTAGATTCTTCTATTGGCATTTAACCTGTACTTGCTTGATTTAGCACATACCTGTGCATCTGTCCATCCTTCCACCTGTCAATTAATCCATCTTATTTTTGGAGCATTTCAATTTAATGTTTTTTCATTCAGCTTTGAAACAGCACATACAGCAATTAATTGTTAGTTTTACATAACATCATAGACTATAGTGTTCCTTTAATATCACAACTTCTCTATTTTTAGACTCTATTTTTTCTAACTTTATAGGAATGGCTTTCAGTAAGTAGTAAAGGAAGAGTACACAGGGGTTTGTTTTTTTCTAACCAGTACTATTGTTATAATGTTATTCTCTTGCCTTCCCATATGGATAACTTCTTGAATTGACTGTGTAACAAAACCTTTAGTGTTTTTTTTTTCATCACAGATTAGCTGTTTGTATTTATCTAGAAAACCTGCCCCCTTGTTTTTCTCTAATTTAAGATGAATTTCAAATTCTGAATAAAATCTTTTAAGGATATTTTTCTGGGAAGAGTATCCCCATGTAGCATCATATCTATAGATAACAGATACTGTTAACTAGTTATTAAATTCTGCTTTCTACAAATTTCTTTCTAGCAGTTGTTCCCCTCTATGTTGTCTTCAAAATATTTTATTTTTTTTTAAAAGATTTTATTTATTTATTTGACAGAGAGAGATCATAAGTAGGCAGAGAGGTCAGGCAGAGAGAGAGAGGGGGGAAAGCCGTCTCCCTGCTGAGCAGAGAGCCTGATGCAGGGCTCGATCCCAGTCCCGGAAATCATGACCTGAGCTAAGGCAGAGGCTTAACACACTGAGCCACCCAGGCAGCCCTTCAAAATCTTTTAAAATAAAAGGCAAAAGAACTTACTAGAAGGAAATAATAAGAATGTGAATGCGTGTTCTGTGGCTTCCCGTCTTAAAAGGCAAAATCCTAGAGAGGACAGCTTTTTCATTTGTATTCTCTTTATGAAAAATTGTGAAGTGAATGAGTCTGTGTCTTACTCCTTTGTCTTTGCCTTTCTAATGTTTTTGCTTCTACCCATTGACTTTTTCTTCCTAGCTACCGCAGGTGCTTGGTGCCCTGAGCTGGGCACCTTCCAAAAAGAATTAAGGCTTTCAGATAATAAAAAGCACAAATACAATAAAATCATTAAAACAAGAGTAAGAGTTAAGCCATAAAAGATCAGGGGATAATTGTATAGAATATTTAGAAAACACTGCAGTTGATCATAAAACTTAACCTTAGGCAATCTGGCAGCAATCGGAAATAGAAAGATGAAATTTTTGCTTTCTTATCATCATTATATAATAAATGGCAATAAAAAACTTTTCCCTGATTGTAATTGCTGAGAGGGATTTTTCATATTTCTTTTAATGTAAAAGATATAGGGAACAATATACTTTGATCATTTATATAAATGATAAGATTTACACATAATTATCTCTTAACAAAAATCAAAAGTATAGGGGCACCTGGGTGGCTCAGTTAGTGAAGTGTCTGACTCTTGTTTTTGGCTCAGATAATGATCTCAGGGTTGTGAGATCTAGCCCTTAGTGGGGCTCTGTGCTCAGCAGGGATTCAGCTTAAGATTCTCTCCCATTTCCACCCCTCCCTGTGTACGTGTTCAAGCTTGTACTCTCTCTCTTCCTCCTCCCTCTTCCTCCTCCTCCCTCCTTCCGTCCCTCCCAAATGAATAAGTCTTTAAAAAATAAGTCAAAAGTATAATGTTAAACAACGTAGAGATTGTTCCAGTGTGCCTGAATGATGTAATCTGGATAGGATGCCTTTTGTTATTTCACTAGATTGATTGTTCTCAGACTTTTTCAGTCAGATATTAGATTTTCTTCTTTTTGTTGTTTTTGGTTTTTGCAGATATTCATGTGATAGTTACTGGACTTTCAACATCTATTGAATGAGAATATGTATAACAATAAAAGGCTTTTATGAATTGACTACATTTTTATGTACAAATGAATTTTATTCACAAGAGCTGACTACTAACATTTACTGAGCACTTATTTTATATCAGATATTTGTTTATTGTTCATGTAGATTCTAATGATTTAAAGATTATGTGGTTATCATGAGGGCTGAAGTGTCTCCTTTGTCTAATTTGTATGTGCCAGGTCTCTTTACATGAAAGATACTTTTTTTCCCCCTTTGTAATTAGTAAGTATCTTTTGGGGGTAGAATTTAAAGCTCTGTAAATGTCCTGTTTCTCATTATACTTTTGCATTCCAGTTTTAGAATTCATTGCTTGAAAGAGCTAGAACTATGATGGTTGCCAAGTGGAAAATTTCTAACTCCCTATTCATTCTATATATGTACTAATACATTTCACATACTACTGTAAGAGCTTTTCCTTCTCATTGTTTATTTTTCAGTATAGACACCTGAGTCCTTATTTTATTCCGTGGGTTATAATTAGTTGCTGTCACACCCCTTCAGTCCGACTCCTTTGTCCTTTTGACAAGTTTCCATCTTTTTTGGGGTATGTCTTTTTGGTACAAAATGTTCCCAGTCCCATTCCTAGAATCAGCCATTTCTCAACCAAGGGTCTAAGTTCCTTTTAGTGGGACATGGAATTTAGAAACCAAAATCTAGGGATTAGGAGTGTTTTTAGTTACTGGAGTGTTCTTGCTTTTCAACTCTTGTTGGTAGAGCTAAAAAAAAATAGATATATGTGTAGTATATGTATATGTGTGTGTGTATATAAATGTAACAATTCAGTAACATGACAGTGGGGAAAAAAGCAGTATTGCTAAGTTAATGTATTTATTTTATGCAGTTAAAACATGTTTATAGATACACAACTAAATATTGGAGGTCACCATTAATATTATATCACAAATATATTTATTGTGATTTAAGAACATTCTTATTTAGATTAAATGATTTTTTTCTTATACTTGGGGTTGCAGTATATTCTGACATATATGTAGTTTTCACCAAGGAGGAGAGTATGTCTGGTTTTTAAATGTTCAGAGGAAAACTGACAGTCTTGTTTGGTGGAAATGGATGTGTATCTGAGGTCTAGAGTATGTATGTATGTATGTATGTATGTATGTAAGTATGTATTTATCAAGGTCTGTAGTTTTAAATATTTCCATTGCAGAAGTAGCAAGATATATGATGAGCCTTTTAAGAAACATATTCATGGGGTGCCTGGATGGCTCAGTGGGTTAAAGCCTCTGCCTTCGGCTCAGGTCATGATCCCAGCGTCCTGGGATCGAGCCCCACATCTGGCTCTCTGCTCAGCAGGAAGCTTGCTTCCCCCTCTCTCTCTGCCTGCCTCTCTGCCTACTTGTGATCTCTGTCAAATGAATAAATCAAATATTTCAAAGAAAAAAAAAAAACAACATATTCAAGGGGTGCCTGGGTGGCTCCGTTGGTTAAGTGTCTTCCTTTGGTTCAGATTATGACCTTGGGGTCCTGGGATCAGGCCTCATATTGGGCTCCCTCTCAGTGGGCAGCCTGTTTCTCCCTTTCCCTCTGCTCCTCTCCCCCATTTGTGCCTCTCTCAAATGAATAAATAAAATATTTTTAAAAAAAGAAACATATTAATGAGTAGAGAGGCTTCTGTATGAGGAAATTATATGGACATAGTATAATTTTCCACTGTTATTTATCAAAAAAAAAAAAAAAAGAAGAAGCTGAAACAGATTCTGTCATTGTTTTAGATAATGATCATCAATTACTGACCAGAATTTAGTTCTGTTTTCTCTTAGAAATAAAAGTATAGACAGTCAGTTCTAATAGTTTACTTTTCTTCTTTCTTTCCCTCTCTCTCTTTTTTTTTTTTTTTTTTTTTGTTTTGAGGGGGCAGGCAGAGGAAGAGGGAGAGAGAGAATCTTAAGCAGGCTCCATGCCCAGCACTGAGCCTGATGCAGGCCTCAGTCTCAACAACTCCAAAAATCAGGACCTGAACTAAAACCGAGATTGGATGCTTAACTGACTGAGCCATCCAGGCGTCTTTTTGTTTATTTTTTTTTAAATGAATCTTTTCTGCTTTGATGTAACACAGGCTGAAGAAAATATTTTCACAGGGTAATAGTTTCTCATGAAATTCATGGTTATAAATGAGCCCTCAATGTTGCTTACTGGCTGACTGTGCCACTTTAGTAACCTGGCTTTGCTACAGTGTTTCTTAATCTTGTGGAAAGTATCTATCCTTTTAAAAGAATACAGCCTTGTGGTTACCAGATGCTAACAGTGCTGATGCTCACACCATGAGCACAGTATTTACTACTTAGGTGCAGAACTTTTGGGTTCAGCATGTCCAGAGTACTAGATGCTTTAGCACTCAGTTCTTTTGTCCTCAGTTTTCTGTTTGAACTGCCATGAACCTTCCTTCCATGCAGTGCTGCACTACCATTTAGCCTTCATGTTGCAAGAATACGTCATTTATATAAGTTTACCTCTGTTCTCTCATTAGTCTATGAGTGTTTAATTCAGACTTGTTTCTTGGTCATAAAATAGTCATTAACATGATCCAAAATATAATATTATTTACAAAAACATATTCAGAAAGCTACAGAAATAAATTATTTCTTACAAATAAGTAAGAAATTATTATTACAGATAACAAATTATCTGTATCCTAACAAATGAAAAAAGATACACAAATTAAAGTTCAAAGATAACAAAAACACATTACAGAAAATAGGGGAAATATAAAGACACAAATCCCTCATAATTGCAGAATCCTAACATAGATACTGTTAAAGGCCTAGAATTACTAGTCTTCTATTTTTTCTGTACATGTAAGCACTTCTAGATTTTGGGATGATAATGTTTTCATCATTTCACATACACTTCTCTTTCCAGGCTATGTGTAGGACAGCTGTTTCAATTACCTTACCTTAGGAGTAAATTAAAAAGCAACAAATATTTATTCAGTAACTCTGTATGATTAGAATGCTATAAATTTGACAAATCACATTTAGAGTATGTTTGTTTAGGGAACCATAATTGCATTATATCAATTTACATTTCTCTAGTAATCAAATGTCATAAAAAGAACATAGATTTATTTTAGAACTACTAAGTTATATAAGATCTACCTGTAAAAATTTATCTTTATAATTAATAGTAAAT
Organism: Mustela putorius furo; assembly: GCF_011764305.1. Classification (NCBI taxonomy): domain Eukaryota; kingdom Metazoa; phylum Chordata; class Mammalia; order Carnivora; family Mustelidae; genus Mustela; species Mustela putorius. The sequence goes on along the minus strand of NW_025421290.1, from coordinate 7,424,202 downwards.
TACAGCCATTTATAAGTCTGTTCATCAGTTATATAGCCCACATAATTTTAAAGGTTTCAGAGTTTTGTCTTGTCTATGTATTTATAGTGAAAGAAGATTTCACTGAAGCAGGAAACTGCCTAAAAGGATATGTTATCACTGGAATTTATTCTGAAGAAGATGTTTTAATACTGTAAGTTTATTTGGTCTTCTAATTTTAGAGAGGAAGAAGTTTGCAAGATAATATGTTGTTTGTCTTTACACAGTTGATGAAGGAAAATAGGTCAGCAATATACCTAAATTTTTAATTTTCTTCAAAGAAGATCTGGGAAGTACCACCTGCATATTTAGAATTTTTAGTTATTCTTTTGCTTTAGGCTAGAGTCCCCATAGGGGTGACCTTGGATTCATGCTATTTCACCTTTTTATAAAAATTTTCCTCTTTGGGTTCTCTTACCTGCAGTTTTGGTTCTTTGGAATTATCAAAGTTTTGGGAATTTTACATCTTGAGTGTCTGGGTTTTGATTTGCCACCAAGGTATGTATAAGTATCAGAATTTTCTCATTCAGTTTTAAGTGATATAACTATACCTGATAGTGCCACCTAATTTTAAGTTATTGCAAACATACACTTAATCAGTGCTTTTTTTAACCACATAAGTTGCTTTATTTGTAGAGTGTGGGACTCCTATGAACTACCAGATATTTCAGTTGGTTCAGAATGAAGGACTGAATCGAAAATTTGGAGATTAGTAATGCATACACAATACATACAGTAATACATGTACATCACATTCTGCATTAATGGCTTATCTTCAGGTGCAAGTGGAGTTGATAAGTCCCAATAATTTGTCTTGCTTACCTCCTGACTGTAATATTCCTAATTGTGATTTGAGCTTACATCTTTCATCCTGAACACTGGTGACATATGCCCTTCGTGATTAAGCTCTCTTTCTATCCATGAAAGCAGTAACTTGTGAAGTAAATCCTGAACTCTAGATCTTTAGAAAATATGAAGCCTATTCACCTGACATAAGGAAGTCACCCACTGTCTTGTACTCTGCTGTCATTGTGCATTTAACTGTGGTCCAAGAGGTGGGCCAGTAGTTTTCAGAGCATGTTTTATTGGTAACCAACTGATCACCTAAGAGAGTCTTCCAGGTAATTTGAAGACAGGAACCTCTACTAATGTTTATGTATTATAACATCTATACTTTGTTTTACCATCAATTGAGATTTTACATGATATATATGTGACTACCTCACTGGTTGTTTCACACCAAGCATTTTTTTCTATTTAATTTAGTGATTCCCCTCATTTGTTAGCAAAAGTAGTGGTAAGAAGTGGCAGATTGAGGCTTTGTCGCAGTGGAGAGAGCATAGACTTTGTATGAGGGGCACCTTGGTTTAAAGCCTAGCTGTGCCATTTATCACTCTCTGAGTCCTGGTGGCCTTCTCTATCAAGTGCAGGTAATAGTGGTCTCATGTAGGGCTATTGAGGGTTAAATGAAAACTAAAGGTGCCTGAAAGAGTGCTTGGAAAATAGTAGGTTTCTAGTAAATGCTTGTCTCCTGCTCAGCAGTCTGGTGAGCAGTCCAGAAAGGTCGATAACCATGCAGCATGTTCCTAATCCTGTTTAGACATTTTCTTGTTGGGTAAGTTGTCTGGAGAAAAAAAAAATCTGGCTAGGTTTTTATCTGTTGCTTTCTTTTAATCTAGGTTGTCAAGGCTCCTGCACTTCCTCAGATAGCCTCATACAGAAGTTAAGTTTGCCAGGAAATCGAGTTCATTTTTTTCTCTAGTAATAGGGCTTCCCCATTTGCTACCTCCCACTCTGACCTCCCGGACTAATTGTTTATGTTTTTGATGACTTGCTATATTTTATTGGAGATCTTAATACTACATTTCTTCATAGGTCAAATAAATATGCTGCAACCCTTCCAGCCCTGCTGCTGGCCAGACACAAAGAAGGCAAAATAGAGAGCATTCCATTAGCTAACTCCCCTGCACAAGACATAGTTCAAATAATAACAAATGCATTACTGGAAACATTTGTGAGTATATTTTATAATACGGATATTATTTAAAATAGGAAAATCTAGACCAGTTAAAAATAGTCTGTTTTAATACACCATTTTCCAGCTGTTGTTGGCACAGGGCATGATGTCTTGTGAGCTGAAGATTCATTGGATTGCTGTTTTAGTCTTCACTCTTTATGCACACAGCTTCTGTAGTCCACTGCCAACAGTTGACATGTCTTTGGATTATTTTTACTGCTGAGACTAGTGTAGCTGATGACCAGTTGAAGGAAGTACTTAAAACTAGGCTGAAACTTGGTGCATATATAAAGCACGTGGATTCTACTCAGCTTCAGATCCTTGCTTGATTCCTTGCTGGCTCTTTCTTAACTTCTCTCTGCCTCACTTGCCATCGGTGTAAAATGCAGGTGGTCGTCGTAGCACCTGCTGCAGAGACTTAATTGTGAAGACTAAGTGAGACAGGTATATGGTGTTATGTGTCATATTTGGACCCTGGTGAGCATTCAACAACTGTTAGCTAGTATTCTTACTACACAGTTTTGAACAAAATAGTATCTTATGAAAAGCCTTTTCCACTGCTTCCTTTGAAAATAGTGAACTCAAGGGCACAACAGTTGTAACCTATATTTCTCAGTTTCTGTTGTTTTTGTATTTATATTAAACATAGCTGGAATATTGTAAATATATACTTTTCTGCATTTCTTTTTTTTTTTTTAATTTTCAAAGATTTATTTATTTGACAGAGAGAGATCACATACAACTAGGCAGAGAGAGAGGAGGAAACAGGCTTCCTGCCGAGCAGAGAGCCTGATGCGGAACTCAATCCCAGGACCCCAAGATCATGACCTGAGCTGAAGGCAGAGGCTTAACCCATGAGCCACCCAGGCGCCCTACTTTTCTGCATTTCTAAAGTGACATAAGAGGCATTACTATCAGCGATAAATACTGAATGAATATCCTCCTGTTATGTTTTTTGCCATGATGATCTAAATAACATTATATTTTAGGCTCAGATTAATAGCTGTAGTCTTTATTAAATCTTTTTGTGATCCTGGTTCTGTTCCCTCCCTTCTTCCCATTAAAGTTACAGGTTATAATTAGTCAAATCATTAATATTTTCAGGATGTAGGTTTCCAAATTATTAAGGTGACATTTTTGTATTTAATGACATGTTATTAAATGAATATTTCCTTAGCCATATACATAGTATAATATTTTTGGAATTATTATAAGCCTTTGCCTTCTTTCTCCCAGATAATACAGAGAACTGTTAAGAGAAGAAAATTGGAATCAACCATAACCTCCTTGACCAAATTTAAATGGAAGAAATATTTTCCCAAACTTTAAAAAAAAAATTCCATGTGTATCTATGATTTTCTTTTTATATTAAGGCATCTATCCACCAAGAAATGAAGATATACATACTGTTTTTTTTAAATATCTGTATAATATTCTGTTGCACTGAAAAAACCAAAAACTTATTTAATTTCCTGTTGGTGAATATTTAAGTTGTCTTTAGTTTTGTTTTACTCGGGGACTAGACTTGTTTGTAATCTTTGGGTGTTTCCATGATTACATACTCATGGTAAATTCACACGATTCAAATTGCTAGTCCAAAGGGCATGCACATGTTTAAGGCTGCTGATACTTGTTCCTGTTGTGCCTGAGAGGAGATTGGAACATTTTGCTCTTTCATCTGTGCTTGACTGATGGATAAAACATTTTTATTTTTTTTAAATTTATTTTGTATTATTTTTATTTTTTGTATGTATGTATGTATGTATGTATGTATTTATTTATTTATGGTATCTGTGATATCCTTTAAGGCTGAGAAACTTGGGGGCAAATGTAACTATCAGAGATACTCTGTTCGTAAGTTAAGCATTGGGGCAGTGTTTCCAGTTTATAGTGTTTGGGTTTACAGTGTTGGACTAAAAAACCAACAGCTGTAATAAAAATTGTTTTGCTTTTAGTTTATGACCTTCCCATAAATTCTGAAGCCCTCAAGTGGTTATTAAATGTCTTAAAGCTGCCCTGTGTTGGAGATTTAAGTCTAGAGTATGTAGCTGCCAGCCAGCCAGCTGCAAGCTTATCTCCTGACCTGCACTAAGATGCTAGAAAGACTTTGGTTTCTTCATCTGGATAGGAAGCAGAAATGGGTGACCAGATAGTTATTTTTTTGTATGGTATCCAGTTTTTATTTTAATGAACGTGATGATAAATTAGCCTAGGTAAATAATGCTCAAATCTGAAATACACAATAATGAACTACATAAGCAATCATCTATCCAAGGCTGTCACATTTAAATATAGTTTAATAACACTTGACTCAGATATGTTAAGTTCCTTTAACTATGCTTTTAATATGGATAAGTTATAGCTTCTTGTATACTGATAGCCAAAGGACACCTTCCAATTACCATGTTTGATGACCTTTTCTATAAGTAGCAATCAAAGTTATTAACAATGGTTTTTCTTTTCAAAATCTCTTTTCCGCTGGCTTTTGCAATCCAGTCCTCCTTCAACCATCTCGCCACTCTAGAATTCCATCTTCAACCTTCAGTGTTTTTCTTCTTTCTGTTATTCTTTCTTTGGGAAATTTTATCCATACCCATAATTTTTACCATCATTATACCTACTGATGATTCCTAAATCTGAGTTTCTGATCTTTTCACCTCAACTCACAGAATTCTTGGGTCTTTCTTCCCTAAATGCCTCTCACCGGTCTGTTCTTTCACAGATTTGTATTCTAGTTAGTCATCTTTCTAAAACAGGCATAACCATGTCACTCATTTGATACAAGATCTTCTCAGAATTTGTGGGAGCTAGAACACCTATCAAGGCATTTTCCCATCTGGTCTTACAGCCACATTTGCCTCTTGCATGCCGAAGTCTGGCCGACTTCACTCCCACTGTTCCCAGATGGTATGAATGCTTTCACACCTCTCTGCCTAGCCCCATGAAGCTCCCTATATCTGGAATCCCAGCTCTAGCACATACCTTCTTCGGTCAAGATCTTATTTCTTGCCCAAGACCATATCAAATGTCACTTCCAAAATCATCCATGGGCTCCCCTACTTGTTTTTTTTTTCCACTTAATTTTATTGTCATACATTTAATTTTCTTGGATCACAGCAGTTTATCTACCTGTCTGCTCCTTTAGAGTAGGAACTCTTTGAGGGCAGGGAAAGTGTGTTACTTCTTTCTGATTCAGTATGCAGCATAACATTGTGAACTTTGTAGTGGGGGTTCCATCTCCCCTAATGTTTCAGATCTGTTCTGCTGGCCTGGTGAAATCTGTCAATTTTAGGAAGGGGATATAACCCGTGTAGAAGATTTAAGATAATAATTAATATGAGAAGACCACTTGGGGAAATTTGGAGAAGAGGGGATCTAAGATTTAAGTCATGAAAGAGGAAGGTCTGAGAAGAGGATTTCGAGTGTGAAAGAGTAAGAATTAGAAGAAAAGTGAGAATTTGCAAAGTGGCTTCGAGAACTAAATAAGGAAAAGTACATACCAGAGTTTGGTATTTGAGCTTTGCCTGAACAGAAATGAAACTGAAATTTTTATTGTTTAAACATGTTTTTTGATTATATTAATTATGCTAAAATCATAATATTGAAACAAAATAAGATTTTTATTTTAAGTAATTATAGTTGTTGAAGGATTAGATCTTTAAAACTCAGCATTTTTTTCCCTATAAAAATTGTATGTTAGATACAATGAGAGTTTTGTTTGTCATATGTTTGCCGTCTGATCTGGTCCAGATTTTAGCATAAGAAATCATTAGAAGCATTCCATCCTTGTAAAACAGGGAACTCTTTTATCTTCAAGTTAGCTTTATTTTGGAAATAACTCATTGAGATAAAGTGAGCTTAAATGAAAAGCTCTTACTATTCATAGTCACTAGTCAGTATAGCAAAATCTCCACTTAAAATATGTTTGAATTCCATTTTACAAACTAAAATTGCATGAGTGATTTGGACATTATTTTCTATTTTATGCCTCATCATTCTCCATGTTTTTTCTTTCTTTCTTTTTTTTTTTTTCAACAGCCAGAGATCACTGTGGAAAATCTTCCTATTTATTTAAGACTTCAGAAACCATTACTTATTTTATTCAGTGAGGGCAGCATAAATCCTCAGTATAAAAAAGCAATGTTGAAGCTGGCAAAAGATAAACACTTGGATTCACTTATCCCCTGCTGGTTAAATCTGTAAGTATATTCTTATTTTTTAATATGTAAAAGGTAAGAAACTATAATGATTACATTTTTTAAAAAGATTTTTATTTATTTATTTGACAGAGACAAAGAGACAGCAAGAGAGGGAACACAAGCAGAGGGAGTGGGAGAGGGAGAAGCAGGCTCTCCGCTGAGCGAGGAGCCTGATGGGGAACTCAGTCCTAGGATCCTGGGATCATGACCTGAGCCAAAGGCAGACACTTAACTGACTGAACCATCCAGGCGCCACATACATTTTTTTTAGAAAACGAAACTCTCTAATTCTATCTTTGGAGTTAATATAATGGGACCAGTGTATGAGTTATGATATTTTAGTAACTAAACTTCCTCATATGGTCTAAGATGACCTTATTCTGGATTGAATTGTTTTACAATAAATTTTTTATTTTGCTGAAGTTATTTTTTTTCAGGTGTATATAGTTATAATTGACAATATTGTAAGATATTTAAAGTGTACATCATAGTGATTTGATACGTGTATACATTGTGGAAGGATTCCTCCATGTAAATTGACATATTAATTACCTTGCATTATATATATATATGGTGGGGGAAGGAATAAGAACATTTAAGTTCTCAGCAATTTTCAGTTATATAGTGTTCACAACTATAGTCACCATGTTATATACATTAGATCTTCAAAACTTACTTATTCATGTTACAGCTGAAAGTTTGTTTACTTTTCCCAACCTCTTCCTATTTCCCCCAACCCTGAGTTCTGGGCAACCACTTTTCTACTCTGCTTCTGTGAGTTTGACTTTCTAATTTTTCACGTAAGTGATTCCATGCAGTACATGTCTTTCTCTCTCTGACTTATTTCACTTGGCATAATGTCCTCAGAGTCCTTCCATGTTGTAGGAAATAGCAGCATTTTCTTCTTTCTCATGACTGATTAATATTCTGTTGTATCTGTACCACATCTTCTTCATTCATCTTTTGACAGACAGGTTGTTTCCCTATCTTGGCTGTTAAACAAATAATGCTGCAATAAACATGGGAGTGCATGTGTCTCTTCACTATCTTGTTTTCATCTCCTTTGGATAAATACCCAGAAGTAGGATTGCTCGATCAGATGGTAGTTCTATTTCAGTTTTTTGAGGAACCACCTTGCTGTCTTCCATAGTGGCTGTACCAATTTATGTTCTCACCAACAGTGTACCACGGTTACCTTTTCTTTACACTTGTTATCTTTTGTCTTTTTTATACTAGCCGTTTTAACAGGGCTGAGGTGGTATCTCGTTGTGGTTTTGGTTTGCATTCCCTAATTTCCCTAATTAGTGATGTTGAGCATCTTTTCAGACATACAGACAATGGCCATCTGTATGTCTTCTTTGGGAAAATGTCTATTTAGATCCTCTGCCCATTTTTTAATTGGATTGTTTGTGTTCTTTGGTGTTACAGGAGTTCCTTAGTTATTTTAGATATAAACCCTTTATCAGATAGATGATTTGCAAATATTTTCTCTCATTCCAAAGGTCACCTTTTCATTTAGTTGATGGTTTCCTTTGCTATGTAGAAGCTTTTTAATTTGATGTGGTCCACTTAAATTTGTTTTTACTTAGGTTTCCTTTTGGTGTCATACAAATTTTAAAAAGCAGTAACTTTTCTGACTTTAAAGGTAATTGATGTCCACTGAAGCAAATACAGAAAAATAAACATTGTGATATTTTGGCATTTTTCTTCAGTTCCTTTTTCTGTACTTTTATATTTTTAAAATGCAACCTATTATGTTACAGATAATTTTTAGTGCATTTGTCTGCAATATTTTCTTTTATGTTTTCTAAATGTATGGCTTGTGTTCCATTTAATGTCTGAACACAGTTCACATAAATACACTCTATTTGTTGTTCAGATTCATCAAATGAAAAGAGATTTATTACAAGAATGGGACAATGTACATTTTTTTTTTTCTGTGAAGAGATCACCAACAGTACAACATACTGCTTAAGACAAAAATTTCCCAGGGCTTTGTAGATATCTCAGAGTAAAACAGTATTTTCCATGAAAATATTTTTATGTTTTAGGAACATAAAACATTTTGTTCCTGTTTTAGGAAACCTAGGTATCTTAAAAGTTGTGGTTTTTGTGTATGGCCGAACTTTTAAAAAAATATTTTTAATTTGAAATTAACCCCTTTATTTCTGAGGAAAAAGAACTTTATTTGGAGAAGTATTTATTATAAATATCTTACTATTTTATAGTTTGTAACCATTTAATTTTTAAGCTGATAAGTGATCTGATACTTGGCTCAACTTTGGGAGGAATCTATTGATTTTATCAAACCCAAATTGACAAATCTTTGAACTATGACTGGTTTTCATGAAAATAGTCACTGACTACCTTTGTTTTTTCCTCCTAAGAGAAACACAATGCCCATGTTAAAAGAAACTCATTTCTGAGTTTCTAACTGAATCTGATCACTGATAACATAGTTATAGATCTCTTGGATTTTAGGATATCTTTTTATAAAATAAACCTAATGATATGATACTATATTTAAAGTTTAATGTTCTACAGCCTGTTGTTTTCATAATTTTATTATAAAAAGCAATACTAATGGATTCAATTGCTCCCTTTTGCAGACAGAATACTCCTGCAGGACGAGGAATCTTACAGGCATATTTTGACGCTCTGCCTCCCCTTCCTCTTATTGTTGTGGTCAATCTGCATTCAGGTGGCCAAGTATTTGCATTTCCATCAGACCAGGCCATCAAGGAACAAAACCTTTTATTGTGGCTGAAGAAACTAGAAGCAGGACTTGAGAGTCATATCAGTAAGTTTTCTGTTTTAATACACAGAGTTCTCTGTTTTCATACATTTTTAGACTTGAATTATAGCTAATATATGCTAGAATGAGTTGATTGTAATGTTTGTAAGTATCTTAAATATTAATATGTTATAGCATTGTCCGTGGACAGTCTTCTTTGTGGTATTTATTACCCCAGAAAATAAGTTCCATTCCATTCCATTTTATTAAATTTAATGATAGTAATAACAAACGTTTATTGAATACTGAACAGGTGTCTAGCACAATGCTAAGTGATTCACTCATTGAATTCTCCTGAGAGTCATAGGAAGTATTGCTACCTGTAGAAGACTTAGGTAACTAGTTCAAAGTTAAATAATTAAGCAGTAAATGAGGAACTTTGGATTCCAAACTGTATCTCTTACTCAGAGCCAAAATTTTGAACCATAAGAAGATAGATCTTGGTCATTTTATGATGCTGGTTTATGATATGTGATAGTCTCTACTTTTCTAAAATATATGTGAATTTATATCTGTGGTATAGACGTATATGTTGATTTATGTACAATTGTAGTTAACGGGCCTGTTGCTATAATTTAAATAAGATGTAATGGACTAGATCATTTGTCTATTGAGGAAATGGTATGAAATTTGATGTAATGAAAACCTCCTAAGATACTACCCAAAGATTTTGTTATTGGATATCAGTTGAACTATATTATATTTTGTCATTGTTCTATGATGGAGTCCTGAAATAGGGGATGTGTGTATATAAATATGTATGTATATGTATACAAATACATTTCTTGTGTACAAATTCCAATTCAGTGTTATATTGTTTCTCAGCCAGCTGGCACAGTGTGAATCTACCATTATGTATATTTGTGTATATTTAATCAGATACCTAATTTAAGTGTCAGTCATTGCAGCACACCTGTTCTTCCCAGGTGGTCTGCTTCATTTCTGTTAAGTTAGGCAGTTTTAACTATGTTTAACTTGCCTATGGGTGATATTTTTATAGTCAAATATAACTCACATACCATAAAGTTCATCCTTTTAAAGTGTACAACTCAGTACTTTTGGTATATTCACAAGGTCATGCAACCATTATCACTGTTGAATTCCAGAACATTTCATCACCCCAAAAAAGAAACCCCTTACCCATTAGCAGTCACTCTGTCTTCTCCTTCCCTCCACTCCCTGGCAATTACTTTCTGTCTCTGTATTTGCCTCTTCTGGACAATTTATATAAATGGAATCATAGAATATGTGGCCTTTGGATCTGGCTTTTTCCCTTAGTATAAGTTTTCAAGGATCATTGATGTTATTAACATGAATCAATAGTTCATACCTTTTTATGGATGAATATTTCATTGTATTGGTATACCACATTTATTTAGTCACCAGTTGGGCATTTGGGTTTCACCACTTTTTGGCTATTATGAATAGTGCTGCTGTGACCATTCCTGTACATGTTTTTGTATCTGTCCTTATGCCAGTACCACACTATCTTGCTATGGCTTTATAGTTGGTTTTAAATTGGGAGATTTGATCCTCCAACTTTGTTCTTTATTTCCAAGATGATTCTGGCTATTCTGGGTGGTCTTAGATGGCCATTATTAGGTTTTAATTTTAATATTTTCCCAGGAAATGTGAAAAATTAAGTAACCATATTGTTACATGGTTATCATGGTTATCACTCATCTCTGTGTTATCACTCATCTCTGACTCACTCATTCTGGTCACGTGGTATCGGGGTCCTTTCAGTTGTAGGTTTTGAACTCTTCACTCTGTGTTCACTTCTCTATCTGCATTGCTATTTTATAGACTCAAATGAGGTGTTGTCATTTTGTAGTTATGGTGTGATAATTGAAGGAAAGAGTAAGAGTTTTCCAGACAAACAAAAGTTAAAGAAGCTCATCATCAGTAAGCCAGCCTTGCAAGAAATGTTAAAGGAAATTATTTAAATGGAAAAGAAAAGGCTATAACCAGAAGAAAATTATGAAAGAAAAAAAATCACTGTTAAAAGCAAACAAAGATAGTGGATCAGTCACTTATAACTAGCATGAATATTAAAAGGCAAATGTAGTAACATCAGTCATCTCTAAAATAATTGACACACAGAATAAAAATATGTAAAATATGACACCAGAAACATAAGACTTGGGGTGTGGGGGAAATAGTAAAAATGTAGTGCTTTTAGAATATTTTGAAACTTAAGTGACCATAAACTTAAAATGAACTGCTATATATGTAGTATGTTATATATGAACCTCATGGTAACCACAAACCAAAACTCTATAATAGATACTCAAAAAATAAAGAGAAAGGAATTCAAACATAACGTTAAAGTCATCAAATCACAAGGGAGGAGGACGAGAGAAGGAACAGAGAACTACAAATACAGCCAGAAAACCATTAATAAAATTGCAATAAGTATACACTTATCAATAATTACATTTTTTTTACCTTATTATTTTTAAAGATTTTATTTATTTATTTGTCAGAGAGAGAGAACACAAGCAGGGAAAGTGGCAGGCAGAGGGAGAAGCTGGCTCCCCACCGAGCAAGGAGTCCAATGCGGGACTCGATTCCAGGACCCTGGGATCATGACTTGAGTCTAAAGCAGTTACTTAACCAATGGAGCCACTCATGTGTCCCTAAAGATTTTATTTTTAAGTAATTTCCACATCCAACATGGGGCTCAAACTCACAACCCCAAGATCAAGAGTCACATGCTCTACTGACTGAGTCAGCTAGGCACCCCTCAATAATTACTTTAAGTGGGCTAAATGCTCCAATCAAAAGATACAGAGTGACTAAATAGATGAAAGAACAAGGCCCAATTATGTGCTTCCTACAAGAGACTCACTTCAGACTTAAAGATACACTTAGATTGAAAGTGAAAGGATGAGAAAAGATATTTCATGCAAATGGAAATGAAAAGAAAGGGTGAATAATATTTATGTCAGGCAATATAAATATTAAAACAGACTATAATGAGGGACAGTGAAGAGCATAACAATAATAAAGGGATCAATCCAACAAGAAGATAAAACAGTTGTAAATATCTAGGTACCCAGTAGAGGAGCACCTAATTATATAAAGCAAATATTAACAGACATAAAAGGAGGGGCACCTTGGTGGCTCAGTTGGTTAAGTATTTTCCTTTGGCTCAGGTCATGATCCTGGAGTTCTGGGATCAAGCCTCATGTCTATCTCCCTGCTCAGTGGGAGGATCTGCTTTTCCCTCTGCCCCTCCCCCTCCACTTGTGTTCTATCTCTCACTTTTCCCCTCCCTCATATAAATAAAATCTTAAAAAAAAAAAAAGACACAAAGGGAGAAATTGACAGTAATACAATACTGATAGGGGACTTTAACACCCCAGTTATGTCAATGGATAGAGAACACCTGAACTGAATATAGGGAAAATAGTGGCTTTGAATGACATACTAGATCAAATGGACTTAACATTATATAGAACATTTCATCCAAAAACAGCAGAGTACACATTCTTTACAAGTACACATGAAACATTCTATGGGGTAGATCACAGGTTAGGCCACAAAACAAGTCTCAATAAATTCAAAGAGACTGAAATCATATCATGCATTTTCCCTCCACCACAATGGTATGGGACTAGAAATTAATTAGAAGAAGAAAAAGGGGGCGCCTGGGTGGCTCAGTGGGTTAAGCCGCTGCCTTCGGCTCAGGTCATGATCTCAGGGTCCTGGGATCGAGGCCTGCATCGGGCTCTCTGCTCAGCAGGGAGCCTGCTTCCCTCTCTCTCTCTCTCTGCCTGCCTCTCCATCTACTTGTGATTTCTCTCTGTCAAATAAATAAATAAAATCTTTAAAAAAAAAAAAAAGAAGAAGAAGAAGAAAAAGGCTGGAGAAAAAACCCCATAAACACACAGAAGTTAAACAGCGAGTCATTAAACAACCAATGGGTAAATAAATCAAAGAGGAGATTAAAAAAAAAAACCTATAGGCAAATGAAAATGGAAACACATAAGTTCAAAATCTTTGGGGAGGCAGGCTGCAAAAACATTTCTAAGAGGGCAGGCTATAGCAATATAGGCCTCCATCAAGAAACAAGAAAAATCTCAAACAATCCAACCTTATACCTAAGAGAACTAGAAAAAGAACAAAGCCCAGAGTTGTAGAAGGAAGGACATAATAAAGATTAGAATGGAAATAAAGGATTGGAAACTAAAAAAAGAGAAAAGATCAATGAAACTAAGATTTGGTTCTTTAAAAAGACAAAATTGATAGACCTTTATCCAGACTCAATTGGGAAAGAGGACTCAAATATACTCAGAAGTGAAAGGGAAGTTATAACCAACATCCCAGAAGTACAAAGGATTGTAAGAGACTACCATGAAAAATTATATGATAAAAAATTGTACAACCTAGAAGAAATGGATACATTCCTAGAAATTTCCAAACTTGCAAAACTATCAGGAAAAAATAGAAAATGTGAATAAATCAATTACTCCTACCAAAAATGAATCAATAATCAAAAAACTTCTAACAAGCAAAAGTCCTAGACCAGAAGGCTTCACAGGTGAATCCCATTCTACCAAACATTTATTTATTTATTTAAAAAATTTTTTAGAAGATTTTACTTATTTATTTGACAGATAGATCACAAGTAGGCAGAGAGGCAGACAGAGAGAGATGGGGAAGCAGGCTCCCTGCTGAGCAGAGAGCCTGATGTGGGGCTCAATCCCAGGACCCTAAGATCATGACCTGAGCTGAAGGCAGCGGCTTAACCCACTGAGCCACCCAAGTGCCCCTCTACCAAACATTTAAAGAAGAAGTAATACGTATTCTTTTCAAACTATTCCAAAAAGTACGAGAGGAAAGAATTCTTCCACATTTATTCTACAAGGCCAGCATTACCCTGATACCCAAACTAGGCAAAGATACTACCAAAGAAGAAGGTGGGGGAGGGGAAGGAAGGGAGGAGGAGAAGGAAGAGAGAAAGAGGAGGAGGAAGGAGAAGAAGAAATTACAGACCACTATCCCTGATGAACATAGATGCAAAGATGTTTTTTTTGGTTTTTTTTTAGATTTATTTTTATATTAGAGAAAGAGCATTGGGGGAGGGGCAGAGGAGAAGAAGAGAGTCCCAAGTAGACTCTGTGCTGAGCATGGAGCCAGATGTATGGCTTGATCTCAAGACCCTGAGATTATAACCTGAGCTGAAACCAAGAGTTGAATATTTAACTGACTATGTCACCCAGATGCCCCTAGATGCAAAAATTTATAACAAAGTATTAGCAAATTGAATTAAAAAATATGTTGAAAAGGTCATTTAGTGTGATTAAGTGGAAAATATTTCAGGGATGCAAAAATGGTTCAGTATCTGCAAATCAATCATCATGTTACACATTAACAAATTTAAAGATAAAAATTATACAATCATCTCAATGCAGAAAAAGCATTTGGCAAAATTCAATATCCATTCATAATAAGAATGCTCAACAAAATGAGTATAGAGGGAGTATACCTCAATATAATAAAAGCCATAAACAACAAACCCACAGCTAACATCATACTCAATGAAGAAAAATTGAAAGCTTTTCCTTTAAGATGAGGAAAAAGACAAAGATGTCTACTCCTATTCAGCATAGTAGTGGAAATCCTAGACATAGTAATCAGACAAGAAAAAGAAATAAAAGGTATCTAAATTAATAAGAAGTAAAACTGTCACTATTTGCAGATGACCTGATACTATATATACAAAATTCTAAAAACTCCACTAAAAAACTATTAGAGCCAAAAGACTATTAGGACTGATAAATGAATTCAGTAAAGTTGCATGATGCAAAGTTAATATTCAGAAATCTGTTGTGTTTCTATACACTAATTGTGAACTAGTGGAAAGAGGAATTAAGCAAACAGTTCAGGTACATCTGTATCAAAAAGAATAAAATACCTAGGAAAATATTTAACCAAGGAGGTAAAAGACCTATACTCTGAAGACAAACAAAAAGATATTCCATGCTCATGAATTAGAAGAATATTATTAATCTGTCCATGCTGCTGAAAGAAATCTACAGATTTAATGCAGTCCTTATTAGAATACCAAGGATATCTTCTCAGAACTAGAACAAATAATCCTAAAATTTGTATGAAATAACAAAGGACTGCCAAAGCAATCTTGAGAAAGAACAACAAAGTTGGAGGTATCACAATCCTAGTTTTTGAACAGTATTACAAAGCTATATTAATCAAAATGGAATGGTACTGGTACAAAAATAGACACATGGATCAATGGAACTAAAGAGAGGGCCTACAAATAAACCCACACTTATAAGGTTAATTAATCTTTAGCAAATGAGGCCAGAATATACAGTGGGAAAAGACAGTTTCTTTAATAAAAGGTGTTGGGAAAACTGGTCTGCTACATGGCAAAGAGTGAAGCTGCATCGCTTTCTTATACCATACACAAAAACAAATTCAAAATGGATTAGAGTCCTAAAGGTAAGAACCGAAATTATAAAACTCTTAGAACATGGGCAATAAACTCTTGGAGATCATCAGCCTTAGCAATATTTTTTTGAATGGTCCTGAGTTAAGGGAAACAAATAAAAACACAGTTGAGACTGTATCAACCTAAAAAGCTTTTGCACAGCAAAGGAAACCATCAACAAAATGAAAAGACAACCTACTTAATGGGGAAGATATTTGCAAATGATATATCCAGTAAGGGGCTTATATCTAAAATGTATAAAGAATGCATATACCTCAACATCAAGAAAACAAATAGTCCTATTTAAAACTGGGCAAAGGACCTAAGTAGACATTTTTCCAAAGAAGACATACAGATGGCCAAGAGACACATTGCATGGATCACTGGGTGTGGGGCATAAACAATGAATTTTGGAACACTGAAAAAAAATTAAAAAATAAATTAAAAAAAAAGATGTTCAACATCCCTCATCATCAGGGAAATGCAAATCAAAACACCATGAAGTATCATCTCATACTAATCAGAATGGCTAATATCAAAAAGACAAGAAATATTAAGTATTGGCAAGGATGTGGAGAAAAGAGAAAACCCTTGTGGACTGTTGGTGGGAATGTAAATTGGTACAGCTACTATGAAAAACAGTATGGTATTTCCTCAAGAGATTAAAAATAGAAATACCATGTGACTTAGTAATCCCACTTCTGAGTATTTACACAAGAAACTGAAAACACTAATTTGAAAAGATACATGAACCCCTATGTTTACTGTAGCATTATTTACAAGAACAAAGGTATGGACGCAACACAAGTGTCCTTTGATAGATGAATGGAAAAAGAAGGTGTGATATTTATACTAAACAATGGGGTATTGCTCGGCCATAAAAAAGAATGAAATCTAGCCATTCATGACAGCATAGATGGATGTAGAGAGTATTAGGCCAAGTGAAATAAGAACACAAATACTATGTGATATTACCTATACATGGAATCTAAAAAACAAATGAACAAAACAGAAACAGACACAGGTTTTCAGAGGGGTGGGCAGTGTGGGAGGGATGGACAAAATAGGTAAAGGGGAGTAAGAGGTACAAATTTCAATTATAAGTCATGGGGATGAAAAGTACATCCTAGGGAATACAGTTAATATTCTGTTTTTGTATGGTGACAGATAGTAACTAGATAATGGTGATAATTTCGTAATGTATATGAATGTCAAATCATTCTATTGTATACTTGAAGCTAATATTGTGTGTCAACAGTACTTCAGTTAAAAAAATAAAAATAATAAAAAAGGTGGTGATGTTCAAAGGTACAAAAACCTGACCTTATAATCCAATCCCCTTGATTATTAATGGTGTGGCTCTAGGCAAGTCTTTGTTTCCTCCTCTGCAACTATGAAGTGAGATTAATAGTTCCTCCTTTATGTCACATACATAAATTTTTTAAAAGATTTTTAAAGTTTATTTATCTGAAAGAGAGAGAGAGAGAATGAGCACAAGCAAGGGGGAGGGGGAGGGGAGGAGGAGAAGGAGACTCCTGCTGAGTAGGGAGCCCGACATGGGGATTGATCCCAGGACCCTGAGATCGTGACCTGAGCCAAAGGCATACGCTTAGCCGACTGAGCCACCCAGGTGCCTCTCGCATACTTATTTTAAAAATCAAGTAAAATTATGTATGTAAAGGTACTTTGTAATGTGTGAAATCTGAAGTATTATTGTTAGTTTTATGGAGATCTATCCTACAGGGAGCATCTATAGGGCTTTGATTCTTCAACTCAAATCATTACCAAGAGGAAAGAACCAGAATTATTATTATTTTTAGTTTCCTGGGAGACTAGCATGTGTAATTTTGTTAATGCCTTTGCTAACTCACCTTTTGAGGGGTTTCCATCATTTCTTTGTATCAGTGTTCTATTCTTAAATTATTCCTATAGCCTCTGCAGCAGGAAAGAAGCAAACTGAGCAGTACTTCTGTGTATCTGGTCCTGTCTTCTGTGCCAACAGGACCCAATCTTACCACACTTTGAGAGACAGATTGGAGATTGGGGTGTTGTAGCTACTCCCAGAAAAGCCTGAATCTGTAATGTGGTGCCATGTGTGTCTTGCTGCACATCTTAAGTTATATGAAATTGTGACCACTGGCTATTCTTATTCAAGATTTCCATTTAACCTTCAAGTTCTATGTTCTAGGTCTTGATTTTCTCATTTATAAAATTGGGATGAAAATTATACTTACTGCATGGGGTTGTAAAGATTAAAACAATAATGTCTAGTACAAAGTGAAGGATCAATAAATATTACTGTTGTCATTATCATTACAAAGCGTTTATTATTCATACATGATGAGAGTACATTTTTATTTGCCATGGCAAACATCCAGGACCTCTACATAGTTTTCTTAGCAAATAATTAACAGAATTGAGATGCCTACTTTCAGGCATTTTGCCATCATGCCAGACTACTAGGCTGCAGTGTTTACCTTAAAAAATAAATAACCTAAATATTTATTATGTTTTAAGTTGGACTTTCCTTAAAGATACTTTAATATCCTGGTGCCTGGGTGGCTTAGTTGGTTAAGCATCTGCCTTCAGCTCAGGTCATGATCTCAGGATCACGGCTCAGGGTGGAGTCTTCTGCTTCCTCTCCCCCTGTGCCTCCCTCAGTTCATACACAGTCTCTCTCGCTGTCTCTGTCTCTCAAATAAATAAAATCTTTTTTAAAAAAAGATACTTTATCTGCATCTTGCAAACTACAGTTATTCATACTCTTACTTATTCCTTATGTTCAAGAAAATATTTTAGCTATTGGTCACTTTTGAATCTGCTAACCTGGCAATGGTCATTTTAAATATCAACTACAGGTGTAGCTTAAATTTAATACCTTCCTGATGTACCATGTTCTAGAATTTCATATAATTGAGTCTACATGAGGAAATTATATAGAGTATATATAAACTGTATGTTATTTATGCAGATTTTTGTTGGAGCTCTTAATTTGCCTCCAGAAATCAGAATCTATATGAATTTCCTAAGCCTTTAAAGGTATTTATTTGATTTATGAGAGATGCTCAAGTTTGTGTTTTATCAACATTTATTATTATTTTTTTCATGTAATTGTGCAGAGGTTCTTTCACTGGAATTTATCTTTTAACGGTTTACTTTGCACATTTCCTTCTCAAAATAGCATTTTATATGGGTACCTAAATTCTAAAATGTTTTTGTAAATAGAGAAGAGTTGGCTAATTTACTTATATATATTATCAGATTAAATCAGTTTTCCTCTTCCAATGACTAGTTTTAAAATAATGTTCAGATTCACTACTGTGAAGCCCATCTAAGACACTAATTGCTGTCTGTTTATCATACAGTTGATTCTGTAGCAATTTTTAATTATTCCTTATCTATAGTTACTTTTACAAAATGAGCTTGTTTTCATAAAGTATATGCAAAGGGTAATCAAAAGGTTCAAAAACATCTATCATTGGATACTTGGGTTGCACCCATATCTTCACTATTGTAAATCATGCAATAAACAGGGTTACATATATATTTTCAAGTTAGTCTTTTTGTTTTCTTTTGGTAAATACTAGTAGCAGAATTATTGAATCATATGGTATTTCTATTTTTAATTTTTTGAGGAACTTCCATACTGTTTCCCACATTGGCTATACCAGTTTACATTCCCACCTATAGTACACAAGGGTTCCTTTTACTGTACATCCTTACCAATGTGGATGGACCTAAGGGTATTATGCTAAGTGAAATAAGTCAGACTGAGAAAGAAAAATACCATATGATTCCACTAATATGTGGAATCAAAAAGCAAACAAACAAAAATAAACAAAAAGAATCAGACCTGTAACTATAGACAACAAACTGAAGATTGCTGGAAGGAAGGGGTGGGAGATGGGAAAAACAGATGAAGGGGAGTGGGAGACACAGGCTTCTAGTTATGGAATGAATAAGTCATTGGGATGAAAGGTGTAGCATAGGGAATATAGTTGATACAATATAAAATATAAACTTATTGTGTTGTGTGGTGACAGATGGTAACTACTCTTGTGGTGAGCATAGCACAACATATAAACTTTTTGAAGCACTATGCTACACACCTGAAAGTAGTAGAACACTATGTGTCAACTATACTCAATTTTAAGAAAAAAGTTTCAAAAACAAAGTGCTTTAAAAAAATGTAAAGAAGGGGGCGCCTGGGTGGCTCAGTGGGTTGAAGCCTCTGCCTTCAGCTCAGGTCATGATCCCAGTGTCCTGGGATCGAGCCCCATATCGGGCTCTCTGCCCAGTGGGGAGCCTGCTTCCCTTCCTCTCTCTGCCTGCCTCTTTGTCTACTTGTGATCTGTCAAATAAATTTAAAAAAAAAAAAAAAGTAAAGAAGGGGTGCCTGCCTCTGCCTCCAACTCAGGTCATGATCTCAGGGTCCTGGGATCGAGCCCCGCATCGGGCTCTTTACTTGGCGGGGAGCCTGCTTCCCTCCCTCTCTGCCTGCCTCTCTGCCTACTGGTGATCTCTCTCTCTGTCAAATAAATAAATAAAATCTTAAAAAAAAAAAAAAAGAAATAGACATTTAAAAAAAATGTAAAGAAATACTTGTCTAAATAAGCGTGTATGTTCCAAAACTTTTTTCTGGAATGATTCATAAGAAATAGTTCCAGGCGAGTTTCTGGGGAAGACAACAGAGTAAGAAAAAGCTCAGCCCATCCCATGGATACAACTAGATAACACACACCTATGTCAGTGTAAAAACCCGAAAACAACCTAAAGACTGGTGGAACAGACTCTCCAAAGCTGAATGAAGGGGCTACTCTGAAGAAGGTATAAAGGGTGGACACATGGTTGGGAGCTCAGCAACTTTCAGGACTGTCTCAAAAAGGAGGGACCCTGTGGGCACACAGGAGAGAGAAACGGACCCTCACACCAAGCACGAAAGGCATGGAGGAACCTGCATGAGGAAGATGAATCCACACAGCATTTGACTTTGAAAACCAGAGGGGCCTAATTTCATAAGTTCTTAAAATCAGTGGTGCTTAATGCCTAGAGCTTAAAAAGTCAACAGACTGGGCCCTTGGAGAACCTGGAGGGCAGATTCCCCTACCCTTAAAGAGATAGCACAACAAAGAGCCCAACAGAGATACAGCATAGAAGCAAAGTAAAAACGCTTCGGGTGTATCAGGATATTTATTTACTAACCTCAAAGTGTGTGCCGGAGTGGCAGGAATCTATAGGAGACTTCTCTGGGAAGAGAGGAGCTGGCAGGCACCATTTCTTTCCCCTTCCCCTCAGCATAGATACATGGATACCTGGGGGACCCAGCTCAGTGACAACACTCTCCACCTAACTTGCCTACCTCCCTGTGTTCTCCTGTGGACATAACCTTCCAATCCACCCTTGGCTAGAGCCTATCTAAAGTGGTGCCACAAGCAGTGTACAAGTAGCCACAACAGGGGCCAGTACCATTCCAAGGTAACTCCTGCTCTGGGGAGAGGGGTAGACAGCCACACACTAGTCCAGCTTCAGCCCCAGCAGTAGGATAGGGGCAGATACCCAACCTGGCTGCAGACCCTGCCCAGAACAGAAGCTTCTCAGGGGACAACACAGGGAAAGTGCCCCATGCTACCTTATCTCTGGCAAACACCTGGTCCTACTCAAGCCCACTGTGACCCCAGACTGTCTCACTAACAACACAGAGATTAATCCCTGTCCACCACAGGCAAAGAGCCATAGCAGATGACTGGCCTGAGGCAAAAGCAGCTTAACTACAGTAGTAGGACACTCACAACACAATAGGAGATATCCATGAAGTGTCAGTGAGCCAACCAAGAAATCAAAGAGAAAATAAAAAAATAGATATGAGGAAAATGAAAACTAAGAGTGCAAGATCTTTGGGGTATAACAAAAGTTGTTCTGGAAGGGAAGCTTATAGCAATACAGGCCTACCTCAAAAAACAAGAAAAATTTCAAATAACCTAACCTTACACCTAAAAGAGGCAGAAAAGAACTAACAAAACCTGAAACCAGTAGAAGGAAGGAAATAATAAAGATCAGAGCAGATATAAAGGAAATAGAAACTAAAAAAAACACAATAGATCAGTGAAACTAGGAGCTGGTTCTTGGAAAAGATAACAGAATTGATAGACCTTTTAGCCAGATAATGAAAAAGAGAGGACTCAAAATTAGAAGTTGTAGAGGAGAAGTAACAACTGACAGCACAGAAATATAAAGGATTATAAGAGAATATTATGGTAAAGTCTATGTCAACAAATTGGACAACCTAAAAGAAGTGGTTAAACCCTTGAAGACTCCACCAAAAAATGACTAGAACTGATAATGAATGCCTTAAGGTTGCAGGATACAGTCAATAAACATCTGTTGCATTTCTGTACACTAACAATGAAGTAGCAGAAAGAGAAGAAAACAGTCCCATCTAAAATTGCACCCAAAATAATAAAATATCTAGGAGTAAACTTAACCAAGGAGGCAAAAGACCTGTGCTGTGAAAACTATAAAATGATGAAACAAAGACAACATAAATGTTAAGTTATGCCATGCTCATGGGTTGGAAGAATCAATATTGTTAAAATATCCATACTACTCAAGGCAATCAACAGATTTTAACGCAATCCCTATCGCAGTACCAACAAAATTTTTCACAGAAGTAGAACAAGCACTTGTGTACTTTGTTTGGAACCAGAAAAGACCCTGAATAGCAAAAGCAATCTTGTGCAAGAAGAACAAAACAAGAACAATCCCAGATTTCAAGACATACAACAAAGCTGTGGTAATCACAACAGTATGGTAATGACACAAAAATAGGCACATAGATCAATGGAGAATAGAGAGCCCAGAAATAAACCCATGATTATATGGTCAATTAATCTTTGACAAAGGAAGTGAGAATATGCAGTGGGAAAAAGACAGCCTATTTAGCAAATGTATAGGACAGCTATATACAAACCACTTTCTTACACCTTAAAATGGATTAAGGACATAAATGTGAGACCTGAACCATAAAATCCTAGAAGTACAGGCAGTAATTTCTTTGGCATTGGCCATAGCAACATTTTTCTAATACATCTCCTGAGGCAAGAGAAATAAAAGCAAAATTAAACTATTAGAACCCAGCAAAATAAAGGACTTCTGCACAGCAAAGGAAATAATCAACAAAATGAGAAGAAAACCTACTGAATGAGAAAAAGATATTTGCAAATGATATATTTGATAAAGGGTTAGTATCCAAAATATATAAAGAACTTAACACTCCCAAAATAATTAATCCAGTTAAAAAGGGGCAGAAGATATGAATAGACAATTCTCCAAAGAAGACATCCATATGGTTAATAAGAAATGTGAAAAGACGCTCAGTATCACTCATCCTCGGGGAAATGCAGATCAAAACCACAATGAGATATCACCTTACACCTGTCAGATTGGCTAAAATCAAAAATACAGGAGATAGCAAGTATTGACAAGGATGTGGAGAATAAGGACCCCTTGTCCACTGTTGGTAGTACTGCAAGCTGGTGCAGCTCCTGTGGAAAACAGCATGGAGGTTCCTCAAAAAATTAAAAGAGAATTACCATATGGTCCAGTCAGTAATACCACTACTGAGTATTTACCCAAGGAATATGGAAACAGTATCTAATTCAAAAAAGATCTATGCATTCCTATCTTTATTGCAGCGTTATTAACAATTGCCGTATTATGGAAGCAGACTGTCCATTGATAGCTAAGTCAATAAGGAAGATCTGTGTGTACACACAAACCCACAGGAATATTACTCAGCCATAAAAAGGAATGAAATCTCGTCATTTACAACAACATGGATGGGTCTAGAGGGTATAATGCTAAGTGAAATAAGTCAGTCAGAGAAAGACAAATACCCATATGATTTCACTTATATGTGGAATTTAAGAAACAAAACGAACAAATTTAAAAAGACAAACCGAAAAACAGACTCTCAACTCTGGAGAACGAACTGATGTTTATCAAAGACGAGGTGGGTGGGTGAAATAAGTGAAGGGGATTAAAAGTACACTTAATGTGATGAGTACTGAGTAATGTATTGTACTAATGAATCACTATGTTACACACTTGCAACCAATATAACACTATGTTAACTATGCTAGAGTTAAAAAAAAAACAATTCTTTGGGATAAATTTGGGTAGGGTAAAAAGCAGGAGGCCTTTTCATTTTAATTTGTATCTGTATGTAATCTCATTACCATATTGCTATTTTTTTTTAAAACCTCAACAAGGGTTAACTAGTTGGGAGATTTTGGATTTGGACCTTTTTTTTTCCTCTATAAATACTAATGTTTAGGGACACCTGGATGACTCAGTTGGTTAGGTGTCTGCCTTTGGCTTAGGTCATGATCCTTGAGTCCCAGGATTGAGCTCCACGTCTGGCTCCCTGCTCAGCAGGGAGTCTACTTCTCCCTCTGCAGCTCAACCTGCTTGTGCATGCTCTGTTTCTCAAATAAAATCTTTTTTAAAAAGCAAATGTTTTTTTTTTTTAAACCCTTTATTTAGAATAGCTTGCAAATATATAAAAAAGTGAAAATGGCTAGTAATGATAAATGTATCAAGTTTCTTAGACAATGACCATAAAAAAATCTGGTTTCATTTAGATAAGTAAGACTGATAAAATCTTTACTCCTACAAATATATTTTTCAAAATAAAATATTTTCTAGTGTATTTATATGATGATTTTATAGCTGTTCATTATTAACCTTTGACTGTATCTTCCTTGCAGCAGTTTTACCTGCTCAGGAATGGAAACCTCCTCTTCCTGCTTATGATTTTCTAAGTATGATGGATGCTGCAGCATCTCACCATCCCACAAGGAAAGATCCTGAGTGTACAAAAGAAACAGATGCATCGGAGAAGGACAAAAAACAGGAAGACAAATCAGCAATCAGAAAAGAACCAATTGAAACACTGAGAATAAAGCATTGGAATAGAAGTAATTGGTTTAAAGAAGGAGGAAAATCATTTACGCATGATAATAAAGAGTTATGAGCTGGTTTCCTAGGGCTGTGGAGAGCTTTACATAGTCTTTTTAGTTTATTTGATAGACTAAAGAATTTATTAAAAAATAACACTAAATCATTTCAGGTTTCTAGACCAGTTTTGTCTAATGAAAATATGTGAGCCATAGATGTTACTTAGAATTTTCTAGTAGCACATTTTAGAAAAAAGTAAAAATGCACAGGTGAAATTCTTAATATTTCATCCAGTAAGTATGCTAAAATAGCTCGGTTAACATCAAAATTATAATATTTTACATTCTTTATTTTCTGGGCAAGTCTTCAAAATGCAGTGGGTATTTTATCCTTCCTGTACATTTCACTTCAGAGCAGCCACATGGGCCAGTGACTGCTGTGACTAGTGACTGGTATACTTAATTTAACTTAGTTCTAGCCATGAATTAGAATAAGAATGCAACTCTGTTTTAATCACAGTTGGCTCCACAATGGTATCACACATCTGGAAATTGTATTTGTTCTGTTGTAGATGTGATGTTAAAACCAGTGTTTTTAAACCAGGGAGCAGTTTTGCCCCCCCCAGGGGACATTTGGCAATATCAAGAGACATTTTTGCTTGTAATGACTAGGGGTGTTACTGGCATCTAGTGGGTAGAGGCCAGGAATGCTGCTAAACACCCTGTCATGCTTTGGACAGCCCCTCACAACAAAGAACTGTGCTGCCCAAATGTCAGTAGTACCATGGTTGGGTAACCCTGTGTTAAACTAGCCTGTGGGAGAATGTTCTTGTTCTGCTCAGTTATGTCTGAAAAAATCTTGAATGTTAGAGATAAATATTGTCTGGACACAGCCATATCTTTTTTTTAAAGATTTTATTTATTTATTTGACAGAGAGAGATCACAAGTAGGCAGAGCAGCAGGCAGAGAGAGAGGGAGAGGGTAAAGCAGGCTCCCCGCTGAGCAGAAAGCCCAATGTGGGGCTTGATCCCAGGACCCTGAGATCACGACCTGAGCTGAAGGCAGACACTTAACCCACTGAGCCACCCAGGCACCCCTGGACACAACCATATCTTATAAATTCATTTTTATAGTATTTTTGAAAGGTGATGAGATAACGCTAAAAAGTACTGAATTATGTTGTGTATATAAGCACACAGAAACATGAAATTGATTAGTTATTGTACCATAGTCAGAAATTTTGACAGTTGTTAACATGTTCTTTTAATAACTTTAATTAAAGTGTCTAGATTTAAGACTACCTTCAAAAACTTCCTTTAACCTATGTCATGCCCTCTATTGGACCATGTACCCTATATCATTTGGGTTTCTTTGGTTGCAAGCAACAGAAAGTTAAGGAAAATGGAAATAGTGGATAATCACAGAGTTAGAAGAAAGAATAAGCCACATTTTTAAAAAGGTAGGAACCGAGGCTGTCCTGGGATCTATGTGTGAGGAACTAACAGCTTGGTGATGAATCAGTTCCAATTGTTTTTCTATCTTTTGTGACTCAGGGAATCCTGGGAAATTTGGTTAGGGGAAGAGTGGGCACTTTATTTGGGAGCCCTTACCAGACTTCCACGATGCAGAAGAGGTAAATCTAACAAAAGAAATCTGGATTCTGTCTACCAGAAAAAGAGTGAATATAGAGAGGATTTTCCCACGATACCACTTGCTATTCTTTTATCTGTTCTTTGTATCCTTCTCAGGTCTTTCTGCCATATTCTGTTCATTTTTGAGAGCTTCAACGTGAGGTGGTTTTAGTTTTCCTACGTATCCCCCAATCTTCTGTTAGACTTGGCCACTTCATATGTACATTCTGCAGAATATTTCTCATGAGTCAGATTCTTTCACTTCTCCTGCTTCACCTGTGCTAGAAGGTAAACATCCTTGGTCTACTGCTTCTGGCCCTGGGATGAAACATTCCATGGACAGCTTTTCAAAATTCTTAAGAGTTTTTCATCCAAGCTTACACTGCTTTAAAAAAAACTAATTAAACATATGCATAAGCAGGACCATGGAGTTTACAAATCAGTAAGGGTCTATCTTTGGTAATAGAGAATAATCAAGTAGCTATACCTTGGGAGTTGTGCTCCCCTTAAGATGTAGAAAGCTGCAGGAGAGTGTTACCCCTATCCTAACATCAAGAAAAAAATCACAATTTTTCTTCATACGTATCAGAGAAGGCAACCAAAGGAACTGAACAAGACCTTTCAAAGGGAGACAGGATATATGAATGGTTTCCCCTTTGGCAGAGAGTAGAACACTAAAGCAAGTAAGAAGAAATGATCAAGAACTTGGAAGAGTCCAAGATTTTAGCCTACCTTCAAGTTATGTTAGTGTGCCATAGTTTCTTTAATCAGAGGAAAAGGACTTTATTACTCACTGTAATCGCATTTATCAGAGTGCTAGTTCCCTGATCCCCAGTCCTACAGTGCCATCAGAAGAGGCACTGACATCTATACAGGCAGTGGGTCACATTGCAAGGGAGGAACCCTGAGCTTAGGGAGCCTAAATATTTTGTAATAGGTATTAAGTGTGCCTGCCCTGTCCTCCAGAGGGAGACATCTTTATGATAGTGGACCGTAATCAAACCTAGTTCTTATTTTCCCAGGCTGAAAAGGTAGTCCAAGACAAAGGCAGTCAATGCTTCTATTCATAAATGACTCAGAAATGGGAGACCTTGGAGGAATTGTCTCCCAACAGGAGCTAAAATTTTAAAGTATTCCTTAAAGGCTGAGTGTGGATAAAAATATAAGCTTGGAATAAATGGGAACCCTGACATTCAGTTAACATTCATTCATTCTGGGGCTCCTTTTCATAAGCTCCCACTGGGTACTAATGAAGACCCCTAGGGCAGGAGCCTGGCAAGAAGAGACCCCTCAGTGACATAGGCATGTGTTGTGATAGACGCGAAACACTACCCACTTC
This sequence comes from Mustela putorius furo, assembly GCF_011764305.1. Classification (NCBI taxonomy): domain Eukaryota; kingdom Metazoa; phylum Chordata; class Mammalia; order Carnivora; family Mustelidae; genus Mustela; species Mustela putorius. The sequence goes on along the minus strand of NW_025421290.1, from coordinate 7,396,789 downwards.
CTCAGATCTTTCTCTTGTATAAGTAAAAGCCATTAAAAAAAAAAAAAAGCCATTAGGCACTGGTAGAGGGACAGCAAACCTTCCCCCCTCCAGGACCCAGGCAAACATCCAGTGCCTCTGGGGGAAGGGCAAATACAGAAACTTTTGGCCCTGGGGAGAGACAGAATACCTCTTAGGCCCAGGATCCTCCCCCAATGCCAAGCAGAAATCTATCACTGGGAGAATATAAGAACACTTCTGTTTATGAACTGTGAGAAGTGTCTCTGCCATGTTTAATTGCCATGGGGAAGGAGTTAGAAATTTTCAGAAGGTGTTAGCACAGGAACCAGATACACAGACCCTACTTAAGTCTGAAGATGGGCCAAGAGACCCAAAAACTTAAACTCCCACTCGTTATCAGCTCTGTATCAAATAACAGGTAGTAACAGTTTACAACTTTGGGAAGCACAAGATTGTGGGATGACATGAACAACCAGGAATTGCTGAAATCTGAGGGTAGAGTAGGAAAATTAGCCCTTGGTCACCTGGGTCTGACTCTAAATACAAGATGATAGGAGAACATTCCTGAAGGAACATGCAGAGCATAGTACAGTAAAAGAAAAAATAACAAAATCAAAACCAGTTTCAACTGACTAAATTTACACAGGCCTTCATGCTAATGGCCAGATATAGATGTTATTAATCGATCTCTACTATTTTCCACGGGATGTGTGGCATTCAGTTGAAAATTCTAAGACTGGGACATCTAGTTGGCTCGTCAGTTAAGCATCCATCTCTTGATTTCAAGGTTATGATCTCAGGGTCATGAAAGAAGAGCCCCATTGTCAGGGTCTGCGCTAAGTGAAGAGTCTGCTTCTCTCTCTCTCTCTCTCTCTCATTCTCTCTTCCCCTGCTCTCTCTCTCTCTCTCTAAATAAGTCTAAAAAAAAAAAAAATCTTAGGCTAAAAGAATCCATTGTGAAGAGATGAAACATGATAGAACTAAACTCAGAGACATCCCAGACACTGAAACTGTGAGGCCAAGACAATACAGTAACTAAGACTAAAATTGTTAAAGGATTTAATGGAAAAGCCAGGCAACCTACCTGAAATATGAGAAACTTTAACTGAGCTAGAAATGAAAAAACATGCTAATATGTTTTTGTTGGTAGCTTATAAGTAGACTTGGCACAGCTGAGGAAAGAATCTGAACTTGAAGATAGGTCAGTGGTGATGATCCAGAGTAAAACACAGAGAGAAAAACAATAAATGAATAAAACAAGATAGATGACTCAAAAGCTGTGGGATAATATCAGTCTAATAGACATGTAATTGGAATTCCAGGAGCAGGGAGGGAAAGCAGAAGTATTTGAAGAGACAATAGTTGAGAAATTTCAAAAATTAGTGAAAAACAATAAATCACAGATCTAAGGTGCTCAGAGAACTCCTAGTAGGATAATGTAAAGGTAAAACACCTAGATGCATAATAGTCAAATTACCTAAAAACAAAGATAAAATCTTGAAGATATCCAGAACAAGAGACAGATTCCCATCCTCCTCTTTGCTCTCTCTCACTCTTTCCTTTTTACAACCTTTTAAAAAATTAAAGCCATTCTTAGTTCAGGAGTCATACAAAAACAGGCCCAGGCCCAGGGCTGAATTTGGCCTGCTGGCCACACTTTGCCAACCTCTAGTCTAAAGGAAAAACTGGAACAACAATATGTTGTGAGACTTATACCTATATAAAAGTAAAATCTATGCCAGAAAATACCTGTTACAATAATAGCACAAAGATTGAGGGAAAAAATTGAAATACAACTGTAGTAAGGATCTCACTTTATATGAAGTGGTATAATACTATTTAGAGGCAAATTGTGATAAGCCACTAGTAATTATTAAAAATGAAAAAGATAAAACTAAATAAAATAAAGCTAAAAGATATAACTATGTATATGTGTGTGTATTTTTTTCCAAAAGAAGGCAAGACAATAACAAAAACAGAACAAATAAACACAATTACACATATAGCGATATATATATTAAAATAAATGCCCTATACACCCAAATTAAAAGGCAGAAATTGTCAGAGTAGATTTTAAAAGAATTGTATATGCTATGAAAAACCCACAACTTTAAACGTGGAGATGTAGATAGGTTAAAATTAAAGAGATGAGATAAAATTTGCAAGCACTAATCAAAAAAGATAACTGGTGTTATCTTAATACTACTATTAATATCTGGAGTTATATTACTATTAGTCCAGAACAAGGACTATTAGCAGAGATAAAGAGGCATATTACATAATGACAGAAGAGAGAATTCATCAAGAGGAAGTAACAAGTCTAAACGCACATGTACATGTATCCAAAAAGAGATCTTTAAAAGTTGATAGAACTGCAAGGAAAAATAGACAAATCTGTTAAATAGTTGGAGACATCAACACTCTCAGTAATTGTTATGATAATAAACAAAACCTGTAAGGGTATAAAAGATCCAAACAACAATGTACTTAATTGACATTTATAGGACATTCCACCTAATAAGAGAATACACATTCTTTTTTAAGTGCACATGAACTATTTAGCAAGGTAGATTATCTTTTGGTATACCATAAACCGAAACTAATGAAAGAGATTAAGCCATACAAAGTTTGTTCTCTGACCACAACAGAATTAGACTAAATAATAATAGAAAGATACCTTGGAATTTTCCATATTTCTGTAATCAATGTTCTTCTAAATAACAATGGATCAAAGAAAAAGCCACAAGGGAGTCAGACAAATTTTGAATTGAAAGAAAATAAAAACCAAATGTATTGAGATGTATGACACAGCTAAAACAGAGCTTAGGGGGAAACAGCACTAAACTACTAGATTTGAAAACAAAGATCTGAATAATCTAAACACCTACCTTAAGAAACTAGAAGAAGAGGAGCAATTTAGGCCCAAATTAAGAAGAAAAAAATTATAAAAGCAGAGAGAGTCAATTATCATATAGTTTCACTTATTTAAAATCTTTCTTTTTAAGGGTTTATTTATTTATTTGGCAGACAAAGATCACAAGTCGGCAGAGATGCAGGCAGAGAGAGAGGAGGAAGCAGGCTTCCTGATGAGCAGAGAGCCCAATGTGGAGCTCGATCCCAGGACCCTGGGATCACGACCCAAGCCGAAGGCAGAGGCCTTAACCCACTGAGCCACCCAGGTGCCCTCATATGGTTTCCCTTATTTGTGGAGCATAAGAAATAACATGGAGGGTATGGGGAGATGAAGAGGAGAAGGGAGTTGAGGGAAATTGGAGAGGGAGATGAACCATGAAAGACTAGGAGCTCTGAAAAACAATCTGAGTATTTTGGAGGGGGGTTGGAAGTTGGGTCAGCCTGGTGGTGGGTATTATGGAGGGCATGTATTGCATGGAGCACTGGGTGTGGTGCATAAACCATGAATTCTGGTACACTGAAAAGAAATTTAAAAAATAAAAATTTTAAAAAAGAAAACAGGAAAACAATAGACAAAAATCAGTGAAACTGAAAGCTGATTTTGTTTATTTTAGAGACAAGGGGAGGAGCAGAGGGAGAGGGAGAGAGAATCTTAAGCAAACTGCACACCCAGTGCAGAGTCTGACATGGGGCTTGATCTGATGACCCTGAGATCATGACATGAGCTGAAGTCAAGAGTTGGACACTTAACCAGCTGAGCCACTTAGGCACCCCCAAAAGCTGACTTTTTAAGATGGTCAGTAAAAATGATCAACCTCTAGCTTAAGTAGTCAAGGAAAAAAGAAACACAAATTATCAATATTAGCAATAAGAGAGGGAGCAGATCTACAGATCCTATGGACATTAAAAAGTAAGGTAATATGAACAACTTAGTGTAATAAATTTGATAATTTTGAGGTGGGCTATTGTCTGTTTTGTAAATAAAGTTTTATTGGAATATAGCCATGTCCATTTGTTTCCATATTGTGTATGGCTGAATAGTGCGGTGGAGACCACATAGCCTGCAAGCCTAAAATATTTGTTATGTAGCACTTCTTTAAAAGTTAAGTGTCTGATTTTGGCTTAGGTGATGATTTCAAGACCCTGGGATCAAGCCCCATGAGGGGCTCCCTGCTCAACAGGGAGTCTGTTTGTCCCTCTTCCTCTGATCCTCCCCAACCCCCCTTTATTTAATAAATATTTATTTATTTGTGGGAAAGAGTGGTGGGGGGTGGGGGAAGGGGTAGAAGGAGAGGGAGAGAGTCCCAAGCAGACTTTGTGCTGAGTGCAGAGCTGAGGTGGGACTGGATCTCATGACCCTGAGATCATGACCTTAACTGAAACCAAGAGCCAGCTGCTTAAACAGCTGCCACCTAGATGCCCCAAAGAAACATTTTTAACTGACACTGTCCTATTCCTACCCTCCTTTTATTCCCCAAAGTGTCATAATGACTACCAAACCTCCTGAATTAGGGAAAAGAAAAAAGTATGATAAAACTGAAATTAGAAGACATGGAGAAATTACTGTTGCTCTTTGCCATTTTCTTGACATTTTAGGAATATGGGTAAAGCACTTATCTTGGCAGTTGTGACTTGACAAATACAGACAAGTCATTTGAGTTTTCCTAAACCAAAAGTTGCATAGACCACTGTGGGAAATGCAAAATACAAAAAAAAAAAATGTATATATATATATATATATATATATATATATATTTGATAGCTTATCTTTGAGTAAAGAGGGACTCCCTGGATTAAAAAGTCTAATGTAAATAAACTGATCATAGTTTAATTCATCTACTCACCAGTTTTACTAATTCAGTGGACAGAACCTGGGGTTGCCACCATATGTTTACATGCTATATAATTTGCTCCCTTCAAGTGTGAGTGGGACCTATGACTTGCTTCTAACCAATAGAATATAGCAAAGGTGATGAATATCACTCCCTCAATTACAATATGTATATACAATACATATGTGTATCCATCTTGCTAGCATACACTTAGAGATTCTCTTTGATGATTTAATAAATTAAGTAGGAACTCCTCTAGACATTGCAAGCAGCCTTGAGGATGTGAGGGTGACTTCTGGTTAGCAGCCAGCCAAACACCTAGGGCCCTCAGTTATATAGCTCAAGAAAATAAATTTTGTCAGCAGTCTGGATGAATTTGGGAATGGATTCTTCCTCAATGCACCCCCAGTTAAGAATGCAGCTTGTGGGAGCACCTGGGTGGCTCAGTGGGTTAAAGCCTCTGCCTTCGGCTCCGGTCGTGATTCCAGGGTCCTGGGATCGAGCCCTGCATCGGGCTCTCTGCTTAGTGGGGAGCCTGCTTCCCCCTCTCTCTCTGCTTGCCTCTCTGCCTACTTGGGATCTCTCTCTGTGTGTCAAATGGGTAAATAAAATCTTAAAAAAAAAAAAAAAAGAATGCAGCTTGTGATACCCTGAGAAGAAGACACAATAAACTTATGGTCACCCACAGAAATTGTTAGGTAAAGAATGTGCACAACTGTTTTTGGCAATGTGAATAAAACATAATCCCTTCTCTTCATGGAACTTACATCCTAATGCATGTGAGATAGAAAACAAACAAGTAAATACAGAGTTAGGTGATGATAACTTCTTATGAAGAAGAATAAGACAAAGGTGGGTAAGAAGTGGACTAGTTGATTTTTTTTCTTAATAGGGAATGGCTAAGGACATCCTCACTGATAAGATATTTGAAAAGAAAAATAGCAAGGAATAAGACTTAGAGTTCTTTTTAAGAGGGAAAAATGTCTCAGATAGATTGAAGCAAGTGTGGGGGCACCATGGCTCAGTTAGTTAAGTGTCTGAGTTTGGGCCAGGTCATGATCCCAGGGTCCTGGGACTGAGCCCTGCATTGGGCTCCCTGCTCAGTGGAGAACCTGCTTCTTACTCATTCTGTAGGGCCTCCCCTGCTTGTACTCTCTTTCTGTCAAATAAATAAAATCTAAAAAAAAAAAAAAAGCAAGTGCAAAGTCTCTGAGAGGAGAAAAATCCAGATGTGTTTGAGGAACACCAAGATCACTGGCTAGAATGTGAGGAATGAATAGTAGAAAATGAGGTTGGCAATACAGCCACAGTTTGTATTGTTCAGTGTCCTGTAAGCATAACAAAGACCTCACATTCTAAGTGTGATGGGTAGCCATTAGGTGGTTCTTAGTATTCAGGAGAGTGATAGATCTAATTTGTCAGTCATACTGATTACTCTGACTGCTGATCCGAGAATAGACTGTAGGTAAGTAAGGATAGAAGGCAGAATAGTGGAAAGGCTTAAATGTGAGGTATAGGGGGGCAAGACGGTGGCAGAGTGGGGGACCTTGTTTCATCTGGTCCCTCTAATTTAGCTGAATATCAAACCATTCTGAACACACGCGAACTCAGCCTAAGATGTAAGAAGATTTATCTGGATCTCCACGAGCAGAAAAACAACTACTTTTTGTAAGGTAGGAGGTATGGAACCTTGAATCTTCAGGGGAAATATCTGCAGATAAGCGGGGGTGGTGGGGAGGGAGCATCCACAAGCCAGCCATCAGAAAGTGATAGAACATAGGAACAAAAAAAAATCAGGACCTTTGGAAATCTACTCTAGTGAGAGGCACCCCCTTCAGAAAAAGGCACATAGTACAGAATTCTAGGTGTATCATTTTGGTCTCAGGATTCCAGGAGACTCAGAAAGATGGAGAGCCTGAACTGATAGAGTGCCCAAACAGTGGAGCAAGGAGACTGGTTATGGTCAATGACCCCAGATGGGACTTTTCAAATGCCACAAGGTGAGCTGGTAGGGAGAATGCCTTCAGCCTGACAACGCTGAAAAAGACTAGAAAGTACAGATGTCTAACATCCTAGCAGAGATAAACAGCTCCTTGCACCCACGACAAGGACAGCCCTAAGGGCAGTGTGGCCCATGAGGAGATACTATCGTGGCACCCACCATGACCTAGGAGCTGTGGAAAGGTGTACGTGTGAGTGGATGGCTGCTGACAGTTGCAGAGTCACCACGCACAGAGACACTTGTAGGTTCCGTAACTCCCCTTGGAGAAGTGCAGCCATAGGAAGCTGCAGGATTTAGTGGTTTGGCTCACAAAGAGCCTGTGCCCACGACTGGGCAACAGCTCTCAGAGTGATGTGATCTGCAAGGGACACTGGGGCAGCACTCAGTGTGACCTGGGAGCTGCAGAGGAGGGTACAGGTGTGAGCCCATGACCACTAGCAACTACAAAGTCACAAAGCACAAAGATGCTCTTGGGTCCCCATGACTCCCCAGGGAGAGGTATGGTGGGCATGAATTTTGTGTGTATGTAGAGTTTGGTACATGCAGAGGTGGAGATGGACTGACCTAGAAGGTTTGTTGAGGGGGTACTGTGACATTGCAGCTCTGGGATGGAGATTCCTGTAGAACCATATTTGCTCTGACCCTCTAAAGAGAAGTGGAAAGATGCCAGGGAACAAAAACCAGGCAGCCAACCAGCTCACATTAAGCCCATTCTTCTGACAAGGGATGGAGCAACTCCACCCTGTGAAAGACGCCTGAGAAGCTGAGCAGCAGATCCCCTCCCACAGAAGACAGACTGGAAGAGCAGGGGAATAAGTTTAAGCTTATTTCCCACAGGACTGAAAAACTCCAGCCAGGGGAAGACAATATAGGAAGCTCCAGGTGCTCCCTCATGACTCACTTATACTTCAGGCTAAAATTTTACATTTCTTTTTTAGTTTCTTTTCTTATTCTTTTTTAAAAACCCTGGTCTCATTTCAAATAGATTTGTATTTATTTTTTTTCACATATATGTATTATACACTTATGCCACATACTAGTCCATTTTTCATGCTCTTCAGTTTTATCTTGATATATGTGTAAGTTCTGATTTCCTTTCAAGTTTGGGTTATAGGATCTTCTAACACCTAGACCAAAAATCAAGCAGGAACAGGCAGATCACCCTGCTGTGTCCACCCTGAGAAAGTATAATCTTTCTCCCCACAACCCCTCTTCTTATTTCCTTTCTCTTTGTCTCTTTTCTTTTTTCTTTTTTTCATTGTTTTGGATGATCTTGGCTTTTGTGGCATATCTGTGATAGCTTTTGACCACTTCTGATTTTTTCTGTAGGTGCATTTTGCTTGGGTCGTGGTTGATATTTTGGACTCAGTACATTCCCTCAACCATCCCACAACAGAACGACTAGGTAGAGGAACTGCCAACAAAACAATGAACCAGAGACAATGTCCTCTGCCACAGATCTAATGGATATGGATATAAGCAAGATGTCAGAGATAGACTTCAGGGTAATAATCATGAAGTCAATAGCTAGGGTTGAGAAAATGAATCTGTAAGGGCAGAAATAAGATCTAATCAGGGCGAACTTAAAAATGTTATGAATGAGATGCTGTATAAACTGGATACTCTAACAGCTATAGTAAATGAGGCAGAAGAATGAATTAGTGATCTAGAAAACAAGCTGATAGGAAGGAAGCAGAGGAAGATAGGGATAGGCAGCTAAAAGCCCATGAGAACAGACTTAGATCAATGATGCCATGAAGCATTCCAATGTCAGAATTACTGGGATCTCTGAGGGGAGTGGAGAGAGAGGACTAGAATGTATATTTGAGCAAATAATAGCTGAAAATTTCCCTAAACTGGGGAAGGAAACAAGCATTTGAGTCCAAGAGGCAGAGAGTATCTCTCCCCAAATCAATAAAAATAGACCAACAGCATGGCATATAATAATGAAGCTTGCAAATCTTAGGGCTAAGGAAGCTATCCTGAAAGCAGCCAACAGGGTAGAGATTTCTTATGTACAGAGGCAGGAACATTAGAATAACATCAGACCTATCCACAAAGACTTGGCAAGCCAGAAAGGGCTGGAAAGACACATTCAAGATCTAAATGAGAAGAACACACAGACAAGAATTCTTTATCCAGCAAAGCTCTCATTCAGAATGGAGGGAGAGATAAAAAGCTTCCAGGACTGGCAGAAACTGAAAGAATATGTGACCACCAAGCCAGCCCTGCAAGAAATATTAAGAGTATTCTATAAAAGAAGAAAGACCCCAAGAGTAATATAGACCAAAAATTAACAGAGACAATATAGAAACAGAGACTTTATAGCAATATGATGGTACTAAATTCATATCTTTCAGTAGTTATTCTCAACATCAACATGCTGAATGCTTCTATCAAACTGCATGGGATTTCAGATTGGATAAAAAAGCAGGACCCATCCATATGTTGCCTCCAAAAAACTCATTGTGAACCTAAAAACAACTCCAGATTGAAAATGAGGGGATGGAGAACCATTTATCATGCCAGTGGACCTCAGAAGAAAGCTGGGGTAGCAATATTCATATCAGAAAAATTAGATTTTAAACCCCAAACTGTAGTAACAGAAAACCACTGTATCATACTTAAAAATACTTAACATACTTAAATACTACATCATACTTAAAGGGTCTATCTAACAAGAAAATCTAACAATTGTAAATATCTATGCCCACAACATGGGAACAGCCAACTACATAAACCAACTATTAACCAAAATAATCATGTTGATAATAATACATTAATAGTAGGAGATTTCAACACTCCACTCACAGCAATAGACAGACCATCTAAGCAGAAGATCAGCAAAGAAACAAGAGCTTTGAAGGATACATTTGACCAGATGGACTTTGTGGATATATACAGAACATTCCATCCTAGAATAAGAAAATACTTATTCTTCTCAAGTGCACATAGAAGTTTCTCTATTCTGGGTCACAAATCAGGTCTCAACCAATACCAAAAAACAAACTATTCCTTGCATATTTTCAGACAACAATGCCTTGAAACTGGAACTCAACCACAAGGAAAAATTTGGAAGGAATGCAAACACTTGGAGGTTAAAAAATATCCTGCTAAAGAATAAATGGGTCCACCAGAAAATTAAAGAGGAACTTAAACAATTCATACAAACCAATGAAAATGAAAACACATTGGTGAAGAACCTAAGGGGGTGCTGCAAAGGTGGTCCTTAGAAGGAAGTACATAACCATCCAAGCCTCTCTCAAAAAATTAGAAACATCTTGGGACACCTGAGTGGTTCAGTGGGTTAAGCCTCTGCCTTCGGCTCAGGTCATGATCTCAGAGTCCTGGGATCGAGCCCCGCGTTGGGCTCTCTGCTCAGTGGGGAGCCTGCTTCCCCTCTCTCTCTGCCTGCCTCTCTGCCTACTTGTGATCTCACTTTGTCAAATAAATAAATAAAATCTTTAAAAAAAAATTAGAAACATCTCAAATGCACAAGCTAACCTTACACCTAAAGGATCTGGAGAAAGAACAGCAAATAAAGCCTAAACCAAGCAGGAGAAGAGAAATAATAAAGATTAAAACCGAAGTCAATGAAATAGAGACTAGAAGAACAGTAGAACAGATCAACAAAACTAGAAGTGATTCTCTGAAAGAATTAATAAGGTCGATAAACCTGTGGCCAGACTTATCCAAAAGAAAAGGAAAAGGAACCAAATCAATAAAATCATGAATGAAAGGGGAGAAATCATGACCAATACTAAGGAAATAGAGACAGTTATTAGAACTTATTACCGGAAGTTATATGCCAACAAAGTAGTCAATCTGAAGGAAATTGATGCATTCCTGGATACTTATATACTACCAAGACTGAAACAGGAAGAAACAGACAATATAAACAGAAGAACCCCAGCAAGAACACTGAAACAGTAATCAAAAACCTTCCAAAAAAACAAGAGTTCAGGATCAGATGGCTTCCCAGGGGAATTCCACCATTTACAGAAGAAATCATACCTCTTCTACTGAAGCTTTTCCAAAAAATAGAAATGGAAGGAAAACTTTCAAATTTGTTCTGTGAGGAAGCATTACCCTGATGTCTGTGAGGCCAGTGTTACCCTGATCCCCAAATCAGGCAAAGACTCCATCAAAAAGGAGAATTACGGGTTGGGTTATGGACATTGGGGAGGGGATGTGCTATGGTGAGTGCTGTGAAGTGTGTAAACCTGGCAATTCACAGAACTGTACCCCTGGGGATAAAAATACATTATATGTTTATAAAAAATTTAAAAAAATGGAGAATTACAGACCAATATCCCTGATCAATATGGATCCCAAAATACTCAAAAAGATCCTAGCCAATAAGATCCAAAGTAAATTAAGAGGATTATTCATCACAACAATGTAGGGTTTTTTCCTGGGATGCAAGGGTGGTTCAACATTTGCAAATCAATCAACATGACAGATCACATTAACAAAAGAAGAGACAAGAACCATATGATGCTCTCAATTGATGCACAAAAAGCATTTGACAAAATAGAGCATCTTTTCCTGATTCAAAATGTAGAGCTAGAGGGATCTCTATATCATAAAAGCCCTCTATGAGGAGCCCACAGCAAACATCATTCTCAATGGGGAAAAACAGAGCTTTTCCTCTAAGGTCAGGAACACAGCAGGGATGCCCATTCTTACCACTTTTGTTCAACATAGTACAAGAAGAACTCTCCTCAGCAATCAGACAACAAAAAGAAATAAAACATATTCAAATTGACAAAGAAGTGAAACTCTCTCTTTTCAGAGATGACATGATACTTTATGTGGAAAACCCAAAAGTCTCCACCCCCAAGTACTAGAACTCATACAGCAATTTAGCAACATGGCAAGATACAAAATCAGTGCACAGAAATCAGTTGCATTTATATATACTAACAATGTAACTGAAGAAAGAGGAATTAAGGAATCAATTCCATTTACGATAGCACCAAAAACCATAAGATACCTAGGGATAAACCTAATCAAGGAAGAAAAGAATCTATACTCCAGAAACTACAGAATGCTTATGAAAGAAATTGAGGAAGACTCAAAGAAATGGAAGAACATTCCATGCTCATGGATTAGAAGAACAAACATTATGAAAATTTCTATACTGCCCAGAGCAATCTACACTTTCAGGGCAATCCCTATCAAAATGCCACTGAAATTTATCACAGAGCTGAAAAAACAATTCTAAAATTCGTACAGAACCAGAAAAGACCCCAAATCACCAGAAGAGTGTTGAAAAAGAAAACCAAACCTGGCAGCATCATGATGCCTGACTTCAAGCTATATTATAAAACTATAATCATCAAGACAGTATGGTATTGGCACAAAAACAGACACATAGATCAATGGAACAGAATACAGAACCCAGGAATGGACCCTCAACTTTATGGTCAACTAATCTTTGACAAATCAGGAAAGAATATCCAATGGGAAAATGATGGTCTCTTCAATAAATGGTGCTGGAAAAATTGGACAGCCAAATGCAGAAAAATGAAACTGGACCATTCCCTTACACCATACACAAAGATAAACTCAAAATGGATGAAAGACCTCAGTGTGAGACAGAATCAATCAAAATCTAGAGAAGAACATAGGCTGTAACCTCTTTGACATTGGCCACAATGATTATTTCAAGACAGGTCTCTAAAGGAAGGCAAGGGAAACAAAAGCAACAATGAACTTTTGGGACTTAACCAAGATAAAAAGCTTTTGGACAGCAAGGGAAACAGTCAACAAAACTAAGAGGCAACTCACGGAATGGGAAAAGTTATTTGCAAATGACATAACAGTTAAAAGGCTGGTGTCCAAGATCTATAAAGGATTTATAAAACTCAACACCCATAAAACAAATAATCCAGTCAAGAAAAGGGCAGGAAACATGAACAGACACTTCTCCAAAGAAGACAAATGGTTAACAGACACATGAAAAAATGTTCAACATCACTAGCCATCAAGCAAATACAAATTAAACCTACAATGAGATACCGCCTTACACTAGTTAAAATGGCAAAAATTAACAAGTCAGGAAACACAAATGTTGGTGGGGATGTGGAGAAAAGGGAACCCTCTTACACTGCTGGTGGGAATGCAAGCTGGTATAGTTACTCTGAAAACAGTATGGAGGTTCCTCAAGACATTAAAAATAAAACTATACTACAATACAGGAGTTGCACTACTGGGTATCTACCCCAAAGATACAGATGTAATGAAAAGAAAAAGAAAAGAATGAAAATGAAACAATGCACCCAGTGTTCATAGCAGCAATGTTCACAATAGCCAAACTGTGGAAGGAGCCAAGATGCCCTTCCACAGATGAGTGGATTAAGAAGATGTTGTTCAGATTAACAGTGGAATAGTACTCAGCCATCAGAATGGATGAATACCCACCACTTGTATTGACATGGGCAGAACTGGAGAAGAGTATGCTAAGGGAAATAAGTCAAGCAGAGAAAGACAATTATCATATGGTTTCACTCACATGTAGATCTTAAGGAATAGTGCAGAGGATTACAGAGGAAGGGAGGGAAAACTGAATGGGAAGAAATCACAAAGGGAGACAAACTATGAGAGACTCTGGACCGTGGGAAGCAAACTAAGGGGTACAGAAGGGAGGGGGTGGGTGGATAGGGCATCCAGGTGATGGGTATTAAGGAAGGCATGTGTGGTGGTGAATGCTGGGTGTTAATATGCAACTAGCGGATCACTGAACACTACATCAAAAACTAATAATGTAGTATATGTTGACTAACTGAACATAATAAAAAAACATAAATGTGAGGTGATGTATAAGGGAAAGAGACAAGTCAAAGATGACACTTAAGATTTTGGGGCTGCACAATTGAAAGAATAGAATTATTATTAACTGAGGTAGGAGAAATAATAGGAGCAGTTGGGAGATGGGTGGGGAATCAGGAGTTAAAATTTTAAGTATTAGGTTTAAAATGTCTATTAGATATCCAATTGGATATACAAACCAAGGGTTGAAAGTTGAGAAATGATCTAAAAATATAGATTCGGAAGAAGGGCGCCTGGGTGGCTCAGTTGGTTAAGCATCTAACTTTTGGTTTCAGCTCAGGTCATGATCTCATGAATTATGGGATCCAGGCCCACATCAGGCTCCATGCTCAGCAGGGAGCCTCCTTGAAAATTCTCTCTCCCCCCTCTCCCTGCCCACCCCTGCAACCTGCACTCTCTTGCTCAAATAAATATATAAATAAATAAATAAGTCTTTTTTTAAAAAAAAGAATACATATTTGGGAGTTGTTGGTGTATAGGTAATATATTTAAAGCTACAAGACTGAATGAAAACACAGGGAATGAATGTAGGTAGAACAGAAAAGCATTTCAATTGCTGAACATAGGGCATGCCAACATTTAGGGGTCAGAGAGATCAGGTTAGAAGTCCCTAACAGATAGGTGGTATTTAAATCCTTAGGAAAATCACCTAGAGACAGAATGCAGGATGAAAACAGACTCAGTTCCAGGGAACTCAAGTATCTGAAGCATTTGCCAGTAGGAGGAAAACCAAGGGAACATGCTATCATGTTAGTGTCTTTAGGCAGGAAAGTAGAGTATCTTATGGAACAGTGACTATTCACTAGCATCAGGTAAGGATGAGAGATCAAGATGTCAAAAATATGATTTGGTGGGTGGAAAAGATACCAATATTTCATGTAAAACTATGTGCTGGCACTAATACAGTAGAGATAATATTTGGGGAGCACTTTGGTGAACTGTTAAGTAAATATTGCAGAGAAGGTTCCCTGATAAGCTTAAATACCATTTAACCAGAATGTCATCTAGCATCCCAAATGCACCACAAGTAGTCATGAATCAAATACCTGAAAAATATGCAATTGATAACAGCAACTACCAAGTGGGTCCAGGGATATGGTACCTATGTCATTTGGATTGATACTGTTAATGAATAGGTTAAAATGGTAGGTTATTTTAAGAATAATCTTTCTTAAAAGGACTGAGGGGCAAACAAGAGACCAAAAAATTATCAGATCAAAACCCAAGTAAAAGCAAGAAACTGAGAAGTAAAAGAAGCACTTTAGGTGCTTTTTTTTGGAAAAGCATTTGTCCATGTGAGATAATTTGAATATCAGCTTTTTTATAGGGGCCAGAGTCAAAGCCCAGGATGGAAAGTTGGGACTTCAAGAACCCCTACACCTGTGAGGTAAAAGTAAACTAGGGAAAAAAGCACAACTATAACCACCTGTATCTCTGCACACTTAAGTACTACAAGGAGAAATGTTTTGATTCTAGTTAAGCAAAAAACAAAACAGAACAAAACAAAACAAAACAAAAAATAAGAATAAGAACAAAAACCCCAAAGCTAAACCACCCTCTCAGAATCTAGAACTCTATCTAGGCTTGAGAAGATGTGAAAATGAAATTGACATAATCTGTGTAGTTCAGGAAACTTCAAGTAATGAATTTAGTTTTAAAGGGTTCCAAACAGGTTCTGGAACTAGGAATCTGGAAAAAAAAATATCTTTTGGGGGGAAAGGCACTTTTATACTAGGCCTCAGATGATTCTGCAAATAACTTTTTCAAGGACAATGATCTACATGTAGTAAAGAATAAGCAAGTGCACAAGGAAAAAACCAAGCATCCTATGAATGAGAACTAGCTTGAGTTAAAAGACAACAAAACAAAACAATACAAACTTCACATATTAATATTATGAAGCACATAGTATAAAACAATTATATTTACCATGTTTCAAGAAATAAAATGCAAGCTTGAACATATTATAGAAAATAGGCTATTATAGAAGGTATAAGAGATGATTTGAAAAATATCCAAATAGAACTCTTAGAAATAAAAAATACAATAACTAAAAAAAAAAAAAATTCAAATTAGACACAGCTGGAATGAGAGTGTTAACTGGAAGATAGAGGATAGACTTAATTTAGAATATACCACAGAGAGGCAAAAAAGGTAAAATATACAAAAAAGATTTAAAGTTCTAGGAGGTGAAGTAAGAAAGATTAGCACACATGTAATAGGAGTTCTAGAAGGAGAAGAAAGAGAATGGATACAAGTTTCCAAATGAGGAGGCAATTACTGAAAAATTTTCAGAATACTGAAAACTACTATAGGGGAGCAAATTTTGCCACCCTAAAATGTGTCCTTTTGGCATGTGGATTCATTTTAAAGTTATTATATCAAAGAAACAGAAGGCTTAGGAAGAACCTGTGACCTTCCCCCTAAAAGTCTAAAAGAATTTAGAGAAAGCACCTGCTCCAGGAGGGGAGGTATCACCACAGATGACTACAGTGTAATATGAACTGGGGTGATAGACAGAGAGGAACATAGCAGGCTGTTTGTTAACATTCCTCTATGTCTCATTTTTTCTGTATGGCCTGCCAAACATTTGTTTATCAAAATTTACCCTTTTTCATCTTCCTGTGAATTGTCTTTTATCCCTTTGAAGCCCCAAACTTCCACCCTTCTCCTTGGCTCTAGATGGCATGTAAGCCTCTGTCTGACTGTACCTGGGTCTTATATATTTAAAAGAACCCCTATATACACATAATTAAATTTGATTTTCTCATCTTAATCTGTCTTGTGTCCATTTAATTCTTAGACCAGCCAAAAGAAACAAGAGTAGAGTAAAATTTTCCCCTCCCTAATAGTACCGTTTTACAAATTCAGGAAGCTTATAAATTCCTAAACATATTAAATAAATAAGAAATCCACACTAGGCACACAGTGAAACTACTGAACATCAAAGGCAAAGAAAATCCTAAAAGGTGACAGAGGAAAAAGACAGATTACATTCAAAGTAGTGACAGACAACAGCTGAATCAAAAGACAATGGAATGATATTTTCAGTAGGCTGACCAAAAAATAATTGCTAACCCAGAATTTCATATTCAGTGAAAATATTTTCAAGAAAAAGGAATAAGGTAAAGACATTTCAGAATAGCAGAAACAGAATTGGCATCAGAAAAAATAAAGAGATTCAGGATCTATACCTCATATGGAAGGAAAGAACTCCTGGATTGGGGTCAGAGAAGAAAAAGGGAATGAACGAAGTGGTAAGTATGTGGTTAAATCTGCATGAAAGCTGAAGGTATAAAACAATAATGTCATATGGGATTAAAAAGCAAACATGTTGACTGGCACAAAAACAGACACGTAGACCAGTGGTACAGAGTAGAGAGCCTGGATATGGACCCTTAACTCTATGGTCAAATAATTTTTGACAAAGCAGGAAAAATATACAGTGGAAAAAAGACAGTCTCTTCAGAAAATTGGACAGCTACATGTAGGAGAATGAAACCTGACCATTCTCTTACAGCATTCACAAAGAAAAACTCAAAATGGATAAAGACCTCAATGTGAGGCAGGAATCTATCAAAATCCTAGAGGAGAACACAGGCAGTAATCTCTTTGACACTGGCCACAGCAACTTCTTTCAAGATATAAAGGCAAAGGAAACAAAAGTGAAAACTTTTGGGACTTCATCGAGATCATAAGCTTCTGCACAGCAAAGCAAACAGTAAACAAAACAAAGAGGTAACCCACGGAATGGGAGAAGATATTCACAAATGACACTACAGACAAAGGGCTGATATCCAAGATCTATAAAGAATTCCTCAAACTCAACACACACAAAACAGATAATCACGTCAAAAAATGGGCAGAAGTCATGAACAGACACTTCTCCAAAGAAGACATACAAATGGCTAACAGACACATGAAAAAATGTTCATCATTATTAGCCATCAGGAAGATTCAAATCAAAACCACATTAAGATACCACCTTACACTGGTTAGAATGGTCAAAATTAACAAGACAGTAAACAACATGTATTGGAGAGGATGTGGAGAAAGAGGAACCCTCTTACACTGTTGGTGAGAATGCAAGTTGGTGCAACCACTTTGGAAAACAGTGTGGAGATTCCTTAAGAGATTAAAAACAGAGCTCCCCTATGACCCTGCAAGTGCACTACTGGGCATTTACCCTAAAGATACAGATGTAGTGAAAAGAAGGGTCATCTGTACCCAATGTTCATAGCAGCAATGGTCACAGTCACACACTGTGGAAAGAACCAAGATGCCCTTCATCAGAAGAATGGATAAATAATGGATAAAAAAAAATCCATATATACAATGGAATATTATGTCTCCATCAGGAAGGATGAATACCCAACTTTTCTATCAACATGAATGGGACTGAGTGAATTATGAATTATGCTGAGTGAAATAAGTCAAGTATCATATGGTTTCACTTACTTGTGGAGCATAAGGAATGACATGGAGGACACTGGGAGAGGGAGAGAAGTGAGTTGGGGGAAACTGGAAGGGGAGACAAACCATGAGAAACTGTGGATTCTGAGAAACAAACTGAGGGTTTCTGAGGGGAGGACGGGTTGGGTGAGCCTGGTGGTGGGTACTAAGGAGGACATGTATTGCATAGAGCACTGGATGTTGTACATAAACAATGAATGTTAGAACACTGAAAAGAAATAAAATAAAATGGGAAAAAAAAGCAAACATGATGAAATTAACATATACAACAATATATAAGTTGGGAAAGGCATCCATAGAGTTAATGTATTCTAAGTTCTTTGGAAAAAAGTTAAAGTTGTTGATTAATTTTAGTTTATAAAAAGCAGTAAGTATGCATTTTATAATTTCCAGAGTAACCACTAAAAGAATAGAAAACTTTTGAACTATGAGAGGGAAAAAAATTGTAGCTATAAAAAATAATCAACCAAAAGAAGGCAAGAAAGGAAAATAAAACACAGAACAGGTGGGAGAAATAGCACAAAATAAGCAGCAATTTAAATTGAAATGTCAGTAAGAAGTGCCAATAGACTATTCCAATTAAATGATTGTCATGAAGGATAAAAAAAAACAATAAATTATATAAAAGATACAAGAGATGCATGTTAAATAGGAAAAAAATTGGGGAGAGTTAAGATGTGGAGTAGGAGGAGCTTCTCCTTGCCTCATCCCTGAACACAGCTAGATAAATATTAAATCATTCTGAACACCCAAGAATCTGATCTGAGGACTGACAGAATAAACTGCACAACTGGAGGGAGAGAAGAGACCATATAGTGGAAAGTAGGAGTTGCAGAGATATGATATGGGGGAGAAAAGGATAACGGGTGCTAGGAAAGGAGGGAGCGCTGATTACAAGGGTGTGTGTGTGTGTCTGTGTGTGAGAGAGAGAGAAAGAGAGCAATGCACAGGGAATTGCACAAGGAAAACACTTCCCCAAAGCCATTAACTGAGAAAATGAAAGAAGCTGATTATTGTGAATTTTTATAACCAGCAGAGCTCAAAGACGAGTTTTAGAAGTTCACGCAATGACTGATATTAAACCAATGCTCCTATGGAAAAGTAGGGCAGAGGCCTAGGAGTGGATAATATGATCCCTGGATCCCCGGGATGCACTGGGATAGAAGTTTCCCCCTTCTTGGAGCATATCTTGGAGAGGCGGCACTGCCTCTTCTGAGACAAAATTGCTGGTGGGCACCACTGAGCTGCCCCATTCATTAGCATACAAGCAGAGACAGCTGCTGAGGACAGCTAGCCTGGACACTGGCCTTTCGGTGTATTTTACCATAAACACCAGGGCCCTGTGTGTTTCTGTGACTGCCCTTCGGGGACAAACTGGCACCAGCCCTGGTGTGGCAAGACCTTCTCCCAGAGGATCAGAATGGATCTGTGCTATGCAGGGCCCCTAAAATTTGGAGTTTTGAAACCCAGCTGTTGTACCTGAGATAAAACACAGGAGCACTAGGCTGCTGGGCAAGCAGTTGGCCTGGACACAGGGTGAAGGCAGGGATCTGAGAGACACCTGGAGCACATGAGGGGAGATTGTCTGTCTTCTGTGAGGGCTTACTGGATGGTGGTGAGTGCAAACTCCCTAATCCAGGGATGAAGGACAGGACTGGCACCATATTCCCTCCTGCCCATCAGCACAGACTTTCTTCAGTAAGCAACACAGCCTCCACAGTGGAGGCTTAAGCCACTTATACAAAGCTCTGCCCTGCTGTGCTCAACAGGTGCTTCTTTACTAGGGCAAGTGTGCTTGAGAACCAGAAGGAGCAGGCTTCTTCACCAGAACACCAGCACAAACCCCCAGCAGGCACCAAGTGTACTGATCATTGAGTGCTACAAAGCTCCAGCTTGAATGGAAACAGGATCAGGCCTCTTTTAACAAGCAGACCAGAGTACACGTACTTAAAACTCATCACACTCTGGAGAAATTCTAAACACTCCCCACTGTAGGCAAGGAGAAACTCTACAGAGGACTGATCTGAGCAGAAGAACAGTCAAAACACAGCAGCAGAATGCATAAAGCATACATCAGAAACACTTTCTGAAATGCCAGCTCCTAGACCATAGATGTCCTCTTCTTAATAAAGCCATTACTCTCAGGAGCAGGCACCATAACAGGCTTTCCTAACACATAGAAGAATGGCAGAGATGTAGACAAAATGCCAAGATGGAGGAATTCACCGCAAAAGAAAACAAGAAAAGGTCATAGCCAGGATCTAATCAAAACAGATGTAAGTAATATGCCTGATCCCGAATTTAAAACAACAATTAAAAGGATACTAGTTGGACTTAAGAAAAGCATAGAAGACACCAGGGAGTCCCTTGTCACAGAGATAAAAGACCTAAAAACTCTCAAGCCTAAATTAAAAATGTGAAACTAACCAGATGTAATGATGTAATGTCCACGAGGATGGAGTAGACGAACAAATAAGTGATATAGAAAATTAAATTATGGAAAATAATGAAGCTGAAGAGAGAAAGAAAAATATTGGATTCCAAATGTAGACTTAGGTAACTCAGCAACTCTATAAAGCATAATAACACTCATATCACAGGAGTCCCAGAAGAAGAGAGGGAAAAGGGGGCAGAAGTCTTATTTGAGGAAATTACAGCTGAATACTTGCCTAATCTGGGAAAGGAAACAGACATCCAAATCCAGGAGGCACAGAGAACTCCCATCAAAATCAACAAAAGCAGGCCAATACCAAGACATATCATAGTAAAACTTGCAAAATATAGAGATAAGGAAAAAATTCTAAAATCAGCAAGGAAAAATAAATCCCTAAATGACAAGGGAAGATGAATAAGGTTAGCAGCAGTTCTATCCACAGAAACTTAGCAGGCAAGAAGACAGTGGCAGGATATATTCAATGTGCAGAATGTGAAAAATACACAGCCCAGAATACTCTATCCAGCAAGGCTGTCATTAAGAACAGAAGAAATAAAGAATTTCCCAGACAAATAAAAACTAAAAAAGTTTGTGATCACTAAACCAGCCCTGCAAGAAATATTAAAGGAGACTCTTTGAGTGGGAAAGAAAGATCAAAAGTGACAAAGACTAGAAAATGATCAGAGAAAATCTCTAGAAATAATGACTTAACAAG
Source organism: Mustela putorius furo (assembly GCF_011764305.1). Lineage (NCBI taxonomy): Eukaryota > Metazoa > Chordata > Mammalia > Carnivora > Mustelidae > Mustela > Mustela putorius. The sequence continues at coordinate 7,375,586 of NW_025421290.1, read as the reverse complement.
TAATACAATGGCACTAAATTCATATCTATCAATAATCACTCTGAATGTAAATGGACTAAATGCTCTGATCAAATGACATGAGGTGTTAGAATGGATAAAAAACCAAGACCATCTATATGCTGCCTACAAGAGACTCATTTTAGACCTAAAGACACCTGTAGATTAAAAGTGAGGGGATAGAGAACCATTTATCATGCGAATAGATGTGTAAAAAAAGAGTTGCTATATTTAGACAAACTAGATTTTAAAACAAAGACTGCAACAAGAGATGAAGAAGAGTGCTATATCATAATAAAGGGGACTATCTGCCAAGAAGATCTAATTATAAATATTTATGCCCCAACTTAGGAGTACCTAAATATATAACAGATAATAACAAACATAATGAAACTCATTTATAATAATACAATCATCGTAGGGGACTTTAACACCCCACTTACAGCAATGAACAGATGATCCAAGCAGAAAATCAGCAAGGAAATGATGGCTTTGAATGACACACTGGACCTGATAGACTTAACAGACATACTCAGAACATTTTAGCCTAAAGTAGTAGAATACACATTCTTTTCAAGGGCACATGGGACATTCTATGGAAAAGATCACATACAGGTCACAAATCAGGCCTCAACAAGAACAATGATAGAGATCAGACCATGTATATTTTCAGAGCACAACTCTTTGAAACTTGAAGTCAACCACAAGAAAATATTTGGAAAGACAATAAATTCAAAGAGGTTTACGAATATCTACTTAAGAATGAATGGGTTAACCAGAAGATTACAGAAGAAATAAAAAAAATACATGGAAATATGTGAAAATGAAAACATAATGGTCCAAAATTTGGGGATGCAACTAAAACAGTTATAAGAGGGAAATATATCAAATACCTCAAGAAGCAAGAAAAGTCTCAAATATACAACCTAACTTTACACTAAAGAAGCTAGAAAAGGAACAGCAAATAAAGCTTAAAGCCAGTAGAAAAAGGGAAATAATAAAGATTAGAGCAGAAATAAATGATATAAAAATAAGCAAAAAAGCCCAGTAGAACAGATCAATGAAACTAGGAGCTGGTTCTTTGAAAGAATTAATAAAATTGATAAATGTCTAGTCAGACTTATCAAAAGAGATAGGACCCAAATAAATAAAATCATGAATGAGAGAGGAGAGATCACAACCAACACCACAGAAAACATTTATGAGATGATTATGAAAAAGTATATGCCAACAAATTAAGCAATCTGAAAGAAATGAATAAATCCCCAAAAACATATAAAATACTAAAATGGAAACAGGAAGAAATAGAAAGAAAATTTGAACAGATCGATAACCAGCAAAGAAACTGAATCAGCAATAAAAAAATCTCCCAATAAACAAAAGACAGGGCCAGACGGCTTTCCAGGGGAATTCTACCAAATATTTAAAGAAGAGTTCATATTATTCTTCTCAAACTGTTCCAAAAAATAGAAATGAGAGGAAAATTTTCAAACTCATTCTATGAGACCAGCATTACCTTGATTCCAAAACCAAAGACCCCACTAAAAAGAATTATAGGCCAATATCCCTAATAAACATGGATGTAAAAATTCTCAACAAAATACTAGTAAGTTGAATCCATAAGTATATTCAAAGAATCATTCACCATGATCAAGTGGAATTTATTCCTGGGATTCAAGGGTGGTTCAATACTCACAAATCAATCAACATGATAAACATTAATAACGTTAATAAAATAAATAAATAAAGGAAAAATAATAAAATAATAAATAACAAAAATAAATAAAACATTAATAAAAGAGGATAAAAACAATATGATACACTTAATAGATGCAGAAAAACATTTGACAAAGTACAGTTGTCAAAAAACATTTGACAAAAAATGCTGTATTTTGATCCTCAACAAAGTAGGGATAGAGGGAACATACCTCAATGCCATAAAGGCCACATACAAAAGACCCACAGCTAATATTATCCTCAATGGAGAAAAACTGAAAGGGTTCCCTGTACAGTCAGGAACACGACAGGGATGTCCACTCTCACCACTATTATTTAACATAGTACTGGAAGTCCTAGCCTCAACAATCAGACAAAAACAACAACAAAAACTAAAAGGCATCCAATTCAGCAAGGAAGAAGTCAAACTTCACTGTTTGCAGACAACATGATACTCTCTGTAGGAAACCCAAGAGACTCCACCAGGACTACACAAATCCAGTGAAGTCACAGGATACAAAGTCAGCATACATAAATCTGTTACATTTCTATACACCAATAATGAAGCAGCAGAGAAATCAAGGAATCAATCCTATTCACAACTGCACCAAGAAACATAAGATAGCTAGGAACAAACTTAACCAAAGAGGTAAAAGATCTGTACTCCGAAAACTATAGAACACTTACTAAAGAAACTAAAGAAGACACAAAGAAATGAAAAAACATTCCATGCTCATGGGTTGGAAGAACAAACATTATTAAAATGTCTATACTATGCAAAGCAATCTACACATTAAATTCAATCCTATCAAAATACCACCAGCATTTTTCACAGAGTTAGAAAAAACTATCCTAAAATGTATGTGGAACCACAAAAGACCCCAAATAGTCAAAGCAACCTTGAAAAAGAAAAGCATATCTGGAGGCATCATAATTCTGAAAAGCATATCTGGAGAAAAGCATATCTGGAGGCATCATAATTCTGAACTTCAAGTTACATTACAAAGCTGTCGTCATCACAATAGTATGGTACTAGCACAAAGACAGACACATAGATGAATGGAAGAGAACACAGAACCTAGAAATGAGCTCAAAACTATACTATCAAGTAGTTTTCAACAAAGCTGGAAAGAAGAGTCTCTTCCACAAATGGTGTTAGCAAAAGACCTAAATGAGAGAGAGGAAACCATCAATATCCTAGAGGAGAACATAGGCACTAACTTTTTTGACATCAGCCATAGCAACTTCCTACTAGATATATCTCCTGAGGCAAGGGAAAGGAGAGCAAAAATGAACTATTGGGACTTCATCAAGATAAAAAGTTTCTGCACAAAGACTGAAACAATCAACAAAACTAAAAGACAGCCTTTAGAGTGGGAGAAGTTATTTGCAAATGACATATCTTATAAAGAGTTAGGATCCAAAAATCTACAAAGAACTTATCAAATTCATTACTGAAAAAATAAATAATCCAGTTAAGAAACAGGCAGAAGACATGAATAGACATTTTTCAAAGACATCCAGATGGCCCACAGACACATGAAAAGATGTTCAACATCATTTATCATCAGGGAAATATAAATCTAAACTAGAGTGATATATCACCTCCCACCTGTCAGATCAACTACAAGTAACAACATAAGAAACAACAGATGTTGGCGAGGATGCAGAGAAAGGGGAACCCTATTGCACAGTTGGTGGGCTGCAAACTGGTGCAGCCACTCTGGAAAACAGTATGGAGGTTCCTCAAAAAGTTAAAAATAGAGCTACCCTATGAACCAGAAATTATACTACTAGTTATTTACCCAAAAGTTACAAAAATACTGATTCAAAGAGGCACAGTCACCCCAATGTTTATAGCAGCATTATCAACAACAGGCAAATTTTGGAAAGAGCCCAGATGTCCACTGACTGATGATTAATGGATAAAGAAGATGTGGTGTATATATATATACAATGGAATATTACTCAGCCACCAAAAAATGAAATCTTGCCATTTACAGCAATGTGGATGGAGTTAGAGTGTATAATGCTAAGCGAAATAAGTCAGTCAGAGAAAGATAAATACCTTATGATTTCAGTCATGTGGAATTTAAGAAACAAAACGATGAACATAGGGGAAAGAAAAAAGAGAGAAAAAAAACCACAAGAGACTCAACTATAGAGAACAAACTGAGAGTTGTTGGAGAGGAGGTAGGCAGGGGATGGATTAATGGGTGATGGGCATTAAGGAGGGCATAGGCTATCCTGTGCACTGGGTGTTATATGGAAGTGATGAATCACAATATTATACTCCTGAAACTAATATCACATTATATGTCAACTAGTTAGAATTTAAATAAAAACTTGAAACATTAAAAAAGAGAAAGAAGTATATTGCTGCTATAACAGATACCTAAAAATGTTACAGCAGCTTTGGGAATAGGTGATAAAGGGAGGCTGGAAGAGGTTGGAGGCACCTGATAGAAAAAGCCCTACATTTCCATGAATGAACCTTTAATGGCCATTCTGTTGATGGCTCAGAATGAAACGAAGAGAGAGGCAGGGAAAGTCTGGATCCTCTTAGACAACACTGAAGTAATTCTGAGCAGGATGATTGTGGAAGTTGGGTGGTAAAGGCCATTCTGATGAGGTCTCAAAAGGAGGAATGTGATGGTCGGACAGTGTTGACAAGGTGAGCTTTTTTTTTTTTTTTTACAAATTCTTAAAGAACTTGATTGAATTGTGTACATCGTTGTGTGTTTTGTGGGAGGCAGAACTTTTCAGAAATAAAATTGGGTGTTTAATGGAAGAAAAAGAGGTTTCAAGTATAAGAGATAGAAAAAAGGTACACCATTCAATTGCTAAGTGAGAGAAAGCTTAGGTCCAATAAGATAGATATTAAACATTATTAAAATTAAAAGATTACCTTATAAGGTTATCCAGTTCAATTCACCAGTAAGCTGTAACAATTGTAAATCTGTAATCACTTAATAACACAGTTTCAAATTATGTGAAGCAAAATTTAATAGACATTCACAAATTTGCCATTGTATTAGATTTTTAAGTATCAAAGTGGTTAATGGAGTCCTCAGAAAAAAATTAGGGAAGTTACTCATGATGTAAACAATATCATAAATAAACATTACCTAACTCACCTACACCCAACTGCAGAATAGACATCCATTTTAGGAGCTTCCAAGAACATTTATAAAAATTGACACATTCTGTGCCATAAAGTAAGTCTCAAAAATTGTTAAAGGACTAAAACCATTCAGAACATGTTCTCTAACCGCAGTGCAATTAAACTAGAAATGAGAAAAAAAAAATCCTAACTAAGCATGTAGAGTTAAGGAGCTGAATATGCAAGCCTGAATTGGAGATAAAAGTCCGGTAATTATAGAGTTATAGAGTTTATTAATGGTAAAACTTGGAATTAAACCTGACTCTCTTTCACAACCATTGGAGGGGAATGACACTGAACAGGACACCCCCCCCCCCCCCCCCGTCTTTAAATATTTAACTGCTCTTTTGTTGTGTAAGAGTACCCCTCCTCCCCTTGCAGTGAAAAGACCCTTCCCCCAGGGTTGAATTCAATGTAACTGCTCTTTTGCCTTTCTGTAACTGCTTGGCTTTTAGGGCATGACACTTGTCTCCTGTTTGAACAAGATACCTTCTCCTAATAGCCGAGGCATGGTCACATAGGCAAGGGGGCTGCATGGTCACGTAGGTCACGTAGACAGGGGGCTGCATAGTCAGGTAGGCAGGATGTCTTTCTGCTGAGTAATAAGGTCAAACTTCCCCTCTTTGTTTCCCCTTCCCGCCTTTCTCTTCCCGCGAGGGGGTCTTCCAAAGCCAATCCGCTAACACCAAGTATGCCTTTTTTCAAATGTTCAAATTGTCAGCCAATCGGCCCCGTCCCATTCGGGACTTGTTTGTACCTGTCTATAAAAATCCTGCACCACCCCAGCCAGGTGTGCTCAGCTAGCAGGAGCTGCTGACCACCCGCAGGCGCGCGCTGACCACCTGCAGGCGCCTGCGTAACAATAAAGAACCTCTTGCTGATTGCATCCAGTGGCAGTGTTGGATTCTTGGGTAAGGGGATCCGCGGGTCTTTCATTTGGAGGTCCCACGGAGACCATCGGACTCCTGCCCACGGATCCAACTGACTCCCACTGGGAGGTAAGCTGGCCAGCATTCTTGTCTCCCGTCTGAGTTCGTGTCTCCCGTCTGGTGTTCTCGTTTGTATCCAGTCTTGTGTTCTCGTTTGTAGGCCTCTGTTCTGTCTATACTGCAGGTAGCGGTATAGTGCCTGTACGGCAGCGCGCGTTGTTGCTCTGTAGGCAGCTTGAGAAGGAGTTGACAAACTCGGACTTCTCCCCTGCCAGCCTGGGGGACGCCCCAGGGATCAGAGGGGCCCGATTTTTTGGGGCCCCGCAGGTAGCCGAGGGTTATACGTGACCATGCAGCCCCCTTGCCTATGTGACCATGCCTCGGCTATTAGGAGAAGGTATCTTGTTCAAACAGGAGACAAGTGTCATGCCCTAAAAGCCAAGCAGTTACAGAAAGGCAAAAGAGCAGTTACATTGAATTCAACCCTGGGGGAAGGGTCTTTTCACTGCAAGGGGAAGAGGGGTACTCTTACACAACAAAAGAGCAGTTAATTATTTAAAGAGGGGGGGGTGTCTTTCATTACCATATAAAGTCTTTTCTGTTCAAAACATTTCTTTCTGCATTGAGAATATTTACAATTCATAAAAATAATACTTAAATGGTCTAATACTAGATTATTGTATAACCAGAGAATTCAAACATCTCTCCCACTTAGCGGTGATTCATGTTCTAACACTTTATGGTAGTAGGTTTAATTTCATAGTCTCTTAAAATAAGACTTATGCAAATAAGATAGGTTAATGAAATCTTATCCGAGATTTAGTTTGGATAACCCAAGGTCAAGTCCTTATATAGGCCTCAAGAGCTCTAAAAAAAAACAAAAACAAAAACGCAGAATCTGGAGTCTTGTGAAATATTCCAGACAGCCCTCCTGACTTTTAGTAGGCACAGTTTCACATCAGCTTTTTAATCAAATAAAGCCTCATTTCCTCTGACATTAGATACATCTGGATTTTGTCTTGCATGCTGATATGTTATATAGTATGAAGCCTGTTTTTGAAGAATTAATTTTCCTCACATTTAAAGATATTTTCTTGTTAGAGGTACAACATAACCAGCCACCCATTCCTTGTGCCCTGAAACTCCGAATGTCTGATGTTACTGTATTCAGTGACTAATGCATTTAAAGTTCTTTCCCAAAGTTACCAGGATTGGACTCTAAGGACATACTAGCCCTAGATGGTCTTGACAAATGTAAACAGTGAGAAAAAACCAAAATTCAACTGAGTAAATTTAAAGATCTAATTGGCTTTATTCAATGATTCATGAGTTAGGCAGCATCCCATCTAGTAAATGGGGAGATGCTCTGAGGAGTTGTACAAAATGGAAAGATTGCATAGGAAGGAGGGTGGGGCTCGAAGTTATTAGTAACTTCTAATAAGTTAGAAAAAAAAGTAACTTCTAATAAGTTAGAAAAAAAAATAAGTTAGGGAAAAAAAAAGATTGTTTCAGGCCAGGATATCTTCTTTTTCCGGAGGAAGGGAAGGGCAGGGTTTTTATCATGCATCACTAGTGCTTATCAGGACATTTCAGATTGAATGTTAAAAGGTCACATTCCTGGGGGCACCTGGGTGGCTCAATTGGTTGATTCTGCCTTCGGCTCAGGTCATGATCCCAGGTTCCTGGGATGGAGCCCTATATTGTGTGTGTGTTGGGGGGCGGGGGGGGGGTTCCTGCTCAGCAGGAAGCCTGGTTCTCTCCCTCCCTGCTACTCCCCCTGCTTATGCTCACTCTCTCTCTGTCAATTAAATAAATAAAAATCTTTATTTTAAAAAAAAAGGTCATATTCCTAGGAAAGGTTAAAACTCTTATTAAGTCTTGTTTTGTTGTCTTTGGGAACAAATGACTCCATTTAGACTTCTTTTTTTTTTTTAAACAACTCTAAGCAAATCCCTAATGAGACACTAAAAAAAAGTAGGCTCATTCTTGTTTCTAAAGGTATTTATATAGGAGTGGGGTGATGGAGGGCGGGGTATTGGGGAAAACTATTGAAAGACCATTTCCTTCACGTAGTCTAATGAAAGTGTCGTCCAGAGAAACTCACATATTTGATGAAGCGAATTAAGAATATCTGCATAGGGGCGCCTGGGTGGCTCAGTGGTTTAAAGCCTCTACCTTCAGCTCGGGTCGTGATCCTAGGGTCCTGGGATCGAGCCCCACATCGGGCTCTCTGCTCGCCAGGGAGCCTGCTTCCCCATCTCTCTCTCTGCCTGCCTCTCTGCCTACTTGAGATCTCTGTCTGTCCAAAAAAAAAAAAAGAATATTTGCATATCCAGAAACATCTGGGAGAGGCAGTACACACAGTGGGTAGAGAATGGGCTTTGCATCTAGACTGAGGAATCTGAGTCCTTATTATCTCAGACACTAGCTGTGTGACATGGCAAAGTTACTTAGGTCTTTGAATCTTAGTTTTTAAATTTTACTTATTTTTTTTTTTACTTACTTATCTTTACTTATTTTACTGGTGAAAATAAAGACACTGCTCACTGCATAGTTTTGAGGATTAAATGGGAGAATGCATAGCAAGCATTTGATAAAATCATCTTAGAAGTGAATTTATCAGATTTTTTTTCTATAGCAAAGTAATACATTTTTGGAACAAAAATTCAAATACAGAAATACACAAAGATATATTTTAAAAATGCAATAGCTGCCTCACATCCCCCCAGCTTCACCTACAGAGTCTAGTGGTAACCACTATTAAGAGTGTGATTTGTATTTGACCTTCTAAAAGTTTCACTTCTTATTCTTAGGGTTTGAGATGCCTATATCAGCACACATTTTTAAATTCTGCTTACTTTTTCTTTCACTTTCTGGAATTTGGGGTTTGCTCTTCAAACCTGAACTTTAAAAATTAACACATATCTACATTGATCTTTGTTTGGCTGAAAAAACCATCTCCCTGGTCTCCCAAACTGCAGTATTTCATGAGAGCTTTGTTCTGTACAGAGTAGAATGTACAGACATCCTGCTAAGGACTACTTCCCCTAGGCATCTAGGTATCACTTGTGGTTAATAGTGTTTGATGAGGGTGCCTGGGTGGCTCAGTGGGTTGAGCCTCTGCCTTCGGTTTGGGTCTGATCTCTGGGTCCTGGGATAGAGCCCGCATCTGGCTCTCTGCTCAGCAGGGAGCCTGCTTCCTTCTCTCTCTGCCTGCCTCTCTGTCTACTTGTGATATCTCTCTCTCTCTGTCAAATAAATAACATCTAAAAAAAAATTAAAAAAAATAGTGTTTGATGAGTATGACTGTGGGTGTGAATGTTTTATCAGTTGAGAATGCTTTAATTGCATGTAACAGTTAATTTAACAATAGCTGAAACACATAGGATTTTACTTAAGTGACCAGAAATTTGCATATGTAGAAACTCATTGATAGTGTCAATACCCTAGAGTTCTGTCTTTCTGCTTTGCCACTCCTAATGTAATGGCTTGTTTGCTCTTGACTGCTAGATGCTTGGTCTCTAGCAAGCATCTAGCATTGTATTCAAGGCAGGAAAAAAAGGAGGGAGAGTGGTGCCAGATAGGTCTTTCTCTAGGTTACATGGAAAACAAAGGCTTAATAAGAAGTTTCCTGGGAGACTTCTGCTTTTTTGTCCTGTGTGGGCCACATAACCTTTCCTATCTGCAAAAGATCTGGGAATCAAGTCTTCTATTTGGTTTTCCAACCTGTACAGTGGGAAACGGCAATGAAAAATGGTTTAATCAATCCATAGCCTCTGGCACATAAGGGACAGTGGGAAATGAAGGGGTGGGCTAGGACTCTTCTGTTTTGTTCTTGTTGGTGCTGGTATGAAGACATCCCCCTCATAGCAGTGAAGATGACCCATAAACTCAGCATTCAGAAACTCCGTGCCAAGAGAAGACTGGGGTTGCCCTAATTGTTATAGCTTTTAATGACCATCTCCATACACTGAACTTACTTGCTAGGGTCCAAATATGTCCTACCATCAGCCATCTGTTGACCCAGGATCCTTGTTTTTCTTCTCTAACAGCTAAGTTCCAAGCTCAGCTAACAATTCTAGTACTTTTCTACCCTCAAGATTTATTTTGGGGACCCTTCCTACCCTGTCCCTGAGTATTGTTCATGGATGGTCTGGCCCACTGGGAAGGTCTTTCTAAGTCCAGGTATCCTTATGCAAATAAATATACCCGTTCTTGAAATTTTGCATTCCAAAGGGGAATGGTCTCCCTACATCCTTTTGTATAGGCAGAGGATCTTGGCTTTGTTTACTTTACATATAAGAATGATTTGAATGACCAAGAACAGGGAATATCATCCAAGGTGATTCTCTGTATTGCCTACTTACTTACTGGATAGATGGAGCTCAGCTTCACCTACCTAAAAAAAAAAAAAAAAAAAAAAAAAATCTAGCTATACCAAACAACTAGAAAATATGCAGTAATTATAATATCTGCAAATGGCATAATTGGTTTTCTGAAGTTTTATGTAATACATCTTCAGATCACATCACTTATTCATTACAGAAACTTCCGTCAACTGACAAACATCTCTGGCATCCACTAGGTACCAGACCCTGAGGTCAGTGCGGTGGATGCAGTCAAATTAGGCACAGTCCGCTACTTGGACCTTAGCAGCTAGGGTATGGGAGAGATGTGGAAATTATTTTTACCTGTTGTTTTGGGTGCTAGGGCAAAAGGATGCCTAGGATGGTATGCAATCCCAGAGGAGGGGCAGCTAAATCAGGCTTGGGGCCAGAAAAGTTTCTAGGAGAGAGGATCTTTGAGCTGAATTTTGAAGAATGAGTAGAAGTTGCTAAAGGATTTTCCAGTGAGAGGATGGGTGATGACGGGGTGCTCATGGTATTATTTCCGCACATACCAGGTCATTTCTGCACCTGCCACTTCTTCATACAACCACTACGCACAGAAACAAAAAGAAGAGTTCCCAAAAAAATGAAGGGTATTTGGAGAAATGAAGTCTAGAGACTAGAGAGGAATAGGAGTCAGATGTTATAAAATGTTGAATTAATGAGCTGGAAGTTTGGATTGTAGGTTATGAATTTAGGTCATAAGCTTATTCGATAGTTCCCCTGCCAAGAGTGAAGATATGAACTTCAAATGTTTCTATTTTCTTGAAAGAAGAAAATTAAACATCTATGATAGATTGAATGTAAAGCCCATGGGCTTCTCAAAATGATAATTACAATTATTTTATTATTTTATTTTTCTACCAGTCTGTCTGCTTGCATCAGCTTAAGTAGATTAAGCCCTCTGGGGACTTAAAAGTTGTAGGTGAATGTTTTATGCTGGAAATTATAATGAATTAGAAACTCTCTAAAGCTGAAGTCATTTCCTGCAGTATTTTTTTCCAAGCTATTATAGTACCATTTATTTTCTTGTAATGTAAAGTGTACAAAATGGGGACTGAGTTAGTAAACCTCCCTTAGCATCTCAATTATTATAGTTCCAGGAAACAAGTTAGGTATGGGAAGAACAGAGACCAATCTTTGCCTATACATTGTCTTTCTGTAGTTTGGCTTCAAAGTAGTTCCTACGTTTCTCTGTTTTCTTACACCAGGATTTTGTTTTTGTCTTTTTAAAATTAAAAAAAAATTTTTTTTTGAGATTTATTTATTTGAGAGAAAGGGCACCAGAGAGAGAGAGATTGAGAGAGAAAGAAAGAGAGCACATGAGCCAGGGGAAGGGCAGAGGGAGAGAAAATCTCAAGCCAACACTGTGCTGAGTATGGAGCCTGAATCGAGGCTCAATTCCAGGACCCTGAGATCATGACCTGAGCTGAAACCAAGAGTTGACACCCAACCCACTGAGCCACCAAGACACTCCACTCTGAGAAGTAAATTTCCACAATGAAGTCAATGTAATTCAGGAAATCAGAAGGGAGGGAATTTATTTTTAGATTTTTTTTTTTTAAATTTTAAATTACAGTAAAAACATTTTGTCTGTTGGTTTTAAAATGCATTTATCTGTTTTTAAAGTTGTGTTCTAGTATACCCTGAGATTTTATACTATGAGCATTTCAGATCACTAGTATTGATAATGTTTGTTTTTCATCCTCTGTGTATGTTGCTGCTTGAATGATTGACAATGAACTTATTCTACCCTAAATTCCACAAGAATGTTGACTCATAATACCTTGTAGTATATTCAGTTTTCCAATTTATAATCCTCTTTCCATACATTGCCTTGTTTAATCTTCGTGATATCACAATAAATGAGACCTGGCATTTTATAGGCTAAGGAAGTAATTCTGAGAATTTGGCCGCCAGATCCTGAGCTTTTTTTTTTTTTTTTTTTTTTAAAGATTTTATTTATTTATTTGACAGAGATCAGAAGTAGGCAGAGAAGCAGGCAGGGAAGAGGAGGAAGCAGGCTCCCTGCTGAGCAGAGAGCCAGATGCGGGGCTTGATCCCAAGACCCTGAGATCATGACCTGAGCCGAAGGCAGAGGCTTTAACCCACTGAGCCACCCAGGTGCCCCTAGATCCCGAACTTAACACTTCATTTGCATCATTTAGGACAGCATTTCATAAGATAGATTTCTGTGCTTCTGTCTCCCCACTCTATCTCCGAGATGCTGTTTTAACAGTCAAAAGGCTGCCCAGATGACGCTGATAGTGAACCCAATGGGGAGCCCTGATTAAGGGGATTTTTCTAGACCTCTTAAGGAATAAAACCAGAACTCAAACTAGAGATGCTGACTGTAAGTCAAAGGTGTTTCCCATAGATCACAGGTCAGATAGAAGCAGTGGGTGGGTGTCAGGGATTGGTGTGATGCCTCTAGATTATGGATTGATGGTAAAAACATAAACCTTAGAGCAATTTACCTTCAAAAATCTTTTTATGTGAAGATGGACTAACAGTCAATGGTCACAAATTTTCAGAGTGATAACATTTTATGGGATGATGGGGAAAAAGAACAGGTCATATTGTTAATATGGATGTGAGTGTAAACTGTTTCTATCCGTGAAAAACAAGAAATGTGGGAAAAGGAGGTGGAGGAAATGGTAGCATTGCTCTTTGTATCTTTTCAGAAGCCAAGGTGGGGAAAAAAAATCCATAAAAAGTTGGTAAGTTGAAGACAAACAATTGCCTTTCTAAAATAATTTGCCTTTCTAAAAAGTAAATGCAAAACCTGTAAACTATATGATTGTTTTCCCCCAAGCCTACAGAAATCCTCTGAAATGCAATTTTTACAAACATATAAGATATTGTGTCTAACACTGAGAACATAACTAAGAGAAAAGACAGTTGCCATCAAACTGAAGTAAATTTCCAGATATAGGGAGAAAAGATACTGCATATTTTAGATGAGGGGTTGTATTCAAGCCCTAGGAAGGAAGATCTGAGTGGTAGGTATCTTCATTTTGTATCACAAGTAATGAAACTAAGGCTCCAAGAAGGATGTTGCCTAAGATGTTTGGTGAAAATGGGGGAGAAAGGGAAGTGAAACTGAACTCAAGTTTTGTATCAAACTAGGACCATAACACATAGCAACATAAAGAAGAACTCAGAAGAGAAGGAAAATAAGCTCTAGGAGATTGAAGGACAGCCTAGGTAATGCATCCTACAACTCATTCTGTGAGGTTGATGGAATGTAACATTGCTTTATTACCAAAGAACACTACTGAGCTATGATCATGAAATTTCTTCTTGGACATTTCATATTGAGACCTTCCAAATTCTTATTCAGAAGTCAATTTAAAAAATCCTTAGGAAGGAGTTTTAAAAAACCAGATTTGATGGAGGATACATCTTAGATAATTTCCTTGTGCTGCTCCTTATCACCTGTCAAGAGTTTTTATTTTAGATAATGTCATCTTAAGTAGTATACTGCAAGCACTTCCTGCTTTCAAGTGTTTGTAGCTCCCAGGATCTGTATTATATGTTGTAATATAATTTGTAAAATTTATTTTTTTCAAGGCTATCAAGGACTTCCAAAAGTTTACTTTGATATTTTTAATCATTGATAATCTATGCAATGGCTTGTCTTTTTTTCCCCCCAAATAATGCTTTCCTTTTTCTACATTGTCAGAAAATTATTCTATGCATTAGTCCACAGTTGTCCAACTTCCCTCAAAACCTATGTTCCTTTTCCTTTCTGTTCCAAAGGACTTCCTGAATGCTAAGACTCAAGGCAGGGCTCACATGCCTCACATGTCTTGTATAAATTTGAATTTAGCTTCAGGAAAACATTTTCAACTAGTACCTGAAACTTCTTCAGTCTGAGTGTTCTGATTCATCCTCAGTCACTTTGCAGTGAAGGAATTTCTTTCTTTCTTTCTTTCTTTCTTTCTTTCTTTCTTTCTTTCTTTCTTTCTTTCTTTCAAGATTTTATTTATTCTTGACAGAGAGAGAGAGAGAGAGAATGAGCCAGGGGGGCAGGAGAGGGAGAAGCAGACTCCCTGCTGAGCAGGAAGCCTAACACAGGGCTCAATCCTAGGACTATGGGATCATGATCTGAGCCAAAGGCAGATGCTTGCTGACTGAGCCACCCAGGACCCTGGTAGAAGAAATTTCTGATTAAGCTCTGCTCTCTTATTTGGATCAAAAACTTTTTGATCATAATTTGTTTTTCCTAAGAGAAAGCAATCTGGCATTTTATGAGCATGAACCCAATAATTCACAGTGGTCTTTTTCCTATAGGAACACATGAGATGATTTGCTTTTTTAGAAGTAAATGGAGGGACTCTTGGATGGCTCAGTTGGTTAGGCATCTGCCTTCAGCTCAGGTCATGATTCCAGGGTCCTGGGATTGAACCGTATGAGATCTCCCTGCTCAGCAGGGAGTCTGCTTCTTCCTCTGCTACTCCCCCTCTTCCTGCTCATGCTTAGGTGCTCTCTCTCCTCTCTCTGAAATAAATAAAATCTTAAAAAAAAAAAAGATTTAAAGAAAATAAAAGTAAATGCAAACCCTATAAACTATAGTTTGTCCTTTACCAAGCCTCTAGAAATCTCTCAAATGCAATTTTTATAAACATATGTGTCTAACATTGAGAACAGGTAAAAAATGCATTTGTTCATAATGAAATCCATAAAACAATACTTACCATGCAGTAATTTTTTTGTTTTCTTTGTTTTCTCCTTCCTTCTCATAGATGCTTTTTACAGTGCTTGTCTGTAATTAATTTCAGTATTGGTGGGAAAGAATTTCAGAGTTATTTCTAGTAATTCCCTTGTTCCCTTAATGGACTGGTATCAGATTTTTTTTTCAATGTGTAACTGACTTTATTTTGTTAACACTTGCTCTAATCTTAACTTCACAAATGGAGGTTTTCCATCCCCACTAACACAACAGGGAATCTGAGAGTTCAGATTTGTCCACTGCTATTGTTCCCCTTGGGAATGGTCTTTATCTTGCTGTCTACCAGAGAAAATAATTTTTATGTCTCTCAAGTGTCTTTAAAATAGGGCTTTCTTTTCCTTTTGAGGATATCTTTCAACTCACATTTTATATTTCCCAAATGAATAATCTTAGAGGTAAATGCCTGTGTATGACAGACAAAACTGAACAGACAAAATTTCTAGTTAGAGAAAAGAGTTTGTACCTTTCTTTTGTTTAGACAATTAAGAATTGCTTTCTGAATAAAAACCCACCCACACATCTTTGTGTTATATTTTTGGATTTTCAAATCTTGCTATCTTTTAAAAGAAAGCCATAGTCTTAATAAGCAATAGCAAAAAAATATATTAACAAACTCTATGTATGTTGATGTAATTTCAGATCTTGGTTATATAAACCTATTTATGTCTATCTGTGTGTGTGTGTGTGTGTGTGTGTGTGATTGGTACAAATTGACTTAAGAAACCATTTTAAGAGAAAAAAATACCCTTGTATTTTACTTTCATTGTATGAAATTTAGCACATGAACATGGCTTGTTCTGTTTCTGTGTTTTAACTATTTTTTTGTCATTCCTGCTCTCTAATTGTTACCAATTTTTTAAAAATAATTATTTATAACACTGGGAACCTAGTTTCATCTTTGGTTTAATGTTCTAAAATCCTTTGATCCTGAATACAAAGAGAAATTCCAGAACATTTAAGAGAGTTGAAAGAAGATAATTAAAGCAATAATCTGAACTCAGAACGACAACCCACCTACACATGTGTATAGTATACTACAGAGTGACTCTTGAATTCCTGGTAGTGGTGGTTGTGGTAGAGGGCATATACTTGCTTAAACAGACCTCCTTTCCATAGATACTGTCTATCTAAAGAGGACTGCTTAATCTGGGGTCCATGATACATGTAGGCAGAATGGAGTGTACATGTGCATGTATGCATTTTTCTCATGGTTATAGTCATAGACTTTCAAAGGGTTTCATAACCCAAAAAAGGCAAAAAATGATTAGACTAGAAACTTACAAGATGACTGTATCCAGTGACCTAAATATTTCAGATTTTCTAAATATTACTTATGTATTAGGGCTCTCCAGAGAAATAGAACAATAAAAATGGACTCTCATGGTTATGGAGGCCAAGAAATTCCTTGATCTGCAGTCTGGAGAATGAGGACAGCTGTTCGTCTGAAGGTCTGAGAACAGGGGCCTGAAGTGTAAGTCCCAACTGAAGTCCAAAAGTCAAAGAACAAGGAGCACTGAAGTCTGAAGGCAGGAGAAGATGGATATCTCAATTCAAGCACCTTTTTGCTCTATTCAGGCCCTCAACAGATTGGATAATGCCTACTCACTTTGGGGATGGTCATCTATTTTACTTAGTTTACCAATTCAGATGCTAATCTCTTCTAGAAAAACTCTCACAGATACTCCCAGAAATAGTTTTTTTTTTTTTTTTTAACCAGTTATTTGGGCATCCTTTAGCCCAGTCAAGTTGACACATAAAATTAACCACCACCACTTAATAGCCTGAAACATAAACTTATTATGAATTTCCACCTCTTAAGACCTAGATGCCAGTCAACAAACTGAAGAAATTCTATCACATGAATGGTACAGGCATATGATCAAAGCAGAAAAAGTACATCATAGTTTCATTTTATGAAGATGATGTATTCTTAAAGACCTTGCAAAATTAAAAACTTGCATATTTCCTATTGAACTGCTCTTATAGGACTGACAGCGAGATTTACAAGTGAAAGTGGTCAAGTCATAGGACACAAACATAAACACAGTTGGTAATTCATTCGTCCTTCCTCCAGCTTAAAATTAGAATTCTTCAAATTATTCAAGGTTTAAAAATTGATATACATTATTCTGAATTTTGTGCTGAACACAGAACTTTATTGATAGTAGAAATTCAGCTTTTTCAAGTAAACACAAAGTAAATTTGCATACATTTCCATTAGGTATGTTATACTGTATACAGTAAACTGAAATTTCATCCTTTCTAATTATTAGAATGCTCAAATTTTTAACTCAATTTGTCTCTTACAAGATATCATTCACAAATAATTTTGTAAATCAATACAGCAACTAATACCACTGTTGGTATAATCACTATAATTAATGGCTCCACTAATCTATTAAGGGGAATAAATTTCTCTCCATTCTTCAGTGGTTGTCTATGTTGTATTGCTTTGTGTTGTGTTATCTATGTGTTGTGTTGCTTCAGTGGTTTGTCTATGTTGTGTAGCAGCTTGGCAACTAAAGAAACCCAATGGGAAGGAGAGATTGAACCAAATGAAATACCAGTTAAGAGTAGGTTTGAGAATCTATAGATCCATTTCTTGTTTTCATAATGTATGCATATATATATACATATATATATGTATTTCATTTTCATTTTGATTCAGTGCTCTGTGGAAAATTTAATTGACATTTGAATATGGTTTGAGGTACAGCAACTTTTGATTTTTGACTCATGGTTTCCAATCCCTAACTGGAAAGGAGGACAGTATAAATTCCCCCTTAGTTTGTCTACTATGCATCAGTCACAGTTTGCGTAAGTAAAATCTTTCAGGGTTTAAACAAAAAATTAACTGGAATAAATCTTTGTTTTTTTCATTTTAAGAGATTTTATTTATTTATTTGACAGAGAGAGAGAGATCACAAGTAGGCAGAGAGGCAGGCAGAGAGAGAGAGAGAGGGAGACAGGCTCCCTGCCGAGCAGAGAGCCCGATATGGGGTTCCATCCCAGGACTCTGGAACCATGACCTGAGCCGAAGGCAGAGGCTTTAACCCACTGAGCCACTGAGGTGCCCCTGCTTTTTTCATTTTAGAAATTTGAATTTTAAGGACACTATGACTTACTCTGAATCAAAATTTTGCCTTTTAGGTTGTTTTGACCTTGATTTGCAAAGCTTCTTTGTATAACAAATAATTAAAAGTGGCATGTTTGGTTTTCAGGTCATCAACTCTCTTGATTGTCAGAGGTCTTACTATAAATATACATGGAAAAAGAATAAGGAAAAGAGAAATCAGGGTGCCACATGGAAACCAAGTATCAGCCACAGAAGTAGAAGTCCTATAAAGATTACCACAGATTATATGGGCCATAGGGCAATCATGATGTGATTTCTATTTCTCAAGTCCAATTCTAGCTTTAGGGAGCCATCAGTCACCCACTCAATAGCAGAAGTTTATGGAGCCCTTGACAGCGCTCTGCCAATTTCACTCCTCAGCTTTTGGTATGGTCTCCTCCAAAAAGCCATTCTTTAGTCACCTTCCATGTACCCTTTCAGTATGCTCTCATAGTGTTCTATGTGTCTTGCTGTTGTAACCTTTATCACATTGTATTACAATTCTAGTTTTTCTTGTCAGAGCCCTCTACTAGATTATGAAGTCAAGTTCTATGCCTCAGACATCTCTGTGCTCTGATCCCCTGGCTTCTTTGTGTGTTTTTCAGTCTTTGCTCCCATTACCAGCTACTTTTGATTGAACTTCTTTTTAGGACTCAAAAACTTTCTCAAAGGGAGAATTAGGTTTGTTCATTTAGTCATTATTTTCTCTGTGGGGGTAGTCTTTTGTTCATGCCATTTCGTGCCATTATCTCATAGGCTGTTGGCATACAAAATGGCTGCCCCAAACCAAGGGCTGTGGCCAAATTGAGGAGGGTGGTACCAGCATAGTAACTCACATAGTCCAGCCTGGCTGTGGGTTTAGAGGGAAGGCCCATTTAGAGACTTGTGCTGTGCAAGGGCTCACAGTTTACAGCCCAAAAGCTTGTTAAGTTGATTAAATGCATGAATGACCTGTATTGGTTATCATTCCTTTCTGGACTCCTTTCTGGACCACTTTCTTTCAGATTGAAGAGCTAATATTCTTTTGAAGAACTAATATTCTTTTGTGGAAGAATGAGCTCAGCTTTCAACCAGGAAGAAACTCATTTCCTTCACTGACATCCCTGGCATCCCTAGTAACAAAAACCAGTTTTTGGGAAATAGGTTAGAATTATGCATGAAACTCTAATCTGCTGTTGTGTCAGCCTCAAATGCTAATATATCTTAAGTAAAAAGTTTTTAGTTTTTGACAGAGTTTTGGTGACTAATTTCTTCTCCATAATTTGTTTCTGAGATAAGACAAACTCATCAACATTAAGCCTGCTTTCCCCTGCCTTTCCTCATATGGTCCTTGCTAAACCTTTAGTTATATCATTCATTTGAAAACACCAGTTTTGAAACACATTCACACTTTAAGATGTTTGGTTTTTGTCTCTGGTCACCTGGCTCTTCAGAACCTTTCTTATTACTATAGTAGTTGGAAAAATCAACACAATCTATTTCAGCTATTTGTCAAATTGGCTAAGCTATGACTCTGATGCAGTTGTTTGGTCAAACCACCAGCCTAGCTGTTACTATAAAGGTCTTTTTAAGGTATTTTAGTAGACATTGAGTAAAGCATAGTATCCTCCATAGTATGGGTGGGCCTCATATAATCAGTTGAGGGTCTTAAGAGAAAAGACTGGGGTCCCTGAAGGAAGAAGGAAGTTCTGTCTCTGGACTGCCTTTGGACCCAAGACTACAATATCAACTCCTGCTGCAATTTCCAGGCTGCTGGCCTGCCCTGCTAACTGTAGACTTGTCAGCACCCTCATAATCACACAAGTCAATTCCTTAAACCTATGCTCCTTTCTATTCTATAATATACACACACAGATTAGTGAATTAGGATACACCACACACACACACCCTATTGGTTCTGCTTCTCTAGAGAATTCTGACTAATAGAGCTACCATTCTACTAATAGAGCTACTAATAACAAAGTGGAATTATTTATGCCTCCTGGAAATAAAATAGATCAATGATTCTAAAACAATGGGCTCCATGGAGGGGTTCAGAGACTGCCAAAGGGGAAAAGCAAAGCACTTCCCTTCCTGAGCTTCAACCAGAGTGACTTGACTTTTATTTGTTTTGTATTTTAGAAGATGGTATAAATGATTCTTTAAAAAGCATCCCACTGCTAAAAATAAAGCTTGAAAATGACAGACTTATGCTTAGGATGGACCCCTTTCTCAAAGTTTACATATATATGGTATCTGAATGAGTTTAATGAAAAGTTTTCATGTAATTGTTGACTGATGAGGCAGTAATATCTCAAAATGTGCCAAACATATTTTTTGTAGCCTATCAAGATATTACCTCTATGATAATGATTTTCCAGTACACATCCCTTCCTAATAACTTGATTCTATCCAGCTCTATAGTTTTAAAAATATGTAAGAAAATGTAACTATTTCTCAAATGGAAGTTCATCTTCTTGAGTGACCTTTCGTTAGAGCACATATCTCTAAAATCACAAAAGAAGGTGTATTTGATATCATAAAGAGTCCATGGCACTCTTCTTAATAGTCTTCAAAAGTTCCCTTCCTACTAGAAGATAAAATCTAGGCCCATGTTTTCAAGCAGTAGTGTCATCAGAATCAGCTGGGGAAGCATCAATTTCTGGGACCTACCTCCAAAATTTCTGATTCAATAGGTCCAGGATAGGACCTAAGCATTTATATGTCCAACAAATTTCCAGGTGATGTTGAGACTGTAAGTGCATGGGCCCCACTGTGAACCAATAGTTTAAACTACTTAGCATTGCACAAGTGGATCTTCAGCAACATGGGCCTGCTTACAGTGCCCCTGGTGATCACCATACTCTTTCCTGTTGCCATGACTTGTTCATGTTTCACCCCTCCCTGTTCCATTTATTTACTTGTTAATGACTGTTTAACTTTAATGAATCAGTGTCCATCATCCCCAATGACAGAATCTTCTCTATCATTTCAATTGCCTCCCCAACTCCTCATTTGAATGGGATAGCCCTCCCTTAATGCTCCTACACTGCTCTGGACACATTTCTCCATTGCTCTCATCCCATTATATAAGAATTGTCTATTTAAGTATATATTTCTTTTTCTTTTTTTTTTAAGATTTTATTTATTTATTTGAGAGAGAGAGAGAGAAGTAAGGGGAGTGGCAGAGGGAGAAGCAGACTCTCCACTGAGCAGGGAGCCTGACTCGGGGCTCAATCCCAGGACCTTGAGATCATCAACCAAGCCAAAGGCAGATGCCTAACCAACTGAGCCACCCAGGCGCCCCTTAAGAATTTATTTCTTCTGTGACACTGAATTCCTTGCAACTGAATGGCATCGTTTTCCTTGTATGCACAGTACATTCACACTGGAGGTGCTGGGTAAATTGGAGGAAGAGAGGAGAGGAAGGAGGGGGTGGAAGGTAGTGAAACTTTTGCCCTTGATGGCTGGGCGTACCTATTTTGATACAGACTGCATATGGTTCTGGGTTAGAGGAAAGCTTCTGGAGGCCATGGGGCAGTAAAAGGATTCTTTTTTTATTTTATTTATTTTATTTTTAATTTTTTATAAACATATAATATATTTTTATCCCCAGGGGTACAGGTCCGTGAATCGCCAGGTTTACATACTTCATAGCACTCACCACAGCACAAAAGGATTCTTTTAATTCCATCTTTTCCCGATTCTGTAGTCAGTCTACAGAATTCCAGTGCAAATCAAATAAACAATGCACTGGGATTACACAGCAGGCAATTTTCTCTTCCATTTGGCTGTGACCCTTTAACGGAGCATGCCAGCCTCCGAGGAAGACTCTATGTGTGATTAGTGTGACAATGTCTGGCAGATGTCACCTTTAACTTCACCTCAAGTTAATACAATTTTTAAAAGATATTAAAATTTAGGGCAACTTTAGTAATGTATCATTGGAAGTAATTGGAAGACATGGTTCTTTTTTTTTTTTTTTAAAGATTTTATTTATTTATTTGACAGAGAGAGATCACAAGTAGGCAGAGAGAGAGGGGGAAGCAGGCTCCCCGCCGAGCAGAGAGTCCCATGTGGGGCTCGATCTCAGGACCCTGAGATCATGACCTGAGCCGAAGGCAGAGGCTTAACCCACTGAGCCACCCAGGTGCCCCGGAAGACATGGTTCTTATGGTCTTTTTCATACAGCTCACAAGGACCATTAACTGCACAGTGAAGTTTGTAAAGGAGGTCCTTTGTTCACAGACTACTGTAAATAGCCCATGTTCAGGCTCTTCAGTATTCCCATTCCTTCTGTCTAGCCTCATGACTTTTTACTCTTTTCTATTCATGGCCCCATTTAGGATAAAACCTTTTCACTGGAAAACCATAACCCTCTCATTTTACTGATGTTGAGCCTGAGCGGTTTGTCTAGTCACAGCACAGAATGGAGGACTGGGACCAGGCTCCTGCTCTCCGTCAGTAATGCTGCCCTTCACAGGAGCGACATTGCAGTTGTGGGCGCAGCTTATTATTACCGAAAATGCCATCACCGGTAATAACATCCATGGAAGGTTTGCTCTGCTGCAGGCACTGCGCTAAATGCTTTACACATACTGTCTCATCTGATCCTTGCAACTACCCCATGAGTAGCTCAGTTATTCCAGGTTTCAGGTTGGGAAAAGAGACCTGAAGGCTCAAATAACATACCCCAAACCTGCACTGTAAAACCAAAATTCAGTCAGAGGCATTCTGTCTCTAGAGCTCATGTTCCTCACTGCTATACAAATGGAGTAAAACCAGACAGAAATTCCACTCTGGTTGCCAGTAGTGACTGAAGCAAAACAATTGTTACAAAAGGTAAATAGTGAGACAACAAGATACCCGTGGGCACCTCCTGACTTGCCTCACATTTGTGAAAATATGCACATTGTAAGGGGCTGGTGTCTATATGATTTAACATCTTGTCTTAATAACTTACAATAAATTACATAAACATAGGTTTGGAAGGAACCACAAGTTTCTCTAATCTAGTGTTATCAGATGAGCAAAACCTCTCTTCTCTAAGATCCTAGATGAAGAGCAGGCAGTCTTTGTCAAATACCAGGCTATGAAAGAGGGACTGCCTTTCCGGAGTCTGGTGGTTTCTGGTTCTTTCTTATCCTGAGCCAGAGCCCATTTCACCTGTCCCCTTTCCCTCTTGGTCCTGTCCCTCCTCTCTGAATTAGGAGGAGTAAACCTGTAGATAGCCTGTAGACTGCAGACAGGAATAAGTCCATAACAGCATGGAAGGATATGATAGCCATGTCTCCCCTCAGTCCTGTCCTAATCACTTACACAGCTCAGAACAAACCCTTTTCAACCCCCATATTTCCAGGTCTCCCACCATTTGGATACTTTTTCCAGGACACAGGCTAGTTTTTCTATTAAAATTCTCTTCAGAATATAAACATAGATATCTCATCAGTGCCGAATGGTGTGGAATACATTACTTCCTGAGTTCTGGGTATTGTACTGCTATTAATAGCTCGAGCTAAGTTAGTTGAAAAGCAACCACACATTTCCTTAACTAATTTTGTATTTGTAATTACCTACATACTCAGGTCTATTGAATAAGAATTGCTTTGAGGCCCAGAATTTCCTAACCTGAGGCTAAATGTCAAAGTTAACATTTGTTTGAATTGGTTATTTTTTAAAAAAATTTCTGTAAATATTATAGCACGTCAGGATTATTTTAAATCTCTGGTTGTTTGTGTTAATCAATTATATGTAATTTTCTTTCATATTGTTAATATAAAATACTGTGCCTGACAGACCCAAGTACAGAGACTGGTGGGTGGTATGATGTTAAGTAAACATTTTTCAGAACCAGTTACCAATATTCTTTCAATGGCTTATTCAATCAGCTGTACCTCCTTTAAGGACTACAGGGTCAGTGTTCATCAGTTTATCTATAATAATACCATAAGAAAGTTTGTCAAATGTTTTCTAAAAATCAAGATACAGTATATTTAAGATACTCCATTGATTTGTAAACTGTATTAAAATGTGGTTACTAATACTCCATTTTAAAAAACAAACATTCAGGGTACCTGGGTGGCTCAGTTGTTAAGCATTTGCCCAGGTCATGATCCCAGGGTCCTGGGATAGAGCCCCACATTGGGCTTCCTGCTCAGCAGGAAGCCTGCTTCTCCCTCTTCCACTCCCCCTCCTTGTGTTCCCACTCTCCCTGTGTCTCTATCTATCAAATAAACAAAATCTTTAAAAAAAATAAAAAACAACCAGGTGGGATTAATCCCTGGGTTCCAAGGGTGGTTCAACATTTGCAAATCAATCAATGTGACTGAACAAATCAATAAGAGAAGAGAGAAGAACCACATGGTCCTCTCAATTGATGCAGAAAAAACATTTGACAAGATACAGCATCTGTTTCTGATTAAAATGCTTCAAAGTATATATAGAGAGGGAACATTCCTCAACTTCATAAAATCTATCTATGAAAAACCCACAGCAAATATCATCCTCAATGGGAAAAAGCCAACAGCCTTCCCTTTGAGATCAGGAATGACGAGGATGCCCACTCTCACCACTCTTGTTCAATATAGTATTAGAAGTCCTAGCAACGGCAGACAACAAAGAGAAATAAAAGGTATTCAAATTGTCAATGAAGAAGTCAAACTCTCTCTCTTTGCAGATGACATGGTATTTTATATGGAAAACCCAAAAGACTCCACTCCCAAACTACTAGAACTCATACAGCAATTCAGTAATGTGGCAGGATACAAAATCCATATACAGAAAACAGTTGCTTTCTTATACACTAACAATGAAAATACAGAAAGGGAAATTAGAGAATTGATTCCATTTACTATAGCACCAAGAACCATGAGATACCTGAGAATAAACCTAACCAAAGAGGTAAAGGATCTGTACTTGAGGAACTACAGAACACTCATGAAAGAAATTGAAGACACAAAAAGGTGGAAGACCATTCCATGCTCATGGATAGGAAGAATAAACATTGTTAAAATGTCTGTACTGCCTAGATCCATCTATACTTTCAATGCCATCCCGATCAAAATTCCCCTGGCATTTTTCAAAGAGCTGGACCAAACAATCCTAAAATTTGTATGGAATCAGAAGAGATCCAGAATTGCTAAGGAAATGTTGAAAAAGAAAAACAAAACTGGGGGCATCATGTTGCTAGATTTCAAGCTTTACTACAAAGCTGTGATCACCAAGATAGCATCGTACTGGCACAAAAAACAACCTTTCAGTTTTAAAAACTATGATGATGAGTTCTTAGTCTATGCTGACTTCTATGGGTCATTGATTTCTAAATCCTCTTAAGGAGAATGGGCATTACCTTACCCCTAGATTGGTTTTATAATAGCCAGATGAAGTAGGAAGGAATTAAAATTTACACCACAGTAGAATTAAAAATTACAGAATGTTAGAGAAATGAACAATTCAGGCCTATTTTTAAATGTGGAAACAAACTTTTAAAAAGTCATCTGGCAATGTATAAACCAGGGTTCAGATCCAGCTCTTTTGCCTCCAAGTTCATTCTCCACATTGAACTGCACATTCTCTTGATCTCAATCCCATCCATTCAATTCCTATGATGAATTCTCGCTCTCAAAGGGTCATGAGCAATCCTCAAAATAGGGTAGACAGAGCCTCAGGAGAAAAATGGTACATTTTTATAAAGTATCACTTTTTGTTTCAGAGAGCATTCTTTTTTACTGATATAAAATACAAAGAAGAGTAATATAAAATTCACTTCAAATGTTAAGAGGACAGGAGATTTTAAAGACATCTGGTGAATGTTTTGACCCTCTCTGGATTACACAATCAGGTTACCACTGATTTATTTTCTTTGCCATTAGAGCTATATTAGTGGAAAAATTTGAGATATCTTATTATTTGGGACTTTAGTAGTTCCAAGTGACAGAAACCTCAACTTAAATTGGCATGATTAAAAATGGTGTTTAATGGTTTACATAACTGAAATACTGAAGAGTAATATTTAAGCATAGTTGAATCCAAGAGCCCAAACTCTGACATCTAGATGTGATCTCTCAGATTGGTGTACCTCTTCTTCCTTCTGACTTCTGATTTCTCTCTTCTGATTGAGGCTTTTTGCTGGTGGTGATAAGATGGTTATTAAGTAGGATCCTACACTTTAAGCAAGCATAAGAAAAGAGAATATCTTTCAATGATGCCAGCAAAAATTTCATGGTTCCCATTTTTATCATCTTCAGGCAGAGCAATATGTTTGGGAAGGTAGGATACTCTGAATCACATGCCCACTACTGAAGCTGAAGTCTGCCTTCCTGGAAGGTCATGGTCAATGACCTTCCAGAAATAGGTGAGGGCTGGTTCCCAGAGGAAGATAGAGGGGTAAGGCCTTTATCAGAATGAGGGTAGGAGGAGCTTGGGAAGATGATGAGTAGGAAGACCCTGGCTCAACCCCTCTCACCTTTACAACTGGATGTCATCCATATCCATGTAAATAAACCAGAGAAGGATAGGAAGACCGGCAGAACAAACTCTGCAACTAAATATAGAGAAGCTATATCTAAAAGGTTAGGAAAGTCAGAAAGGCAGAGGGAAGCTGCCTGCAGGAGGGAGGGAGCTGCACATGCAGATAAGACAGAGAAATGGACCCTTGTGTCAGGAAGCTCACATTGGCAAGATTAATCCCCATGTTTGGCTTTGAAAACCAGAGGGGCTGAATTCTGTGAGTGTGTATAACCATTGGAACTTGGAGTCTGGGACTTTAAAAGTCAGCTGACTCAGCTCTGGGCAAGTTTGGAGGGCAAGTTGCCACTCTTAAAGAGATAAGCCGCCTGAGTAGAGAGACAACATAAAAATGGCAGTTTACAAAATATCTCTAGAACTATGTGTGCTTGTCCATGATCCTCAGGATGATCTGCTTGTACTTATCCTTGAGGGAAAAACTGAGGACTAATTTGGGCAAGTAGCAGATGATGTTGGCTAGGTTGCCCCTTCAGGACAGCACACCTTGCAGCAGCAGCTTGGTCCATTTGACTGGGGCCATAGCCAACTTGGATATGGCAGTGGCAATGCCTCCAGTCAGGAAGTCCTTGAGGAGGGAGATGGCTTGTTCTGTCATGGGTGGCAGGGCAGATAGAGCAATGGACAGACAGTGGAGCGGAGGTAAGGAAAGCCAGCAGGTGGGGGCTGCTGGTCCAACCCTGAGACCTCTGGGACTAAAAAGCTTAAGGCAATGTTTATAAGGATATTCACTGAGCTTGAGAAAGAGTGGAAGATATAATTGAGACCCTTAACACTAAGATAAGGAAAAACATAGCAGAGATAAAGGGCTCAATAAGTGAAGTAAGGAACATCCTTGATGAAATGGACAGCAGGATGGAATAAACAGAGGAACAACCTAGTGTCCTAGAAGACAGAGTAATGGAAAGTAATCAAGCTAAGCAAAAGAGGAAAAAAAATTATGCAAAACAAGAATAGACTTATGGAAATCAGTGACTCCATCAAACGTAATAACATTCATATTATAGGAGTCCCAGAAGAAGGAAGGGAGAAAAGTGGGCAGCAAATTTATTTGAAAAAATAATAGCAGAAAACTTTCCTTATCTGGGGAAGAACACAGATATCCAGATCCAGGTGGCACAGAGAATTCCCATCAAAATTGACAAAAGCAGACCCAAATCGACAGATATTATAATTCAATCGGCAGAACATAGTGACAAAGAAAAAAAATTAAAAGCAGCAAGAAAAAGACAGTTACATACAAGGGAAAACCTATAAGGCTAGCAGGAGATTTTTTTCAATAGAAACTTATCATGCCAGTAGGGATTGGCATTATATCTTCAATGTTCTGAATGGGAAAAAAATCTGCAGCTGAGAATCCTCTTTCCAGCCAGGCTCTCATTCAGAATAGAGTGAGAAATAGAGTTTTGCAGACACACAAAGGAAGAAAGAAAGAAAGAAAGAAAGAAAGAAAGAAAGAAAGGAGTTCATGATCATTAAACCAGCTCTGCAAGAAATATTAAAGGGGATTCTTTCAATGGACAGGATAAACTAAAATAACAGTGTGATGGAAACACAGAAGCAGTAAAAATGAATGTTTTTGTAAAAAATCAGCCAAGGAACTCACAAAATAAAAGGATATAAAATAGGACAACATATACCAAAAATGTGGGGAGGAGTGGAATGAAGAATGAGTTCAAACTTAATATATCATCAACTTAATATAGACTGCTATATGCAGGAGAGTTTATGTATAGGCCTAATGTTAGCCATATTTCAAAAGCCACTAATATGCAAAGAATAAAGAGGAAGAAATCCAAATGCATCACTAAAGAAAAGTATCAAACCACAAAAGACAAGAAACAATCATAGAAAATCTCCAGACACAACTACAAAATAAAATGACAATAAATACATATCTATCAATAATTACTTTAAATGTAAATGGATTAAATGTTCTAATATAAAGACATAGGATAACAGATTGGATACAAAACAAGACACATCTCTATGCTGCCTACAAGAGATTCATTTCAGACCTAAACACACATGAAGGTTGAAAGTGAGGGGATAGAGAAACATTTATCATTGAAATGAATGTCAAAGAAAGCCAGAGTAGCAATACTTATATCAGACAAATTAGATTTTTTTATTTTATTTTATTTTATTTTTTTAAGAATCTTTTTTTTTTTTTAAGATTTATTTATTTATTTATTTATTTGACAGAGAGAAATCACAAGTAGATGGAGAGGCAGACAGAGAGAGAGAGGGAAGCAGGCTCTCCACTGAGCAGAGAGCCTGATGTGGGACTCGATCCCAGGACTCTGAGATCATGACCTGAGCCGAAGGCAGCGGCTTAACCCACTGAGCCACCCAGGCGCCCGACAAATTAGATTTTAAAACAAAGACTGTAACAAGAGACAGAAGGACACCATACAATAACAAAGGGGGCAATCCTATAAGAAGATATAACAATTGTAAATATTGATGCACCCAACATAGGAGCACCCAAACACATAAAACTGTTAATAACAAACATAAAAGAACTAATTGACAATAGTGGTAGGGAACTTGAATGCCCCACTCACATCAATGAACAGATCATCTAAACAGAAAATCAACAAGGAAACAATGTCTTTGAATGACACATTGGGCCAAATGGAGCTAACAGATATATTCAGGACTCTCCATCCTAAAACAGTACAATACACATTCTTTCCAAGTACACATGGAACATTCTCCAGAACAGATCATATATTAGCCCACAAAATGAGCCTCAACAAATTCAAGAAATCATGCCATGAAACTTTTCTGACCACAATGCTAAGAAACTAGAAGTCAACCACAAGAAAAAATCCGGAAAGACCACAAATACACAGAGGTTATATAACGTGTTATTAAACAATGAATGGGTCAACCAACAAATAAAAGAAGAAATAAAAGGTACCTGGAAACAAATGAAAACACAATGGGCCAAAACCTTTTGGATGCTGCAAAACTGGTTCTAAGAAGGAAGTTTATAGCAATACAGGCCTATTTCAAGAAACAAGAAAAATCCCAATAAACAACCTAATCTTACATCTAAAGGAACTAGAAAATAGAGACAAAACTTAAAACCAGCAGAAGGAAGGAAATAAAGATTAGAACAGAAATCAATGATATAGAAATTAAAAATGAAAATAAAACAGATCAATGGAACCAGGAGCTGGTTCTTTGGGGGGAAAAAATTAATAAAATTGATAAACCTCTAGCCAGACTTATCAAGAAAAATGGAGAAAGGACTCAAATAAAATAAAAAATAAGAGAATAGAAATAATAACCAACACTACAGAAATGTAATTATAAGAGAATATTGTGAAAAACTATATGTCAACAAATTGGACAATCTAGAAGAAATAGATAAATTCATAGAAAAATGTAAACTACCAAAACAGAATCATGAAGAAATAGAAAATTTGACCAGAACAATAACCAGCAAAAAAACTGAATCAGTGATCAAAAAACTCCCAACAAATGAAAGCCCTGCACCAGATGGCTTCACAAGCAAGTTCTACCAAACATTTAAAGAAGAGTTAATACACATTTTTCTCAAACTATCCCAAAAGATGGAAAAGTTCCAAATTTATTCTATGAGGCCAGTGTTACCTTGGTACCAAAACAAGATAAAGACACCCCTAGAAAAGAACTACAGGTCAGTTTCTCTGATAAACATAGAGGCAAAAATCCTCAAAGAAATATTAGCAAACCACATTGAACAGCACATTAAAAAAAATCATTTACCATGAAAAATTAGGATTTATTCCTGGGTTGCAATTATGGTTCAATACTTACAAATCAAATCAATGTGATACGCCACATTAATAAAAGAAAGGATAAGAACCACATGATCATTTCAATAGATGTGGAAAAAACATTTGACAAAATATACCATTCATTTATGATAAAAATGCTCCACAAAGTTGGTTTAAAGGGAACGTACCATAACAAAGTAAAGGCCATAGGTGAAAAGCCCACAGCTAAGATCATTCTTAATGGGGAAAGACTGAGAGCTTTTCCTCTATGGTCAGAAACAAGACAAGGACAGCCACTCTAACCACTTTTATTCAGTATAGTAGTGGAAGCCCTAGTTACAGCAATAAGGCAATCAAAAGAAATAAAAGACATCCAAATTGGTAAGGAAGAAATAAGACTTTCACTATTTGTAGAATAGTGTATGTAGTTCTACTGTATGTAGAAAAACCTGAAAGACTCCACCAAGAAACTACTAGAACTGATAGACAAATTTAGTAAAGTCACGGGATACAAAATCAATGTATAGGGATGCCTAAATGGCTCAGTGGGTAACCCTCTGCCTTCAGCTCGGGTCATGATCTCTGAGTCCTGGGATTGAGCCCTGCATCGGGCTCTCTGCTCAGCGGGGAGCCTGCCCACCCCCCTGCCTGCCTCTCTGCCTACTTGTGATCTCCATTTGTCAAATAAATAAACTCTTAAAAAAAAAAAAACCAATGTACAGAAATCTGTTGCATTTCTAGCTACCAATAATGAAGGAGCAGAATGAGAAATTAAGAAAACAATCCCATTTATAATTGCAGCCAAATAATAAGATGCCTAGGAATAAACCTAGACAAAAAGGTGAAAGAGCTATACTCTGAAAACTACAGAACACTTATGAAAGAAATTGAAGAGGACACAAAGAAATGGAAAAATATTCCATGCTCTCAGATTGGAAGAACAAACATTGTTAAACTGTCTCTATTACCCAAAGCAATATATACATTTAATGCAATCCCTATTAAGGTACCAGCAGCGTCTTCCATGGAATTAGAACAAACAATCCTAAAATTTGTATGGAACCACAAAAGACCCCAAATAGCCAAGCAATCTTGAAAAAGAAAAACAAAGCTGGAGGTATCGAAATTACAGACTTCAAGTTATATTATAAAGCTGTAGTAATCAAAACAGTTTGGTACTGGCACAAAGATCAAAACAACAGAAAAGTCAGAAATAAATCCACAACACACAGAAGGCAAAAACCAGGGATTGAAGGATTGATGGTATTTAGGGAGAAGGAAGGAAGAGTCACTTAGGCTCTCAGTTCTTTGTTGGACTGGTTGGTGAGCAGTAATAAAGGAGGGGAAGTAGATATCTGGCAGCAAGATGGTGAGTACAGTTCTGGACATGCTACACTATTGGAGCTACCCAGCCATTGTTTTGAACCTACAATGGCCCAGAAGAGAGGTTAAATTTCCAGGTATGGATTTGGGAGTCATCAGAATGCAGGAGGCAGTTAAGATCATGAGAGAAGAAGAATTCCCTAACAGAATGATATATATTTCTTTACTAATTTATAATGTAGTTTTGGTATGCATGCTTTCTCTCCATGGCAGACAGATTGTGTGTGTGTGTGTGCGCATGCGCACACGCACACGCACACGCACATGCAAGGATGCAAGGACTCTATGTGCAAGGGCTCTATGTGACATTTTGTATCCTTCAGAATAAGTAAGGTTTTATTGAATAATTATCTTTTTATATTAGGCCATGTGATCATAAATTAGATTCTAGTATCTCTCGCTTGGGGCAGCATTTAATTAAAAAAAAAAAAAGCCATCTAAGAAAAGAAAAGAACCTTTAACTCCAGAAATTCACACCTCAACGTTGCAAAGTCCTGGCAAAAATTATAGTGGGATTTGTCCCAACAATGTTAGTAAGTTTGTGATAAATCCTTTACAACAAATGACACAGATTGCAAATAATACTTTTCAACAAAGGCTTTTCTCCATTTCCATTTATAGAAGCAATTTCTTATATAACTTACAAAGACTAAAATAGTCATAACAGTAGCTGATGTTTAATGAGTGCTTACTTGGTGCTATGCTCAATGCCAAACACTCTACCAAGATGATCTCATTTTATTCTATCATGACCCTATGAAGCATAGTATGCTTCTATAATCCCCTTCTAACAGAGGAGGGACTGGGGCTCAGAGGTTGCAAAGCTTAACAAAAATTGTGCAGCTGGTGAAGATTTACAGCCAGAATTTGACACCGTATTTTTCTCTTGAAGAAACGGATGGAGTCAGATAGTATTTTGTGAAACCTCTGATCCTGATGGGTTTGTTGCTTGGCTCTACATATTTTCTCTTGATTTTTTTTTCTTCTTTATCTTTTTTTTCCAACAAGATTATAACCTATATAAAGCCAGGTATAGTATAGATGTGTGTGTGTGTGTATATATATATATATATATACATATATATATATATAGCCAGGTATATATAGACTCATGAATATGAGTATATAGTATATACATATATAGCCAGGTATATATAGACTCGTGAATCTTGCTTATTTTCATAAATACATAACATCCTATGGCCTCAAAAAAAAAATCTACTGATTGAAGGAAATATTATCCTTCAAACTAAAAGATCCCACATCTCTATCCTCTTTAGGGGGTTGGGTATGTTGCTTTAATGAAGGGTGGAGGAAGAATGAAGGTGTTTCTCATTCCACATATTTTTCAAAGGAGTAGGCTCCTTTCTGACTACAAATATAGCCTTACTTCAAGTTAAATATATCAACATTATTACTTTATCTGCCTGCCACTATGTTTTATCATTTGTTGCTTATCTCCAAATATCTAGTTGAGAAGTATTAGTCATTCGTGACACATGATTTGAATAATTTATATCTTAGTTCTTATTTCTCATTGGGGATTTCCTAAAAACCCTATCTGGTACATAAGCTTCTCATTAGTACCTCCAACTCTGGGAAAAAATATGCTGTTGTGTGCTGAACATATCTATTCTAAATATATATTTTCTTACTCTGTACCATGTGATTTTATGATAAATATAAAGGCCAAAAGAAGGTAATTGATTCAGATTTTTTAGGGAAAAAAATTATGTATACATATGTATATACACACAGATATAAAATTTGTCATAACATGACATTTAAAATTTAAATTTTTTTATGACATGAACTTTTACCTTTAAATGCATAGTCAATTTAATATATAGATAAGTGCAATAAATGGAATGAAAGGATATTATAAAATATAAATTCAACAGGCCAGTGATCAATAACTGATTTAAAGTCAAATTCAACATTTAAGTAGTTGTAACATTACTGTAGATAAGTTATAGATAACGGTACAGAGTGTATTGGTACCATTTTAAACATCGCTAAATTTGTATATACAACCTTTATTAAACAGTCAATATTTATTGAGCACCTACTGTGTGTCAGGCATAGAGCTCTGGGGTTACACTGGTAACCAAGACAGACACAGTTCCTGACCTTAAGAAACTAACATACCAGAAAGACAAAAAGCAAAAAACTCAAGTCATTAAAATGACAAATTACTGCAAGTTGCAGTAAGTATTAAAAGAAACAAATGGGGGGAAGATAGAGGATCAGGTTGGAGAGGGGGTGGGTGGCGGAATAAAGATGCTTTGAACAAACCAAATGCGTGGCTTGATGTCGACTTTTTTAAAGGGGATACATGTAATCCGAACATTGAAGGACGGGTAATACAGAGGAGAAAGACATACACGTGGGTATGTGCATGCTTACATGTGCTCCATGAATACGAAGCTGCAGATAAAAAGCTCTTGAGGCAGGAAATTCAGAGGTTAACTTCAGAGAAAAATTGGGTGAGGTTGGAAGAAGGTGAATGAATGAGGGGAAGTGGTAACAGGTGAGGCTGGCAAAGTAAGCAGGAGCTGGGTTGTGCAGGGCTCTAGGAGTCACTGAAAAGGAGTTTGGATCTCATTCTAAGTAGAATGGAAAACCATACAAAGGTGTTAAGCAGGGACATGACAAGATCTGATTTACTACCTAAGAAGGACACTCATTGTGGTGAAGAAAACAGATCCACAGAGGAACAAGGATATACACAGAGAGGGTGTGGGGAAGCTACTGTGGTTTTCGAGGTAGGAAGTGGGTTGGACCAGGTTGGTAGTGGTGAAGGCAGAAAGACATGGATGGGTCGCTGGCGGGGTGCACGTGGAGATGGATGGAGAGACAGAGTGCTAAAGCTTCGCTCGGTTTTTTGACTTGAGAGGAGTGTAATTGAATGTGGCAGTGGAGAGCCATTTTGTGGTAGAAAAGGATTGTTTTGAACATAGGTTAGGTTTGGCCTGTTTGCAAGCTATCCAAACAAAGAGGTCAAGTCGGCAGATGACAAGCTTACTGCTGTGGAGCTCAGAGGAGGGGACAAAGTTAGAAGTATCATGTTAGGAGTAATCAGGTTACAAACAGTATTTAAAACCCTAGGAATGGATGAGATCACCTGGGAAAAATATTCAAACAGAAAAAGAAAAGTATGTAGAGGAAATCCCTGAGAAACACTACCACTTAGAGACCAGTTATGAATAAAGGACCTTGCAAGGAACCTGAGGTGGCCCGAGCGGTAGAAAGACCAGGAAACCCTCATGAAAGAACAGCATTAAGTAATCAAACTTTGGATAATAGCAGTCTTTCTGGGTTTCTGTTTCCTTATCTCTAAAGTAAAAATCTATAAAATACACTAATAGACTTTTTCTTAAATAAAACAATACAAGGTAGTTCATTAGTTT
Source organism: Mustela putorius furo (assembly GCF_011764305.1). Classification (NCBI taxonomy): domain Eukaryota; kingdom Metazoa; phylum Chordata; class Mammalia; order Carnivora; family Mustelidae; genus Mustela; species Mustela putorius. The sequence continues at coordinate 7,340,478 of NW_025421290.1, read as the reverse complement.
TCTATCACAGTTATAACAAAGTAACATACACTTACGGGCTAAAAGCAACAAAAAAGGATCGTCTTAACATTTCTTGAGGCCAGAAGTCCAAAACAGGTCTTTTATACCAGGTTAAGATAATGTGTCAGCAGGCCTGGGTTCCTTCTGGAAGCTCTAGGGGATAACCTGTTTCTTTGCTTTTCCAGCTTCTAGAAGCTGCTGATGTTCTTTGTTCCCTGATTTAGAACTCCATTCCATCTTCAAAGCTAACAATGGCAGATTGAGACATGATATCTCCCCAGACTTGGATTCCATCTCTTTTTGACTTGTCTGCTCTTTTGCTTTCCCCAACACTTCCCCTTTTTAAGGTCCTTATGATTACATGGGACTCACCTGTTAACCCAGGCTACTCTCTCGATCTCAATGTCAGTTGATTAGCAATCTTAATTCTATCTGTAGCTTAATTCTCCTTTGCCATATAACATACCATACTTACAGGTTCTGGAGAATGAAATATGAGCATATGAGGGGAGCTATTAGTCCACTAATCACAGATAGTAACAACATATCTTACATAGGATCGTCATGAGGATACAATGAATCAATAATGCAAAGCATTTTTGTCTGGCATATAGTCAATATCCAATAAACATTGGCCCTTACTGTATTTCATTTCTACCTCAATCTCTAAACAGTGAGTTTCTCAGACAAGTCTTCTATTCATCTTTATAACACAGATCATAGATGTTCATGAAATATTTTTTGAATGAATGCACAACACAAAGAACACTCAAGAATATTGGGGAATAAATAAATGCAAACATGTATACCTCAGATAGAGCTACAGAAGTGTCCTACTAACCTCGTTTGCTTTTGGCTTCACCAGAACCTTGTGAAGTAGCCTGGCTACCCTCCAAACCAGTTTCTCTTTTTGACTTTTCTATTCAAGTTCACGGGTCCACCGTTTACTCATGTATGAAACCTCAAGATTCTTTTATAACATTTATTGACTTACTTACACCTTATCTACTTTGTCTTCCATCTTGGTTCTTTCTGACAATTTCTCCCCTTTATTCATTCAGCAAACATGACTTTAGAGTATACTATGTGCCAGAAGTAAGGCAAGGCGCTCCTGAAACAAAGCTGAATTAGACATAGCCTTAAAGAGGAACTGAATTCTCAGCATTTTTCTTCAGTTAATGTCTCCAAATTTCTCTCCTACTCTCTCTTTCTCCAGTTACCACCTGGTTCAGGCCCTTGTCACTCCCTTTGGCTTCCCTGGAGCTAAATTCCATGCCTCTATCATACTCCTTTAGTAAAGCACAGTAGTGACATTCTCCAAGTCCACCAGCATTTGCCTCCATGCCTTTGTTCACACCTGTTCCTCCACCTAGAATGTCTTCACTCTCTCTTCCAGGTGAAATCCCATGTATTTGCTTCTTCAGCCCCATTTCCATATCTCTCTTCTCAGAAGTGTTTTTGACCCTGGCAACATGGTCTTCTTTCTCGCTCCTTGCACTACCTTAACATCAATGTCTTTTTTCTTGCAGATGCACCCGTGTGGTAGGCATCTTTGTGTGCCCTCTGATTTCTGCCCAGGAGGCTCTCAGTTGGTTCCGTGCAATGACAGCATTCGATTGTAGCCACACAGACTCTAGAGTCTGTGTTTGAATCCTGGCTAGTGTGGCTTTGGGCAAGTTACATAAACTCTCTAAACTTCAGTGTCCTTATCTCCAAAGTGAGGTTATAATACAGGCTAGATATTCTCTAGTTAGTAGGGTTCTGGTAGAATGAAATGACTAAAACATAGGTTCTAGCTTATACTAAGCACTCAGCAAGCATTTGGTGTGCTTTTGCACATCTGGGCGATTGAGAATTGATTATTACCATTTATTTGGGGGGAGAAAAGAAATTTAAGTGTTAAATGACCCTCCCCAAATTGGGGAAGAACTGGATTTAGAAGTTACGTCACTTCAACTCCACTTTCTAAATACCTCCCACTTCTGAGTTGGAAGGAATGTCTTTGTTTTATTTAAGAGTGTTTTGTCTTTCCCTTAAGTAGAAGCCTAGAGGCTAGCTACCTAATTTTAGATACTCTATTTTTCAAAAAAAAAAGTTTTTAATTAAGTTATCTCTATGCCCAATGTGGGATTCAAATTCATGAGCCCCAGGTCAAGTGTTGCATGTTCTATCAACTAAGCCAGACAGGTGCCCCTGCATACTCTGGTTTTAACATAGGGGAGATGATTTGGGCAAAATTCTTAGCTTGTAAAAATGTTCACATTCTGCATCATATCTGGCCAGACCCCAGTGTCTCAGTTATAAACTCTTAGACCCTAAATCCATGAACTACTTGACAGTAGGCTAGCAATTTCTTGCAACTAAATGAAATCCCCATAGTGTCTGGAAGGCCCAGCTCCTGGAACACCCAGGACATCATTCTATTGCCTTGTGCTGGGGCACTGGGGAGATAAATCTTCCAAGTGCCTTAGATAATACAGATATGTTTTAAGATTTAAGGGAAAATTAAAACTATTTCAGGGCTGCAGTTAGCTGGGAGTTGTCAGAACGTGTTTTAGGACTTTCAGGTTTATTTCAGCGGTCTCTCTCTTGGGGCAGAAATGGAAATGTCAGTGGTTTGGGAGTCCTTCTTTGCCTCAGAAAAACCACAGCCTGCAAATCTAAGTGTTGTGGTGGTATCACTTGTCAAACTAGGGCAGAGAAATTCTTGCAGCTTCGGAAGAGGGAAGATACTCGCAAACCCCATTGGAACTCTGCACCGGTCTGTTTTTAAAACAGGAAAATGGTCATGTCATTATCTGGCTAAATAATTTCGAAAAACTCTCCATTGCCAACAAGATTAATCTAGACTTTTTTCGCCTAGCCTGTAAGGTCTGCCACAAACCAGCCTTAACTTACCTTTCCAGCTTTATGACTCCCTCACCCCTGCCAGAGCTACACTATTTTCATTGTTCTCTAAATATATACACACAAGTTGTAGTCTTGCTGAGGCAATGCTAAAATGTAATTTTAAAGGGGTAAAGAGTAATGTCCCACTTCTCTTTTTAAAAATGTTGGAAATTATTTATTTATTTATTTATTTGAAGGAGTGGGGAAGAAGAAGAGAAGGAGAGAGAAACTTAAGTAGGCTCTATGCTCAGGGTGAAGCCCTAAGTGGGGCTTGATCTCATGACTCTGAGATCATGACCTGAGCTGAAATCAAGAGTCAGACATTTAACCAACTAAACCACCCAGGTAGCCCAGGAATGTCCCACTTCTAATCTCAGTGTAGGTGATAATATTAATAATAGTCACTATATAGCAATCATTGTACAAAAAGCACTTTATATACATTAACTCATTTTAATCTTTACAGCCTAATTCTTATCACATTTTACCAAAAAAGGAAACTTGGGTATTAAGACAATTGCCCAAATCATACAGCTAGAAAATGCTATAGTCAGGATTTCAACTGACAATGAGGCTTCCTAACCATGGCAACATTCTGGAAAGACTTGTTCCCTGAGGAGGGATTATTCTGATGACATCTGAACTTCCAGGCTGGCTTCTGCTGACTTTATAAAATTTCACTGTTTAAAGTTGAGCCTTGCAGATGAGAAAGTAGACAAAATCTCCCTTTAAAGCCTGTGTGCTCCACAGAGCCACAGTGTGCACGATAATTGGAACTTTTTCTTTCTTTTTTCTAAGAAGGACCAAGCTAAGCTAGAGGTTTCTCTGTGTCATCTCTCTTGCTGAGAACCTTTATTGAATTACAAGTTCATAAGTGAACTGTTTATGTGAGTTGCATAATTAAACTAAGCTTTCCACGAGAATGGCCTGAGTTAATGGATAACAGCTGTGAGTAGCTTTAAAAACAACTTAACCCTACCTGCAGCACCTTCATAGTCCAAGAGGCTGGCCTGCAGGGGTTCTCCATCCTGGCTGCACATCAGAATCACAAGACAAGCAGAGATTTTGAGAAACACTCTGCTGGCTGGGCCCCTCCCCAGACCAGTTCAGTTGTATTCTGGTGTGCAGGGAAGTGGGGGTGGGTGGGCAGGCACTGGTAGTTGTTGAAGGCATTGCAGGTGATACTAATGTGCAGCTAGGGCCAGGGCTGTAGAAGAAATGTGTGTTTATGTAGTTGTTTATAGTGATCTGCAACCCTTAATAGCAATCCGAGTCCCTAATCAACTTAAACAATATGCGTCTTTTCTAACTGTCCAAAATGTATTTTTAAGAATGTGAACAATCAGGGCGCCTAGGTGGCTCTGGGTTAAGCCTCTGCCTTTGGCTCATGTCATGATCTCAGGGTCCTGAGATCAAGCCCCGCATCGGGTTCTCTTTTTAGCAGCGAACCTGCTTCCCTTCCTCTCTGTCTGGCTCTCTGCCTACTTGTGATCTCTCTCTGTCAAATAAATAAATAAATCTTAAAAAAAAAAAAAGAATGTGAACAATGGCAGTACTTTTTTTTATTATAATTTTTTTATTGTGTTATGTTAGTCACCATACAGTACATCATTAGTTTTTGATGTAGTGTTCCATGATTCATTGTTTGCATATAACACCCCGGGTTTCATGCAATCAGTGCCCTTCTTAATATCCATCACTGTTCTCACCCATCCCCCCCCACACCCCTTCCTCTCTAAAACCCTCAGTTTGTTTCCTGGAGTCCATAGTCTCTCATGGTTCATCTCCCCCTCCAATTTGCCCCCTTCATTTTTCCCTTCCATCTCCTAATATCCTCCATGCTATTCCTTATGTTCCACAAATAAGTGAAACCAGATGGTAATTGATTTTCTCCGACTTATTTCACTCAGCATAATCTCCTCCAGTCCCATTCACGTTAATGCAAAATTTGGATATTCATCCTTTCTGATGTCTGAGTAATACTCACAATGGCGGTATTTTGAAGACATACATGAGTTAACAAAATATAAAACCTTTTGGGTTTGGGCTACTCAATGTGTATTTGAGTGTGGTTTGAGCATGTGTATCACCAGCCTCCTGGGAGCTGGTCAGAATGCAGAAGGTCAGGTTCTCCCTTGGATCCATACACTTGGGCAAGGTCTACATGTTAAAGTGTGAAAAGCATTGCCTGGGAGATCTTCTCTGTCAGTCCCTACATTTCACAAACAGCGGGGAAGGAAACAGCACACCAACAAGCTGACAGAACTCCCACTCAGAGCCTGGACTCCCACACGGGAAGCCGGGACACCATGTCTACTGATTCCTGGTCTTGCGAATTTTCCTCTGCAATATGCTGGTATGCCATAAAAATAAATTACTTTGGGTCTCTTTCCCTGAGCAGACCCAGATTATTATCTTTCTTCTGTATCAAGGATGTTACCAGGCTATGGGATGGAAAATGGGGCTTTCAATGATCACCTCATGTTTGAAAATGGGGCAAGGTCTCCTAAGATAAATATATATACAAGTAGAATTAATCTGTAAAGTCTAATTTCACTTTGGTCTCAGTGAAAAAACTGTAGTACGATTACTGAAAAAAGACTCTTTTACAAAAGAAGAGAATGCTTTAAGTATGAAGCTATAAAATAGAATTATTTTCTTTGAACTATAGTTGGATAAACGGGGCACCTGGGTGGCTCAGTTTTAACTCTTAATGTTGGCTCAGGTCATGATCTCAGGGTCCTGGGACTGAGCCTTGTGTCAAGCTCTATGCTCAGTGGGATGTCTGTTTCTCTCCCTCTCTTTCTGCTCCTCTCCTCTCCTCTCTCTTTCTCCACCTCCCCCATTAAATAAATATATCTTTAAAAAAACTTAAGTAACAAAGGTTGGATTTCATGCCAATAAAAGTTTCCATTTCAGCTCTGCTTAAAATCGTTTGTAGGTATAAACTTTTACCAGGCTACGAAACTTTGATGTGAGGAGATAAAATTGTTTATGACCCTCCATAACTGAAATTACTTCACTCAGTGGCACCGGCACTCAGTTCTGCCAATGGCAGAAGACTTAATATTGCAAGTCAGGGTCACCTGAACAAACCATCTCCTTGGATTAAATGCAGGGGCAAAAATCAGCATTTCCTCCTTATGGAGGACGAGGCTAAGGGTGAGGATAGTTCAGCACTATTTGGCACTGGGATGGGAATAGGCATCACGTGCTGTCCCTGAGTAAGCTGGGTGGTATCAAGTGGTCTAGTCCTTTTATTTTATTTTATTTTTTTGTCTTTATATTTGAAGTTTATTTCTTGTAGATAGTATATAAATGTGTTTTGTTTTTATTTGCATATGTCAGTCTGCCTCTTAATTGTATTGTTTAGTTTATGTATGTTCTTTTTTTTTTTTTTTAAGATTTTATTTATTTATTTGACAGAGAGAGATCACAAGTAGGCAGAGAGGCAGGCAAACAGAGAGGAGGAAGCAGGCTCCCTGCCAAGCAGAGAGCCTGATCCCAGGACCCCGAGATCACGACCTGAACTGAAGGCAGGGGCTTAACCCACTGAGCCACCCAGGTGCCCCTAGTTTATGTATATTCTATGTAATTATTTAATTAGTTGGATTTAGGTTCACTTCCTTGCTTTTTCATTTGTTACATATGACTTTTTGTTTTTCTCTCTTTAAAAAAAATTTTTTTTTATTAACATATAATGTATTATTAGCCCCAGGGGTACAGGTCTGTGAATCTCCAGGTTCACACACAGCACTCACCATAGCAGATACCTTCCCCGATGTCCATAACCCCACCACCCTCTCCCTAACCGCCCCCCACAACCCAGGGCAACCCTCAGTTTGTTTTGTGAGATTAAGAGTCTTTTAGGGTTTGACTCCCTCCCAATCCCATCTTGTTTCATTTTTTCCTTCCGTACCCCCAAACTCCCCACTTTGTCTCTCTCCTCATAGCAAGTAGTCTAGTCTTAAAAACATTTCTGGCACCTGCTGTGCCTGCTGCCCTCAGGGTCAGGTGACATGAGTTCACTTCCTCCCAGTTGTCCTTTCTGTTCGAGGCTCTCCCAAACTTGCCTGCAGGTTTTCCTGTTCTGCCCACCCTTTCCTGGCTGGGCCCAGAAAGAAAGGATGCAAAACCCTAGGATTTTTCAGAGACCCACAGTTGCTGAACCCTAGTTTCAGAGTCTAGGAGTCTTTCTTCCCTTCCCGTTTGTGGAATGCCTTCTTTCTGGTGAGAACTGTTCTTACATACTTACGCATTTCTTCCATTCCACTGTTGCCCGTATAAATGCAATGTACTAATATGGCCAGTTGACAGCTCTTGAATATATCTGTCTGTCTATCTATCTATCTATCTATCTATCTATCTATATTTTATTTTAATTCCAGTATAGGTAATTTACAGTGCTATAGGAGTTTCAGGTGTACAATATGATGATTCAACACTTCCATATATCACCCAATGCTCATTGTGAGGGCTCTTGTTATTTAAAAGGAAATTTATATGGGCGCCTGGGTGGCTCAGTTGGTTAAGCAACTGCCTTCAGCTCAGGTCATGATCCCAGAGTCCTGGGATCAAGTGCCGCATCAGGCTCCCAGCTCCATGGGCAGTTAGCTTCTCCCTCTGACCTTCTCCCCTCTCATGCTCTCTCTTACTCTCTCGTTCTCAAATAAATAAATAAAATCTTTTAAAAAATAAATAAATAATTTAAATAAATCTTTAAATTAAGAAGACTCCTTTTTTACCTCACAGCCAGAATTATATAGTAGGAGAAGGGTCTCCCCAGGTGCTCAAAGGCCAGGGGTAGAAAAGAACCTTCCTCTTTCCAGGCTGTGCCACCCACACCCTAAGAGCAGCCTACAAAGAATGCCCCTCAGTACTTCCTGGGTTGTGGAGAGAAGTGCAATGGGGGAATCCCGGACAATATGATTCTGGTTTTTGTTTTGTTTCTATTTTATTATTTTAAAAATATTTTTCTAAAAATTTTAATTTAATTTTATTTTTTAAAAGGATTTTATTTATTTATGACAGAGAGAGACATTGAGAGAGAGAACACAAGCATGGGGGAGCTAGAGAGAAAGAGATATGGGGCTTGATCTCAGGACCCAGGGATCATGACCTGAGCCGAAGGCAGACACTTAGCAACTGAGCCACCCAGACACCCCTTTGTCTTGTTTTTAAAGATTTTATTTATTTATTTGAAAAAGAGAGAGAGCACAAGCAGGAGGGGCAGAGGGAGGGGGAGAGAATCTCAAGCAGACTCCGGACTGAGCTTCAAGCCTGAAATGGGGCTCCATCCCCATATCCTGAGATCACAACCAGAGCGGAAATCAAGTCGACGCTTAATGGACTACACCATCCAGGTGCCCCTGGATGATACATTTTTAAACAGGATTTGAAGCACAATCCTGCCCAAATCCCTCAGATTAAACCATATTTTAAGTCCAGTATGGTAAACTTCTTTCCATTATTCAGGCTTCTATTCACAAGAGGCAGAGAATTATATAAACATGTTTGAGTACTCTGTGCAGGACCCTTAGTAAGGTCTACATGACCTATGTAGACACAGTTGGTGCCCTCAGGTGTATATTAGTTTGTCGCCCTCAGCCAGCAAGAACGACAGTCAGCCTGGTATGGTGTTAATGCTTCATCCCCTTTATTTCGTCAACTACCTTAGCTTATATGCAGCAGGGTGACCAATAAGGGGCCAAGCAATGGGGAGAGCCAATGAGAGTCCTGTTACTATGCTGATTAAATTTGAAACAGCCAATGACTATGTCCTCCTTTAGGCGGGCTTCACCAGAAAGTTCGTTGTTTACTTGCAGCGTATTTTACTGGCAGTGAGCCAAGCGCCATCTTGTAATGGCGGGGAATTTCCTGGCCTGAGGTGGTCCCCGACATTAGTTATTCATTGTTACTGTAACAGATTACCACTGACTTAGTGGCTTAAAACAATGCAAATGTATTAATAGTTCGGAGGTCAGAAGTCCAAACCCAGTCTCACTCAAAGTGTTGGCAATCCTGTGTTCCTTCTGGAGGCCCTAGAGGGGAATTTTTTTCTTTGCCTTTTCTAGGTTCAAGAGGCTGCCTACATTCCTTGGCTTGTAGCCCCTTCCTCTCAATTGAAAGACAGCAAGTAGTACCTCCCTTCTCCGACTTCTGCTTCTACTGATGTCTTCTCTCTCTGATCCCTCTGCCTCTCTCTTAATAGAACACTTGTGTTATGTTGGGCCCACTCAAATAATCCAGGATAAACTCCCTATCTCAAGATCCTTAATTTCATTACACCCCAAAGTGTAAGGTATATAAGGTAGCATATATATATATATATAAGGTAGCATATTACAGGTCCAGGGATTAGGGCACGGACCCCTGGTGACCTGGGGCTCAGTTGGGTAAGCCTCTGCCTTCAGCTCAGGTCATGATCCCAGGGTCCTGGGATTGAGCCCCACAAGGGGCTCCCTGCTCAGTGGGGCTCTGCTTCTCCCTCTGTCCCTCCCCCAGCTTGTACTCTCTCACTCTCTCAAATAAATAAACAAAATCTTAAAAAAAAAAAAAAAGAATGTGGACACCTTTGGTTGGGGGTACTATTCACCACAGGGCTGCCAAGAGGAGAGGTACACGATAAGATATAAATAGTTGGAAATTTTTCTGAGACACAAATCTATGTTTTACCTCCTGTATTTTATTTTTTAAAGGTTTATTTATTTATTTGAGAGAGAGAGAGAGAGAGTGTGTGCACACATGAGTGAAGGAGGGAAGGGCAGGGGGAGAGGAAGAGAGAGTCTTAAGGACCCTGAGCTAAGCACCAGATGGGTCTTAATCTCATGACCCCCAGATCATGACCTGAGCCAAAACCAAGAGTCAAACACTCAATGGACTATGCCACCCAGGTGCCCCTGTATTTTCTTTCTTTTCTTATCTTATCTTATCTTCATCTTTATCTTATTTTCTATCTATCCCTCATTTAAGAAGGCAGCCGGCTCTGACCTGCCTCAGAGGGGCAGAAAGAAGAGGTTATTGGCAGTACACTTCCCTTTCTCACTTGATTTTTCAAGCCTAAGTGCATGGAAGAAGTTGAGCCCGATGTTCCAGAAAAACTGAGAGGGAAGCATGGAGACAGGGAGGGGTCCCTTCTTGCCTTGGGGCTGAGTGGGTCGGATGAGCTCTTGCTCCCTGGAAGTGGTGAGAGCCCAGAGAAAGAACTGCACAGCTCTTGGATTTGCCAGGATCCTAGGGCCCTCGGGCAGAGCCCAGAATCAGTAGAGCTGCAAGAAACTCGAGTCTGGGGTGGCGTCCTGGTGGGTGAGGTCCAGAACGACCTCCGTGTGATCTTAGTTCTGCAGGGAGGACCAAAAATGACAGAAATCATAACTCACCCCAGCGTGGGAGGATGGCGGCTTGGGATCAAAACTAAATTGGTTGGAGGAAAATAAGGAGATCCAGTATTTCTTGCTCAACTGTCTAATCCATAAATAAAAAGTGAAATAAGATCACTGCCCTAAAGGCATATAAAGAAGACAACCCGGTTTCTTCATTCTTCTCACCACTCTTTAAGTACAGATTTTCCTCAACTTATAACAGGCTTATGTCCTCACAAACCCATTATAAGTTGAAAACAACAAAAGTTGAACTTTCTTAAGTAAAAAATGAGGCATGTGATACACCTAGTCTACTGAACATAACAGGTTGGCCTGGCCAACATTAAGCGGGTCCAGAACACCTACATCAGCCTAGGGTTGGGCAAACTCATCTCACACAAAGCCTACTTTATAATAAAGTGTTGAACAACTCATGCAACTTACTGAATACTGAAAATGAAACACAGGATGGTCGTGTGGCTATAGGATGGTTGTTTGTCCTGGGGACCATGTGGCTGCCTGGGGGATCGGGTCCCTGCTGCCGCCCACCATCCTGAGCAAGCAAGTGCTGTACCACATATTACTAGCCCATTGAAAGATCCAAATTCAAAATTCAAAGTAAGGTTTCTACTGAATGCATGTTGCTTTTGCACCATTGTGAAGTCCAACCATCCTATGGCAGGGACTGTAGAGTGTAAGACACTGCAGAATCGTAGGGCTTTATCCCTGGGTGCATAGAGAGTTCTTGGGGGACAAGTTCAGGACACGGTGCGGGGGCACCTGATTTGAACTTAGAGGGTCAGGCAAGACTCTCTGGAAAAATTGACATCTAAGCTGACTAGTGGATCTTAGATCATAGTGACTAGAAAAACAGTGAAGGAAAAGGGAAGATGGGAGGAAGAGACTCGGTAGAAGAACGGCGAACCCAGGAGCTGAAATTCAGCCGGTGCTCTGGCCTGGTGATTCATACCTCTATTCTTCTGAAACAAGGGGCAGTCATTTCTCATGTTTCTCTGAATTCCCCTACCCCACCTCCCCTCCCCCACGTCCAGGGAGTTCCTTATTAAGATTCCCATTGGCCTCTGGGAGAGCTTCCGACAGCCCAGGCTGAGATGTGCTCCCAACTGGGGAAAGTATGTGTCTCATGCTCAGAGAAGGAATTGCACCTGTGGCCTGGATTTTTACTTGCCTGTGTTGAGGTGTGAGTTGGAGCCGTAAGAACCAGTGGGCTGAATTAGGGAGAGGAAGTAGAAATGGAAGAGAGCAAAGTGATGAGGAGAACCTTAGGTTGACTGTACATTAGTGGCATTCAAATGCCTCCCCCCAATATTTTTTTTTAAAGATTTTATTTATTTATCTGATAGAGATCACAAGCAGGCAGAGAGGCAGGCAGAGAGAGAAAGAGGAGGAAGCAGGCTCCCTGCTGAGCAGAGAGCCCAACTCGGGGCTCGATCCCAGGACCCTGAGATCACGACCTGAGCTGAAGGCAGAGGCTTTAACCCACTGAGCCACCCAGGCGCCCCATATATATATATATATATATATATTTTTTTTTTTTTAAATCAAGAGTTGGTTTAGTTTTCCAGACTGGTTCTCATAACATAACTTAATATGACCAAACTATAATATTCACAGCACCAGAGAAACAAATCCGTCCTTACTATGTTGTTTCTATTTGTTCCAGGTTCCAACTAGGGATTACAGGAACTCATTTTTCTCACAATCCCCAAAATAAAAGTGCCCCCTCCCTGCCTCTCATCCCCAACCCTACTTACACGGGGCCTGACTTTCTCATGTGTCCCAGTGACAGTGGTGGGAGATGGGCACTGGGGCTTCCTGGTGTGGGGCAGGAAGGAAAGAAAGGTGCCTGGGGCAGGGAGGTCATGGGAGTGCAGGGGGTGGGGTGATGGGGAGTAGGGCAGTGGGAGGGGGACTAGAGTTTCGTTCCTGAAGTAATAAAGGGAATGCTGCCAACACACACACACACACACACACACACACACAAACAAAAGGGGCACCTGGGTGGCTCAGTCGGTTAAGCGTCTGCCTTTGGCTCAGTTCATCATCCCAGGGTCCTGAGACTGAGCCCCATATCAGGATCCTTGCTGAGTGGAGAACCCATTTCTCCCTCTCCCTTTGCCTGCTGCTTCCCCTGCTTGCACACACACACACACACACACACACACTCTGTCCATGTCAATAAATAAAATCTCTAAACAAAAAAAGAAGTTCCCAAGGCAGGATGGCTTTCCAGGGCCTGGCAGGTGCCTCTGGTTTTCCTACAAGGACTGCACAAGATAATCCATATATTATTGATCTTTATTCATTCCATTTCACTTCTTTTTTTTTTTTTTTTAAGATTTTATTTATTTATCAGAGAGAGAGAGGGAGAGCGAGCACAGGCAGACAGAAGGAGAGGGAGAGGCAGAGGGAGAAGCAGGCTCCCCGCTGAGCAAGGAGCCCGATGCGGGACTCGATCCCAGGATGCTGGGATCATGACGTGAGCCAAAGGCAGCTGCTTAACCAACTGAGCCACCCAGGCGTCCCATATTTTTTTTTTTTAAAGAATTTATTTATTTGACAGAGATCACAAGTAGGCAGAGAGGCAGGCAGAGAGAGAGAGAGAGGGAAGCAGGCTCCCCGCTGAGCAGAGAGCCCATTTTGGGGCTCGATCCCAGGACCCTGGGATCATGACCTGAGCCAACGGCAGAGGCTTAACCCACTGAGCCACCCAGGTGCCCCAATCCACTCCATTTTACTTCTAACTGCATCCTTATTCACCTACCCTGATACATAAAAAGTACAACATCAGGACCCCTTGGGTTTCTTGTTGCCTCAACTTTCTTCTTTAATCCAGCATCTACAGCTGTGGATCTCAGGAAGAGGGCTCTGGAGGTGGGAAGGAGCATGTGTTCCTGGTCTACACCGGCACCTGTGAAGAGAAATGCTCAGAGCTCCTGCTACCCGGCCCATGCTTGGAGCACAGGAATTGCCTTTGTGCAGGTTGCCTCTTTGTCTGCAATCAGTTCACACATGTGGAGCCTGTAGGTCAGGTTTAACCCACAGGTCCTACGGTGGACTGAATGTTTGTCTCCCCCAAATTCAAATGTTGAAGTCCTAGGTCTCCAGGTGATGGTATTTGGAGATGCGGCTTCTGGGAGGTGCTTGTGTCATGAACATGGAGTTGTAGTGTTGGGATTAGTACCCTTATAAAAGAAGCCCCAGGGAGCTCTCTCACCCCATCCCCCATGTGAAGATGTAGTGAGAAGATGACTATGAACAAGGAAGCAGGTCTTCATCACATGCTGAATCTTCTGGCACCTTGATCTCAGACTTCCCAACCTCTAGACCTGAGAGAAATTTAGGTTGTTCACAAGCCACCCAGTCTATGGCATTTTTGTTATAGCTAAGACATGTACATTTAATTTGACCTGTGGAATGAACCCAGTGAAAATCTAAGAGTTTATAATGTAAACTTTGGATTTGAAAAATTGGAGGGTCTGGCAATGCTCCCCCCGCCCCTCTGTTGGACAGCAGCAGACAGACTTTGAGGAACAGCTGCCCTGCAAGGTGGGCCATTTTCCTCCATGACACCTGATGGTGTCTTCGTTGTAATGTAACTCCTGGCTTAGATACTGACATTTATTTTCTGGAATCCTACCTATTCCCACACCTGTTCCTTGTTCTACTCACCAGCTACTGAGAACAGTGTGTGGGTTATTTCTGCTCTAGTAACTCAAAAGATTTCCTCCTCCCAATGACCGCCTCTCAGTCTCTCTTTCCCTCATCACTTCAGTCAGGTAATGTCTCTTGCTAGTCTGGAGGACACTCTGCCTTCCCCTGGTGGCTGAATAAAACATTTTGTTTATGCACATAATAAATTCCCTTCCCCTAAGGGCTTATGTTTTTGGAACACAAAAGCCAGAAAGACTGGAAAGGCTATTTTTATGTTCTGTTACATTCCTTGATAAAATGGACAGAAACTGCTCAAATAAAGAGAAGAGACTAGGAGGAGGAAAACTCCACTGTAAATTAAGATATAAAAATACTTTAAAGCCATGATTCCTTATTTAACAAAATAAGACATGATGGCTGTTAGAGCTCGAGCATCCCAGAGGTGATGCAGTAAATGAATGTTCCCAGATAGCCCAGAGGTGATTGCTATTCATATGTTATTTCAGAATTGCTATGTATGATTATTTTTTTTAGAAATGGGATCATAGTGCTACATTGTTCTATACCTTGGCTTTTTCCACTTAGCAATATATTGTGAATACCTTTCCGTGTCAGCCCAAACTGATTTACCTCATTGATTAATTGGCAGCATGTATCCCTGTGTACGATCGAACCATTGTTTGTTTCTCCAATTCCCTTTTGGTTGTTTAAAATTTTTATTATAATAGAAGCAACGAATGTTCTCCAACATACATTTTTGCACAGCATATAGAAGTATGTCCTAGAAGATGATATGCTGGATCAAGGGGCATGTATATTTGAAATTTTTGGTAGATACTGACAGCAAATCTCCCAAATTATACAGTGTTGGTAAGGTTGGATTAGAATTTCTGTTTTTCCCACACCTTTGCCATCATTAAGCTTTATCAAATAAAACTGATTTGAGTCACCTCTTGCTATTAAAATTGTGAATAAAAATACTTTTTTGCCTTAGAATAGAGTAAGTATATTGCCAATAATGGAGACTTTCTTCAGAGAGTAAAATTTTTGATGTTTTTCACTAAGGAGATGCTTGAGGAAGAATTAACAGGAAGAAGAAACAGGTCAGGAAGCCTACAGAGGTCAAGTCCAGCCTGGGGTGTGGCAAATGAGGCCAGCCCCAAACTAAGTGGTAGGAACCAAGGAGGTGTACAATTTGAGGTAACTAGAAGGGAAAAAAGGCAGAGGGGGCCATATGTCCACGGCACCATAGTCTACGGGGAGAAGCAAGATCAGTTTGGCACTGATACCAACTTTACACTTGTTAAATATTAAAGATATGCCCAAACTTAATTTCAGGATATATTTATTGATTATTGGGCAAATTCTAGCATAGCAAGAGAGAAGGTTAAACACACACACACACACACACACACACACACACATTACATTAGGCTCTAGGTGCCATCAGCTGGCATCAGCTGGCATTTCATTAATAAAACAGAGGAAAAAGGGGGGAATAAATTAATAAATTCAACTTACCTCTGAGATTTAAGTGTAAAAGCAGGCCTGTATTCCCAACACTCCAGATCTGACCCGGTCTCTGGAACCTGCCATCATATCTCTTTGTTCTTCGCCTTTATAGAACTCATCACAATTTGTGATCATTCTATTAATATTCACCTCTCTACTCAACCATAAACTCTAACCCAGTGTCCCCATTGCTTGACACAGGGCCACGTAAATAATAAAAAGCATTGTTAATAAATATTTGGTGAATGAAATAAAGAAGGAAGAGAAAGAAAGAGGAGGTAGGGGAGGGGAAAAAGAGGAAAGGGGAGGGAGGGTGGGGAGGGGAGGACAGAGAGGAGGAGAGGGGGGAAGAGAAAGAGAAAAAGAAAAGGGAGAGGTGGAGAGTAGGACCAAGCCCGCTGGCTGGTGTACACAGCATGGAATAGAGTCCCAGCGCTTCAGGTACCCTGGGAAGGTGGAGGAACCCAGGGTACATTAAAGAGTTGGGCAGCAGGGATCAGTAGGTCCTAGCTTCTTTATGTGAATAGCCTTTGCGATCACTGCTAGCTATCAGACACGGGTGGAAGTAACAACACATCTGTAAACCCTACATGTTATCAATAAGGATGCTTTTTATAAAATGTCCCAAAATTAGTGAATAGTTCAATAATTCAAAAAAACATATTTTAAAAATCAAACACATGCAGAAGTGCCTTTTAGCTTTCTAGTAACCATTTCTTTTAGTCTAGGTAACCTTCTGACTAAATATAGGGTAAATCTTTATACATAAAATTGATAAAGGATGGTCACATTCTCTGACTACAGAATATTGAAAAAACAACTGCAATCTCTGATGGAAAAAACCACCAAAGCTTTTGCTGACTTGTTCGTGAGTCCATTAAATTGTTTTGGTTTCAAAGCATTAGAATCAAGTGTTGTAGATGGCCCAATGGAATGTTACAAATACTTTATTTACTTACAGTTTGAAATTCAATTAGAAAACAGAATTTATTATTCATTTATTTATTTGGAAGACTGGATTTAAATGCAAGAGAGCTGAATAACTTTACAAGATTAAAGAATGAGAATTTATTATCATTCAGAAAAGGAACCTCCCTGATGAATGTTTCAAAGACATTGGGAAGATGGGGCCATTACTGGCATGCGCAGAATTCTGGGTGATGTGTGCTATGAATCCTGGAGTGGTGCTGACCTGGGAAATGAGTAATGAGAACCGATATCTGTCTGCTACTCCCCCATTACAAGCCCAAATAGTAAGACAGGAGGTAGACCGTATTATTACCCAATTATAAATGAAAATTGTTTGATTTTCTTGGACTTACACATATGGTGAACATTTGGAAATTCTAGACTTGCACATTTTAACTAGAAACAGTAAAATAAACACAGACTTTGGACTTTTAGTTAGATGAATTTTCTGCACACATGGCCATTTCTGCTTCACATTGAAAGATGTAGCTGGTAATCTTCGGAAGTTTGCATGAGAGTAAAGTTGACTCCAAGAGAAACTTGGACTATGTGAATCTGTGTTCAAAGTTCAGCCAAAATAAAGAAGTAGTTCCATGTCAGCATGAGTCGCCAATAATAATGTTATAAAAAATGTTTTCCGGAAGCAAGCAGTCTTTCTCTCCTTCTCTCTATTTTTTTTTTTGTCTGCATGAAATAACTCAAACCATACTTAGTAAACAGAAGTTCTGGACTTAATTTCAAACAATGGGTCTCTGTTGCGTGCCACATACAAATAGAAAGTTAAAGATTAAGAACTTACTCATTCAGAGGTCACTTAAAAGGTTTCCCACAATAATGGGGTTTGAGTAAACAAGTATTCATTGAATGCCTTTTATGTGCCCAGCCTTGTGAGGGGATGGTGGAGGATGGGCAGGGGCACTCATGAAGGACCATGCTAAGACATGGTCCCTGAGTTTGAGGAGCCTTCACTGATTTGGAGGAATATGCTGGAAACATATGAAACTGCTAAGTAATAATATAAAACTGGGTGAGGTTATGTATTTAAGTGAGTCATGAAACCCATTAAGGATGGTGGATGCTCATGGAAAGTGAATGTAATGAAGACAGAGCGGGGTTTTCGTGGGCTGAACAGAGTATGGACAGGGAAATTGGACAGAAAGGGCTTTCCAGGAGGGGACTAGCAGGAAACAGGAGCGACATGTAAGGGAGGGAAGAGGGAACTAGTTGGCAGAAAGATTGGGTCAAAGTATCAAGTCATTTTCTAGTAGAGGGGAGTCCTTGCTTTCCTGCCCAAACCTGCCTTACTGTACCTGTCCCTTTTGCCTTACACCCAACTCCATCTCTTAGCACCTGTCAGAACCATCTGTGTGTTCTGAATACTGTATTCCCCTCTCTCTGCCCAGGCTTGCTTTACCCTATGTCAAAAGTTAGATAGCTTGGGCTGAATCCTGGCTCTTCCACTCACCAGCTGGGAAAGTTGTTTAATGCCTTTCACCTTAGTTTCCCCATCTCTAAAGAGGAGTTAATAATGATTCACTCCAAGAATGTATATCAAGTTTTTACAGCAGTAGCTAGTACACAGTAAGCAGTGTTAATTATAATGTTAACTAGTCCTTGGGAGGTGTTGAGGAGCCCATTTCAAAAATTAAAATGATGACCTATGGGAGAACATCTTTGGAGGCACTAATAATCATCCAGCCCCTGGACAAAGGAGGCTGAGTGAGGGTGAGACCCTGAACATGGTGGCTTTACTGAGGTGCTACCCCCATAACTTCTGCCAACACCAGCATCACCCCCAGATCCTGGCCCTGCCTGAGCTCCCACACTCCCAGGAAATACTTCCACAGACGGTGATAGCTGGGAATAGAGGGCTGAGAAGGTTGGTTCTGTTCTGTTCATGGGCAAAGAAGAGACAGTGAATGGAGATAAGATGAAAATATATTTGGAAAAGAGTTTAAGCCACTGACTGTAAAGATAGAAGAGGTGAGACTTGGAATCAGGGAATCGAGTTCATGAACATGGAATTTAAAGAAATGGATGAGAAACAGAAGTTAAAGAACAAGTAACCAGAGACAAAAAAGACACACCAGAGAGGATGCCCTTATGGAAGGCACAAGAACAGTTTTAGGCAGAAGGGATTTTTATCTGTGACCCAATTTGGAATGTTCGATTCCCACATCAGAATCTGGGGCACCTCTGTCTATGGTTTACCAAACATTTCTTACAAACCCTAACATTCTGGGATACTGTTGACTCTTTCTGGAGGTTCTTGTGGTTTTACTTGTTATTGGTAAACTCTTCTGACCACCCTTCAAAACTGACCACCCTTCAAAACTGAAGAGTTGACCGTTAACCTCAGATTGCCCCAGTTCACTGAATACCACTACCGCCACCACCGTTCTTTCTGCCACTAGATTTCCTTCTATCCCAAAGCAGAAAGAACAATTTTTATATGTAGGCACAGTGATTTTGAAATTACAGTCATGTAATTTAAACTCTTTGCATTTTAAAAAAAAATATTTTATTTATTTATTTGACAGAAAGAGAGAGATCACAAGTTGGTAGAGAGGCAGGCGGGGGTCGGGGAAGCAGGCTCCCTGCTGAGCAGAGAGCCTGATGTAGGGCTCTATCCCAGGACCCTGAGATCATGACCTGAGCCGAAGGCAGAGGCTTAACCCACTGAGCCACCCAGATGCCCCTTAACTCTGCATTTTTAAAGCATGTTTTTCTGATATGACATGTAATTTGTAGAATTTCAGTTTTCATGATTTCTCAGCTTTTGCATTTCCAGTTGCATTTCATTTGTGGTGGACGGATGTGTAGCTGCTGATTCATGATGGTCCCCTGAGCACATCACTTGACCCTCTGTCCCAAGCTTTCCATCCAGGAAATTACCAATTCATTTTTAATAAAATATTTCAGAACGATCCTGCGAAACAAACCTATCCCAAGGACTAACTTCTAAATTTATTCAAGACTCTCCTTCTTCCTCTCTGATGCCATCATCTTTTGCTTTCCTGAGCTCTTCCTGCTGCTCCCTAAATATAGCCACACCCCAGATCTCATGCTGTGGCTCTCAGCTTTTCTATCATATAGTATTAATCTACCCTAAGGGCTTTCTAGAGCTTCTCTTGCTGCTGTCTTCCATATCTATATTTCTGAGCTTTTCATCTAAACTCTTATTCTATATTTTTTGTTGCCTCCAGCTGGATATGCTATTGTCAGTCCAAGCTGAGCTAGTCTAGACTCAACAGGCATCCTCTGTCAGCCACTGGGACTCTTGTCTGACCTTTTCTTCCCCTATGCCATACTTATTCAGTTGATGAGCCCTAAAGATTTTGGCCACTTCTAGCAGGAAGTATCATATTCTGCCCTCTAAAGCTGTCCCCTGTTAGACTGTAATTCCCCTTTGGTTTTGAGCTTTTTGAGGCTAAGGATTTTATCTTGCTCACCTTTAAATCCCTATAATTCTATATTTTTAAAAATAGAAGACATGCGATGAACACTTGTTTGAAATTAATAGTTGAGATGCAGAGTGTTCAAATACATTTATAAAGCATAGAGTTGAAGTTAATCAGGTTTCCTTATTAGATTGCTAGTGTTGTTATCTATTCTCCCTTTTTAAAGATTTACTTATTTATTTTATATTTAGAGAGAGTGCAAGCAGAGGGAAGCGTCAAGGGAGAGGGAGTTTATTATCAATTCTTAAAAGAGGCATTATAGTATGCGAGTCAGTCCAAACTTAATCGATCTTAGGACCTATTTTTCACAGCACCGATTTGAATCTCCCTGGACAGAAGTCCTCAGAACAAAGTTCGTGAAATGCTATTCTAGGATAACTGATTAACTATTCATATACAAAAATACAGAATAAAAAAAATCTGCATGTGTCAAAATGTTATAATTAAAACATGCACATAAACATACATATATAACTAATACACATACATACATATGTATATACATATATGTAACTAAAAACTGTAAGAAAATATAGATGAATATTCCTTATTCTTGTGGTGGGGAAAACTTTCCCATAACATGCACAGCAGAAACCATAAATAGCAACATATTTGACCACATACATTTAAAAACTGTAAATGTTTCTATACATTTAAAAAACTTAAAGTTAACCCAAACACCAGAAGATAGAAAATTGTGAAGAGAACATTTGCAATGTATATGATGGATAAAGAATGAATATCCTTTACTAAATAAAAAACTCGGGGCACCTGGGTGGCTCAGTGGGTTAAAGCCTCTGCCTTTGGCTCAGGTCATGATCCCAGGGTCCTGGGATGGAGCTCTGCATCGGGCTCTCTGCTCAGCAGGGAGCCTGCTTCCCTTCCTCTCTCTCTGCCAACTTGTCATCTCCATCTGTCAAATAAATAAATAAAATCCTTAAAAAACTCTTACAGAATAAAAACAAGGATGAACATACCCAAAAGGCATATATAAACAACTTAAAAAAGAAGAGATACAAATGGTCAATAGTATTTGGGAAAAAAATTCAACCCAGTTATGTATTTAGTGAAATATAAATTAATACAAAAGAACATGAGGAGAAATAGGTTACAATGCTGGTGGGAGGTCAAACTGTAGAATTATTTGAACAGTAACTTATTAGTATTTATCAAAAGCTTTTAAAAATGTGCCTCTCCTTTTACCGGGCAAGCCCGTTTAAAGGGATTTATGGTAAGAAAATATTGGAGCAAGTATTTAAAAATGAATGTATAAGGGTATTTATTGTAATATAGTTTATAATAGTTAAAGATTGGAAATTGCCTAGTTGTCCAATTCCATATGAGATTTCACACACCAACATTTAAACATTTAAAAGAAGTTTCTCTGGATTAAGGGCTAGAACTAACTGGGTTTTTTCTTTGCACGTTTTTTGTGTGTTTCCACACTTTCTAGGTTCAGGGTGCATTCTTTTCTTTTTTTTATAAATTTATTTTCAGCATAACAGTATTCATTATTTTTGCACCACACCCAGTGCTCTATGCAATCCATGCTCTCTATAATACCCACCACCTGGTTCCCCAACCCCCACCCCCGCCCCACCACTTCAAATCCCTCAGATTGTTTTTCAGAGTCCATAGTCTCTCGTGGTTCACCTCCCCTTCCAATTTACCCCAACTCCCTTCTCCTCTCTAACTCATGTCCTTCATGCTATTTGTTATGCTCCACAAATAAGTGAAACCATATGATAATTGACTCTCTCTGTTTGACTTATTTCACTAAGCATAATCTCTTCCAGTCCCGTCCATGTTGCTACAAAAGTTGGGTATTCATCCTTTCTGATGGAGGCATAATACTCCATATTGTATATGGCCACATCTTCCTTATCCATTCGTCCGTTGAAGGGCATCTTGGTTCTTTCCACAATTTGGTGACCGTGGCCATTGCTGCTATAAACTTTGGGGTACAGATGGCCCTTCTTTTCACTACATCTGTATCTTTGGGGTAAATACTCAGGAGTGCAATGGCAGGGTCATAGGGAAGTTCTATTTTTAATTTCTTGAGGAATCTCCACACTGTTCTCCAAAGAGGCTGCACCAACTTGCATTCCCACCAACATCCCCACATCCCCTCCAACACATGTTGTTTCCTGTCTTGCTAATTTTGGCCATTCTAACTGGTGTAAGGTGATATCTCAATGTGGTTTTAATTTGAATCTCCCTGAGGGCTAGTGATGATGAACATTTTTTCATGTGTCTGATAGCCATTTGCATGTCTTCATTGGAGAAGTTTCTGTTCATATCTTCTGCCCATTTTTTTATATGATTGTCTGTTTTGTGTGTGTTGAGTTTGAGGAGTTCTTTATAGATCCTGGATATCAACCTTTTGTCTGTACTGTCATTTGCAAATATCTTCTCCCATTCTGTGGGTTGCCTCTTTGTTTTCTTGACTGTTTCCTTTGCTGTGCAGAAGCTTTTCAATATCAGCCACAGCAACTTCTTTCAAGATATGTCTCCAAAGGCAAAGGAAACAAAAGCGAAAATAAACTTCTGGGACTTCATCAAAATCAAAAGCTTCTGCACAGGGTGCATTATTTTCTTAGAAATAAGTGACTTTCGGGTACTTTTAAAAGGAGGCAATTCACATATAATGTGTTGTGCAAGTTTCTGAATCAGGAAGTGGAATTTACTAAATATCTGGCATCATTGTTTTCAAATCTTAGTTCCCCTTTTAATTTTCATTTTCCACTCTTTCCCTTGTCCTAGTGAGAGAGAGAGAAGAAAATAGCCTCTAGGCAGTCTTCTAATTCCCCTACCCCAAATCCTCCTTTCCCCTAAGTAACCCGCCCCTCCAATCTGCCTCTAGGAGAACTTCCTTTCTTTGAATCTCAAGTTCGCAGGCTCCACTTCCTCCAGCTCCCACTCTGAGGCTGAGTCAAGTTGGGAAGGGAGCCTCACCGCAGTCCAGACTGGGCCTGTGGGGTCAAGGCTACCCTCTTTGTTGTTCTAACTCCCCTGACAGAGAGCCAAGTTGTTCTAACTCCAAACCAGAGGGCCAAGTCTCCCTTAACTGGTAGCACATTCTGTTCGCAAACCTCTAATCCCCTAACCCGCCTCAGGATGGGACCCCTGAGCGGCAGAAGGATAAAGGATGTGTCTTCAATTTGCCAGAAGGTAACTCTCTCTGGCATCAGGTTAATCCATATGAAAGACAAGGCTGGTCATTCTTCTGTCACAACCACATTTTCCCTTTGATTCTCTGGCCTCTCCTTGCACTCCACTCGACTCATGTCTCTACCTGATTCCTAAATGTACTTCCGAAGGTTCTGACCTCAGCCCTTCCCTGACAATTTCTGCCCAGGGATCCCTTCTGCTATCACATCTGCCCCTAATTCCATCCAAGGATTTGCCTCCAGGATGATGGCCTTTCTGGTTCTAATTCTTCGTGCCCAGCACTGCTGAAAATCTCCTCCAGGCTGTCCTCCCAGTGACTTGGGCCTAATAAATTATGTATAAGGTCAACTAGCCATGTCTTCCCCAAACCTCCAGACCTTCCTGTTTCTGTAGCAAAACCACCTTTTTCTTTTCCAAGCTCAAAACATCAGTCACTTGGGACTACTTTCTCTTTTCCTTCCTCTCTGAGATTCTTCCCTCCCTACTGTTCCCCAGTCCGATCAAATATTTCTTCAGCTCTCTTCCACCCATCTTTTCTTTTCTGGTGCTACCATCTCCCTAGCTTGACTCTATCACTCAGGCATGGAGATTATGGTGACCTCCTGACACCTCCCTGTCCCGCCTCCCACTGCTTCCCCAACTCAACTCCAAGCCAAACTTCCTAAGACACTGCTTGGATCCTGTCATTCCTCCACTCACACTGAGAGGAGTTCTGTCAAACCCATTGCTCCCAGTCAGGCATTCCGAGCCTATCATCTGACCCCAAGCTACCTTTCAAGCCCCAATTCTATTGCTTTGTAATAGAAATTTAGAATTCAGTTCAGGAGATATTTTGACCAATCTATAATCCTTCCTTTCTCCACAGTTTGGCAGAACCTCTTCTTTCATCTTTCTTTGCCTCTATATAAGTTTACTACCACCCACCCCTTAAGTTACCATAACCAGGTTTCCAGAGATGACTTTGTTTCAAATGGCACTTAACCCATTCTTTTCTATTTGACTGTCTTCATGTCTTCATGTCAAGGGTTAAAGTTTTTGTCTTATGTATCTGTTTATACCCCCACATTTCCTGGCACATATTCAGTACCTAAGATATACTTGCTTAATGAGGAAATGAATGAACAGTTAGATCAAGTAGCCAGCTTTCCTGCCTCTGAGCAGAATTCACTTAGGAACGGCCAAGTGGCTCTGTCATCAAAATCAGTCTGTTTTGGCAAAGATGGCTATATACAGCTACCATTTTGAAGTGTAGCTTTTGTCTCTAATGAAGCAAAATTTAAATTATGATAATGTTTTAGTGGAGAAGATATCAGAAAAAAAAGTTGCCATGTGGGTAAAAGTGGGGCCAACTCTTCTGCCTTTGGTAGTTATTTTCATTGTCTGTATGGCATACCCTTATGCCTTTTTTTCTGGTAATGGACCCTGTATATTTTCTTTGCCCCCCACTATCTTCCAGTCACACGAATGGGAAGGTAATAGGTAGGCTCTAGTCTTAGGAGTCTATTTTCACTTGAGCACTGGGCCCAAGTGACATCAGTTATATCCTTCACAGAGACTTTCTGTTGGAGCTAGAAAGGAGGTGGCTCTAAGGATATTACCCCAGAACTACCATGGACCACCTCTCTGACTAGAAACCAATGGCCTCCTTATTGCCCAAATCCATGATTTGGGAATCCAAATACCATTCACCTAGGTATCTTTAACTTCATATATCCAAAAATGGAGCTCCTTCTCCCTTGGATGTATCTGTCTCCCATTCTTTTATATCAAAATAAATGGCACCAGTATTCAACTGATTACTCAAGCAGAGAAGCCAAGAGTCATCCTTTTTTTTTTTTTTTTAAGATTTTATTTATTTGCGAGAGAGAGAGAGAGAGCAAGTGAATACACACAAGCAGGCAGAGAGGCTGGCAGAGGCAACGAGAGAAGCAGTTTCCCTGCTGAGCAAGGAGCCCGATGCGGGACTCGATTCCAGGACCCTGGGATCATGACCTGAGCCAAAGGCAGCGGCTTAACCCACTGAGCCACCCAGGTGTCCCATCATCTTTGATTCCCCCTTTCTTTCATTTCACATAGCTAATCTTTCAGCAAATTCTGTTGATTCTAGCTCCAGATCTGGCCCTTTCCTTATCTTCTTGGTCACCAACCCAAGATCAAGGCACAATAGCTGGTCACCCTCAGTTCAAATGTCACTTCTTTAAGAGGTCTCACCTGGAAGCCCTATAAAGATTTCTCCCTCTTCCTACCTGCACTTTCTTGCTTCATCCTATTTATTTCTTTATGGTGCTTGTGACAATGCATAGCTATCTTGTTTAATTTGTTGGCTTTGCTTCCTTTTACTGGAACATAAGCTTCTCCCAGAGTAGACTCTCTTGCTGGTCTTCTGGTCTGTGTTTAGCAGGTCCAAAGCACTCGATACATTTTAATGGAATAATTATAATAAATTAATTCTCTATGCAAAATTTCCAGTTTTCTTGAAATTTCTCCTCCTTTGACATCTCAGACATAGTATTGTCTGTTTCTTCTCCTTCCTTCTTTTAAAAGAAAATGTTCTCCAAATACCTCCTGGGTGGAGTTCTCAGCCTCCATAGTTTCTGACCTCCTCAATGTCCTTTCTCACTCAAGCTGATCTACTTTCAGTTCTCATTGCAGACCACTTCTTTCTTTTCTTTTCTACAGCACTCTCCTGCTTGAAAACATCCATTGTTCTATGCACTGTATACAATCAAGTCCGGGCTAAAAATTCCTCATTATCTACCCCAAACCACCTTTCTGACTCATTCTGACTATACCTCTCCCTACCTCCTTTCAAATCTTCTCCTCCCCAGCAGTCCTAAATTAAATAGCATTCCTGGTGTCCATCTTGTGCTTTCCTTCTCTGTCACAAGGACTCCTACTAATTATATTGTCTCCCATTGCTCTAGTTGTGTGTATTTCTTATGGCACTTAATTCTGCTTTGTATTATACCTATTTGGTGTGATTCTATTTATCTTAATAACTCATAAACTCCTCAAGCACAGGAACTGTGTCTGATTCATGTTTTTAAACTACATAGGTCTGATACAGTGCCCAGCACATGTCTACTGAATGTTAACACACACTGTCAGAGTGCTTAGGGTTGTGGGGGACTGGGTCCTGATTCCAGCTCGCTTGAACAATTAATACACCTCACTAACACTTGATTTCCTGAAAAATGGGAAGAAATGGTGCCTAACTTACACAGTTGTTGTGACCATGAAATAAAATTGTGCACATAGAGCATTTGGTACCTAACGAGTGTTATTGACCCTTTCGTTGATCCTGTGGGTATAACATTTAGAGAACCCACTAAGCATGGAAATCTGCCTTCCTTTTCCATACTCTGTGTGTACCCATTCAATGCCGTGTGTTTATGAAGAGCCCAAGGATCCTGATTACCTTGCAGATGGACTTGGCCAACTTAGCAGCTCCTGGAAGTAGCCTTGCCACCATTGCTTCTTAGAGTCCTGCTACTTGTGCTTGGCAAAACTGAGCACTAGGGTATCTAGTATCATTTAGAGTTTCTTGATTTCAAGACTTTGCTCTAGTGGTAGTTTCCCTGTGGACTCTGCTATCATGTTTGGCTAGTCCACATTGTCTCAGAATTCCTGAGTCAATTCCTTTCTATTATTACTTCATTTTCTAGCTAAAAGCCTAGTTCATATCTTGCTATCTACTGATAGATTCATGGAGAAAGAAAATGTGGTATAGGAATGTCTGGGTTGCTCAGTTTGCTAAGCATCTGCCTTTGGCTCAGATCGTGATCCAATGGTCCTGAGATCGAGTCCTGTGTCAAGTTCCCTGCTCAGTGGGAGCTGGCTTCTCTCTCTGCCTGCCATTCTCCTAGCTTGTGCCTTCTCTCTCTCTCACTGACAGATAAATAAATAAAATTTTTTTTAAAAATTAAAAAAAATGTGTTATATACATACAGTGGAATATGATTTAGCTTTTTGAAAGAAGGAGACTTTGCCATTTGTGACAATATGAATGAACTTAAAGGACATTATGCTAAGTGAATTAAATCAGACACAGAAGGACAAATGTTACATGATATCTCTTACATGAGGATTCTAAAATAATCAAACTCAGAAGCAGAGAGTGAAATGGCATTTGCTGGGGGCGGCTGCGGGAAGGGGGGAAACAGGGAGGTATTAGTCAAAAGGTCTCAATTTATGCAAGATAAATATCTTTGTTTTACTGCAGATAAAAATCTACAGTACAGCATAATGACTGAAGTTAACAATACTGTATTGTATACTTAAACATTTGCTAAGAAGGTAGATCTTACATGAACTGTTTTTATCACACACACACACCCAATAGTAACAGCAACAGCGACAACAAAGAGAGCAGGAGAAAATTTTTGTGTACATCCGTTTGTATGCCAATCATACCTCAATTAAGTGTTGGTTTAAAGAAAAAGGTCCTGATTCCCACCTTCCCTAGTAACTGAAAAAGAAGAGGATGATGGGATGTCATAAAACTTCACCAACCTATGTACTGTTCTGCTCCATTAAGAGGAATGTGTTTTTAAAATGTTCTAAGATCCTTGGTTGGGAGGAAGGCTGTTACCTGTAAAGTGCTTGCTTCCTGGCTTGTTGTTCTCTGATAGACTGGGAGCTAGACACTATATTTGGTCACAGAGGAATTTAACTTTCTATTAGTTGTGTGGCTTGACCGAACAGCAATTCGTTTGTGGTTTGCCTTGTAATTTCCAGGTTTCTCATATCCCTAAGAAATATTGAGTAATATACTGTGGGAACAGACTTAATTCAATTGAGCTCCCCTTTGGAGGAAAGGCCATAAGGACATCATGAGTCTGTTCTATTATTACCCAGTTGCTCCTGTCCATAATGGATGTTTATGATTCATTGCCTATTGAAGAACCACTTTTATGGAAAGCTGCCAAGATCTTTGGAAAATCCAAACAAAATGTCTTACTCCCTGGTTTTGGGATAAGAACTGAAGGGCTGATTTTCAAGTTGCTCAGGGCCACACATCAAGCTGTTGATAGAAAAGTCCAAGGGGACTTAGGAAGTTAATCCTAGGCCTGGGAGTTTGGAGTGCCAACTTTGGAACCCAGGCCTTACCAAAGTTCTCAGAGGAGAAGTCCTTCCACGGGGCGCCTGGGTGGCTCAGTGTTGAGCCTCTGCCTTCAACTCAAGTCATGGTCTCAGGGTCCTGGGATTGAGCCCTACATCAGGCTCTCTGCTCAGCGGGGAGCCTGCTTCCCTTCCTCTCTCTCTGCCTGCCTCTCTGCCTACTTGTAATCTCTGTCTGTCAAATAAATAAATAAAATCTTAAAAAAAAAAAAAAAAGAAGTAGTCCTTTCTGAGGCCAGGCGGGGAGGAGGGGTGATGCAGGGGCTACAATAGATCTTGTGGAATGTTTTAAGACCTGGGCCAGATAGTGTCTATCTCAAGATGCCACTGCTCAACTTCATTCTGGAACGCTAGTCTCAAATGACGTTCCATGTAAATGTTAAGGAGTACAAGTTTGGGAAATGCTTGCTTAAGCAAAGATAAACATGTTTCTTTATTGTAAGATTTCTACAAATCTTTACGATTCTACAAATTCATTACAATTCACTGTGAATTTCAGTAGAATATTGCTTTTTTTTTTCAAATTTATTTGACCAAAATGTCTCCTCTTACTTTTTAATAGTTAAGTTTTCAGGATCTGAAGAATCATTACTGGGTTTATGAAATTCCAGCCTGGAGATAAACCTAGGAAGCTTGATCTGACTCCAAACTGGCTTTGATTTTGGGAGTCTCTGGGATATTTTGATGCCACTTCAGAGTGAATGGCAGGTTCAACTTTGGTTATCTTTGTCTTTCCCTCTGTGTTTTGGGTCTAGCTGTGTTTTGGGACTGTGTTTTGGGACTCCAAAGCCTGAATGGCTCCAGAAGAGATTCAGTTTCATGAGGCCTTGTATCTGACTGGCCCCACTGGAGCTGTGGAAAATACCTGGTGAGAGCTAGTGCCACAAGCTCTGGAGCCGTGTAACTTGTGCAAGTTACTTGATTTCTGTCTCAATATCCTCATCTGTGAAATGGGGGTAACAATGGTATCTATCCCATGTGGTTAGGTGAGGATTTGGTGAACACACATGAAAGCACACAAAACAGTGCCTGGCACACAAGGAAGTGCTAAACACCGTTAGCTATTATTGGTTCTGGACTTCAGTCTTGAAAACTGCCCTATATATGGTGACGATGGGAGAGAAGCCTTTTACCTCAGCATTTGCTCAAGTCACTGGCTCTCAACTGGTGAATTCAGCCTAAGTGCAAATTAGCAACAAAATTTTCTCCCCCATGTAACATTGAGCCTCAAAACTGACCACACACAAATAGCATCATTAAGCAATGCCTAAAACCATACAAAAAAACCATACAAATGCCTAAAACCATACAAAAAACACAAATAAATTTTCTTTCTATCTGGTGAGATTGAGGTATGAATACCTGGGCTCTATGATTGTTTATGGAGCTGCACCCCTGTGTTTTTGAAATGTAGAAAATGAATATATTGTCTGCACAGAAACTAGAAGTATCCATAGGGCTGAGTACATTTTCTTTATCTTGTTCCATGATGGCCTCAGAACTGGCTTGTTCAATGTCATAGTTATTAGTGCTGAAATACTCATTGTGGGCTGCTTCCTTTTGCTCCAGCTTCAACAGTACAACTCTAAATGCAGGAGAATCCAGGATTTCTGACCCATTTTGGAATGATACCAGGTCATCCAAAGTTTAGAAGATATCTATGAATCAAGGATGGAAAACAGACTCTCCAATTCCTGCCATTGGTCTGGGCCATTTTTATTTTTTGGCCAAATAATACTATCAAAAGGTGGTTTGAGTTGGGATAAACTGGTTTTTCTTAACTAATTGAATTAAGTGAATTAAATAAAAGTGACAACTGAGTATGATTAAAGTTACATATTAGCTCTCACATCTTTCTCAAGCAAATGTGAGTGGAAGAGTCATTGCATTATCTTCATTGTAGATGGAAAATAAGACGATGACAAAAAGGAAAAAAATCTAGCTATGAACTCATTAGAAAGCCTTTCATCGATGCATAATTTGCACTAGTGATTGAGTTACTTTGCACCTAACATTTGATTATTTTCTTTTCTCTCATATCTTTCTACGTAATAAATGAATTATACATATAAATATTTAAAGTGGTATGTTTTAATATGTTAATAGTTAAAATCATATATTAATTCAAAAACTTAGGTTTTACAGGTGAGCTCAATGGAATTCTAGACTAGTAGAGTTACTGAAGAAGGTTTCCTAAATCTTAGGATAGCTAAAGTATTAAAAATTCTTGATTTACAGCAGAAATGTGATAAACAGTGTGATAACAGAGCTATCTCCTAAAGATCCCAAACTCGGATCAAACAGTTCTTATTAATAAAAGAAAACAGATTAATTTATATGTAGCTTAATAAGAAAACAGTCTGTGGGTTATGAAAGATACAAAGAAAACATGATTCTCAGATTTCTCCAAAGGAACTAAGATTTGCTTTGTTTTATTGGATAACCTAGGATGAAGGAAGTATATACCAACAAAAGAGAAAGTTACAATTAAAGTTATTTAAAGTAAATAAGTAAGTAAAATAAAGTAAATACACAAGTTTAATACACAAACCCATATGCTTACTCATTAAACAATTAACAAAATTATAATAAATAAATAAATACATACATAGATGTCCCACAAATAAATGTATATTAGTTATTCCATAAGATGCTATCTCTCATCAACAATCCTTGGTGCTGTGAATCCTTCTGTTTACCCCCAAGTCAAAGCAGTTTGAAGATCGACTGTGCAACAAAGGATGCTAGAGTTATATTTGGATTAAAATATAGAACCACAGAAATTGCACTGCTTGGTATAAATCTTAGAGAAACCCTTGCACTGTATGCATAAAGTAAAGCAGTATCATCTGTAATGCTTGAAAGTTTGTAATTTTAAAACACCCACCAGTGGGAGAAATGGACATATAGTAGTATATTCTTGGGTGGAACACACCCAATAGTCAAACTGAATAAACTAGATTTATATTTATGAATCTTGGAAAACAATATTTTTTAAAAATATTTTATTTATTTATTTGAGAGAGAATGAGAGAGAGAGAGAGCACAAGAAGAGGGAGGGTCAGAGGGAAAAGCAGACTCCCCGCTGAGCAGGGAGTCGGATGAGGGACTCTATCCCGGGACTTCAGGATCGTGACATGAGCTGAAGGCATGAACCATCCAGGTGCGTGCCCCGTAGAAAACAATATTAAGTGACAAAAAGAAGTTGCAGACTGATACTTTATGCTATGCTAAGAACTGGGTAATTTATTGTAAAAATTGATTAAAGATGCACAAAACCATACTATATGTTATTTGTGGGTGCATACTTTTCATATATATATTCATATATTTTTCACATGAGTTATATATATTCTGTGGTTATAGTATATAATATGTATATTATGTTTTATTATTATAAATTTATAGTAATATTTATATTATATAATAAAATAATACATATATGAAGATTGGTGACATATCAATTCAGGAAAAATTTATCTCTAGGAGGGAAGGAGAAGAGGTTCGGGGAAGAATTTATAGGAGACTTAAACTATATGCTTCAAATTTTATTCTTTCTTTTTTTTTTTTTAAGATTTTATTTATTTATTTATTTGACACAGAGAGAGAGCACAAGCAGGGGGAGCACAAGAGGGAGAAGCAGGCTCCTGGATGAGCAGCATCCTGGGGTCATGACCTCAGCCGAAGGCAGACACTTAACCGAGTGAACCACCCAGGTGCCCCCATAATGTTTTATTCTTAAATAACAAATATATTAATCATATATTAAATTTAAATTATCCGAGTGGTCAGATATTGTATATTACTCTCTGAACTTCTCATGTATAATATTTCATAATTTTTAAAAAAGGATGCAGTGATAGGTATAACTTCTTTTAGACTCCCCAGATTTGTTCCATCTTAAAGGGCAAGGAAACAGAAAAACAATCTTTGCCTTGGCTGTTCCAAGAAGGGTACATTTACTTAGCCAAATCCAGGACACAATCTAATCTCTTCCTTTGGACAGAAGAGACACAGTGGTTTATTACTGTTCAGAGAGAAGCTCGCAATCTGGAGGGACTTCTAGTTAATAGTTAATACTCCTGGAGTATTACTTCGGGGAATTCAAGTAATGCACTGTTGTTTGTAAATAAACTGGAGTCTGACCTTTCATCCAAGTTTATGTGTATTTGGGTGAGTCCTGCCCCATTTCCCTGGCCTTTCTCTTCCCCAGCTTTTCCCAGCTGGTGCCTCAGTTCTCTCCATCTGCAAATGCAGCTCCAGTGATTCCAAGCAGGAAGTCCCTAACTAGCTTCTCCCCTTTCCTCCCCACCTCTGGTCAGGCTTGGTAGGAGCCAGTTTTCCTGCTAGATTAATGCAGGATAAGGCCTCTGTGTGGGGCCCTAGGGAGACTGGGCCTTTGGCCACTCTTCACACCTGACTCAACTCTGGACCCATCTGGAAGCTGACTCCAGCCCCTAATCTTTAAGTCCTTTCTTGCTGCCAATAATTTAGCCAATGCTGTTCATGAATTCTTAAGATTCTATTGCACTTGGGAAAAATACATTTGTCTTGTATTTGGCTTAACTACCACTTCCCCAGATGAGGCCAGATCTCCTGATGTTAGATGCTCTGCTCATATCCTGGACTTGTTTGAGGTCTCATTCCAGCTTCAGTTAAGTAATTAATTTCATAATTAGTTTAATGTTTGCTTCCTTTGCTGTAATATCAGCTCCATGAAAGCTTGGATTATGTTCCCATCGAGATAAGCAGTACCAGTCACAGAATAAATATATTGATTAATGAAAGCATGAGTGAAAGTAAACTTTCCCATATACAGAAAATTGTATATATATATTTTAAGAATAAAAATGGAATGTATTAAAATTTTAGTTCTTACATGTTGTTCCTTTTTAATTTTTTGAAAAATTTCAAACATATATTCAGAAGATAAATGATTTTAATGAACTCTTTTTTTAAAGATTGATTTATTTATTTGAGAGAGAGAAAGAGTATGTGCTAGGAAGGGGCAGAGGGAGAGAGAGAATCTTCAACAGCCTCTCGGGGGAGTGTGGAACCCAATGTGGGGCTCGATTGATCCCATAACCCTGAGATCACGATCTGAGCTGAAATCAAGAGTTGGGCACTTAACCAACTAAGCTACCTGGACATCCCAATTATAAACTCTTAATATGAGTACCTCTTTAGGAGTATTAACAGTGATTAACAATTTGTCATATTTCATCTTTTTTAATCTATTTTTTATCTTTGCTGAAGTATTCAAACCAAATTCTAAACGCTAGGACATTTCACTCCTAAATACTCCACTATACAGTTCTACACACACACACACACACACACAGCTCATTTTCCTAATGGCACCTAAAAATTTACAATAATGCATCCTCCTAACATACAATCTATTTGTAGTTTCCCTGATTGTCTCTTTATAATTGCAAAAAAAAAAAAAACTTTCTGCAGTTGATTACTTTCAGGATCAACATTTTTGGTGAGACTACATTGTAAGTGGCACCATGTCCTCCAGACTGCATCACCCAAGGAGTGTCGTAGCTAGTTATCTCACTGTTAGTATCGACATGATTCATTAGCGTGGTCAAGGCAACAGCTTGTTCTCTCCAATAGAAGGTTTTTCTTTTCTGTTTATAACCAACAGGTAATCAGTGCTTGGCACCCTGTAAATATGTATTTCCCATTGGCCTTTCTTCTAGAATTTTGTCATCTCTTGATGGCCATAACCCAAATCAATTATTTCATTAAGGATCACAAAACAGATGTTTTTGGAGTCTATCACTTCTTCTACATGTATCAGCTGGAAGTGTTCTATAAAGCAGTACTTTTTGACATTACTTAGAACTACTTGGATACTTCTAAATATAAAATATTCTTTTCTGGAACACCTGGGTGGTTCAGTGGGTTAAGCCTCTGCCTTCGGCTCAGGTCATGGTCTCAGGGTCCTGGGATCGAGCCCCACATTGGGCTCTCTGCTCAGCAGTGAGCCTGCTCCTCCCTCTCTCTGCCTGCCTCTCTGCCTACTTGTGATCTCTCTCTCTCTGTGTCAAATAAATAAATAAAAATTCTTTAAAAAAAAATTCTTCTCCAGGAAAGGCACAATAAATGTTTATCTTCTCCCTTTAATTACCATCGTAGAAATAGTTTATGCACAAGCTATTTGCAGTGGGCACAGATTATTTTTTGAGGAGTTTCTCTTTATTTATTTGTGTCCTTTTGATGGGCATTGTTTTTGCTGTTATAATTATGTTGTGTTGAAAATTCCTAGACATGCATATGCAAACATTTCTGCAGAGTAACTTCCTAAAAGAAGAATTTCTGGGCCAAAGTGTGTGCACACACTCAAAGTTTTGATAGATCCTGCCAAATTGCCTTCAAGGAATTATATCAATTCCCACCTGCAACAAAGCTTCAATGAGAATGCCAGTTTTCTCATACACTCCCCAATACTGTATGGAATCAATGTTTATAATCTTTATCATCTGATACTTTAATGACATTGGCACCAGCCTTCCTTGGCTTGCTTCTCTGGGCCCCCACTGAGCCTTTTTGCAAAATGACTGCACAGAAGCACACTGGAATTGCTCTGCCTACAGGTATGTTTGGTAGTATTACATGCATTTGTCACGGCACCTGGGGACCAAACAGAAGTGAGGAAATTAGAATATTTTTCTACCAGTTCCCATCTATTTCCCATCTTTCTACCAGTATCCATCTATCAATGGATTGATCACTTCCCTCAAGGTCTCTGAGACTTCTAGCTCAGCCTGTGAGCTTGCTCCCTGTCCAGGAGGAAAGCCTCATGTGGAGAGTGATGAGTGTTCTCAGTCATCGGTGAGGTGAAAGCTGAGAGAATATGGATGGGGCACCAACCAAGTTGGCTATAAATCTCTGTCAGGGTAGCACACTTCATGCCCAAAGAAGCAAAATACAATATTTTTGACATTGCCACATAGAGCAAAACATAGTTGAGAAACAGATGGAAGACAGAGAGCTCTTGAAACAGAGATATAAATAAAGTTTTACAGGATTGGCAAACACTGTATGGAAGGGGATGAGAGGGGCCGAAAGAAAGAAACCATTTACTAAGTTTATCTTTGGTAGGCACTTTGCAAACCTCGTTGTAACCCATGATAATGTTTTGGTACATGAAGTCAACTTTGGACAATTCCAAATCATTTTGGGCCAAGGAGACCACGAGGTAAGGGAATTTGGGAGAGAGAACAGGGAGGGGGACTTTTAGAGTGGACAAGAAGAAAGATGATTCTCTTAACCCCCCCTGGAGAAGGTTTTCATCAACTTCTTAGGAGAAACTGGAAGTTTATGTAAGAACCTCACTTTATAAAAACTCACTATATAAAAACTATACATTTTTATATAGTTTATGGGATATTTTAAGTTAACCCAGTCATTCTCAACTAATTCTCCTATGATGTTCATATAAAGTCCTGAGTTAAAGAACGCTTGTAGGCACAGTTAACATTTATTCATATGCTTAATTAATTAATTAATCATATTCTCTCATTCCAATAGGTAAATACTACTGCTCAAAAGACAGTGAAGGGATCTGGAGTCACACCACTTGCATTTGAACCCCATCTCTACTAGCCACTAGACTGTGTGACCTTGAGCACTTTTCTCAACTTCTCTGAGCTTCTGTTTCTCATCTGTGAGATTAGGAACCTACCCCCAGGAATGTGGTGAAGATTAATTGAGCCTCTCTAAACGCCGGGCATAGTATGAGTACTCCATAAATGTCAGGTGTTTTGTAAGAATAGCAGTTCTGGGAAGCCACAGTTCTAGAAGTCAAGGTTCAGGGGCTCTGAATAACTGGCCGAGCAGCTGTCCTCACAGAAGCTCGCTTCATCCCGCCTTCCTGCCATCTGCGCATGCCCACACCCTAAAGGGCGTGCACGCTATGGGGTCCGGGCCCTGGCTTCCAGGCCTATGGACAAGCTCAAAGTCACTCATTTTGAAGGAAAAGACTTGAGGGCTGTGAGTCTTTATTGGTTTAATAAAGAGTAGAGACTTGTGCTGAGGAAAGTGCCCCTAGAGAGGCCCAGAGGAAGCACACCTTGTGGGAATTGGCTGACGTTGTTCTTGACTCTGGTAATAACGGCTACGGCCACTTTGTCCCAGGCTGGGAGGTCATGTCCCATGCACGCAAGAGTGACCGTGGTGAAGAGAACAGAGCTGCCTCGTCGCATCAGAGCACAGCACTATCTGGCATATTTAAGGCCTTTCAAAAACAAAAACAAAAACAAAAACCAACCAACCAACCCCAAAGAATCGAGAATATACTTCTTTGGCATTACTAGTGTATGAGTTCAGATCAGAAGGAACGAGATCGGTTTTCCTGAATGTATCATGCTATCTATGAGACAGGCTAAACAAGAATGTGGGCTCTTCGGAGGCGGAAGCCAGTGTGGAGTGGAGGATTTCATGTTCTTTCATGATAAAGAACTTTGGTGAAAGCTTTGGGACACAGATCCATTTCTTCTTGCACCAACTTCTGTTCAATGCAATCTTTTCTCCCTTATTTCATCCCTGAGTAATATGACTCTTAGGGCCAAGAGAAGTTATGGAAGTATCATAATTTAGTAGAAATATATTGAAGGCTCTTGCTGAGATAATAAAAATCGTATCAATGTCAGGCTCTTTTCTATTCCCCTCTGTTAAGAGACACTTGAATAAACGCATAGAAAATTCTTTAATGGAAAATAGTTAAAAATGTTAATGTCAGGGATGCCTGCCTGGCTCAGATGGTTAAGTGTCTACTTTTGGCTCAGGTCATTATCCCAGGATCATGAGCCCCTCATAGAGCCAATCATAGGGCTCTCAGGTCAGCAGGGAAGTTTGCATCTCCCTCTCCATCTGCCTCTCCTTCAGCTCAGGTCTCTCTCTTGTGCGTGCTCCCTCTCAAATAAATAAATAAATAAATCCTTAAAAAATGTTAATGTCACAAACCACTGAAGGAAAAAAAAATCTCATTCAAAAATACTATGTTTGGGGGACCTGGCTCATTCAGTCCATGGAGCTTGCAGCTCTTGATTCCAGATTTATGAGTCCAAGCCCCATTTTGGGTGTAGCGATTACTTAAAAAAAATACTGTGTTTAAACACTGACAATCTTACTTTTTTAAAATAATATTTTATTTATTTATTTGACAGACAGAGATCATAAGTAGGCAGAGAGGCAGGCAGAGAGAGAGAGGGAAGCAGGCTCCCTGCTGAGCAGAGAGCCTGATGCAGGGCTTGATTCCAGGACCCTGAGATCATGACCTCAGTCGAAGGCAGAGGCTTAACCCACTAAGCCACCCAGGCGCCCTGACAATCTTACTCTTTATTCATACACACTTTGTGGATGATAATTCTGAGGATCAGATCATGTGAATACCTGGTTGGAGTTGCCCATTAGAATTTAAGGGCAGGGGTGGAATGCTTAAGGAGAGAGACCGTCAGTATGGGGAAATCTTGGTCTTGGGAAGGGATTAAGGAGCAAGTCTGAGGATCAGGACTTTGTAATTTTGTAAAAAGACCACCCTCCTTGAAGTGCCTGCGTGGCTCAGTCTGTTAGTTGTCTGACTCTGTGTTTCAACTCAGGTCATGAGCTCCGGGTCATGAGATGGAGCTCCACCTCAATCTTCATGCTCAGCTTGGAGTCTGCTTGAGATTCTCTCTCTCCTTCTCTCTCTGCCCCTCCCCCTCCTCTCTCTCTCTCAATAAATAAATAATTTTTTTTTAAAAAAGACCATTCACCTTAAGACTTTATGCTCAATGGAAAGACACTTATCATATTATCTCACTGGTATGAGGAATTTGAGAAACAAAACAGAAGATCATAGGGGAAGGGAGGGAAAAATGAAACAAGATGTAACCAGAGAGGGAGACAAACTGTAAGAGACTCTTAATTTCAGGAAACAAACTGAAGGTTGCTGGAGGGCGGGGGAGGGATAGGGTGGTTGGGAGATGGACATTGGGGAGGGTATGTGCTACGGTGAGTGCTGTGAAATATGTAAGACTGATGAATCACAGACCTGCACCCCTGAAACAAATAATACATTATATGTTAACAAAAAAGATAAAAGAAAAAAGAAAAAGATTACACTCAATACATGTCTCTCTTTGGAAGTATGACAGCAAAGAGAAGAAAAAGGAATAAAGAACCTCTCTGAAGAAATGAAAACTCATCAATCTTTGTTTTCTGCTATGTTCGCTGGGATATTAAGAGTTAATTAGTTTATAAGAAACTACCACTCTTAAAAAAAAAGAAAAGAAAAGAAAAGAAAGGAACTACCACTCTCGAACTATAGTTTTTCTACAAAAAGCAGAGATATAGAACCTGTTCTAGTTACTGAGTTTGTTGCTATTTTTTTTTGTTTGTTTGGAATCTTTTCCCCAGTTTATGTTTCAGATATGAATAAAAGTCCACAAATGGAATTTGGTAGCATTCCACGTTGAGACATAAACAACATGTAGTCAAATCCCAGTTCTCCCTGAGCTGTTAGCCTGGAGTTTCATTTCCTAATGCCCCCACTCTCCCCCCTTCGCTGCTCAAATGGTCAGTCCTCTGGCTCTTTTCTTTTCAAGTGTCTCCTGTCATGTTGTTTGTTCCTAAAGTTTTGGGGGGCTTTGTCCTTCACATACTCAGCTGATGTGAATGCCTTAATTCATAAGACATGGGCAACCTGAGCTTTCCTGACTTCCGTGCCTTCCAAGGCCAGGGGTGTGAAGCTAGCCATGGTATTGTGTGCATGCAACGGCCATTGTCCAGTCCAGAGAGAACACACAGCTGGTTTTTTGTTTGGTGAAATGTCAGAATCATTGCCTCCTACAAAAGTGGGCAGGGACAGTAAATTGGGCTAGAAAGAGATGGACAATTCATTATTCTAATCATCATGTCTTTATAAATCACTTGTGTCCCTCAGATGGGAAACCAGGTATAAGTGGAAAATCTGGGGGGGGGTCAAAGAAATTTAAAGAAAGGAAATAAAAGGAAAAAGTCACATTCGGTGTCTCAGGTAAGTCATTTTAGATTAGTTCTCATAGGAAGAAAGAAAGAAACAAAAGGAAAGAGGGAGAGAGGGAGGGAAAGAAAGAAAGAAAGAAAAGGAAAGGAAAGGAAAGAGAAGAAAAGAAAGAAATGAACAAACAAGGATTGTTGCATGGATGCCAAACAACGATAGTTTCAAACGAAGATAGAACGAACACAAGAGGGGGGGCATGGGTGGCTCAGCTGGTAAAGCAACTGCCTTCAGCTCAGGTCATGATCCTGGAGTCCCCGGACTGAGTCCCGCATTGGGCTCCCTGCTCAGCGGGGAGTCTGCTTCTCCCTCTGACCCTCTCCCCTTTCATGTTCTCTCTCTCACTCTTTCTCTCTCTCTCAAGTAAATAAATAAAATCTTTTAAAAGCTTTTTAAAAAGGACTAACACAAGAGCTGTGTTAGGTTATAAGAAATCAAAGGGGTGCAATAACCACATAGAATGTACAGTCCTGCCTTAGGTCAAACAACTGAGTGAATAA
Organism: Mustela putorius furo; assembly: GCF_011764305.1. NCBI lineage: Eukaryota > Metazoa > Chordata > Mammalia > Carnivora > Mustelidae > Mustela > Mustela putorius. The sequence continues at coordinate 7,300,787 of NW_025421290.1, read as the reverse complement.
GAATATGGACCGCATATGAGATGACGTTATGGAATTTCTACTACTTTTGTTAAGTGTGGCCATGTCATGTTTGACCGTGTATGAAGAGTGTGTTAATATTAGGACACAAGATGAAACGTAGGATGTATGATGTTTGTAATTCATATTAAATATTTGTCAGCATTTAAAAATAAATATCAAGAATATGATAGCAGTTAGTCTATAGGATGAGAATGGAAAGTAAAACCTTAACTTTATCTGTTGGGAATTCATTCAGTCAAGATGATCTGCAGATGATTTCTTACTTTTCTGAAAGTTCTTCTGTTTTTAAATAAAAGGAAGTGTTTGGGGGCCTCTGGGAGTAATCATATTATAGGGAGCCCAAAGGGAGTATCAGAGATGATTGAAAAGTTCCCATAAGCCACATAAATTCCCTCTACTCATTACCCCAAGCAGATGTGTAGAGTAGTTTGCGCAGTTAATTCTCTGTTTGCTGGGACTATATTGGTCTTAGCACTGAAAATCCCACACCACAAGAAACCCCTCAGGTAGCCAATGAACTCCAAGAGGCAGGGAAAAAAAGAAAAAAAAAAAAGATTAGTTCTTATAGGTACAGTTTCTGAGACCTTTGCAAATGTGGGACATGCAGGGAACTGGAGGTGGAAGATGGACAAGGTGTCTACAAAGTTCTACTGGTGCTTCAGGGCTAAAAGCAGGTTATTTTAGGATCAGAAATATGTACTTTGGAAATGTGCCTATTTTCTGCATTGGATTTTCCATAATTATTTCTCATGTTCTCCCTTATTTAGTCAAGTATTTTTTTAAATATCAGTGATAAACTGCAACAAAATTGAGAGTAACAAGAGTACACATTTACAAGTACAGAAAAAATATTAAATCAGTTTCAACTGGGTCAAAGGGAACTAAAGCATGGGGGTGCAACTATTGAGTCAGAGCTTCAGTTGGCAATAAATATGTGGAAAACCTAAAGGGACTCCCATTCTGGAGTGACTTCCTGGGACTTTTGTTTTCTGCTAGAATCTTGGAAGATTCGTGTTTTACTCGGAAGGGAGGCTGTTTCCCATTACATACTTCGTTTAACTTCACACATATGATACTAAATTATGTTTACAAACTGCTTAATAGAAAAATCGGATACTTAAGGATATTTTACTTCATCTTTTCAAAGAAGAAGTGTATGTTAGGTTACTGTTTGTACAAATCCAAGTTTTGGTATAGTTCATTTGCTAAAGGATGGTGGAAGAGAGATACTCTTATGTGGTTTATCATCTGGAAATCTTAATGGTAGATTTCAACTTGTTCCTGTTTTGTTTTTTCTTTTCCCTGGAATAAATTTGACTTTGTTTTGTATCATTATAACTACTGGTCAAGACCATAAAACGGGCAGAACCATGATATTTCATACCCTTTTATTTGTACTTTTGCGGGAAAAGCTCTCAGGAATAATATTATTAGCAGACTAAAAATGTTTCCCCAGGATGTTTGACTTTTTTTTTTTTTAAGATTTTATTTATTTATTTGACAGAGAGAGATTACAAGTAGGCAGAGAGGCAGGCAGAGAGAGAGAGGAGGAAGCAGACTCCCTGTTGAGCAGAGAGCCCGATGCGGGACTCGATCCCAGGACCCTGAGATCATGACCTGAGCCGAAGGCAGCGGCTTAACCCACTGAGCCACCCAGGCGCCCCGGATGTTTGACTTTTTAAGACTAATTTATAATCTAAAAACTACAATGTACAACTTTTATTTAAAATGTGATCTACACTGTCACAGTTGTGCCAAATGGCCTTCCTCTGTCATTCCCTTAAAAGAAAACTTCTTCCTTCTTTCTTCTTTCTACTCCACTGCCTAGTCCAAAGAATTCCAAGTAGTAGCCTTCCTGTATATTATTATGATTTATAAGAACGATTTATAATGTACATTACTCTTTTTAAAAAATGATCGGGGGTGACTGCTTTTTTTGTAGAAGCTTTTGTCAAAAGCTAAATAATGAATAATAAGAAATGTTCATGTTTTTGCAGGGGGAGCAGTGAGTGGACAGAGAAATAAAAAGGTCATTGATGAAGATAGTGCTTTTGTGTAGGGATCCCTCTCCTGCCTGAAGGACAGAGACTGTGTGTGGCTTTCTGGTAACAATGCTCTGAGGGGCCTCCCCTCTGGGAACTCATCGTTCAGAGGAAAAGTGAGGTAAGTATACCAACAACTATAGTTCTAAACAAATGAGCAATTTATTAAGTTTTATAGGTTATTTAAAAAAGAAATACAGCTGTAGGATTGTCAAGTACAAAGAGTAAAGTGAATTAACTGCCAAGGAATAGTATCAAATTTTAGTTACAGATGATGACTCAAGTTTTTGCTGAAATGTTAGACTTTTTTCACCTTCTAATCAATTGGATACGTTCTAACCAGTTTAAAAAGAACCAGACTTGAATGTGGGTGTATGAAAAAATTGTTTCCCAATATCTGGTTGTTTGGGGTACATGTCACAGTAAAAGGAAGAACAAAGAGGGTTTGCTTGGAATCAGGCTCTTGTGGTTGTTTTTCTCCCAGGGTGATAGTTTTTGGGGACAGATACAAGGGTTAAGGAAGAAATCTTAAAAGCACTAGAATGTTCTTATTAGCAGTCCCTGAGTTGCTTCACTGAGTGTAAAGCTAAGAAATCTCCTATTATCTGATTATTGGTCCAAGTGTTGACAACCCATTTAGCTTACTGACAATTATATAAAGAGAATATATATATTCTCTTTATGGAGGGGGGAGAGAATTGAGTCAGAATTTAAAGCTATGAAAAGGTGACACAGTTAAAACATAAATGTCTTCCTTAGGAGTCTATCATTATTGGGGCGCCTGGATGGCTCAGTGGGTTAAGCCTCTGCCTTGGGCTCAGGTCATGATCTCAGGGTCCTGTGATAGAGCCCCACATCAGGCTCTCTGCTAAGTGGGGAGCCTGCTTTCCCCTCTCTCTCTGCCTGCATTGCTGCCTACTTGTGATCTCTCTCTGTCAAATAAATAAATAAAATCTTTAAAAAATAAAAAAGGATAGATCATTATTGAAAGGGAAGATAGCAGATTGCGGAGAGCTGAAATGTCTCAGGTCAACAATCAGAGCATTATGGGGCTCAGAGCATCCCCCTTCAAAGCTTGTCTCATGGGCCTTCCTGAGCCAGAGGATGGACGATTATCTCTCAGAGCCAGACGGTATGAGGGGAGAAAATCCACCCCAGGGGAAGACAAATGTTTTGTAATAAGTGTGAGCAATTGGCTGAGGGGAACAATTACTTTTATCCCTGCTACCGAGCCTCTGGATTCTGCCAAGTATATTTATGCTCCTTGGCAAACACTGGATTTGAATTTCTTGGCAAAACATATGCACAGAAATCTCTTTTACAATATCTAGTAAAAGATCCTACTTTGTAAACACTCATTCTACAGAGTTTAAAAGTTCCGGGGGTGGGGTGGGGGTGGGATTAAATCACATAGACCTCCTTAAATCTTCAGAGAGCAAAAAATTCTTCATGAAAAGGGAACATCCGGGTAGCTAACAGGAAGGAGTCTGTTTGGAGGGTATTTGGCCTGTCTCCTCTCCTATTAAGTGTTCTTACTGATTCTGGGAGAGTTTGAATTCTTGATGCCACTTCAAAAGAGCCATTATGGTTTGTTTTCCTCCTGAACCCATCTTGTTTCATAAGAGACTCTTAATCTCATGAAACAAACTGAGGGTTGCCTGGGGGAGGGGCGGTAGGGAGAAGGTGGTTGGGTTATGGACATTGGGGAGGGTATGTGTTATGGTGAGTGCCGTGAAATGTGTAAGCCTGATGATCACAGACCTGTACCCCTGGGGCAAATAATACATTATACGTGAATTTAAAAAAAAAAAAAAAGCCATACCCTCCAGCCCACACTTTGGTTGCTCCTCAGTCCTTGGGCACAACAGACTGTTCTTAACTTTCTTCCCTTCTGGTGTGAATGTGACTGCATAATTCTAGCTCCATCAAGTCCCTGAGAACACTGGAGTGTGTGATCAGTGAAGTTATTAAGTATCACTCGGCAGAATTCCCTATAAAAGCCAAACCAACAATCTGGGCATAAGTGAGATCCTGGGACACAGCACTAAACAAAACGGACTGAAACAAAACTTGGAGCTCCTGAAGCCAACAACCTTCTCTTGTGAGAAAGTGCTCTGACAAGGAAAAATGTTTTGAGTGGTGACACAGACTGCCTCTGGGCTGTGGCTACACCGAGGAGCAAGTTTTCTATGGGGTTTGTGATTGGGGCCCTAGCTGTTTTGTTCAAAGGGAAAGGTATTAGGGGAGCACCTGGGTGTCTCAGTGGGCTAAGTCTCTGCCTTCTGCTCAGGTCATCCTCTCAGGGTCCTGGGATCAAGCCCTGCATCGGGCTCTCTTCTCAGCTGGGAACCTGCTTCCCCCTCTCTTTCTGCCTGCATCTCTGCCTACTTGTGATCTCTCTCTCTGTCAAATAAATAAATAAAATCTTTAAAAAAAGGTATTGGGCAGAAAAATCACCAAGCCGAATTTTTCCTTTTCTTTCTTCTTTTTTTTTGGTCTTCTAAGATCTGGTACCTGGTAAAAGGCAGTGTTCCCATATCCCCCAAGGGATATATTGCTATATCCTCAGGGCTATCCCTTAATTCAGGTTCAGTTATCATTGACCTAGATTTAAATTTTCATAGTTTAAGCCCCATTTTGAAGAAAAATTATTCCTCCCACTCAGCCATGCTAATGCTACCCTTTCTAATCTACAGCAGGGGTGGTGAATTTGTGGCACAGGCATATCAGACATTGTTAATGATCATTCAGTCCATAAGCCTTCAGAACTTTTCTCAATGGAGCACTCTGAGCAGCTGTCCCACAAAAGACTTCTTATAAGGATATGAGAAGGTGTCATGGAAACCAAGGACAAGAAAGGAGGAATGCCTGACCACATCAAGAAGCATAAGACTCTTGAAGCCTTTTCTTTTCCTTTCTTCTCTGTTCCTCATGAGCATTTGTGGTTGGCAGGATAATGGCCTTCTCAGATGTCCTAATCCCTGAAACCTGTGAAAATGCTACTTTATGTGGCAGGAGGGACTCTGCAGATGGGATGAAGTGAAAGATCTTGAGATGGGGAGATCATCGTGGATCACTGAGGTGAGCCCAATATAATCACAAGGGACCTTAAAAAGAGGGAGATCAGAGAATCGTTCAGAAGAGGACAAGTAACAATGGGAGAAGAGGCTGTGGTGATGCAACCAGAAGCTAAGGTGTGCAGGCAGTCTCTAGAAGATGGAAAAGGCAGGAAAGGAGGTTTCCCCTAGAGCCTCCAGAAAGAACGCAGATCTGGCAACACATTTTAGATTTCTGACCTCCAGAATTGTAAAATAATTGGCCACAGTTTGGCAATTGTGGCCATTGCTGCTATGAACATTGGGGAACATATGTCCCTTCTTTTCACTACATCTGTATCTTTGGGGTAAATACCCAGTAGTGCAATTGCAGGGTCATAGGGTAGCTCTATTTTTAACTTTTTGAGGAATCTGGGAACACTGAAAAAAATAAAATTAAATTTAGAGAAAATTAAAGAAGAATAAAATTAAAATTAAAAAAAGAAAAAATAAAGTGGGTTTCCTGCAAAAAAAATATTGGTTTGTTTTAAGCACTAAAGTTGTAGTAATTTGTTACTGCATCAGTGGGAAACTAATATAGCATTGACTTCATTTGGCTTTCTTTATTGGCCAAGAGACTGGCCTTTTTTTTTTTTTTTTTCTTTTTGCTCCTCAGTTCATGTGGCAAAATACCATCTCCCCAGGGTGCCCAAGGTTACATGTTGCTGGTGCCTCACAAACAGATTCTGACTCAACTTTCTCGGTTCCATTCCCAAATTCCAAAGAGAGAAAGTGATTGGATCAGCTTGGGTCAGGGGCTCCCCCCGTAGCTGGCCAGCCAAAACCAGGTTGTAGGATCACCAGCATTTAAGTGAGGCTGGGCAGCTCCCAGGGGTGAAGGGCAGGGTAGGCCTCTCAACAAGTGTCTACTACATTGTTCATGCCTTCATTTATCAATTTCTTAAATTTAAAATTTTACTCTACAAATTCCATGTATTGGGGCATTGTAGATTGATCACACTAATGGTCCTGTTGTTTCATTCCTCTATATATTATGCCTTTTGGTAGTGTCTTTCTGACGTGATCTGACTGTAGCCACATGCCTTGCTTTAGCCAATAGGACAATGGTTTATGAAAACACTTGCATATTTCTGCTTCTTCTCTCAGTCACTTATCCTTGTCTTAAGAGTTGGCCTATGACAGCTTATTGGAGGATGAGAGACCAGGTAACCCAACAAAGTCATCCCTGCTGAGGTCATCCTAGACCAGCTAGTCTCTAGCCAACCTGAAAGCTGACCACAGAAGTGTAAGTGAGCCCAACTAGTTCAGCCCATATCAGCACAGTCTCTGAGCCAACCTCCAGACTTATGAACAAGAATAGATGCTAATGTTGAATGCCCCTGAGAGTTCACAATTGTCTATTCTACAGCATTATCATGATGAAAGATAATCGATATGGGGGAATATGATGTTAAGTATCATTTTATTTCTTTAATTCAATCACCTTTAAGGCTAATTCTAATTATCTAGACAAAAATGGCTTTCAGCATCTCAGCCAGAGATCATACCTGAAGCACCAGATGGGATGGAAGGCAGACTAATGGTTTTTTGTTTTTTTTGTGTGTGTGTTTTTTTCCCCCAAATCTATTTATCCATTCCTCTGTCACTATTCTAAGTGCTCTCCCAAAGTCTACCTTATAGAGCTCCATAGACACTCAGTGAGGTAGATTTGTTTGCAGATGAGAAAATTTGAATTCAGTGAGAATTAAGTAATTTGTTCAAAGTTGTTTCCATTACATCCATGAATTCAGATTTGATCCCAGATCTGTCTGTTGCAAAGCCTCTTTCTGATGGTAGGCCCAGCATCCTTTAGTACCCAGAATGCAGATGTAGCAAATAAAATATATAGGACATTCAGTTAAATTTGAATTTCAAATTAAAAAATGACTGACTTACTTGAATTTCAAATTAATTGGTGTCTTATAATTTATCTGGCAACCCTACCAACATGAAACTTACTTGTGGGTGGGGAGGGATATGGAGGAAATATGGTAGAGTTTGTTCTACCCTAGTAATAATATATTTGAAAATAACTTGATTGTTATACCTGCAGAAGAGGTCATATGTTCTCTGAGGGTTTACAAGGGAAGGAGTGTGAGGCTCTGCTCTCACACTTCTAAGTGTTTAACTTTTTGTAAGTTCTGTGACCTGAAATGCCTCTGGTCATGTGCTGTTGACCACATATTCTCCTAGTCACAGGGTGGGAACATCCATGCCCCTTTGCTAATTCTTTCCTAGGCTGCTTTAAAGAGGAATGGCAAGTATGTAAATCATTTGGTGTATGTTGCTGGCTATGAATGTATTAAGTCTGAAGATACAGGATTTTTTTCTGTGTATGCATAAGAAATTAAGAGCAGATCAAAGTAAGTGAATAAAGGCTAAACTGTATTATCTTGATTATTCCAGGAATTTCTCTAAACATTTAAAATAGGTTAACTCATTTAGTCAAAATTAAAACTCTATGGTGGGCAGAGAGCAGGGGTTGCTTAGGTGGTTTAGTTGTTCAGGTGTCTGCCTTTGGCTTGGGTCATGATCCCAGGGTCCTGACATTATGTCCCACATTGGGCCCTCTTCTCAGTGGGGAGCCTGCTTCTGCCTCTCCCTCTGCCTGTAACTCCCTCTGCTTGTACTTTCTCTCTGTCAAATAAATAAATAAATAAAATATTGGGGGGGGGACCTCTATGAGGCAAACGCTCTTTTCATCATCTTGTTTTATAGAAGAGGAAACAGAGAGATTAAGTTAGCAACTTAAGATTGCACAGCTAGTAAATGGCTAGTACTGTCAGAGTTCACATGTTTAACCAACTGTGCTGTATTGCCTCTCACGTAGTGTCTACTGTGTATGTACTGAGTGCCAGGCATTGTCTTGAGATGTGGTAGTGAACAATACAGTTTCTCTTCTATGAATCACACATTCTGATGAGGGAAAGTAGAAAATGGAGGTGAAAAAGCTTTCCATAGTGAAAAGAGCTATGAAGATAGTAAGTCAGGCTCATATGATGAAGCGCTTCTAGTGAAAGTATGGCTGCATTAAAATAGGGAACTATTTTTGGAGGAAGTATCATTTGGGCTGAGATCTTATTTAAAAAAGGAGCTAGCCATGCAAAAATCTGGAGGAAGAACATTCCAGGAAAAGGAGTTGCTCTTGTGACCAAGGTATTTGAGAAACAGAAGTCACGCAGTACTGCTGAGATAAAAGGGGAACAGGAGAGATGGGTAAGACGTGGCCCAAAGGGTGGGTCAAGTCACATCTGTGGGCCATGGTGAAGGAAGATGGTATTCTCAGTAGGATGGACCAGTATTGGAGAGTTTTGAGCAAGGGAGGGAAATGATATGATCTTGAGTTTAAAGTGTCACTATAGTTGCCAAATGAAGAAATGACCGTGAGTCAGTGCCGGGAGGGTGTGGTTGGGTAAAAGCAAAAGTAAGGGGATCATTTAGGAGGCTGTACAGATGTGGGATTTTGGACAAGGGTGGCCGAGTGGATGGATTTGGGGTATGTTTGGAGTTGGCAGGACTTGCTGATGGATTAGAGGTAGGGAGCAAGTGAAGGTGAGGAAGTAAAGCATATATGTATGTTTTTGGCTTGAGAAGCTTGATGGTTCTGGTGCCATTTAATAACATGAGGAAGCCTGGGGAAGGAACAGAATAGAATTCTGTTTTGACCATGTTAAGTTTGAGATTCTTAAGAGACATCCAAGAGGGACTGTCAGGGCATTGTCGTCCTCTACTACCTTGGTCCCTATGTCCCTACGTCCCTTCTCTTTTTTGCTCCAGAACTCAGCATATCTCTTTGATCCTTAAATGGCCTTTGCTCATATAGTAACATAAACTGAGGATTTTGTTCAGGAGATGGTAGAGGAATTTTACATCAGAAATCTCATAGCAAACAGCTTGAACATTAATTAGACAATTTTTTCCCAAAGGCCCCTCCTGGTCCTTGGCTATGTCTTCACAGGGTTTTTCTCTCTGATCTTCCTTCTTCACAGCACACTGGTATTTCACGCTCTTCTCTTTTTCAAATGTATTGCCACTGTGCCCTGAATTCCAAAATCCTTCAGGTTGCATAGTCCTCTCTCTGCTATTGCACAGAACCATTCAGTTCTGCCATCTTGCTTATGGACAAATTTACATGTCCAGATGCATCAGGCTGCTTAGCAAAGAGTCTCCCGTAGGTACCAAGGCCCAAGCACTTAGAGTCTGCAAGCTTTAGGGTTATAGATGAGAGTAAATGATTCCTGTTTTGTAAGTGTGCATATGCACACACATAAAAATTAGCATCTTGGTCTTGTCTTTCAATATAGAGAATTGTTCTTCATAGATTAATGGGTAATTGTTCATGAGCTATTTATTGCTACAGATTCTAGCGTGAGATAGTCTTTTCTCCAAAGTACAATCATTGTACTTACGATTTCTTCATAGGTAAAAAGATGGTGTTCTTGGTTGAGGATGATTTGAATCCCAATATTTTTAGTTCTTTTTGTTGTTATTGTTCAATTATCTAAGACTAGAGGGGAGAACATGCTCCTTCTATATTGGTTAGATAAGGCAATCCATGACCCATGTGATCTTCTGATGTTGGCACTATTCTCAAATGCTACCGACCAGGCACCAGGCCCTGTGCTAGCTGGGTAGAACCATGTTCCAGCCCCCAAGTTTATATTCCAACAGGAAAGGTTGTGTTCTAGAAAATTTTGAATAATGAGATGTAGGAAATGGCGATGAATTTTATCATTGACTCAGCTTCAAGAGTAAGTGCTCTCTCCTTATTTCAGAAAGGCTGCTGTGCAAATAATAGTCTGACCAATCTGACCACACAGAAATCCCATCTTAATGTAGCTTTTACTGATATGCAATATTTATACATTTGTGATGATTCTTAGGAACAGAATTCTCTGCTTTGTCTCCCGTGGTAAGGTTCAAAAACCCTAAGAACACTAAGTCAGGGCTTCTGCCAGCTAGCTCTGCATTATGAAGGAGTGTTTATTAGTTTGCAAAAGTAGCCTGTAAGTGAAGCATTCCTGCAGGCTGAGCAGGCAGGCAATCTGGACACATCACACCAAGGAGAGCTCTGAACTGTGGCACTGCTGAAATCTCGTGGCTCCTTTGTCAATAAGCATTCATTTGCGAATGGCCATTTGAACGTTAACTCAGAATGTGCAGCCCAGAAAATCAACAGCAAGTTACATGAATGGTGAGAACATTTTCCGCTTGTTATCCGTCAGAAAACATGAGCTGGTGTCTGGAAGGTAAATGGATTGGAGATCACTTTTTCCCAGTTGGATTTATAATAGTTAAAGTAATCTAAAAAGAAGTTTGATTCAATCCATAACATGATGTCTTATATCCAATCTAAGTCAATAAGGAAATCAATGAATCCAGGGAATGAAAAATACTGAGTTAGCCTGGGGCAGGTGATAATTTTTGTTCTGGGTCTGTTATTTTTTTTGGCTGCCTTCTCTGGAAAAGCAACAGGAAGTGCCCTCAATTGACTGCAGCACACATTGTCCTAGGCAAACATACAAGTGTTGGGACACGGTGCTGTCTGGGGCTCTCTGACTGGGGTGTGTCCCCCAAGTTGTCTTTTTTTTTTTTTTTTTTTTTAAAGATTTTATTTATTTATTTGACAGAGAGAGATCACAAGTAGATGAAGAGGCAGGCAGAGAGAGATGGAAGCAGGCTCCCCGCTGAGCAGAGAGCCCGATGTGGGACTCGATCCCAGGACCCTGAGACCATGACCTGAGCTGAAGGCAGCGGCTTAACCCACTGAGCCACCCAGGTGCCCCCCCAAGTTGTCTTTATGAGATCTCTCTTCAAAGAAACACAACTTGGCTGCTTCTATCGCATGGAATGTTCTCTCTCTCTCTCTCTCTCTCTCTCTCACACACACACACACACATACACACACACACATACAACTTATTTAGTTCATTTTGTCACCTTAGCAAAATATACACATTTTTGTACTTAGTCTTCCCAACATTAACAGACTACTGGTTATTTTATTCTGAAAAATGTTAGACTCACAGAAAGCATGGAAAGTAATATAACAAAAACGTGCTCACTCTTCAGAATTAGCACATATTAACAATGTGTTTTATTTGCTTCAGATTTTTTAAGACATAAAAATTAGAGACAGTTTTGTGCCACCTTATTCCCTTCCATCTGTCCCTAGATACAACACCATCGGGAAGTTGCTGGGTACCCTTTCTTTCTAAGATTTTATATTTTTGCTACAGATGTCTGTATTGATGACAACATTTGGTTCATGTTTGTATTTTAAGACTTCATGCAAGTTCACCCTCTAAAGGATAAACATGCAAGTTCATGCAAGTTTATCCTATAAATCAGTCTGAAACTTGTGTTTTTTTAATACCCAGCATTGTTTTTGAGATCTTTCCATAAGGAATAGTTTAGTTTAGCCATTCATTCTAACTGGCGTAGGACTATTCCACAATTTATTTATTTAAAGCTCTTTCCTCCCCCATCCCTTTCAGCAATAACAAACAATGTTATTGTGGGCATATATGTATACATTTCCTTGTACTAAAATACTATTCTCTAGAGTTTATTTCTAAAAGTGGAATTGCAGATCAGTACAATATATGGATTTTCAACTTTATCAGCTATTGCCATATTGGTCTCCAAAGTTGTTCCAATGTACATGCTACTGGTTACATATTAGAATCGAATTCTATTTCTATTCAATTTTTATTCTATCTATTCTATTCTGCTCTATAATTCCATTTCTTTACAACCTCACTAATACCAGGTATTATCTTTTTTTTTTTAAAGATTTTATTTATTTATCAGAGGGGGGGGGGGAGAGCGAGCACAGACAGAATGGCAGGCAGAGGCAGAGGGAGAAACAGGCTCCCTGCTGAGCAAGAGGCCTGATGTGGGACTCGATCCCAGGATGCTGGGATCATGACCTGAGCTGAAGGCAGCTGCTTAACCAACTGAGCCACCCAGGCGTCCCTACCAGGTATTATCTTTACTGGACTTTCAAATATTACTTGTCTTATGGGTACAAAATATATTTTCATTTGTATTTTCCTGATTACCAATGAGGCTGAACACTTTGTCATACTTTTGGGGGGCTATTTAGGTACTATCTAAAATTGCTTAATGGTGTCTTTTTGGTCAAAGACATTTTTCTTATTTTACTTTCTCATAGAGTTATCAAAATACTTTTTTATGTTTCTGATATTATACTTTTTGGCTGCATAAGTGGTCACAGAGTTTGTGGATTATCCTTACGCATTATTTATTGTATCTTTTACCAGATAGGAGTATAGCATTTTAATGTATATAATGCATCATTGGTGCTTTTTAATTTTTATTGTGGTGAAATATACACAGCACAAAATTGACCATCAGTGACGTTTAGTACACTTAACAATGATGTGTAACCATCAACACCATCTAGTTTCAGAATGTTTTCACCCTTCCAAAAGCAGTCACTTCCTATTCTTCACTTATATAACATGTGGCCTTTTGTGACTGGGTTCTTTCACTTAGCATGTTTCCAATCCTCATTCATGTTGTAGCACGTATCAATACTTCATTCCTTTTTATGGCCGGGTAATATTGATTTGTATGTACCACGTACAAATAGTGTGGATAATCCACATTACGTTTATCCATTCAACAGTTAATGGACATTTGGATTATTTTCACCCTTTGTCATTGTGCTGCTATGAACATTGACATACAAGTATCTCTTTGAGTCTGTGTTTTCAAATTTTTGGGTATATTTCTAGGAATGGAATTGCTGAGTCATAATGGGAATTCTATGTTTAGCTTTCTGAGGAACACCCAAGACTGCATTCCACAATAGCTACACCATTTTACATTCCTACCATCAATGTATGACGGTTCCGATTTCTCCACATCCTTATTAACGCTTGTTATTTTCCATTTTAAAAGTTACTTTTATTACAGCTATTTTAGTGGGTGTGAGCTTTATTTTATGGTGGTTTTGACTTGCATTTCCCAAATGGCTGATGACTATTAAGCATCTTTTCATGTTTGCTTGTTAGCTATTTTTATATCTTCTTTGGTGAAATGTCCATTCAAGCCCTTTGACCATTTTTAATGAGTTCTCTTTTTGTTATTGAGTTGTCATAGCTCTTTATATATTCTGGATACTAGATGTTTATTAACTATATGATTTGCAAATATTTCTTCCATTCTGTAGGTTCTTCTCACTTCCTTCATAGTGTCCTTTGATATGCAAAAGTTTTCATTTTGATGAAGCCCAATTTTTCTGCATTTTTCTTTTGTTGGTTGTGCTTTTGATGTAACAGGTAAGAAATCATTGCTAAATCCAAGACCATGAACATTTATGCCTATTTTCTTTTCCTAAGATTTTTATGGTTTTAGCCATTATAGTTAAGTCTTTAATTAATTTTAAGTTAATTTTTATATAATTGAACTTTCTTATGACTTATATTCTTCATATATTCTCAGTGTTAATGTTTTGTTACATGGATAGCAATGACCTTTTAGAATTTATGATTTGTCTTTTTAATTTATTCATAGGGTCTTTTATTATGTGGAAGTATTATATTTTTTAAAAAGATTTATTTATTTTAGAGGGAGAGGGGAAGAGACACAACACCAGATGGGGGAAGGGCAGAGGAAGTGGAAGGGAATCTCAGGCAGACTTCCTGCTGAGCATGGAGCCCAACACTGGGCTTGATCCCAGGACCCTGTGATTACAACATGAGCCAAAATCAAGAGTTGGAGGGTTAAACAACTGAGTCAACTGAGTCAACCAGGCTCCCTGTAGGAGTATTACATTTTAATGTATACAATTTATTTTTGTGGGGGGAGGGATTCTGTTTAAGAAATCTTTCTCTTTCTCAGGTCATAAAATTCCTTGCCCATATTTTAATATTTTCCTTACCTTTAGGTCCACACAAATCATCTAGAATTTATTTTTACATATATCATGAGTTAAGGAATCTCATCTTTTCCCCCCACATGGATAACTAATCATATTAACAATATTTATTGACTTTCCTTCCTAATTTGTAATACTACTTCTGTTGAATACCAAGTTCTGGCTTCTGTTTTGTCTGTATCTCTTTGTCACCCAATTTTTATTATTACAGCTTTGTTAGAAGTCTCAGTATCTAATATGTCAAATTCCCTCTCCTGGTTGTTCTACAAAATTATCTTGGTGTAGTAGACAAAATAATGTCCCCATGGCTCCCCATGTAAATGTCTCTTTCTAGTCTTCATCCTTCTTGTGTCTGTTTGTTGTCTAATTGCATTGATTAGGCTTCCAGGTTGGCAGAATAAAACCATGATAGTATTTCCTTCTTGTTCTAGTTGACTAGCTTTGTAGTTATGTATATTTTTTCCCTATTTTGAATAATGAAACAACTTACACTGTTCTGGGCATGGCCTGTCCAAACTATGGAGACTAGCTACCTCTTTTATGCTGTCAGTTCTACAAAAATCTTTCTAGAATGAGTCTCCATCTTTGTCCCATTTGTTTTCCTTGGCCCAAAAGACAGCCTTCTTGGGAAAGTTGGTAGGTCACTCTTAACAAATACTGTTTATGGTATAAAGTTAAAAATATCCCCAAAGGGAGCAATAAGCCAAGCAAATCTTAATAACAATATTATCTTTTTCTAGGATTTCTTTTATCAGTCAAGGATATTCAGGATAAATATCTAGATTACTCTTTATCAGGCTCCCACCACTTTCTCAGTGATATGACTTAACCTATAAAAGATGATCTGGTGTACTCTTAGAGCAACAAAGGAGTACTGGAACAAACTAAAGGAGATAAACCCAGCCCGGGCTGGATGTACAGTGAGCTCAGCTGCTGTCTTATCCTAAAGAGCTCTGGGAGGAGGTAGGAAACTGAGGGCCCAGCCTTCCCAGGCCAACACAATGAGTCAGCAAACCCACAACAGTGTGTATGAGCTGCAGTGGTGCTTGACCTAACGCCAACATCCTAAGCTTAACTATGGCTGTGGCTCCACTTCCGCTTTCCAAATCTAGAAAAAGTTTCTGTTGTGGCCAACCTGAACCAGAACTGTGCAGAGAGGGAAACTCTGGGAAACATGGTTTTAGCTTAACTACATTAACAATAAAAATCCACCATAATTGTCTTGCTAAGTAGTAAGTATGTTATGTGTATCACATCATGTTGACTGCATACAAAATTTCTTCACTGGACCAAGTTTTAAAATTTTCACTTAAAGTTTATGAAGGCTTCACTTGAAAAATAATTCTTATCTTCCAACATTGGACATTGTCCACTATATTTTTCCACAGTCCTTCATAGTTGACAGTTGACTTTTTCTCTTTCTTTATTAGATTAGATAAGAAATGATTTACCATTGTAACTTTCCTCAAATCCTTTCTGGAAGCCATGGGATACAAAAACCAGAATATTTTCTCGAGAATATTTGACTTTCACAGAACTTTCCAAAGAAAAGTTCAAAGAAAAATCCTCTTAACACTTGCATTTCTGAAGAAGAATCCTCTCAGCAATCACTTTTTATTTAATGATGTTTGGAAACAAGATATATGGTCATAACGATCTCTTTACAATTAAAGTGCAGCGTCTTTTTTTACGTGTGTATTTGCTAATTTTGTTTGTGTGTTTCTTCCTCAGCCAAAGCTATATGCCCTTTTTGCTCCTGTGTCTTGGGTAAAAATTCTTGACTCAAAATAAATAGTCTGAATACAGGACAAAACTCTTGTGGAAGTCTACTAAAACGTTTTTGGTAAACGGTATCTGGCCTACTTCATTATTTATGTCACTTTTGAGATCTTATCTTTCATTCCTTAGAATAGTCAAACTACAGCCTCTAGTTTTAACCCCTGGGGGACTGTTGTTTGGCATAAGAAATAAAGATGCTTATCAGAAACCAGTTTTATGTTTTGCCTTGAGAAAGTTTCATGCAAAATAATGTATCTAAGTATAACACCATTATTTCTGTGTTATAATTTATACTCGGGAACTTTCTTTGAAAATGACATTTTGTGACTGGACAAACTGGATTTCCTTATTCCAAGTTCTTGTTGAATTAAGAAGATAGTTTCACAGAGATACATCTGACCGAACCAGTGTTAGGTGTTTTTTATATTTTTCTTAAAAATTATGTATTTTTTGTAAGATTATTTATAGGGGGATAAACAACTAGCCTCAAGTATGTTTTTCTATCCATATTCAGTTTCTTTTATAGATATAGATGATAGTATGATTCCACAGGTATTGGTGTGGTGTGTATTATATTAACATAATTAGGATCTCAGAAGCTATAGTCTGTATAGAATAGGATGAAATTTTTTGTAAATTAAAAGAAAACATTTTGAAGATATGTATTCAGAGGTACATATAGTATATATATGTATACTATACATAGTATATGTATACAATATATATGTGTATACATATATTATGTAGATTACTATATTGTATAGTGTATACATATATATAATATGTAGATATGCTATATCTACATATACTATATATACTATGTGTAGATATACTATATAGTATACTATATATATGTAGAGAAATAACAGGGGCTGGATTAATTTTAGTTGCTCAAACCTCCTGTTTTAGCAAAGAGTTACAAACATACTATTGACCTTAATGTTGAATTAATTTGATTTTCATTGATGTCATGGTAGGACTAAAAGGTCAGGAATAGCTCCCTCTGAGACTTAAAGATGGGTGGGTGTGGACCAGGACAGAGGAGCAGAGGTATTGCAGACTGACAGGCAACATGAGCCAACGGTGGGTGAAACTGCCAAGTATGTCAGCACTGAGACCAGACACCACAGGTGTCTCAGGTGAGAGGAGGGAGTGAGCATCCCCAGTGCAACCTGGCTTGCCTGCTAAGGAGCTTGGCTCTTACCCTGGGTATGACAGGGTGCCAGTGATGCCTTAGAAGTGAATTGGCTCTGGATAAGAGCTACAGATTAGACTCCTAGGTCCTAGAGGTGCAATGTATGAGAGTGGCGTCCTATTTTTGGAAACTTATTCTATAAAAAGAAAAGCCTCATCATGACAACAAACAGAAAAGAAATAACAAAAATATATGCTTCTACAAAAGTGTCTTAAGTGCTATGTGGTGAAGGCTATGTTGGGTTTTTTGTTTGTTTGTTTGCTTGCTCTGTTTTGTTTCACATGAATTGTACCGAAGCTGTCTTCTTTCCTTATAAATCTCCCTGGAGCAAATATGGGAATTTTTTTCCCCAAAGACCTTTGTCTCCAAACTATGAGCTGACAATTCGATTCATCCATTCATTTATTTAATGAATATTTATTGAACACCTATCCTATGAGATATTGTTCTGGTGGAAGACAAAAAAGACAAAACCCTGCCATTATGGATATTTGTTTTTTTCCACTCGGAGAGAAAGATAATAAGCTCCTGTGCAAGGGCACTCACACATACCCTCCCCTCTCCCCCAACTCTAACGCCAGGTAGTGAGCAGGGTAATTACGGTTATAAAGAAACATGAACAGACTGAGAGGAAAAGGAAAGAGAATGATGGGGACATTTTATATTAGTGAAGGAAGTTTTCTCTGTGAAGTGACCTTTGAGCAGAACCATGAAGGAAATGAGAGAGCAAGTAATGAGGCCATCTGGGGAGAAGCCATGTGGGGATGCCTCCCACTGTCTGTGGGACACGGAGATAGGTGGGGCATCGGCTCAAGTCCCTGCTTGAGTGATTCTGCTACAAAGTTCCTGCTTTGGTGATTCCTTGCTGTCAACACAGTTGTAGATTTGGTGAGCTGCATCATCTCTGACTTCACCGGGCTCCTCAGCATCCCCAGTGAACCTCAGATTTGTTGGTAACGTGTCATTAGATAGACACCAGTGTGATGATGTTTGTGTTGGTGGTCTAGTCGTGTGTGGCTGTATGATAAGGCAGTTTCGAACATCAGAGGGCTGGAAGTCAATACACTAGCAATATGGGATCTTAATAATATGAACACATTTTCATTAAAAAAATCAATCATGATAACAGCAACCATCATTTTTTTAAAGCGCTTGAGGAGGGCAAGTACTGTCCTCATAATAGGGGTTGATAGAGGGGCTTAGAAATTCTGGGTTAGGGGCTCCTGGGTGGCTCAGTGGGTTAAGCCTCTGCTTTTGGCTCAGATCATGATCTCAGGGTCCTGGGATTGAGCCCTGCAGGGAGCCTGCTTCATCTCCCGCTCCCCACCTGCCTCTCTGCCTACTTGTGATCTCTCTCCCTCTGTCAAATAAATAAATAAAATCTTAAAAAAAAAAAGAAAGAAAGAAAGAAAGAAAGAAAGTAAGTAAGTCTGAGTTAACTTGCTCACGATTATACAGCAAATGCCAACAGTTGGGTTTGAAATGACAGCCATGGTGCTGGTCTGCCTCCAAGGGTAATGCCATTGAGAGCAGTATGGAGGGTGGGCTGGGGAGATAGGTGAGCACTAAACAGAATGAGGTAGTACTTTTGAATAATTTCCTGACAACCTGCTCCCTTGCCTGGCTTTCCTGTTCACAACTTTTTCTATGCTTTTAAGCATAGACTTAGGATTGAAGAGAAAGATTTCCTATGAGGACAAGGTCTTACAGAAATTCAAATAATCTTCATTTGTAAGATTCAAAACCTTATTGTATTTGTGCAGGTCGAACTGAGAAATCAGAAGGTTGAAGTAGTGCTATTTTATAGTTAAGAATGAACTGATGATTCTGTGGAAGGTGCAGAAGTCCACAAACTCAAATAATCATAGCATGGGGCTGGACCTCTGGTGGATAAATCATGTTTTCTTTTGGGCAGAATCATTTTCTCTTATGAGATCTAAAATTAAGTGGATGCTAAGACAGCTGCATTTCTCCCCAAAATAACTCTTGTAAATTCAAATGACAGCTCATAGTTGTAAATGTGTTTGGTTTCCTTTTCCCTAATGGGAATGTGATGATAGGAGTATAAATTCTTGGGGTGTCTGGGTGGCTCAGTGGGTTAAAGTCTCTGCCTTCAGCTCAGGTCATGATCCCAGGGTCCTGGGATCAAGCCCTGCATCAGGCTCTCTGCTCCTTGGGAGTCTGCTTCCTCTCTCTCTCTGCCTGCCTCTCTGCCTACTTGTGACCTCTGTCTGTCAAATAAATAAATAAAATCTTAAAAAAAAAAAAAAGGAGTATAAATTCTTAAAGCCAAACCATTAGCATCACAATGAAGCTTAGCCTGACTTGGTGATAAATGGTTGGAAAGATTAAGATAATAGCTCTTTTCCTGCTGGTAAGATACCCATCATTAATATATGGTTTTGGTTTTCGTTTCACAGATACTCATTCACATCTCAAAAATAAAACTTGTGAGGAAAATGGAATCAGAGTGATAGAAATTAGATTCTGATTTTAGTTCACCTTGTTAATTTCTCCTATGTACAAAAAACATGGTATTTTGTTTTGTTTTGTTTTGTTTTCTTTCTTTTACAGAGACTGTACCTCCTGTTTCAATAGAATTTTTTTTAATGTTGAAATAATCATAGACTCACAGGAACATGGTAACTTTTTTCCTTGAATTATTTGATATTAGGTTTCAGACGTGATGCATCCTTACCCAGGAATGCATTGGAGTGTCTCCAAAGACATTCTGCTGCATAACACAATATAATAACCCAAATCGAGAAGTTAACACTGCTGCCTCCTCCCATCTGTTCTTCAAAATCCGTGGAAATTGGGCTACTTGCCTCAGGGCCCTCCATAGTGATGGGGTCTAATTCAGAACTATGCCCTGTCATTAGATGCCATTCCAGAACCATCTGGAATGGCTCCTCACTCTCCTCTTGATTTTCACGACCTTGACTCTTTTTGAAGATTAACAGGCCAGGATTTTGAAGAATATTCTTCAGTTTGGGTTACTCTGGTGCTTCCTCATGATTAGATTCAGGTTACCAAGTTTTGACCAGGAGAAATACCGCAGAAGTGACACCGTGTTCTTACTGCGTCCTATCTTCTGGCTCACAGTACAAATGGGTTTCATTACTGAGGATGTTTACTCGGATCGCCTGGTTAAATTAGGGTCTGTCAGCATTTCTCACGGTAAAGTTACTCTTTCCCTTTTGTAATTAATAGTTATTTTGTCAGGAGTACTCTGAAACCATATAAATATCCTGTTTATGGCTCCTCTTGCCTTGAACACTAATTTTCTTGCACAATCAGATATTCCTGGTTTGTCTTACACTTTTTCTGCCCTTGACCTAGGGTCAGATATTTCTCCAAGGAGCCCTGGTTCCTTTTAGAGGAAAACGGCATTTAGAGATCAGGATCTGTATGGTAGATGTGCTTATTGCTATTGGTTGGGGAAGACAATTGTTAGTCTCAGCAGACAGAACCAGAAAACACACGCACATACTCACATATGTATTTATTTCTATATTTATCTGTGTAAATTGAAAAATAGGAGTTAATACCAATACCCCCAATTCCAATCCAATACTACAGCATTCATATATCTGACAGTGACAGACCTGATTTCCATTATCCTTAATATATTTGCTCGTTTGATAAATCCATTTGTAACCAGTCTCCCAGCCCCATCATCACACTTTTCCTCACATCGCCATGTTTCTGCTCAATCTGTCCTAGTCTGACCCCCCCAAATGCCCCACCTGATACCTATCCTCACTCTACTTGGGTTCTGACAGCCCATGTCAGGTGGCCTCCTCAATGAGTGCCCCTCTCAACCTGCTCAGGCTCCTAAAGCCTGTTGCTAGGCTGTCCCCTTACAAAGATGCCCTACTCTCCCACTCTGGTTCCGAGCCCCTACGTCAGTTCACCCCCTGTGTGGATAGCCTTCTCATGCCCCTTGGGCTCTGATAATCCCTGCCAGGCTGCTCCTCTGAATGGACTGGAAAATACTAAAACATTGGGCATCAAAACAAAAGCCACAGCAGTCTCTCCCTCCTGGAACTCACAATCTAGTACAAGGAGTCAGACCATGAAAATTAGAAATATGTCAACCTTGAGGTAGGTTTAAGGTCACTCATATTAGAAAAAGACAAACGAGGGTAAAGGGAATGAGGAGTGGGGGATGGTGTAATTTGAGGAAGGGTCTTTGGTGAAAGCCTCACTGAGAAGCTACCACTGGAGTAAAACTTTAAAGATGAGGAAGTGAAGAAGGGAGCCATGGTTGTCTGGGAGAAGAGCATTTATTTCAGGAAGAGACAACAGCCAGGGAAGTGACCTGAGATGGGAGCTTGCTGGTCTGCACCAGGCATAGCACAATGGCCTGGGGGCCAGAGTCAGGAGTTGGGGATAGGGGTGGGAGAGGGTGCTAGGGAATGGGGACACATCATGTCACCAGTCTGATGTCTGCACTCCAATCCCAGCTTTACCACTCTGACTGCTGGTTTACAGATAAAGCTATTAAGTTGTTATTGTTGTTGTTTTCCCCACGTGATTTGTCTCTTAATCCCAAATTCCTATTACAAAGGATTCCAAATATTATTTGAACATGGTCAAGTAGGTCAACTAAAGGCAAGGCATTTAAAAACACTATTAATACTGATAACACAGGATAACTGTATTTCCTCATTTAGTATATCTTTGCAACAACCATCGTGGTTCATTTAACTTAACTGAGAACACAGAAGAAATTTGTAGAAGGAGGACACTCTATCTTCCTTAGTTTTCCAAACGGGCATTTCATGGACAGATGTGAACATCTGAGCTAGTGTTTTGTCTTAGAAGTGGGCGTCTGACTCCTCAGTCACCATAATAGGTAATAAAGAGAATAAAGATCCGTAGGTTAAGCTTGTCCTTCTTTTATTGGAATGTATACTTAAACCGAAGGATTTATTTTTACAGGTCAAAGAAGTGTACAGCCTACTGTGATGTGGTTATTGTGTCTTTCATTTTACAAGTAACTGAGGTCATGTATTTTTAAAAACATGAAAAGTTAACATTGGATTTTTAAAAGCTTGAGGTTTTTGGCTTGTTCCTCTGGGATCTTCACAATGTGGATATGTTAAGAAGCTTTCTACAAGCTGAAAGGTAGTCTCAACCGTGTCTTCAAAGGTTTAATTATGCAGCTGTTGAGTTTTGAAGCATTTAACTTATGATGTCTCATGCATACTCTTAAAACTGAAATGAATATTGGTTAGTTAATTCTGGCATTGGATGACTGAAAGTAGTGAGTTCCATTTCCAAGGAAAGAGATTATTCTCTGTGCCCCGGCATGGGCATCCAATTCCACATCATGTCAAGGACCAAGTTCTTAACATAAAAGACAAGTTTCAGCGGATAAGATCAAATCTCATTATTCCTAGCCTACAGAAAAAATCCAAGAATTTATAGACAAATGACTAATGAGAAACCAAATGACTATGTGATGTAATGTGGCAAGATCAGCACCATAATCATAAGAGGGATCTTATAAGAATGTCCTTAGTGAGCAAATCTCTTCATCCCCATGCACAGTGTTCCTCTATGTAAAGTGGAACACTGTGCTTCTTTCATTTGTTGAAGGTTATAAAGGTATGACCCGGGTGTTAATAAGGCTTGTAATACTCAGGTTCATTAATGAGAATATAATGTTCAGATCAAGTCAGCAACTGATGGGTCAGCGCTTGGTACTGATAAGACTAGTTTAGAATTATGTGTTTGTGTTTGGTTCTGGCAGCATATTAAGGTGGACATTGATAACTCGGATAAGATCTGGGGGACGCCCCAAAATGGTGAGATGTCCCATAAGCGACAGCTGCAGTAATCAGAAATATTTGCCTAGAGAGGTCCTGGGTACTGTTTTC
This sequence comes from Mustela putorius furo, assembly GCF_011764305.1. NCBI lineage: Eukaryota > Metazoa > Chordata > Mammalia > Carnivora > Mustelidae > Mustela > Mustela putorius. The sequence continues at coordinate 7,277,859 of NW_025421290.1, read as the reverse complement.
AGGAATATGAAATGTTGTCTGTGGCACATGCGTTGGACTTATTCTGGGTATCTTTAGGAGATGATGGGTAAGTGAAATCTGCTCAGTTAGTTTCTCTTTCTTCCCTCCCTCCCTTCCTTCCTTCCTTCCTTCCTTCCTTCCTTCTTTCTTTCTTTCTTTCTTTCTTTCTTTCTTTCTTTCTTTCTTTCTTTCTTTCTTTCTTTCTTTCTTGTATTTAGGGTGCCTCGGTGGCTCAGTCAGTTAAGCAGCTGGCTTCGGCTCAGGTCGTGATCTCAGGGTCCTGTGATCGAGTCCCATGTCAGGCTCCCTGCACTGTAGGAAGTCTGCTTCTCCCTCTGCCTCTCCCCCTCACTCGTTCTCTCAATCTCTTTCTCTCTCAAATAAGTAAATGAAATCATATTTATTTGAGAGAGAGAGAGAGTGTGTGTGTGTGTGTGTGTGAGCAGGGGGAAGGGTAAGGGAGAGGGAGAGAGAGCATCTCAAGCAGACTCCCTGCTGAGCTCAGAACGTTATGCAGGGCTCGATCTCACAACTCTGAGACCATGACCTGAGCTGAAATCAAGAGTTGGACCCTTAACTGACTGAGCCACCCAGTGGCCCCTCAGTTCCAGCTTTGTAACAGAGTGTTGCCCAACACATAACATGTCCTGTTCAAGTAATATTTCAGGTACTATCTCCTCTAAGCTCCCCTACTTGGCTCTGTTGAGTGGACAGGAGCCATGTTATGTGTCCTGTTGTCCTTCTGTGTCTCTTGCTCTCCTATCTTTAATGCTTACACATTCCTCTACACTGTCCCATGTGTGCCAATCCACGCTGCATTCTCTGAAATACAAACTTATCTGACATGCTTATTATCATCATTATCCTTGACAGTTATCCAGAGTCAACAAATAGATGCCATGACCCCAACCATCACCACCCCCGCCAGGAATGAGCGCTCCGAGCCAGAGGTGTGTGAAGAGGTCGGGGCGCTGAACTGGGCTTCTGAGATGATACTAATCCCTAACCTTATTCGCATTTACCATGTCCGGGCACCATGCTGAAGGTCCCGCATGTATTCACTCCTTTGAGCTTCAGAATAATTGAAGAGGTAGATAATTTCATTATCCTTCTATTACAGACGAGGAAAGTAAGAGGAAGAGAGGTTAAATAACTTGTCTGAAAAGGTCTCAGCAGTCTGGCAAATCTTTAATAACCCCTGAATAAATCTAGAGTTTGCTGAAAGGACAAAGGTTGAGTGTGTGCATCGAAACTGACGCGGGGGGTGCCTGGGTGGCTCAGTAGGTTAAAGCCTCTGCCTTCGGCTCAGGTCATGATCCCCAGGTCCTGGGATCGAGCCCCACGTCGGGCTCTCTGCTCAGCATGGAGCCTGCTCCCTCCTCTCTCTCTGCCTGCCTCTTTGCCTACTTGGGATCTCTGTCAAATAAATAAATAAAATCTTTAAAAAAAAGAAAGAAAGAAAATGACGGGGGACCCAGTGCTGGGTAGTGAGGAGATGGTTTGTGCTAGGAAAGGTGAGCTCTGGAAAGGTGTGAAAGGATGGGAGTAAAGAAAGAATATAGACAGATCCTCTGGTAGCAGAAAGGGTAACTTTGACAGATGGCTTGGGAGTCGAACTTTGCCTATTCTTTTACCATTTTGCTAAAATTTGCTTTTTCCTTGCACTTTTGTCAGCATTTAAAGTTATGCAGAATTGCTACATATATTCTTTCTTTATCACAGCTGTGTAGACCCATACCTGCTATATTAAACTTGGGAATGACCAGCCCTGCATTGTTAAGTGAGGTTTTTATTTTTATTTTTTTAAAGATTTATTTATTTATGAGAGAGATAAAGCATGAGTGGGTGGAGAGGTAGAGGGAGAGAGTCCTCAAGCAGATGCCCCACTGATCATGGAGCCTGACATGGGGCTTGACCCCACAACCTATGAGATCATGATAGCCAAAACCAAGGGTTGGACGCTTAATGGACTAAGCCACCCAGGTGCCCCTAAGTGAGGGTTTTTTTTTTCTTGCTCTAGTGGTCCTCCTTAAAAATGAGGCTCCACTTCACTTCTAGACCAGAGTACATGGTTCCCTCTCTTTGCTCTCTCTAGAGATAGCGATGCTGCTATGGGCAGGGGAAACACAAAGATGCTTTGGTCTGATCCCCCTTCTCTTTCTCCAATGATATAAAAGTTAGATAAGTGTAAATGCTGAGCCACAGGAGAGCAGGGCTTAGGACCAATATTTTGATGAAGGAATCTATAGTATTTTACCCCCTTTCATACAGGTGGGGCTGATTCCTATACCCCAAGCCTGTGGAGTAGGAGGCAGAAAGAGAGGGTGTTCACTCTGTGGTTATAATTTTTGTGTTGGTGCAATTAAAAAAGAAAGGAGAACGTATTTTTAATTTGCTTATGCTGGATATTCTCCACTTCCCCTCTAAATCTACTCGCGCCGTGTAGTAAGGCCTTCATGGTCTACTTTACCCAGGCTCCCCTGACTCTGTGGATTACAGTTGGGTTTTGCCAATGGGAGAAACAGGCAGAAGAGTAGAAAGTAGGAGGAGAGATCTTCCAGGAACGTAGTCCCCTTGTTGCCTCCCTGTGGTTTGGCAGCGGTTTTGCTTACTTCCTTACATAAGGCTACAGTTCCAGTTGGATGATCCCACCTCCCTTGTCCCTTCAAGCTGAGGAGTGGTAAAGCTTGTGAGGGACGACTCACCCTCCCTTGTTCATTCCTTTAACTTTGCCCACCCCTCTGTAAATATTCCTTTCATTCAGTAGTCCTCAGTTACTCCTTTGAGTATGCTGTTTCTTTTTTTGCTGGAAAGTTCACACTGATTTGACTCGTGGCAGATTTTAGAAATGAAGCAGCTGGATCACAGAATTAAACCACCTGAACTGGATTTGAATAGTACATTCATTTTATAGGGAATAAAAAAATATATAATCCAAGAAAATTTACTTAACAATTAAAAGAATGGGAAAAGCTCCCCCCTCAAAAAAAGTAACTTGCTGAATTAAAAATTAATGCCCAGTCCATGTCCTTGGTCCCCTGTATAGGCTAAAGCTGTTGTGACTTGCTAAAATAATATTCATTTCCATAGTGTGCATGTATGGTAATAAAAATGTTTTGTGAATTTAAAAAAATCAATTCTAATGCTGTTAGATGATTGGAGTTATGTTATAAATGTGTCCTCAGGGAGGAAATCCAATGAAATTAAGTGTGTGATGGGGCAGAAGACCCGTCATCAAAGACTTAAGTTGCAACACCACCTACATGAGTAGGCACTGTCTGCCCACACATAGAAACTTCTCATTTGCCAAGGAGACTACTTCTCCATCTGTAAATGGCTCAGAAAACCATGAGTTTGGGCTAAATGAAAGAAACAAACCTTTACATGAGTGCAAGCTAATTGTCTCCCCTGCCTTTCAATGTCATCAAATTTTAAACCTGAATATATTGGGTTTTTCTCAATTCCAATCAGAGCTGACATCACATGAACATTAGAACAACCCTTTCAAAGTGCTCTGGCATGAGCAGACAGGGATGCCAAAAATTTAACTGAAGTACACTGAGAATGCAGTAATGCAGACTGGATTTTCCCTGCCTGCCACACAGGGCTTATAGTCTCTGCCAACATGGTGGTTTGGAGTTGGCGCCGTTTCTAGAGCTTTGCTCTGGCTCTAGGTTGTCATGCATCCAAACCCCTTTGAAATTCAGGTCTTTTGGAGGCTTTCTATAGCGTCTATCAGATCTTTGGAGATTCAAGCCACACTTCAGTACCGGAATTTCCCAGGTCCCCCTGGACCCGGGCCACAGGGAACTGGAAACAATTCAGCTCAGGGCTGACTACTCTGGCCCATCTAGTTCCTGGATTCCCAAAGTGAGGGCTGGCATTCTGAAGTGAAAATCCACTGTAGTTTCTCCCTTTTCATCCCACTGACTGTCGGGGACAACGAATAAAATTGGTGTCTTTTTAAAATCACAGTTCAGTTCTCTAATATACCAGCCCAAGCTCTGTGTTTTTTATTTAATTTGAAAACGAGTCAGCAAGTGTAAACAGGTTTATCTGATGGAATGGGATTTTTTTTTAGAAAAGAAATATTTACATATCTATTCTAAGTAATTTTTTTCATTACCTTTAAATCGCCATTAGTAATACAAGATTGACTATTACATAGGATTTTTATGTTCAGTTCCTACTATGTATATGCAGACAAAACAACAGGATTTAGCCATTTAACACAGTGCAAGGAACAGGAGTACATGAGGAAACAAAGCACTAGAAATCTACCAGTTCTTAAGTAAATGGCTTAAATTCTTACATATTGGGCCCCCAGAGTGAATCATTGTGTTCCTACCAGTGATACTATGTCCAAGTGTGCTTTTTCTTTTTTTTTTAAGTTCTCAGGCATTATTCCAGAATTTTGGGGCAGTGGTAAGGTGGAGTGAAGGATTGTACTTAACATTTTTTCATTTGGAGGAAAAAACAGTCATTTGATAAAAGAAATCAATCTTCCAGATTCAAAGTAACTTCAGAATTTTATGTTTAGGAATTACCCATGAGCATAATTAATCCTATTTAGAACAATCTCTTAACTGGTGTCCAGGGAAGATTTATTTACATGTCCAGATTTCAGTTAAGTTAAATTGTGCCTGGTTTGTTTAAATTAGTATAAAAACAAACCATTTATTTATTCTTTTAAAAATAAGAGCTGATTTGACATAGACTGTGTCTGATGCTGGATTGGTTTGGAATCACTTTAAGTGATTAGCTAGTTTGATAACTACTTATAGGAAATGGTTTTGCGTAAGCAATTCAATGAGACCTTGGAAAAAACTAGCATCTCTCTCTCTCTCTTTTTTTAATAACAGCTATCCTGTAATAACATGCACTGCAAAATAAATAAATAAATAAATAAACAAATAAATAAGGTGGTTCTACTGTTTGGAAGATCATGCTGTACGGAAAGAAAAAAATGCTCTAATACCAAGTACTATACTGAATATTTTGACATCTAAATTATAATACAACCACACTTTACAAACTTGTCTGCCAAAATAAATATATTTTTTCCACTTTTCTCTTATTAAAAATATTATATCTACTCTAGAAACTGTTATTTGGGGGAATTCATCAAATACTATCCCATTTTCCATTTTTGTTTCATAGTTTATCTTCCTGACATTTCAGATGAGTTTACACAGTAACTAAGATGATTAAAGAGCACACATTCACTGAAATATTTTGATGCTGGGCTTACACCATGCTAAACGTTTAGATTTAGAAACATATTAAGATATGACTCACTATTGCATGATTTCCTATATAGTATGAGTCAAACTGTGTTTCCTGGATAAAAATGTAGATGCATGAGTTTTGCTACAAGACAGTCATATTATCAAGTAGATATTAGTCACAGCTACAACCTGAGCAATAGAAGAGTTTTTTAAATTCTAATATTTGGCCACATTTCCCCTCCCTGAAAAGAGAATGAAAAGTATTAATCAGAATTAAAACTCTTTTAATAGCCTATTATTTCTTGTTGAGAGGAAAATTCCAGAAGTGTTCTTGATTACCCTTAGCACAATGGACATTATAAAATAAATACCTAATACTTTGACACACAGCTTCTAGAGGACTAGTGAAACGGTGACGTTAACCAGCTGAGCCCACTGTTCCACGCATAATACCGTGGTGACCAGAGAGACCTCCCACATACACAAATAGGACGGTACAAAGTGCCTGTGATTTCCAAATTCATTGGCCAAACAAAGGGTTTGTTAAGCAACACAAGACACCAGTCTCAGCTGCTTCCACACATGGCCTTCCTAGAGGAGACACACAAAGTTTCATTTGGTCTGACTGCAGGTTGCGTGTTTATAACAGCAGTAGCATAGAAGATTAAAATAGAAAACACTGTAACTATTTAGGGTTTTAAACAAATTTCAAAACCACATGCTTTCTCACTCAAGGGGGAAGTTTAAATCAAAAGGCAACTCGATCCTGAACGCCGTTGGTTTTTCCTCCAAAGACTAACCTCCTTGACTTGCTCATTGAAGGCAGGTTTTACAGATCCTTCTGACAACTTCCATGAAGTGCCTTGTCAGCACCTCTGTAGCCCCAGCCGCTGCTGAAAGGTTTGTTCACTCTGTTTTATTAGGGTTTGTAAACTTACTTTTTTCATTTCTCCATGCAGCCATTTCAAAATGATCTTCCAGATGCTGGCTAACGAAGCACTTCTTAACTACTGTCGGCGAAGGTCAATCTACTTATTGGCATTTGACTGTATAGAACAGGAAGTCTGTGCTGCGTCTCGTGTTCTTAATGAAACCCGACAACAGAGGACTGAACGCATTATTCTCAGAACAGGAGGCCTAAGGATGGCAAAGACCCAAGGGTCAATTATTGAATTGATGGATAAAAATCTAAGAGCTTGGAGGTCCCACTTGTTTTTTTGGGAAGAGGTTTGATCCATATATGCAAAAATCTGTAAGAAGCAAAGAGGAAAAATGATATTAGTTTTATAATGCATCCATAGACAGGCCTAGAGTGTATGCAATTTCTTAGGATTTAAGAGCAAGATGGTTTTTTTGTGGGCCAGGGGTGGTGACAGATGGGTAGTGAAATCTCTGTAGATTTCCATGCTTATTCCTGACAAAACCTGTGAAATATAAGTATTGTCTCCTTTTGACAGATGAGAAAGTGAACTTCAGGAGAGGTAATAACAATATGTTACATTTACGTCCAAATATTTAATCTGATTTAATTATCACAGTCCATTGAAAAAAGGTACCTAGAGCATGGGTTCTGGACGTGGGACTGCCTGGGTTTCAATCCTGGATGCATATATAGCTCTGGAACCACAGGAAAGAAAACTAAACTCTTTGTGCCTCAGTTTCTACATCTTTAAAATGGGTGATAATGAGAGCAGTACCTACTTAGGTTTGTTGGGAGGATGACAGGAAGTAGTATGTGTACGTAAATTAAAACAGTGCTTGCTCAGTAAGTACCCCACAACGTTGTCCAAACCTCCAGATTATCAGTGAGGACACCAACATGCAGAGAAGCTAGGTGACTTGCCCAAGTTCCCAGAGCTGCTTAGTTGGCAGAGTCAGGACATGAATTCCAACTTCCTTGAACTAGTAAAGGGCTCAACCATGGGCCATGTTCAGATAGCCTGTATTAGAACAAAGGCCTTTAGAACAATGTCCCAAATACTGGAGCCCTGACACATCTTTGCACGCTGACTGCTGTTTTCAAATGGGTATACCAGCTATTTTGTGATTCCTTATATATTTTGGGATCAATGCAGCTTTTTGGTCAGATTGAAAGGAAGAGAAAAGTACATGCTCGATAAGGATCAAACATTACACAGCTTACAGAAAGAGGAAAATAAATGGAAATAACTCCCAGTCTTTTTTTTTTTTTTAAGATTTGAGATACACAGAGAAAGAGAGAGTGAGAGCATAGGAGTAGGGGTTGGGGGGAGAGGGAGGAGAAGCAGACTCCCCACTGAGCAGGGAGCTGGACTCAGGGCTCCATCCCAGGGCCCTGGGATCGTGACCTGAGCTGAAGGCAGATGCTTAACTGACTGAGCCACCAGGTGCCCCTCATACACAATCTTTGAAACCAATTTCTTTGTAATGCTCTAGGGACTTTCTTAGCCGTGGGAACCTGTGCCTTAGAGAGCTACAACTTCATTCCTCCACACTCCTTTGCCAGAAAAAGGAATGGTTTATTTCCTTTCCCCCTGGTACTTATTCTGCAGACATCTGGCAACTGGATATACAAAGCGCATTGCAGGGAAGGAGAAGAGTAGTCATCTTCGGGTTGCTTATGTTAGGACAAGAGCGGGAAGGTTTGGCAGCCATAGGTGTTTATGCCAGAGAATCTTGGAATAGGGAGTGGAGGAAAGGCTTGGCACATGAGCAAGGAAAAAGAAGAAGGAATGGCGAATTTCCCTGATGATGCAGAAAAGAGGAAAGTTAGGGGGGAACATGCAAGGAAGCAATCATTTTCTTGTCAGCCAAACTATTTTGGCTGAGAAGTATACAATACTTACTTATATGGTATATCTAAGAAGCAATCTGGGAGTTTAGCTATTCGGGATGAGAGCATACAGAAGTCTGATAGATTCAAGTATATTCGTTACCACACACACATACAACTGACACTCTGTTGGAGAAAAAGTCTTCAGGGGAATTTATGGTCGAGCTTTGCCACAGCGTACGATGACAGTGAACTGGCCAGCCATACTGGGCAATAGGGAGAAGGCTCAGCACTCCGGTGTCACACGTGGAGATGAGTCAGGTTTTCATTGGTAAATGACTTCTATGGTATCATAGTTCCTGATCTCGTTAAAGGGTGACAGAGCAATGAGAAGTGAAAAATGGTTTTAGAGGATGAAGCAATTCTGTGCTATTTGTTTCTTTTCCTTTTCAACCACTATGCTGGGTAATTTTTAGAAATGCTTAAAATTTGCATTTCAGGAGGTTGTCAAGATTTTGTAGAAGACCATTTCTTCTTTGACACTGGGAAATTGACCCTTGAAGTTCCTCGTGTAAGTTTTGTCTTCTCCTACCTCCCCATGTTTTCCCTTTGGTTCTTGTCTCTTGCCTAGAGTCCACCATTTTTGATACTGTGGATCCTGAGCTTTTATTTATTTATTTATTCATTGTTAGAGATTTTATTTATTTGTTTGACAGAGAGAGGAGCACAAACAGAGGGAGAAGCAGAATTCCTGCTGAGCCCAGGCTCCTGGGATCATGACCTTAGCTGAAGGCAGACCCTTCACCAACTGAGCCAGCCAGGCATCCCCTGGGATTGTTTTTAATTGTAAAATATACCTACCATAAAATCTTCCATTTTAACCATTTTCAAGTGTATCATCAGTGGCATTAAGTACATTTATATTGTTGTGCAACTATATTGTCTATGTTTTTTATTTTATTTTTGTGTTTTGACATCTCAAAAGCTTTTTGGCTGTGAAGAGATTGCCCCTCCCCAGGGCTACATTCTTTATGTGTGTGTGTGTGTCTGTGTGTGTGTGTGTATATATATATACACACACATATATATATGTGTGTGTATATATATAATGTATTATCAGGGCTACATTCTTAGGAGACAGGGAAGTGCTTGCCTAAAGCAGCCCTTTGATATGCAAAGTAACCAAGCCAGACACCACCCCCCCTTCATCGGGTCCTATATCCCAGGAGGCAATATTCTTTGGTAGAGGCCCAAGCTGTCTTTCTGCTCCTCCTCCTTCTGCCTCCTGACCTACACTACTATTTTCCCTTTTGGCCCTGGTCTTGCAGTGCTTCCTGCTCCTAGGACCTGTGAGTAGGATAAACTTTATTTTCCCGAGCCTCTCCTGTGCTCCTTTTGTGGCTGCCCCTCACTGGCTCACCACCATCCACCTCCAGAACCTGTTTTCATCACCCCAAACTGAAACCCTATACCCATTAATCCATAACTCCACATTTCCCTCTCCCTCCAGCTGATCCTAGGTTTTAAGTAAAGGCTGACACAACTGAGAGGTCAATTAATTAGCAACATTCAGTGATATTCTGGAAATCAGCCTCAGAGGCTGATAGAATTTATACATGTTCTTGCATACACTAATTTGCTATGAGAAAAAGCTACACAAGTCAAGTGAGTTTTCATTTCTTAGGATAGCCTTGCCCCAGTAGCCTAATGGATAAGGCACTGGTCTCCTAATTTCTTAGGACAGCCTTGCTCTGTAGGACTTTGCTAAGAATAGAGAGTTTGTTTTAATACCTACAAAGTGATCTGGATGAAACTCAGTGTCCTTTAGATTCATCTTCTATAGAAAGAATCCTTTCAGACTCCCGTGGAAAGCCATTGTGGTACTGTGTCCTCCTCCTCAGAAGGACTTTAGTTCTTCTGAGCTACTTCCCTACTGTTAATGCAATTCCATCTGTATGTTAAAACAAATGAGAACCCTATTTGGTTGTTCATTGAAATCACCTGAGGATTGTTAAGACTACTCTGACGGCTTGCTCCTACCCCCAGAGACTCTGATTTAATTAATCTGGGCTGGAACATGGGTAGCAAAGGTTTTAAATCAACCTGGGTGATTCCAACGTGCAGCCAAGGCTGAAAACCTCTGTTTTAGAACCTTTACCCAACACCAGAAACAGTTTAAATTATTCACTTATCACACTTAAAATCAAAAGACGCACTTAGGCCTGGTCAAACAAATGACTTTGAGCTTGCAGAATCCAGTTTCTGGTTATTAATATGTCATATGATTTTCCTTTGGAAATGGAACCCTATGAAGAGAGCAGTGAAAATTTACTAAAGGCCTACGTGGGGGCACCTGGGTGGCTCAGGTCACGATCTCAGGGTCCTGGGATCGAGTCCCGTCGGGCTCTCTGCTCAGCAGGGAACCTGCTTCCCTCTCTCTCTCTGCCTGCCTCTCCATCTACTTGTGATTTCTCTCTGTCAAATAAATACATAAAATCTTTAAAAAAAAAAAAAAAAAAAAAGGCCTACGTGTGCCAGGCACGGAGCTAAGCAATTTGTAGGTCTTATTGTTTAATTCTTACACCAACTTGCAAAATACTGTTATTCCTGTTTTAGAAAGGAGGAAATCAGGGCCTAGAATATTAGTTACTATGCCCCGAATCACACTCCAGGTAAGTAGGGAAGTCACAGAACCAACCACGCTCAAGAAGTGGGACCAGAACTTTCCTTTTAAGCACTACACTCTCTGCCACCATCTACATAAAAAGCCTGCAATGTGGGGCACCTGGGTGGCTCAGTCGGTTAAGTGTCTGCCTTCAGCTCAGGTCATGATCCTGGAGTCTTGGGATCAAGCTGTCCTACAATCACGGCCCTTGTCTGGAGGCTCCATGCTTAGTGGGGAGCCTGCTTCTTTCTCTCCTTGTGTTGCTCCCATTGTTGTGCTGTCTCTCAAATAAATTAATTAAATCTTTAAAAAAAAAAAAAAAAAGCCTGTGATGTAAAGTCTCACATGAAGTTCACCACTAACTGACTATGGTTTAGTAAGAGCCCTTTTTGCAAAGGTGTCACAAAGGTTTGTGGGTATGACTGTTCCTGTTTATCGATTTAAAAACCATGGCTATATCTACTTGTCTTTCTTTAGGACTCTTCTTTCCTTCACACATTTTTTGTAATCTACATAATAAATGTCTGCATGGTGCTTCACATGTATAATTTATATGTGTGTGTAAATACATTGGATGTTTACTAAGACATTTTTTTAAAATTTTTCACTTGCATTTTTAATTTAAATTCAATTAATTAACATGTGATATATTATTAGTTTCAGAGGTAGAGGTCAGCGATTTACCAGTCTTTTTTTTTTTTAAAGATTTTATTTATTTATTTGACAGAGAGATCACAAGCAGGCAGAGAGGCAGGCAGAGAGAGAGGAGGAAGCAGGCTCCCTGCTGAGCAGAGAGCCCGATGCAGGACTTGATCCAGGACCCAGGGATCATAACCTGAGCCGAAGGCAGAGGCTTTAACCCACTGAGCCACCCAGGTGCCCAGCGATTTAATAGTCTTAATGAAGATTTGGATGCTCAATTGACTGAGCCACCCTGGCAACCCCTCTCTCCTTCACACTTTGCACAGTTAAATTGCAGGCACAGATTATCATATGTTTACCTGCCTTGTGAAAGACATTCAGGTGACCTGGCTATGGCTTTATAGAATCCATTCTTTTTTTTTTTTCTTAAAGATTTTGTTTATTTATTTGACAGAGATAAAGCACAAACACGGGGAGGAATAGAGGGAGAGGGAGAAGCAGGCTCCCTACTGAGCAGAGAGCCAGATGCAGGGCTCAATCCCAGGACCCTGGGATCATGACCTGAGTGGAAGGCTGACATGTAACCAACTGAGCCACCCAGGCGTCCCCATATGATCCATTCTTTAAAAACTTGGGTGGGGACGCCTGGGTGGCTCAGTTGGTTGGACGACTGCCTTCGGCTCAGGTCATGATCCTGGAGTCCCAGGATCGAGTCCCGCATCGGGCTCCCAGCTCCATGGGGAGTCTGCTTCTCTCTCTGACCTTCTCCTCATTCATGCTCTCTCTCACTGTCTCTCTCTCAAGTAAATAAATAAAATCTTTAAAAAAAAAAAAAAAAAACTTGGGTGTCTGCTATAGTTAAAAAAAAAATTTTTTTTAACATAAAACTTGTGGGGACAGTATTTTCCAGGTATATGAAGTTTTAAAGACATCCCTTCCCTCAAATCCCAGGTGCTTTGTGGTGGAGGGAACAGGAGCCTCTGTCCTTTTGGAAAAAAAGACTGGGGCATGGATATGGCTCTGATACTTAAGAGTGTTCCCTGCCTTGTGCTTCAGGTGATCCCAGGGCTGGACATAAGAGAGTTAATGCTAAAGTTTAGAGTTCTGGGCTTGTATATTCCAGGGTAATGACTCTTAATTCTTTGAAAAAAATGATGAGCACGATGGACCCTCCCCAGAAGGCAAGATTTTACAAATGATTTCAAAGTGATCCAAGTGCTGTCTGTGGAGTATAAGAGGAAGCTTTGTCCATGGGAAGTTCTGGCCTTCCGCAATGCACTTTCCCTATTCGTGGCCCTTCCCATGCCCCATGTGTCCTAACTGCAGATGACCTCAGTCTAGCATTCTGTTAGAGGGGGACAATTTTAGGCAACAAATATATCTGAGAAAAATGAAGCTTGTTATATCTTGGTCATATAAACTGAAGCACAGTGGATGTGAGCTCAAGATAAGGATGGGGTTTTGTGGTCAGAAAGTACCAAATAGAGGACAGGAGATGCTAATGGAAACTGAGCAGACAAAGTTGCAGATTAACTGGGTCTTAAACCTTTAGGCGGAAAGAGACTTGTCTCCTAAGCACCGTATCTCTGGAGATAAGTCCCTTACCATTTCTATCCTATCCTATCCTATTCCATTCCATTCTTTAAAAAAAAAAAAAAGATTTTATTTATTTATGAGAGAGAGAGAGAACACAAGTGGGGAGGCCCAGAGGGAGAGGAGGAATGCAGATTCCCCACTGAGCAGGGAACCTGATGTGGGACCCAGGACCCCAAGATCATGGCCTGAGCCAAAGGTAGACACTAACCGATTGAGCCAACTAGGCACCCCCTTTATTTTTAACTTAATACTGTGATGGGTTCTTGACATGCCAAAAAAAGAAATACACCATCCCCAAAAGCTGTTTTTCTTTAAGCTGAGGACTTGGCCTTAATCATCTGAAACAGCAGTGATGAACGACTTGATCACTGGTGTAGACATAATGCACAGCTTTTTTGGGGGGAAAAGGACTATGGTTCTTGCTGTCTACATTTTAAAAACTGAGTGTAACTGGGTCTTTACTCACAACCACCATTTTACAAAGGCAAAGGAAAAGGTGTCGAATGAAAGCACTCATATAGAGGAATGTTCTCTTAAAAGTCACTTGCTTTAAAATCATTTCACCAATGCCCAAGCATATCACTGGTGATGCAGAAATGATAAAGGGGTTTCCAGTAGTTCATGGATATAACTTAAAATATTACCAGCAAATTCACTGTGGTTATACATGAAGAATTCTGAATTTCTCTTTTATCCCTACTAGAACTGTGGTATTTTGCATGTATGTAATCAACAAATTTATATGTTTTACAATTCCCATTCACATTACATTTTATGTGAAAAGTTCCAGGAATGAACAGGAAACTCCAGAACTATTTATTTGAGTTTGTTCTGTATTTTGAAGATCATATTTCTACTAATCAGATTTGCCTAGAAATTATAGCCCTAAAGAATTTCTAAAGAGGAAGACAATTTTAGAATGAGCCAATAGTTCACTTTTGAAATTTTAGAACTGAATAAAATATTCTAATGGCAAGGAGAAAGCAGTTTAAAATGACCAGCAGCTGTCCACAGCTCTTGGCAAAGTAGGAACCAAGCAATTTGACATGCGTTGAAAATTAAAACACAAACAGTATCTGAGGCAAGAATAGAGGTCTGATGTATTTTCTGTGTTCTGTTCCATTTCAGGAAGAAAGTTTCTATTTATCTCTGTGAAATGATGGCAACAGCTGATCAACATAATGAGGAATTCATTAATTTATACACTATCTCATTAGTTCATAAACAGTTTGGAGTATGTTGTTGGTTCCATGCATGATTTCATATTGGGCAGCCAAAATAATGCCATTTCCTAACCACAACATACTTTTTTTTTAATAGCATAAGAAATGTTTTATGTGTACCAACAGAAGATTTTATGTGAGGGGTAATCTGATTATTTCTTAATTTAGACCAGCATTTATATTAGCCAATCTCCTTCAATCTCGGTCTCAGCCTTTCAATTCATAGGACTGTGGAGAAGAAAAAAGGAACCGCACACTTGGCCCCAGCTCAGGTCCCTTGATCGGGATGGAAAAAAGGTCTTTGCCATTTTATTTTTAAACCGAATAAGGTGGGGGGCCCGTGGGGGGCTCAGTTAGTTGAGCATTTTGGCTCAGGTCATGATCTCAGGGTTGTGGGATAGAGCTTCTTGGGCTCCCCACCCTTCAGCCCAGAGTCTGCTTGGGATACTTTCCATTTCTGCTCCTCCCCCACCCCATTGGGGTGTGTGTACGCATGCTCTCTCTCTCTTTCTCTCTCTCTCTCAAAAAAAAAAAAAAAAGCTAACAAGTTGGAATCAAAACAAAGTGATCCAGATAATTTATAACATCCTCGCCATTCCTTTGTGAAATCTTGGGTTACTATTTTAACACATTTCCCCTGAAAGAAGTACTTTTCCCTCTGATAGTACTGTGGCTAAGAGGACAGGCTCTGCATTTTTAAACTGTCTGGCTTTGAACCCCAGCTCCAGTGATCACTAGCTGGGGGACCAGGGCATTATTGGCCTCATCTGTAAAAAAGAAACAGCAGTACCATCTATTTTGCAGGTTGTTGTGGAGATAATGGGTTAGTGTATAAAAAAAATTAGCACTCAAAATATTAGCCATTTTGATGTTGATAATAATGATATTTGAAGTTTGAATTTGACTTCATCCCAAGGTGCTGGTATTTTCCATTTTGATAGTTTTTACTGCCAAACATTGGAAGTCCTAGACTGGGACTGGAGGAGGCAGTCATTCTAACCTGCCCTTCCTTGGGATAACATTGACACGATTATATCCAGGTTTCTTAAATTCCCCACTCTCCTCCTTCCCTCACTACTGGAGTGCTGGAAAAGGCTGGTGCCCCACTGGGTACACAGCTGTGAAATCTCCTCTTTCCTGGGCCAGTGATGTGGCCTACTTTTCGAGGGACATAGAAAGCAGTTCTGTAATCCTGAGGAAGAAACAGACAGAGATAGAGTAGATTGCTAGCACTTTCTGGGAACTAGGAAGTCAATTAGTTGTAATAGCTCATTAATAATCACTTTACAGTGATTACATTTTGAAGTGATAATATTTTGGATATACTGGCTTAATAAAAGATATTGATGAATTTTTACCGTTTCTTTTTGAAGAAGATTATGTTTCTTTTTATTTTTTGTTGTGTGGCTAATAGAGTATTTAAAATCCCATATGTGGCTCAACTGTACTTCTGTTGGACTGCGTATGTTCTGTTGGAGAAACAGGAGAATTTCTGAAGACAACCACAAGTCTTTGCCTTGTCTAACAGCATCCCAGTTAGGATGTATGAAAATTATTCCTGCCTTGTGTGGGAGATGGGTATGGGCCATTTCTACACAATTTTCATGTAGACCAAATAGATGAAAAGGACATGAGGGGAAAGTGCCCCTCCCCGAGCACCCATGGCAAGCATTCTGAAATAGCAGAATGAATGCACCAAATGGTAGCTATGACTTTGGAATCATCAGATAAGCTCTCCAGGAGATAGCAAAAATCAGGATACTATAGCATTTTATAAGGTTTAAAGTGCCATGTAAACGAAATTTTCTAACAAGTGCCAGTAATTTATTGACAAAGTAAAATTAGTCAATGGTCGGTGTAAATTTCCTTACTAAAAGACAACTTCAAGGTACAGTTCAAATATCTATTTGGGACCTGGTGAGTTACCCATTCTGCATCTAGATAATATGTCATGTTAGCCCCAAGGCAAGGATGAGCATGTCTGGCTTTCTGATTATGTTCACTCTAGGCTTTTCCTTTACTTTTTGAGAATCTTTGCCATGCATACATTCAGAAGCAAATCCGGATAATATTTGCTGAGGGTGTCAATGCCACTATCATAAGGGGCCCTCATAATCTTCATCTGGTGTCCTCAAGCCATAAATAGACAATCTGAATAAAAATACAGCTTCAAAGCAAACCTCCTACTACCCTACTCCTTCTAACCAGACTTCTAGCTCTAAGCCCCTTCCATTTGGCAACTCTGGAGCTTCCCTTAATAGTAAATAAAGGAGGAGAATAAATATTCATGTAAGTGTGTGTGTGTGTGTGTGTGTGTGTGTGTGTGTTTACACAGGAAGACTTGAAAATCAACATATAGCAATGACTGAGTTCCCATGATAAAAGGCAAATTTACCTGAAAACAGGAGACCCTGTTGAAAATTACTGCCTCTACGTTTGATAATATATTTATGCAATGGGTTAGTCATGATCAAAGGAAAGATCTTTTCCTCCTGTTCTCTTCTTCTAAAGAGCTTAGGGAATAATAACCCTGTTCACAAGTCTGTGGTCCCCTCGAAGCCCTATGGGGTATTTTTAAATACACACTCAGAAATCACAGATGAGACTCCAAGAACTGATTTCCCGATTCTCATCAGGCTAAGACCAGCACTGCCCAACTCAGAAGGGGTTTATGGCCTCTACGTTGGATTCTAAGTTGTTTAGTGGAACTGGAAATGCTTATTCTCTCATAGATACAGGTTCTGCATCTTTGTCCTGACCCAAAAAAGTTGATTTAACCCCTAACATGACATCAAAAGTTTCTACTAGTAAAATAAATGCATAGAAGTCATGCTGGTCATCACAGCCCTTCTGCTGTACAAATGCCCCAGTTCAGGGTGGAATGGAAGAGGCGGGGTCCCATAGTGCTACCTCCTTTCATAAGGGGGTACCTTCCTGTCCTTATGGATTCAGACCAGCTTCTGCCCTGACAGAGAATGGGGTAGGAGTGTGAGGACAATGGGGACCAGGGAGAAGAGAACATGGTTATGAATCAGTTCATTTAGGAGGACAAGTGTCCTTTCCCCCCCGGGAGGAGCCTATGAAGATAATCAACAGTGATGGAGGCCAAAAGTGAGGAAAAAGTTACTTCTTTAGTTTCTACAGTCAGACCTGGTAACGTAGGCACTGACTATCTCTTTCTTTTCTCCAAGACTGTGGCAGGAGGGAATCACTGCCAACTGCTTACTCCCTGTTAGTCAGTCTTATTCTTTTGAAGAGCGGGAAGCGGGACTACCAAGACTCCTCCTCCCCAGCTTCTGGTAAGGGGCCATGCTCAGACACATCTGGGGCTCTGTTACCTGCGTTACACCTGGGGAGGCTCCAGTTTATAGCATCACAGAACTAACAGCTAAGCTTGCCCCAGACTAAGACAGCAGCCATTCACAAACCTGGGCTCCTGTCTTCAGTTCCCTGGGGCAGCCTCT
Source organism: Mustela putorius furo (assembly GCF_011764305.1). Classification (NCBI taxonomy): domain Eukaryota; kingdom Metazoa; phylum Chordata; class Mammalia; order Carnivora; family Mustelidae; genus Mustela; species Mustela putorius. The sequence continues at coordinate 7,260,289 of NW_025421290.1, read as the reverse complement.
GGCTTGCTGGGTCACAGAACAAGCTGGATGTGCTTAACTCTCCCATCCCTAAGATGGACCAGCCATTCCTGTATCTGGCTTTGTGCTCAGCAAATGCATGGCTATAAGGTGAAGAACACCTATAGATATATCTGATAGTGATATGAAGAGGATATTTCATAAGGAAGTACAAATGTGTCCTTTAGAGGAATTGCAAGAGTTTGGCAAGGGGTTTCTCCAAGCAACCATCTTTCCCTTTAATTATCATTATGGACATAATATAATGTCCACATGGCCCCAAAGGGTTATGCTCCTAATATGTAAATTGGGAAACTTGTAAAGTCTGTGATTGTTGAACTTTTAGGACAAGTAATGAATGCTCTGAACTTACCAACAGGGATGTTTCTCACCTAGGGCGAGAATGGCAGTTGGAAGGTTGGGTGTTGGGTACCACCTTTTGTGTTGGGAGAAGGCGAAAGCACGGAGAGTTCGCACCAATGGGTGGAGAACACCTAGAGGTGAACTGCAGCCCAGGGAAGTCAAGCTGTAGCTGATACCCATCCACAGGTGGAAGGGCCTGCCTCTCCTCAGGCAGAAGCCAGTCTGGCAGAGGCGGACAGGGACCTATCCCTCTCCCCCTTTTAACTCTAGGCTGGGAGTCTGGGCCGGCTTAGTGGAGGGTCAAGGATCCATCTCAGGGGGGCTATACTAGGTGTGAGAAACACTAGCACAGAGCCACCAAAGGTTAGGGGAGGAAGGAAGTGGGACAAAGGTGAGAAGCGAGAGGAGAAGGCTCTAGACCTCAAGAATCAGAACGTGGTTTTACAAATTGCAAAGGTAAGACGGTGGAAAGTGTGGGAGGCAGAGGGTAGAGAGTGAGAAGCCTGCTCGGAGCGGGGCTGCGGAAAGGAAGCGAGTTAACTTACCGTGAAAGGCAAGGAGCAGACCGCAAAGGTGATGGTCATAATAGCCAGGAGAATGAGGTGGTCCGTCTCCTCCGCCATGGACACCCTTTCCCCTCTCCTGCGGGTCCCAGGGCCGTCCCGGGAGCTGCCCAAGGAGGGTCCGCAGCGACTTCTCCTGCTCCGACGGTGCATGCGGATGAGGTTGAGGATGACACTGAAGTTGCAGGCGAGCACCGCGACGATGAGGAGCAGCAGCACGGTGGCGTAGAGCTGCAGGTACGTGGTCTGGCTGTGCTGGATGAAGCACCACGTCCCAGGGCAGTACTGGACGTACTTCTCTGGATCCAGCAGCGGCAGGGAGCAAAAGATCAGAGATACCGTGTAGATGGTGGGCAGCACCGCCAGGCCGCCTCGGCGCGTGACCCAGCGCTGGTAGAAGTAGGGGTGCCCGATGGATAGGTAGCGCTCCAGGGCCATGGCGAAGAGCATGAGCATAGTGGCCAAGCTGAAGAAGGTCATGGCGAAGGCGAAGTAGATGCACACGCGGCGCTCAGGCGCCAGGGCCACCAAGGTCTGGTTCCGAGCGTAGGAAGCCAGCACCACCGGGCTGATGAGGCAGGTCCCAAGCAGGTCGGTGAACACCAGCTCTGTCACCAACACGTGGAACAGGGAGATAGAGTTCCCGCGTCCTGCGCTGCGTCCCGCGTCCCCCCGCCAGCGGCGCGCCAGCAGCGCCAGCGCGATGAGGTTCCCCAGCACCCCGGCCGAGAACATCACCGAGCTGATGGCCGGGCTTTCGCCGGAGGGAAGCGACTGCAGAGACTTGCAGTCCTCCCGCGAGGAGTCTTCGGAGATATTGCCCATGGTGGAGTGCCGGGAGGAGAGATGCGCCCTCCTCTCGCGGCTCGTACCTGGGAGGAGGAGGGTCTGAGAGCAGGAGCGCTCCGAGAAGCTGAGGGAAAGGAGGAGGGACCCAAGTCCACAGCCCCCTTCCGGCCCCCTGCGCGCCCAGGGCGGACTCGGCCCCAGGGCTCGCGGTGCTCTCGGAGAGGCCACCACTAGGCTGCAGCATCCGGGCGGCGCTCCGGCCTCCGCAGCTGATCCGCACCCACCTCTGCCGGGAGCCCGCACCGCGGGGCAGCCGTCACCGCTTCCGCACCCGCCCGGGGTTGGACCCAGACGTCGGGCGGGTCACAGCGCCAGGGGCTAGCGCCCTCCAGCTACCCAAGTGGACCGCGCGCACTCCCCTTGGGAGCACCGCGAGTCCCTCGTCCGGGAGTGAGAGAAGAAAGGGCGGGAGCGCGGACCCCGGGGTGTCCCCCTCCTCTCCCTGATCCGTTCCCTCGGGATTGGGTGCTGGAAGCCGCGCGGCCGCCGACCTTGGCTAGGACGCGTTTAGCCCCAGCAGAGGGCCGGGAGGGAGTGCGGGGCACTTGTGGGGTGTGCGCAGAATTCACCGAAGGCAACAACAGGATAGCAAAGTGACTCACCAAACGATAGAGAAGTTAGAAGGACCCTGTCCTGGGAGATGAGTATAAGTATTTGGAGCAACAAGCACCAAAGACCGCGTGCAGTTGGACCAATATGTTCTTTTCTCTTTCTTTTGACATTCTCAGGAAGATCAACTTAGAGGGCGGGACCCAAATTAGGAGGAAGTGAAAAGCTCGCCTGGTTGTCCAAGGAACCAAACTTTGCCGCTGAGCTGTCTGTTGCCCTGCTGCTTTGATTCGGTTGCCAGCATTTCGCCTTTTCCTATGTCAACACCATAACGGATAACCACTTGTTTAAGCAAGCCAGAAAAGAAAGAAAAAGAAATGTTCCTTGTGTGTAGAATTGTTTGTGAACACAGCTTGAAATCATTGCCCATTGTACTCTCGTCAAGCACAGTCTTGAAAGAAGATCTTGCTCAGGATTAATTCTTTCAGGTTAACGGTGCAGAGCACATCTGGAAAGACAGATTCCTCCTAAAGCTTATTAGTAAGTGGACAGCTTTAGAAACTAGAGCTGACAAAAGTGGTTGTCCGCCACCCCCATTGTCACAATTGCAGACTCCTGAAAATGGGCTGGTGTTTAAAACTGTTTGAACAAACAAAATCCAGTGTGACAGACAAAAGAGGGTAACTGCATTCTGTAAGGAAAGTCATATTCACGTGGGGAAGGAGGAAGAACTGGGAGATGGAAGGATCTGCATAGGGAATAAGCAAGGGGTAAAAGTCCTCATGCTGGAATCCTGAAAACATTAGGTGCTGAAGAGCACATCTTACCACAGCCTGCTTGCTCTCCATGAATATTTTAGCTCACCTTGATAACTCTAGCCTGGGGACTGGAATGGAGATGAGGCTCCCAACAGGGCAAGTTCAAAGGGAGTCTACTTTTCTCATATAAGAAGTTCAACAGTCACAGGTGGCTGAGCCTCCCAGAGAACCAGTCTCTTTCTGATCTCTAGCCTTTCATACCTAGCATGCTGTCTACATGTCCTTCCTTGTGTAGTCACCAGTCACTGCTCAGATGGGTCAGGATGCAACCAGAGAAACAGAACCACTGTAAGTGATGAAGAATGAGAGATTTATTATTAGGCACTAGACCTGCACTCTTCAATATGATAGCCACCAGCCACAGGTGGCAGTTTAAATTTAGATGAGTCAAAATTAACAGTGTAGTTTCTCAGTTGCACTAGGTACACTTCAAGCGCTCAGTAGCCATATGCATGTGATTAGTGGCTATCATATTGGGCAGCTCATATACAAAACATTTCTGTCATCACAGAAGCTCTATTGGAGAGTGATGCATTAGACACTACATGATTGTGGGAGCTCCTGGAGAAGGCCATGCAAAGCTGTTTGCTGTCTAGCCCTGACCGAACCGGAAGTTACCATAGGTCAGACCGAATGGTGGTCAGGGTAGAAAGCTGGTTGTGGATGAAAGCACGTACAGGCTTGGGACCTACAGGGCTAAACTAGAATTCATGAACAACTAGAATCTTCAAAGACAGAGCAGATTTGTGTGTCTCTCTTACTACCTCTGACCTTGATAATGCAAGTGTATTGTGGGAGAAGCTGGCACCCTTCATGGGGCTACACTTGCACTTGGCTTAGGATGCAGAGAAGCTGAAGGAGATCTGATGGCAGCTGGAGCCCACGTGCTGCCTCATATCAGCAAGGTGAGCTGGCAGATCATTGACAATGTACCAGAGTTATCACCGTGTCTGGAGCCCTGCATTGTCCTTCAGAGCATGAAAACCATGGCTGCTGCTTCCCTGATGCCTTCTCAGTCTCATACAACACTTCTCTTATGGCTAATGTTAGCCTTGAAACTGGCCAGGATTCTGAAGCACAGATCCTGTTCAGCTGAGTTCACTCAGTATAAAGCTACCGCATGCCCCACAGGTCCAGGCATCAAGTCTGCACAGAAAGCAGAGCATGAGAAAGACACAGCCACTGTGAGCTTGCTCTCTTGTGCCTGTTTGTTTCATCAGAAAAGCTGCTTTTCCAGAAGTACCCTCATAGCCTTCCCTTCGTGTCTCATTAGCCAGAATTTGGTAAAATGGCCACTCCTTAGCTCCAAAGGAGGCTATTGAATATTTCCGGCTTCTTCCAGAGTAGAGGCAGGCCGGGGAGAAGGGGCTGGGAGTGGCATTGGGTTAGTCAGCCAGGAGTGTCTGCTGCAGATCTTGCAGTGAACTCGCGTCTACCCCCTGTTACAGCCAGAGAGGAAGTGCAAGAACACCCATTCCGGGTTTTTCATTTGCAGCTCAAGAAACTGACGCTCAGGAAAGTTGAGTATCTTACCCAAGGATACACAAAGGTAGTGCAAAGCTAGGAGTATGGAGTCCAGACCATCTCATTTACATTACAGATCTCTGCATATTGCACGCACTGTCCATCTAAGGCCAGAAGGGAGCACTCAGCACAATACCTATCCTCAATGAGCATTAGTGCTCATTGGCAAGTCACTCAACACAATTTAGATGTTACTGTTTGCCTGACGTATTGATAAATTTTGAAAGGATTACACATATCCAGTATGACCAAAGAGAGAGAAAGGGGCTCGCTGTTGATGGAAGTGTGAGTGTGGGTACAACCTTTCTGGTAAGAATGGTTTATTAATTATCACAAACTTTGAATATGCTTTGACCCAGAAATAATGTTATAGAAGTGTACTGCCTGAAGGAGACATAATCTGGAAAATACACAAAGTTGTCTCATACACACACAGACACAGAGCAGGAAAAATGTTCATTATTCTAAGAATCTAGAACTAAATGTCATTCCCTAAAGGGCTGGTTTAATAAATTTTGGTACAACCCATGCAAGGGAATATATAGTCATTAAAAAGGATGATGTGTCTCTGTATTTCTTGATAATAATCTTTACCACATATTGAGTTAAAATCATGTTTATTATTTCATTCATTTAAAATTATATGCATAAATATTTGCACAGAGCAGCATCTCAAAGGATGTTCAGCAAAATGTTAGTAGTAATTTCTTCTTTATGCCTGCCTGTTTTGGCTGATTTTCCTATAAATCTGTGTTACCTTTATGTTAGGAAATTCAAGAAAGCTGCTTTTTATTTAGAAAAAATTAATCATTGGAGGAAACTGTCTTTCTTGGCAGAAAGCAGGGAGTTAGATCCTAATGTTTTAAATCCTCTTCCAGTTCTACTGTCGAACAAGTGGGCAGGTCTTGCCAGTTGTCTGAGACTGGAGAAGCTTGGAGATATATTCTTATATTTCCATAAGGGTTTTGTAACTATCCTTCTTATTTGAAGATTGGAGATCATCACATATTTTGCACCATTTCTAACGAGATGATGCCCTGCCCTACTTCAAGTGACTGCTTTGACATTAGATTTTTGTCATCCCTTAACCCAATTCTGATACTACCATTGTCAGGAAGTCCCTCTCTCATAAAGCTGGAAATAAAAAAGTAAAAAAATTTTAAAAAATCCAACCCAAAATGCAGTCAATAAAAGCCAATTTTGAGACTAGGTTAAAAAAAAATTAAGGGTTATTATGAGTGGGTAGGTACAGAATCTTAGTAGAGAAACAGAAACTATAAAAAAGAACTGAATGGAAATTCTAGAACTAAAATTTACAGCAGCTTGGAGTTGGCAGAAGAAAGAGTGCGCTTAAGGACTAATCACATCTGGTCACCTTTCTTTCCTTGTCATCATTATATTTATGCTCATTGGAAATATTCTCACTCTTCCCATACCATATGAGGCTTGTTCTGTTTTTACCCATGAAGCAAAGCATGGGTTTTCTCTTCCCTCAGATCCCTCAAACTTCTCTGGGATCTGGGGTGCAGAGCCACACTATCCAGGACACTCCTTTGTTAACATTTGAAGCTCTCTTGTTGGCTTGGACTTCACCTTCCCCCCTTTGCAGCCTGTGGACCCAGATGGGGAAGAAGTGGGACTACTTTGCTCTTTCTTGTCTCTTTGCTCTATCGAGGTCTCCTTTATGCCTAGTCTTTCAAAAGTCTTATGCCAAACACTGACACCTGTGTTCTGTTACACTGTCCTTTCCCTGTTGCTAGAACTAGGGAAAGGGCTGGACTACCAGCAAGTACTGGGCAATAAAACACATAGGTTAATATGTCAAATTATAACATTTGCCTTCACGTAGGTGTGTGTATATCCAAGTCTTTGTGGGACTTATTACAACATCATAGGATTGTTTGAGAAACAATTTGATAAAGTCTTTGCAAAACCAGTCAATAAAAAGTGCTTTGCAAACGGATGTAGGAGTACAATAGTTCTTTTGTCCTTAGATGGGAACTATCAGAAATGCTTACTAGCACCAGGGGTTAGATCAAATGAATTTTTCCAATAATGTCAGGAAGGCAAATTGCCTATGATTCTAATTTCCTTTTTAAGATTGATAGAGAACAAAGAACCCAATATAGCCATGAAAATTATCTTTACTTAGAAAGGTTTGCTTTCAAAACCAACTATAGGCAGAAAAGCACATATAACAGAAAAATCAAGCTATATTTATTCAATGTGTTTGTATAAAGTAAAAACGCATTACAGAAATTTTGGAAAAATTAGAAGCAAGAAAAAAGTCACCCATGAATGTGTACCCATTAAATATGACCACTCTTAACATCTTGATGTGTTTCTTTCAATTTTTCTTCTATGCACCTTTGTTTTCACAGCTGTGATATTATATGTAAAATTTTCCATACTGTCTTTTTAAAAAAATTAAAAGCATATTGAATAGCTTATACTGCAATATGCATTAAAGGCATAAAAAAATGCTCATACTCTGAGGTCCATAAATTGCATTTCTGGAAATCTATACTCCATTTATTTACTCACTCAACAACAATTTATTAAGGCATATATTTACTGAGACAGCAGAGTATAGTTTGAAGAGCAAGGGTTCTAGAGTCAGATTGCTTTGTTGTTGTTGTTTTTTAAAAGTTTTTATTTAAATTCCAGGTAGTTAACATACAGTGTTATATTAGTTTCTGGTGCAATATAATGATTCAACACTCTACCATACACCACCCGGTTCTCATCACAAGTACACTTCTTAAGTCCCATCACTTCTGTTGTCTAATTGCTGAGAGACTTCCAGTATTATGTTAAATAGTAATAATGACAGTGGACATCCAGTCTTATTCCTGACCACAGAGGAAAAGCTCTTAGTTTTTCCCCATTGAGAATAATATTAGCTGTAGGTCTTTTGTATATGGCCTTTACGATGTTGCAACATGTTCTATCTATCCCAACTCTGTTGAGGTTTTATGGTTTTTTTTTTTGTTTTTTGTTTTTTTAGTAAGAAGTGATGCTGTATTTTTGTCAAATGCTTTTTCTGCATCTATTGAACGGATCATAAAGTTCTTATCCTTTCTTTTATTATAGTGATGTATCACATTGATTGATTTGTGAGTGTTGAGCCATCCATGCAGCCCAGGAATAAACCCCACTTGGTCATGGTGAATAATTCTTTTAATGTACTGCCAGATTCAATTTGCTAGTATCTTTTTGAGAATTTTTACATTCATGTTCATCAGAAATATTGGCCTATAGTTCTCCTTTTTGGTGGGGTCTTTGTCTGGTTTTAGAATCAAGGTAATGCTAGCCTTAAAGAAGAAATTTGGAAATTTTCCTCCCATTTCTATTTTTTGGAACAATTTGATAAGGACACAAACTCTTCTTTAAATGTCTGATAGAATTCCCCGGGGAAGCCATCTGGTCCTGGACTTTTGTTTGTTGGGAGATTTTTTATTACTGACTTAATTTCTTTGCTGGTTATAAGTCTTCCCCAATTTTCTATTTCTTCCTGTTTCAGTTTTGGCAGTTTGTATGTTTCTATGAATTTGTCCATTTCTTCCAGATTGCCCAACTTGTTGTCATATATTTTTTCATAATATTCTCTTGGTATTTTTTGGTAATTTTCTGTGGTGTTGGTTATGATCTCTCCTCTTTCATTCACAATTTTATTTATTTTTGTCCTTTCACTTTTCTTTGTGATATGTCTGGGTAGGGGTTTATCAATGTTATAAATTCTTTCAAAGAACCATCTCTTCATTTCCTTAATCTGTTGGAGTTTTTTCATTTATTTGTTCCCAAATTGTTTATATCTGCTCTAATCTTTATAACTTTCCTTCTTCTGCTGGCTTCAGGCCTCATTTGCTATTCATCTTCTAGCTCCTTTAGGTGTAAGTTTAGGTTTTTGTATTTGAGACTTTTCTTGCTTCTTGAGGTAGGCCTGTTTTGCAATATATTTCCCTTTTAAGACTGCCTTTTCTGTATCCCAAAGGTTTTAGACCATTGTGTTTTCATTTTATTTGCTTCCATATACTTCTTTAATCCTTCTTTAATTTCCTGATTAACCTATTCATTCTTTAGTAGATGTTTTTTAACCTCCATGTATTTGAGGTCTTTCCACATTTTCTTGTGGTTGACTTCAAGTTTCATAGTCTTGTGGTCTGAAAATATGCATGGTATGATCTCAATCTTTTTGTTCTTGTTGAATCCTGATTTGTGACCTAGTATGTGATCTATTCTAGAGAGTGTCCCATGTGCACTGGAAAAGAATGTGTATTCTGCTACTTTAGGATGAAATGTTCTGAATATATCTGTTAAGTCCATCTGGCAGTGTATCATTCAAAGGTATTGCTTCCTTGTTGATTTTCTGCTTAGATGATCTGTCCATTACTGCAAGTAGGGTGTTAAAGTCCCCTACTATGATTGTATTATCAATGAGTTTCTTTATGTTTGTTATTGTTTTATATATTTGGGTGCTCCCAAGTTGGGGGCATAAATATTTACAATTGTTAGATTTTCTTGGTGGATATACCCCTTTATTATGATATAATGCCCTTTCTCAACTCTTCTTGCAGTCTTGTTTTAAAATTGAGTTTCTCTGATATAAGGGTGGCTACTCTGGATTTCTTTTTTTTTTTTCCCCTTTTAAAAAAAAATAATTTATTTATTTATTTGACAGAGATCACAAGTAGGCAGAGAGGCAGGCAGAGAGAGAGAGAGAGAGAGGAGGAAGCAGGCTCCCCACCGAACAGAGAGCCCGATGCAGGGCTCTATCCCAGAACCCTGGGACCATGACCCGAGCCGAAGGCAGAGGCTTTAACCCACTGAGCCACCCAGGCGCCCCTCTGGATTTCTTTTGATGTCCATTAGCATGATAGATGGCTCTCCATCCCTTCACTCGCAGGTGTCTTTAGGTCTAAAATGAATCTCTCATAAGCAGCATATAGATGGGTCTTTTTTAAAAAAATCCAATCTTATACTTTTGTCTTTTTTTAAATGAAAATATTCTATTTTTAAGGAAAGTATGCATTTATTTTATTAAAGATTTTATTTATTTGTTTATTTAAGAGTGTGTATGAGAAAGAGAGAGCAGGGGGAGGGATAGAGAGGAAGGGATAGAGGGGGAGGGAGAGAGATAAGCAGTTGCTGCACTGAGTGCAGAGCCCAATGGGGGGCTTGATCCCATGGCCCTGAGGTCAAAACCTGAGCCAAAATCAAGATTTGGATGCTCAAACAAGTAAGTCATCAGGTGCCCCATCCTGTGTTTTTTGACTGGATGATTTAGCCCATTTACATTCAGGGTGATTATTGATAGACATGAATTTAGTGCCACTAAATTGTTACCTATAAAGTTGGTGGTTCTGGTGTTGTTCTCTGTTCCTTTCTAGTCTCTGTTGTTTTTGGTCTTTTTCCCCCACTCAAAGAGTCTCCTTTAATATTTCTTGCAGGGCTGGTTTAGTTTTTGTTTGGCTGGTAAACTCTTTATCTCTCCTTTTATTCTAAATGACTGCCTTGCTTGATAAAGTATTCTTGGGTGCACATTTTTCCCATTCAGCACTGTGAATATATTGTAGCATTACAATATATAATGCAAGGTTCTGTGGACAGATCTTCTGAAAACCTGGTCTGTCTTCCTTTGCAGGTTAAGGACTTTTTTTTTCCATTGCTGCTCTCAGGAGTCTTCCCTTGTTTGTGTAGTTTGTGAATTTGACTATGATATGTCTTGGTGATCACCAGCTTTTGTTGAATTTAACAGGAGGCCTCTGTACTTCTTGGAGTTTGAGGACTGTGTCCTTCCCCAGATTAGGGAAGTTTTTGGCTATGATTTGCTCAAATAAATCTTCTGCCTCCTTTCTCTCTTCATCTTCTGGGACTCCTATGATGCCTATGCTATTACATTTTAAGAAGTTGCTGAGTTCCCTAAGTCTGTCTTTGTGATCTAATACCTTTCTTTCCCTCCTCTTTTCAGCTTCATTATTCTCCATAATTTTAATTTTCTATATCACTGATTTGTTCTTCTTTATCCATCCTCATTTTTATAGCATCCATTCAGGTTTGCATCTTAGTTATAGCATTTTTAATTTTAGCCTGACTAGACTTTATTTCTTCTTTATCTGCAGTGTGGTATTCTCTAATGTCTTCTATGCTTTTTTCAAACCCAGCCAGTATCCTTATAATTGTTGTTTTAAATTCCAGTTCAGACATCTTACTTATATCTGTATTGATTAAATCCCTGCCTGTAACTTCTATGTCCTGTTCTTTCTTTTCGGGTGAATGTCTCCATCTCATTATTTTATCCAGGACAAAAAAAAAGAAAAGCTAGATCCTAAGTGTGTTGCTCTGCTTGTTAAAAGAAGCTAGACCCAAAAAATAAAAGTAAAATATATATATATACATTAAAAAAATGAAAATAGGGACACTTGGTTGGCTCAGTGGGTTAAGCCACTGCCTTTGGCTCAGGTCATGATCCTGGGGTCCTGGAATTGAGTACCATGTCCTTGCTCAGCAGGGAACCTGCTTCCTTCTCTGCCTCTACCTGCTGCTCTGCCTGCTTGTGCACGCTCTCTCTCTCTGACAAATAAATTAATAAATGAAATCTTTTAAAAAGATGAAAATAAAATTTAAAAAGTTAAAAAAGAAAAAGAAAAAGGAAGCTAGATCCTATTTCCTCTAGAGCTGACGCTTTATAGCACTCTGATCAGTAGATTTGGTCTGAGCAAGGGGCTTGGTGTAAGTAGCTCTGGTCTCCACTTGGTGGTGCTGTTTAGCTCAATGAAGTAGTCAGTGCTGGTGGGCAGAGGGCAAAATGGTATGACTCCACCTTCTCAGCCTGGAAAGGAGAGCTCGCACCTGCCACTCTTCAAGAAGTCCTCACAGAAGAGCAAACAATCTCCCCTCTTGTGTCCCTGTCTTCACCGTTTCTGTGTTTGAGCTGTCAGCCTGCCAGGCTGTACAGTACTCCTTGTTTAATCTCTGGTACTTGGCTGGGTTTCTAAACTCAACAAATTTTAGGGACTCATGTGGCGAGGTCATGAGCTGATTCTCTGGGGTAGCGTCTGGCCACACTTTTTCCATTTGCCAGCCTGTCCCAGGAAAGTAGTTGCACAACCTCCCAGTGGTTCAGAGTTTACGGCAAAGCAGAGCAGAAAGGTGGCACCAGGATTCTCTGCTCTCAGCCAGCATCCTCGCTTCTATGCCTGGGAACAGTACAGCATGTTGGCACCATCCATTCTTCTGTCTCCAGAGAGGATTTGCTACTGCTCCCAAATGCACTCCAAGTAAGGGAACCTTTTCTCCCTGTGGGAACCAGGGGATCCTCAGCCCACACTGTCTACTCCTAGGTCTCTACTCTCCTTCCCCATAGGAACATTCCTAAGCTAGGCACAACACGGCAGTGGTGGACTTCTAAAACTTCAGATTTTATGTTCTGCTGTTTAGGATAACTTATGGTAGTCTCTGAAGCAGGCACCTTCCTTTCTGCAGCCCCTGCAGCTCTTATCTCCCCCAAATCAACTGTCCATTGTTCCTACCTTCCATGATTGTACTGACAGACTTGCAGTTTTAGTCTCTCAGTCCTCAGATTGATTTCTTTGGTGTTTAGAATGATTTGATATTTATCTAGCTATGTTCAAGGGATGAAGAAAGCTTAGGGTCCCCCTACTCCCCCACCATCTTAACTCCTCCTATTTTCTTTAAGATTAAAACAAAAAGCATTACCTATAGAAAATTCTAGTCCTTGACCATGCTATCATTCTTTGAGTTCTGCCACTGCCAGAAAATAGTGCTACTTGACATAGTTTTAAAAAGAAGTGAAAAATGAGTTAGCTTATGCCCTAGAGGTCTGGTCACTTCTATTTCTGTTACCAGTGCCCCAAACCCAATACTAAGTATCCCAAACCATGAAATGCCACCTCTTCACCATCCTTTCTCCTGAGTTTCTACATTTTCTTTCCTGCAGTTTCCTCACATCAAATCCAAGAGAAACAGGAGGGAGAAAAATATGGACTCAAGTAGGATTGCAGATGAAAATGTGACTCATTTTTATTGTACAGGGACATATAGACATATCCTAGGATTTGACATTAAATACTATTGTCACGGCACACCTGGGTGGCTCAGTCAGCTAAGCATCTGCCTTTGGCTCAGGTCATGATCCCAGGTTCCTGGGATCAAGTCCTGTGTCCAGCTCCCTGCTCAGTGGGGTGTCTGCTTCTCCTTCTATCTCCTCCCCCCTGCTTGTGTTCTCTCTTTTGCTCGCTCTCTCTCTCTCTCTCTTAGATACATACATACATACATATTTTAAAAAATAAAAAGTGTCACATAGGGTATGTTTTAGTCATATTTGTGTTAAAGGAAAATTCTACAAGATCACTGCTGACTTCTGTTTCCTCTTTTCCACAGCCCTTATTGACTATAATTAACCACACAACTTAGTTATCTACGGGGTTTTGCTTATTAAGTGCCTCCCTCTGGTAGAATATCAGTTCCTAGAGGGAAGTGTTCTTTTTCTCTTTACTTCACTGGTGTGTTCCAAAGATTAGAACTGTATCTGGCATATAGTTAGCACTCAATAAATATGTGTTGAGTGAATAACGAGGCCCTGGCAGGCTAGACTGCTGCTACTGACAAGTCTAATATGATGCAGAGAAGCAGCTATTGACTTTTATAGGAGATACATCACTGGTGATCTGCTAAGAGCACTGTTAGCAGAGTGGTGGGGAAAAAAAAACCTGACATGAGAGGAGCTAGGAGAGAGAATGTGGAGAAAACAGAAGATGAGAAAGGAGACAGAAGTGAACATAACTACTTGGATGTGTCTGGAGAGCTTTGAGGGGTGCTGAGAAATTCAAGGGTGCTGGCTGGAGGGGTTGTGGGGTCAAGAGTTTTCTTTTAAACATGGGTGGTAGCATGTAGATGGAAATCACATGGAGAAAGGGAGAAAAAGATGACACAAAAGAGAAAATCAGTACTTGCCAGTGCAAAGAACTTAAGTATTTTAAGAGGAGAAGGATTTAGGGTGCAAATAGAGGCATGACATAAAGGGAAGCAGGCACATTTCCTCCACTGAAACGGAATGGAATTCAACGTGTGTGGACAAGCAGGTTGGTAGAATTAGCTGGGAGGATGAGGAAGTTGTCCAAAAAGAGAAGGATGAGGAAATGTTGGCAATTTCAAGTAGAAATAGTATGTGACTACCTCCTAGAGTAGGAAAGTGCATTTGTTGGGAAGGTGGTTGCTTATATTAGAGTAAGCTGTTGTGAGGGGCACCTGGGTGGCTCAGGTCATGACTTCTGGGTCCTGGGTCTGGGTCCTGGAATCGAACACCACCTTGGGCTCCCTGCTCAGCAGAAAGCCTGCTTCTCCCTGTCCCACTCCCTCTGCTTGTGTTCTTTCTCTTGCTGTCTCTCTCTCTCTGCCAAATAAATAAAATCTTTTAAAAATATTTCAAAAAAGAGAATAAGTGATGAAAGTTGGCATTTGTAAAGGCAACATTCCATCCTCCCCCTCAGGCCAGATTTGCATCCAACATTCTCCATCCCAATGAATACGCATCATTGCTCATGCAGTTGCTCAAGCCAGGAACGTGTGGTCATACTTGGCTCTTCCCTCTTCCTTGACCTGTGTGTGTGAATAATTATCAAAACCTGTTTGGACACTTTTCTGATCTGTCCACTTCTTTCTATCTGCACTTCCACTTTCTTAGATCTGGTTACCTGGTTATCTGGTAAGGAGGTTTCCTAACTGGTTCTCCGGGCTCTAGTCCTGTTCACCTTTGTTCAGTTCTCCATATTATAGCCTGAATGGTCATTCCAAAAAGGAGATCTGATCATTATACTCCCCTTCCCTGGTCAGTGTCTTCCCACTGCCTCAGGTTAAAGGCAAAAATTTTCAACTTGGTGTATAAAACCCATCAGACCTTGGTTCTGCCTACCTCTCCATGAAGACAAAGACAGTAGAAGAAACAATAGCGATACGATTTTCAAAATTATAGAGGTAATGGACTAAAACTACTGATGTGGCAGACCAGAGGTAAATACTTTTTTTTTTTTTAAAGATTTTATTTATTTATTTATTTGACAGACAGAGATCACAAGTAGGCAGAGAGGCAGGCAGAAAGAGAGAGAGGAGGAAGCAGGCTATCCACGGAGCGGACAGCCTGATGTGGGGCTCGATCCCAGGACCCTGGGATCATGACCTGAGCCAAAGGCAGAGGCTTTAACCCACTGAGCCACCCAGGCGCCCCTGGAGGTAAATACTTTTTATGATCATGAATTGTTGAGCTGACAATCAAAAGGTTGAAAATTGTTTACATGCAACAAAACACAGATATATAATAAAGAGTGTTACCTAAATTAATGACAGAGAAGAACACTGGCAAAAAAAAAATATTAAGCATACATTGAAGATTAGGATAGAGTCTGGAGGAAGAAATTTTATCTGTAAAACTTATGGTAAAAAAAAAAAACTAAAAATAGGGAGTCCAGCCACTGCCCAAAGTTACAATTTGAACATCAAAAAAATAATTATCCAGTGGATTTGATAAAGTCCACATGTCTTTATATAAAGATACAAAAGAGAAAGTCAAAAGACCTCATAGGTCATCATTTTGAGATGACCTGTATATTGACTTCTTACTTTGATAATGGGTAACTAAAGATAATTAAATATTTATCCAATTTTCCTGTAGTAAATATATCTTAGAGTAATGGTACAGCTCCAACTGATGAGGGAAAATTCTATTTCACAGAAAAAAGCCAGCATCAGAATGTAGAAGGAATGATAAAATTGGAAAATCGTCATTTTGTCCCCTCTATTAAAATTATTGATTTTGTCAAGGATGTTCAGTTGTTATGAATACATTTAGGTATATTATTGCTAGGAGCTAGACATGTTAAGGACAAAATAATACCACAAAGCTCATATTATTGTCGTAAGGGGTACAAAGGGTATTAATTACTGGTAAAAGTCTCCAGTTCCTATCCTAACTCAGGGATTAGGGCAGCAATTAGTTAATATTTTATAATAATATATCACTTGTCAAATATGGGATGTGTTCGTATGTACTAATGTATATTAATAATGTATTTCTGTGATAGGTTGAAAATGCCACATGAAGCACAATATCATCTGTTATATATCCTAGCTAAAATAAAAGCTTAAATTCATCAACTCTTTAACTCTCAGGTTTCAATTTCAGGGCTTGAAGAACAAGCTTAATGGCCTGACAAGGTGGCAAGCTGGCAAGCTGAGAGAGAGGACAACTGACTGGGTCTCTTTAACAAGTAAGAGTCATTAAAAGAAAAAAGAGGGACTGTGCTAGATCCAGACACTTAAGGGACATGAAGGCAAAACATGGCCTTGGATTGGGTTGTCATTTTGGGAACAAATTGTGGAATTTGAATCTGGGATAAGTGTCAGACAAGATGAAAATGTGTTGACATGGAAAGCTGGGAAATATTAAGTAAAATAAGAAGATAATAAAACAGCAGATAACAGTCTCATTTTGGTAACAGACACACACACAAATATTTGGGAGGACGTACACTAAGGTGTTAATAATGGTAATTGCTTGGTTGTAGGAATATGGCATTATTTTAGTTTTGCTTCTGTTTGGGGGGTAGCATTCTATAATGTAAATATTTTATATTTTATAATATTTTATAAACTTTATATAATAGAATTATTATTATTACTATTATGAGGAGAAAGGGGGGAGGAGGAGAAAGAAATGTCAAAAAAGATGGGTGAAGGAGAGCCTTTGGGCAGGTGGTGAGGCACAGAGCCTCCATTTTGGCAGCGGGTCCACAGCTGGGATGGAAGTCCTGGATCCTGGGTTTAAAAAAAAAATTATTTTATTTTTAATTTAAATTAAGTTAACATGTAGTGTATTATTAGTTTCAAAGGTAGAGTTCAGTGATCCATCAGTCTTATACCCAGTGCTCATCACATCATGTGCCCACCTTTAAAAAAATTTTTTTATTATGTTCAGTTAGCCACCATAGAGTACATCATTAGTTTTTGATGTAGTGTCTGATTCATTAGTTGTGTATAAGACCCTGTGCTCATCACGCGTGTCCTCCTTAATAGCCATCCCTTAGTTACCCCATCTCCCCACCCCACCTCCCTTCTGTAACCCTCAGTTTGTTTCTTGGAGTCCAGAGTCTCTCATGGTTAGTCTCCCTCTCTGGTTTCTTCCCATTTTGTTTTCCTGTTCTCCCCCTATGGTCCTCTGTGCTATTCCTTACATTCCACATATGAATGAAACCATATGATAATTGTCTTTCTCTGCTTGACTTATTTCACTTAGCATGATCTCCTCCAGTTCCATCCATGTTGATGAAAATGGTAGGCATTCATCTTTTCTGATGGCTGAGTAATATTCCATTGTATATATGAACCATATCTTCTTTATCCATATGTTTAAGGGCATCTTAGCTTTTTCCACAGTTTGGTAATCGTGGACATTGCTGTTATGAACCTTAGGGTGCATGTGCCCCTCTTTTCACTACATCCGTATCTTTGAGGTAAATACCTAGTAGTGCAATTGCTGGGTCCTAGGCTAGTTCTATTTTTAATGTCTAGAGGAACCCCAATACTGTTTTCAAGAGTGGCTACACCAGCTTGCGTTCCCTCCAACAGTGTAAGAGGGTTCCCCTTTGTCTACATCTCACAAATATTTGTTGTTTCCTGTCTTGTTAATTTTTGCCATTCTAACTGGTGTAAGGTGGCATCTCATTGTGGTTTTCATTTGTATTTTCCTGATGTCTAGTGATGTTGAACATTTTTTTCATGTGTCTGTTAGCCATTTGTATGTCTTCTTTGGAGAAGTGTCCATTCACATCCTCTGCCCATTTCTTGACTGGATTATTTGTTTTTTGGGGTGTTGAGTTTGAGAAGTTCTCTGTAGCTCTTGGATACCAACCTTTTATCTGTAATGTCATTTGCAAATATTTTCTCCCATTCCATGGGTTGCCTGTTAGTTTTGTTGACTGTTCCTTTGCTGTGAAGAAGCTTTTTATCTTGATGAAGCCCTAGAAGTTCATGATTGTTTTTGTTTCCCTTGCCTTTAGAGAGTGTCTTGAAATAAGTCACTGTGCCCAATGTTGAAGAAGTTACTATGTTCTCCTCTAGGATTCTGAGGGATTCCTGTCCCACATTGAGGTCTTTTATCCATTTTGAGTTTCTTTGTGTATCGTGTAAGAGAATGATCCAGTTTCATTCTTCTGCATATGACTGTCCAATTTTCCCAACACCAGTTATTGAAGAGACTGTCTTTTTTCCATTGGACAGTCTTTCCTGCGTTTCCAAAGATTAGATAACCATAGAGTTGAGGGTTCACTTCTGGGTTCTGTATTCTGTTCCACTGATCTATGTGTCTGTTTTCATGCCAATACCATGCTATCTTGATGATCACAGCCTTGTAATATAGCTTGAAATAAGGCTTTGTGATGACCCCAGCTTTGGTTTTCTTTTTCAACACTCCCCTGGCAATTCAGGGTCTTTTCTGGTTCTATACAAATCTCAGGATTGTTTGTTCTAGCTCTGTGAAAAATGTCAAAGGTATTTTGATAGAAATTACACTGAAAGTCTAGATTGCTCTGGGCAGCATAGACATTTTCACAATGTTTATTCTTTCAATCCATGAGCATGGAATGTTTTTACATTTCTTTGTGTCTTCCTCAATTTCTTTCATAAGCATTCTGTAGTTTCTGAAGTATAGACCCTTTTCTTCCTTGGTTAGGTTTATCCCTAGGTATCTTATGGTTTTTGGTGTGATCGTAAATGGAATTGATTCCTTAATTCCTCTTTCTTCCGTTACATATATAATGCAACTGATTTCGGTGCATTGATTTTATATCCTGCTATATTGCTGAGTTGCTGTATGAGTTCTAGTAATTTGAGGGTGGAAACTTTTGGGTTTTCCACATAAAGTATCATGTCATCTGCAAAGAGAGAGAGAGTTTTACTTCTCTGTCAGTTTGAATGCCTTTTACTTCTTTTTGTTCTCTGACTGCTGAGGATAGTTCTTCTAGTACTATGTTGAATAAAAGTGGTGAGAATGGGCATCTCTGTCATGTTCCTCACCCTAAAAAAAAAGCTCTCAGTTTTTCCCCATTAAGAATGATATGCACTGTGGACTTTTCATAGATGGCTTTTATGATATTGAGGTATGTTTCCTCTATCCCTATACTTTGAAGAGTTTTAGTCAGGAAAAGATGCTGTATTTTGTCAAATGCTTTTTCTGCATCAACTGAGAGGATCATATGGTTCCTGTCTTTTCTTTTATTAATGTGTTCTATCATGTTGATTGATTTCCAAATGTTGAACCACCCCTGCATCCTGGGAATAAATCCTACCTGGTTGTGCTGGATAATCCTTTTAATATACTGTTGGATCCTCCTGGCTAGGATCTTTCTGAGTATTTTGCGATCCATATTGATCAGGGATATTGGTTGTAATACTCCTTTTTGAAGGGGTCTTTGTGTGGTTTTGGGATCAGGGTAACGTTGGCCTCATAGAATGAATTTGGAAGTTTTCCATCCATTTCTGTTTTTTGCAACAGCTTCTGTAGAGTAGGTATTATTGCTTCTTTAAATATTTGGTACAATTCTCCTGGTCCATCTTGTCCTGGACTCTTGTTTTGGGGGAGGTTTCTGATTACTGCTTCAATTTCTTTAGTGGTTGTTGGCCTATTTAGATTTTCTATTTCTTCCTTTTTCAGTTTTGGTAGCTTATAAATTTCCAGGAATGCATCCATTTCTTCCAGATTGCCTAGTTTATTGGCACATATCTGCTGGTAATATGATCTAACAATTGTCTCTATTTCCTTGGTGGTAGTCATGATCTCTCCCTTTTCATTCATAATTTTCTTGATTTAGGTCCTTTCCCTTTACTTTTGGATAAGTCTGGCCAGATGCTTATCAGTCTTATTAATTCTTGAATCAACTTCTAGTCTTGTTGATCTGTTCTACTGGTGTTTTTTTTTGTTGTTGTTCCTATTCACTGATTTCTGCTCCATGCTTTATTATTTCTCTTCTCCTGCTTGGCTTAGGTTTTATCTGTTGTTCTTTCTCCAGGTCTTTTAGGTGTAATGTTAGCTTGTGCATTTGGGATTTTTCTCTTTTCTTGAGGGAGGCTTGTATGGGTTTGTATTTCGATGTTGGGACCATCTTTACAGTATCCCATAGATTTTGGACCAGTGTGTTTTCATTCTCATTAGTCTCAATGAATTGTTTGTTATTCTTTAATTTCCTGATGACCCAAACATTCTTTAGCAGGGTATACTTTAACTTCCAAGTGTTTTCCTTTCCAAGTGAGTTCCTTCTAAACTTCTTCTTGTTGTTGAGTTCCAGTTTCAAAGAATTGTGGTCTGAAAATATGCAGGAAATAATCTCAATCTTTTGGAATTGGTTGAGTCCTGATTTGTGACCCAGTATGTGGTCTACTCTGGAGAAAGTCCATGTGCACTCATGAAGAATAAGTATTCTGTTGTTTCAGGATGGAATGTTCTGTATATATCTATGAAGTCCATCTGGTCCAACGCATCATTCAAAGCTCTTGTTTCTATGTTGATCTCCTTGGATGATCTGTCCATTGCTGTGACTGGAATATTGAGGTCTCCTACTATTAATATATTATTATCAAAATGTTTCTTTATTTTGGTTACTAATTGGTTTATATATTTGGCTGCTCCCATGTTGGGGTCATAGGTATTTACAATTGTTAGATTTTCTTGTTGGACAGACCATTTAAGTATGATATAGTGTCCCTCTACATTCTTACTATAGTCTTTGATTTAAAATCTAATTCACCTGAAATGAGGATTGCTACCCCAGCTTTCTTTTGAGCTCATTAGTAAGTGGTTCTCCATCCCCTTGCTTTTAATCTGGAGGCATCTTTAGGTTCAAAATGAGACTTCTGTAGATGGCGTATGGATGGGCCCTTGTTTTTTATCCAGTCTGAATCCCTGTGTCTTTTCATGGGAGCATTCAGCCCATTTACATTCAGAGTAATTATTGAAAGATAGAATTTAGGGCCATTGTATTGCCTGTAAAGTTCCTGTTTCTATACATTTTTCCTTCTGGTCCATGTGACTCTTGCAGTCTCTCTTTCCTTACAGAATGCCTCTTCATATTTCTTGCAGGGCAGGCTTGGTGGTCATGTATTCTTTCAGTTTCTGCCTGTCCTAAAAGCTCTTTATCTCTCTATCCATTCTGAATGACAGCCTTGCTTGATAAAGTATTCTTGGCTGCATTATTTTTTAAGATTTTTTTAAAAAATTTATTTATTTGACAGAGAGAGAGATCACAAGTAGGCAGAGAGGCAAGCAGAGAGAGAGGGGGAAGCAGGCTCCCTGCTGAACAGAGAGCCCAATGCGGATCTCGATCCCAGGACCCTGAGATCATGACCTGAGCCCAAAGCGGAGGCTTTAACCCACTGAGCCACGCAGGCACCCCTGTACATTCTTTTCATTTAGCACCTTGAATATGTCCTGGCAGCCCTTTCTGGGTTGCCAGCTTTCTGTGGACAGGTCTGACATTATTCTTATATTCCTCCCTCCATATGTAAGGAACCTCCTCTGCCTGGGTATTCCCAGGACTACTTCCTTTGTTGTAAAATTTGCAAGTTTCACTATTATATGTTGGGGTATTGATCTATTTTTATTGATTTTGGGAGAGATCCTCTCTATCTCTTGGACTCGAATGCTTGTTTCCTTCCCAGATTAGGGAAGTTCTCAGCTATGATTTGCTGAAATATACCTTCTAACCACCCCCCCCACCTCCTTGGGGATTCCAGTAATTCTGAGATTGGAACATTGCATGGTATCATTAATCTCTCCAAACCTCTTCTCACTTACTGCTAGTAGCCTATCTCTGTTTTCCTCAACTGCCTTCCTTTCCATCAGCTTATCATCTAGATCACTAATTCTCTCTTCTGCCTCATTTACCCTGGCTGTTACAGTATCCAGTTTAGACTGCATCTCATTCATAGCATTTTTAAATTCAGCCTGATTGATCTCATTTCTGCTCTTAGAATTTCTATATTGTCACTAATGCTTTTTTTTCAAGCCTAGCTAGTGACATTATGATTACTCTCCTGAATTCTATCTCTGACATCTTCCTTATATCCATATCCATTGTTCTGTGACAGAGGACATTGTCTCTGCTTATTTTCTTTGTTGAGAGTTCCTACTCCTAATCATTCTGTTGAGGGATGGTTGAGTGAATAAGCAGAGTCCAAAATATCAACCATGACCCAAGTAAGATTCACCCTAGCAAAATCCAGAGTGGTCTGAAGCTACTACCAAAAACAAAACAAAACAAAACAAAACAAAACAAAAAAAAACAAAGCCAAAATAAAGCACAAGTATAAGATTTTAAAAATTTCAAATTTTTTAAGAAGGTAGGGAGGGATTGGGAGGACATCTCTCAGTGTTGACAAATCAGGATGTTTCAGTTGTCCCTGGGTGTATTTTGGTCTGTGTTAAAGGACACTACGTCTCAAAATTATAAGGAAAGTAACACTTGTGTGTGTGTATGTATACATATATGTATACATACACAGAGAGAGAGAGAGAGTGGTAAAATTGAATAGTGAAAAGACTACAACATGGCATATATCTATAAAAAATATAGATGTGAAAAAATACAAGTTAAAAAGCTACTACAAAATATAAGTTGATATAATAAGCAAGTAGTTGAAATGAGAAGATAAAAAGGAAAAAAAACAGAGGAAAAAGCATAAGAAAAGAAAAAAAATAAAAAGAAAAGGAGAATTTAATCTGAAAAATAAACAAGTCATGAGGTGACACCTGGAACTCTCTATATAATTTTCCCCTGGTGTTGGGATTTTACAGTCTATGGGATCCATAGGATTGTCATCCACCTGTTCTTCCAGCTTTTCTTCTGGGGAAGGGTCTTGCTGGGCTGTTTATCAGATAACCCTGCCTGTGCAAAGTTGCCCTGCTGCCTGTCAAGGGGATGGATTATGCAGAAACTGGTCTTCTGTGTGACTTTTGTTACCTGGGGGCTTTTTACTCCTCTTTAGAGGACAGAGCAAAAATGGCCACATCCAAACCTCTGGCTCAGAGCAGAAAAATCATAGTCTGCCCTTTAATAAACCCTCCAGGGCAAACAGTCTCCGCTTCTGCATTCACCACTGAAAACCACAGCCGACCCCTGTGTGTGCCCACAGCAACTCTCTCAGAGGTAGTCCCAGGCGCCCAGGAGTGACACTACCCTTTGTGCTTCCAAAATTGTGAGCAGCCGCAGGCTCACGGGAACACCCGAAGCTCCTGGACCATGTCTGTGCACCACTGTAAAACCTTTCTGGGCTGCCACCACTTTGCAAGTTTTTGCCAGGTCCCAGGTGCAGGATGAAGATTTTTTTCAGGCTGCCCAAGAGAAGAGCAATTATCGACAGGCCCAGTTTGAGGTTTATGGCGATCTGAGCTGAGTCCCTTCCTGGGCTGGCTGACCATAACCCTTCCTGGCTCCATAGCATACATACTTTACTGGTTCAGGGACCCCCGTTTCGCTCTGCGGCTCCTTGTATCCCAAGTCCACAATGTCATTTCCAGAGCCCCTTTCAGAGAGACGTCTCTGGGTAGATTCCTAAGCGTTCCAATTTTGTGCTGTGATGTAATATCACGTTCCAGGAGCCTGCTTATGGATGCTCCCCCCCCCATTCTGTTTATCTTCTGATATCTCCTGGGAGATTCATTACTCTACACATCCTACACATCCAAAAAGAGGTTGCTTTTCTGCTTCTAGAGATCCAGATATATATATATATACACATACATGTATATATATACACACACACACACATACATATACACTTACATTTCAGGCTGATTTCATGGGTGTTTAAGATGGTTTGGTAGATATCCAGCTAAATTCAGAGGACAAGCTGAAACAGGGTCCCCTACTGGTTTGCCATCTTGCCTCCTCCCTTTGTGGATCCTGGCTTTTTATTTCATCCATTACACTGCACCTAACACAGGAATAAGACTCGTGAACAAGCTATCCCCAAATAGAAAAGTTTTACAGACCATTTCTACCTCTGGATTCCATGAGAAGGGGTCCTACCTTCTGCTCCTTTATCTAGGAGCCCAGAGAGCTACTAATAATATTTCTTATGATACCTGAGAAGGTTTTTCCCTGTCAGTCAAAGTGCCAGAAAAAAAGTTCTCAGTCTCCTACCATGCCTATCTTCTGATGCCTTTGTTGTGGTCTAGGTATAGAGAGATAGAGGAATAGTTCTGAGGAAGCTGTGGCTCTTCATTTTGTTCTTGGTTCCAAATGGCTTTGTGGCAAAACTGGGTTATAAGAAAGAGATTATGCATCTTAATTATGGTCTTAAAATTTAAATCCAACAAACAGTTGAGAACGTTTAGAGTGAACTCAGAGCTAGCAGGCCAGAAGTAACCCAAGGACTGTCCAAAGCCAAACCCAGCTCTTGTTGCCATTGGCATCACCAGAGACACATTTCAGGCCCCAAAGTGGATCCTTGATCAGATTTGCCCTGGCAGGTGGACCCCCTAGTCAATTAACCACACATGAAAGTAAAAAATTCTCACCTTTTCCTCTGTGGAGCCCAGCCTTACCAGGATACCAAAAACAAAAACAAAAACAAAAACAAAAAGCAAAACCATTAAATAAGCTGACAGCTTTTTTTTTTTTTTTTTTAACGTTTCAGGGGATAGTTATTAGATTATGATTCTATGTAAGTAATATTAGGGCTTTCAGAAAAGTTTGCATCCTTGATTATTTTCCCCGTTATCATCTTCCTCTCTATTGGGAACTTCCACTCAACAAGACTATATACTCAGTGTGAGAAAGTCTAGCTCATGTAAAAGCAGTGCTAATAAAATAAATAAATAGGGGTGCCTGGGTGGCTCAGTGGGTTAAGCCTCTGCCTTCGGCTCAGGTCATGATCTCAGGGTCCTGGGATTGAGTCCTGCATCAGGCTCTCTGCTCAGCAGGGAGCCTGCTTCCCTCTCTCTCTCTGCCTGCCTCTCTGTCTACTTGTGATCTCTGTCAAATAAATAAATAAAATCTCTTTTTAAATAAATAAATAAATAAATAAATGTTTTGTAGCTAGGGGGTGCCTTCTGTATATTCCTAACATTAAAGAAAACACACTAGATTATCTTTAAAGTTGTGAGCTCTAAAATTCTGGACTGCATGTATGGTTATAACATTTTAAGTACTTGTGCTCCATCTAGAGGAGCAATATAGAAAAATCAGTCTGTCAGCTTTTGTCAAGAGTTTTGACATTAAATTCTGGTGTAATTTATTTTTTGTAAAGATTTTATTTATTTATTTGAGGGGAAAGGGGCAGAGAGAGAAGCCGGCCCCCCCTGAGGAGGGAGCCTGACTCAGAGCTCCATCCCTGGACTCCAGGATCACGACCTGAGCCAAAGATAGAGGCTTAACTGACTGAACCACCTAGGTGCCCCTCTGATGTCATTTATATGAGAAAGAACCCATTTGGAAATAGTCAGGAAAACCTAGTTTCAATTAACTATAAGTTTTAAATTATAAAAGTAATAATTTTCCATAATTATATCACTCTAATGTTTGTTTTCAACTTGAAATATATCCTTCCAGTTTTGACTGCAATACACTGAAAATGTTGGGTCCTGTTTTTCTCTCTTACTGTATTTTGTATGTAGTATCACTGTAACCATGATTCCTTGGAGGAAATCCCAATCATTCTTCCCATTGCTGGTTGTTTCCATTATTTGACAATAACTACACGTAACATCCTTCTTGCATGTAGCATTTCCACGTTTGGGATTCTGTTCTAGTACTGAATGTTAGACATGAAAGCACTGAATCAAATAATATGATCTTTTTTTTGAAATGATAGTACATACTTTCATATCACTTTCTAAGAGGGTTATACCAACTTGTATATTATCATTAATGTATGAAAATACCAATTCCAGGAACCCTCTCAGACCTGGGTATTGGATGTTTTATTTATTAAATGTTATTAAGATGTTTTCGAATGTTACCTTATGGTTTCAATTTGCATTGCTTTGACTTTTGGTGAGGTTGAGCATTTGTCCCAGATTAAGAGTTTTATTTCATCTTTGGAGAATTTCTGTTCACATTCTTAAAGATTTGTCTTTTGGGAACTTAACATTTTCTTATTCTGTGAGCTCTCACTGTTAATGACCACTACTACCACCTCTACTAACTAGCTACCATTTGTTTAGCAGCTATAATACGTCAAAGACTGTGCTCAAAGCTTTATGTATATTTTTAATCCTTGTCACACCCTGCAAGGAAGAAGGAAATTGAGTCTCAGAAGAGCCACATAGCTTACTTAAGGCCATGTGACCTTTGAGAGGTTATTTTTCTACTATAGCTTCTGCCTCATGTAAAAATAGATCTTAATTTTCTAATGAAGATATTAACCCTTTGTTATACTTTCCCTAGGCTTATTAGCACTTTTATTTTAGCTATTGTTTGGACATGACAGAAGTAGCATCTAATACTGTAAACCGTAAATTCTTTTCAAAGCCAAACCTATCGGGGCTTTAATTAGGTAGTACAGAATGGCCATTTAAAGTGATAAAAAGATAGGACATGCTTGTATTTCTCCAAAGACAAATTAGGGCCTCATTTCAAATTGTTAAACAGTTATTTGCCTATCATATATTCACTAATCTTTCTTTTCTTCATTGATTTATGATGCATTTTTTGTCATTCGATAGTAAGATCTATATTTGGACCTGTTTTGTTGATCTAGTTATCCTTTGTACAAATACTATATTGTCTTAATTACCTTATCTTTGTAAGACGATTAAAACAGAATAGAACTAATCCTCCCACAACTCTTTTTTTTTTTTTTCAGAATTTCTTCCCTTTTTATTTTCCAAATAAACTTTCAGATCATTTTGTCAATGTAGGCAAAAACATATTTTTCTTTTCTTTTTTATTTTATTTTATTTTTTCATTAACATATAATGTATTATTTGTTTCAGGGGTACAGGTCTGTGATTCATCAGTCTTACCATATTTTTCTTTTAAAGAAGGAACTCAAAGCAATAGAGATTTTGATTGGGTTACATTAAACTCACAAATCAAATTCAGACATAGTTATTTTCATGTTCAGTCATCTTAATCAGGAATAAATACCTGGCCAATTTCCAAGTCATTCATATGTCTATATATATATATATTTTTTTTAATTTGAGAGAGAGTGAGCAAGAGAGAGCAGGAGTGAGGGTGGTAGGGACAGAGGAAGAGGGAGAAACAGACTTCCTGCTGAGCAGGGAGCCCTATGTGAGGCTCGAGGCTCGATCCCAGGACTCCAGGACCGTGACTTAAGCCAAAGGGAGACAACTGACTGAGCCACCCAGGTGCCTCTCTATATATATATGTGTGTGTGTGTGTGTACTTATATTTATATATTTTAAGATTTATTTATTTATTTATTATTTATTTAACAGAGAAAGACACAGCGAGAGAGGGAACACAAGCAGGTGGGTGGCAGAGGGAGAAGCAGGCTCCTGGAGGAGCAGGAAGCCTCATGCAGGACTCAACCCCAGGACCCTGAGACCATGATCCCAGCCAAAGGCAGACACTTAATAACTGAGCTACCCAGGCGCCCCTATTTTATATTTTTAATGTAATTTGTATTTTCCTCTTCATGTGTCACAATATACCTTGTTAAGATTATTCCCAAACATTATGTGTGTTTTAATTGCCATTGCAAACAGGACCCATTTTGTTTGTTTTTGTACAGGTTGCTGTTAGTATAGAAAAATGTTATTGATTTTTTATATATTTTATATTAAGCCATATTTATAAACTCATTCATTTTAACACCTTGCCAGATGATTCTTTTATATATAAAATCTTAAAAAAAATTATATATATATATGTATATAATTTTTTTAAAGATTTTATTTATTTGAGAGAGAGCACACAAGCGAGGGGAGAGAAAGTGTGAGAGGGAGAAGCAGACTCCCTGCTGTGCAGGGAACTCGATGTGGAGCTCCATCCCAGGACCCTGGGATCATGACCTGAGCTGAAGGCTGATGCTTAACCAACTGAGCCACCTGGGTGGCCCCTTTTGTATTTTCTAGAAACAAATAATATTAGTTAAGAATGATGATTTTCCTTCTTATAAAATTCTGTGTAGGGAAGAATTAACATAGTAGGTCTGAGACAGCTATCTTGCAAGACCTGCTTACAGGGTTAGCCCGTGGCTGGTTCCTGGGAACTTGGATTTGAAGCATTTTTTTTTTTTTTTAAAGATTTATTTATTTATTTATTTGACAGAGAGAAATCACAAGTAGGCAGAGAGGCAGGCAGAGAGAGAGAGAGGAGGAAGCAGGCTCCCTGCTGAGCAGAGAGCCCGATGCGGGACTCGATCCCAGGACCCTGAGATCATGACCTGAGCCGAAGGCAGCGGCTTAACCACTGAGCCACCCAGGCGCCCGGAACTTGGATTTGAAAAGGGTTCCCACTGTTCCCTAAGTGATAAAGGTTGTTTACTGTGCCTACACTGTTTGCACAAGCAATATTGGTTTGTGCTGAACACCTGCTTTCCCTGTAGGAGTCTGAAATTTTGATATGTACCAGGAAGAGGCTGCCTATGTGAGCAACTCCCAATAAAATGCTTGGACACAGATCCCTAATGAGCATCTCTGGAGGACAATACTTCACCAGTATTGTCTGGAGGGATGAAGCATGTTTGTGTATTTCCACTGGAGAGGACTCTAGGATGCTTGTGCTTGGTTATCTCTGGACTTCACTCCATATGCTTTCTCCCGTTGTTTATTTGCTTTGTATCCTTTCACTCTAATAAATCATTGCCATGAGCACAACTATATGTTGAGTCTTGTGAATCCTTGTAGAGAATCCTCAAAACTGAGGGTAGTCTTGGAGGCCCCCAAATTTGTAATGCTTATATCTTCCCGGTGATGTTTTTGTCAAGTGTAGGTATCAACATAAATGGACCTGTTCTGCCTGCCTTCAGAGCAGAAAGGTTTGGACCTTCCTGACTTCATCTCCTGCCATTCCTCTCAAATGCCTATGCCCCAGGAGCTCTGGGGGAGAGGAGCAGGCAGTGGTGGTCCAGTGGAGACCTTGAAAATGACAGCTGCCTAATGGTAGCCTACAGTTGCAAATTTCTATCAGTGTCATATCTCCTTTATCTTTTTTTTTTTAAGATTTTATTTATTTATTTATTTGACAGAGATCACAAGTAAGCAGAGAGGCAGGCAGAGAGGGGTGGGGGGAAGCAGGCTCCCCGCCGAGCAGAGAGCCTGATGTGGGGCTTGATTCCAGGACCCCGAGATCATGACCTGAGCCGAAGGCAGAGGCCTAACCCACTGAGCCGCCCGGGAGCCCCTCTCCTTTACCTTTAATTTTATTTTGTGTTGTTTTCCCCATTAGTTAACTTTGTCTTTCTTACCTCTTTCTTCACTGCCAAAGAATCAGCTTTTACTTACACATATATATTTTTTAAAGATTTTTTATTTACTTATTTGAGAGAGGGACAGTGAGAGTGAGAGAGAGCATGAGCGAAGAGAAGGTCAGGGAGAGAAGCAGACTCCCCGTGGAGCTGGGAGCCCGATGTGGGACTCGATCCTGGGACTCCAGGATCATGACCTGAGCTGAAGGCAGTCGTCCAACCAACTGAGCCACCCAGGCATCCCTACTTACATATATTTTTTATCCTTTATTTATCTTTATCATTTTTAAATTCCACTTTGCTTAGGATTTGGATTCTTTTTCTAAAATTGCAAATAATGCAATTCTTTTCTCCTTTTTGAATATTAAAATTATTTGTTGCTATAGATTTACCTCTAACATGCAGAACTGACTACATCCTATATATTTTTTATATTAATGGATCTTGTTTTAATTGTTTATTGAACTATTTTAGTGATCTCATTTAAGAGATTCCCTTCCTCTTAAAACTTCAAAAAGTCTTATTTTGGGTAAGCAGGCTAGACTATTCAGGCTAATCCTCCAGATGAAAACAACTAAAAAATGTGCAAGGATTTCAAAAGTCTGAAGAACATGAAAAAGATGGTAAGATAGGAAGGCTTTATCAGGCCAAAATCTAAATGAATATGGAAATTCAGAGGGGAAAAGCAGAACACAGATGTTGCTTTTGCCTCTGAGAATATCTGCCAACTAAAAAATCTTGGTTTTTATTTTTTATGTCCTCTCAGGGTCCACAAGTTCAGAATTCAAGTCTAAATTCAAGTCTAAATTCTGGCAAAGATGGAGAGTATCATAGGAAACCTTCCCCCCCATAAGGCTAGGATCCCAAAAGGCTATTTCCTCAGATTAAGAATGAACCAGAAGTAAACCCTGGCTTTCCCTCTCTAATCCCCACCCCCAGAAAAAGAAAAATACTTTGATGCTGAATAGTGCAGAGGGAGTAAATAAAAGAAAACCCAATCCTAGGGAAGTTACAAGCACATGCTGGTAGGGATTGTGGGTTTGTGACTCCAATTCACCTCACCCGGATGGTCCAAAAAAGCATTATGCCCATCAAGGTACTTATCAAACACAGTTCCTCTCTGGAGGAAGAAGACCCCATTTTAGGTGTCAGAAATCTCAGCAATATGGGTCGTTAGCATAATGATCAAGCTTACCAGGAAATGAGGAACCAGAAGCCAGAATCAACAAAAATACCTACAATGGCTTCAGGTATCCTTCATTATTGAAATTCTCATTTTGAATTCTAAGAACCAAAAAGATTTGGATTACCTAGAATTTCCACACTGTACAAAATTTTGGCACACTCCAGCCAAAGTGCAGAACTCAAGAACTTAATAGATTCAGATGATGAAACTCTCATAAATCAATAAGCCAAAGACAGATAACTTCTTATAAAATGGGAAAAGACGGGCACAGAGCCTTTACAGAGGGCTAGTGGAAGGCCAATAAACATATGAAAGGCTGCATATCAGGAATATGCAAATTAAAACCACAATATGATACCACTGTGTGTTCCCAGAACAGCTAAAGTGAAATAGGCTATATGAAGAACTGATGAGCCTGTGAATTGACTAGAATTTTCAAATACTGCAGTAGAAGTAGAAATTGATACAATCCATTTTGGAAGACTGCTTGGCAGTATTTACTAAGGATAAAACTTTATGACCTAGCGATTACGTCACAGTTACATCCTTAGTAGAAATGCATGCATGCGCTCTCCAAAGACATGCACTGGAATGTTTATTACCATTTGTAATGGCCCGGTTAGAAAGAACTCATATGTCCATCTACAACAGAATGATTTAATCTAGTGTAGTAAATTCATGCTGTGGAATACTATATACACTTGAGTGATGAGAATGAACAAAACTATCCGAACAATATGGGTGGATTTCATAAACATAATGTTGAGTGAAAAATGCCAAGTATGGGGCACCTGGGTGGCTCAGTGGGTTAAAGCCTCTGCCTTTGGCTCAGGTCATGATGGTCCAGGGTCCTGGGATTGGGTCCCCCATTGGGCTCTCTGCTCAGCAGGGAGCCTGCTTCCCCCTCTCTCTCTGCTTGCCTCTGCCTACTTGTGATCTCTCTCTCTCAAATAAATAAACAAAATCTTTTTTAAAAAATGCCAAGTATATCCTGTGTGATCCTATTTATATGAAGTTCAAAAGCAGAGAAAGTTAATATATGATATCAGAAGTCAAGAAAGTGGTTACTTACCCTTTATGAGTGAAGTTGGTAGCTAAAAAAGGAGTTTTGAGGGTCTAGGATTTTTTTTCTTTTCTTTCTTTCTTTTTTTTAATCAGTAAATGCTAAGTGAATTTTATTACTTATTTCTGCAACTTGTGGCATAAATAGTACAATGATATACAGTTTGCTTATCCCTTATTTGAGGAGATTTTAGGAAACCCTTATATTTTGGGCCCATCATCTCAGGTTTTAACACATCCCAGAATCTAAAGAATTAGCTGTATCATTTTACTATACTCTTTTATGTATCTTAAGTAGGTTTTCTTTCATCTTTGTGGATCTACTGAAATCAAAGAATCCGAACTGCTTGTTTGAATTTTTTGTTTTGAATACGAAGAAGTGTATTACTCTCTTCCCATGGTGTAAAATGTTACAATGACAGCTCTGAAGATTGAGGGCCCTGTACGAAATCAAGACTCAACAGCCTCCCTTGGCCAGCACTGTGTGGTTGATGCTGCTTAGCTCCTCTACACAATCATCAGAAAGCGTGCTTCATGCTGGTGTCCTTTGTAAATATAAGCAAATTACAGTGCATCCGCTCTGAACATGTCACTGCTTTCCTACAAATGCCACTCAGTACTGACTATGCTTCACGGACCTCTGATCTTCCCAAGTGAAGGAAAAAAAAAAAAACAAAACAAGCTTCCCAAACTGTAGCAGGCACTCCTGCCACAAGAATAAAGAGCACAGTATAGGAAACAGAATCAATGGCATTGTAAGAGCGTTGTATGGTGACAGCTGGCAGCTCCCCTTGTGGGGAACAGAGCATTAACGGAGCACTGCTGCACACTGAAACTAATGCAACGTAGTGTGCCAAGTATATTAGTATTTAAAAAAAAAAAAAAAAGAATTCCTGGAGAGGTTGTGGTAACACAAGTTCCTGGAATCTACTACCACCAGTTCTGATTCAGTAGTTCTGGGAGGGGGGCCCCCAAATTTGCATTTCTTTCTCTCTCTCTCTCTTTTTTTTTTGTTTGTTTTTATTTAAATTCCCATTAGTTAACATTCAGTGTAATATTAGTTTCAGGTGTACAATTTACACCAACACTTACATACAATAAGGGTCTGGAATGCTGATGGTATTCTGTTTCTTAGTCTGAGTGCTGGTTACTTACATGTGTCTGCTTTGTGAAGATTCATTCCATCATCTGCTTTTAATCTGATTACTTTTCTCCATGTACATTATACTTTAACAAAGGTAATAAAAAGAGATACTGAAGAAGACCAAAGTAAATTGGGAGATAAACCCAATTGATCAATAGATCCAGTATAATCTCATTTTTTTTTTTAAAAAAGGTTTTTGTTTGTTTGCTTGGTTTTGGAACTTGGAAAACTTATTTAAAAATTTATATGGAAACACAAAGGAAGGCCTGCTTCAAGAAGAACCAGATGGGAGGTCTGAATGAACCAGGTATTATAAAACTATAGTAACTAAGACAGCAGGCCATTGAAACAGTACAGAGAGACCAGAAATGGAATACAAATCTAGAAACTTGCTATGTGACCAATATAAGACCTTTAATATCAATGGGATAAAAAAGAACTTTCCAGGAAAATTTCAATTGGAGACAACTGATTATTTATTGGTAAAATACAAAACTAGTTACCTACATCATACCATATGCAAAATAAATTATAGTTGGATTAAAACCTAAAAGTAAAAGGGTGCCTGGATAGCTCAGTTTGTTAAACATCTGACTCTGGATTTTGGCTCAAGTTCTGATCTCAGGGTTGTGAGATTGAGCCCCGTACAGGGCTCTGTGCTGGGCATGGAGCCTGCTTGAGGTTCTCTCTCTACCTCTCCCTCTGCTCCTTCCCCTCCTCTAAAAACACCAAACAAACCCAAAAGTAAAAGATAAAACTATAAAGCTTTTATAGAATAATATAAAAAAATATTTCATGATTCCAAGGTTAGGAAAAAAAAATTCTCAAACAAGACATGAAAAAGCTTAATTATGAGATAAAAGCTTAATAAACTAGATTTGAATAAAATGAAAACTTGTATTCATTAAAAGTCACCATAAAGATACTGAAAGGAGCAATTACAGAATGGAAGGAGATTTTTGCAACACACAGAACTGACAAAGTATCAGTCGGTCAGACATCTTCAATAAGAGAAGACAGACATTTTATGAAAAATCTAGTTGAAAGACTTGAACAAAAACTTTATAGAAAGAGAACTTCCGGGTGCCTGGGTGGCTCAGTGGGTTAAGCCTCTGCCTTCACCTCAGGTCAGGTCCTGGGATCGAGCCCCTCATCGGGCTCTCTGCTCAGCAGGGAGCCTGCTTCTACCCCTCCACCCCATTCCCCACCTGCCCCTCTGCCTACTTGTGATCTCTGTCAAATAAATAAAATCTTTAAAAAAAGAAAGAGAACTTCCAAAGAGCCAATAAATGTATGAAAACGTACATATGAAAATGTATGAAAACATCATTATTATCAAGAAAGAAAACACATTAAATCCTTAATGAGATGCCATTACAAGCTAAACAGAATGGCTAACACCTATAAAGTCCAAAAATAGAAGCAAAGCGATTGGAGCTACCACACAAGGCTGTTGTGTGGTGTAAACTGGAAAACAACTTTTATAAATAGTAAAATCAGAGGTACACATACCCTGTAATGCTGCCATTCCACTCCTAGGTATATGCTGACACAATGTGTCCAACAGAATACATGATAAGTATAGTCAAAGCAGTACTCTTTGTTTGTCATAGGTAAATCTGGAAATAACCCAAATGTTCACTGACAGCGTTTATTCATACAACAGAATGCTATTTGCCAATGAAAATGTATGAATTGCAGCAACACAAAGAGCAAGGCTGAATCTCAAACAGAATATATCATGAGTGCTGTCCAGAACCCCTTTCCCAGGCCAGGGCTCCAGTCCTCAGCTCCTGTATTGGTTGCTAATGGCTCACAGCTGTCCCCTGCTCTGGACAATTGCCCTTGGCCAAAAGGGCACCCTTGATAAACACAGGCCAAGACTTTTTATGACATGCTGTCACAAGTATCTCAGTGGGACCACCACCATACTTTCCATGCTCCAGAGCTCTGTTGGGGATCAGGCTGAAGCAGAGACCTCGTCCCTGCTTAGCTCCTATCCCTGTCCCGCTTCCCTCCCCCACCTTTCTCCTGAGACCACGAGCTCCGCAATCACATACATCTGAATCCCTTTCCTCGCCTTTCTATGTGAGGAATCTGACCCGAGACATTTGGCTAAGCTAGAGAGAAAGACGCGTGAGACAGTAAACGTATTATATGATACACACATTAGTGGTAAAATAAAGCCAAAACGTGGGCACCCCCAATGTCAGAATAGTGTTTACCTCTGGAGCTGTGATCAGGGAAGGCACACCACGGGCTTCTGGTAGTGGCATGTTCTATTTCTTGACCTGCACGGTGTTCCCGTGGATATTCACTTTGTAATTATTATTTAAATTGTATGTGCAAGTTTGTGCACCACTGAGCATGTATGATATACACAAAAGAAGAAAAACTTCCAAGTAATTAAAGAGTTTCTGTTGCAAGTTAAAATAAAAACATATTAGAGAAGATGAACTGTTTAATTCGTGCTTTCTTACTTTTGTTGAGATTTTCCTTGTAAACAAATATATCAAGGCTTGTAAATAAACTATTTCATGTATCACATTTATCAATAAAGTACGCTCTGTATTCTTTTTTTTAAGATTTTTATCTTTAAATAGTCTCTACACCTAACATGGGCTCAAACTCACAACCCCAAGATCAAGAGTCATATGTTCTTCCGACTAAGCCAGCCAGGCGCCCCGGGCTATGGATTTTTATGTCATTGGTAGATCCATGAATTTAATAATAATGATTCTATTAGTTATTTATAACTGCTGGAAAAATTAGCCCCAAATTAATAAGCAGCATTAAGAAAACACTTTCTCTCACCATTTCTGTGGGTCAGGAGTCCCGGCACCGGGCAGAGGTGGGTCCTCTGGGTCTCTCCCGAGACTGTAGTCAAGGTGTTGGCTGGCACTGGAACTACCTCAAGGCTGAATTCCGAAGGCTGCACTTCCAAGAATGCTAGCCGGTTGCAGGATTCATTTCCTTGAGGGCGAGTTGTCCCGGGGGCATTAGCTCCTTGTGGGCAGCTGGCTGAGCAACCTCCCTCCTTTTTTTGCCTTGTGAGCCTCTCACAGCGAGGCAGCTGATTTCCATTAGAACAAGCAAGGCAAAAGCCAGTCTTTTTTGTTGACTTAATCCAGATGTTCACATCCCAGTTCTTTTTTGTTGTATTCTGTTCATTAGAAGCAAGTTTCTAGGTCCAGCTCACACTCGAGGGGGAAGGATTACACAAAAGCACAAACACCAAGACGGCGATCACTGGGCCCTCTATTAGAAGATGCCCACTACAAGTGATACAAATCACCAGCTGGCTCGTCCATTGTAGCTTGGAGAATTGCTAGCTATTATTAAACAAACAAAACCCAGACGGATACTTGTCCCTCCAAGATCACAGTATACAGAATTTTGCATGCACAAAGTAGCTAGATCACCAACTACCATCTAACAGCCAGAGATTCTGTTCCTTCTGACTTTGATTTGGGGCTCCTGTTTGAAACACTGTTCATGTTCTCTGCCCACCCCAGTTTTACATATGGGATGGATTTTCCTCAGTTATACAAGCTTCTGGTTGAACCTCTCTGTATGAGCTGCTCTGGAGAACCAACGCATGATTTTCTTGAGATGACTTTAAGACCCCAAAAGTGAACTGTGAGTCTGTATCATAGCCTATGCTTAAAAACAGACCATCCTAAATATACTTTTCCTATCGAATACAAATTCAAGCTTTGAGTTATGTGGCCCCAGGAATATATATTTAAACAAATTTCTTTTTGCCTCTTTGATCTACCTTTGATTGATGGGAGGGAAAATCATCCATGCCAACAGTGATTTTTTTTTTCATTCCTCATGTTTCTAGTGTTTTTTCTTTGTATTTTTATTGTCACATTATTTTGCTAAAATAAGTCCATGCTGTAAGGTATTCACTACTGATTGTACTGATTTTTTTAACCACTTAACCATTTAAAAATTTTACTGCCTTAAGTTCTACTTGGCCTGATACTATTTTTATTCACATTTGAA
Source organism: Mustela putorius furo (assembly GCF_011764305.1). Taxonomy (NCBI): domain Eukaryota; kingdom Metazoa; phylum Chordata; class Mammalia; order Carnivora; family Mustelidae; genus Mustela; species Mustela putorius. The sequence goes on along the minus strand of NW_025421290.1, from coordinate 7,223,779 downwards.
GGATAGCTCTTTGGTCCCATTTTAGTTTTGGTGGGTCATTTTATTTTTCATGTGCCAATCATAATCAGTAAATCATTGATTGCTCTTTGTCTTCTTAACCTAATCGAGAATTCTCTGGGTAGGCTTTAAATTGGGGAAAATTTTAAAAGTCCTTCCCAATTCGTTATGAATTACGTTGCCTGGCACTTAGTATTTTCATATTCTATTTTGTACTGATATGAAATTGATTTCGGTTTTAGCAATTAAGTAGCAAAAGAAAGAAAAATTAAGTTTATTTCCTATTCTCCCTTTATTTGATTCCAAACACTCTATAACCAGAGCATGATGGATTCTGAACAACTTCACTGCAAATATTCTTAAGATTGGACTGACTCCCAAATGCATGCAGTTTTAAAAATTGTCTGGAAGGTTGAATCTTCACCTAGCTGATATCAGGTGAGAGTTGCTGATTTGTTTCAACAAGTTTGAGAGTTGTGGAAAGCCAGGGAGGACAAGTCCTAATTATATGCCATCGGTTAGCTATGAGCTCAGCTTTACTCCACCTGCAGGCAGGTCTGGGAATAGCCAAACCAACAATTTCAGCCTCACTCATGAGACCTATTAAATGAAACACACAGGGACCCCTGGATGGGTCAGTGGATTAAGCCTCACTCAGCCTTTGGCTCAGGTCATGGTCTCAGGCTCCTGGGATGGGGGCTTTCCATTGGGCACTCTGCTTGGCGGGAAGCCTGCTTTCCCCTCTCTTTTTGCCTGCCTCTCTCATACTTGTTATCTCTCTTTCTGTCAAATACATAAAATTCTAAAAGAAAGAAAAAAAAAAAAAGGGCAGAAAACAGTCTACTCCTGTAAGGCAAAATTGCTTTTACAATCTTAAAATTGCCTACTATATTTTTACATTGTTAACTACAGCTTGCATTTCCTGGATAAAACTAAAACACATGTTAATTTCCACAATGTGCAGCAGTAGGAAAATGTGGAACAAAAATATTTTCTCCTGCATTTATTATTTTCACCTTTGAATGGCCTATGAGAAAAATCTTATATGCTGGAACAAGCACATGCCTGTCAGATAGAGGGCTCTCTGACCAAGTTACTGCACCCTCTTATTGAATATGATTAATGTTTTTCAGAAGTCATGGGAGAGAGCACCTTTTATTCAATAAATATTTTTAACCTTTCTATAGTCCCTGTCAGTTATTAAGGGAAAAAAAGAAAAATAGGTAATATCTAGCCCCCCCCTCCACCTTTTAAAGCCTAGAAGGGAAGATGAAATGTATGATGTGTTTTTAAAAATATTTTTAAAAGTTAAATTATAAAAGTTTAAGAATAGCTTTACATATTTTATTGGAGATTTCTATTCTCTACAGAGCTAAAAAGCTATTAAATTCTAAATGAAAGCTCGCCTTTATATATCATCTCTGATAATATTTCTGTGAATGAATGTCTTTTAGGTGGTTTTCTTTCACATCAGAACCACCGTTAGCCTGAGACCCAACGTGCATCTGTAGGAGGCTACGAAGGAACACATGTGGGCCAAAGTCCCATCATGCTTGGTAGTAAGCATATGAAAGCGTCAGTGATGGCTGCCTGTATGGAAATGTTGTAACTGCCTTAAGAACATTCCAAGTAAAAAATGCTATTGGGAGTCAGGTGTGAGTGATTAGCTGCAGCTGAAAAGATCAGAGAATCAGGTTGGAGAAATATTAGGAACAGAGTCTACTGCAGATTTTTGTTGTTCTCTCCTTTTTGCATGGAGCAGAGGTTCACAAACTTGATCACGCGAAGGGCATGTGAAGACACAGTTTGCTGGGCCCACCCCAAGAGACTGATTCAGTAAGTCTGAGGTGGGGCTGGACACATTCCAGGAGGTGCTGACGCTGAGCAGCACTGGTCTGGAACACAGAGATCTTCAGTCAAAGGTGCAAGCAGGCTGTGTGGCTAGTGAGTGCCTGGGGTGATCCAAGTGCTTACTGTTTGTGGGACTCCTTCTTTAGGGGATAAAGTTTCAAGAATACCTGGCCCAGTCAGCCTTTGACAGATTACTGGAACTAAATTAACCATCCTAATAGGTGGCCATGTGTTGTCTTGGCTGGGTAGTATGTAATTAAAAGCCACAGGTAATCCAGCAACTTCACTGGAATCAGTGGTTGCCACCCTCTGTTCCAGAGAACTGGCAATGTAATAAAAAAAAGTAGGGAGAAGGACTTTTCTCAGAATTTCCCCCTTTCCTAACTGTACTTGAGTGTACTGAAATAAAGAAGCAGAAAATGGCCAAATATATGCAACTGAAAGAGAAACAAAAGGCCTGACTGAATCATAAATTGGAATCCTTCCCATCAGCTCTACCTACTAAAACGCTGTATGAATCACATCTCCCTTCCCACTGCCTGAGTTCAGCTCCTCCTCACCTGCTTCCCTCCCTTGCAGCTGGGCACTCCCGGGCCTGCGTATGTGGGTCTCTGTGCCCCTCCAAGTAGAAAGATCATAAAAAGGGGCCCATTCCTCTGAACTGAAGTAGCCCTCAGCCAGGTGAGCAGGGCTGGGCTCTATTTCAGTCCCGCTCACTTAGCCAGCGCCCTGGTCTAGTGCACGGACTGCACAACTGCATGGGGCTCCAGCGCACCTTCTCCCCTCCACCTGGTGCCCCTCCTGTCCCGCCCACAGTTCATGTCACCAGCACAATCTTCCTCAAATTCCAATCTGTTTGCACACTGGCTTCCAAGTCTCCAACCTTCCACCACTGCACTCACCATTCTATATGCTATGAGAAACCTGTCTCTCTTTTCAGCTTTTTGGCCACATTTGCTCACCATTCCCAAGCTTCTGCCAAATGGAGCTACTAAGTAAGCCTGGACATGGCCTAATGGCTTTGTACATACTATTCATTTAAACTAGAAAGCCTTTCCTTCCTTCATGTCTTTCCCCTATGGTTGCTTGGCTAATTTCTAGTCATTCTTTTAAAAAATAATTTTATGTAAAAGAAACATGGACTTAATTTAAAACTTGGAAAATGCAAAGAATTATGGGGAAAGTCTGTATTAAAAGGTTAACTGTGCTTCACATTCTGATTCTTTTTTTTTTTTTTTTTAAGGTTTTATTTACTTGACACAGAGATAGAGAGTACAAGTAGGCAGAGCAGCAGGCAGAGGAGAGAGAGAAGCAGGCTCTCCACTGAGCAGGGAGCCCAATGTGGGGCTGGATCCCAGGACCCTGAGATCATGACCTGAGCTGAAGGCAGCTGCTTAACCAACTGAGCCACCCAGGCAGCCCACACACTTCTGATTCTTTGATTGATTTTTTCCAGGTATTTTCTATGCATATATATTTATGGATCATACCTTAAAAGTTTGTATTGTGCTTTATTCATCTAATATTACATTGTAAGATTCTTTCTCAACTTGTATAAATTATTTGAAAACATCTTTTTTTTAATGGCTACATAATTCTCGTGTTTGTGTGTGTGTTTACAATGGAGCCTTGAACACTGTGAGTTAGGGACACCAGCTCCGCCCCTATAGTCAAAAACTCACGTGTAAATTTTGACTCCCCAAAACCTAGCTATGAATACCCTACTGCTGACTGGAAGCCTTACAGATAACCTGAAGAGTCAATTAACACTTATATTGTATATTATATGTTATATACTGTATTCTTACAATAATAACTTTTTCTTAAATTTTTTTGTATGTCTAGTCTACATAGTTCGTCAGTGACTTTTTCCAAATTGTTGCAAATATCCAAACAATTTTCCAATATATTTGTTGAAAAGAAATCCACAAATCAGTGGACTTGACAGTTTAAACTTGTCTTGTTTAAAGACCAACTGTATAGTATTTCTGAAGTTTGTTTTAATCCTTGTTCATCTTTAGATGTTTCCTTTTCATATTTTTCCTATAATACATAATGCTACAAAGAAGAGTTTAGCCCATAACTAAGACAGCTCCTCTGATTATTCTAGAAAATTCTAGAGTGGTATTACCGGAATGGTAGAACAGAACACTTAGATTCTTGTTACATGCTGTTGGGTTGCTATCCAGAAAAGGTGGTCAAATTTATAAACTCACCAGTCATGTTCCTCTTACTTAAAAACAGCCTCTCTCTCATTGAGGCTCATAAACTCGGGGGGTTTTGTCTTTGATAATTTGATTTTAGTTGTGCATTTCTTTGATTAGACTGGAAATTTTTCTACATTATTAAACATATGTAGTTCTCCTTTTATAAACTCTTTCCTACATTTTGTATTTATCAGAAAGGATCACCAAAGGATGCCTGGGTGGCTCCTCCGTTGAGCGTCCACCTTTGGCTCAGGTCATGATCCCAGGGTCCTGGGATTGGGTCCCACATTGGGCTCACTGCTCGGTGGGGAGCCTCCTTCTCCTTCTGCCTGCTGCTCCCCTGTCTGTGCTCTCTCTGACAAATAAGATGAATAAAATCTTAAAAAAAAAAAAAAAAAAAAAAAAAAAGGATCACTAAGTTCCCTGGATAAAGCTACTCTTTAGAGTAGCTTTGTTTAGAGTAATAGAAATGTGAATAGAAGAGCATATAAAAGTTCACACATTAAAAATTCACACTGTTAAGCCGCTAGAGAATGAAATACTACTGGCAACTGTTCATTCAGAAAAGAAAGCTAAACACGTTTCTTTCATTTAAAGAAACTTCCTCTGCGCGATACTATAAAATTGTTTTTATTGATTCATTTGATAGCTTGATAGTTACCATAGTTAGCCTTCCAAAAGGAAAACACACACAAAAAGGGGTACTTCCTCTGACAATACAACACATATTATATTTACACATTAAATATACAAGTGAAAGTTAAACTTGAAAACAAATGCACTTTTTATCATATGATACTCTAAATTACAGCTTGTATATTCCTGATTTGGCCATTTCACAGTTTTGCTATGCCACACACAAACACACACACACATATATCCAAGTTAATATATTTCTGAGACAAACCAGAGGTTTGCTCTCTGGGGTTTTCAGTGGGGTTGCTGCTAAGCTGGAAATAAGGCAAATATCCTTATCTTTGGAAGGGATGGCTGAGTAGGGGTCCTGGGACTATTCGAATGTACCAGCTCTCCAGGTCAGAGTCTGAGTGTGTTGGAGTACAAAGGGACCCCAGAGCGGATGAAAACTAATATTCCCCATATGTTCTTTTACCAAAGGTGGAAGTTCTTACCTACAAACTGGGCTTAGAGTTTCTTGTTTGGTTTATTAGCTGCAGCTGTATTTTCCCCTCTTCTTCCTTTTGGCCATAGTGTTGTAAACCTTTGTAAACATGTAAATGTACGATTAAAGTGCTTGGTTGTGCTCCATTTGAGCCACATCCTGCTCTAGGTTTGAAAGCACAGCTCTCAGGAACCTCAACATGATCTCACGGTTTCCACAAAGAGCAGAATATGGCTGTTAATAGGTAGATGTTAAGGTTGTTGTTACCACCTACCCTCAAATGAGGCTGACTGAGTCCTGGGTGGGCTTTACTCTGTGTTGAATACCCTGTTGCCTCACGCAGCCAAACGCAGTAAACATGATTCTCTGGTAAGTCACACATCCCTGTATTTCAAAGAAGCATAGATCCCTCCTGCAAAGGATCTGTCAATATGATAAACTTATAAAATGAAGTTTCCAGAAATTAGAACATTTTGTAACCCACTCCCAAATTTTGATACCTTAACACCCAAGAACCTAGACTCCAAAAGAGGAAAAACTAATTTTTCTTCTCTGGGCTGTAGTCACACCCTGCCTTATGTCTACTTGTTTATGGATCTCCTCCCTACATGAGCCTCCAGAGGGTGGCTGGGGAAAGTCTCTCCAAACTTTGACCTGGCTATGTTCCCCACCTCACTTCTCTGTGGAGCATCTGTAATTCAGGCTATTGTCATACAGAATAAACAAATCAGGTTTCAGTAAAAATGAATAGGGTAAGAAATTTTAAGATCACATATCACATAATTGTAAACAGTGGTGTTTCTTTTGGATTTGAATAAAGACCCTGAGGTCTCTAGACGTCTCTAAAAAATTAGGGACACCAAGCACAAACATTGGAACAATTAATGTCATCACTTTGAGACTTTTAACACTAGTTACAGTATGTGAAATTGTAGTTGCTGTTTAGAATTCGAAAACTTCTACTGGACTGGCTCATGAACAGAAAGTGAACACACATTGTTAAAGATGTTATCATATAGTTTTGAAAATACATTTCGATGTTTTGTTATAGGACATAACTTAAAATTTTTAAGTCTTTTTCTTTAAACGTGGTTGTTTGACAGAAAATGTAACATATTCCTCAGCTTACCAGAGACTGGGTAGTAAAACAGTGTCACAGACTGGACTCCACGTTAGTTCGGCAGGAATTGTTGGGCCAATTTCTGTACGTAAGAGGCCTTATGAAAATCTTGTGAAAAAACATCCGAAATACTGATGTTCTGAAAATTATGAAAATCCAAGGGTCCACAATGGAGATTACAGACAGAAAACGCAAGGCTCGGAGGTCTTCCATTTCTTCAGAGTTTCCATCTATCTCATGGACAGTTTTAAATGCTCCATAGTAAGCACGATACTGTTTTAAAGAAAAACATCCCATTATGATATTGAAAGGCTTGTGGAAGAAATAAATGCACTTAACCTTACTTTAAAAACATTAATTTTGTATGAACATGGCAACTTGGTTTGGAAGATTCATCTTGGATAGATGTATTAGCTGCAAAATCTACTGCAGTGACGGGGGTGAGTGAGGCGGCCAGCAGATGTAGGGCTGAGCTGAAGGGGAGTAGAAGGGAGGTACTCCTGGGAGCCCTGGTCTCAGGCCCTGGAGGCTGTTCCGCCTGCTGTGATGCTGCAGGCCTGAAGTGTCCAGGTCCCCGCCACGCAGAGGAAGAGCTGAGGTGGGGCATATCCAGTCCACTGAATTTTTTTTTTTAAGATTTTTTAAATTTATTTATTTGTCAGAGAGAGAGAGAGAGAGAGAGAGAGAGAGAGAGCGTGCACACACAAGCAGGGAGAACAGCAGGCAGAGAGAGAAGCAGGCCTCCCGCTAAGCAAGGACCCCCCCTCCCCCGCCGCCCCCAGAAGTCAAAGTCGTGCTCAATCCCAGGATCTCCAGACCATGACCCGAGCCAAAGGCAGAGGCTTTACTGACTCAGGTGCCCCAGTCTACCTAACCTTTTACAAACAGGGTCAGCACACTCCCCAAAACACAGAGGTTTTCTTTTCTTCCATTCTCCTTTCTCTCTTCTGCCTGCTTCCTGTCTTCTTATTAGCCCAGAAATAAGCCTTACTTGTGAATGTCATGTGTTACGGAGACAACAATGATACAGAAACTTTTAGTCAACATAAGGAGACAGGAAATACTCCAGTAAGATTGGAGGAGACTTATAAAAGGACCTGTTTGACTCCTGTGAATTACTTATTCTTAGAATAATGGTTACCTTTCTGCGATTGACACCCTCTTTTCAAACTAGAACACATACACACATACACACACACACAGAAATATAAGCCCACTTTTTGTGCCTGACTGCCCCTATTGTCTTGATCCTCCCTAAGGTGTCTGGCCTCCTTGGAGCCATACAAACTGCCCTCTCCCATGGCTTTACCTGCCATTGAGCCAAAAATGGCAAACACTTCAATTAAAACTACAGTTGCCTCCCACTCTGTTGGAGGCCAACTATTCTGTTCCCCATGCTTACTGAGATTCTAAATCCATAATGGGACAAAATGGGCTCTAATGGGACAGAAAATATATAAACTCAACATCTGTGGAAGGGGATATGAATAACTGCCCAGACCAGACCCCTTTGGGGCAGTTAAGGAATATGATATGTGTTTTCCCATAATTGTTCCTTACCTTGTGCTCTCATTTTTATAGAGCATTTCAGTAGGCTCAGATATTCCCATCTCATTCCCATTAAGAAGATATACTCATAGGGTACCTGGGTGGCCCAGTTGGGCCTCTGACTTGGGTGCAGGTCATGATCTCAAGGTCCTAGGACTGAGCCCCGTGTTGTGTTTCCCATCAGCATGGAATCTGCTTGTCTCTTTCCCTTTCCCTTTGCAGCTCCCCCCATTTTGTTCACACACTCTTTCTCAAATATATAAAATCTTAAAAATAAAATGTATTCATATCTGAATGCCCTCTCCCATCATCATTGATTATATTACTAATAATAATGGCTAGTGCCCATGTAGAGCTTACTATATCCAGGCACTGCTCTGAGCATTTTATTTTAAAAACTTCTTTTCACCCTCACAAAAATCCTCTGAAGTAAGGATGATTGTTATCTTCATTTCACAGATGTAGAAACTGAACATTTTACTTTAAAATCTTTTGGATTTTACATGCCCAAATCCTTGCTCCTTTCAAGGTCTGTCTCAAATATTGTGCCCTTCAAAGCCTCTTTGAGGTAGTGGCTAAGCCCATTAACTTTAGAGTCTGACTATAGGGTTGGATAAAATCCTCTAACCAGCTGTGTGAAATTGGGCAAGTTATTCCATTTCCTCATCTACACAACAGGGAGAACTGTACCTATCTTACTTTCGTAACTGTTGAAAGTCTGAATAAGATGGTATGAGTAAGTCCTTGACAACAGGTCCTAGCACATAATAAGAACTCAAAATTTGCTATTTTATCAATTAGTATTGACGCCTTTTCTCCTCTAAACTCTCTTATGGCCTCAATCACTCCACCCCTCACCCAGTATTCAGCTTTGGTGGGCAGATGTGATTTTTTATTTATTTTACATAGCCACAATGAACTATAGTGTCTTGAACATTGTAGGTACCAGTTGAATTTGATTAATTGACAATAGGCTCTACACTAGAGCTGATTTAAAAAGCAAATACTTCATATAAGTTTGTTTTTACATTTGCTCCTTCCTCTTGAAAGTGGAGGGCAGCCTAAAACAATCCCAACTGTTTCAGAATACTTGATTAGTTGGGATCGGAGTAGTGAAATGACACCTACATAACTAGAATCATTTTATTTCTATGCACTATATATCCATGTCAATTCTGTTGCATATAATTAGGTTATCTGTATTTTCAAGTCACCTGATTTATATTAGAAATGTATTGTTCTACACCTGACTTTTTAATTTTATTTTTATTTTTAGAGTTTACTAAAAATGACAGAAATTAATTCATTTATGACAGTGACCTAAGTACATAATCTATTAATTCTGAAAAAGGTATCAATGTGAACATAATTTAGACTTTCAAAAAACCTCTGTTGCTCAGTACTATCCTCTAGAACACACTTTATAAACTGCTCCTATAAAAGATGGCTAGATTAGTAAATAACCTCAGAATATACACCCCATGTGTTTAAAGTAGTTCAATTTACACAGGGAATTGGTGTGAGAAGAGCTCCCTCTATTGAATCTGAGAGTCCATGAAAAAATGTTGCTATTGTCAATTTGCTTGAGACTCATGCAGCAGGACATCCCTGCTGAGGAGAGCTCTCTGGATTCTAATGCCCCTTCCACCCAGTTTATCCATCACAACACCCTAGACTTCATCTTCTGCTCTAGTTGCTCTGGTTGAAATCCAGTTTCAACCCTTTTCCCTGGGCCCATGGCTTGCCCACCATCCCTTACATACCTCTATACCTCCTTTGAAAGGAGCATCCCACCCATTCTTTTTGTCCACCTGAATGAAATACATACATGAGTCATCTCAAAACATGCAGGATGTCCTCTATCACATCTCTGACTCCATGGACTGGAAATATGCAATTACACAAGCTCATACTTATCTTCTCCTGGCTTGTCAACCTCTCAAGCTACTATGTCGAATTTATCATTAGATCCCTCTCTCATCTGTCCCCGCTCCCCTACCAACCTCCAATACATTGTAGGTCTCTAAGGTAAAATTAATTTTGATGAAAATACGTTTTATGCATTAGAGAACGTACTGCAAACAGCATCTAAAGCTGATCCCATATTCTTTGTATTTTCTTCCTGAGAAAGTTTTCAAGGTGGAAACTTGAAAATTCAATTTGGGGAAGTATCTTGCTCTAATGCAGCACTATAGCAAAATTAATTTTAAAAAATCAAGCCTCAACACACTTTTCATTAGCTTAATGAAATACAATATTCATGCTATGAGCAAGGTTTCTTTTTAAGGTTCTTTTCTCCCTTCATACATAGCCTCAGCGAGGAGCCTGCTTCTCTCTCTCCCACTCCCCCTGCTTGTGTTCCCTCTTTCACTGTCTCACTCTCTGTCAAATAAATAAATCTTTAAAAAAAATAAGTAAAACTGAGTTTAGAAAAGATAAATGAGTCACCGTCACAGTTATTAAGGGAGAAAGGCTAATTCAAACCTATGTATTATGTTAAAGCCATTATCCTTTCTGAAAGTTATAGTTCCTGTGAAGAATGCTATCTGCATTGCATATCTTTGGAAAGTTATAGTTCTTTATAAAATCATTTTCAAATCCATTATTTCCTTCCATCTTCACAATTCCCTATAAGTTAGTTATTCAAGTCTCCTGAGAGACATGTCCAAATGCAATGTTCTTGTATTATGCTCTATTATGTTCTTTTCTGCATTATTATCACTAAGACATTCAAACTGAGGACATAATATCCATGCATTTGGCTACTGTCTGCTTTTTCACAGCATAGGTAAGTAAGGCTATGAGTTTAGAGCAGAGGTCTGCAAACATTCTCTGTAAAGAGCCCAAGAGCAAATATTTTAAGTTTTATAGATCAAGGGGCAAATGGTGAATATTTGGTAGGTACTTTTATAACAAGAGCAAAAACACATTTCCACAACTTTCATTGATGAAATTTAAAATGTAATAATAATTAAACACTTTTGGGATGCCTGGGTGGCTCAGTTGGTTAAGCAACTGCTTTTGGTTTGGGTCATGATCCCAGTGTCCTGGGATGGAGTCCCACATCTCCCATCTCCCTCAGACTCTGCCTGCCATTCTGCTGCCTGTGCTTGCACTCTCTCTCTCTGACAAATAAATATATAAAATCTTTAAAAAATTGATTAAGTACTTTTGGGGGGGGTAATTCATATCTACTATGGAGAAAAACCAAAATCTTTTTTTTTTTTCTTGAAATAGTATTTGAGTTAATTGGGGCTTAGAGTTCCTGTTACTGCACACTATCATCAAATTGATTGCAAAATCGATTCATTTGCCAAAACTATTCTTAATTTTATTCACTATACAAAAACATTAGTAGGATGAATTTGAACTGTGGGCTGTGGTTTGCCAAGATTAGATCCCTGGACCAGCAGCTTTTTACCTCACCTGGGAACTTGTTAAAAATAAGAATCCTGGGGCACCTGGGTGACTCAGTGGGTTAAGCCTCTGCCTTCAGCTCAGGTCATCATCTCAGGATCCTGGGATCAAGCCCCCGCATCCGCATCCCACATCAGGGCTCTCTGCTCAGCAGGGAGCCTGCTTCCGCCTCTCTCTCTGCCTGCTGCTCTGCCTACCTGTGATATCTCTCTCTGTGTCGAATAAGTAAATAAAATCATTAAAAAAAAAAAAGAAGAAGAAGAATCCTTCAAAAATACCTGAATCAGAAACTCTGGAGGGTGGGGCCCAACCAGCCCGACTGGTGATTCCCAGCAGGCTAAAGTTCGAGAACCACTGCTAAATATCTACCTCAGTATCTTTTCTATACATAGAAATGTAGATTTGTACATTTTTGGTAATTCTGATCTTAACCCTGCATGATAATGCTACAAACAACTCTTCTCCCACATATCAAGACCTTCGTTTAAGGAAAATCATTGTATTTCACCTTTATCCAACCTTGAAAGTGACATCCAAAATTGCTACATTGTCGTAAGAAACTTAACATTTCTATTCACAGAAGTCTCAGCGTTCAAAGGCGCTGAACTGGCAATGAATTTATTTAAATGTTGTTCATGCTGCACAAGCACACTGGGGCTGGGGGAGAGGAGCAACCCTCAAAAAGACTTCTCAGCATCAGCGGCTGCCAGAAGTCTTTGCCTGGACGCCAGCGGGAGATGCCTTCAAAACGCCTCGGTAATTCAATCTCCACCACCACCCCCGTCTGTAAACTGAAACCCGAGATAATGACTTTCTTGTCACCTCGCTAGACGAGACAGGCACAAGACCTGTCAAGGCAGGTTATCAAAACGAAACCCCTGGCTGAACCGTACCTACACACCTGCTTGTCCAAACAGCCTCTCTGCCCGTATCGCCACCATCCTCCACGGCGGCAGCACCAGGAACAGCGGCCGCCACTCCTCAAAGTTTCCGATAGACTGTTTAAAACTAAATCTATCTTTCGTCACCGGTGCGAATCGCCCTGGCATGATCACACGTTCCCTTACTCTCTTTCCATTACGACACCTGGGGGAAAACTACCAGGTACCTTAGCCCATATCTGATGCCTTTGAAATCATAGGCGGGTCTAAGAAATAAAACATTACCTAGCCACCGGGAAAGAAAGGACTCTTACTGCCAAGGAGGAACCAAGCTCTGAAGCGCAAAAAAGACCCCGAGATCTTCCCAGAGGAAGAAGAGAGGAGGGGGTGCTGCTAACCGGAGAAGTTTTGCGGGGCTAGGAAGACACCATCAGCCTTGGTCTTCCCCTTCCCTGTTTGGGCTCAACAAATTCTGTTCTGTGTCGTCGGGGCTGTGGAGGGAACCGGATCTGGGGAGCACCACTACAAACCGTCGCGGCCGAGGGTGCAGCTCCTCCTGCGCGGCGTCCGACACGCTCCACCCTTCCCTCCCGCCCGGCCGCGCTCCAGTGCCCCCGCAGCGTCGGCGCGAAGGGACTCACTATTAAAGGCAGGGAGCACATAGTGAAAAGCACGGTCATGAGGGCCAGCAGCAGCAGGTGGTCCAGCTCCTCCAGGGGCTGCGCGGCCGCCTCCCGGTCGTAGGGCCCCGGCTCCACGCGGCCCGGAGTGCAGCAGCGCGGGCGCCGCCGCAGCCGCCGGTGCATCTCGTAGAGGTTGCGCATGGCGCTCAAGTTGCACAGCACGATGGCGAGGACCAGCAGCGCCATGAGGCTGGCGTAGAGCACCGAGTAGCCCAGCACAGACAACGAACGCTCCTCGTGCACCATCTGGATGAAGCACCAGGTGCCGGGACAGTACTGCACGAACTTCCCGAAGCCCACGAAGGGCAGCGCGCAGAAAGCCAGACAGAAGGCGCCCACGACCGGCGCCACGAGCGCGCCGCGGCGCAGGGTGATGTGCCGTCGGTAGAAAAAGGGGTGCCCCAAGGACAGCCAGCACTCCAGGGCCATGGCCAGGAGCTGCAGCGTCGAGGCAAGCCCAAAGAAGGACATGAAGAAGGCGTAGGCTTGGCACAGGGAGCTGCCCGACGCGGGCGCCAGTCCCCACAGGCTCCGGTTCTGCGCGTAGGCGGCCAGCACGAAGGGGCTCACGAGGGATTTGCCCAGCAAGTCTGTGATCGTCAGGCCGCACACCAGCACGTAGAAGACCGAGGGCGGCGGGCGCGGCGGGCACGACCCCAGCCCCGAGCGCGCCAGCAGCCCGAGGGCCAGCAGGTTGCCCAGGAGGCCAGCGCTGAAGAGCACCCCGCCCATTGTCGCCGAGTTGCCCTTCTCCACCGAGGTGGTGTTGTGACAGCGGTAGGGCGGCGGCCGCATGGCGGGCAGCGCGGCGGACAGGAGCGAGGCTGCGGGAGGGCCAGGGCCCCGGCGTCTGCGTGTGGGAACCCCTGGCAGCTCCGCGCGCGGCTCCGGACGGGAGGCTGCGCTGCAGAGGCAGCTCCACCGAAGCGAGGGTGTTCCTCACCGTCGGCGCCTCCTATCTAAACCCTCCGGTCACACCCCGCCTCTCGGGGCGGGCCGCGCGGCCCGCGTGCGCTCCGCGCACGGACATCGCGGATCCCGGGGCAGCAGCGCAAAGATCTCCACGCTGACGCGCCGGCCGCCAGGAGACTCAAACCTTCGTGCCCAGAGTCGGAAGGAAAGAAACATCGCCAGAGTTTGAGCACTCAAGGCGGGTCCTCCCTACTAGGCAAGAGAACTGCTGGAGTGGAGGGGAGAGAGGCGTGAGGAGGAGGTGGCGGCGGAACTCGTGAGGGGCGCGCGGAGCGGAGGCTGAGAAAAACCACGAGCTTTTGAATTCGTGGAGTAAGGAGGAGTAAAGGTAACCCATATTTGCATAATACTTAAACCTGAGCGCCCATCGCCCTCCAGGTCCGTGCGAGCTGAACAATGATCTTTACTTATTACGCGAGGAAAGTGAGACCTCGGGTGGTAAAGTTCTCTTTGCCCAAGATAACAGAGCCAGTAAGTGGCGGAAGTGGACCTGGAACCCGGATCTTGTGTTTGTAGAGTGCATCGGTCCTGCTTCCATGTCTTCTCCTCTGGAGAGGTTGGCTAGATTTTAGGGAAGTGGCTCCAGGAAAAACCAAGAAGAGATGCCAGCCTTGGGTACCATGAATCGCAGTGGCTGTGTGTAGACGGTAGGAGGAGTATAGTTAAGAGCACTAACGCTGTTTATCATATAGACCTGGGTTCGAGTCCTGCTTCTGCCTGCCGCTTACTGCTTTTGTGTCCCTGAGGGACTTGATTAACTTCTCAAGAAGTAACCCCTAGCCAGCCTGCTTGGCTTTTCTGAGGCGTAGGGATAACATTGGTAAAGTGCGGACACTTAGGGACGCCTTGGTGGCTCAGTTGGTTAAGCCACTGCCTTCGGCTCAGGTCATGATCCCAGCGTTGGGGGATCGAGTCCCACATCGGGCTCCTTGCTCAGCAAGAGCCTGCTTCTCCATCTGCCTCTGCCTGCTACTCTGTCTGCTGGTGCTCACTCTGACAAATAAATAAATCTTAAAAAAAAAAAAAAAAATGGCGGACACCTAGGAAGTGCTTGTTACATTTAGTTGTCAGGATTCTCACCTGTTTTAGGAAGTCTGTTTTAGTAGCAGAAATTTAACTGCCGTCTTTAGCATGGATTTTGAAGCCAGAAAACAGTAGACTTGATTTAGAGCTTTCTCACACTGTCTTGTGACTACTGGAAAGCATTTGTTCCCTTGCATCATAGAGGCAAGGGAGTTCATGCTGGTAAGAGTGATTTCTTTCTTTAACCCTTGATAAGGTGGGAGAGCAATTGGCTTTGAGAGTGGAATTTGAGTGGGATTAGGACCATATTACACAAACAAGTAGATTATGCTTGGTTTCAAGAACCTAATTCTTATGACCAGTGCCTGTTTTGATGGATAGATTGAGGGGGAGGGACCAGGACTCTTGACCTTTGATGTGAAAGCCAGAGAAGCTGCCTCCAGGCTGAAAGCTTGGCTGGAAATGCAGGCCCTGGGGTAGAGATGAGAGTCCAAGCTTTGGAATTGGATAGTTCTGGAATTGGATAGCTGTGGCGCTGGGTTAGTTTACTCAATCTCTCTGAGTAAATCTCCTTGCAAATAGGATATGGGATTTATGCTGACCTCCTGGAGTTGTTGTGAAGTTGCAAAAACCCAATGTGTTTGGCAGAGAGTAATAATAACAATAATAATAACATCCATCAACATTAATAGGCCCTTGTACATGCTGGGCACTTTCAAATCTTTTCACATCTGTTGATTCATTTAATAGAAAGCCTTCTGAGGGGTAAGTTCCCTTGTCTTCTACCTTCTACTTATCCCCACCTCCAGCTCTTAATGAAGATGATGGGTTTAGAAGACCATGACTTGAGTTGATGAAGTGTAAGAAAGAGCAGACTTTAAAACCAAAAGACACAAAATCTGATGGCATCTGAGGTCTCCTTTTCAGACAGACACACACACATACACATAAGCACACACACACATTTCACACTAATTATAGTGTGTTCCTAGTTTCCTGAAGTCCCACTATGGTGCCCAGAGGAGGCCCAATGGACTCTCGCTTAGGAAACTTCCTCTAAGGATGTTGTCCAGTGGTGTTCTGTGAAGCATATCTACTCCACTTCTTTGCAGCCTTGTTGTTCTGTTACAGCTGCCTTCACCTCTGTACAAGATTAGTGCACGGGGTTGGGGGGGGGGCAGAAATGTAAGCAACTTTTTAGAAACAACTCCAAAGAGTGACTGAAGGGAGAGCTGTGATCCTTGATAGTGTTTATATATGTCATGCTTCAAAGGCTGATGGCCTTGCATGGGTATAATTCAGGAAACCACATGTTTCCTCCTGGCTAACATAGCTGGCCTTTACCATGGGTTTTCCGGCTGCTTTCCTGCCCACTTCACTCTTATTAACCCTGCTCAGTTCTCTGTCTTAACTTCAGGGTCTCCTAAGAATTCTGATTTTACAAATTTACTGTTCAGGCAAGAAAAGTGTAATTTGTTCACACATCATGCATTTTTTGTGCTTGCTCTTTGGTGCCAGGCATCACAGTGAGGCATGTGGGCACTGAGCAGGGCACAGCAAATCAAGGAAGGCAGATGTCATGTCTTGTGACTTTTACATGGTTACAAATTTTTATATCAGTTTTCAGAGTAATATGCTAAACTTTTTTTTTCCAGTAAGAAGAAAACTTTTTTTTTTCTTTTTTAAGATTTTATTTATTTATCAGAGGGGGGGGAGAGCAAGCACAGGCAGACAGAGTGGCAGGCAGAGGCAGAGGGAGAAGCAGGCTCCCTGCCGATCAAGGAGCCCGATGTGGGACTCCATCCCAGGACTCTGGGATCATGACCTGAGCCGAAGGCAGCTGCTTAACCAACTGAGCCACCCAGGCGTCCCAAGAAGAAAACTTTTAATGAAAATATCTTGGGCCCAGTTATACAGTAAATTATCTTCATTATTTGCAGAGCTGTATTAGGCAGCTTAATTGGCTTATAAAACAGTCTGGAAAAATATGCATGGCATAATGTGAGTGGATGAATCTGAATATATAATTATGACTTTGTAATTGTAAAAGACCTAGAAGTTGACATAGGCAAAGGAAACATTGACTTAAACTTGAGATGGTTGAAAATTTTCATTTTGGGTTTCTGATATTTCCAATATAGTATCTGCAATAGGTACCTCAAAAGAATTTAAACAGAAAGCAAGTGTATGCTCGTGGCCTGGTTTTAGGAAGGGGAGGAGAAGGAAAAAGAATAGTGTTCCCTAGATCCTTCTTGACTCTGCTTCTCAATCTTATCCATCCCTCAGTCCTAATGAACTGCAAGCAATATTTCAAGTTGTGCATTGTGAAAGCAGAGAATGGAGAAGAGGAAAGCTAAAAAGAAAAGAACAAATTAGCTACTAAGTTTGGAGTATCTTCTGCATGCTCAAAGCCATGCTGAAGAAGGTTCTTCACGTTCAGCAGGTAGGATAGAGCACAGCAGTAGGCTGATGATAGATAAGGTTTTTGGAGTCATACTGTGTGAATTCAACTCTCAGCTTTGCCCCTAAATACTTTCGCATGCTTGAACAATTTTCAACCTTTCTAAACCTCAATTTCCTTGTTTAAAAAAAAAAAATAGAGGGGAGGATAGGTAACTGTATTAAACCTGTGGGGTAGTTACATGGCTTAAGTGAAAGATTCTGCAGAGAGCAGTAGTTCTCAACCTTGGCTGCACTGTACAATCACCTGGAGAGAGGTTAAACATTTTTGATGCTTCAGCATCAAATTAGATCAGATTCCCTGGGGATGGTTTCCCGGCTTCAGTATTTTTGAAGGTCCCCTGTTGGTTCTGCTGCACAGCAAAGGTGAAAACCACTACTAGTTCATGGTCCTGGGAGGTGTGATGCAATTACCAGTTTTGTGCGCCTCTGCCAATGGGGTTAATATTTTCATTCCTGCCAACTGCACCAAAGAAGTTTTTTATTTCCCTTTTTGCAGGTGAAGAAAATGAGACTCAGGATAATAACTTCTTCAAGCTCACATAACTAATAAGTGATGAGGATAGAATGGCTTCTGGGTCTTTTGGATTCCTTAAGTCTCTGCTTTGGAGAGAAAGAGGAACACAGAAGATAAGACAGTGAGAGAAAAAGAACTCTGCGATTCCCTGTGTATGCCCAGAAGTTGGGAGGCAGAGCTACCAGCGGGGTCAGACAGCATTTCCTACTGGCCGGGTAATATCTTGTGACTACGTCAGCACAAATATCATTTCAGCATCTGTTTGCTAAAATTTGCAGGTAGTGTAGTCAAGTCTTCATTTTTCTGATCCTGATTTCAGCTTTATAGGGTCCCCCAAACTGTCGTCCAGCAAGAAATTCCATTTTGATGTCTTTTGTTGTCAAAGAGGGAGATTAAATCCTTCAGAGATTCTGGGGAGTGGAAGTACCTTGGCCAACCTCGGTTGACCTTTCGTGACCACATGTAGATCCAAATCTAAATCTCTGTATGTTCAGAGTTTAGAGAAAACATACTCTCAGTTTTAACTTGGCTGTAGCTTAAACCCTGAAGATCAGCATGAATTTTTGAAAATGTCTTTGGGTGATGACCTATGAGTAAATAAATGGTGGGTAATACATTTTTTAACTCAATTATAGGTTGTGACAGTTCACTGGATCCTGAGGTTTTCTGGTATTTTGCTTGTGGTTCTAAGGGATGTTGCTGGAAGTGTGGCCAGTTTCCTGTGAAGCAGACCCTGACATGGAGATTAGCATGTAGGATAGTTACTAAGGAGGGCTTTTGGATTGACACCTGTGAAAGGGAAGAAACAGAAGCAGGATTGGATGGAGAGATTAGTCATTTTGTGATACAGTTTCAATGAAAGGTCTTACCGAAACCCACCAGGAACTAAGAAGCTGAAAGGGGCCCCAGGTTATCCTGAGTTGGAGATTAGGGCCTTTACACCTTGGGTGGGCCAAGCACTGGGGCCCAAGGGAAGGGCACGTGGCCTTGGGTGCAGCCAGGATCTTGAGACAAAGCCGTATTTGTAGGAGGCTGACAGCTAAGGGCTACGTGTCAGCATCTGGAGGAATAAGTCCTTTTGTTTGGGAGGTGTTCTGTGTGGCACATCGCAGTGACCACTACCAGGACAGTGTTGATGGGCATCTCAGCTGAGACCCATGGGCAGTGGCTCTTACACCGCACCTATACTCTCGTGGGTTTAGAGGAGCCTCCCTATCTTGACCTTCGGCAAGACAGGTCCTTGACTAGGTGATAGCATTCAATGCTGTTTTAAAATTAATACCATTTTTTATCTAGCTTTCCTTAGCATAGTCTTGAATTTTTATTTCATTTCTCCGTTCACTCAACAATGTTCTTCAGTTTCTTCCAGAAGTTCCTCACCCTCATCCCTGCACCTAAGTGGCCCATTCTCTTGGGCTCTCTCAAATGTCCCCTAGCATTTACTATATTGTGTTGTGTGTTTGCATGTTGAGGTGTGATTCTCTCAAGGGAAGGGGTCACGTCTTTTTCAACCTCGTTCTCTCACCCCTATGTCCCAGCACACACCACTAGCACCCAGTAGGCTCTCAGTAAATCTTTACTACATGAATGGATAACCATGATACCTTCTATTTTTCTTTGTCCTGATAAGGCTCTATTCTTGAGTCTTAAACAATTTTGATCTCTGATAATAAAAAGCTAAGATATTCTTCCATATTCAACTACCAGGCAGAAAATCCAGCTCAAATAAAAATAAGTTGCATGCAGATACAAGTCTGGGTCTCAAAACTGTTTCATATACCCGGCTATGGCTCTGGAGGAAGACCTAAAGGAAATAGTTGTGATTGACTTTTGAAATCAGTAGTTTCTCTGTGTCCATGCTAATTTATATGGAAGGTGAATTATTTAAAATAACACATTCTTAGTAGGAAACCTTGAGAACAAACAACTAGAAGAACTGGAAACTTCCAAGTTTAAGGATAAATTATTACTCGCAGTATGATTGAGGAGAGAGATGGAGAAGTTATCTACTTTAAATGTTTCTGTGATCATCTTGTGGTAAATGTGCTCTTAATTAATACAAAGTAATATGAGTCGAACAAACAATAATCTGCAGGCGTGACACCTATCAAATGTAGTCAGTAAATGTCATCTAAGTGAGGAAATATGGTAAGGGAGTGTTGGAGAAGACTTTGATTTAGAGTCTGCGGAGTGAATGGAATGCGTTGTTGATCAGGGCAGTGAGATAGTGATCGCTGCATGTCTTGTAAACCTCATCTGTTTTTCTTCTTGTACTTAGCAAAAAATGTGATTATGAACAACAACCAACAAGTTAAATTTTACAATTATGGCTCTTTTGTGGAATTTTTTAATTTTTATTTTTAAAAGGATTTTATTTATTTGAGAGAGAGAGAGAGCACAAGCGGGGTGTGGGGCAGAGGGAGAAACAGACTCCCCACTGAGCAAGGAGCCTGATGCAGGGCTCAATCCTGGGATTCTGGGATCATGACCCGAGCCGAAGGCAGATACTTAACCAACTGAGCCACACAGGCGCCCCTTCTTGGGGATTTTAAATACAAATTCAGGGTAAGCTTATCTCATCCATTTGCCTATCTCAGTCTCCTTAAAACTTTATTTTGTTTTTTGTAACCATAAAGGATGATGAATCTGATTGTGATTGGGAACTATTCTTATGTCATGGCTTATGACAACAATAGTAAGAGAAAAAAATAGTGATAAACTTGTTATGGCAAAAAGTAAAGAAGGAACGTTAATCTTTGGCTTGGATGATTGATTAAATGAAATTTTCTTCCCTGGAATGTACTGAGTCAGGGAGTAGGGACTGTGGCCTATTCCAATCAGGCCTGCTGATTTGTTGGAGCCAGAATCCATTATTGAATTCGTTTGGCTCTGAGGCAGAGACAGCTAGTTGCCCACCAGATCTGTTTACTCTTCTTGAGGAGTCAAACATAAACTACATTTTTCTGCCTTCTTTGTCATTTCGTGTCACCATACAGCTACATGCCATCCTCCATACCCTTTTTCCATCTGCTAGCTGAACTTAAAGGACTTTGAGGTACTAGGAAAAGGAAAGCCAATGTATAGAAAGAGCTTGTGTCCTGAAATGACCGTGGAGAATGCTTTCTGTTGGGCAGGAACACACATTTTGAGTGTTGTGTAAGCAATTAAAAAAAATACTATTTTATAAGCTGATAAGAATTTAGAACTTATCTGTTAGAGCAGCTGGCATTAATCTAACAACTACAAGCTTGTCAGCTTATATTTCCTAAGGCCAATTCTATTTTTATAAGGCCAACTCTATTGCAAGAGAGGCTGGGAAATGTTGTTCTTTAACTGGACACGTCATCACTTGGAATACAGTTGGAGTTGTGCTGGTAAGGAAGAAGAGGGGAAATGGGACGTTTAGTGGTCAGCCAACAGTCTCGACCCCAATGTGTAATAGTTTAAATATTGCAGAGTGATTGAGGAAAATGGGGACAAGATCGTTCTAAACTAAACTTAGTTTAACTAAACATGTTTAGTGATAAGTTTGTCTTGAAGGTAAAGAGTGTCAAGCGTATAAAAGATGAGAAGAATGGAGCCGCCAGTATAGGGAAGGCATGGGGTCACCACTAGCAGGGGAGGTAATGGCAAACAAACAGCAGTGAGAGCACAGCTGAAGGGAACAGGAATTTGCAGTAAGTCCCTTAACATACTTCTCTACTTTCTCAGGATCCATGCTCTGTGACCCAAAGGCAGGGGCAGAGAGAAAACACCTGGGTCAGTGCAGGAAGTATTCTGTCCCTAATGTAAAGTGTGGTAATTTTTGGAACAATGGTCTGATTCGTGATAATTCTGTACAATAAATTATTCAAAATCCATTAGTTTTATGATCTTTGTATAAGCTAGTTGAAGAGGGAAAAAATACTAATGGGATAAGTTTACTTCCGTAAATATTACTAAACTAGTAATTAAACTAAACTAATAAACTGGTAAACTAAACATGTTTAGTAAACATTTTTTATCATATGTAAGTTACCTTGAGCCCAAACTGAACATACATTAAAGAGTTCTTAATTTCTTGAGCATGATTTGGAAAAAGTTAATGATTTTACATTGAATTACTGTGATAGAGACAAACCGCTCGCTAACCCAGTTTCCTCTTTTCCCTGGGCACTCAGCTAGATGACAGGTGTCAGCCTCTCTTACATTCAGATTTGACTGTTCCCTGAGTTCTGGCCCATGGAATGTGAGTGGAAGTGACACGCACTTCCACTTTTGAAAACAAGCCTCCACCTTTGCAGACTCCACCTTTGAAAACAAGCCTTTCGTGATCTTCTGGTCACTCTTTCATCTGCTGGCTAAATGCAGAATCCAGTGAAGGACTCTGAATCCCAGGGATTTAAGGAACCAGGCTCACTGAATTCCACAGGAAAGTCTGCCCCCTGAAAATCCAGTTGACCTCTACTGGGTGCAAAGTAAACAAAAGTGTCAGACCTCTGAAATTCCAAGGCTTGCTTATTATAGCAGCTAGCTGGCATTTCTTCCCCTAAGTAATCAAATTGGTAATCAGATGGGAAGTGGGCTTGCTTAATAATGATACAGTTGTCTGGTTGAAAATATAGCAAGCCCTTCCTAACCTTAAATTTTTTTACACAAAATTTTAATATATACCAATTTACTTAATACCTTTCTTAAAATTGTGAACATGTTGAGTAATGTGTTTGTTTATTTCTAGTCACTGATACTAGAGATTAATGGGAAAGTTGCTAAGGGGAAAAGGAGATGAAGTATATGGCAGAGCCTGGGAGGAGGCCCTTGGAATGCAGCCATGGGAGAGTTAAAGAATGTGAAGCAAATTTCTTCCTGGGTCTTGTACCTGCATTCCTGACTCCACCACGGGGAGACGGTTAAACTGCCTGAGCAGCAGTCTGTCAAAGTGAGCTGGAAGGAAGTTATCAGGGGCATGCTAAGTTTTTTAAATCACGGAATGGGAAAAGGGGTGGGGGGTTGAGAAATACCTGAGTACTAACCTAGAATTCTATACTCAATGAAAATATTCTCCAGATTAGAGAAAAACAAAGACATTTCTCAGCATGTCTTTGTTTGGAAAGACATGGAAAAGCTAAGAGAATTCATCACCAGAAGATTTACACTAAAAGAAGTAGTAAAGAGAATTCCTCAGGCGTGAGGAAAATTATTCCAGACACAAAAACAGAAATGCAGGAAAGAAAGAGTAAACATATGGATAAATCTAAATAAATACACACCATACAGAGCAGTTATAATAATGCCTTGTGTAGTTTAAATATATATAAAACTAAATGCGTGACAAAAATATATATAAAACTAAATGCGTGACAAATTTAAGGGGATAAATGGAGTCAAAATGTTTTAAGAATTTAACATCCAGGAAGTGGTAGAATTATTGATACACACTGCATGATACTGAGTCAAGAATGTATGCACGATCTCTAGAATAACTGCTAAAGGATAGCAACAGTATATACAACTAGTAAAAGAGAAAATGCAGTAACACAAAATATTTAGTTAATTCAAAAGAAAGGGAAAAAGAAGAAAAAATATAAAACAGGTAGGACCAAGAAAGAACAAATAGTGAAATCCAAATATATTTTCAATAATAATAATGTAAATGAACTACTAAAGTCATTACAGGTTTTTATTTATCTATTTATTAAAGACTTTATGTACTTATTTGAGATAAAGTGATTAAGAGAGCAGGAGCAGGGGAGCAGAGAAAGAGGGAGAAACAGGCTCCCCACTGAGCAGGGAGCCCAATGTGGGGCCCATCCCAGGACCCCAGGATCATGACCTGAGCCAAAGGCAGAGGCTTAACCCACTGAGCCACCTAGGTGCCACTCATTATAGATTTTTAATTTAAAAATGAAATTAAACAGATTCTCTGTGGCAGAAGCACATAGCATATACTAGGTACAATGAAACTAAGAAAATAAGAATCGATTCATGTATCATTTACAATGAGTTTAGAAGTAAAATTTTTTTTTTGTAGACTACAGAAAAATAAGACATCTCTTTTGTCCCTGGTCTTTCCAAATGAGGTCTCCCAAGTTTTGAAACATATGGCAGCAGTCAGGAAATGGAGTGGATTGAAGGGAACTAAGCCAAAAAAGGGAAAGGATTTGTAACTCTTTAAAACATTGACTTCTAGAACTTTTGTGAAAGGCTAGTGCTTAAATATTTGAATTGGAGCTAGGTAATTAATACTTTCGAGACATTAAAAAAGGAAATGAAATTGGAAGTTAGCACATCAAAGCCAGGAACATTAAATGAACATTAATAAGGTTCTTGAGCACAGGATCTGGCACTCACAGGTAGGCAGATACTATTTGGGGGCAATTTTTACTGAAAGTTTCTCAGCCTTGGACTCGCATACATATTTCTAAAGTTCCATAAGAAGTTTTAATTTATGCTTTCATTTCAAAATTTTAAAAATTTATATAAATTTATTCTGTCTTATATAATCAGTGTGACCTAATATTTTTCCTATATGTGTCTGTTCATATCACATTGGTGCCAACTCCTTCTGATGTCATGGTCAGTGTAAAAAGACATGTTTCACCCTTGTTACAACAAAGAAAAGCTGTAAAAGAATTGCTTTGCCACATGCTGAGTAGTGATATAGGCACAAAAACTCAATAGAATTTACACGGCAATAGTTTAGGAAGTGTAGTAGTAAAAACCTGATGAAGACCTCTTTGTTAAATTTATACCTTGGGGGTAGATTAACAAAAAAAAAAGAGCCATCAAAATAATAGATCTGTGGTTTAAAATGAGTTCATCATGAAAAGGAAAAACAATAACACATAATAATGAAGGTGATTCATTCCCTTCAAAACTGAACTGTGATCTGTAGCTGAGTTCCCTCCTCTGTGGTCCAAATGAGAGCTTGGAGATAACTGTGGCAGGGTCCCAGGCAAGCAGCCACAGGCATTCATGCCTAGAGTATCTGGGCTCAAGGGAATCTTTGATGCTCTAAGGAAAGTTGGTGTCAGCATGCCCATACTCTTCAGGTCCTTAGGAGATAGAGAAGGGTATAACCCTGCTAACTTCAGGGGATCAAGAGAAACCCAAGGAAAAAAATGTTTCCTCCTGGAAGCTGCATGCTATAAAACAGCAGACCACTTAGGGCATGCAGGTAAACTGAGTCAGCTCCAAGACAAGTAACAACAAACCTAGAGAGCCAGCATTGGTGGAGAGGGAGAACAACTAACATGGGCTGTAACACACCAGAGGCACAGAAGGGGAAAGATGATAATTTGAACAACAACAACAACAACAAAGCACTTAACGGAGATTCAAGTATAGCTCAGAAAAGATCTTCTGAAATTAAAAATATGAGTTTCAGGCACAATTTAGTAGTTGAATTGGAGAAGTTGATTGCTTTTGAGACAAAGTTTCTTTCTTTGCTTGTGTCTGGCTATTTATTCAAAAGTTCAGGACCCTTTGGGTGTTATGGTTGGGACAGTTTATAGCTACTTGACTCCATCATGGCCTGAGGGTTTTGGTTTTGAACCTTTATTTAACAATTCTCTGGGTGTATGCCGCATACACCCAGAGAATTTTTCAAAATTCTTAAATTTCTAGTTTTTTAAAAAAGAGTTTATTTATTTGAGAGAGAGAAGGCACAAGGTGAGGTGGGCAGAGGGAGAGGGAGAAGCAGGCTTCTCAGTGAGCAGGGAGCCCAATGCAGGACTCGATCCCAGGACCCTGAAACCATTACCTGAGCCAAAGGCAGATGTCTAACCTACTGAGCCACCTGGGCATCCCTATTTTTCAAACTTCTTTGCCTGTTCCTAGGATTTAAAAAACTTGGCATTCCCCTAATAATTTCCCTCCAGCTAACATTAGCACATTGTTGGTGAGAGAAAGGTAACTCCACTGTCCCCCCACGTTGGTGTCAGGAAAGCAGGTACCAGACTCAGGAGGACTGCTTCAGATTCTTTAACTTCCCCATGGCAGCATTCCAAAGACCTCCTCCCAGGATCCATCACACAGTTCACCTCCTTTTTCTCTTTCCAACTCTCCCATTAATCCTTAATAACTTACAAGTTACATATATGTGATCCAAAATTTTAGAGTTATAGAATTAGTTTGTTTTTTATGTATTCCAGTCTTTGTGTGAGATTCTCTATCCTATCATGTATTTTATTGACTCTTTTAATTACTGTTTGTTTTTTTAAAGATTTTATTTATTTATTTGACAGAGAGACAGAGACACATCACAAGTAGGCAGAGAGGCAGGCAGAGAGAGAGGGGGTAAGCAGGCTCCCCACTGAGCATAGAGCCTGACATGGGGCTCGATCTCAGAACCCTGAGATCATGATCTGAGTTGAAGACAGAGGCTTAACCCACTGAGCCACCCAGGTGCCCCTTAATTACTGTTTCTTAAAGCCTGTGGTTGATCATTTTAACACTTAAGTCATCTGTAAGTGCATTTCTATTATCTGCTTTTTCTCTTGGTTCTGCCTAATCTTTTTTTTATTAAATATTGGGCATTGTGTAAAAATATTGTAGAGGCTTTGATGAAGTTATCTTTCTCCAGAGACGGCTCACCTAACTTTCAGTAGTTAACTAGAGTAAGGACAAATTATCTTAATCTGTTTAAGAGCTAAGCTGACTTGGGGCTGGGTTGCAGTTTTTGGAGGCTCTCTTGGCTGGGGGAACAAGGGAGGCTGTAATCAAGCTGGTAACTCTGTCCCCAAGTCACGATTCCTATTTTGACCCCATCTGCCTGAAGAAGCAGTGTTCTGTTCAAGTGATACAAAGGAATACATATAGATTAGTAGTTGTCCATTTTCACCTCTTCTTATTACTGTGGTTTTTAGGAAAACGGATATGGAAATAGGTCCTTAGGGCAACCTCAGTTAATGGCTCTGGCTTTCCAAAACCTGTAGTTCCGAAATTCTAAGAAACTTGTAAGGGAAATACACTAAAAAGATCAGTACCAGCCCCTTTAAAAACAAACAAAACGAACACCAAAAAACAAAACCCTGTGAATGTAGCATCCCAATGCATTAAGTCTACATTTAATAATAATTTTGTAAAAGAAAAACAATCACATCCTGAGATATTCTGATGTCTAATTAATTCAAGGCAGGACTGAATGGCAAGCATCAAGAGAAAGGGGCCAGGATAGAGAACAGATGCTATCTGAAGAGTGACCCTGGCAAATTTTCTCTAAAATCCCACAGGTATATTCTGTGAACATTTATAAGCCTTCTTGGTTTCAAGATGATGGGCACAAAGAGGGGAGAAGACCTGGCAGGCAAATTATAGAGTCTCATCTAAAACTAGAAACCAGGCTGCCTCATCTGATGTGGTCCTTTAAGCCTAACCTACAATAGACATAAACAGACAAAACCTTTCCTTATTTAAGTCACTTTTTTTGTACATATTTGGGCCCCAAACAATAAAAATGTCATTTAAAAGTAACCCTTGTGGTAATTTTTGTCTGAAGGAAGTACAACTTCACTGAGTGTTATATGTAAGTGGTGAGTTACTAAATTCTACTCCTGAAACCAATATTATATTACATGTTAACTAAATAGGATTTCAATAAAACTTGAAACATGGAATGAATGAATGAATGAATAGGAAGCACAATTTGATTTAACCAGAATAAACTTTGTAATTCTATATTATTTTCCATGTAATTGTCAATTAGGGCGAATGACATGAAACAAAAAGAGAAAAGTGCTGAAGCTTATATTGCATTTTTTCAACTGTTTATTTTCAGGAGATATTTATAGGTGGCTTTTAGCAGGTATATTTGCACATTTATTAAAGTTTAGAGTAATTGATAAATTTCTAATTAGATATACTTAAATATGAAAGAAAGAAATCTCTGGGGAAAGTCTCTCTTGTGACTTTTCATTCTTTCTTAATGTATGTATCTATATCTCTCCAAAGGTCTTGCTCCTTGCCCTGCTCCATTCCATCTGGATATTCCCAGGATGAATAATGTCAGTATCAGCAAGAAAGTATGTGCTTCTGTTCTATCTTTTCCATTCCCAGCTGTTGGCCTTAGATAGAGCATCTGAAATAGGAAGGAAAAGCTCTAAGTCCAGCCAGCATGACTCTCTAACTGCTCTGCGTAAAAGTAGAGCTGACAGCACACGCTGAGCCCTTCTTAGTCCTTTAGGGCCCAGGATTTTAGAAGTTCAGGAGTGCTTTTCTTCTCAGAATATGGGCTCTAACACAAGTCAAAATCTTAGCTAGACACTCCAAAGCTAGTCCTTCCTTTCTTGGCTTCTTGGCTGTTTTGTGATGTCTTTTTCCTAAAGCAAAGGTAGAAAGCCCTATCTATTTGTTCTGGGGGATAGGTAAAAAGGTTCACTACAGTAGGTATCATACCAGTACAACAGCTAAGACCCTTCATAATCTGGCTGAGCCCTCCAATCCGTTTTTAGCCTATTAACTTACTCCTTTTCTTCCTCCACAACCACCTCTGCCTGCCTGCCGACTCACCATTTATCCTGTAGTCCAGCTGTACAGAAGAGTTTCCATTTTTCTGAACACTCTGTGCACTTTCCTGCCTCTGTTCTTTGCTTCCATTGTCTCTGCATAAAATGGTTGTCCCCCATCTTATGTGCTCCACTGCTGAAAGCATATCTGGTCTTTAAAGTTCGACTCTTTTATTACTTCTTTGGAGAAGCCTTTTGCCTGTGCCTATCCTGGGTTCTTCCTCTGTGCTTTGCCAGCATGTAGTCTCAACTGTTTAAAAAAAAAAAAGAAGAAGAAGAAGAAGCATGTATCATACCATTTTATATTCAACGTTGGGTCTCCCCCACTAGTAGTTAGCTCCCAGAGAACGGAGCATTTTTCTCAGCATCTTGGAATCCCATGCTTGGCACAGTGCCTAGCATGTTGGAAGCATTCTATAAATGGTGAATACTTAAATAAATTAAAGAATGAATGGGGGGGAAAAGTGGGGAAGTCTGGAGGAGGAATAAATTTAGATAAGGGGGGAGGCATTAATGAATCAGATTGTAGATGTATTAGGTTTGAGGATACCAGTGGGGCGTTCGGGCAGAAATTCTCCATCACCTACATCACATGACGTTCCCGGATTCCCAGTCCTGCGACACGTGTCTTGAAATGATGCCAGCTGGATCTATTCAGGGTCAGGACTGTGTCAGTTAAGGTTGTGGCAGGATAAAGATACATTGAAAGTGGGAAAACTGAAGAGGGGTTAATGGACTATTTACAAAGATGTTAAGGGAAATAACATTTCTTGGTCTTGCACAGGCGAAGAGTGGTTACTGGAATTTATGAGGGCGGAGCCGGAACTGTGGTTCTAGCTATAGCTGTAGGTGAGGCTGCTGGAGAGAAGTTGTGGTCTTTCAGTGGAGGCACGCAGCCACTGCCAGCCTGCAAGCACACAGGAGGGAACTTGAGAAATAAATTTCCTGCCCTTTCTTTTCTACCTGCCCCCAACTGAATATCAGTGGGCAAGGGAACCTGTCTGATATTATCCATAGAGGTCAACCTTCTGGGGGAAGGGGCAGGTAGAAAAGCATGGAGAGTGGATCCTGAGGGCAGGTAGAAAAGCATGGAGAGTGGATCCTGAGGGCAAACCGAGACTGTCTTGTACACAGGTTATCCAAATCAGCCATCAGAGATGCCTTGCAGCCCTTCTACGTGCTCTCCTTTAATGGAGCATGCCTTTTGGGCATATGCTGTGCAGGGTTTAGGCTGGATTGAGTGGGTGATGAGCTACAAAGCAGGGAATTCAAAGGGATGAATTGAAATCGTGATAAATACGGAAGCTAGAAGTCAGAGCTGGCTGCGGAAGTAATACCAAGCAGAAGTCTAAGGAGAGAGGCTGTTAGAGGAAGGGATGAAGGAGTTGGATTAAGGAGAGCAGGAATGAGCATGATGTAGAGGGCAGGACTGGTGGAGGCAGCCAGTTCAGGAACAAAAGCACGAAATTATCATATGGTTTCACTCATATGTGGAACATGAGAATAACATGGAGGACCACAGGGCAAGGGAGAGAAAACTGAATGGGAAGAAATCAGAGAGAGAGACAAACCATGAGAGACTCTGGACTCTGGGAAAGAAACTAAGGGTTATAGAAGGGAGGGGGCGGGGGGACAGGGGTAGCCGAGTGCTGTGTATTAAGGAGGGCATGTGTGGTGATGCCCACTGGTGTTATACACAGCTAATGAATTGTTGAACACTGCGTCAAAAACATGATGTACTATAAGTTGGCTAATTAGACACTGAATAGATAAATAGTAAATAAATAAATGCACAGAAGAAGTGAGTTTGCTACAGGTGAGCTCCTTTTTTTTTTTTTTTTTTAAGATTTATTTATTTGATAGATAGAGATCACAAGTAGGCAGAGAGGCAGGCGGCGGGGGGGTGGGGGGCGGGGGAAGCAGGCTCCCCGCTGAGCAGAGAGCCCGATCTGGGACTTGATCCCAGGACCCTGGGATCATGACTTGAGCCAAAGGCAGGACCCTGGGATCATGACTTGAGCCAAAGGCAGCTTTAACTCACTAAGCCATTGAGGCACCCCTACAGGTGAGCTCTTAACAGAATCGGGCATCACACCAGGGTGCAGAGGGGGATGAGCCCGCTAGCCTGATTATGTCAGGCCAGACCCAACACAACTTTTGTTAACCTTCCATTAATTGATTTAAATCACCTCTGCGATTGTTAATTGTCTACTTCTAATCCACCCTACCTTCTCTTATAGCACTGGGTCCAGCCTCCTGCTTCACCAGGGGGATTGAGGTCCTCAGGAGTAGACTTGCTTCTCCTCCACCTCATTACCTCACTTCCTGTCTTTTCTTGCCTTCCTGTTGTCTCAGAGGTAGTGTTACCTTTTTGGTTCTCCTCAGCATTCTGAGCCTTCCCCTGTGTTCTTGATCTCTGTACTCAGCCCCCCTACGCCCCCTTACCTTGGCAAAGGACTTTTGTCACTTCGGTTGTTTTCTCTCTTTAGCACTTTCATTAACTTTCCTCTACACAAATAAGCACAAGTAGTTAGCCTGAAAAACAAAACCACAAACTGGTCCTGCTTTTCTGGCAACTGTCCTCTCTTTCTTTACCTTACGCACCAGGCTCTAGAAAGGTGGCTGCCTCTCAGTCCCACCGCTTACTCTGCATTTAATTCTTGAGTTTTGACTTCTTTGACACTGCTCTGCTGAACTTACTCTCCTAAAATCTCCAGGGGCCAACTAATCATTGGCTTTTTCTCAGTCTGGGGCTATGGATTGTCTGAGAGATTTATCATGGTGAATGACCTTTGCCTTCTTGAAAATCCTCTCTTCATATCCATCACCTAGTGTCCTCCTGGATCTCTGCCACACCTCTTACACATTCCCCTGCCTCCTCTGGCCACATTGAGTAAGGTGTGGCTCTGCAGGCAGACTTACTGGGTTCAAATCCTGGCTTTACCATTTTGTCTCTATGCGATGTTGGGCAAGTCAGTGGATCCTACTGTACCTTACTTTCCCCATCTTTTTTTTTTTTTAATTTTTATTTATTTATCTGACAGACAGAGATCACAAGTAGGCAGAGAGGCAGGCAGAGAGAAAGGAGGAAGCAGGCTCCCCGCTGAGCAGAGAGCCCGATGCGGGGCTCGATCCCAGGACCCTGGGATCATGACCTGAGCCGAAGGTAGAGGCTTTAACCCACTGAGCCACCCAGGCACCCTACTTTCCCCATCTTAAACAGAAATGGGAATGGTACTTGCCCTTTGAGTTGTGTGAGGATTTAGTGGCATATTGAACATAGGGCACTTTGTAGACTGCCGGGCTTGTAATAAACGCTCAGAGTTAGCTGTCACCTAACTTGTCTCCCTTGTCTCATGTATTTTCTTCTACCAAGGGTACCTACAAGTCATTTCCTGGACTTTCTCTATGGTTTCCCATCTTACTCACATTATTGCCTTCCCTGGAAGCCCCCCCTCATCATACTGAAATCCTTTGACTTCCTTAAATGCCACCTTTTCTATGAAGCCCTCTCATGTCACTGAAGCCAAAGCTGATTTGTCCTCCAGTGAAATCTCTCCTTTGCTCATTCTTCTGGCACATTATGCCTTTAAAAAAATAGTTATTTAATTCTGTGATTTATCTTCCTTACAAGATTCTAAGTTCTTTGATGGCAAAAAACACCTAGTCAGTGTTGAATACTAGATGGTCATAATTGGATTAATATGGGACCATGTATCCTAATCCAGTGAGGAAAGCATTATATTAGATTCAGTGGAAATGTCTCTCTTTTTTTTTTTAAGATTTTATTTATTTATTTGACGAAGAGAGACACAGCCAGAGAGGGAACACAAGCAGAGGGAGAGGGAGAGGAAGAAGCATGCTTCCTGCTGAGCAGGGAGCCCAATGCAGGGCTCGATCCTGTGATCATGACCTGAACCAAAGTCAGAGGCTTAATGACTGAGCCACTCAGGCGCCCCAGATTCATTGGAAATATCTTTACAGGCTATCTATATGATCTAAAGAGACTACTGAATAGAGTCCACTTAGAAGATTCTGAAATAAATTACATGGGAACAGCAAAAGAAAGAGCAGATAGATGCTTCATGTGTTTAATGACTATAAAACCCTGGGAGAAGTATATAGGAAGCTGAAGGTTGTAACCTTAGAAAACTATTTGATTTTAATGTACACAAAAATAAAATGCTGAGTCAGAGGGGTTTAGGGATTAATTAGGAAAAAAAAAAAGAAAGTTTGTATATATTCCATCCATGCCTGTCCTCAGAAACTCAGTAAATAAGCAAGAGGGTTCAAATTAAGCTCAAGAGGGGAAAAAGGAAGAGTTGTTGGAACAGATCTGCCACAAAGTTGGTCTTCATTAAATATGAGTGGACAAATAAGGAATGAATTTATCAAGGTAAAATCATATTGATTTAAGATCACCATATTGCACCAAGTAGATTGAACTTAATTTGCCTATGTGACTTTGACAGTAAACACTTCTCACTGCTAATATTTGTCACCAATGTACATTTTCTCCCGCCGTACTCTCCCTTATCGTGGGCCCTATTCAAGATACAGGTGCTTTTTAGCTAGTTACTAACTTGGCACCCCACACTTCATCCTTTTATCCTTTATTTAGAATAGAGGTTGAGGGGCACCTGGGTGGCTCATTGGGTTAAGCCTCTGCCTTCAGCTCAGGTCATGATCTCAGGGTCCTGGGATCGAGGCCCACATCCGGCTCTCTGCTCAACAGGGAGCCTGCTTCCCCATCTCTCTCTGCCTGCCTCTCTGCCTATTTCTGATCTCTCTCTCTCTGTCAAATAAATAAAATCTTAAAAAAAAAAAAAAAGAATAGAGGCTGAGAACTTTTGTGAGGAAGAATAGAGAATGAATCGTTACTGTTCCAAAACCCCAGCCTTTCTTCTATTTTTCTGGCCCAAATCAGCTTGTTCCCAGACTTGGATAACCCATTCAGAAAAACAAAACCAGCATGGCTTATCAGAACTACCTTTATTGGGGTTAGTTGGTGAGTTTCCATCTTGGGAGGAGAGAAGGCTTACCCCCATCTGAAGTGGCTTATGAGAACATTCTTTACCTATGTATAATAATCTCCTTCATAGAAGTTCTGCAGACAGTTTTCTCCATCTCCTTATTGCCAGTGATATTTAGGGCCCCACATAGATAAGTTCTCCAGGAAGCCACCCATATGGTAAGACTGCCCTAACTCAAGTCTCACTCCCCTGCAGAATTAACAATCTCAATAAATGTTACTACATCACATATTTCCTCAAGTCAGAACACCAGGTATCATTCTTATTTCTTCCATCTCTTCCTCAATCACCAAATCAGATCTGCTTCTAAATTTCTAGAATAAATGAATTTTCTTATTTCAAATAACTTGTCCATATATATTCTCTTGAATTCTTGTGCAGAGAAAGATATCATATATGTGTGTAATGACCATTTTATTTCTCTCCTTCCAATCACTATGCCTTTTTATCTTTTCCTTGGACATCCAGTAAAATGTTAAATGGAAATAATGATGGCATCTATCTTGTTTCTTCTCAAAAGGAAATGATTGTAATGATTCATCGAGTATAAAATTTTTTTCTATGGTTTTGGTAGATACTATTTATCAAGTTAAGGAAGTTCTCATGTGTTTCTAGCCTGTTAAGAGATTTTTTTTTTTTTTGAGTCCTATATGTGTCTTATCTTTTACCATTTTTTTTCTAAATATCTTGAGATGATCATATTTTTGACTCACATAAATTGGCAAGAATCATGCTTCTCTATTTACTCAGGACATTGTTCTACATTTTTCTTTCTCATATTGCTCTTACCTAGGGTTAGGATCGAGCATATACTTGCCTCATCATATAAGTTGGGGAAATTGACCTTTTTTCTCCCCTCATCAGAACAGTTTGTAGAAGATTAAGATTATATGTTTCTTAATAGTTTGCTAGAATTCACTTATAAAACTGACTAGACCTAATACTTATTTTATTTTTAGAAGCAGATTTTGACTTCTTTAATAGTTATAAGCCTAATTAGGGTTTCTTCTTGAGTTTCCTCTGGTTAGTTTGTTTTTCTAGGGATTGTTCCTGAATCCACATTTTCAAATTTATGGACATAAAGTCTCTCTCTTTTTCTCTCTAAATGAATATAATTTACTTCTTTAGTTGCTCTGTATTCTTCAAAAGTGTCAGTATCATAAAAAAAGAAGTGAAGTCTAAAGAAATGTCACACATTGGAGGAGACTAAGGAAAAATGACAATTAAATGCAACATGGAGGACTGGATAGGATCCTAGAACGAAAACAAACATTAGTGGAAAAGCAAGTGAGATTTGAGTAAGGTTTGAAATTTAGTTAATAATACTGTGTCTAAACTATCATATGATCTCCCTGATATGAGGAAGTGGAGATGCAACATGGGGGGTTAAAAGGGTAGGAGAAGAATAAATGAAACAAGATGGGATTGGGAGGGAGACAAACCATAAGTGACTCTTAATCTCACAAAACAAACTGAGGGTTGCTGGGGGGAGGGGGGTTGGGAGAGGTGGGGTGGGGTTATGGACATTGGGGAGGGTATGTGCTATGGTGAGTGCTGTGAAGTGTGTAAACCTGGCGATTCACAGACCTGTACCCCAGGGGATAAAAATATATGTTTATAAAAAAACATTTTTTTAATTAAAAATTAAAAAAAAATAAAACCGTGTCTATGTTAATTTTTTAGTTCTGATCTTTGCACTATAGTTATATAACATGAAGAGAAACTGGGTGAAGGGTATTTGGAAAATTTATTCCTGCAACTTTTCTATAAGCCTAAAATTAGTTTAAAGTAAGAAATTTAAAAAAGATCATTCTGGTAGCTGTGCAGAAAATAGACTGGGGTGGGGACAAAATGGACACAGAGAAAACAAGCAGACATTCAGGAAATGTGGTTTGGAAGAGTAAAGATGGTAGCAGTAAAGATGAGAAGTGGTTTATTAATTTTTAAAACCATCATACTTCTGTATGATTTTTTGATTGATAATATTATTTATCAATATTGATAAATAATATTTTTAAATTTGATAAATTTTGCTAATGTTTTATTTGTTCATCTTTTTATAAAAGGAACTAAACTTTAAAAAAATACTTGTAATTTTTGCTTTACTTTCCAATACATTAATTTCTGTTCTTTATTTCCTTGGTAGATATTTGTTGAGCTCTTATTATATTCCAAACACTGTTCTACTCACTTGAAATAAGTCAGTAAACAAAACTGACCATGATTCTTATCATTAAGCCCACCAAGTCTTAAGTCAGATGAGCTCAGCAGCGCTCTGTCGTATGAGGGAAATGGTATATCTGGGATAAAGCCCAAGTAGGACCAGAGGGCATAAATAAACTGTATTAGCCAGTTATCCAAATCCACATGTCACCCCCACAGTTGTATCAGTGCCCCTGCTCATAGTTATCACCATATGGAGAGATCCATATGACCAGCTGAAGGAGGCATAATCTCAAGCTTTGTTTACAGATGAGTTGGGTTGATATGTTCTGTAAGCTGAAAATGAATAGTAGCTGCATTATAGTCACATTCAGGAGTGGCTTTGAAAGACAATGGAAAAAGAAAATCTTTCCAGTGGGTGGAAACATGAGAGGTGTACCTGGTCATCTGCTTTATGTTGAAGAAGTGGGCTGAGCTGAGAATACATATAGATTCCTGACCAACAGCCTGGCTGTCTGGAAAGGAAATGTACTGGAAAATCAGAGACAAGGAAGTCTGATGTAGAGATATTTGATGGACCTATGGGAGTAGGTATGAGGTGTGATGATCTTTGTGTCATATATAATGTCCACCAGAAAGTATCTACCATGAAAGGGACTCTAAACAACTGAGTAGACAAATAAACTCAGTCAGTTGACATTAGTCAGCCTTCATCATCAGCCACCCAAGAAATGGCTTAATGGGCACATGAATGGAGTGGACATGGCAGTTGAGATGAGGCTACAGACCAGATTTACATACTACTATCTCTAAACGTATGACCTGTCAGCAATAGAGACCAATATTGAGCTACTGGATATGATACTATTTCTTGAGATCAATCAGCCACCTGGTGGCAAGTCAATTACATTAGGCCTCTTTCCTTCTGGAAGGATAAGCAGCTGGTTTTCATAAGGAGGGATACTTTTCCTGGGTATATTTTGCCTTTACTACCCATAGAGAGAGCCTCAGCCAGCATCCTTACCTATGGCCTTATAGAATGCTTGATCCACAGGCATGGGATCTCACACAGTATAGGAGATCCATTTTACATTAAGGATGTGTGGGACTGAACCCATGCCCATGGGATCCATACGCCATATCTCCCAGAAGAAGCAGGCCTCACAGAATTCTGAAACAGTATTCCAGAGGCACAACTGAAGCACCGTCTCAGAGATAATACACAGAGAGTCTGGGTATTATCATTTAGGATGCAGTGTATGGGCTAAATTAGAGACCTCTGTATATCACTGTGTTCCCGTTAGGAATAATACACAGGTTAGGGAACCAATAGGTGGAAGCATGAATTTCTCCCCTACCCCATTTCTTCCAATGATCCACTGGAGGCCATTGTGCTTCCTGTCCCTACAGCTCTGGGATTTGCTGGGTCAGAGACTGTGGTTCTCCAAAAAGGCTCACCTTACCAGGGATCTACTGAACTACAGACTACAGCCATTATCAAAGTACTTTGGATTACTTGTATCTAGAGTAAGCAGAGGTATCACTATCTTGGCAGGCAGTAGAGCTGTTGTTACACAAGGGGGCGGGAAGAATACATGTGGAACTAGGCAATCCACTTGGAGCCTCTTGGAGCTCCCTGGCTCCTTGTAACTGTGAATGGACACAGGTGGCAACTCCAACCTGAGACAATACCTCAGGAATGAGGGTTGGGTCATACCACCAGGGAAGACACCTAGAACTGCTGAGGTGATAGCTGAGAGTGAGAGAAATTCAGAATGGATAATGGAGGGAGGAGATGATGAGTGCCAGTCATGCCTTGGTAGTAACTCAATAATGCCCCTCCCTCTAAGTTTTCCCTTAAGACTAGAGGCCATGGGAACCATGAAGGAACTCCTCCCCAACTGCTTCTACTTACATGGAAAACAGTGCATAGATCTGTGCAGCTTAAGGGGTGGACTATGGCTTCCATGGAAATGAGCCACTAAGATCTGCTGTGGGGAGAGTAGTTGGCTAACAATCCCTCCATATCTACAACCATGTTCATGCCCAACGTGGCACATGACTGGCACAGCTGGGGTACTAGTGCAGACTCAATCTTGTAGGTCATGAAATAATTTTAGAGGGAAACTTTGGCTCAAAGGCTGTAAACTAGCTGTACCTCCTCCACTACAAAGAGTAAAAAGACCACATCAAGATGGGCAGGAGAGGCAGAGATGTGGTCTCATCAAAAAACCCATCCCTCATGCAATGACTCACAATCAGGAAGTATCTTACAAATACAGAGTTTTCTACTAAAAGTGAGGGTTCTGTGTTCCAAATCAGGAACCTCAACCCTTGAGACTTGCACCAGAGAGACAAAGCTCCCAAAACATCTGGATTTGAAAACCAATGGGACGTGTGGGCAAGAGAATCATAGGGCTGGAATTTCTATCCTTTTTTTTTAATTAAAAGATTTTGTATTGTTTTATATTAGTCACCATTAGTTATTTTAATTATTTATTATTATTTTTATTTATTTATTTTCAGTGTAACAGAATTCATTGCTTATGTGCCACATGCAGTTCTCCATGCAATATGTGCCCTCTGTAATACCCACCACCTGGTTCCCCAAACCTCCCACCCCTGCCCCTTCAAAACCCTCAGATTGTTTTTCAGAGTCCACAGTCTCTCATGGTTCACCTCCCCTTCCAGTTTCCCTCAACTCCCTTCTCCTCTCCATCTCCCCATGTCCTCCATGTTATCTGTTATGCTCCACAAATAAGTGAAACCATATGATAGCTGACTCTCTCTGCTTGACTTATTTCACTAAGCATAATCTCTTCCAGTCCCATCCATGTTGCTACAATTGCTATATTATGCCTCAGAGGCATAATATAGTGTATATGGACTACATCTTCCTTATCCATT
Source organism: Mustela putorius furo (assembly GCF_011764305.1). Taxonomy (NCBI): domain Eukaryota; kingdom Metazoa; phylum Chordata; class Mammalia; order Carnivora; family Mustelidae; genus Mustela; species Mustela putorius. The sequence goes on along the minus strand of NW_025421290.1, from coordinate 7,185,396 downwards.
CGTCCGTTGAAGGACATCTTGGTTCTTTCCACAGTTTGGCGACCATGGCCATTGCTGCTATAAACATTGGGGTACCGATGGCCCTTCCTTTCACTACATCTGTATCTTTGGGGTAAATACCCAGTAGTGCAATTGCAGGGTCATAGGGAAGTTCTATTTTTAATTTCTTGAGGAATCTCCACACTGTTTTCCAAAGTGGCTGCACCAACTTGCATTCCCACCAACAGTGGAGAAAGGGGAATCCTCAATGTGGTTTTAATTTGAATTTCCGTGATGGCTAGTGATGATGAACATTTTTTCATGTGGTACACCATTAGTTTTTGATAGAGTGTTCCATGATTCATTGCGTGTAATACCCAGGGCTTCCTATAATCTGTGTCCTCCTTCATACCCATCACCAGTCTCACCCATCCCCGTAACACCCTCCCTTCTTTTTTTTCTTTTTGTCAGTGTCTTTTTTTTTTTAAATTTTTAATTTGTTAAAATTTATTTACAGCGTAACAGTATTCATTGTTTTTGCACCACACCCAGTGCTCCATGCAATCCATGCCCTCTCCAATACCCACCACCTGGTTCCCACAACCTCCCACCCCCGGCCCCTTCAAAACCCTCAGATTGTTTTTCAGAGTCCATAGTCTCTCATGGTTCACCTCCCCTTCCAATTTCCCTCAACTCCCTTCTCCTCTCTAACTCCTCTTGTCCTCCATGCTATTTGTTATGCTCCACAAATAAATGAAACCATATAATAATTGACTATGCTGAGTGAAATAAGTCAAGCAGAGAGAGTCAATTATCATATGGTTTCACTTATTTGTGGAGCATAACCCCTCTCTTCTAAAACTCTCCATTTGTTTCCCAGAGTCCAGAGTCTCTCATGGTTCATCTCCCACTCCACTTTCTCTCCCTTCATTTTTTCCCTTCTCCTAATTTCCTCCATGCTATTCCTTATGTTCCACAAAGAAATGAAACTATATGATAATTGACTTCCTCTGTTTGACTTATTTCGCTTAGGATAATCTCCTCCAGTCACATCCATGTTGATGCAAAAGTTGGTTATTCATCCTTTCTGATAGCTGAGTAATATTCCATTTTGTATATGGACCACATCTTTATCCTTAAAGGGCTCACCTGCAGACTCATTCATCCCAGGACCCAGAACAAAAGCAGCAGTTTGAAAAGTACCTAGACCATACATAAAGGATATTCATTTGGTGACCTTAAAGTATCTACTGGTGGGGCAGGGGCTGTTAGGACTTCTTCATGGATGGAGACACTGGCACGTACCATTTCTTTTTCTCCCTCCACCTTACTAATGCTGACACGTGACATTTTTGCACTCTCCCTCTAATCTGCTAGCACCACCCCAGCAATCCCACCAGAGTCAGACAGCCAAGTACCCTGTCACTGTACTGCCCCCGTGGCATTACCTAAGCCAAAAGGCACATATAGGCCATACAGGGGACTCCCCTTGAGCACCTGGCTCTGGTGGCCAAGAAGGACTGTGATTCTGGAACCCATGGGTCTAAAACAATCAGAGACAGTTCTTGCCAGGCTTCTACTCCCAATACACTGCTCAGCAGACAACAGACAACATACCCAAGTCTGTGTATGAGAAAGGCCTAGTTACTTGTCCTTGAGCTTCAGACTGATTTGCATGCTTCAGGATTACCATACATCTAGAGGGTATGGAGATGCTCTCAGGAAATGTAGACTGAGAGACATCATACTTACTTACTCTCTTTTTTGGCCTCACTACAGCTCACTGGTACCTCCCAGAAAGGTTTATACACTCATCTAGAGCCCTGGTTTTTGAAACTGTTGCCAAGGAGACAACCTCAGATTGTCTGGTCTGGAGGCCAGCAGGGTTTACATTTGCAGTTCCACAGGATTGTATATATTGCATACCTTTAAAGCTGCTTCCTGAGAGTCTAGCTTCCAATCAGCCTGAAACTAGGGGTTGACCGAGATCCCTCCCTCTGGAACATACGGGTCTTGACATTCTCTCAACAAGTGGGACCTGCAAAGAATAAATGAAGATACTTAGACAAATGGCAAAGGTTTCAACAAACAACCAAGAACTAAGACAAGGTTAAACAATAAGATTCATCTACTACACAGGCCACTTCTCAAAGATCAGGTGAGATACCTGTTTCACCTCATACATAGAAATAACACAGAGTTAAGAAAAATGAGGAGACAAAAGAATATATTCCAATCAAATGAACAAGATAAATCTCCAAGAAAAAAAACAAACAAACAATAAAAATGGAGATAAGTAATTTACCTGATTAAAAATTCAAAGTAATCAATTTAAAATAAAGTAGTTTAATGAACCTTGGAACACTGAAAAAAAAAATAAAATAAAATTACCCAAAAAATAAATAAATAAAATAAAATAAAATAAATTAAAGTACTTTACATCAAATTAATAGATGGACACAGTGAAAATGTTAAGAAAGGGAAACTATAAGAAAGTGCTAAACAGAAGTCACAGAGTTGAGGAATACAATTAATGAACTGAAAAATTAAAGGGGTTCAAAGCAGACTAGATGGAGAAGAAAGAATCAATGATCTGGAACTAAGGGCAGTGGAACTCAAGCAGTGCATCGAAAAGGAAAAAGAATTTTAAAAAAAGAGAGACAGAGAAGATAAGGGACCTGTGGGACATCAAGTGGGATAACATTCTAATTACAGGGGTCCCAGAAGAAAGAGAGAAAGGAGCAGAAAAATTATTTGACTAACTACTACCTAAAACCTTTCCTAGCCTGGGGAAGGACACAGATATACAGATCTAGGAAGTTTAAAGAGTTCTAAACAAGATGAACCCAAAGAGACCCATGCCAAGACATTATAATTAAAATGTCAAGAGTTAAAGATTAAGAGAGAATCTTATAAGAAGGAAGAGAAAAACAACTTGTTACATGCAAAAGAACCCCATAAGGTTATCAGCAGATTCTCAGCAGAAACTTTGTCAGCCAGAAAGGAGTCACATGATATATTCAAAGTGTTGAAGGAAAAAACTCCCATCTAAGAATAGATAAGATTATCATTCAGAACTGAAGGAGAGATAAAGAGCTTTCCAGACACAAGCTAAAGGAGTTTATTCACACTAAACTAGCCTTACAAGGAATATTAAAGGGAGTTACTTAAGCTAAAAAGAAATGGCACTCAAGTAGTAACAAGAAAAAAAAAAATGTGAAAAATCTCATTAGCAAAGGTAAATATATAGTAAAGGTAGTGGGTTAATCACTTATAAAGCAAATATGAAAGTTATAAGGCAAAAGTAGTAAAAACAAATATGACTACAATAATTAAAGGATACAAAAAAATAAAAGGATGTAAAATGTGACTTCAAAAACAAACGAAAAGGGGAGAATAAAAATGTAGAGTTTTAGAATGCATTCAAACTTGACTTGCTATCAACTTAAAATAGACCATTATATATATGGACTGTTATATGTAGATCACATGGTAACCACAAAGCAAAAGTTTATGGTAGATACACAAAAGATAATGAGAAAGGAATCTAAGTATAGCACTATAGAAAGTCATAAAACCAAAAGGTAGAAGACAAGTGAAGAAGAAAGCAGATAGGAACTATAAAACAGCCAGAAAACAATTAACAAAATGGCAGTATGTACATACCTACCACTAATTACTTTAAATGTAAAGGGATTAAATTCTCTGATCAAAAGGCATAAAGGGACTGAATAGATAAAACAAAGCAAAACACAAGACCCATCTATATACTGGCTTCAAGAGAATCACTTCAGATGTATGGACACACACATACTAAAAGTGAAGGGATGAAAAAAAGATGTTTCATGCAAATGAAAATCAAAAGAAAGCTGGGATACCTATACTTACATCAGACAAAGTAGACTTTAAAACAAAGACTATAATAAAAGACAAATATAGGAATTATATAATGATAAAGAGATAAATCCATCAAGAAGATATAACATTTGTAAATATTTGTGCACCCAACTTAAGGGCATAGGCAAATATTAACAGAGCTAAAGGAAAAATTGATAGCAATACAATAATATTATGGGACCTTAATACCCCACTTACATCAATGAATACATCATCCAGACAGAAAGTCAATAAGGAAACATTGGCTTTCAATGACACATTAAACCAGATGGATTTAATAGATATGGCACTAAGGAACATTCCATCCAAAACCACCAGAATACACATTCTTTTCAAGTGCATATGGAACATTCTTCAGGATAGATCACATGTTAAGCCACAAAACAAGTCTGAATAAATCTGAGAAAATTAGAATCCTATCAAGCATCTTTCCCAGCTCCAACGGTATGAAGCTAGACGTCAATCTCAAGAAGAAAACTGGAAAAATCACAAATATGTGAAGATTAAACAACATGATACTAAACAATCAATGGGTCAATGAAGAAATCAAAGGAGAAATCTAAAAATGTCTTGAGACAAATGAAAATGAAAATACCATATGCCAAAATCTATAAATGCAGCAAAAGCAGTTCTAATAGGAAAGTTTATAGCAACACAGAAAAGCCAGAAAAATCTCAAAGGAAGCCCAAAGTTAGAAGAAAGAAAATAATAACAGAACAGAAACAGATGAAATAGAGACTAAAAATACAGTAGAAAAAGTTAGTGAAGCTGAGGGCTGTTCTTTGAAAAGATAAGACATACTGACAAACTTTACCTGGACTTTTTAAGAAAAAAGGGGAAAAGGATCAAATAACTACAATCAGAAATGAAGAGAAGTGACAACAAAGAAGTACAAAGTATTATCAAACAACTGTGAACAATTTTATGTCAACACATTTGACAACATAGAAGAAATGAATAAATCCCTAGAAACATAAAATCTTCTAGGACTGATTCATGAAGAAATAGAATCTAAGGAGGGCATGTATTGCACCGAGCACTGGGTGTTATACATAAACAATGAAATCTTGGCACATTACGTCAAAAACTAATGACAAACTGTATGGTCACTAACATAACACAATAAAAAATAAATAAATGGATTGATTACTAGTAAGGAGATTGAATCAGTAATTTAAAAGAAAATTTCCAACGAAAAAACCAGGACCAGATATCTTCCCAGGTGAATTCTATCAAACGTTCAAAGAGTATTTAAAAACTGCTCCTTCTGAAATCCTTCCAAAAAGTTGAAGAGGAAGAAATACCCCGAACTTATTTTGTGGCCAGCATTACCCTCATACCAAAACCAGACAAGGACACTACATACATACATACATACATGGCCAATATCCCTCATGAACACAGATGCAAAAATACTCAACAAAATATAGTAAACCCAGGGGCGCCTAGGTGGCTCAGTGGGTTAAGCCTCTGCCTTCGGCTTGGATCATGATCTCAGGGTTCTGGGATTGAGCCCCTGTCAGGCTCTCTGCTGGGCGGGGAGCCTGCTTCCCCCTCTTTCTCTGCCTACCTGTGATATCTCTCTCTCTCCTTCTGTCAAATAAATAAATAAAATATTTTTAAAAATATAGTAAATCCTGTTCAATAATACACTAAAAATTCATACGCCACAATCAAGTGAAATTTATTGCAGGAATACAAGGATGGTTTAACATGCACAAATCTATGTGATAAACCACATTCACAAAATAAAGGATAAAAATCATGTGATCATCTTAATAAATGCAGAAAAAGCATTTGATAAAATTCCACATTAGTTTATGATAAAAACTCTCAACAACCTAAATGTCCATTGGTGGATAAAGAAGACACACACTCACACTCATGCACACATGTGGATGCACACACACACACAAACACATATACCCAGAATATACACAGAATGGAATTCTACTCAGCCATAAAAATAATGAAATCTTGCCATTTGGGAAAACATGGATGAATCTTGAGGATATTATGCCAAGTGAAATAAGTCAGAGAAAGACAAATACCATTTCACTTATATGTGGAATCTAAAGAACAAAACAAATGAACAAACAAAACAAAAACTCTTAGATACAGAGAACAGACTGGTGGTTGCCAGAGAGTAGGAGGGTTGTGGGGTGGGCATAATGGATGAAGGAGATCAAGAGTTACCAACTTCCAGCTGTAAAATAAATATAGAGATAAAATGCAGAGCATGGCAACAATGGTCAGTAATATTGTATTGCCAATTTGAGAGATGCTAAGAAAGTATGTCTTAAAAGCTCCCATCACAAGAAAAAAGAACTGTGTAACTTTGTGTGGTGACAGATGACAATGAGACTTACTGTGGTGATTATTTTGAAATGTATACAAATATCAAATCATTATGTTGGACACCTGAAACTAATATAATGTGTGTCAAATACACTTTAATTTTAAAAATAATAAAATTAAATATTGAAAAAGAAGAGACAATGAGAAGATGAGAGTTGGAGATGCTGGGTATAGACAACTTTTTTGAGGAGATATTTTGCAATGGGGAACTGAGAAATGGTTTTCAGTAGCCTGCCAGGGAACTGAGGTCAAAGGAAGGGCTCCTGTAGTGTAAGAAATCACAGTGTATTCGTATGCTGATAGGAATGATCCAGTCAAGATAAAAAAATTGATGGTGTAGGGGTACCTGGGTGGCTCTGTCATTTAAGCGTTAGACTCTTGATCTCAGCTCAGGTCTTGATCTCAGGGTTATGAGTTCAAGCCCCACACTGGGCTCCAAGCTGGATGTGAAGCCTACCAAAAAAACAAAACAAAACAAAACAACAACAACAACAACAAAAAGGATGGTGTAAGCAGAGAGTGAAGCTAGAAGGAGTGGGGTCTTTGAGTAGGTAAGAACGGATGAGGTCACTGAGGTCACTGACAGGGAATCTCTTCAAAAGTCTTTGCTCTAACTCCCTGCTTCTCCCAGGCCCAAGCCTTGCCTGGGGTCAGTTAAACCAGTCCCTGAAATAGAAGGATACAGTTTCCCACCCTTCTACAGAGACTATTGCATTAGCTCAGGCACTGTCCACTCCAGTTTTCAGTTCCCTCTCCATGTTTGGTGTCTAGGGATTTCACTCTGCTGCTTGTGATTTTGATTGTGCTTTCAAACCATTTTTTTAAACTTCAATGTCTTTCATGGCTTTATATTTGGAATTTTGCCCCCGGCTATCTCAGCCTACCATCTTACTGGAAATGAGAATGCCCTAGAGTGATCTGTCTCAAGTATGAAGCTGTCTAGGCCATATGTAAAATCCTTTGCTAATTTACAATTACCATCAGAATGAAATCCGGGTTTCTTATGATAACCCAGAACACCTGTCACTCCTTTCTGGACTTGTAGCTCTCCATCTCTGCAGCCTCAGGGGACACCAGCGTCCTTGGACCCGCTTTGCTCTCTCCAATAGACCCTTGTCTTTGCATATGCTGCTCTCCTCCCTGGAAAGGCACATCTCTTTCATATGTGTCATGTTTGCTTATGCTTTTTGGATGCATTTCAGCTGTTGCTTTTGAGGCGTCTTTGCAACTCCTTTTATCCCCAAGAGTGTTTTAAATGCCTGTCTCATGTGTTCCGTCAGCCAGTGTTTAGCTCCTAAAAAGCTTTCCACTCTGGGCATCATGGTACATTTTTATTTTGTCATCCAGTCAGCTCCTGGCTGCCTCCAGAACTCCTAGTGCTTCTATATGTTCATCCCTAATAGCTTGGTAAATATTTGTGTTGGTTTTTGTCTTGGGTGCAGTACAGTTTTCAATACGAGTTACAGAAGTTCTCAAAATAGATTTGACTTACTGGAAAGAAAAACATATCTTAACTATTAATGTAAAAAATGTTATCTTATTGATGGCTACAACTTTTATACACCACTGGTACAGCACAGAGAAATACTGACTCCCACAATTATTTACATATGCTTATAGGCAATGTATCTTTTTTCCTTTGTGAGAAGTCTGTTCCTATCCTTTTCTCAGTTTTAATTGCGATGTTGATATTGTTCATATTTACTTGTAAATGCACTTTGTAACTAAAGGCATTTCCTTATGAGAAACCCTTTGTTTCTGGTAGACATATCCAAGTGTTTTTCTAGGTTTATTGAGCTTTCTTAACAGTGTCTTCTTCCGTGCCAGTGGTCAAATATGGCTCTTTTCCTTTTTTGGCTTCTGACCTTGGTGTCATTCTTGGAATATCCTTCAGACTAAGATTGTGAAACTGTTCAAAATTTAATATAGTGCCTTGTTTGTATGGATGTATGTGTTTATTTATTTTTACATTTCAGATTTTAGTTCACCTAATTTTTTTTCTTTAGTGTTGTGAGAAAGTAATCTAACTTTGCTTTTTCCTCCAGGTTTAGCTAATTGCTCCAATGTCATTTCTCAGTTAACAGTTTTAACTGTTAATGATTTGCAGTGACAGCTCTAACATATTTTCAGTAAGAGCTCAGAGTCTGTGGTCAGAGAGGTCTGTGTTTGCACGGTGACCGCCTCTTCCCTGCTGCTGTGGGGATTCATGGAGACAGTTTATGTGCAGCACTGACACCATAGGGACATTGACTAATGTCATTATGTTGGGCATCATTTTGACTTAGGAGCATAGCAGGATTCATAGATTTTTGGGGATGCTCTATTCTATTCTGTTGATCTGCTCATTTATACCAGGACAGTACTGCTTTAATTTCATGCAGTTTCATATAATGTTTTAATCTCTAATGGGTAAAATCTCCTGTGTGAAGTTTAATGTTTTGTAAATAATGTTTAAAGTCTTTTTATTGCACATATAATAATACTTATCATTGCTCCTTTTTCCAAGTCATTAATTATTTAAAAAGCACTAAAATTTTTTTAGTATTCTTGGGTTTAGCATTTAGCATTTAGTATTTTTAATATTTTTGGGTTTAGCATTTAGGATTTTAGTATTTAAAATGTAAAAAAGAAGTTGCTGTGGCTGATATCGAAGAGGTTACTGCCTATGTTCTCCACTAGGATTCTGATGGATTCCTGTCTCACGTTGAGGTCTTTTGTCCATTTCGAGTTTATCTTTGTGTACGGTATAAGAGAATGGTCGAGTTTCATTCTTCTACATATAGATGTTCAGTTTTCCCAGCACCATTTATTGAAGAGACTGTCTTTTTTCCACTGTATATTTTTTCCTGTTTTGTCAAAGATTATTTGCCCATAGAGTTGAGGATCCATATCTGGGCTCTCCACTCTGTTCCACTGGTCTATGTGTCTGTTTTTATGCCAGTACCATGCTGTCTTGGTGATCACAGCTTTGAAGTAAAGCTTGAAATCAGGTAACGTGATGCCCCCAGTTTTTTTTTTTTTTTCAACATTTCCTTAGCGATTCAGGATCTCTTCTGATTCCATACAAATTTTTAGATTATTTGCTCCAGCTCTTTGAATGGAGAGGCATTAAAAGTATAGATTTCTCTAGGCAGTTATAGACATTTTAACAATGTTTATTCTTCCGATCCAAGAGATATGTCTCCAAAGGCAAAGGAAACAAAAGCGAAGATGAACTTTTGGGACTTCATCAAGATCAAAAGCTTCTGCACAGCAAAGGAAACAGTCAACAAAACAAAAAGGCAATCCACGGAATGGGAGAAGATATTTGCAAATGACAGTACAGACAAAAGGTTGATATCCAGGATCTATAAAGAACTCCTCAAACTCAATACACACAAAACAGACAATCATATTAAAAAATGGGCAGAAGATACGAACAGAAACTTCTCCAGTGAAGGCATACAGATGGCTATCAGACACATGAAAAAATGTTCATCATCACTAGCCCTCAGGGAGATTCAAATTAAAACCACATTGAGATACCACCTTACACCTGGCCAAAATTAGCAAGACAGGAAACAACATGTGTTGGAGAGGATGTGGAGAAAGGGGAACCTTCTTACACTGTTGGTGGGAATGCAAGCTGGTGCAGCCACTTTGGAAAACAGTGTGGAGATTCCTCAAGAAATTAAAAATAGAAATTCCCTATGACCCTGCAATTGCACTACTGGGTATTTACCCCAGATGTAGTAAAAAGAAGGGCCATCTGTACCCCAATGTTCATAGCAGCAATGGCCACGGTCGCCAAACTGTGAAAAGAGCCAAGATGCCCTTCAATGGACGAATAGATAAGGAAGATGTGGTCCATATACACTATGGAGTATTATGCCTCCATCAGAAAGGATGAATACCCAACATTTGTAGCAACATGGACGGGACTGGAAGAGATTATGCTGAGTGAAATAAGTCAAGCAGAGATAGTCATTTATCATATGTTTTCACTTATTTGTGGAGCATAACAAATAGCATGGAGGACAAGGGGAGATAGAGAGGAGAAGGGAATTGAGGGAAATTGGAAGGGGAGATGAACCATGAGAAACTATGGACTCTGAAAAACAATCTGAGGATTTTGAAGGGCGGGGGGTGGGAGGTTTGGGGAACCAGGTGGTGGGTATTGGAGAGGGCACGGATTGCGTGGAGCACTGGGTCTGGTGCAAAAACAATGAATACTGTTACGGTAGAAAGAAATAATTTAAAAATGTAAAAAAGGATTATAGATAATATATTTAATAGAAAAAGTTGAATGGTTTAGGGGTATTACATTGGCTGGTTGCATCATGAAGAAATTTACTGTTTTTCATTGCTACTGAGAACCAAAGGAGCATATATGTCTAAATTGCAACATGGGTTTCAGTTAAACAAAGTGTTTTGGTTTGGGTTTTTTGTTTGTTTATAGGTTTGGGTTTTTTTGTTTTGGTTTTGGTTTGTTTCTTGTGGGGTTCTTTTGGTTTTTTTGTTTGTTTGTGTTTGTTTTTAATATAAGTCTGACTTGGGAATGAAGCATACTTCCAAAGAAAATGTTGAACCCTGTTGTGGGAATTTTTTTTTTTAATTGTCTGATGCTTCTTTCTCTTGCTCATGCTTGATTCTTATCCTGCTGAGGGGAAAGGAATGAAAACCAGCTGATTGCTTGAGGGGCTTTCCAACTTTATGATTACATGAATGTTAACATTTAATGCAGACTATTTGGTATTGGGGGAGTTTCCAGGCATGTTAGACACCAAATACTGGTATCCTCACCAGAATCGCACTTAAGCCCACGGTTTTGCACAATACTATATGTCTCTTAGAACACTTTTCTTTTGTTTTGATGTCTTCCTTGCCCTGTCATTAGTATTTCAAGAATACCACCAAGTTATTATCTCTTCACATTTTCTCCTAAAATACATCTTTTCCCTTGTTTGTTTTCTGCACATAGATGATGGGACTGGAAGCCGCAGGAAATGATCCCTTACTGACCACTGTCATTTAGTGTTCTGTGGTTTCTTTTGTCACAGTTTTTTTTTTTTTAAATTTCACACTTACACTAATTTTCTTGGTGCTCCTCCCAGCCTAATGCTTATTACTACTGCAAGCTTTACATTTGAGGAAATTGCAGAATATCACCAGTGACCTGGAGGCAGAGAAATAGTGGAGACTCATGGCATTGCAGTTTCTAGAAAGGTTTTAGTTTCCAGTTCCAGTTCCAGTTTTATTGTTGAGCAGGTTGATCAAAAGGACATGATCACCAGTTGAACCTTGAGCAGGACCCAGACAATTGGAGGCGCCCCCCTCCCACCCCCTGCCACCCCAGCCACCCCCACGACCCCGGTCTTAGAAGATACGGTCTACCCATTGTTCCTACAGAGGGGATTGTTCCAAGAACATAGGCCTGAGACAGCAATTTTCTGCCAAGACTATCTGCATGGTATACATGAATGAATGCAGGTAAACATCTTTATAAACTTTTAAGTTTTGGGCAGTGAGTGTTGAGATCTACTGATCTCGTGGTGACCCAAGACAAGCCTTGTAAGTAAGTTCCCTTGTTTATTAAACTCGCCACCTGCCAAGCTGGAGAGCTCTGTCTTTCTTTGTTCTTGCCTTGCCATCTGTGTATGGGTCCAGTATGTGAACCAACAGTTGGTGAGCCAGGCAGAAGACTGAAGAAATGGGTCTTGAGAAAGAAGCCACCATGAAGGATATCCTGAGTGAGCCATTGACCTCTCTGTGGGAGGAGTGGCTTGTATGTTAGATGCTTATGGACAGCTGCACAAGTACAGAACACCCCCCGACCCCCCCAAGGCAGGCTGCTTTCATGAGTTTTGTTGAGAAACAGCACTTAGCACGCTCTGCCCAAGAAGGGAGGCAAATGGCTTCTGCAGGGCACTGGGCCCTGCTGGGGGGCAGCTCAGCCACTGATGCCCAGCTTTATGCTGAATCTCAATTAGAAAGTTGGAAAGAGAACTGAGGTTAGAGAAAGATATGCAATTGTCTGCTACTCTGTTAGCTTCAGAGCCAGCAGACAAGGTCAGAGAGCAGGACAATATGTTGGAGACCTGAGTGTGCCATTTTGCAAAGCTATGAGGGCACCGGCTGCCACAGATTAAGCTCTGAGTGCTTGAGACCAAGTCTGATTAGAACACTAAGAGGTGGAATCTCTGGAAAAGTGAGGAGAGCAAAGGAGAGAGTGTTGTTATCAAAATGGATGGAGTGCTCCATGCCATCCCAACCCCCAGTACAAAGAAAAATTATGAATAACAATTGCCCTAGACTTCTGATGATGGAGAAACATACCCCAGAACTCCTAGGAGAAAATTTGCATTCTTACTCTGTCTTTTCAGTTGTCTGTAAATTTCATCATATAAACATCTTAGAAGATAAGTAAAACAATGCCCACAGAAACTGATGGGGAAGGGGGGAGAACGGGACTTTGTAAAATACAGACTGCTTCCTTGCCCAGAAACCGAGTCCACAGCTCCATAAGATTATTCGTCAAGAACAAATTCAAATCTTAAAAGTCTTCCCCCACATATATTAGTAAAAACCTTTAGCCATGTGAGTGAGTAGCGGACTCATGGATAAAGTTTTGGAGTGAGAGCTGCAGGGTCTCTTTTTGTGTCTGTCTGTATATTTATGTCTGTCTGTAGACACATGTCATGTATATGTGATGTTTCTTTGCCTCCCGTGGGTATTGCCCAAATTATTTTGTAAAAGAGCTCTATTTAATTGGCATCAACAAAAATAAGCTTTAATATCATAGTATACTTATGGAAAATTGAAACTTAATTTTCTTTCCTCTGCTATAAGGACAAGGTTTTCCTGGACTATTGGTCAGTTCTTGATGGGATTGTGAAAGGTTTTCCTTTACCTTTTAATTAGTCTGCTTAGAAAACAAAGATTTTGTGTTTTATGAAAATAATTTTCTGTGCTTCATGTTGTCTTTATTAGGTATTCGATTACTTAAGAGTCTTCTCTATTAAAAGAGCAAAGTTTTCTCTTATTGTTTTTTTAACCACAGTGTAACTTCCTGTATTTGTATTTGAGGTCTTTGTCATTTTGGTTAAATAGATAACTAATTATTGTTTCACAGTGACTCAGGATCCTATTTCATCAAGTGTTTTAAAACCTTTTGGTATTTTTGATAAGCTTCCTAAAAACAAAATTTTCTTACTGAAGTCTTGTTGATCTTGAACTTACTTTGGGATTATCCAGAGGGTTCCTGGAAAATCTCATAAGATGTGTTCTTTCGCCTTATAAAAGAGAGATACTAAACCAATTAAGCTTATTTGATATGTTAAATTACATGGGAAACATGACCAAATAAGAAGTGATGCTAAACTTTCTTTAGGGTATATTTTATGACATCCCTAAAAATCTGATATGTCTTGATATAATTTTGTCAGCCATAATTTTAAAATGTGTGCCACACTAATGATACTAAATTTGGCTAACCGCATTTTTTAAAAAATATTTTAAGTAAGTAAAATCCTCTCAATGCAGGAAAAGCATTTGACAAAATACAGCATTCTTTCCTGATTAAAACTCTTCAGAGTGTAGGGATAGAGGGAACATTCCTCAATTTCAAAAAAAACCCTCTATGAAAAGCCTGCAGTGAATATCAGTCTCAATGGGGAAAAGCTGAGAGCATTTCCCTTAAGATTAGGAATATGACAAGGATGCCCACTGTCACCAGTATTGTTCAACATAGTATTGGAAGTCCTAGCTATAGTAATGAGACAACAAAAAGAAATAAAAGATATTCAAATTGCCAAAGAAGTGAAATTCTCTCTCTTTACAGATGACATGATACTTTATGTGGAAAACCCAAAAGACTCCACCCCCAAATTTCTAGAACTCTTACATAAATTTAGTCATGTGGCAGGATAAAAAAATCAATGCACAGAAATCAGCTGCTTTCTTACACACTGAAATGTAACTATAGAAAGAAATTAGAGCATCAATTCCATTTATAGTAGCACCAAAATCTTTAAGATACCTTGGAACAAACCTAACCAAAGAGATAAAAGATCTATACTCTCGGAACTACAGAACACTTATGAAGAAAATTGAAGAAAACACAAAAAGATGGAAAAACATTCCATGCTCATAGACTGGAAAAATATTGTTAAAATGTCGATGCTTCCCAGAGCAATCTATACTTTTAATACCATCTTGATTAAAATACCAATGGCATTTTTCAAAGTGCTGAAACAAACAATCCTAAAATTTGTATGGAACCAGAAAGGACCCTGAATTGCCAAGGAAATGTTGAAAAAGAAAAATAAAGCTGGGGCCATCACGTTGCTTGATTTCGAGCTATATTACAAAGCTGTGATCACCAAGACAGCATGGTACTGGCACAAAAACAAACATATAGACCAGTGAAACAGAATAGAGAGTTCAGGTATGGATCTGCAACTCTATGGTCAACTAATCTTTGACAAAGCAGGTATAAATATCCAGTGGAAAAAAGACTGTCTCTTCAGTAAATGGTGCTGGAAAAATTGGATAGCTATATCCAATTCAGAAGCTATATAGCTAGATAGATATAGCTAGATAGCTAGATAGCTATATCCAGTCAAGAAGAATGAATCTTGACCATTCTCTTACACGAGACACAAAGATAAATTCTAAATAGATGAAAGACCTCAATGTGAGACAGGAACCCATCAAAATCCTAGAGGAGAACATAGGCAGTAACCTGTTTAACATCGGCCACAGCAACTTCTTGCAAAACATATCTCCAAAGGAAAGGGAAACAAAAGCAAAAATGAACTATCAGGATTTCATCAAGATTAAAAGCTTCTGCACAGCTAAGGAATTGGTCAACAAAACTAATAGACAACCCACAGAATGGAAAATATTTGCAAATGACACTACAGATAAAGGGTGGGTATTCAAGATCTTTAAAAAATTTATCAAACTCAAAAAACAAATAATCAAGTCAGAAAATGGGCAGAAGACATGAACAGACACTTACCCAAACAAGACATACAAATGGTTAACAGATGCATGAAATAATGCTCACCATCATTAGTCATCAGGGAAATTCAAATCAAAACCACACTGCAATACCACCTTATACCAGTTAAAATGGCAAATTTAACAAGACAGGAAACAACAAGTGTTGGAGAGATTGTCGAGAAAGGGTTAACAGTCTTACACTGTTGGTGGGAATGCAAGTTGGTGCAGCCACTTTGGAAAACAGTGTGAAGTTTCCTCAAAAACTTAAAATAGAGCTCTCCGATGACACGGCAATTGTTCTACTGAGTATTTTCCCCAAAGATACAAATGTAGTGAAAGGAAGGGCCATATGCACCCCAATGTTCATAGCAGCAATGTACACAATAGCCAAACTGTGGAGAGAGCAGAGATGCCCTTCAACAGACGAATGGACAAAGAAGATGTGGTTCATGTATACCATGGAGTATTACTCAGCCATCAGAAAGGGTGAATACCCAAATTTTGCATCAACATGGATGGAACTGGAGGCTATTATGCTGAGTGAAATAAGTCAAGCAGAGAAAGACAATTATATGATTTCACTTATTTGTGGAACATAAGGAATAGTGTGGAGGACATTAGGAGAAGGAAGGGAAAAATGAAGGGGGGAGATCAGAGAGGAAGATAAACCATTGAAGACTATGGACTCCAGAAATCAAACTGAGGGTTTTAGAAGGGAAGGCAGTGGGGGGATGGGTGAGACCGGTGATGGGTATTAAGGAGGGCACATGTTATGAGCAGTGGGTATCATACGCAAACAATGAATCATGGAACACTACATCAAAACCTAATTATGTACTGTATGGTGACTAACATAACAATAAAAAAATTTTTTTTAATAAAAATTTAAAAAATAAGTAAACTAAATAAATAAAATTTATGTCACAGAAATAGCCAGATTTCCCTGCTAACTGCATTATAATGAACTCTTATCAGACCTCTAAACATGGCTCTTTTAATGCCTTTATGCCTTTTTTCACTTACAGACATTTATTGTTTTACTCTGACACTTGCAAAAGTGTTTCCTGCAAAGTGCATTATTTTCAAGGAGATTCATGGAAAAGACACTGACAAGTACAGATTTCTGATAGCTAAGATCTAATTCGCCTTCACGTGGGAGGGGCAGGAAGAGACCTTTCAAGTGCTTCTCCAAGGCTATATATATATATATATATCCAGGGATATTAGCTCAAGATATATCCTGGGATATAAGCCCACAATATATCCTGGGATATTAGCTCAAGACCTGCCCCTGTTTTCCTTCTCCACGTCAGCTGCAGGACACTCTGCAAGTTTTGCTGGAACATCTGTGAGAGGATGGCAGGTGGACCCACATAAAACTCTGGGATCATGCACAGGTGAGGTTTTGGGCAGTCATCTGGTCAGGTGAGATGCACATTGTCCCAGAAGCTCTGACTGATAAGGTGTAAGTCTATCCAACCCCTAAGGACATGAAAAAGGTGCGCGACTCTGCAGGGATTCCGCAGTTTGGGAAGATTTTTATTCCCCACCTGGCACAGTACCTCCAGCCCTTATATTGCCTGGTGAAGAGAGGGCATGTGTGGGACTGGGTATCAGAGCAACAAGCCAGCTCTAAAAAGGCAAAAATACTAGTGAGGCAGATTCAAGCTGTGAGTATCTCCCACACAGGCTACCATTTGAGTGAGATGTGTCTTTGACTCCAGAAGGTATGGTTTGGGCACTGGGCAGAGACAACAGAAGATAAGAATAGCCTAAGAATTGTGACCCCCAGCTCTGGAAGGGGGTGGAAACCAAAATACCCTCTACTGAGCAATAGCTCCTGCCAGTGGACACAGTGTTCCTACAGGTAGAGCAAATGTGGCAAGAACCTCCCTTTTTACCAAGGTCCTTTTAGTAAAAATGTTGGGTTGACAACATAGCCCATTGACCAATCTCTGCCATAGCTCGAACTCCCACTTTGACTAAGTGGCATGCCTGTTTATGGTACAGGGGCACCCTGTCTGCCAGCCCGCTGTCTCCAGAAATGTGGATGCTGCTAGATCCTTTAAATATGGAGATGCTCTGTAGCCCCTGCTCCTATTCCCATGCGGCCCCTGTGGCCTGTAGAGAGGGAGTGAGGGAAATACCCACTGATGCCTGGTGTACAGATGCCTGGAACCAGGAAAAAAACCAAAGCAGGTGGTGGGCTGAACTTGGAGCAGTTTGGCCCTTGGTTTCTCCTAAGCGCTGGGTGTTAACCCTTTGCAGTGACTACTGAGCTCTTCTAAAGGGATTAGCCCTAAGGTTGGGACAATGGCAAGCCAAGGAAGGAGTAGATGATCCTGAGTAAGCTCTTGTGGGGTCAGCATATGTGGAAAGGTTCAGTGCCTGCAGAGCACTGAAGCAGTCTTCAATGTCTTCCACATCCTGGCTCATAAGGCACTCACACCTTTGGCAACTGGAAAGCTGATGCCCTCAACTGCATACAAGCCCTAACAACTGACCCTTCGGTAGACACAGCAGATTGGTTGCATAGGAAGAGCAGCTAACATTATGCCCAGGTGGGACAGCCTATTGCCAAAAATGCTGGGCTGCCCTTAAAATACAGTGATATGGATGATGCAGTAAGAACCCTTCATGTATATTCTAAACAATGCCCAGGGTAACAGTCAAAGTGGTCTGGGGACATCCAGGACATCCACTGGAACTCCCAAGCAGTGATGGACTGGCAAATTAATGTATTGGTCTCCACCCTCTGAGTGAGGTTCTAAATGTGCCCTGGCTTGTGTGGACACTGTGTCTGGCTGAACCCAATCTTTCCACTGTTGCCATGCAAATCATGTTCCCGCCATTAGGGGATTAGAGAAACTGAGTTCCGTGTACAGATACCCTCATTGAATAGACAGTGATTTGAGGTCACATTTCAAAGGGCATCATGTGTAAGACTGGACAAAAGAACTTGATATTGAATGGAAGTTCCATCTCCCCTATAACCTGCAAGCAACAGGATTGTATTGTAGAAAGGAAGAATGGAATGTTAAAGCAGCAGATTAAATTACTAACAGGTAAAACCAGGTTGGCCAGGTGGACTGAAGTACTTTTCCAGGCTTTTAATACATGTGAATGAGCAACCAGTAGGGCCTCTTGTCCCATATGCAAGAATGAGGAACATTGCCGAGGGAGCTGATATTGAAAAAGTATGGAAGCTGAGGGAAACAGCAGTTGCCCTCACTCTTGATAAAGGTCAATGTGATACACTGCTAAGAACACCAAGCACTGTCATGCCTGGGAAAGGAGTTATTTATTGGAATTTGCAATGGGATGTCCTGCCGGAATGGGTGAATTGCTTCAAACCACTGAGTGAGAGGAAATTGCTCAGTGTCCATTAGGACCCATTGACCTGCTGCAGGCTAGAACTATTGAAACACTTTATACCTGGGATGGAATAAGCACCATTAAAAGAGGGAAGAAGAAAAGCATCCCTGTCCTGCTGCAGTCCATCTCCTCATGCCTAACAATGTTGTCTGCCCCAGTGAACATGTATGGGAGGCACAACCAGCTCACATTCCCAAGGCTGCCAACCTACCTCTCCTTGAGGCCAGGTGGGCATGTTCTGTTTTCCACCATAATCATTTACTCACCATCTTTGTCCCCTCCACTGGCCTGGAGACATTTAATATATGTAGAAGACCTTATGACATTTAAGTGATAGCCATCACACCCTATCCTTACTGAATACTGCAGTGTCTCATATGAAAAAAACTATCCTCCAAAATAGAATGGCCTTGGATATTATTATTGCCTCACAAAGGGACACCTGTGTCTTTACCCAGAGTGGTGTGTGTTCATTACTGATGAATTTGCTCATGTGTTATCTCTTTTAAATCACATGAGGACACACGCGAACACCCTCAGAGATCCAATGCCCAATCTAGGGGACTTACTAAATTAATAGTTTGAATCCTAGGGCTCTTGGTTCTTGTGACCTATTTGGGGAATCAGCTTAGTCTGCATTTCCTCTTGCATGTGGCCAGATTGTTGCTGTGTTGTCTACCATCAGTGCAGCCAATTAGCCACCCAACAAGCCTCCTCCATGCTAGTGAAACCCCTTGCACATCACTCAGGGCACCCTTGGAAGAGGAGGGCATGTAAGACTGGAAGAGCTGGTCACAAGGAGTGGAGTACTGGAGAAAGTCATCAAGACTAGCAGTTGACCCCCAAGCTGGACCCAGGCAACTGGAGACTACTTCCTCCCTCCCCTGTCCTTGAATATGCATTCTGCCTACCATTCCCACAGTGAAAGTTGTTCCAAGGGCAGAGCCTCCAGAGAACAATGAGTTGTTGTGGCCATCTGGAATGAATACGTGATTGATCGCAGTTAAGTCCTCAACGTGAACTTTCAGGATTTGGCAAGCACGTCTAAAGATCTACTCATATTGCAGCTGCCCAATACAAGCCCCATAAGTTCTCTGCTTATGAAACCTGCTACCTATCAACCTGGAGAAGTCTGCCTCTTCTTTGATCCCTCCTTGCCCTCTGTGTTCAGGAACAATTTGCAAACAATTTGCAAACCAATTTATTGCGTTCCATTAACCAAATATTATCTAGAACTAGCGTCATAGTGGATGTTGTATGAGAATCAAAGCATTTAATTAGTGATACATTTATCACTCACTAATATTTATTGAGAGCCACCTTATAGGTGCTGGAGATACACTGGAGAGAAACTTGACACAGTTTTCAGTCTGGCATGGTTGGCACACCTAAGCGTTACAAGTGCTATGAAAAAAGAGGTGACAATTTATTAATTTCATTTATTCAACACACATTTCTTGACCACCTCTTGCTTTGTGGAAAGCATAGAAATTACATAAACTGGGAATTAGGTTAGCAGGGGCTGCCTGTAAGAGGAGTTAAGCACTAGTTAAATGTAGGGGCTTTTTGAAGTAAGTAAACCAGTTGCATCTCATGTTCATGAGTCAAGGATCACCAGGCGGAAAGTGGAAGAAATTTCCTTCCTGTCTTCCCACTTCCTGCCGCCATTAGATCCACCCGTCACACAGACTGCCATTTCAAGGGGGACAGCTGGAGCAGCGACGGGAGCCAAGTCAGGCTGGCAGGTGAAGAGGTCAGCAGAGGGGCCTGCAGGGGCAGGGGAGACTCTGGACATGCCCAGGGAGATAAGTGTAGGTGTCTATGAAGTGAGGTCTGTGAAGAGCCATGCTCTTTCCAGGTGCTTTGAAAGTGGGAGTTCTGATAACCTTTCCACCCTTAGCAACTTTCACTTTCAAACAACTATTCATTCAACCATCAAATCAACCAGCCAAAAACTCCCATTTCTAACACTGAGCAGCCTTTCACGTTGAGTTCTTCCTCTATTTTTCCCCCCGTTCTGGATGGCTTTCAACCTTGGATGCTCATTCGAATTATCTGGGGAGTACTACAAATATTGATGCTTGATGTCCACCCCCTCAGAGATTCTGATTTAAATGGTCTGAGGTATGGCCTGGGCATTACAATTTTCTTAAAAGCTCCTCAGATAATTCTAGGTACTAACTCTAATGTACTAACAAGCTTGATACTTGTTAGTCTAAAAAACAAGTGTGATCAACGCACCATCCAGTTCACGAAAGGAAAGAGGACACTGCTAATCTCATTCATCTGTTTGCTTTGTTAGCAAAACCAGTGCAAGCTTAAATTATAATTGCTCAGGGTCTTGGATAGATGTTAGGTTTAGAACGCTTGAAAATAGTTTCCAGGTAAACTAATGTGAATTGATAAAGAAGGTGAAGCGGTGGCGGCCCAGACAGGAGTCCTGGGAAGCCTGTGGCCGCAAAGGGCTGCTGGTACATGGGTGTGTGGACAGTCTTCCGTATAGCTAAGGACATGCTCCAAGGGGCCCTAACCCAAGACTCCAGAATTAGCTGTGCTGCCAAGAAGTGTAATATGCAGATGGAAAACTCGAAGCAGCACCTGGTTGATGGCATGGCGTGTGGTGTTTACCAGAACCCCCTGGAGCACTCACAGCAGGAGAGCAGTCCATGGTATGACAGTCCTTTCAAACCCACACCTGAAGTTGAAAGAGGATGAACCATTGCCCGGATCCAGATGCACCATCAGGAACCGTGTGACCACCTCCCCCACACCCATTTTTTGCAATCTAATGCGTACGCAGCTCCTCGGCTCCCTGACCTTCGTGCCGATTCATGTTCTGGGTGGGGGAGAATTACCCCACCTACCAACCTGTGGAGCCAGAGCCCTGTCCTTGTACTTCTCTGCACCCGGAACTGAGAGGCCAATCCCACCAAAGAGCCCCTGGTTTGCTGTGAGATTTGAGGAGGATTTGTGGGCTTTGTGTTCCCTGATTTCCCTCCTTTCTAGAGGTTTAACCTTAATGAAGGCCCTAATAAAACTTTGTCCTGGGGTGCCTTGGTGGCTCAGTCATTTGAACATCAGACTCTTGATTTTGTCTCAGGCCATGACGTCAGGGTCATGGGATTGAGCCCCACTTGGGCTCCACCCTGTCATGGAGTCTGGTTGAGATTTTTCTCTCTCCCTCTCTTTCTGCCCCTCCCCTTGCTCGCACACTAAATAAAAAAATAAAACCTCAAAAATCATATGAAAAAACAAACAAACTGTGTCCTTCCCCCATCCTATGTCCTCTCCACCAGATTCCCTCCCAAACTTTCCAGGTTGCTCAATGTCCAAAGATGACAATCTGAGGAATTTCTATGTTATGAATGGCCATTGGCTCACCTATCTTTAGAAAA
Source organism: Mustela putorius furo (assembly GCF_011764305.1). NCBI lineage: Eukaryota > Metazoa > Chordata > Mammalia > Carnivora > Mustelidae > Mustela > Mustela putorius. Next base: position 7,163,407 of record NW_025421290.1, on the reverse strand, counting down.
AAAGAATGTAACTGTTTACAAACAGTGGTTTGGGATATGTGCTGTGGGTTTGGAGGTCAGCGGTTGTGGGCAGGCCTGGGGAGAGCCTTTTTCTTGTCCTCAGTCTTAAGGCAAGGCAACCTGGAAGCCCATTTGTAAATTTTAATTTTATCTATGGGCGTAGAGATTTTTTTTTAAAGTGCTATACTTTCTTGCCATGGATTTCTTTCTTTTACAAATGTAGATAAGTGAAACACCTTACTCCTGTGTTGTATCAGGAATAATTTTTATGACTAATAAATGAAAATTTATGAAAAAAATTCTCATGGAGAGTTCAGTTTTATCTTGGAAGAAAAAGTAAAAATGACACATCTTCAAAGTAGCCGAAAGAATATTTGTGTTCCCAGGAAAAAATCTCATCTGCTTCTTAAAATGAACACTTACCAACACAGCACCCAGAGGCCATAAGGTTTCTCTAAGAATTTTATTTCACTGCAATATCATAAAAGATTAAAACTGCATGTTTATTTTCTTAAGAAAAAAATAATAAATGTTCTTCTGCATGAGTTTTTAAATTCTGTCTTTTACATACTCTATCTGAATTTTGTAAATTAGACTTCTGTCCCTCCCCCAATAACAGAAATAATCTTTTCTTTGTGGAGATTTTTTTTCTCTTCCTTTGAGAATCAGCTCTCAACATAGGATGTGGGTACAAATAGCAAACCCCTGAAAAAGTGAGCAGCAGTATTTTTAATTTCCCCCTAACTTAATCAATGACTAGCAGTTAAACACAGTTAAGAATTTTTTCCACCTCAAATGGTTAATTTCACCTCTGGTAATTCACCTGGGATATTTTGCCTGCTTGATAAGTGGAAGAACAATCTCACACACAGATGCACACGCACACACGTGCACACCCAGATACACACATGCATCCACACACAGGCACACATACACACAGAGCCTGGCTCATTCTCCCTTGGCCTCACTCCTTTGCCTCCAGGTTTGAAAGGGGATTTATCAAGAGGCGCAGAGTTCCAAATTTACATTCTTTGAGGAGAAACACAGCTAGGAGACAGATCATCTGAAGCTGAATGTTTCCCCTTGTGATGGGTTTTATGTCTGATTGTGTGGAATAGGACAGGAACTGTTGGAGATCTTGTTAAAATATAGATTCTAGGGGTTCCTGGCTGTCTCTGTTGTTAGGGGTTGTGAGTTCAAGCCCTACACTGGGCATAGAGCTTGCTAAAAAAACAAAAAACCAAAAAACAAATACAAACAAACAAAAAAAACCTAAAAGCAAAACAAAACACCTTATAATTCAGCAGGGTTCTGGAATGGGGTCCAAAAGTTTGCCTTTCTAATAAGCTCCCAGGTGATGTAATCCCTTCTGCTCTGTGGCACAGAAGAATGCTTCTCCCGGACCTCTTCTTCCTATCTGCTCTCTGTCATAGAATTTTAGAACTGTAAGGGATCTCGAACGTCTTTTCTAGTTACCCCTAAAATACTGGCCTATGGAGTATCCACATTGGAATCATCAGGGGAGCTTTAAAAATCTAGATTCTCAGAGATTCTGATTCTGTAATTCTGTGCCCCTAGCATCTGTATTCTTCCAAAGACCTGGTTAGTGATAGATCAGGACTGAAACTTAGACCTTTTTCAGCTCACCACCCTGCTATTTACTCTTCTGCTGCCCAGGGAAGTTGCTTCTGCTAAGAAAGGAAAGCAATTTCCCATCCCTGAGTAGATGACTCAAGTATAAAATAAAAGTCATGTCCAGTGCTATTTAATGGAGTGCTATATTGCCAGAATAATTTCCTGTGCTGGAAGCAGTCCCAGAGATATCAAATGTGCATTTCTTTCTACCCTACTCGGAGGACTAGAAAGGAAGGAAATTGCATGGAGAAATGCACTATAGAAATGTTTCTCATGATAGTTCCCTAGGAAATAATTTCATAGTTTAAAAAGTCCTTGTTTCTGGGGGGCGCCTGGGTGGCTCAGTGAGTTAAAAGCCTCTGCCTTTGGCTCAGGTCATGGTCTCAGGGTCCTGGGATCGAGCCCCGCATCGGGCTCTCTGCTCCGTGGGGAGCCTGCTTCCCCCCACCCCTCTCTCTCTGCCTGCCTCTCTGCCTGCTTGTGATCTCTGTCTGCCAAATAAATAGATAAAATCTTTAGAAAAATAAAAATAAAAAAATAAAAAGTCCTTGTTTCTGGATGTTTTTCTGACACCCAGTGGAAAATATTGATGATTTCAAAGATTCCCATATAATCAGCAATCCTAAAATTGACATGTTGCAACTTGTTTTTCCTTAGAACTTGAAGATTTCGTGTTTTTTTTTTTTTTTTTTTTCATCTCATGCGCCATATTTCTGGTAGTGGGTTACCTTTACCTGGTCTCTGATTTTAGGTGAAACCCAAAAGTTTGGCACGAAGCCTGCACCTTCTTCCTTACTGAGATGTGCCAGTTCCGAGAATGGAATTGTGGTTTGGATTTTTCCTGCAGTCTTGGGTAGTTCCGGCTTCACAGTTTTTTGTTTTTTGGGTTTTTTTCTTTCTCTTTAGGAAGAAGAAAATCTCCATTAATGCTAACAAGAAGTATATGTTGGTCTTGTTCCCCATAAACAAGCCTGTTGACAGGTGGAGGAAGGCACCATGGCTTTGGGAGAACTTTCTCTGCAGTATCTGCATCTTGAAGCCAGACTTTCTTTTCTTTATGTATGGTGAGGAATCTCAGCCTGGAGTCCTTTTCTCCTCGATTCTGAAACCACAGTGGGCTGCTTTGGCAATTGGAGACACCAGCCTATGGTCACTGCCAGGAGTTACCTGGTAAACAGGTTCTCTCCTGACCCACCCTTGGTGTCTGTGCTAGAGAAATAGCTCTTCTCATCCTATGAATGCCACCTCTCATGAAAGGATAAACACAAAAAGAACCTGTTTCAGAGTGAGTTTTCTTTCTAAGCAGCTTATAAGCAAGTGGTCTAAGATTCATTCTCTCTCTTTTTAGATTTATTTATTATTTGTTTGTTTGTTTTAAGATTTTATTTATTTATTTGACAGACAGAGATCACAAGTAGGCAGAGAGGCAGGCAAAGAGAGAGGAAAGGAAGCAGGCTCCCTGCCCAGCAGAGACCCCAATGCAGGGCTCGATCCCAGGACCCTGAGATCATGACCTGAGCCAAAGGCAGAGGCTTTAACCCACTGAGCCACCCAGGTGCCCCTTATTATTATTTTTTATTATGTTAGTCACGATACAGTACATCATTAGTTTTTGATGTAGTGTTCCATGATTCATTGTTTACATATAATACCCAGTGCTTCATGCAATATGTGCCCTCCTTAATACCCATCACTGGGCCATCACATCTGCCTCACCGCCCTCCCCTCTAAAACCCACAGTATGTTTCTCAGAGTCCACATCTCTCTTGGTTCATCTCCCCCTCTGATTCCCCTTCTCACTTCATTTTCCTTCCTTCTCCTACTGTCCTCCATGCTATTCCTTATGTTCCACAAATAAGTTAAACCATATGATAATTGACTCTCTCTGCTTGACTTATTTCACTCAGCATAATCTCTTCCAGTCCTGTCCATGTTGATACAAAAGTTGGGTATTCATCCTTTCTGATGACTGAGTAATACTCCATTGTATATATGAATCATATCTTCTTTACCTATTTGTCTGTCGAGGGGCATCTTGACTCTTTCCACAGTTTGGTAATTGTGGCCACTGCCACTATGAACATTGGGGTGCATATGCCCCTTCTTTTCACTACATCTATATCCTTGGGGTAAATACCCAGTAGTGCAATTGCCGGGTCATACGGTAGTTCTATTTTTAATTTTTTGAGGAACCTCCATACTGTTTTCCAAGCTGGCTGAGTGCAAGTTGGCGCAGCCACTTTAGATTCATTCTCTTTTAAGGACACGACAAACATTTCTGGGGACCCAGGTTTTAGCAGGTGCTTCATGGCGCAGTGGATTGAGCCCTTGTGAGATCAATGGCTGAGTGCAAGGTTCAGTTCCCCTCCACATGCACAGGTGTGCTAGAGCTTTAGGCTTCATAACTTAAAACATAGATATGGTCACCCCAACCTTTCAAATGAGAGGAGATATGTAGAAGCACTTGGTGGGCTGTAAACCTTTAAACAAATATAAGGCAATATTATTGTCACATGTAAGGTGTCGTTGTTGGTCTTCTTCCCTGGTAACCTTTTTAAAGCTGTGTGGCTGCTGCGACAACTCTCCACTGATACCAATTCCTATGGGAGCAGAGTTTCCTGGGATTCCCAGCTGCTGCTTTCTGACGTCCAGCACAGCATCAACACCAGACCATATTTTCTGGGGGTTGCTTCTAGCCAAGGGATAAGTGTTGTCAGAGAGTCTAGGACATGGGAAACACAGGCTTCTCAGAAGGATGACCTTGGCTGGACTTCTCGTAAATCATGCTGAAACTTCCCTAGAAACTGTTCTGCAGCTTAACCTCCTCCCTTTCCTTACCTTCCTCCCTCAAAGGAGCCAGAACTCACAGTAATCTGATTGTTCTACTGTCCCGCCCACCTCCGTCCTCATTTTTCTCCCCTGGGGTTGCCCGTCTTCATTTCTTGAGAAACTTCATGCATGCCTTCATCTTGTCTTAACATCTGCTTCTCAGATGCAGACAAACATAGACCATGCATTCAGCTTTCAATGAATGTCCCACAGCACATAGAGCTGTTGGCAGTAACAATACCTGCCAGACGCTGGGAGCCCTCTTGGCACGTGCTTCCTGGACCAAGACAGCTTGTCTAGTTCTACTCAGTTCTCCTGCACGTGGCCCAGGACTCACAGGGATGGAGGCTGAGTGCCCATTTCAGGCTGGGACCCATGTTCTGAACTGCCCCTCAGTGTCTCCCTGGGGCCACTGCTTCTTTCTTTAGTTCTTCATTCAAAAGAAAACCCCTCATTTTGTCTTTTTTCCACATACAGTAAGCCTTAATATTCCTCGATGAGAATGAAGTAGGTTGCCGTGGAGTTAAAAACAACCTAAGTGACTTATAATAACAAAGGTTTATTTTTCTCTTGTCCTGCAAGTCTGACATGGACAGGCCAGAGGGTTGTGCCCTTCATAGTGATGTCAGAACACAGGCCGAGGCTGAGTGTGTACCACCCTGATGACCAAGACAGAAAAGAGCAGACTGGAGTCTGAGTGCCTATGGTAGAATGCCTCCTCCAGAAGTGGCATGTTATGTGCTCCCATTTCATTGGCCCATCCGAGTATCTTGGCCATGCTTAATTCCATGGCGCAGGAAAGTAACGGGGGTGGGGGGGGAGGAAGGAGCAGATACACAGGTGACACTGCAGTCCCTCAGGAACGACGGGTCTGAGGGATCCCTGGTTCTTCACACAGAAGCTCTGGTGCTTGTTCCTGGAAGCCTGGGACAGTTAAGTCCCCCCGGAGGAGAGAGAAGAATAATTCTCATCATCTCAAGGATGAGGCCAAAGATTTTTAACATGGCAGAAGAGGAAAAGTTGAGTTTTTCACATCCTGTGTACTGAGTTCTACCAATATCCATCTTGGTTAGGAGGACAGAGCCAGCAAGGGGCTGGGATTTGTATAAAGGAGAGTTTAATGGATGGATGTGGAAGCATTCTTTTCTCTGGCCTCAGCTAAACGACTCTATAGTTTGTTTGGCTCATGCTTTTTCTCTGGTGTAAGGAGGGTTCTTTTTTTTTTTTTTAAGATTTTATTTATTTATTGGACAGACAGAGATCACAAGTAGGCAGAGAGTCAGGCAGAGAGAGAGGAGGAAGCAGGCTCCCTGCTGAGCAGAGAGCCCGATGCGGGACTCGATCCCAGGACCCTGAGATCATGACCTGAGCCGAAGGCAGCGGCTTAACCCACTGAGCCACCCAGGCGCTCCTGTAAGGTTTTTAAGTACTTTGGATTTTTTTTAAATTTAATTTTATTGTTTTCAGTGTTCCAAGATTCATTATTTATGCACCACACCCAGTGCTCCATGCAATACGTGCCATCCTTAACACCCACACCAGGCTCACCTAACCCCCTACCCCCACTCCCCTCCAAACCCTCTGTTTTTCTGAGTCCACAGTCTCTCATGGATTGTCTCCCACTCTGGTTTGAATTTAAAAATGCCAAAGATAATGTGGATTGAATTTCAGTTTTATCCAGTGAGTTGAGTAAAGACTATTGCCGTGTGGTTCCAGAGCAGGCCAATTCAATAGAAAACTTAAGTCCAACAGTTTTTTCATATTGCGTGAAACAGCAATCTACAAATGAATGGCAATATCCATTTTCCTGGTGGCCACACAAAATAAATTTACAAAAAATGAAAATACATAAAATATGTATAAAGTTAAAAACAAAAGTCTTTCTTTTTAAGCAATAGTGCAGTATAATAGAAATTAAAGGTTTGAGGACACATTAGCAAAGGAGTTAAGCATCAGTGAGAGGAGTTCTAAGCAAATTAGCTTGAAACAGTATAATAAAATTCTGTTTTCCTCAAAAGAAAACTTCAGGTCTCAGAGTACACTTCCTCTAGACTCTAGACCACTGCAGTGCAGCTTCCTGGTCCCTCTCAGTTAAAAAAAAAAAAAAAATCAATCACCCTTTCTGATGGCTGAGTAATATTCCACTGTATATATGAAACACTTCTTCTTTTTTTTTTTAAGTTATTTTATTAACATAGACTGTATTATTTGCCCCAGGGGTACAGGTCTGTGAATCGTCAGGCTTACACATTTCACAGTACAGCACTCACCATAGCACATACCCTCCCCAATGTCCATAACCCAGCCACCCTCTCCACACCTCCCCTCCCCCCAGGAATCCTCAGTTTGTTTGTGAGATTAAGAGTCTCTTATGGTGAAACACATTTTTTTTTAATCCATTTGTCTGTTGAAGAGCATCTCGGCCCTTTCCACCGTTTAGCAATTGTGGACATTGCTGCTATGAACCTTGGGTTGCACGTGCCCCCTCCTTTCACTACATCTGTATCTTCAGGGTAAATACCCAGTAGTGTAATTTCTGGGTTTTAGGGTAGCTCTATTTTCACCTTTTTGGGGAATCTCCACACTGCTTTCCAGAGTGGCTGCACCAGCTTGCATTCCCACCAAGAGTGTAGGAGGATTCCCCTTTCTCCACATCTTTGTCAACATTTGTTGTTTCCTGTCTTATTAATTTTTGCCATTCTAACTGGTGTAAGGTGGTATCTCATTGTGGTTCTGATTTGAATTTCTCTGATGGCTAGTGATATTGAACATTTTTTCATGTGTCTATTAGCCATTGAATGCTTTTTTTTTTTTTTTTTGAGAAGTGTCTGTTCATGTCTTCTGCCCATTTTTTTTTTTACTTGATTATTTGTTTTTTGGGTGTTGAGTTTGAGAAGTTCTTTATAGAGCTTGAATACCAGCCCTTTATCTGTAATATCATTTGTAAATATCTTCTCCCATTCTGTGGGTTGTCTCTTAGTTTTGTTGACTGTTTCTTTTGCTATACAGAAGCTTTTTATTTTGATGAAGCCCCAAAAGTTCATTTTTGCTTTTGTTTCCCATGTCTTCAGAGAAACGTCTTGAAAGAAGTTGCTGTGCCTGATGTCGAAGAGGTTACTGCCTATATTCTCCTCTAGGATTTAAATGGTTTCACTCATATGTGGAACATAAGGAATAGTGCAGAGGACCACAGGGGTAGGGAGGGAAAACTGAAAGAGAAAAAAATCAGAGAGGGAGACTCTGGACTCCGGGAAGCAAACTGAGGGTTATAGAAGGGTGGGGGTGGGAGAATGGGGTAATCAGGTGATAGATATTAAGGAGGACATGTGTTGTGATGAGCACTGGGTGTTACACACAACTAATGAAATATTGAACACTACATCAAAAACTAATGATACGTTGGCTAACTGTACATAATAATAAAAAATAAAAAAGCAAAGAAAAAATCATTCAAAAATATTATTCTCAGTCATGAGTCAGGCACCATCCTAGGCAAGGGAATGTCATCATGAGACCTATGCAGTATTTCAGCATAATTGGCTAGGTGTAGCTCTCTAAAATGGGCCCATACATCTTTTCTTGGTCACTGTTCATGGAATTGTTGTTCGAACAACTGTCCCAAGCGTACTATGTTCTGTGAAGCTGGAACCCAATTAGACCTCTGTGCGTGGCACAGAGCAGCCATTCCTCTGGTGTTATCCTCTGGGTGTATTCTTGCCAAGTTTTATTATGAGATGATGAATCCTTCTAAGCAGTCTTTATTCCACCAGGAATTAAAAGGACAAGGCCCATATTTGCCTAAGGAGGAACAGACAGACAGGCCTGATTTTAGTCTGTCTACAATATGTAGGTATGAAAGATTAGGAAAGTCTCTCTCAAGAGTTATTTTTAGAAGAACATTAGATCACCAGATAATGTAGCATTTTATGGATCCAAGGGTTTTCTTGTTCCGCCTTAGTGTAGGGTATAAACAGGTACTTGCTCCTATCTGTTTGAGGATCAGAATTAGAGGGAGAGGCCTGGCTTCAACATTATTGAAAATACCCATCTTTAAATTTATATTGAACAAAATATCTATTACTAATTTCTAGCATGGGCTTTTAATTGGAAAATAAGTAAAATTTCCCCAGAGCTTTCCTAGAGATTAATTTATACAGTGTTGGATGTGATTATTAATTCTCCAAGAGAGGATTGGGGTATATAGAAGGCATTTTCTCAGTTACTTTTGCCTCAAGGTGGGGCTTTGGTGACACTATTACTAATCATGGGATTTAATCTGCCAAAATAAAATGCCAGCAATCAAGCACAGAGAATATATGATATAATAGCTACAATTTGTTGAGCACTTACTAAATAGCTCTCTTCTAAGTACTTTTTAGGGCTTATCCTGTTTAACTTACCATCCAGTATATTGTGTGATCGAGACTGGGTGGAAGATCTTGTCAGACAACACAGATTACTTACATCGCACTGGACAGAGTGAGCCACATATTCCCCTCACAGATCCATTACTGTAAAAGTAAACAAAGAGAATTGCCATAGCTGGATTAGACTAATTAGGATTCATTCTTTGGGACTGGGTCATTGCCTCCTGTGATAGGCAAAATAGTAATGTCCCTGGAGCCTGTGACCATGTTATCTTGTGTGGAAAAGGGAACTTTGGAAATGTGATTATGTTAAAGTTCCTAAAATGGGGAGATTTTCCTTGATTATCAGGTGGGCCCAGTGTAATCACAAGAGTCTTTATGAGAGGGAAGCAAGAAGGTCAAAGAGAAGGAAATAATGGATTCAGAGGTTGGAATGAAGCAGGGCCACAAACCAAGGAATGCAGATAAATTCTAGTAACTGGAGAAAGCAGGGAAATGGTCTTCTTCCTAGAATCTCCATTTTAGACTTCCAGCCTCCAGAATTACAAGAGGATACTTTTATGTTGTTTTAAGGCTCTGAATTTGTGGCTATTTGTTAAGCAGTAATAGGAAACTAATACAACTCTCAAACAAAACAGATCCTGTTATCAAGAGTGAATAAAGAATAGGTGTGATCAGGTAACTTTGAGTGTTTCCTGTAATTCAGGAGGAGAATCTGAATCACTAAAGACACAGTCTAGTGAGTTCTGGCTAAGGAAAATCCCAGTAGGTGAACTTAGGGATTGACGGGTCTGGAGTCAGTGTTAGACTGCTCTGATGCATCTGATCTGAACACAATGTGACTGAGCTGTACTTGGGATCTAAAATTACTGGACCAAGTTGTTTGCAGAGAGACAGGGAGAATCATTCAGGAAAAAGAACAAGCTAGCACTGAGGAGAGGAATTAAACCTCTGTAAGAGACAGCCTGGATATTTGGAAAAGATAAAGCAAGGGGTTTAGATAAGTCATGGGGATTTCATTTTCCAGGAAGATGCCATGGACCTAGCTTCCTTCAAGATGTCTGTTCCTCCCAATCTCAGGATGTGGCTCTTGTCCAAGATGGCTGCTGGTGCTCCAGCATCTAATCTGATTATTTTTTTTTATTTTTTTTTTCTAATCGGATTATGGGAAAGCAGGATGAAGAAAGAGAAGAGGGGCAAAGCTTTCCTCATTTTTAAAGAGACATCCCAGAAGTTTCATATATTACTTCTTTTTATTTTCACTGGCCAGAACTTACTCACATGGCTAAATGTAACTATAAAAGTAGATCAGGAAATGCCATCTTTTAGCTAGATGGCAGGACACCCAATTAAAATTAGAGTTCTTGTAGAAACCTACAGTTAAAAATAAATAAGTACAGGAACTGTGATGTTCAATGTGACGCCTATAATTAACACTGCTATATGGTAAATTTGAAAGTTGTCAATAGGGGCGCCTGGGTGGCTCAGTGGGTTAAGCCTCTGCTTTCGGCTCAGGTCACGGTCTCAGGGTCCTGGGATTGAGCCCCGCATCAGGCTCTCTGCTCGCCGGGGAGCCTGCTTCCTCCCTCTTTCTCTGCCTGCCTCTCTGCCTACTTCTGATCTCTGTCTGTCAAATAAATAAATAAAATCTTTAAAAAGAAAAAAAGATGTATTTAAAGAAAAGAAAGAAAGAAAGTTGTCAATAAAGTAGATTGTAAGGGTTCTCAACACAAGATCAAGGTTTTTTTGGTAACTACATGAGGTAATATACATTAATGAAACTTACTGTGGTACTCATTTCACAGTTTATGTATAACAATTTATAATATGTTGTATACTTTAAACTCATACAGTGGTGTATGTCAATTATGTCTCAAGAAAACTGAAAAAAACTTGAATTCTTATAGAAAAGGGGAAAATAGATACTGAGATAGTACTAACAGTCTTTCATAGAGAGTAAACATAGCACTGTATAATTGTGGCACTTCTGTGGGGTTTTTTTTTTTTTTTTGACAGCAGGAACAGTTAAGTAAGAAATCTGTTTCTTATTTCCACAAATAATGAGGTACTTCCTATTTCCAAAGAAATCTATCAGTGTTACCAATTAAATATGTTAGACTGAGCACAGACTTATTTCTACTCTGTCTCCAAACTCCACTAGGATGACACTGATTAAGTTTAAAAGGGAGAGTGAGGTACCTAACTGAAATCAGAGGGATTAAGTGGAAGATGTCATGGTATGGTGACGTCTCTTCCTGTTCTCTTTCTCCTCTTGGCTATGCAATAATTGGCTGTTGGATTTATTACCTCTGTCTCTTCTTCTCCATTTCCCTTTCCCCCCACCAGATAGGAGATTGGAAGGCTTTCTGGAGAAAATGACTGGCTTGTGAAAATATTTTAACTTAAAAATATTTTTATTTGGTTCTTCTTAAGTTAAAAGAAAAGAATAGATTCCAAGTTGTAAATATATGTAATGGGAAACATGGAGTAAGAAGAACTTGGTTGAAACAAGTATTTTAGAGTCAGAGTTATTTGCCTCATGTTAATGAGATATGCATAATTAAGGGATTCTTGTATTTGATTCTATCAGGAAGACAAACAAAAATTTTGAACAAAAGGAGCAAAGTTCTCTCTAAGTTTGTTTTTTAGTTTACACAAGCTTGGGTCTTTAAAATATAATTATACTTCCTGTTACATATTTGCTTACTAAAGTAAGCAGAAAGTATCCTTTATATTCAACTTCTAAATATAGTAGCTGTAAATATTTATACTATGTACACTATAGAAAATTCTATTTGCCAGATAGAATTGTGTTTGTTCACTTAAGTTATAAGCTTTATTCATCATGGGAAATTGAATTTTCTGACCTGTTTTCTTATAACAAAATCACTAATCATCACCAGACTTGCCTTATTATAGTTAACTTTACCAGTAATAGAAGTTATGTAAATTCCCTAGATAATTCTTCCTTGTAATTGTGAAAGTGAAAAATAAAATGGAGTTTATAGAATATTTATTTCTAAAACACACCACAAAAATCTCACTCTTGCACAGACTCAAGAGAAAAGACTTACAAATTTGACACCTGGTAATCTCAGCAGCATTCCCCTAGTCACACCTCAGGGAAGCAGCCTCTCCCTGGGAACAAGTCTAGCCCATGCTAGAATTTTTTCCTCTTTCTTTCTTCCTTCCTCCCTTTTTCCCTCCCTCCCTCTCTTTCTTTCCTTTTTCCTTCCTTCTTTTCTTCCTTTCTTCCTTTTTTACAATCATTATTTTTTAATTGCCTCATTCTTTTTTTGTTTATTTATTTATTATTTTTTAATAAGCATATAATGTATTATTAGCTCCAGGGTTACAGGTCTGTGAATCGCCAGGTTTACACACTTCACAGCGCTCACCATAGCACACACTGCCCCACCAATGTCCATAAACCCCACCACCTTCTCCCTCCCTCCCTCCCCCTGGCCACCCTCAGTTTGTTTTGTGAGATTAAGAGTCTCTTATGGTTTGTCTCCCTCCCGATCCCATCTTGTTTCATTTATTCTTTTCCTACCCCCCAAACCCCCCATGTTGTTTCTCAACTTCCTCATATCAGGGAGATCATATGATAGTTTTCTTTCTCCAATTGACTTATTTTGCTAAGCATAATACCTTCTAGTACATCCACGTCATTGCAAATGGCAAGATTTCCTTTCTTTTGATGGCTGCATAGTATTCCGTTGTGTAAATATACCACATCTTCTTGATCCATTCATCTGTTGATGGACATCTAAGTTCTTTCCATAGTTTGGCTATTGTGGACATTGCTTCTATAAACATTTGGGTGCACGTGCCCCTTTGGATCACTATGTTTGTATCTTTGGGGTAAATACCCAGTAGTGCAATTGCTGGGTTAATTGCCTCATTCTTAACTATAAATGGACATCTGTGGGATATCCAGCTATTAAGGAAATCCTGCAACATTGAAGGCAGAAAATAAAATAATCAAGGAGAAACAGTTCAGAGGAAGTAGAGAAAACACAGCAGCAGAACACTTGAAGGAAGATATGCTATCCATAATAAAATAACTGAGATTGATCTAAAAAGGAAACATTCAGAAATAACAAAAAAAAAAACTTTTAGGAAATTAAAAATAAGATAGCAAATAAAAAGTCAAAGGGTTGAAGTTAAGGACATCACCAACTTTAAAAGTGGAGCAAAGGAACTAAGTGATAGACAATAGGAAAGAAAAGAAAAGAGAATTACAGATTGAGTCAGGAAATCTGACATTAGTCTAATTAATACTAGCGCAAGAGAGAACAGAGAAAATGGAAGAGAAGAAACTGTCAAAGAAAGGATTCAAGACAATTTTCCAGAACTGAAGGATCCAAATTTCAAATGTAAAGTGCCCACTAATCCCCAGCAAAATGGTTGGAAAAAGGTCACCCCAGAGCATATTGTTATGAAATTTAGAGGCTGAAAGCTAAGGCTTGTTTAAAGTAGCTTTTGACTTTTTGACTTCAGCATGGGAATTGGGTGAAAGCAGGGAAATCCCTTCAGCATTCAGAGGGAAAAGGAATTTCATTCTCAAACTAAAAATTTTCCCTAATTTCCCTCTCCCCTTTCTTTTGGTTATCAAACTCCTGTGCTTTATCTAGTATGTGATCACTCAGCTAGAGAATTTCTGGCTCTTATTGGAAGTTGGTGGATGGAGGATTAAGTTTTGGTCAGTGGAGTGTGAAGAGAAATGATGTATCCATTTCCGGGTCTTGTCTTCTACTGCCCCCTTATCCCTTCCCACAAACCAGAACATGAATGGAGCTTCAACCATGAAGACCACATGTGAGGGCAAGAGTTAGCATTCCATGATCCATGAGCCAAATCTAGCCTGCCACCTGTTTTTGTAAATAAAGTTTTATTGAATAATGTCACACCCATTCACTAATCTTTTATCTGTGACAGCTTTCGTGCTACAGTGGCCACCTTGAGAAGTTATGACAGATCATATGGCCCACAAAGCCTAAAATGTTTACTATTTGGCTCTTTACAGAAAGTCTGCAGACTTGTTTTATGTGATTATGAACAACAGGAGAGGAGCGTGGCTCCCGGAGTGACCTGGTAGAATAGAGACTCGTGTTTGCCTGGAGTGTCTGCTTACCTCTGGATTATTACCTGAGAGAGAAATTAACTTCTCTCTTATCTGAGTCACTAATTATCTAGGTCACTTTCTTGTATCAGCTCATTTAAATTTAATATGCTACAAAATAATATTTTAACAAATTTAATTTCCCATAACAAACATGTAATGAATAAATTTAATGTTTCTGTAACAAAGAGCTGAATATAGCTTAGCCACAAGATTAGGGTTATATAAGACAACACTAATTACCTAAAAGTCAGGCCTTTAAGGGAACTCTTGTAATCTTAACTGGAGAGAGAAAATATGAAAACAACATATAGAATATGTATATATCTCACAAGATGGGGTCATGACCCTAATGTGGTTTAATATTTATATTCATAATGTTTTCAAGGTAAAAATTCTTCTAAATATGCTCCAGTTTTTACTTTTATTTAATAAGACAAAGGACTGGCTCAGTTTGGTCTCCTCAAAGCAGCTGTCCACAGGGTCTACTTTCTTAAAGTTCGTCAATAAACCCCTAATTGAGATTTATATCCTCTGGCTTCAGCTGTGGTTCCTAACCAAGGCTGAATTTTAAATTATGTGTCTTATAATTTTCCACTGCTAAAAGAGACAGAAGGTTTAATCCTAAAAGAAATCAGAGGTCAATTATGGGTAGGGGGGGAGCTTAAAAGGTTTGCCACAGGACAGAGTGAACCAACTTTCTCTTCTGCAGGGCCTGAATTATCCTCACAGCTCTCCCCTTTATGTCTGAGCTTTCATTTCACTTGGTAAACTCAAGGACAGAAATTTAGCAATAACATTAAAAAAAAAAAAGACCTTAAAATTTACTCAGTAGGAATGAAAACATACATGCACATGAAAGTGGGTATGTAAATATTCAGAGGAGATTTGTTAATAATTGCCCAAAGATGAAAACTAGCCAAATCTTTCAACCGGTGAACAGATAAACATTCTACTCAGTAGTAAGAGGGGAGTAAACTACTACTAGGAGATAAGGAGAAATGATTATCGATACATGCAACAACAGCAGTGAATCTCAAATGGAATGTGCTAATGAAGAAAGCGAGATTCTCAAAGTTATCCAGTGCATCATTCCATTTATCTTACATTCTAGAAAGGGCAAAATTATAGGATTCAAAAAATCAGTAGCTGCCAGGGACCGAGGGAGGGAGGATTGACCATGAAGTGCAATACTATTCCTTCCTTGGGGGAAGGAATAGAAGTGTTCTGAATCTGGTATCTGGGCATGGTTGCATAACACTCAGCATTTGTCAACTCACAGAACTCTAAACTGAAATGAATGAATTTGACTGTATGTAAATTAAAATGTAAATTTTTTTAAGTAAGAGAAAAACCCAAAGATAAAAAGAGAATAAATTCAGAAACCTGTGAGACTACAACCTATAAGACAGATGCTTAACAATGGGTATCCCTTTCTTTTTTAAATTGTATTCTTAAATTCTTTTGCTATTCAGTATATTATTTTTATTTAAACCATACATAAAACCACACAAAACTAACTCATGATTTAATGAATTACCAGAAGGTAAATATCCTTGTAACCAATATGCAGGTCAAGACGGAACTTTACAAGGCACCTGGGCGACTCTGTGGGCTAAGCCTCTGCCTTCAGCTCAGATCATGGTCTCGGGGTCCTGGAATCGAGCCCCACATTGGGCTCCCTGTTCAGGAGGAGCCTGCTTCCCTCTCTCTCTCTGCCTGCCTCTCTGCCTACTTGTGATCTCTCTCTCTGTCAAATAAATAAATGAAATCTTAAAAAAAAAAAAAAAGTCTCCCTCATTAAAGGTGGCTAATTGATTATCCAAAATTCACAAAACTAAATATGTATAAAACACATGTAAATAATTAAACCTTTAAATGATACGCTTTATAAATTTGTTAGCATTCATATTTCTGAAATTTTGTCTTAAAATTGCCCTAAATTGGGATGTCTTGGGACATCCTAAATATATCAAGATAAAATACCTTAGGTGGTCCTAACGATTCTTGGAATTCAAATTCAGGCCTCTGGGTTTTTTACTTAATCTCTTCATTTTATCTCCTTTTGCTTACATCCAAATTTTTGGCTCCTCAAGGACACAAGAGAGGATAGAATTAAAGTATTAATACTTGACTACTCTTAACCATAACCATATGCCTGCATTATAAGAAGGATAGGGTAAAATATACACAATCTTGAGTGATCTACCCTTTGATTTTGAGACATAATTAATTAAACCAACATTGTGCTGGTAAACTGTTTTAAGGTTGTATATACAGAAACAAATTATTATCCATCTTAATTTTTTAATAAAGATTTTGTTTATTTATTTTAGAGAGAGAGAGAGAGAGATAACATGAGCAGAGGTAGAGGCAGAGGGAAAGGGAAAGAATGTAAAAAAAGACTGCAATGAGTGTGGAACCCCCCGGCAGGGCCCTATCTCACAACCCTGAGATCAATACCTGAACAAAAAACAGGAGTTGGGTGCTTAACAGACTGAGCCACCCAGGAGCTCCCCTTCAATGTTTTTTATTCAGGCTTGATTAAAAATTAAAGGGGCACCTGGGTGGCTTAGTACATTAAGCATCTGCCTTTGGCTCAGGTCATAATTCCATGGTCCTGGGATTGAGCCCTGCCTTGGGCTCCCTGCTCACTGTAAAGTCTTCTTCTCCCTCTCCTTCTGCCCCTCTGCTCTCTTTCTCGCTTCTCTCTCTCTCAAATAAATAAATAAAATCTTCAAAAAAAATTAGAGTTAACATCAGAAGATAAATTGGTTTTGAAACAGAAACTTCTAGAAGCCAGATCTAAGTACTTTTGTAAACTGAAAGCACTGAAAACACTGGATTAACACTTAGCCTTAAAACAGTTTATTAGATCAATAAGGAAGATAGGTAGTGAATATTTACATTATGATTTGCCATAGAGTGTGAGTTAAACCTATAATTACCCTGTTTGTCATAAATTATAGTTTGATCTATTTGCTAAGACAGCAAAGAGCTTCCTTTAATACTGAAAGTTTGTGTTAATAGTTTCAAGGACAGTTGAGAGATGATAACCCATCTGCTAGAATATGTGCTGTAGAGAACTGGGTTTGTTCACTTAAAATTGTAAACTGTGTTTGCAATGGAAAGCTGTCATTACTCACCACTTTATTATGACTAACTGGCTGACTGTGACCTCACTGCTCCAGCATTTTGCAAATAAAAGACAACTCTAATACATAAATTTTAAATAATAACAAATGTTCTTCTCTATAGAGTATATTACATATCAATATATGTATTAACTTTCACATACCAAGTGCTACTTCTGAAGATTAAATTTTATATTGGATATTTAAGTTTGGCCATTAAAAAAAAGCCTGTTGATCTTAAAAAGTAAGAGAGCCATTCTAACTGGTGTAAAGTGATATCTCAATGTGGTTTTAATTTGAATCTCCCTGAGGGCTAGTGATGATGAACATTTTTTCATGTGTCTGATAGCCATTTGTATGTCTTCATTGGAGAAGTGTCTGTTCATATCTTCTGCCCATTTTTTTATATGTTTGCCTGTTTCGTGTGTGTTGAGTTTGAGGAGTTCATTATAGATCCTGGATATCAACCTTTTGTCTGTACTGTCATTTGCAAATATCTTCTCCCATTCCTCTTTGTTTTTTTGACTGTTTCCTTTGCTGTGCAGAAGCTTCTGATTTCGATGAAGTCCCAAAAGTTTATTTTAGCTTTAGTTTCCTTTGCCTTTGGAGACATATCTTGAAAGAAGTTGCTGTGGCTGATATCGAAGAGATTACTGCCTATGTTCTTCTCTAGGATTCTGATAGATTCCTGTCTCACATTGAGGTCTTTTATCCATTTTGAGTTTATCGTTGTGTACAGTGTAAGAGAATGGTCAAGTTTCATTCTTCTACATACAGCTGTCCAGTTTTCCCAGCACCATTTATTGAAGAGACTGTCTTTTTTCCACTGTGTATTTTTCCTGTTTTGTCGAAGATTAATTGACCATAGAGTTGAGGGTCCATATCTGGGCTCTCTACTCTGTTCCACTGGTCTATGTGTCTGTTTTTATGCCAGTACCATGCTGTCTTGGTGATCACAACTTTGTAGTAAAGCTTGAAATCAGGTAATGTGATGCCCCCAGCTTTATTTTTGTTTTTCAACATTTCCTTAGCGATTTGGGGTCTCTTCTGATTCCATACAAATTTTAGGATTATTTGCTCCAGCTCTTTGAAGAATACCGGTGGAATTTTGATTGGAATGGCATTAAAAGTATAGATTGCTCTAGCCCTCAGGGAGATTCAAATTAAAACCACATTGAGATATCACCTTATACCAGTTAGAATGGCCAAAATTAACAAAACAGGAAACAATATGTGTTGGAGAGGATGTGGAGAAAGGGGAACCCTCTTACACTGTTGGTGGGAATGCAAGTTGGTGCAGCCTCTTTGTAGAACAGTGTGGAGATTCCTTAAGAAATTAAAAATAGAACTTCCCTATGACCCTGCAATTTCATTCCTGGGTATCTACCCCAAAGATACAGATGTAGTGAAAAGAAGGGCCATCTGTACCCCAATGTTCATAGCAGCAATGGCCATGGTCGCCAAACTATGGAAAGAACCAAGATGCCCTTCAACAGACGAATGGATAAGGAAGATGTGGTCCATATACACTATAGAGTATTATGCCTCCATCAGAAAGGATGAATACCCAACTTTTGTAGCAACATGGATGGGACTGGAAGAGATTATGCTGAGTGAAATAAGACAAGCAGAAAGAGTCAATTATCATATGGTTTCACTTATTTGTGGAGCATAACAAATAGCATGGAGGACAAGGGGTGTTAGAGAGGAGAAGGGAGTTGGGGTAAATTGGAAGGGGAGGTGAATCATGAGAGACTATGGACTCTGAAAAACAATCTGAGGGGTTTGAAGTGGCGGGGGGTGGGTGGGAGGTTGGGGTACCAGGTGGTGGGTATTATAGAGGGCACGGATTGCATGGAGCACCGGGTGTGGTGAAAAAATAATGAATACTGTTTTTCTGAAAATAAATAAATAAATTTAATTTTAAAAAAAGTAAGAGAGCCAGTTATTTTACCAATAGAATGAGTTTATTTGAGAATACCAGAGAAGTTGCAGCTTGGGACAAGCAAACCATAGCAAACCATAGGCAAGTCCAGAGAACAGAGAAGGGGTTGCTTTTACAGGGGAAAGGAGGAAGCTGGGTGGGGCTGTTTTGCTACATTCTAATTGGTCCGTTGCTAGGCAAAGAGAAATCCTTCCTTCCTCCTGCTGCAGTCTGTAAAGTAAGCTTCCTGTTGGGGAAAGTGAGGTATTCTTATGGCAAGTGGTAGTGCCTGAGAGCTCCTCTTTCAGGGTTTCCAGACTTCCATTTTAATTTGTTTCCTTTTTTGATCAAGATCTTTCCTCAAAAGCACAGCTGATTGGGAGTAGCTTTTAGTATTTAGAGATTTCAATCCTGAGTGCCAGGGAAGAGCTTTCCGTGTTGTCATACCCCACATCAGGGGAAAAGTACACAGATTATAAGGGAGGTAAGCCACATTTGATAGGAGGGAGGACTATCGGGCATTTCCCGTCTGAGATAAGCATTGGAAATCATCTCCGAGCTCTGAGCTAACATTACCCTAGTGGGCTTAACATTTCTATTGAGGTTTGACTGGCAACAGGTATAAAGCTTAATAATGATTATACAGAATAAGATGAGAAGCAGACAATCCTCAAGGAACCATCCTAGGCTAAAGGTGTCCTTTCTAAAAGCCTTGCAACAGTTAAATGAGTTAGTTCATTTGTATTTCTCTTGGATACAGGGGAACACAGTATTTAAACTGGGAAGACTAAAGGATCTCTGGCATTATGAACAGATTGGAGTTTCTGTTGACAGATCTAATTGTCAGAAAGGTTTTCCCCTTTTGCAATATGTTGGACCAAGAAAGAAAGAAAGGAAATAAGGTAAGAACCAATAGTGAGAAAAAGATATGTAGGCCTAGTCCAGTCATCTTGGGAAAGCTGTCCCCTCCGGCTCTTGTTTGCTTCAGTTCCTAGAAATCTTTATTTTCAGGTCGTCAGTTGGTGTATATGTCAAGCCAGGGTTTAGTGCTTTTTCTAGATGTGACACATGGATCCAAGAGCCTATTCCTTGGAGTTTGATAGCACAAGAGTGGGTTAACGGTACCTGTAGGGGCCTGTTCAGTGGGGTTGAAGAGTCTTTCTGGAGAGCTCTTCCTCAACAGATGAAATCTCCACTCTGTCAGATGTGGTGTTTAATGTCTTTGTCTTTGGGGAACATGCTTCTGATTCTTCTACTAAAGCGTGGTTATTCTCAACAGAAAATATTAGGCCTTTGCAATATTGAATTAGACACCCTCTTCTCCTTTACCAGTTGTGGATTAGAAGAAGTAGGAGCCAAGTACATTGAGAACCCTATGATTATCTCAAAGGGTAAGAATTTATGAGTTCCAAAGAGGGTAGACCTGAGATTTAAGGGAGGTTCCAAAGGTAGGGTGATCTTTCATAGTAGTAGTTGAGCCACAGAACTAGCAGTGACTATCTACAAGGGAAGGCTTCAGTTCAATGAGAAAACATACAATTACCAAGACATATTTATATACATGAAATGGGGGTAGATGAATAAAATCCACTTGCCAAATCTCAAGTAGTCCATTGGGCAATTTAAAGTGTCTGGGAACAGTGTGAACAGGTTTTCCTGAATTATACTTCAGGCAGGGTAGAAAGCAAAGTAGGCACATCTCTCAGGCTTGTTAATATGTCCCCATCCGTATTGGGTCAAGAAGTTTATCATTTTATCAATAGACCATGATTCAATGCATATACAGTAGTTTTAGGAACTTTAGATAATCTCTGGCAGAACTGGATTATTTGGCCCAAGCCAGAGGTTTTTTTTAATCAAACCAACAGTTATAAAATTTCCCATATTGTTTTTCCTTTTGGGGGGCCAATTTGGACATCTCTGGTCAATTTTTCTAGATTATCACTTGGGGGAACATTCTTTTGGACAATGGCATAGGCTTGGTTGTTCATTCCTTTGAAAGCATGCTCTCTGAAGAAATATCAGCAAGATGGAAACCACCTTTAGCCTCCAGGCAATCATATCAGGAATATCCAGGTAATGGGGAAATGGAGAAAGCAGCTGGCAAGGATATGGCATCTAATAATTCCTGGACATAAAAGCTGGGTTTTTTGTTTGTTTGTTTTTGTCCCCACTGAAAAGGAGGAAGCCTCACTAATACAGTGTCCTTCCAAAGACATGAGCTACAGCAAAGACATACCTTCTATCAGTATTAATGCTTGTAATTTCTTCCTTTGCTGAAATGCAGGCCTAAGCAAGAGTGTGCAGTCCAGCCTGTTGAGCCAAGATAGCCAAGGGCAAAGATTTTGCCTCAACAATTTTGTAGGGAGTTGCAATAGAATACCCAGCATTTACCATTTTCTCCTTTTAAATAAGAACCATCAGTAAATTACAAAATGCCAGCATTATCCAAAGGAGTTTCCTGTACATCATCACAGGGGGCCGGGAGGTGATCTGTCAGTCATGAGGAGTACCATCCATAGCAGAGGGAAGAAGGGTGACATGGTTATGATTATTCCAGTGACAAAGAGTTAAATGAGGAGTGGTTAGCAAGAGGATTTCATAGGAGGCAAGAGGACTGCCCAAAATGTGTTGAGTGTGATGAGATTTCAGGGAGTGCTTCTACTGCATGGGGTGTTAGGTTGTTAGAAGGGATCCCATGACTAGCTCTTCAGTGGTCTTGACTAACAGGGTGGTGGCAGGAATAGCCCTGAAGCAAAGGGGATGTATCTTTGTGCCATAGGGTCTAGCTGCTGGCTATAATACCATATCAGTTGATGGTGGTTCCATGTTTTTGGATGAGTTACCCAAGGGGGGTTCCCTTCCCTTTCAAATACAAAAAGAAAAAATGGAAGTTGATCATTGATATGTCCAAGGACAGGGGAATTAAGCTTTCCTTTAGAGATTTCAAGGTTGAGTTCACCCTGATCTTCCCAAACAATAGGGCCAGGTTTTTTGTTTTGATAAAACATATAGGGGTTGGGCCATAAGAAGGAAATTTGGAATCCAATTTTGATAGTGGTCTGCTAGCTCAAGTAAACCTCATAATTGGCACTTAGTCTCAGGTTTAGAAAAGTTCAGGATACCATGAAAGCCATTGGGACCTAAATATAGCCCTTGTTTTCAAAGCAGTTGCTCCAAATATCAAACCCAAGTTTAAGCAAACTACAGTTTCTCCTTGGAGAATTTATTGTTCCCATAAAACTAGAAATTTTAACAAGTGGATGCTGTCTTCCTACAGAGGCCTGAAAAGGGGAGCAGAGAAGTTATCTATCTACTGTCATAAAGTACAGCCTGTAGGTAATATATCTAAATATGCTTTTAAGATTTAGAAAGGACTTTAAGGTTTTGAAGCTTTACTGTCAGGTGTATTGTTTCTCTTCCCTAGTCAAGGCATAGAGATACTGGTTAGCCTTATTCACAGAGATGCTAAATAAGGCACATATGAATCTAATCTAACAAAGTATGGAGATTTGGAACAACAGGGTGATGAAGGATAACAATACTTTTTATGGCTCAGAGATCCTGGATTAATCTCCACCTGTGGCCATTGGGTTTCCTCATGGGCAAAATAGGATGAGGAGGCCCTTGGCCTCATAATATTCTATTGTGGGCTTGATGCCTTGAAGGGCTTCTTTGTTTATAGGGTATTGATTAAGTCTGGGAGAGATTTTGAGGGATATACTTGGCTCTTAATAGGAGGTGCACTGTGGATTCTACCAATATCAGTTGAAGATTTTGCCCATAATGAGTTGATCTAATAGGGATGATTGTTAGTGTCCATAAAATTAGCTCCAGTGCCATCAGAGAAGGACCAGATAAAAGATGTTGAAGGGTCATTTCATTCACCTGGTTGACTATTTGTTTGCTGCTATCAAATTCTAAAATTTTCTCCCCTTTTTGGGAGAAATTCCAGCAAGATAGTTCTCTAAGAAATCACAGCTCAATATATGAACAAGGGTGGAAGAACTGAGGAGGAAAGGATGAGTGTCGGAAGGGCCTTAAAAAGGGGGGGGGGCTAAAAAATGGGCTTAGAGATAGAAGTCTGTTGAAGTTTGTTAGAGACCCCACTATTTGAAGCATTTCAATACTTTGAGGCAGGAACTATTTAATAACGGTGGAGTTGAGCACCAAGAATGTAACTCCAGTGTCAATGATGGAGAAATTCATTCCCAATCTGGAGAGTTATTTATCCAGGCTGGTTACGAGGAAGGATTGGAAGAAGGCCTTGTGATTCCTTGGAGTCCCCAGATTGGGAGTTAGGAGGGCATTGGAAAGGCTGGTTAGAGGGCTAAGGGCACCTGGAGTTCTTAAGTGTGTAATAGTCTTTCTTTCAACATCCTGGATTTTTGCAATAGGGGTAGAGACCGGGAGGGGTTTAGTTTTGTTCAGAGGCCTCCATTTATTGAAACTGAATAATAAGGATTTTAGTGGACTTCCTCTTAATTAAATTCTCTAGGATGCAGCGAGATGATTTGCATTTTCAGCACGATGGAAAGATCTCAGCTCAGTCTATTAATGAACATAGAGAGCACGGCTACATGAGTGGACTCAACATCCACAGGAAGGCTAGAATTTTCCCTGAAAACAATCTGGAGTTGATTCTTATAGTTATGCACAGATTCATGGCATTTCTGAATACAAGCCTGAATCTTATTTCAATCAACTGGTTTTGGAACAGTGCTGGGATCCCCAGGTGAAGTAGTTTAGTGATTGCTTAGCCTGATCATATAACAAGGCAATTACCTACACAGTTTTAGAGATTCTGAAAACAGAATCAACCCGGTTAGCTGTTTCATCTACTACAGGGCTTGGCCTTCACCAATGAACATGTGAACTAGCTGGTATAAACTGAGGAACCCAGTTTGTAAGTCTGGGTGACTATATTATGGCCTTGGCAAATTTATGAGGATTTTCAGTAATCCTAGGAAAATCTTTGATGATGGTTTATAGTATGGCTTTAGTCCAGGGGTTATAGGAAATTAGGGTCTGAGCACGAGACTCCTCAGAGGATATAATTTTAAAAGGGCAGGTTCTAATGGACTTGGAGGAGGAGGGAGTGGGGAGAAGCTCTAAGAAAAAGGGAAGTTCAGTGAGAGAATTGGAATGAGGAATTAGATGGTATAAAAGAGGTAGAGATAATGACAACGGAGAAGGGAGAGGGAGAAAAGGCCTCAAAACCTTCTTAAATTTCTTTTGTTTGTGTGCCTTGATTAGTTTAGAAATTGTACTTTGAAAAGAGGTGACTTTAGAGTCCTGAATACTCTTGAAAGCCTCAAGATACCAATTGAAATAGACATCCCACTCACTGTGTTTCATTTTACAGTCAGGCCTTCTAACTTGGTTCTCAGAAAAACAAGTTTGAGGATATCAAAAATCCCTCATTATGGTCACTGGAGTTCTAAATTATGTATTGTTACATTGGTCCAATTAATTAAAAATGTGCATGAGAAGGAACTGTAATGTTTCTTTAATTTTTATTTATTTGTCAGAGAGCGCACAGGCAGGCAGAGTGGAAGGCAGAGGCAGAGGGAGAAGCAGGCTCCCTCCCAAGCAAGGAGCCAGATGTGGGACTCCATCCCAGATCTCTGGGATCATGACTTGAGCGGAACACAGCCACTTGACCGACTGAGCCCCCCAGGCATTCCGGAACTGTAGTTTTTAAATGTAAAACCAGCAAGGGTCCCAGAAGGAGGATGATCCTGAGAAATGTTAACAGATTGGGACACCATTACTCAAAAACCAGAGGTTCAGGAAGCAGAAGAGTATTCACCAGGAAGGACAATGCTTTCATAAAAACGACATCAAAAAACCAGATCCTGAGTAAAGTCAGCCAAAAGTCGCCCTAAAGGAGGGAACTCAGATCTGAAAGGAGACTCACTGAACCAAATGGAAAGAGATGACTCACAGAAGCAGAGAAAGAGAGCGCACAGGAGCTTAGGTGAGTACCTCACACAGTTCTGGGGTTGTTATTCTCATAGGGGTTTATCTTGTTCAAGTACCTTTGTGGTTGCCATGTGATGTTGACCTTAAAAAAACAGAAGAGCCAGTTATTTTACCAGCAAAATGAGCTTACTCGGGAATAACAAAGGAATTTCCACAAGCAAACTATGACAAATTATAGACAAATCTAGAGAATAGAAGACAGGGGCTTGTTCTTAGAGGGCAAAAGAGCTGGCAGGGCGTGTTTTGCTACATTCTCATTGGCTGAGCTGTTGCTGGGCAAGGAGAGATTCTTTCTACACGCTGCGGTCTGTCACTGTAAGGTTCCTCCTGTTGGGAAATGTGAGGTATTCTCTTGCAAAAGATAATGTGTGAGAGCTCCCCCTTTCAGGGCTTCCAGACTCCCATCTTTTTTGTTGTTCAGTTAGCCTCTGCAAAAATTAACATCGTTAGTTTTTGATGTAGTATTCAGAGATTCATTAGTTACATTATAACACCCAGTGTTCATCACAGCATGTGCCCTCCTTAATACCCATTACCCTGTTATTCCCACCCCTAAACCCCCTCCCTTATGAAACCCTCTGTTTGTTTTCTGGGTTCCATTGTCACTCATGGTTCCTCCCCTCTCTGATTTCTCCCCCTTCAGATTTCCTTCCCTTCCCCTATTGTCCTCCATGCTATTGTTTATGTTCCACATATGAGTGAAATCATATGATAATTGCCACTCTCTGCTTGACTTACTTCACTTAGCATAATCCCCTCTTACATCAATTAGAATGGCAAAAATTAACAAAACAGGAAATAACAGATGTTGGCAAGGATGTGGAAAAAAGGGAACCCTCTTACACTGTTGGTGGGAATGCAAGCTGGTGCAGCCACTCTGGAAAACAGTATGGAAGTTCCCCAAGATGTTAAAAATAAAGCTACCCTACGACCCAGCAATTGCACTACAGGGTATTTACCCCCCAAAATACAGATGTAGTGAAAAGAAGGGGCACATGTACCCAAGGTTCATAGCAATAATGTCCACAAGAGCGAAACTGTAGAAGGAGCTGAGATGCCTTTCAACAGATGAATAGATAAAGAAGATGTGGTTCATATATACAATGGAATATTATTCAGCCATCAGAAAGGATGAATACCCACCATTTACAGACTCCATCTTTAATGGAGTTAAGCTACAAGGTTATACACTTACACAGTTACACAGATTGTTAAGTTATACAGATCTATATTAAATTTCCAGGCTTATCTTCCATTTTTAATAATTGTTACACCATTTCCTTTTTTTAAAGTGTTGAATTGGTGGTTGAAGGCATTACCTTACAGATCTAGCTATATAGTATTTGCTATTCATTGCAAACATGTAACTCAAAAGAGATAAGTAGATGATTTTTTATAAACATTTAATAAAAAGGAAGATAAAATAAAGATGACTCCATGATAAAGATGAATCAAAATAGAAAACATAGAAGAAAAGGCAGAAAAGCTTAAAAAGAAATAATTTAGTGATCAATAAACAACAAAAAAGGTAGAATGAGAAAGTTTAAATGATAAAAAAAAAATGCTTAAACCAATCAGAAAAATCAAAGTGAGGTTTGTCTCAAGGATGAAATTCACTATTTCAATTTGGGTATGCTGAAAGGGGGTCTGCTTTTCCTTATATCTCTTTGGCTCAATTTAGGCTTTGCTAATGGCAGAAAACTTAAACTTGTCAATTCACCTTGATTTACTAGCTTCTGTTTTAAAACATAACCACTTTTGTCTACTGGCTCTGTTCATTTGGCATTTTCCCTCTCCCTCTCTTGCTTGCCTTCTCCCTGGGGTGCCCTGAGACTCCAGGGGCTGACATGGTGTCCTGGCACTGGGGGATGGGACACCTGGGGGTGGTCCTGCCTCTGCCCTCACTGGCCTCTGTCCTTTGGGCTCAGCCATGTGCTGTGTCCACCCAGCTCCCCTTGCTGATATCTTCAGCTCCACTACAGCTTGCATAGAGCAATCCCCCACACATTGCTGTTTCTTTGTCCCAGTTGTGACCCTCTTCCTTCTGAAGCCTACCTCTGTGTCCTTTTTCAGGGAAAATGACAATTGCAGAGGCTTTTCTGTGCCACCTGGGCATGCCTGGGCCTCTGTGGGATTGCTCTCAGGTCTGCTAACCCAGACACTGCCCTCAGCATTGCTAATTCATTGCCTTGAGTCAGGCTGGACTTGGGGCTTCTCTAGAGTCCTTCTCTCAGTTTCCTCAGGCCACATCTGGGAAAGGAGACACAAAACTCCTCTGTTCTGGAGGTCCCCAAACTCATTAGAAAGATCTCATTAACCCTGCAACATTGGGGCTCGGTCTATACAGGAAGTTGCCTGACTCCAAGCTCTTCTCAAAAACCATGCATCTCCACTCATGTCCTTTTGACATGTCCCTCTTCAATCACTGGTTGAATTCTTACTGCTTTTGGGAGGGGAAACAGCTCCGATGTCATTGTGCCCCTTCCCATCAGCCCCTCTCCCCACAGAAGGACATATATGACTTTCGGTGGAGCCTCCAGTGCCCAAACTCTAACACAAATAAGGCACCTCTGATTCTTAATGAGTAGGAGACTAGCTGAGGCTGCTGGTATCCTCCAAACCTGACACGGGGCCTCAGAGAAGGGGAAAGTATATGGAGCTGAGAAAAAAGTGAATAAAATAATAAATGAATAAAGTAAATGAATAGAATAGTAAATTACCAGAAAATGAATAAAGTAAGGGAAAATTTGAGTGAAACTCTCATGGGCAGTTATTAGGGTAATGTAGCCTGGTATGTGGTGGATAAGAACAGAAAGCCTGGTTAGATATAGGCAGGCTTCCAACTCCTGACTGTTTCTCCTCTCCTTCCATTCCTTGAGACCCAGGGGAATAGAACAAGGCAGAAAACTTTAAATAGAACAGCCTTGGTGTAGAAGACTAAGTGGGGCTTCCTGAGGGACCCAATTGCCTTGTGAAGAGAAACACAGGAATGGTAATTCCAATCTATAGCACCATAGGCTCTGGCATCTGCCCTTAAACCTATCTCTTAACCTACCTCTAAACCTTGCCCCTTATACCTACCAGGAAAACACAAACTAAGTCCCTGGCATCAGCCTGAACCATGTTGCTAATCATGGAAGCTATGACAATAACTATAACTTGCTACCAATATTCATTTTTAATTTTACCTAAGTTAAGAAAAATGATCCATTTTTAGCTAAACACATGGTTACCCAGAATAAAAACTATGTTCCTCAGCCTTCTTGTAGCTAATTGTGTCCATATGACACAGAATATTTTTTACAACTAGTGCTAATAATACATTTGAAAACTATAAAAGTGAATTTCTAGTAAAAATAGAAAATACTAATATTGTCACAAAAAGATAACTTGAAGAGGCTAATAATAATCACAAAACCAATGAAACTGGTATTCATCAGAGATCTCCTCCAATCACCCTAAAATCTCCAGACTCAGAGACAGTATTATAGTTGAATTCCACAAAGCTTTTGGGGAATAGGTAATATTTGTTTAATACAAGTTGTTTCTGAAAATAGGAAAAAAAAGATACGATACCCAGCTCTTTTTCTTTTCATGAGGTTAGTTTAACCTTTTTTCCAAACTTGAACAAGGAAAGGAAAAGGAAAGAAAGTTATAGGCCCATTTTCACTTATTAACAAAGACATAAAATTATAAGTAAACTACTGGTTAATTAAATCAAATAGCATATTAAAATATATTATGATCAAGTAACTTATTCAAGAATGCAAAGACAGGGGCACCTCAGTGGCTCAGTGGGTTAAAGCCTCTGCCTTCGGCTCAGACCCTTGATCCCAGGGTCCTGACATCAAGCCCCACATTGGGTTCTCTGCTCAGCAGGGAGCCTGCTTCCCTTCCTCTCTCTCTGCCTGCCTCTCTGCCTACTTGTGATCTCTGTCTGTCAAATAAATAAATAAAATCTTTAAAAAAAAAAAAAAGAATGCAAAGACATTCTAAAATCTGAGAAATCTATTACTATAACTCATTACTTCAGTGAAATAAGAGAAAAATGACAATGACTTTCAATGGACGTAGAAAGAGCATTTGATAAGTTCAATACCTAAAATAATTAAAAAATAAATGCTAAGGAAACTTGGAGTAAATAAGAGCTACCTTAATTTCATGAAGTCTATACATCAAAAACTAATGGTAATCAATTTTCTAAATGAAGAAAAGTTAGACACATTCCTTTGTTAGATCAAGAAACAAAAACGAGGGGAGGGATGATTAAGAGAATCCAGAAGAACTGACTCACATATTATTGGAATAAATAGTGGAATTCATCAAGGGTACTTGATAAAAGATTCTTGGGCAAAAATCAATTCCATTCCTTTATACCAATAAGTTAGGTTTATGCATTTTTTCCTTTTATACATGTAATATTAGTTTCAGATGTACAACAATGATTTGACAATTATATACATTATAAAATGCTCACTGCAATAAATAGTTACCCTGTTACCACAGAAAGTTATTATAATATTATTGACTATATTCCTTACACTGTATTTTACATCCCAGTAACTTGTTTATTTTTTATTATTTTTTTAAAGATTTTATTTATTTGACAGAAAAGGAGAACACAAGTAGGCCAAGCGGAAGGGAGAGGGAGAGGGAGAAGCAGGCTCCCCACTGAGCAGAGAGCCCAATGTGGGGCTCAATCCTAGGACCCTGAGATCATGACCTAAACTGAAGGCAGATGTTTAAGTGACTGAGCCACCCAGGTGCCCCATGTGACTTATTTCTTTTATCAATGTAAATTTTTGAAATAAAAATCATTTTTAAGGGCAATAAGAAACATAAAGTGCCAATGAACAAATATAGCTAAATAGGTACAAGATCTTTGAAGTGTTTTGACATTTTATCAAATAGATGGAAATATTTATATCTTTTATGAATAGGTACTCAACATTAAAAGGTTGATTTTTGCCCAATTAATCCATAAGATTAATATAAATCTTGGATTGATAAGTGTTGATACAATAAAAACTCCATTTTTTGGTGGAACTTAATAAGCTGACTCTAAATTTTATATAAAAGAGCAAAGGGCCGGGACGCCTGGGTGGCTCAGTTGGTTGGACGACTGCCTTCGGGTCAGGTCATGATCCTGGAGTCCCGGGATCAAGTCCCGCATCGGACTCCCAGCTCCATGGGGAGTCTGCTTCTCTCTCTGACCTTCTCCTCACTCATGCTCTCTCTCACTGTCTCTCTCTCAAGTAAATAAATAAAATCTTTAAAAAAAAAAAAAAGAGCAAAGGGCCAAGAAGACTCAAGAGATATTTTAAAGATGACAAGCAGGGAGACATGCCTTATCAGATATCAATATTTATGATGAAGTTAAGTATTAAAACAGTGTGACGTAAATGCAGAAATAAACACATGGAAAAATGAGACAGCTTAGAGAGTCCAAGAACAGGCCTATTCACTAAGAAAACTTTTTGTTTTTTAAAGATTTTATTTATTTATTTGTCAGAGAGAGAGCTCAAGCAAGGGAGTGGCAGGCAGAGGGGGAAGCAGATTCCCAGCTGAGCAGGGAACCTGACGCTGGGCTGATTCCAGGACCCTGGGGAAAATTGTGAACCATATGGGGAAAAGCAACAACTAGAGCCACATCTCACCATACACAAATATGACTCCAGCTAATTTAGACTTGGATGTCCAGAGCAAAATTTTAATCCTTTTGGAGAAAATTTTAAGAGAAATTACTTTATGTCAGGATATTAAAATATTTTTTTAAGTAAGACAAAATAAGTTTAACTGTAAGTAAAAAGATTGGAAAATTTGACTAGGTTTTTCTTTTAAAAATCTGCATTACAGAAGATACCATGGAGGAAATGATAAGCCACAGGCTGGGAGAAGGTATTTACAGTGCAGCTGATAGATAAAGGATTGGTATTTAATATGTAAAGGATTTCTAAAAAGAAAAAAGTAACAGATAACACAATATAGAAATGGTAAAGGGTATAGACAGGCAATTCACAGAAAACTTTGAAAGGAATTTAACCTTAAGAGTAACCAAGGAGGGGCGCCTGGGTGGCTCAGTGGGTTAAAGCCTCTGTTTTTGTTTTTGTTTTTTAAGATTTTATTTATTGATTTGACAGACAGAGATCACAAGTAGGCTGAGAGGCAGGCAGAGAGGGAAGGGGGAAGCAGGCTCCCTGCTGAGCAGGGAGCCTGATGCGGGGCTCGATCCCAGGACCCTGGGATCATGACCTGAGCCAAAGGCAGAGGCTTTAACCCACTGAGCCACCCAGGCGCCCCTAAAGCCTCTGTTTTCAGCTCAGGTCATGATCCCAGAGTCCGGGGATCGAGCCCCGCATCGGGCTCTCTGCTCAGCGGGGAGCCTGCTTCCCCCTTCCCTCTCTGTCTGCCTCTCTGCCTACTTGTGATCTCTGTCTGTCAAATAAATAAATAAATAAATCTTTTAAAAAAAAAAAAAGAGTAACGAAGGAAATGCAAATGAAAACCATAGTGAGGTTCTACCTGGGGATAAAAATATATGTTTATAAAAAATAAAAAATTATATTAAAAAAAATTTTTAATTTTCACTTCTGTAGGAGGTAGGAACAATATTGGTTAACACTGCTGGGGGGGGGTTTGGGGTGTATAAATTAGAATCATCACTTAGAGCAATTTAGCAAAATGTAGCAAAGGTGAAAATGCTTATTCCCTATAATGCTGCAATTCCACTTCAAGATGTATACCCTAGAAACTTGTACAGATACACAGCATCTACAGGATGTTCACTGCAGCATTACTTATAATGGCAAATAACTAGAAATCTCATTGATGTCCATGAACAGAAGAACAGATAAATAAATGATATATCTTCACACTCATTTATTGGCCATATGATATAGAGCTTAACCCTCTGTATCCTTGTTTCTGTACCTAATGATGGGGATCACAATTGTACTGATCTCTGTAGAGAAGGTTTTTGGGGATAAAACGAGTCAGTGTTGTAAAATACTTAGAAGAGTGTCAAGCATAAAATAAAATCTATTAATAGCAGTAGCAGAAAGGGTGGGCTGAAGTGTCGGAGTCCCCATTCCTGGGGAGGAAAACAGAATTTCATCAAAAAGATCCAAGCTGAAGCCAGGAAAATGACAGGATCTAAAGGGCAAAAAGTACTACAGATCAATGTCAAAGATAAACAGAGTTGAAGGCTCAAAATCAAGAAAGAAACTAAATTGTTCAAAATCAAGCCTTTTGACAATAAGTTTGTGTTGGAATTCCCACTTGGGTGGCTTAGGGGAGTTCATTTATGGACAGGGCATCTGGAAGTAACTGCTTCTTAAATAACTAAACACTTTGTCTTTCTCTTTGGAATTTGAGATCCATTCCTTCTCTTTTCTGTTCATCTCCTTTTTCTCTTCTCTTTTTTTAATCTGCAGAAAACTTTATATATGTTCTGCCACTCAGAATGGATAAATGTTAGTATTTTATAATATTTGCTTCAAATAATTTTAATCAAAGAGAATTACAAATAAAGCTGTCCCTCTCCTCAGTCCCATTCATCTCTTTCCCTACCCAAGCAAAACAATAGTCATGGAGTAACCCAACTTTTCAAAGTGTGGACTAGAAGAACCTAGTTCACATGAGTTCACTCATCAGGTAAATACAAATAAAAACCATGATGAGATACCACATCACACCTGTCAGAATGGCTAAAATTAGCAACACAAGAAGCAAGTGTTAGCAGGGATGAGGGCAAAGGGAATCCTCTTGCACTATTGGTGGGAATCAAACTGGTGCAGCCACTCTGGAAAACAGTATGGAGTGTCCACAAAAAGTTTAAAAATAGAACTATCCTGCAATTCAACAGTTACACTAAGTATTTACCAAAGTGATACAAAGGTACCAATTTGAAGGGGTACATACACCTGACATTCATAGCAGCATTATTACAGTAGCCAAACTATGGAAAGAACCCAAATGTCCATCAGCTAATGAATGGATAAAAAAGATGTGGCGTATATATACAATGGAATATTACTCAGCCATCAGAAAGAATAAGATCTTGCCATTTGCAAAGACGTGGATGGAGCTAGTGTATTAGGCTAAGCAAAATAAGTCAGAGAAAGACAAATACCATGATTTCATTCATATATGGAATTTAAGAAATAAAACTAATGAACACAGAGGAAGGGGAGGAAAAAAAAGAGGGAAACAAACCATAAGAGACTTTTTAGAAAGATTATATTTATTTATTAGAGAGAGAGTGTGTCTCTGTGAGTGTGAGCAGGAGGATGGGCAGAGGGAGAAGCAGACTTCCCACTA
Source organism: Mustela putorius furo (assembly GCF_011764305.1). Classification (NCBI taxonomy): domain Eukaryota; kingdom Metazoa; phylum Chordata; class Mammalia; order Carnivora; family Mustelidae; genus Mustela; species Mustela putorius. The sequence goes on along the minus strand of NW_025421290.1, from coordinate 7,130,089 downwards.
AACAGGGAGCCCAATGGGGGCTTGTTCCCAGGGCCCTGGGATCATGACTTGAGCTGAAGGCAGTCGCTTAACAGGCTGAGCTACCCAGGCACCCTTCACATAAGAGACTCTTAATGATAGAAAACAAACTGAGGATTGATGGAGGAAGGTCGGTGGAGGGTGAGCTAAATGGCTGATGGGTATTAAGGAGGGCACTTGGTATTATGAGCAACGGGTGTTATATATGTAATGAATCACTAAATTCTACTCTTGAAATAGATGTTACACTATATGTTAACTAACTAGAATTTAAATAGAAATTTGATGAGAAAAAAATGAATAAAATTAAGAATTATTACTATCCACGTATTTTCCCACAAACAATATAATGTATTGTTTTTTGTGTTTTAAAAATAAGAGTAGTGGGGCACCCAGGTGGCTCAGCTAGTTAAATGTCTGATTCTTGATATCAGCTCAGGTCAAGCCCAGCATGAAGTTTACTTAAAAAAAAAAAAAAAGAATAAATATGTCATACAGCACATGTTGTTGAACAACTTGCTTTCATCACTGGGCATATTTTGAACTCTAACCATGTTAACTATGTTGATCTAGTTCTTTTAACTGCACATTTTCTATCATATACCACATTTTACTTATTCATTCTTTTCTTGATGCGTGTTGTGCTTTCCAGCTATTTGCCATTATAAGCAATGCTACAGTGGACATCTTAACATCCAGTTCTTCTTTAGCAAAGAAACAACTGTTTCTAGAGCAAAGAAGAATAAACAATAATTCTGATTTTTTTGTGTGTGTGCATTTTATGGTAAAGGACCAAGATGCATCCAAAATTAAATTGTTATGCATTTAGGTGTGTCCAGGTTCTACCAGTTTGTTGATTCTAGATAAGATCACATATCTTGGCAGAATTATCTAGTATGTAAGAATAATAGCTTGAGATTCAAACTGCCCAGGTATAAAGCTCGTCTTAGTTTCCAATCACTGAGGCTCATTAGCTAGTCAGAAAAAAACTTTCTCCTTCTAATGTCAGCTAAAGAGTGGATTCGGGTCTGTTTCTGTTGGCCATCAGTACCTTTGAACATTTTTCTCAATGTTTAGGCAAGGGAATCCCCACTTGAGTCTGTATCTCCCCCTACAGAAGCTGGAGCATAGTCATGAGATCCACCAGTCAGATACCAGAGCTTGAATCCTAAAGGAATAGAATGTTTATTCTGGCAAGTTTTGGGGAGACTATCCTGTTTTCAGAGGGGGTAACATTGCAGGTTCTAACGTGTTATCCAGACATTTGTCTAACATCAGAAGTCTTGGTGATGCAAGCTTCATTGTCTAGCCCAGGGTGGCAGCATAAGTGAGATTTGCCGCATGATTTGGGGTGTGGCTCCTGGTGAGGTTGCCTCAAAATCCTATTTCTCTGGCTAGCAAAGAAACTTAAAATCCTTTAATAAATTATTTTACATTTAAACAGATCAGAGTTGCTTTCAGCTTTTTGCAATTAAGACTCCTTTCTAAAAGAGGGTGGATTCCATAGAAGACTGTCTTGGATCTTCCCATTATATTATGTAACATTTTCTTTCTCAGAATGCACTGGCACTCTGATAAATGGGAGCTAGAAGAGTTCAAAACTGAATTACTGTGGCCCCTGGATACCTTGTTTGTCAAACATTCAGGTCTGCCAATATTTGCTGTGTTAGATTATCCTTCTTATTTAAAAATAAAACAAAACAAAACAAAAAAAACAATTTTTTCCTCTGTGATTTGGCTTCTGTGACCCCTTCCAATCCCAATCAACTATACCAAGTACATCTACATATTATGTGAATTCTGGTACTCTAATTGTGGAAAGAGATTAGGTTATCTTGAAGTAGGGCTTCTAGGCTCTAGAGAAATTAGAGAAGGGGTTAGATTCCTGTTTAACCCTTTTGAGTATCTCATGGCCATTAAAGAGTGTTTCATTAAAGGTCACCATGACCATGAGATCTAGAGCAACCCAAGTCTTCCTTTGACCACAGCTACCCCTCTTCTTATGGCCTCTAAAGATGGCATATGTACAAGGAAAAATAGCAAGAAAAAGTCACACTTTAATTTTTGTGTGTCTTAGACTCTAGTTCCAGTTTTAGAGAATTCTGTTAAGTAGGCTGCCTGGTGAGCTCTCCTTTTATGTAAGTTATTAGGCAGTATGGCCTCAGACCAAAGAAGCTGTGAGCCTTTTCTTTCTTTTAGCCATTACATCCTTTTCTACCATCCCCTATAACACCCTTGGGTATTTTGGAGTAATCCAACACACACCTGTCAACACTGGACCACATGACACCACTGAGAAAATGACATCCATGTGCTTCTCCACAGTGTGGAGCTGAGCAAGGCCACAGCTTAGACTTAGTCCTGGCCCAACCATGGGAACGATGGGGCAGAGGGAGAGAAGTTGATTTCCTTCCATATGGGAACAGACTCTGACTTAGGGCTGCAGCCAAGAGGAAAAAGGAGTTGAAAGAAAGAGAGCCATACCCTATATTGCTTTTAAACCTGTGACTGTACCCATTAGAAAACTAGGTAAAGGGACGCCTGGCTTGTGACTCTCCATTTCAGGGTCACGAGTCTGAGACCCACATTGGGTATAAAGATTACTTAAACAAATGACCAACAACAAGACAGATGAAAGAGAAATTAAGGAGTCAATCCCATTTACAATTGCACCCCAAACCATAAGATACCTAGGAATAAACCTAACCAAAGACACTAAGAATCTATACTCAGAAAACTATAAAGTACTCATGAAAGAAATTGAGGAAGACACAAAGAAATGGAAAAATGTTCCATGCTCCTGGATTGGAAGAATAAATATTGTGAAAATGTCTATGCTACCTAAAGCAATCTACACATTTAATGCAATTCCTATCAAAGTACCATCCATCTTTTTCAAAGAAATGGATCAAATAATTCTAAAATTTATATGGAGCCAGAAAAGACCTCAAATAGCCAAAGGGATATTGAAAAAGAAAGCCAACGTTGGTGGCATCACAATTCCGGACTTCAAGCTCTATTACAAAGCTGTCATCATCAAGACAGCATGGTACTGGCACAAAAACAGACACATAGATCAATGGAACAGAATAGAGAGCCCAGAAATAGACCCTCAACTCTATGGTCAACTCATCTTTGACGAAGCAGGAAAGAATGTCCAATGGAAAAAAGACAGCCTCTTCAATAAATTGTGTTGGGAAAATTGGACAGCCACATGCAGAAAAATGAAATTGGACCATTTCCTTATACCACACACGAAAATAGACTCAAAATGGATGAAGGACCTCAATGTGAGAAAGGAATCCATCAAAATCTTTGAGGAGAACACAGGCAGCAACCTCTTCGACCTCAGCCACAGCAACATCTTCCTAGGAACATCACCAAAGGCAAGGGAAGCAAGGGCAAAAATGAACTATTGGGATTTCATCAAGATCAAAAGCTTTTGCACAGCAAAGGAAACAGTTAACAAAATCAAAAGACAACTGACAGAATGGGAGAAGATATTTGCAAACGACATATCAGATAAAGGACTAGTGTCCAAAATCTATAAAGAACTTAGCAAACTCAACACCCAAAGAACAAATCATCCAATCAAAAAATGGGCAGAGGACATGAACAGACATTTCTGCAAAGAAGACATCCAGCTGGCCAACAGACACATGAAAAAGTGCTCCATATCACTGGGCATCAGGGAAATACAAATCAAAACCACAATGAGGTATCACCTCACACCAGTCAGAATGGCTAAAATCAACAAGTCAGGAAATGACAGATGCTGGCGAGGATGCGGAGAAAGGGGAACCCTCCTACACTGTTGGTGGGAATGCAAGCTGATGCAACCACTCTGGAAAACAGCATGGAGGTTCCTCAAAATGTTGAAAATAGAACTGCCCTATGACCCAGCAATTGCACTACTGGGTATTTACCCTAAAGATACAAACGTAGTGATCCAAAGGGGCATGTGCACCCAAATGTTTATAGCAGCAATGTCCACAATAGTCAAACTATGGAAAGAACTTAGATGTTCATCAACAGATGAATGGATCAAGAAGATGTGGTATATATACACAATGGAATACTATGCAGCCATCAAAAGAAATGAAATCTTGCCATTTGCGACAACATGGATGGAACTAGAGCGTATCATGCTTAGCAAAATAAGTCAAGCAGAGAAAGACAACTATCATATGATCTCCCTGATATGAAGAAGTGGTGATGCAACATGGGGGCTTAAGTGGGTAGGAGAAGAATCAATGAAACAAGATGGGATTGGGAGGGAGACAAACCATAAGTGACTCTTAATCTCACAAAACAAACTGAGGGTTGCTGGGGGGAGGGGGGTTGGGAGAGGGGGGTGGGAAAAAAATTAAAAAATAAAATAAACAAAAGAACTTAAAAAAAAAAAAAGGAAAGGAAAGAAAACTAGGTCAAAACAGTTCCTTGACAACTGACCAAACCAGGTCAATACTAAATCTCCCGAGGGTGCAAGAAAAAAGGCTGGGAAATTAGGAGAAGAGAAGCTTTGCAAACTTTTTGTGCCCAGGCCAGATTCATAGAAATTCCCAGATCCCAGTGAGTTTGTGTCCTAGCTGCTTCTCAAGTTAGGACACCTGTTAAAATGGTAGAGTTAAATCTCTTACCCCAAACTACCCCAGTAATCTTCAGGATAGAGAAAATAGAATATGTTTATAGGGACACTGAGAGAAAAGGTAAAGGATATCAGGAGTTTGGGTGTTAGTTCAATTCTATTTATTTAAGTGGGGAGGAAGTAGTTGATGAACAAGTCTTTCCTGCTATCTACAAGGCCATGAATTGAACTAACTATAGCATGTTTACATGTATAAATGGCTAACCATAAAATTACATCAAGATAGGTAAAATCAAATTCGGTAAAATTAAATTATTTTAATTTAAAATATTAAAAAGGGGCACCTGGGAGTACAGTAGGTTAAGTATATGACCCTTGGTTTGGATTCAGGTCATGATTTCATGGTGGTGGGACTGAGCCCTGAGTCAGGCTCTGTGTTCAGAGCAGAGCCTGCTTAAGTGTCTCCCTCTCCTTCTGCCCCTTTCTACCCCAACCCTTGCTCTCTCTAAAATAACTAAATAACTAAACAAATATTTAAAAATATATATTTAAAAACCCCTTCTGTCACTCCAAGGTCACTTTTTAAAGACTTGAAACTATTCTACTAGCTGGCTCTTTCACGTCTCCTAGGATTGACACAAATTTCAAAACTGTAACTAATGACCTGGGAGTAATTTATAATCCTGTGGCTAGGATAATTAAGTTGTCATTGACATAGAGATGGGAAGCAATATAAATTCTTGGATATTACAATGATCTTAAAATAATTTAAGTAATATCTAAGGAAAAACTTCTGTTAAACATTTACTAGCACCAATGGTCCTTGTTTCATAGAATGTCAGAATTTCCTTATGTTTATTTTTGTGGGTTTTTTTTTCAGTTTCTTTAATGGATTTAATTTTTATAGCAGTGTCAGGGCACAGCAAAATCAAGCAAAAGTCACAGATTTCTGATATGCTCCACCCCTACATTGCCCAGCCTCCCCCATTATAAACATCCCCCCTCAGAGCCATACTTTTGTCTTTATGGTTTTTTTACTGTGTCTCAAGATTATGAATCAATAAGGTTTGATCTTTTAAAGGCTTTGTCATCTATTTGGATCATCAAGAACTAGATGACAATTTTCATTAACAATCTTAATGTTACTTTTTCATATTAATTGAAGGCTTCTTACCCTAAGTGAACTTTTAAAAAATTCACTCAATTATGGCCCAGTTGACTCCTGTGAGAAGGTAGTTGGAGAAAGTAAAAAACCCCAAACTAGGGGTGCCTGGGTGGCTCAGTGGGTTAAAGCCTCTGCCTTCGGCTCAGGTCATGATTTCAGGGTCCTGGGATCAAGCCCAGGCAGGGAGCCTGCTTCCTCCTCTCTCTCCACCTGCCTCTCTGCCTGCTTGTGATCTCTTTCTGCCAAATAAAATAAATAAAATCTTAAAAACAAACAAACAAACTAGGATTTCCCAAAAGGGAAAGAGTAGAAAAAAGAAGATGTGGTAGCCATAGGCAGAGTTTGAGCCACTATCTCCCTCTACCAAAAAATGTTTTGGGAGGGAATACTAGTGTCCTATGATTCTTCAGGTAAAAGAGTCAGAGGGTCAATTAAGTTTGTGAAAAACTGCACACTATCTGCCTCTCTTGGAAACTTACAATGCACAGTAAAGGTTCTGAGAAACCCTCAAGCAGAAGCCATTTGGGAAAGTGCTGATCAGCATTTGGCATGAAGTTATCCAAGATGAAGCAAAATGCAATATTATAAAGAGAGGCATAAGGCTAGAAAAAGTCAGAGCTCATGGGAGGCTTTGTTTGTTTTAATAAAGGATGGGAGAAGTAGGATCATGTTTATAGGCTGGGGAAAGGAGTGGAAAGAGTTGATGAGATGGAAGTCACAAAAAAGGAATAATCTGTAGTGTCTAGTACCAAATGAGATAGGTAATTTTATGAATACATTTTTCAGATGAGAAAATGGAGGCTTCAAGGGTTCAAGTAAGTTGGCCAGGGTCACACCTGGTTAATGGCAGATCTGGGCTGCAAGGTCAGATGTGATCCCAGCTGTGCTCTCTCCGCCGCGTCATGCTCTCTTCCTATAAGTCCTGGTGATTTTGTTTTCTACATCTCTTTCCAAAATTTCCTCTTCTTTTGGAACACCAGCAGATAATAAGTCAAGTTTGGCACATTTTAAACTGTGATTCATAGGAAACAAGCTTTATTTCTTCCTTCCATGTCATCACACATATCCCTCTCCCCTGCCTCTGGATACTCTCAGATCACTTTCCCAACCCCCTTCTCTGCCTCCAGCTCTTCTCATATGATGGTGAACTCATCATAATCATCATATATGTACCCACATATTATAAACACATATGGAAAATACACATGTATTTTACTATGTATGCAATATATGTATGTCTTTTTTACATGCATATATGTGTAAAACATATACATTATTAATCTGTGATATAATTATTTGCAAAATTCTCCCCCACCCATTACATTTCCTTACCTAAACTCATAATTCTTGTCTTGTGAATTTATGATCAACTGCTGGGGGGAAAATGTAGTGTAGATAATAACTTTGGGTGGGATTTCTAAACTCTTAATTGGAATTATTATTTGGTTATTTTGCTACTACTTTAGACTCTATTTTTACAGTACTGAAGCTTCAGTAAAATTTTGTTAGCATTCTGGGAAGGGATGGGTTAATTAGAAATGTAGACAAGGAGAAGCTAGCCATTGTAATTTATTTAGATTTTCAAAAGGCTTTTGACAAGTTTCCAAAGCAAATACTGTATTAGATAATTATATGGAAATATTTTGTTATGAAGTGAATGTTGGTTTAAAAACAAGCTCCGGCAGTGCATGGACATTTTTAACATAGATAACTGTAAAAATTTTAATAACATCTGTTTCCTGAGCCACATGAATGTTTTAAAGTGCATTGAGTAACGAAAATAGCGTTATTGCCAGTATATGCTGATGAACTTTAATTAAAAATTAGGGTACTTTCTTTCAATGCATGAGAGATCTGGGGACTGGCCTTTTTTCCCAAATCTCATCCTGCACAGAGCAATATGTTTTCATGTGGTTACCATTGTCAATAGGGAGCAAATCTAAAAATGACCTTGATCCACTATTACCAGATCTTAGAATTAAGTCTTATCTTTACTTTCTTTACCTAGACTGGCTTCTCTTCCATCACTCTTCTGTTTATTTCTTTTTCCCTGTTTATGTTTTGAGCTTTAAAAAAATCTTTTAAAATATTTGAAAATTTTTAAAACAAATCTGTATAGTATAGGGATTAACTTGAAGATTTACATTTCTCTATGATAGCATCAGTGTGTGTTTCTCATTAACAGTTTTGTTGGATTCTTTTTGTGATATTCAAATCTTCATAAAGGGGCATGGAAATATAGTCAGCGGGATGTCCAGTTTGCAGAGTGGTCTTAAATAAAGAGCAAAGTCTTTTATATACTAATAAGACTCTGATTTATATTAACTCACATAACCAAAAATATGAAAGGATAATTGGTGGAAAATCTGTCTGGCAGGTATATACCTAGATGAAACAGAGTATAATCACTATATACGCACAGATCCTTGCAACTCAAGTGCCTCACCAACTCTCTGGGGGAAGAAGATATCATCTTTCCCTGTACAACACTTATGACTTATTTGGGAAGAGAGAACTAGTATATAAGGAATACAAGGGAATTCTGCAAGCGATTATGTAATTTAGTGTTAACATTGTGGAACATACAGAACTCTCCTGACACAGAATTTTGACATTTGCTTAGCCTTATTTCTCTCAAGTCCTTATTTCTTTGCTCCTCTCCTCTTCCCTGGGTCTTCCTCTCTCTGATTTCCCCGATACCCAGAGCATTCCCACCACCTCTCAACTCAAGTTCCTATATATTGAATTCAAGATGGCATCAATTATAAAACATTGTATCTATAAAAAATGATGCCAGTTGGGTGCCTGGGTGACTCAGTGGGTTAAAGCCTCTGCCTTCGGCTCAGGTCATGATCCCAGGGTCCTGGGATTGAGCCCCGCATCAGGCTCTCTGCTCAGCAGGGAACCTGCTTCCTCCTCTCTCTCTGCCTGCCTCTCTGCCTACTTGTGATCTCTGTCTGTCAAATAAATAAATAAAATCTTTAAATAAATAAATAAATAAAAAGATCTTCTTTAAAAAAATGATGCCAATTAAATTACATCACAATGCTTTCTTATTTAAAAATTGAAATAATTAGAGTTACACTTAATTTTTTATACATAGTACTTTAGTACTTTTTTACATACAGAAAAAGGAAAATAAAGTTAATTAAATGGTTGAATCATTAAGATGTTCACAAACCTTCACAACTTCCAATATAATGTTATGAAACTAATTTGTATTGAGCTATAGATGACTAGTCCTAGATTCAATTTCATTTTAACAAGTTTCTTGTTCAACCTGAAGTCAACACACCTACATATTTATTGAATATTACTACATATCCTGTACTACAGAAGATCAAGCAAGTGCAGATAAAGTTAAATAAAGAGGGTAAGATTTGAAATTGATACTGTAAAATGGATGAGATTACACAGTTGGGGGTGGGATTCAAGATATAGAAAAGGGGAAAAGTGGGGCGCCTGGGTGGCTCAGTGGGTCAAAGCCTCTGCCTTCGGCTCAGGTCATGGTCCTGGAGTCCTGGGATCGAGCCCCACATCGGGCTCTCTGCTCTGCAGGGAGCCTGCTTCCTCCTCTCTCTCTGCCTGCCTCTCTGCCTACTTGTGGTCTCTCTCTGTCAAATAAATAAATAAAATCTTAAAAAAAAAAGAAAGAAAAGGGGGAAAGTTGAAAAAACAAACCTCTGTGATGTTTGATTATTCAGTTGTAAATGAGATATTATAAGAACTGGTTTAAGGTTAGAAACAGTTCATTCAAGAATAAGTAAAATAAAATATATGTGAACTCAGGGTTATCCACTAAAACTACCATTAATATCAAAATATCCAGACTGGAAAAAAGCTCCTAATCACAGGTAACAGAAAAAAGAATAAAAGAATAGAAGCTGTCACATGGAATATCGTGCAGTGTCACGGCCAGTGTGACAAATCTACCAGGAACATGAGGGTAAGAGGATGAAGAAAAGAACTCGAGAAGCAAAGAGATGGGGGCAGGTGGAGCACTGAGGAGGATGTCCAACAGTGCTAAGTTTATTCAAAGCATTAAGGCCATATATGTACTGATAATAGGAGAAGCAATACACCTGTGTCTAGTTAAACAACCACGAGTTCCCATAATAAGTTTCATGTTTAACTATAAGCAGACCTCAGGTCGCCTGGGTGGCTCAGTTGGTTAAGCGGCTACCTTCGGCTCAGGTCATGATCCCAGCGTCCTGGGATTGAGTCCCACATCGGGCCCCTTGCTCCGCAGGGAGCCTGCTTCTCCCTCTGCCACTCTGTCTGCCTGTGCTCTCTCTCCCTCTCTCTCTCTGACAATTAATTAAATAAAAATCTTAAAAAAAAAAAACCTATAAGCAGACCTTGTGACACCAAACGGCTGATGCCAGTACAATTGTTCTGTATTGATACAGCAAACCTGAAAGTAATTTATGGGCTGTACTAGGGCAGCAAGGACCAGCAACGAACTTTTGACCCCAACCGAATTGTTCTCATTTGTTTAGCAAGCATGTGGGAAATCACGTAGGTGAGCGCACAACACATAGCACAGACCCTTTCTTAGTGCTACTCAACTTTTCCCGTCCTAAACCTTTTATTAGGTTATTCGGACTTTAAAGTAGGCACACGTCAGGGCCTGGTTTGGTCCTCGTCTCAAGCCTTATTGCGGCCTCCCACAATGCAGATATGTGAAAGTATAATAGAATGAAAAAGGAAGGTACACAGTTGTCTGGGTGGCTCAGTTGGTTAAGCATCTGCCTTTGGCTCAGGTCATGATCTCAGAGTCCTGGGACTGAGCCCTGCATCAGGCTCTCTGGTTAGCTGGGAGCCTGCTTCTTCTTCTCCCACTCCCCCTGTTTGTCTTCTCTCTCTCTCTGTCAAATAAATAAATCTTTTTTTTAATTGAAATATGAAACTACACTTACAGTGTTACTACAACAATAAAAAATATATTTGCTTATAGACCAAACTATTTGCTTATAGTCCAAATTGCATAAAGAATTTAGGTAGAAATATGTATGGTTCTCCCTTCTAGATCTTTAATATAATCTTATATCCTCTTTTTAACAATTGGTTTGAAAGTACATGTGAGGAAGAGTGGCATGAACAGGTTGGGAGGGAAGAATGATATAATAGATAAATCAAAAGGCAAAGATTATAAAAAGAATTACTATCAAAATATTATTTAAATGCTAACATGAACTTATGCTTCTGATTCATGTTAATGTAATATTCTAATAAGTCACCAAAAGAAACAGAAAAAGAAGTTGGGATAATAGAGGTTGGGATAATAGAGGTTGCATTGGTTAAATGTCATATATTAATATTAATAACATATTAATACTTCATTATCAGTTTTTCATTCATAATCTAATTCATTCACTATTCATATTCTAATTCATAATCTAATTCATTCATAATCTAATGAATTCTCAAAATTTATAAAACACAAAATTTGAAAGCTACAGTGGCCATTGATCTACTGACTCCCTAAAACTTCTATGTTTGGATTTTCAGATATATATATTATGTTTTTAAAATCAAAAATGAATTTTTTGATATGCATTGGATATGCAGTTACAGGTTGATAGAGGTTGATGGATCCCATCAACCTTTCTGGATATGCAGTTACAGGTTGATAGAGGTTGATGGATCCCATCCCCCTCCCTCTCCAGAAATTTTTAAATGTCATTCCATTGATTCCTGACTTGCACTGGTTTTGATAACATCAGCCATGATTCTTAACCAACTGAGCCACCCAGGCGTCCCATCATCAGCCATGATTCTTATCATGTTTCCTGTATGTAACCTGTCTTTCTCTCCAGTTGTTTTATCATTGATTTTCAACAAACGTAATTACAATATGGCTTGGAGTGGTTTTCTTTATGATTATCCCTCTTAGTGTTTGTTGAACATCTTAGACCTGTGTGTTGATATTTCTCCCCAAACTTGAAAACATTTCAGACATTCTTTCTCCAACTATTTTTTCTCCCCAACTCTTCCTAAAACCGGTGACTATGCGTATGCTACATCACTCAGTATTGTTCCAAAGGTCACTGAGACTTTGTTCATTTTTTAAAATTAATTAACAATTTTTAGGGCAGTTTTGGGTCTCTGGAAAAATCACATGGAAAGGACAGAGCATTCCCATATATTCCCCTCATTCATGCTTACAGTTTCAAGTATTATTAATATCTTCCTTTATCTTGCATATTTGTCAGAGCAGCTTTGATGGTTGTGGGTGCGGGCAGGGGCAGAGTGACTGGATCCAGATTACCCAGATTGTAGTGGATTGAAGAGTAAATGGAACTTGAGGAAGTGAAGATTGACATAGATAAAGCTTCTGAGAGGCTTGGCTGAAGAGAAAGAGAAGGTGATAGAGTCAAATTTAGGTTGATTTTTTCAAAGATTGTATTTATTTGACATCTAGAGAGAGAGAGAACACAAGTAGAGGGTATGGCAGAGGCAGAGGGAGAAGCAGACTCTCCGCTTAGCAGGGAGCTAGACTTGGGACTTGATCCCAGGACACTGCGATCATAACCCAAGTGGAAAGCAGACACCCAAATGCCCACCCAGGTGCCCTGCTTGATTTTCTTAAAGATGTGATAGTTAAAGTGCATATTTAATGCTGGTGGGCAACACCAGCAGAAATGACATTTAAAGACACAAAGCAAGGTATAATGTTGGAAGGAAGCCTTCTGAGGAGGTAGGAGGGAATGAAAAAAAGACAGAGGTGAAAAACTAGCTTTATAGAAGCAAATGCCTCTTCCAAGAAGATGGCAAAACAGCTACAGATGTGCAAACGTGATTGCTGGGGTGATTTGCGGTACATTCCATCTGATGGCATACAGGGGAAGCTGAGTTCATCTGCTCAGACTAACTGGGGAAGGGGCCAGGGATTTTTGGAAGAGTGGGTAAGCAGGTTTTAAATGGGTTTTGTGGAGAATGGGAGAGAGAACTAAGAGGCTCTAAGAAGGAAAGTAGTACTGAGATCCCAACAAAGGTGAGAGACATACTCTACAGAGGCACCAGCCTGTGCAAAGGGAGGATTTTCTTTAGCCACACTCAGGGTACTGGTTGCTTGCTGGTTTTGTGTCTATGAAATACATTTTTTAAAAAGCTTTAAAAGCCTCTTGTAAAGAAATGAGAATTTGTTGTTTATTAGTGTACTCTATTGGTTTGGTGTTCTTAAGATTAGATAACCACCTTTCGGGAATCTAAGGGCCAAGCTCTGGGTTCAATGACAGGTCGAATTAGGGAATTCTCCATTCTCTTCTGATCCAAAGATGCTCTAATGATCTAGTCTCAGTTCATATCAAATGCCTTAACTAATCCTACTTTCTCTCCTCCTACACCACAGCATCTCAATGTATAAACACTGGTCTTGCATATTAATCCTCCTACTACTGCCAGGTGACTTTCAGGCAGATTTGGTAGCTGGACCCTCCTTCCAAGAACCCTGCCAAGGCCATGATATGGACAGCCTCAGGGTATATGCCTGACTTTCATGCCAGTGGGATCAATCTCAGAGAAATTGAGTGTGTTCCCATAGCTCAAGCTTCATTAGTCCCTAAATCAATCTCAATCATGCTTTTCCCAGGGTGGTGACAATTAAGAGTTTAGCCTTTACTATATAAAGATTGTAAATATATATTTATATATGGATATATGGATTTATCTAAGGATATGGATATGACATAAATATATATCAGTGATGAGAAAGATGATTCACTCAGAGTTCCCAAATGCACAAGGCAGATCAAAATCTGCCCTAACCCCAAACCTCAGAAGCTTCTCAGTGCCTTCTGAATTGGTGGTCCTGTGGTGATGTAGCCAGTGTTGTTTATTTTCCACTAAAGTCAAAGGAAAAAAAAAAAGCATTATTCCCAAGAGAGGGCCTTATATCTAAACTAATTATGGAAGCAATGGATATTAATTTTCTCCTAGAGAAATATCTGTCATTTATAAAGTACAAATGTCAGTAAAGACAGCAATCTAGATATGAAACAATTATATTTTTCCCCTTAATATTGGAAAAAAATACCTTCTAAATTCTGATTAGGGGAGACCCTTGACTAATTATCCCTTCAAAGGCAGGAAACTCCCTTCAAATTTTCAAAAAAATGAATTATTTTCTCCTTCCTTTTGGAAAATAAGTGGGATGAGCAAAATGTGATCAATGATTTTTTTTTTTAAGTAAGCCACACACAGATCTGTGTGTACCTTTTCCCAGAAGACAAATTATACATATTTCAATGCAGAGAGAAAATGAAATGTTTAGGAAATACCTAGGAGATGTGTTGCTTTTTCCTTATTTAAGGTACTTTAAAGAGATCCTGCCCATTAAGTTGGCCTCAAATGAACTGGCAGAATTATGACTGGATGTGGCCATGGGAGTAAACGGCAAGTGTCAGGGGACCTCCCTACTTGGTATTACTCTTGGAGTTTGTGTTGCAAGCAAAAGCATCTCTGTCTATCCTTCTTTCTGGACAGGCAAATACTCTTATCTTGGTAGAGGAGAACTGAAGTTAGCATTCTTTTAGGTAGAGGTAAAAAGAACAGTAGAGAAACCCTTTGACTCATCTCTTGGTATCCTGAAATTCTCACCTCAGCGCTTGCTATAAAGTGCGGTTTTTCTGAGTATTGTCCCTGACCAGCAGCATCAGCAACACCTGAAATTTTGAGACAATTGTTCTCAGCCCACCCCTGACCTACTAAATCAAGAAGTCTGGGGGAAGGGCCCAGTAATCTGTGTTTTAACAAGTTCTCACGGAGATCCTGGTGTATGCAAATGTTTCAGAATTGCTGGTGTAACAAGAAAGACCCAGCCTAGAGGGGGTGGGCCGTAGGGAAGGAGCCCATAGAGAGCAGAGAAACAGACAGAAAAGGGTTGTTATCAGTATTGAGACTCCGAGAGGTGGGAGCTTGGAAGGGTCCAGGCTCATGAGAGGACACACTGGCTTTGGCAGGGAGAGACATTACCATCTCTGCAAAAGGAGATTTGGGGCCAAATATTTTTTACAGTTTAGAGGAGGAAAGTTAAGGACCTCATACTTGACCACTCTATGTTCTTGGAGAAACAGGTGAGCCGATGGGAATGGAGTGGCGTTGGAGGCTTGTATAGACTTTTAAAAAGCAGTAATATCAACAATCAGCCTGGTTCCATGTCACTAAACCTTAGGGAAATGCAAATTAAAACCATAGAGAGATACCGCTTCTCACCTATCTGAACGGCTAAAATAAACAAAACAGAAGAGCTCTAGCAAATGCTGTAGCAAGGATATAGAGCAACACTAACACATGGATATTTGGAACGCAAAATAGTACAGCCACTTTGGGAAACAATTTAACAGTTTCATTTAAAGTTAAACATGTATTTACAATACAACCTACCAGTTCTACCCCCAGGTATTTACCTGAGTGAAATGAAAACCTAGGTTCAAACATGTAAAAACCTGCAAGCAAATGTTTATAGTACTTTATTCATAACAGCCCCAAACTGGAAACAACCCAAGTATCCATCAAATGGGGAATAGATAACCCAACTGTGGTATGCCCAGATAATGGACTATTACTCAGCAAGAGAAAGGAATGGATTATTGATATATTCAACAACACAAACGAATCTCAGTGCTAAATCAAAGAAGCCAGACTCAAAAGGCTATATGCTATGGGATTTTCTTTTATGGCATTAGGGAAAAGGTGAAACTCCTGTGGTGTGAACAGATCAGTGCTAGTCAGTGATGAAATGTTGGGAGGACTTGACGGCAAAGGGGTAACATGGGGGCATTTTATCTTGAGGCGATAAAGTTATTCTATATCATGATGGTCATAGTGGCTGCATAGTTTCATACAGTTGCCAAAATCCATAGAACTGAATATCACCAATAATGAATTTTATTGTATGTTAATAAATAAAAGAAAGAGAAAGAGAAACTCTCTGGAATAGCCCCTCAACTGCTTTGAAGTAGGATTTAACTGTTCAGAGATTATTGCCTTGTCACAGTCCAGTGCAAATGTTTTCTCTCTTAAACATTTTCCAAATCACCTTTTTAATCTCTGTTTTAATCAACTTACTTAGCGATTTTCTTCTCCCCCCACTGAAAATAAATACGTTACATAAGAAAAAGGAATATGCCCAGGGTCTTCATCTTGTTGTTATGCCTGGGACCTGCTTTAGCACCTTACCCCTAGGGCACACCTGAGTGTCAAAAGGCACGAACCGGTGGATATTTTGTCTGTCTTCATTTTATTATGGAAATTCTCAAATATATTCAAAAGAGAAAGAAGGAAGTATAATAAACCTTTATGTTATACAAAAAAAAAAAAAAAAAAGACGTCACACTCCCCACACACCCATAGATTATTTTAAGCAATTCTCAGATACTATGTCATTTCTTCCACTGACATATCAGTCCATATCTCAATTAAGACAAGGCTCCCTTTTATTTAATATGACCACAATGCTATTTTCCCTAAAAATAAACATATTGAAACCTATTCTTAATTTCCTTAATATCTATTATACTTAACACTGTCTAATTGAACTCAGTACTCAAATTTTCTAATTGTCTCACAAGTGTCTTTTTTAAAGTGGATTTGTTTAAATCAGGAGCTAAACAAGGTCCACATGTTGCATTTTGTTGATAAGTTTCTTAAAATGTCTTTAACTCTATACCAGTTTCCCCTGCAGGTAACATGTCTTATGAAATTGCCCACATTCTGAATTTGTGATTTAGGTTCACAGGTGGTGCTACGTATACACCAGGAAGCAATGATGCCTGGCTGTCTCTCCTTGTGATGTTAAGACTGATCTGTACCTTTAGGTGTTCTTAGATCAATATTAATTCATCCATTCTAATGTCCCTTATCAGTTTTTTACCTAATAATTTTAACAGTGAAGATCCATTATTTCTTTAGGGGTTATTAACAGATGATAATTTAATTATATCAGTTTTCCAGAGAAAACTGACCACCTGTCCATGTTCTTATACATGGGAGACCATGTGTTGTGTGCCCATCTTCTGCCCCATGCATCCATCTGTTTGTGAAATGCTTTGAATTATATTTGAGATGTAGGTCTTAGTCTTCATGGTGAAGGGAGCCTGCTTCCCCCTCTCTGCCTGCCTCTCTGCCTACCTGTGACCTCTCTCTGTGTCAAATAAATAAATAAATAATCTTATTAAAAAAAAAAAAAGACCAAAGTTTACTGCTTGTGGACTCACCATTCAATCTGTAATTTCATTAATCTAGAGGGAATTCACGATATTAAATGTTTGTTCTACTCTGACATTTGACACAGGAACTGAAACAGGATATTGAACTAACTTTAACACTTGAAACCACAAATTCTCTGCTAAAAACAATTGTTTTGCTGAAAAACTATTTTTTTTAGCAAGAGGATACCTGAAGAAAGATGTATCTCATCTTCAAGTTAGAAACATCCTAATAAAAAGAAATTGGGGAGAATTTTATAACATGATTACAAAATCAGGACTTGAATTAATATATATACTAAAAGAGAATTCTTGGGACTAACCAAATTCAAAACACTCAGAGCAGGATAAAATGAATTTTCAAAGGAAAAACATTTCCTTGGACATGAGCTCCTGAGCAGAGAGTCAGTGTGGTTCAGAAATACTTGTAAATGGGGCGCCTGGGTGGCTCAGTGGGTTAAAGCCTCTGCCTTTGGCTCAGGTCTGGCAGGGAGCCTGCTTCCCCCTCTCTCTGCCTACTTATGATCGCTCTAAATAAATAAATTCCTTAAAAAAAAAAAAAGAAATACTTGTAAATGATCCTTTTGCAATATAAAGGTGACTTTCATCCTTAAAAGTTTAATTTATTTATCAAAAAAGAGAGCCCAGAAATAGACCCTCAACTCTATGGTCAACTAATCTTCGACAAAGCAGGAAAGAATGTCCAATGGAAAAAAGACAGCCTTTTTAATAAATGGTGCTGGGAAAATTGGACAGCCACATGCAGAAAAATGAAATTGGACCATTTCCTTACACCACACACGAAAATAGACTCCAAATGGATGAAGGACCTCAATGTACGAAAGGAATCCATCAAAATCCTTGAGGAGAACACGGGCAGCAACCTCTTCGACCTCTGCCGCAGCAACATCTTCCTAGGAACAACGCAAAAGGCAAGGGAAGCAAGGGAAAAAATGAACTACTGGGATTTCATCAAGATCAAAAGCTTTTGCACAGCAAAGGAAACAGTTAACAAAATCAAAAGACAACTGACAGAATGGGAGAAGATATTTGCAAACGACATATCAGATAAAGGACTAGTGTCCAGAATCTATAAAGAACTTAGCAAACTCAACACCCAAAGAACAAATAATCCAATCAAGAAATGGGGCAGAAGACATGAACAGACATTTCTGCAAAGAAGACATCCAGATGGCGAACAGACACATGAAAAAGTGCTCCATATCACTCGGCATCAGGGAAATACAAATCAAAACCACAATGAGATATCACCTCACACCAGTCAGAATGGCTAAAATCAACAAGTCAGGAAATGACAGATGCTGGCGAGGATGCGGAGAAAGGGGAACCCTCCTACACTGTTGGTGGGAATGCAAGCTGGTGCAGCCACTCTGGAAAACAGCATGGAGGTTCCTCAAAATGTTGAAAATAGAACTGCCCTATGACCCAGCAATTGCACTATTGGGTATTTACCCTAAAGATACAAATGTAGTGATCCAAAGGGACACATGCACCCGAATGTTTATAGCAGCAATGTCCACAATAGCCAAACTATGGAAAGAACCTAGATGTCCATCAACAGATGAATGGATCAAGAAGATGTGGTATATATACACAATGGAATACTATGCAGCCATCAAAAGAAATGAAATCTTGCCATTTGCGACAACATGGATGGAACTAGAGCGTATCATGCTTAGCGAAATAAGTCAAGCAGAGAAAGACAACTATCATATGATCTCCCTGATATGAGGAAGTGGTGATGCAACATGGAGGCTTAAGTGGGTAGAAGAAGAATAAATAAAACAAGATGGGATTGGGAGGGAGACAAACCATAAGTGACTCTTAATCTCACAAAACAAACTGAGGGTTGCCGGGGGGAGGGGGTTTGGGAGAAGGGGGTGGGATTATGGACATTGGGGAGGGTATGTGATTTGGTGAGTGCTGTGAAGTGTGTAAACCTGGTGATTCACAGACCTGTACCCCTGGGGATAAAAATATATGTTTATAAAAAATAAAAAATTAAAAAAAAAAAAAAAAAAAAACATTTGGGAATTCCAAGGTCAAATAAAAATTACTGGAAATGTCCAAAATTAATAATTTTAAGTTTCTTGTAAGAAGAGAGTTGTTTTTTGTTAAGTACCAAATATTTCTCTTAAGACATGAACATCGTGAAATTTACAAAAATAGAAAGTTTAATAAAGGACAACACTATATCAAATATGTTCATAAAAGGAAAATATTATGTAAAGCTGGGCTCTCCCTGGCTAGAGGATATAAATTCAGAGCTAGACCAGTAAGCATCTTGAGTACCCTTCAGAGAAGCATCATGGCTATGAGCCAATTAGACTGAAATGAACCAAACAGTAAAAGAAAGAGTAGAAAAAGCAGCCAGAGAATAAGAGAGAAGAGCTGAGCACAGCCATTTTTCATGTATTTGCTGATTACTTCCCAGGTTTTTCCTAACTGCATATTTTTAAGCCAGTCCATTATATAATATCATTCCTGTCTTCCTATACCGTTAGATTTATACTGATGTCTTGATTTCTCTCTGGAAACTAAGACCTAAATTTAGGCATAGAAAGTTAATTTGTTTCTCAGAGACTTCCATCCTCTTGAACAAACAGCAAAGAAATATAAACCCCATTTTAGCAAGACAAAACACACAGCAGGTTTGAATTACAGTTTTGGTACAGACTAAGGGAGTTAGGCAAGCAGCTTGATCTTCATGGGGACTTAAAAAACTTGATATTAATATTGTCTATCTTTATGTATGACCAGCCTAGGAGAGATAGCCCATGAGAGTTATTTCAAGTTTTCAGAAAAAAAAATACTAGTTTGATATAAAGTAAAATGGAACTAATATTAGATATGACCCCATTTCTTGGGTAAACCAGCCATGCCTTGTAAATTAGACAATGTGTGCTTTTTAACCAGACCCCTAAAAAAGAGTCCAAAGTGAATTTGTTGGTTTTCTTCTTACAATAGTCAACTTACCATGTTAAGTAATATTAAAAATTACTTTTTTAATTATTTCATTAGTATTTTAAATCTTCTTTGACTTTCTAAGAAATTAAGTAATCTAGCGGTGCCTGGGTGGGTCAGTTGGTTCAGCGTCTGCTTTCAGCTCAGGTCGTGACCCCACAGTCCTGGGATTGAAGTCCAAAACTCTCCCTCTGCGGGCTGCTCTCCCTACTTGTCCACACTCCCTCTATATCAAATTAAAAAAAGAAAAAAAAAAGGAAAGAAAGAAAAAAAAGAAATTAAGTAATCCAAATATCATGATATTAAAAGCAAGGTTCAGGGAGTTTCCTGCTGTCCCCTAGAGGGGAATGTTAGGAGCACCTGTCCTATTCCACTATTGTTCCCTTGTTGGAAGTAGGAACTGCCTACCTCTCTTCTGTTTTTTCTATTGCTTCTGCAGGCTTTTCCATGGCTATGGCTTAGCGTGTCTTCATTCCCATTTTGTTCATGCCTAACAGTGTGCCAGGAAATGAGAGAGTAGGACTATACTACTCCCCTTCCTCCTTCTGGCTAATTAATTCTCTCACCCACACCCCTCATCCCAGGCCCCCCATTCTCTTTCATCTCTCTGAATCTTCTTACCTTTCTCCTTATCCCAAAGCCACATCAACCCTTGTGAGCACCCCTGAGGTAGCTAAAACAGTGGGCCTTGTTATGGGTCTAATGATATTCTCCCAAAATTCATATGTTGAAGACCTAACCCCCAATACTTCAGAATGTGACCTTATTTGGAAATAGGGTCATTGCAGATGTAATTAGTGAAGATGAAGCCATACTGGAGTAAAAGGGGGCCCTAATCCAGTATGACTGGTGTCCATATAAAAAGGGGAAATTCAGATACAGAGCTAGTCATGAACACAGGGAGAAGGTCATGTGAACAGATGGTGGGAGAAGTGACTATCTACAAATCAAGGAATAGGAGGAATATTTGTTCTTTAAGCCATCCAATTCTATGGCAGCCTTAGCAAAAGAATACAGGACACTACAAATCAACATTCTTTAAACATTTACTGATGTTTATTTTAGAGAAGGCAATGTCAGCTCCCATTGAAATGGGTCCCAGTTGTGTTTCCCCTATAATGCACTAGACTTGTGACTTAGTTCTGGTTTAAAGGAGGGATGTTTTATTCCTCATAAAGATCAATACCTCCTAGAGTCAACTCAGCTTCCCAGCTTCTAATTCAGCTCTTCTAATCCCAGATGTCCTGCTTCAGGGTTTTGCCAACCCAAGAGCCTGTTGAACTCAGATTAATTTACAGAGTATCTGCTTTTGATCTGATTTAGAGGTGAATCCTGTTTTAATGTGTTTTGTAGAATTATGGTTCTCATAATTCTACAAAAGAATTATTAATAGCTCAGTTTTTCTTTTAGTTTTTTTTTAGTTTAGTTTTGTTTGTTTGTTTGGTTTTGGTTTTTTTTTTTTTTTTTAATTAGATCGAGAGTGTGCACAAGTAGGGAGAGCAGCCGGCAGAGGGAGAGTCATGGGGCTCAATCCTAGGACCATGAGATCATGACCTGAGCTGAAGGCAGATGCTTAACCCACTGAGCCATTAATAGAATATCTCGTAATTCTACCCATTAGCACCTGGGTATCGAAGTAATCTTTGGATAAAGGCACCAGTGTTGGGTCCCAGGCCCTGAGTTTTAAGTCAGTGAATGTGGAATAGAGCCAGGCTTTGGTGTTTATTTAAAAGCCCCCTATCCTTTCAAGGTCATAATGCATAGCCAGAATTGGCAACAGCTGGAGAATCAAATATGTAGCTCTTTGTCTTTTCTTACCTGGTCTAAATTAAAGAGTAAATCGAGGCATGAAGGAGACTATACTGTCCTTGTTTCATCTCATACTACATTTCCTTTGTTATTAAGACAAAAAGGAAGTGCAATGCTTAACATATCTCAAAAGGCCTATGTGTCCCCCCACTCCCAACCAAAGAGAGAAATAATGAGATTATTGTTGAACAGAGAGTGAGGAAAAAAAGAAAAACATGTCAAAGGTAAGAAACAGGTATGGGTAGTGGGAAAGGGAAATAAGATGGTAGGACAGTGAGAAACATCAGGGGTAGCAGGGAGTCAGCTAGGACCAAGACATGTCACCACATAGTAATCCCAAGCCCTGGATGGATTCTTAACTTTTTTTTTTTTTTAAAAACATATATTTTTATCCCCAGGGGTACAGGTCTGTGAATCACCAGGTTTACATTCTACCATTGGGAACATCATTCTTGCCCGAGTAGGAGAGGATGAGGCCATGAGGAGAACCAGCGGTTGGTTGGTGGGGATGGTCCTGGTGGCAGCATTTTTTAGTGTACCTATCTGTCCCAACATTACATTCTTTGAATCTAATTTTGGTCAAGAAAAGTAAACCACAGATACTGTGTGGTTCACATGTGGATGGATGAGGAAGGGTGGGAAGAGGCACGATATATAACAGGATACAGTGGAGATAAGGTAGTTCTTACGGAGATCTGTGGTTAAAACGATAATCTTACTTTTTAGTTTAGTTAAACTTTTAATCTAGGGGTAATTATAGATTGAAATGCAGTTGTAAGAAATAACAGAGTGATTTTCCGTACCTTTTGCCCAACTTCCCCATTGGTAGTATTTCCAAACTTATAGCTTATTAGCACAACCAGGATATTGACATTGATAGAGTCAAGATGTAGAACAGTTCCATCCACCACAGGGATTGCTCATATGGCTCTTCTGTAACCACCCCCACTTTCCTCCCACGTCTTCCTCTTCCTCAGTTCCTGACAACCACTGACTTATTTTCCCTTTCTTAGTTTCATCATTCTAAGAATGTATTATATTATAAATGGAATCATGTATT
Source organism: Mustela putorius furo (assembly GCF_011764305.1). Classification (NCBI taxonomy): domain Eukaryota; kingdom Metazoa; phylum Chordata; class Mammalia; order Carnivora; family Mustelidae; genus Mustela; species Mustela putorius. Next base: position 7,107,254 of record NW_025421290.1, on the reverse strand, counting down.
TATAGACATGAGAAAAGCCTTTTGATATTGACTTTTTTCACTCAGTATCATTCTTGATAGGTTCATTAAGGTTGTTGAATGTAACAATCAGTCATTCCTTTTTATTGTTGAATATAATATTGCACAGTATGGAAGTAGTGTAGTTTAATAATTGACCCACTGAGGGACAGCTGTGTTGTTTCCATTTTTTTTTTTTTTTTTTAGCAATTATGAGTAAAGCAACTATCAACATTTACATACTGATTTTTGTGTGAATTAAATCTTCATTTCTCTGGGATAAATGGCTAAGAGTGCAATTGCTGGGTATGAGAGTTGCATGTTTATTTTTTAAAGAAACTGTCAAACTGTTTTCTAAAGTAGTTGTATCATTTTGCATTCCTATCAGCAATAAACATATGATTTTGGTTTTTCTACATTGTCTCTAACATTTGGTATTTTCTTTCTTTTTTTTAGTTTAGCCATTTTGATAGGTTTTAGTGATATCTCCTTGTGGTTTTAAAAATTTGCATTCTTCTTATGGCTAATAGTCTTTTCATGGACTTACTTTCCATCTATATTATCTTCTTTGGTGAAATATCTTTTGTCCATGGGTTGCTTTTTTACTGTTAAGTTTTGAGAATTCTTTATATATTCTAGATACTAGTCCTTTATCAGATATATGGCTTGCAAATATTTTTTTCCTATTATGTAGCTTGTCTTTTCATCCTCTTAGCAGAACTTTTATGGAGAGAAAGTTTTTAATATTGGTGAAATTCAGTTTATCAATTTTTTTCTTTTCTGGATCTCAATTTTGATTTCAAGTTTAAGAACTCTTCACCTAAAATGAATCATGGAACACTACATCAAAAACTAATGATGTAGTATGGTGACTAACATTACATAATTTAAAAAAAAGATAAATAAAAAATTAACTAATTAAAAAAAGAGAAATCTTTGCCTACCCCTGAATCTGAAGATTTTTCTCCTCTCTTTTTCCTAGAAGTTTTATAGTTTCATGTTAACATTTAAATCCATGACCCATTTTGAGTTAATTTTTTTTTTTGTAAGGTGTAAGTTAAGCATTGGTTATTTTTTGCCTATGGATGTATAATCACTTTGGTCACCATTTGTTGAAAAAGCTATCTTTGTTTCATTGAATTTTTTTTATCTTTATCAAAAATCACTTCAGCATATTTATGTGGGTTTATATTTTGGTTTTCTGCTCTGTTCTGTTGATCTATGTATTCATTTCACCCCAAATGCTATACAACTTTTATTATTGTAACAACATACTAAATCTTGAAGTCAGATAGACTGATTCTTCTCAATTTATTCTACCTTTTTGAAGTTATTTTAGTTATTCTAGTGGTTTTCTTTTCCATATAAATTTTAAATAATATTGCCTTTATCTATAAAAATCTCATTGCAATTTGAAAGTGAATATATATATTTTTTGATCAATTTTTTTGTTAACATATAATGTATTGTTTCAGGGGTACAGATCTGTGATTCATCAGTCTTACACAATTTCACAGCACTCACCATAGCACATACCCTCCCCAATGTCCACGACCCAACCCACTCCATCCCTCCCACCCCCCTCCACTCCAGCAACCCTCAGTTTGTCTCCTGAGATCAAGAGTCTCTTATGGTTTGTCTCCCTCTTTGGTTACATCTTGTTTCATTTTTTTCCTCCCTTACCCTATGATCCTCTGTCTTGTTTATCATATTCCTCATATCAATGAGATCTTATGATAATTATCTTTATCTGATTGACTTATTTCACTTAGCATAATACCCTCTAGTTCCATCCACATCATTGCCAATGGCAAAATTTCATTTTTTGATGGCTGCATAGCATATATCTTTATACACACACACACACACACACACACACACACACCCCACATCTTCTTTATATATTCATCTGTTGATGGACATCTAGGCTCTTCCATAGTTTGGGTATTATGGACATTGCTGCTATAAATATTGGGGTACACGTGCCCCTTCAGATCACTACATTTAGGGTAAATACCCAGTAGTGCGGATTCTGGGTCATAGGGTAGCTCTATTTTCAACTTTTTGAGGAACCACCATACTATTCTCCAGAGTGGCTGCACCAGCTTGCATTCCCACCAAAAGAATAGGAGGGTTCCCCTTTCTCTGCATCCTTGCCAATACCTGTCATATCCTAACTGGTTAATTTTAGCCATTCTGACTGGTGTGAGGTAGTATCTCACTGTGGTTTTGATTTGTATTTCCCTGAAGCTGAGTGATGTTGAGCATTTTTTCATGTGTCTCTTGGCCATCTGGATGTCTTCTTTGCAGAAATGCTTGTTCATGTCTTCTGCCCATTTCTTGATTAGATGATTTGTTCTTTGGGTGTTGAGTTTGATAAGTTCTTTAGAGATTTTGGATACTAGCCCTTTATCTAATATATTATTTGCAAATATCTTCTCCCATTCTGTCAGTTGTCTTTTGGTTTTGTTGACTGTTTCCTTTGCTGTGCAAAAGCTTTTGATCTTGTTGAAATCCCGATAGTTCATTTTGTCCTTGCTTTCCATGCCTTTGGTGATGTTTCTAGGAAGAAGCTGCTAAAACTGAGGTTGAAGAGGTTGCTGCCTTTGTTATCCTCAAGTATTTTTATGGATTCATGTCTCACATTAAGATCTTTCATCCATTTGAGTCTATATTTGTGTGTGTAAGGAAATGGTCCAGTTTCATGTGTTGGGAGAGTTTTGATTATTGCTTCAATGTCCTTACTGGTTATGGGTTTGTTTGGGTTTTCTATTTCTTCCTGGTTCAGTTTTGGTAGTTTATACATCTCTAGGAATGCATCCATTTTTTCCAGATTATCAAATTTGCTGGCATATTGTTGCTCATAATATGTTCTTATAATTGTTTGTATTTCCTTGGTACTGGCTGTGATCTCTCCTCTTTGATTCATGTTTTTATTAATTTGGGTCCTTCCTCTTTTCTTTTTGATAAGTCTGGCCAGAGAGTTATCAATCTTATTAATTTTTTCAAAGAACCAATCCTAGATTCATTGATCAGCTCTACTGTTTTTTTGGCTTCTATTTCATTGGTTTTCTGCTCTGATCTTTATTATTTCTCGTCTCCTGTTGAAGTTAGGCTTTATTTGCTGTTCTTTCTCTAGTTCTTTTAGGCCCTTGAGACCTTTGTTGTTTTTTCAGAAAGGCTTGTATTGCTATATACTTTCCTCTCAGGACCGCCTTTGCTGTGTCCCAAAGATTTTGAACAGTTGTGTTCTCATTTTCATTTGTTTCCATGAAGTTTTTAAATTCTTCTTTAATTTCATGGTTGACCCATTCGTTCTTTAATAGGATGCTCTTTAGCCTCCATGTATTTGAGTTCTTTCCAACTTTCCTCTTGTGGTTGAGTTCGAGTTTCAATGCATTATGGTCTGAAATATACAGGGAATGGTCCCAATCTTTTGGTACTGGTTGAGACCTGATTTGTGACCCAGGATGTCATCTATCCTGCAGAATGTTCCATTTGCACTAGAGAAAAAATGTGTATTCTGTTGCTTTGGATGGAATGTTCTGAATATATCTGTGATGTCCGTCTGGTCCAGTGTGTCATTTAAAGCCTTTATTTCCGGGCGCCTGGGTGGCTCAGTGGGTTAAAGCCTTTATTTCCTTGTTGATCTTTTGCTTAGATGATCTGTCCATTTTAGTAAGGGGAGGTGTTAAAGCCCCCTACTATTATTGCATTATTGTCAATGTATTTCTTTGTTTTTGTTATTAATTGGTTTATATAATTGGCTGCTCCCATGTTAGGGGCATAGATATTTAAAATTGTTAGGTCTTCTTGTTGGGCAGACTCTTTATGATGTTATGTCCTTCATCATCTCTAACTATAGTCTTTGGTTTAAAATCTAATTTGTTTGATATTAGGATTGCCACTCCAGCTTTCTTTTCATTTCCATTAACATGGTAAATTGTTTTCCACCCCTTACTTTAAATTTGGAGGTGTCTTTGGGTCTAAATTAGTCTCTTGCAGATAGTATATTGATGGGTCTTATTTTTTACCCATTCTGATACCCTATGTCTTTTGATTGGGGCATTTAAGCTCATTTACATTCAGGGTAACTATTGAAAGATATGAATTAAGTGCCATTGTATTGCCTGTAAGATAACTGTTACTGTATATTGTCTCTGTTCCTTTCTGGTCTATGTTACTTTTAGGCTCTCTCTTTGCTTAGAGGACCCGTTTCAATATTTCCTGTAGGGCTAGTTTGGTGTTTGCAAAGTTTTAAAATTTCTGTTGATCCTGAAAGCTTTTTAACTCATCTTCTATTTTCAGTAGCTGGATATAGTTTTCTTGGCTGCATATTTTTCTCATTTAGTGTTCTGAATATATCATGCCTGGCCTTTCTGATCTACCAGGTCTCTGTGGTTGGGTGTGTTGCCAACTAATATTTCTGTGTGGTGCATAAACAATGGATCTTGGAACACTGAAAAAATAAAATAAAAAATTTTTAAAAAAGCTTTAAATGACACACTGGACCAAATGAACATCATAGATATATTCAGGACATTCCATCCCAAAGCAACAGAACACACATTCTTCTCTAGTGCACATGGAACATTCTCCGGAATAGATCACATCCTGCGTCAAAAATCAGGTCTCAACTGGTACCAAAAGATTGGGATGATCCCCGCATATTTTCAGACCACAGTGCTTCAAAACTAGAACCCAGTCACAAGAAGAAAGTTGGAAAGAACACAAATACATGGAGGCTAAAGAGCATCCTACTAAAGAATGAGTGGATCAAACAGGAAATTAAAGAAGAATTTTAAAAATTCATGGAAACAACTGAAAATGAGAACACAACTATTCAAAATCTTTGGTATGCAGCAAACGCTGTCCTGAGAGGAAAGTATATAACAATACAAGCCTTTCTCAAGAAACAAGAAATGTCTCAAATATACAACCTGACTCTAAACCTAAAGGAGCTGGAGAAAGAACAGCAAATAAAGCCTAAACCCAACAGGAGACAAGAAATAATAAAGATCAGAGCAGAAACCAATGAAATAGAAACCAAAAGAACAGTAGAACAGATCAATAAAACTAGGAGCTGGTTCTCTGAAAGTATTTTTTTATTCTTAAAGATTTTGTTTATTTATTTGACAGAGATCACAAGTAGGCAGAGAGGCAGGCAGAGAGAGAGGGGGAAGCAGCCTCCCTGCTGAGCAGAGAGCCCGATGCAGAGCTTGATGCCAGGACCCTGAGATCATGACCTGAGCTAAAGGCAGAGGTTTAACCCACTGAGCCACCCAGGTGCTCCTCTTTGAAAGTATTAATAAGATTGATAAACCCCTGGCCAGATTTATCAAAAAGAAAAGAGAAAGGACCCAAATTAACAAAATCATGAAGGAAAGAGGAAAGATCACAACCAACACCAAAGAAATACAAACAATTATAAGAACATATTATGAACAACTATATGTCAGCAAATTTGACAATCTGGAAGAAATGGATGTATTTCTAGAGATGTATAAACTACTAAAACTGAACCAGGAAGAAATAGAAAACCTGAACAGACCCATAACCAGTAAGGAAATTGAAGCAGTAATCAAAAATCTCCCAACAAAAAAGAATCCAGAGCCAGATGGCTTCCCAGAGGGAATTCTACCAAACATTTAAAGAAGAATAAATACCTATTCTCCTGAAACCCTTCCAAAAAATAGAAATGGAAGGAAAACTTCCAAACTCATTTTATGAGGCCAGCATTACCTTGACCCCCAAACCAGACAAAAATCCCATCAAAAAGGAGGATTACAAACCAACATCCCTGATGAACATAGATGCAAATATTCTCACCAAAAAAGTATGTTTATAATTGCCATTCTGAACTCCAGTTCTGACATCTTACTAATGTCCGTATTGATTAGGTCCCTAGCAGTTGGTACTGCCTCTTGTTCTTTTTTGAGGTGAGTTTTCTGCCTTGTCATTTTGTCAAGAGAAGAATAGATGAATGAGAGAACAAAATGCTAAAATGGTAACAACAACCTCAGAAAGTGCAAACTAAACAAATCAGAAGTGACCCAAAACCGGGAGGAAAAGAAAGGAAAAAATATACATATGATCAAGCTGATGAATAGAACAGTGCTACACACTTTATTTTGGGTGTATTTTGGTCTGTTAGGAGAAACTGCCTCCCAAAACTTTAAAGTAATAAAAACTTATATATATCCAAAAATAAGGGTAAATATAATGAAAGGATGGAATATGACTGTAAAGATGAAAATTTTTAAAGATTTTAAAAAAGGAATTGATAAGATAAGAAGTTGGTTGAAAAAGGAAAGAAAAAAATTTTTTTTGGAAAAGGAGAGAATGTGATCAGGCTGGAATACTAGAACAAAGGCATACACTAGATTTATAGTATATTTTGGTGTGTTAGAAGAAACTGTATCCCAAAGTTTTAAAGAAAGAAACACACACACACACACACATATATATATGCACACACATATATATATGTGTATATATATACACACAAAAAAAATAAGGTTAAATACAATGAAGGGATAGAATATGACTATACAAATAAAAACTAAAAAAGATTTTTAAAAAGGCATTGATAAGATGTCAGTTAAAATAGGAAAGAGGAAAAAATTTTAAAAACATAAAAGGAAAAAAAATAAAGAACATTTAAAATTTAACTTTGAAAGACAAAAGAATCATGGGGAAAAAAGACATGAATTCTATATGTTGCATTCCCTTAGCTCTGGAGTTCCATGGTTCTCAATGATCTGTAAACTAGTTCTTGACTGGATGGTCTTGCTGATCTTCTGGGGGAGAGGCCTGTTGCAGTGATTCTCAAATGTTTTTGCCTGAGGTGGAACTACACTGCCCTTGCCAGGGGCCAGGCTAAGTAACCTGCTCAGGTTTGCTCTCAGTAGCTTTTTTTCCCTGAAAGGTTTCCATACAGCTTTGGAGGACAAAAATGAAAATGGCGGCCTCCCACTCTCTACTACTAGAGGAGCCGAGAGGTCACGGCCCTTCCACTTCAGTGAGCCCTCAGAGAAAAGCAGTCAATCACTCCTGTCCCTGGGTTTTTGTCTGTGCTCCGTGCTCATCTGGCCTGTGACTGAGTGTTTCTATCTCTGGTGCATGGCCCAGTTTGGACTCTCCAAACCCAGCAGATTCCTGCAGCATGGTCCCAGGGCGCTCCTCCCAGGGGAGGAAGGGAGATGGTCTCACAGGATCTGTTACTTGTGGGGTCCCTGCTCAAAGAGTAGTGGTCTGACTGTGCCTCAGATCATGGTTTGTGGCAAGCCCGAGCTGAGACCCCACTCCTCAGCCCCATCCCTGAAGCTGGCTTCCCTGCTCCAATACCTGGGAGCTCAGCCCCACTCGGGCAGTTCTGGTGTTTCTGTGAACCCGAGATCCTGAGACCACACTGACCCAGAGAGGATTCCTCCCCCTTCTTAGCCACTGGAGCCATGTCTCTCAATGGAGCAGACTTCTAAAAGTTCTGATTTTGTGCTCCAGGGCTCTATCACTTGCCAGGAACTGGCTGACAGAGGCTCCCTATCCCCTGGCAGTCTATCTTCCAAAATATCACCTCGGATTCACTTCTCTGCACGTCCTACCTTCAATAAAGTGGTCACTTTTCTCTTCATAGAATTGCTGTTACAGGGATGCCTGGGTGGCTCAGTTCGTTATGCCACTGCCTTCGGCTCAGGTCATGATCACAGGGCACTGGGATCGAGTCCCACATTGGGCTCCTTGCTCGTCAGGGAGCCTGCTTCTCTCCCCGCCTCTGCCTGCCACTCTGCCTGCTTGTGCACACTCTCACTCTCTCTCTCTTTCTCTGACAAATAAATAAATAAATAAAATCTTTTTAAAAAAAGGAATTGCTGTTATTCTTTTCTTTGATCTACTGTTGAGTTTCTAGGTGTTCAGAATGTTTTGATATCTAACTGAATTCCTGGGACCAGAAGAAATTTAGATCTCCTATTCCTCTGTCATCTTGCTCCTGTCCCTTGATAGGGATTATATTAAACCTCATCAATTTGGGAGAACTGACATCTTTGTTAGAGTGAGTCTTCCAATCTGTAAACTCAGTATGTCTCTTCATTTATTTAGATCTCCCTTGATTTCTTTCACCAACATTCTGTAGCTTTCAGCACACAATTCTTGCACATATTTTCTTAGATTTATACTTAAGCATTTTTTTTAACAATTATACAGGTTGGTGTCTATTTGTATATTGCTAGTATATGAACATATCATTGATTTGTATATGTTTATCTTGTAACCTATCACTTCATCAGATTCACTTAATAGTTTTAGGAGTTTTGTTAGTTAGTTAGTTAGTTAGTTTGTTGTAGTCCTTGGGATTTTCTGCATATGTCATCAGCAAATAGGATTTATTTCTTCTTTGTTGTGTATGCATCTCATTTCCTTTTCTTAATGTACAAAATAGAAATTTCAGCATTGTGTTGAATAAGGTTGGTGAGAGTAGGTATCCTTGCTTGGTTTCTGATCTTAGGGGAAAAGCAGTCTCACTAATAAGTATAATGTTAGTTCTAAGTTTTTTTGTAGATGCTTATTTGCAGGTTGAGGAATTTCTCCTCTACTCCTATTTTTCTGAGGGTTTTTTCTGAATATCACAAAACACAAATGAGTTTTAGATTTATCAGGTGATTTTTTTCTGTATCACTTAATATGGTATATTTAATATAGTAGATTTTACTGTATCATTTAATATGGTGGTATTCATACATTGAACCAGGTTGCATTCCTGGAAGAAGACCCACTTAGTCATGGTGTAAGTTATCTGTATATGGCTAAATTCTGTTTATTAATATTTTTTAAATGTTTTTGCATCTATAATCATGAAGGATAACAGTCTCCAACTTCACTTCTGGGGGTGTCCTTCTTTCTAGGATAGAGGTGGGCCATGAGGAGCGTCAATGGTTGGTTAGTGATTATGGTCTTGGTGGTAGCTCGCTCTTTCTTTCTTTCTTTCTTCCATCCTTTCCTTTCCTTTCTTTTTTTTTTTAAGATTTTATTTATTTATTTGACAGAGAAAGATCACAAGTAGGCAGAGAGGCAGGCAGAGAGAGAGAGGAGGAAGCAGGCTTCCAGCTGAGCAGAGAGACCGATGCGGGGCTCGATCCCAGGACCCTGGGATCATGACCTGAGCCGAAGGCAGCGGCTTAACCCACTGAGCCACCCAGGCACCCTTTCTTTCCTTTCCTTTCCTTTCTTCCTCCTTCCTCCCTCCCTTCCACCCTCCTTTCCTCTCCATCTTTCTTCCTTCCTTCCTTCTTTTCTTCTCATTCCCCCATTAAAATCTATTTTTGGTTGGAAAAGATAAACCACAGACACTGTGAGGTGTGCATGGGTGGGGGTTGTTAGGTGAGTGGGGAAGTGGAGGGTGGGGGGCAATGTGATGTATCTCATGATGAGGTGGAGATAAGGTAAGATCTGACCAAGACCTGGGGTTAAAATTATGCTTCAAACAGACTCCCTCCACCACCCCAAATACTATCAGCACTGTTGCCACACTGACACGGATACACACACACATACATGCATGCACACACACCACACTCAGGTTTCACCAGGAAATGGAAAAATGGAAAAATATATTGGCAGTACAAGTTAAGTGTTCTATTTGTTTCTCTTTCTTAAGCCTCCACAAAAATAACCTATGACTCTAAGATTCTGAGAACTCCCCAGTTTAGACTAAGAAGAAGGAATTCAAAGCTCCCTGTTCCACTGCTCAGGGAATAAAGCTCTGATGACTCTTGGAACTTAACTGAAGCTTTCAAAAAACAAAAACTTTAAAGTTATTTACACTCATAATTTTGATGAGTATGATGACCCTCTGGATAAACCACTTCCTCTATTGGTTCTATTAATCTGATTGGCAAGGTAAATGTTCTCTTGTCATTTTTTGTGTGTTCTACCTAATGTTGTACATATCATTTTGGGACCAGTTAGAATGTCCATTGTCTTTATATCTAGGTGTGAACATGAGTTAATGTTTTAAAAATTCTATGTAAAACAGACTCAGAATAACTTTAATAATACAATAGTGTTTCTTGTAGGTCTTCTCTAGTATATATTGCCAAGTAAAAAAATAAAGAATGAAGTTAATTTTATGTAAAAGTCAATTCACACCACAAAATCCTGAGGTATGAGCTGAATGAGACAGCATAGTCAAGTTCATTGTTTTTGTGTTGAAAATGAAATTACAATATCATTTTGTCCTATTGAAGTCCACTTTGATAACCTTAAAAATTAGCCTCTAAAATGTATTAAATGACTAACAAAGGTTTACTTAAATTCTCATTTTTGTGTTATGTTTGATTAATAAACACCAAACAACCCGCCAACCCAGCCTAACCCTGAATATGTGTAAAGAAAGTTAAGCAGATTTGGGACATAGTGGTGCAACCTCTCAGCAGGGGCTAATCTTCTGTTAGCTTTCTCAGGACTATTTAATTTACCTCTTTTTCCCATGTGGGGCATGGACAAACTGACCAGATTTTATGGGGCCTTTTTTCTTTCTTCCTTTCTTCTCTTTTCTTTACTTTCCCTTCCCTTCCCTTTCTCCTCCTCCTCCTCCTTCTTCTTTTACTCACATCTTGTATTTTATTTCTTATCATTAATGGCTAATGAAAAGAAAAAAGTGAGTGTACCACCCTACTATTTTAAGACCACAAACTATAACTTACATGCTAACCCATTCCATAAAACAGGGAACCTTCCTCTAAAGCAATAATGGGCATTTATTTAAGTTTCTATGAAACCTTCCTTTAAGATAAAATGTAGAAAGCATACAAAATTGGGGAGAGCCTTGAAAGTTACCTGGGAGACCTGAAGCTTTAGCTTTCTTAGGGTCACAGCAAATCTGTTACTCTGGTACATGAAAAATGGATCATGTGTTCCAGATGGTGTCTTACAAATTTCCTGATATGAGCTATGTTTCTGCCAGATAGTCATTGAATGTTGCTTGCATCATTAGGTACGTATCTCCAACTCTTTCTTTTTCTCTCAGCTACTTTTGAGTTTGGTGTAGTTGATCCTTTAAAATCAACCAAAAATCCACCAAGAGCTTTTATATTCTAGCATTTTGCTGAAAAATATCTTTAGCCAAATAGATTCTTTCTTATTGTCTGCGTTTTTATGTCATCTGTAATCTTAAGTGACTCATCAGCTGTCACATCTGGTGGGCTGCAGGACTGGTAACAGAGTCATCATCTTCCAGCCTTGAAGTAGCTGGGAATTTTTTTCTGGAGTCTGCGAGGACTTTAGCCCATATACATTACTGTTGTTGTTCATTTCTGAGCCTAGTAAAAATTCCTAACTGCTCTGATGACAGACCTGGCTTTCTCTCTTTGAGCAAATTGCTTGATTTCTTTGAGCTCAATTTCTTCACCCCCTAAAATGACCATAATAACAGGCCCTGCTGAAAGGGCTGCTATAAGAATTAAGGGCAGTCATATACAAGCTGGCCCTTAGGAAGGGAAGCATGTTTGTTTGAATAATCGTTCCCTAAAATGTGTATGAAAGACATTGGGGGTTTCCAATGTTTACATTAACAGTACTAAATCTAATGCTCTGGACGACGAAATGCCAAATTTTTTCTTGGTCATCTAGGTCCACTAAGGTGAATTTCAGCTGCTCAGAACACTTCCTGTTTTCATATTCCTTCAGCCAATGATATCCCAGACCATAATTCTAACGAACGCTTTTCTCAGGAAGCTTGGTTTTTGCATTACACATAGTTTCTCCAGAATTATGAAAAATCTACCAAGATTGCTTAATGTGTGGGATCTAATATTTTACCCTGGAAAGGAATGATGTCAGCCTGGCTTCTAAAGGTCAAGATTAATGTATTCCTTAAGCAAATGTGTATTGCATGCCTGTTGTATGTGAAGCACTGTTTCAGACACTGGGGATACAAGGGCGAATGGCATCAACAAGCTCCTGCTTTCATGAGCTAAGAATCTAGTGGAGATGGCAGAAAAAAAGAGAGAGAGAAGGAAGGACAGGAAGGAAAAGGGAGAAAGAGAGCATAGCTAGAAGAGGAAATGATGGGAGAAAGGACCAAGAATGGGAAGAAGCTTATGTTGGAGGCCAGTGGGGCTCGAGAGGAGGAGGCAACTGCAGGGTGGTCAGAGAGGCAGGTGAGGCAGTGTCACTTAGGGGCGAGGACCATGTAGGGGCCAGATCGTAGAGAGGACTTAATTCCCAGTCTGACGAAAAGCCACTGGAGAGTGTGATAGAATCTGATATTGATTAGATCATAGCCACCCAAATATTGCCTTATTTATGGTCAACGTTGATTCATAACCATTGTGTCAGGGCACTAGACTGGACAGAAGATGTGGGCACTATCTGAACGTCTCACCTACCATTCTGCATTATTGCTGCCTCCCTCCTGTTTAACCTGAAACTGAGACTGATAGAGGGAAAACACTGCTAACTGGTAAAACAAAACAAAACTGCTCCTGCCTGCATTGCCACACATCTCCACTAAAGAAAAGCTCTAAGGGAGTCTATTCTGAGGGTTGGGGGAAGGGGCATTCCCCCAACATCCCCCACCCAGTGCGTTCACTAGCATGTCAGTCACATAAGCATTTGTTCTTCATTAGGTGAATTAATAGTGTGTTTCAGGACAGGGTACTCATTAATTTATATATTTATTGGGTATCTGATATGTGCCAGGCACCATTCTAAATGCTCTGATGTAGCACTGAACAAAACAGACGAATATCTCTCTCCCTGAATCTTCTAGTGGTATACAAGTATGTCATGACTTTCACATATTCCTGGGTATCCTGGGTTGCAGGGTGGGGGTGGGGTGTGTGTGTGTGTGTGTGTGTGTGTGTGTTTTCTGGGGAGCAGTGTGGGAAGGGAAATAGTGGAAATTAATGGTGAAAAAATTATGACTTTCAGAGAAGATGATAATTGATCCAAAGCAGCAGAAACTATGCTATGCATGGTTTCAACCCTATTTGCCCTGCTTGTGGAATAGAGGAATCTCTAGGGTCTGGAGGTACCATGAAGCCAGCATTCTGGTGGTCTCAAGGACAGCTTTCTCAGCATCAATTAAGATGTCACCTGAAAAGAATCTGAACTCCCTTTTATCAGCCAGAGCTCTTATTTGCAATGCAAGAACCTTTTCTAACTCATTAGAGCAGGAAGAGTATTTACTAAAGGATAGTTCACAGAACATTAGGAAAGCCAGAGAAATAAGCTTGGAGGCTAAAGGCTAAGAGCTAGACCCCCATTCCCCACACGACTCCTCCTACAGAGCACAGTAAACATCAGGGCTCAGGACAAGTTCCAGAGCCAGTCTGCCTTCTGGAAGCTCCTTGTCTCCCCCTATCTTTGCCAGAGTTGAATTAAAAAAAGAAAATTAATGAAAAATAATGCACAATCAAAAAAATTCACAAAGCATAAAAGAATTATTGCAAAGCAAGCTTCCATATAACCACCACCCACGTCAAGAAATAGAACTTTATTAAAGCGTCCTAGAATTTCCTCCTCCTCCCAGTCCCTACCTCTACCCCTATCTCTCCTTATAGGAAGAATAGCTCTTCCTGACATTTTCTTCTGAGTCAAAAATCTTGCATCTGGGGCGCCTGGGTGGCTCAGTGGGTTAAAGCCTCTGCCTTCGGCTCAGGTCATGATCCCAGGGTCCTAGAACCAAACCCCGCATTGGGCTCTCTGCTCAGCAGGGAGCCTGCTTCCCTTCCTCTCTCTCTGCCTACTTGTAATCTCTGTCAAATAAATAAATAAAATCTTTAAAAAATTATGAAAAATCTTTTTTTTTAAAGATTTTATTTATTTATTTGACAGAGAGAGATCACAAGTAGGCCGAGAGGCAGGCAGAGAGAGAGAGGAGGAAGCAGGCTCCCTGCTGAGCAGAGAGCCCGATGTGGGACTCGATCCCAGGACCCTGAGATCATGACCTGAGCTGAAGGCAGAGGCTTAACCCACTGAGCCACCCAGGTGCCCAAAATTATGAAAAATCTTGCATCTGATTGAAGAAGAGGATTCATCTTCTCTGAAAGTCATAATTTTTTCACCATTAATTTCCATATTCATATATTCTAGTCTCAAGAAATCTGGAAAAGTGAGTTTCTGGAATTACCCTAGGGAGAATAGGATTTTAAAAATGGAAATTTCCCCAGTATAGTAAGGGTTTATACAGGTTTTGAACAGCTTCCCAGCATGACAAGTGGTTGGCATCTTCTCTGATGGACAAAGAAACGTCTCAGCCTTGTTGGGTTGAATGAGGTGAAATTTCCATTTTTGTAGGTCAAAAGCAGTCCTTTGGCTCAGCCTAATAGGAAGGACAGGACAGTGTCAGTCCAGGGTCAGAAAACAGAAAATATGAGGGCGATGGAACAAAAAGAGCCAGGAAAGCCGAGGAATACTTCAAGCCGGCATCAGTTAGTAATATGAGGCTTTGCACCCATAATTTACCTCATGTATTACCTCCAGCTCCCCATGCTGCTGTATTAGAAGTGTGCAGAAGTGAGATCAATGGTTCTGTGTGATACAAGCGTGCATTGTTCAGCAGTGAGCACAGCAAGGGAGGAGCACTGTGGGAGATTAAAAGGCACTGGCTGTAAAACCGTTAAGACCAGAAGTTTCACACCTTGGTGGGAACCAGGGGAGAAACTGTCAAAGCAAGGTGAAACTAGCAGTTTTGTTTGAGACCTGACCACAAGGCAGGAGGGTGGGGAGTGCTACATTTTATAACAGTTCTATTTTTTTCTTTCAATAAAGGAATTTTAAAAAGTGAAATTCCACAGAGACAAAGAGAAAGTAGAGCTGCGAGCACATGCCGATGCCAACTGGATGAAAGTTCAAATCCAGTTAGACCTCCAAAGCAAAGGCTACCACCAAATAGCATTGCCATTGATTGAATTTCCAGGGTACCCCCCAAAAATCTGAAGTTTTATGAAATTATAAATATTCTTCCAATTTTATTACAAAAAAGTGTTAGTAATCAAATATTAGAAGTTTGACAGTATTGTGCAGAAACACAATCTGTCAGCACTGCCAACTGTATAGGGTTCCTGAGGTCACTCTCTCGCAATATTAAAGATTGCTGACTTGTAATTAGGTCGGAGGAGTAGCAAGATTTTAGTAGTACTAGTCGTAGTAGTAATAGCAGTGGCAACTACCACTGCTATTACTACTACTACTATTATTATAGGATATTGCCCCATTGTGATGTTATCACTGAGTTATCAAGTCTTTCTTACTCTGTTAAGTAACTGCCTAAAGTAAAATGTTATCTCCTTTGATTCCTGCATGTTAAAACTTGATTGATGGTGACAATGCAATCTCATTGAAGCAAGCCACTTCCTGAGAAACATGCTTAAATATTTTCAGAAACAGACTTAATATCATTGCCCCTATATCCCCTTCCTTCCTTCCTTTCTTGGTTTCTTCCTCCCTCTCCCTCTTTTTTTTCCCCCTTTCTCTTTCTTTTCTGGGGATAGGCAGGCATTTGATGGTTTAGCACTTGAAAAAAAATGTGTCCTTAAATCCTCATCTACAAATGTGGCAATAGGTCAACACAAGAGGCTCTGAAAGGCTAAAAATAGATCTATTTGAATTGCTATCTGTATCTCCGATTGCACTGCCTGCCCTCTAATTGCAGCATTTAACCCTGAATGGAAGTATAGAAGGCTCCTTACAGCAGATATCATATAAAAGACACTTGTCATTTCAAGGCAAAACTGTTTGGTGTCCTTTTTGGCATACACCACGATGCTAACGACTTTCTCTGCAAGCAACTATTGAATTGTGTTCCTGTTAGGCTGCACCGCTCCACCCCACCCCAAATCCTGAGTTATACTCTGCTCTGTTATTTTACAAGGTGCTAATTCTGCATTTTGTTCAGTTCCTTGGACATGTCCTGTAGACTCTGTGATGGATGGGTCCTGATTACTTTTGAACTTTACTTCTAATTTACTTGGCTGCCAAGAGAGTTCTGGGTCTCACATGACTAAAATCACAGCAAATCTGATTGAAGAAACATTTATATAATGGAAACCTAGTGACTTAAAGTGTCAGGTAATTGTCATTGACATTGTGGAACCACAGTATTGAGGCTTTGGGTTTAGGAGATGATGGTCTGTTCATAGCCTTTAGAAAGTAAGAATAGTGCAATGAGGTTACAGACATAGTGGTGAGCAGGAGAGGGCGGGCTCCTCCTGTCACTCTTCATTGGATTCACCTGAAAGAAAGGGAATTAGGAACTTGCCATTCACCCTCTTTATTTAAGATAGAAATAGAAGCTGTTTAGTGTTAAAGGAGCTGTTTGATCAAAGTCAAGTCTTCACACAACCTTTGTATGTAGTATTTCCAGCCCAGCAGGACCCAAATCCAAACTGATGTGCCTAATTTTTCTAGAAGGAACTTTGTACTTAGAATCCATAGCTCAGGCAAGTTGCAAAAAAATCTTCTGTGTTCAAAAACAAAACAAAGTAAAACTCTTTTGTGTTCAACTACTGAAAACGTCGGTACTCAATCATCATTTGGACAAATTCCATTTATAGTTTTGGCCTCTATAGACTCAAAATCATGGAGCGTTGTCTTCTTGAGAAAATTCTGTAGTTTTGAAGATTGATAACAAGAAAAAACATGGTTTTTTTTTTTTGAAAGATTTTATTTATTTATTTGGTAGCCAGAGATCACAAGTAGGCAGAGAGGCAGGCAGAGAAGTGGGGGGATGCGGGATCCCCAACTAACAGAGAGCCCGATGTGGGGCTTGATCCCAGGACCCTGAAACTGTGACCTGAGTCGAGAGCAGAGGCTTAACCCACTGAGCCACCTAAGCACCCCATGTTTTTGTTGTTTATGAGAATTTTTTAAAAATTTATTTATTTGACAGAGAGAGCAACCACAAGTAGGCAGAGAGGCAGTGGGGGCGGTGGGAAGCAGGCTCCCCACTGAGCAGAGAGCCCGATGTAGGGCTTGATCCCAGGACCCTGAGATCATGACCAGAGCCAAAGGCGGAAGCTTAACCCACTGAGCCACCCAGGTGTCCCTGAGAAACAACATGTTTGATTACTAGAAATAATTTCTCCTTTTCTTCACATGCTTTTTACTCTTTATTATGATTGAGTAAAAGATGACTTACGTATGCTGTAGTTCAGAATTTAGTATTTTCTTTCTTGTAAATTTAATTCCTCTAAGTTATTTTGTCTAGTTTTACAAATGTCTCTGCATCCAACAATTCAGCAAAAGATTGGAATTGTAAATAAGTTTCTATTATTCTGCCTTGTATTATTATTTAAATTCTCATATGTATTTGTTGTTTCAAAAGGTTGTATTGAGGTACCTGGGTGCCTGTCGGCTGAGCCTCTGACTCTTGATTTTTGGCTCAGTCATGACCTCAGAGTTGTGAGATCCAGCCACATGTCAGGCTCTGTCCTTGTCATGGAGTCTGCCTGAGATCCTCTCTCTCCCTCTGCCCTCCCACTCATGCACACACTCTTTCTCTCAAAAAAAAATTTTTTTTAATGTTTTAAAAGTATATATTTTTCTTCATAGCATTCTCCAGCTAATAATCTCCTCTTAATATTCATATTAATTTTAATCTATTTCTGTTTATTTTTTGAAAGTTTTTATCTTATACATTAAATAGATAACTTTTGCAACCACTTATTAATTGGTAAAAAGCATTTTGCTTTTGCAGTAATAAATATATACTTTAGTAAACTAAGAATTTCAATCTATAAATTGCATAAGGAGATTTTCTTCCTCAGGACACAGCTAGTTATTTTAAAGTGAATATTCAGATATTAACAAGGTCTTAATGACTCATCTTGCTCACATTACTAATATTGTACACTTCATTTGATATGGTGATAGCTCAATCACCTGATCACTGATCATACCTGGGTTCAGAAATGACAGAAATCATGTTGATATAATTGTTTGGCTTTTCGGCTTTTCAAAGGCCAGGACTAAAACCGAACTCCAATGGTAGATTTTGGTAAATAACAAAGTCAAAGTTCAACTTCAACATACTGCTATAGAGATTTGGAGAATGAAAACCGGTGGGTGCAAGATGGGAATGTGTTGTAGAGAGGTGACTGATACAGCAATGCAGAGGAGCTTGCTGCCTGAATGCCTAGAGAGAATATGAGAGAAACAAGTCAAGTAGCACCCCACCCCCCAGGTTCCTGGAGAGATTCAGAACATGGCTACACCTGCAGTTGTGCAGAAGGTGGTGGGATGGGAGGCTGATGACATCAAGAGAGATCCAAGTATGCATAAGTGATCCAATCCCCTGATTTCGACTTACCCTGTAGTAGAACACGTATTCCTCACCTCCTACCCCTTATACCTCCTGCCGTCTCAAGCACATTGGCCATTTCTTTGCTTTTTGTAGAAGCTGAGAAAGCTACACACCTAGGAATTCTAGATACAGAGGAGTAGAGAAGGAGGGAGCAGATTCTTTTTTAAAAAGGGGAAGAGGGATGCCTGGCTGGTTCAGTTGATAGAACATGTGACTCTTGATCTTGGGATCATGAGTTCAAGCCCCATGTTGGCCATAGATTTTACTTTAAATAAATAAATAATAAGGCAGGGAGTTAAGTCAAAGTCCACACATTAAAGAGAAGGCCTCTCCTCCCTGAGCCCTAACACACCCTGTCAATACCAATAGCCCTCTTTCCTTATCCTGCTTCCTGTGTGTCCCTTAAAGACCAAAGAGAAGTTCTATTTTCTGGAGAAATGATGTTTAGGCACTGACATATAGGGGAACCCCAAATGCAAAAAGCTTGTTTGTCAGCCATCACCTTGCACAAAAAAAGCCCACAACTTCAGGAGTAATTCAGAAAGTGGAAGGAAATTTTTTTTAAAAACCCTAGAAATCTATAATTCATATCTTCAGAGAGATTTAAAAAAAAAAAAAGATATTGCATCCATGAAATAAGAACTAGATGCTATGAGAATAAAAATTAGAAAGTGGGACTATGTTGAATAGTACATCTTCAGTAGATTGGTTGGAAAATAAAGCTGAGGAATTATCCCAGTATATAAAATAATATATTACAGAAATGGACAATTGGAACCAAAAAATACAAAAATAAAAGTTTGATAAGGGAGTTTCAAGATCCAGAGGAAAATAAAGAGCAAAGAAAATGAATGGGAGGACAATTATCCAATAAAGAGTATGAGAATGAAGGAACATGAGTTTCTGGATTGAAATGACCCATAAGATGTCCAAGACACACACACGAGCTCATTAAATACCCACACCAAACTATAATACCATGATATTTAAAAACACCATTGATGAAGAGAAGAGCCTAAAACCTTTTAGAGGTGGAGAAAATGGCTACAAAAAAACACAAAAAATTATATACTAAGGATTGGGAATCAGAATAATATCAACCTTTAAAATACCCACATTGCTAGGGTGTCTGGCTGGCTCAGTCAGAAGAACATGCAACTCAGTCTAAGGGTCATGAGTTCAAGCCCCACACTGGGTGTAGAGATTACTAAAAAATAAAATAAATTTTAAAAATAATAATAAAATACCAGCATTGGCAAATATGCAATAATAGAGCAATTCTTAAAAAATTCAGAGTGAAAACTTATATTTAACTATTAATCAAATGTAAAGGTAAAATAAAGATGTTTTTTATTATACAAAATTCAAAATATCACCTGTCAGTGCTCTTTCTCAGGAAGCTGATGGAAGAAGTGGCGAGGGTGGGAGGAATGGGTTTACAAGATCTAGAATAGCCTCAGCAGTTTCCCAAGGAATTGGGGGTTATACTCTCATAAAGACTGTAACTGGTACATCCAATCCACTATCCTTTAGTCTAGATCATTGCTTTCTGGTAGAAATATAATGTAAGCAATATAATTTAAATTTTCGGGGGGTACATTTTATCTTTTATTTAAAAAAAAAAAGAGATTTCCTTTCCTTTTTTTTAAAGATTTTATTTATTTGAGAGAGAAAGAATGAGAGAGAGAGAGAGCACAAGAAGTGGAGGGTCAAAGGGAGAAGTAGACTCCCTGCTGAGCAGGGAGCCCGATGAGGGACTCAATCCCAGGACCCTGGGATCATGACCTGAGCCAAAGGCAGTCGCTTAACCAACTTAGCCACCCAGGCTCCCCTAGGGGGTACATTTTAAAAAGGATAAAGAAATGTGTGAAATTAATCTTAAATAATATAGTTTATTTAAACCTGCATATTCAAAACATTATCATTTCAACACTAATCAATATTTAACTAATGAGTTATTTTATACTTTTTCATACCAAAGCCTCACAATTTGGTATTCATTTCACACTTAACAGCACACCTCAATTCAGACTAGCCACACTGCCAAGTGTTCCATACCCACATGTAGCAAGTAGCATATTGGACAGTATGTCTTAGGATACTTTATGTTTTAGCTGACTGACATCATGTGAAGCATGGCAAAATAGTCTTTGAGAGACTAGGACATGACAGGCAGATAATAATAGAAAAGTCGGAAAAATGGTGTGCCCAGATAGGGTGCCAAATATGGAGGCTTGGAAATAGGGATGGATTCAGATTGGTAGTGCCAACTGCTGAGACAGGGTGTAGGGAAAGAGAGGGTCCTTCCTCCCGGTCAAGGAGAGTACTGCCTTTCATACCATGGGCTCCAATTCCTGTAACTTCTCAGGAACTTTTCCCACCACTTTTCTCTCTTCTGTATCTTCATTCTCATCTTTTTTTTGGCACCCTCATCTCCCCCATCCCTTGTTTGTAACAAACCCTTCTGTAGCTGTTGTCTTTTCTATGGGCCCACTCAATTTCAACTGGGAATCACTCTTTTCTCTTCATT
The DNA here is from genome assembly GCF_011764305.1 of Mustela putorius furo. Classification (NCBI taxonomy): domain Eukaryota; kingdom Metazoa; phylum Chordata; class Mammalia; order Carnivora; family Mustelidae; genus Mustela; species Mustela putorius. Next base: position 7,086,423 of record NW_025421290.1, on the reverse strand, counting down.
TCCCCAAATTCCATTGACAACAGATGTTGCCCGCTATAGACATTGTCAGAAATAAGAAGGTGGTGTAGGTTAATTGCATCTCAATGAAGGAAACAACTGGCATTACTATGTAAACATTTTTTGAAAATTGATCTACTGCCTCAGTTCCAGGAAATTTTCCTTTGGTCCTACTTACTCTCTTCTGGATGTCACTTGAACTGCTCCCTCCATCTTCCTCCCCAGTTACCTGAGGACTACTCCCCAGTTCATGTGAGGGCCTGGAGCTCTATCCCACCATTCCAAATGACCTGTGTCCTGACTTTGCATATAGAAGAATTCACTCTTGGCTCAGCTAAACAAGGAATTATTTGTTTTACAGCTTTATTGGGAAAAAATACAAAGAACTGGCAAAAGCTCTGAAACCACAGTTGTTCTTTATTATAATCCAGTATAAATTCTTAGGCACAGATATTACCCACAGACACCCCAGGGGTGTGGGCTGTTTCCTTCTTATATGATAGTCTTGCAAACTTTAGAAGTTATTGTAATTATGTTTGCTCAGCTGTTCCTGCAGCTTTCACCAGTACACTACTGCTGACAAGCTAAAGGAAGGCTTTTCTGTAGATTCCATAGCACTTTTAGTTAAGGTTAGAATCTGTTTCTAAGTGCTTATAGAGCTTTCATGTCCCCAAATAGGTGGATTTTCCCAAATTACAGTCTCCTCTATTGAAGACCATCAGTCTCAAAATTCCATTATCCTTTGATCGAAAGCTGCTGGAGGTCTGCCCTGATATCTTCCCATTTCTAAAGTGGTGAGTCAATGAGGCCTCCTTGGCATATGTTGAAGGGTCTCAGAGATGACCTAGACCCACCTTTTACTTCACTGATGAGAAACTGAGGCCTAGGGAGACAGTTTGTGATGGATCCAGAACTAAGCCCAGAGTTCCTAGCCTGAATTTCATTATTCTTTCCACTCTACAGAATATATGAGTGGGAGGAAAGTCAGGGAGGTAGGAGATATCCCTAAAGGTGGCAAAATAGCACGGTTCTGGGTGGGAAGAGCAGCAAATCCAGAGGACACTGAAAGGCCACTTGTTTAAGAGTTGCTAGATAGATTCCTGCCATGGAAATGACACAGTGCCCCCCGAAGCCTGATAACGCATCTGCAGAGTGTCCCAAGAGCAACATTTCCTGAGCGATTCAGGCCACCATTAGTTCCCCAGGGCCAGGCATAACTTCTGGGCAAAGAGGGTGATTCTGAAGGAAAGGCTCTCTTCTCCAACAGGGCTGTGAGATGCAGAAATCAATGAAGCAAAGGAGCCAGGACTGAAACAGGACAATCCCCCCCAGGGTAGATAGGAGAGGGAGGAGGAGCCTACAGAGAAGATGGGGCAGCCCTAGACAGGCAGGAATTTTTTTTTTTTTAAGATTTTATTTATTTATTTGACAAAGAGAGATCACAAGTAGGCAGGCAGGCTAGCAGAGAGAGAGAGAGAGAGAGGGAAGCAGGCTCCCTGCTGAGCAGAGAGCCCGATGCAGGACTCGATCCTAGGACCCTGAGATCATGAGCCGAAGGCAGTGACTTAACCCACTGAGCCACCCAGACCAACAGGCAGGATTTGAACCAGGGCAGGGCTGAGTGTGGGAACCTAAGACCCTCAAGAAGTAGGGCCAAACATGCCAAATTCTGCAGGAATCAGAGGTGTAGACTGTAGAGGACCATCCAGTTTGTTGTGATAGGAGCAGAGCCAGATTGTGAGGGACAAAGTGAGGGGTTTATGAGGGCGTGGGGCATGAAGTGAGAGGTTTATGAGGGGGTGGGGCAAGAAGTGAGAGGTTTATGAGGGGGTGGCGGCAGCAAGAATTTATTACTTTTAAGAAGCTGGTTGCAGCATTATTTATCATATCCAAGACATGGAGCAACCTGTGTCCACTGACAGATGAAGGGATGAAAAACAGGTAACATATATATATTATATGAATATATGTGGCATATATATGTATCATATTAAAATAGAATATTATTTAGCCAAAAAAAATATTATTTAGTCACAAAAAGGAGGCAATCTTGCCATTTGGACAACATGGATGGACCTTCAGGGCATTATGCTAAGTGAAATAAGTCTGACAGAGAAAGAGAAGTACCATATAATCTCACTTATACATGGAATCTAAAAACAAAACAAAACAAACAAAGCTCATAGATAGAACAGATTGGTGGTTTCCAGAGGCAGGAGACTGGGGGTGGACAAAATAGTGAAGGGGGTCAAAAGGTACAAACTTCCAGTTATAAGATAACTAAGTCCTAGAAACATATGTATAACATGATGACTAAAGTTGACGATTCTGTTTTGTACTTGAAAGTTGCTAAGAGCATAGATCTTAAAAGTCCTCATTATAAGAACACAAAACTGAAACTACATGTGGTGACCATGTTACCTAGACTTACTGTGGTGATCATTTGGTAACATACACAACTAACAGATCATTGTGTTGTTCGCCTGAAACTACTAGAATGTTACATGCTAATTATACCTCGATTGGAAAAAAAGCAGCGTGCTGTCGAGAGGAGATGACATCTAAGGGGGTCTAACAGGTAATCTTGGTGTTTATCAATAACAGTTCAATATATGATTTTGAGACTTACATGATACAAGGTCTGGGGAAGCTTCTCCCTTCAAGGAAGGGACTTGGAAAAAATTTGCTTTCTCTTGTCAGGAGATGTAGAAGATCTAAGAGAGAATAGTGGATCTTTGGTGGCTCTAGTTATGGTCTCAGGCCCTTTTGCCTCAGGCAGAGGATTGGCAACTGCACTCTTGTTTCCATAATGGAATGATGAATGAATGCTTGGAATGAGATTCCTGAAAGATTGCCAACTCCTGATGTAAATTGTGTAAGGAGCAATCAGAGACTGAAAGCCCAGGGTCGAATCAGAGGAGGTATGGGGGGAATTGAGGGTTGGTCTCTCAGGTCTTGCAAGGCCCCAGAAATGAAAGGAGGGGAGTTGAACTCCCCACTGGCAGTGGCCTCTGAATTCCCCGCCTTGGGACTCCATGAGGAAGGTGCTTTCGTTTCTATCACAGCTTACTAATTGTGTCCTAAAGTACGCCCAGCAAGGCATGGGAATGCTGCCTATGAGAACATTCTGCTGTTCTTTGAGCTTTCAATTCAACAGATGGAAACTCGGAGAAACTAGATGGCTCTGTTAACAGGGGACATTTTCAGATGTTTGATATGTGTTGTCCTTTCTGCCCATTCCAACAGGAGCAAGCAATGGGTACAAGCAGAACTGTAGTGTTCGGAGCGAAGACTCACGTCTCTTTTTCTCTGAGGCAGGGCAAATGGGACCAGGAAGAGCTGGGCTACTTGCCAGAGGGTCAAAGGACAACTGTTTGATCTTTGGGGAGGTGGTAGTAGGAGATGGAGCCCGGTCAGCCGTAAAGTAGCCCATAAAATTGCCAGGTCTTCAGTCTTCCATTATATGGCCCTCTGGTGGTGCAGCATGAATTCAAAGCCTGGATCTGACATGAGCTGTGCCTTGTACAATTTCCTGGATATCCCTGATGTTAATTCCTTGGCGGTATCCTGACCCAGCTCTTATCTCCAGATAGCCATGGAGTAGATTGAGGGTACAGAGTCCATGGCTCTAGGGGGAGATAGACCTGGGTTCTAACTTCAGCAGAGCCATTTACTAGCTATGGCACCTTGGGAGAAATCCCAGACCCCTCCCCCAGACCTGCTGAACCAGAATCTGTGGGAGTAGAGCCTACATCATCAGTAAGCTTTCCAGATTTCTTAGACATTCAAAAATGTAAGACCACTATCTCAAGGTTTCTCCCTCTTCCATCCTTTTCTATCCGTGTTCTTAACATCAGTTTCTTATAGTAAATTCTTTTTCTTCAAGATTTTATTTATTTGATAGAGAGAGCACAAGCAGGGGAATTAGCAGGCACAGGGGGAGGGAGAAGCAGACTTCCTGCTGAGCAGGGAGACCCACGCAGGGCACAATCCCAGGACCCTGGGACCATGACCTGAGCCCAAGGTAGATGCTTAACCAAATTAGCCACCCAGGTGCTCCTCTTGCAGTAAATTCTTAATTTAAGCTCTTAGAGCAAGTGGTTTTTGTTTGCTTGTTTTTAGCCTAAGGAGCTGGACTCTTTGGAGAGAAGAATTCAGAGGTCATTGATCTTGAATAAGGAAAAAAAAAAAATACTTCTTTTCAGTGACCTCAAGCTGAAATCAGGCATTTCCTTCCATTAGGAACATAGGCAACAAACTCCAGCTGAGCAACAGCCGTGCCTCTGACTCTTGCACCATGGGAGACACAGATATTTTCAGAGCACATTACAGTTGTTGCAGACATCTTTAAAGATCATACTCTCATCAGGATTTTGACATGATGGTAGCTATGAGTAAATAAAGAGGGACATATATTGTACCACAATTTTTTTTAAATTACTTTAATAACTATATTTCAATATCATTGGTTTCCTTAGTAATTTGTTTTAAAACATGCATTTAAAAATATTATTCAGAGAAGGGGTCCAGAGACATCCCCAGACTGTCAGAAGAACTTAAGAATCCTTGACCTAGACAGCTTCTAGGTGCTGCTCCCAGATGTAGCTAACTCCGCTTGTCTAGTTGTCTTCCTTGCTGACTGAAACCGCAAATGGATACAATTTCCAGCAGTGTGAGGGAGATAGCAGAGATGGGAATGGCCGTGAGGGTAGGAGCTTTCTTTCAGATTTCACCTATAGCTTCTGACCTGCATTGACCAGCTCCAGAAGGCTGCAGGGGCAAAGAACACAGCTCGCACATTTATTTAAGCTAGATTGGACTTCCTGACCCTTGGGTCTGGTCCTTCAGGAACACCCATCGGGCATCTGCTGGAGCACCCTGGCTGTGGAGAAACTCCTCTGTGGAAACAAAAAAGGAAGACCAGATGTTGGGGTGTCCCTCTTATCATGAATCCATGTGTCTGTGGGGATTCGGTGCACGCAGACACCCTGTTTATCCAGGTGCTCCATCTCCAGGAAAGCTGGATGCAAACACAATTGAGTAGCCTGACAAGGATAACAGCAGCAGCAGCTTTGTAAATAAATATCTCCTCATTTAAGTCTTGGACCACCCAACAACATGCATGACATCAGTGCCGTTTTACAATCATAGGAGGGGACATGACAAAAAGTAGTTCACCCTCACTTGCACTATCTCTGTTACTGTTAATAACATAATATCTGCTCTGCTCAGTAACTGCTGGATGCTGGAGACCAGGGGGTATTGAACTAGTGCAGTAAGTTACAGATGGTGTAACAAGCACTCACGTGCAGGTGTTGCAGGCAGGCAAGCTCCTGCATGGGAATTCCAGGGTCAGAGTTCTGTCTCCACCCCATGGGCAATGACTTTTCTGTGCCTCTGTCTGCATCTGAATCAAGGAGATAACAGTGCCTTCCCCACTGGGGAGTGGGGAGGACAAAAGGAGATAATCTATGAAAGCATTTAGCACGTAGTAAATTCAACAAATGTCAGTAATTTTTACCAGTAGTTCTATATTTGAAAAGCATCAGGAAGTTGATTATCTCCAAGTCTTTGAAGATAAGATGGTAGAACATTCCGGGCATGCCTTAAAAAAAAAAAAGAACAACTGAAAAGTAATTAATTCAGACTGGTTTTAGTATGCATCTCTTGGGTTTGCCTATGCATTATATGCTCTCTTCCCCTGGTAAAAGCACCCAACTTTGCTTCGGGCAATGGCCCTACCCTAGGCCATGCGGTTCTGACGTGGTGCCTCCTCATCCCAGGCCACAGGGACTCATTACTGTTTCCCTCTGGATTTGCTAAATTCATGGGGTGAGCAGCTGGACTGTTGACAATCCTTTTACCCGCACTATGGAGAGAGCTTGCTCAAGGAGGCATGGAGAGCGAGACAGAGCTGCGAGATTATTTGAATTTCTGGATCCATATGTCCCTGAAACTGGATACACACCAGAGGCTCCTGACTTGTGACTAAATAGTTCTCTTTTCTGCTTATCCTATTTGAATTCACTTTCCATCTTTGTCATTGAAAGAGGACTCCAAATATAGTTATATATCCCTGAGTTCTGGGTATACTTCAGTTTCATATTTTATTACTTATTTAATATTTTTGTCTGCTCACTGCTTACAAATATAATAATAATAATAATAATTCCAGTACCTAATCTTTCTCTCTGCCTGACAACAATTATCAGGTTAAATAACTTGTTTAAAGAATAAGGAGCAGAGGTAGGATTTAAACTCAAGTTTGATTGTATATCTGAGAGTTTTCTACTATAGCAAGCCTCCTCTTCACCTTGAGGTAAAAATGCTTTCCATTTGAACACATCTTTGACATCATGATGAAAGCCAATGAGTAAGCAGGTTAATTTAGCAAAATTCACTTTAATTTTTTTTAAGGTCAAATCCTTTTTGAGAATTGTAACTGGAAGTGGTACTTTATATTACATCATTCAAGTCCAACCTGTCAGTCACAACAAAGTCCTTGTTTCCAAGAGAAAAACATGAAATTAGTGCATAGTTTACAGTGACTTCTATGCAAGGTAAACCAGGAGAGAATAAGGCTGGGAGGGTCCTTTGCCTTTGAGTAGGTTGACCTCCAGTGGGGAAAATTCACATACAATGAACCACATCTCTTGCAGGCCAGTTAGATATATGCTACCACCAGCACAAATAATGGGCTCTAGCCACAGAGAAAGGAGAAAGTACTAGTGGGAAAGGGTACCTCAGGGAAGGAAGACTTCAAGGAGGGGGAGCTGTTGAGCTATGCCTTCAAGCATGAGAATTCCTCAGAAGTATGTGTGCTCAAGTGATCCGAGAATTCACAGTCAAACTGGATCCTAGAGCACTCTAGGTTTTCACTGTGGGCCTTGCCATCTTCAAACACTGTGCTGGGAACAGGAAGACAACAGGAATCTGGGCAATCCCAGCCTCGCAATGCTGCCAGTTTGGCGGAGGCAGAGCAACAGGATATGCAGCATAAAGCTGTGAGTGTGAAACTAGGGGTAGGTGTGGTGTGCAGTGGGAGTGTGTGGCCCTGTCTCCCACAGTCAGGACATCTCAGATGGCATCTGAGGGATGAGTACGAGACTGTGGAGCAGTGGAAGCCAGTCTGGAAAACTAGCGATAACACAACTTATTGGGGGAAGAATCAGTTGTTTGCTAGAGCATGTCCAGGTAGTCTGGAGCCAGGAGAGACAGTGGGGGAATATGCAGGGCCCAAAAGGAGCTGGGCACTGAAGAGTATAGGAAGGATTTGGGATTGCCTCAATCCCACCCCTGCCTTTGGTATTAGCACAAATGTGAAGAATTTCCTTTCTGGGATATGGATTAGAGATTTGGACAAAGGACTCCAGTTGGCTCTCACTTCTTTTTTTTAAATTATGTCAGTCACCATACAGTACATCATTAGTTTTTGATGTAGTTCCATGATTCATTATTTGCTTCTAACACTCAGTGCTCTTTATAACATGTACCCTTAATATCCATCACTGGGCTACCCATCCCCCCATCATCTCCCCTCTGAAACCCTGAGATTGTTTCCCAGAGTCAATAGTCTCTCAGGGCTCAACTCCCTCTCTGATTTTCTCTTCTTCAGTGTTCCCTTCCTTCCCCTAATGTCCTCTGTGCTATTCCTTATGTTCCACATAGGAGTGAAACCACATAATAATTGTCTTCTCTGCTTGACTTATTTCACTCAGCATAATCCCCTCCAATTCCATCCATGTTGATGCAAATGGTGGGTATTCATCTTTTCTGATGGCTGAGTAATATTCTGTGGTATATATGAACCACATCTTCTTTATCCATTTGTCTGTTGAAGGGCATCTCAGCTCCTTCCACCCTTTGGCTATTGTGGAAATTGCTGCTATGAACATCGGGGTGCTTGTGCCCCTTCTTTTCACTACATTTGTATCTTTGGGGTAAATACCCTTTAGAACAATTTCTTGGTCATAGGGTAGCTCTATTTTTAACTTTTTGAGGAACTTCCATACTGTTTTCCAAAGTGGCTGTACCAACTTGCATTCCCACCAACAGTGTAAGAGGGTTCCCCTTTCTCTACATCCTCTCCAACATTTGTTCTTTCCTGCCTTGTTAATTTTTGCGATTCTAACTGGTGTAAGGTGGTATCTCAATGTGATTTTGATTTTAATTTCCCTGATGACTAATGATGGTGAACATTTTTTCACGTGTCTGTTAGCCATTTGTATGTCTTCTTCGGGCAAGTGTCTGTTCATGTCCTCTGACCATTTCTTAATGGACTATTTGATTTTTGGGTTTGAGTTTGATAAGTTCTTTATAGATCTTGGATATCAGCCCTTTATCTGTAGGGTCATTTGCAAATATCTTGTTCCATTCCATGGGCTGCTTCTTAGTTTTGTTAACTGTTTCCTTTGCTGTGCAGAAGCTTTTTATCTTAATGAAATCCCAAAAGTTCATTTTTGCTTTTGTTTCCCTTGCCTTTGGAGATATGTTTTGCAAGAAGTTGCTGTGGCCAGTGTCAAAAATGTTACTTCTTATGTTCTCCTCTAGGATTTTGATGGATTCCTGTCTTACACTGAGGTCTTTCATCCATTTAGAGTTTTTCTTTGCATATGGTGTAAGAGAATGGTCAAGTTTCATTCTTCCATATATAGCTGCCCAATTTTCCTAGCACCATTTATTGGAGAAACACTTCCCCCCCACCGCCCCGCCATTGGATATTTTTTCCTGATTTGTCAAAGATTTGTTGAGCATACAGTTGAGGGTCTATTTATGGGCTCTCTGTTCTGTTCCATTGATCTCTGTGTCTGTTTATTTTGTGCCAGTATCATGCTCTCTTGGTGATAGCAGCTTTATAATATAGCTTGATCAGGCAATGTGATGTCTCCGGCTTTGTTTTTCTTTTTCAACATTTCCTTGGCAATTCAGGATCTTTTCTGGTTCCATACAATTTTTAGAGTTGTTTGTTCTGGCTCTTTGAAAAATGAAGGATGGTGTTGAAAGTATAGATTGCTCTGGGCAGCATAGACATTTTCACAATATTTATTCTTCCAATCCATAAGCATGGAATGTTTTTCCATCTTTTTGTGCCTTCTTCCATTTCTTTTTAAAATATTCTGTAGTTTCTAGAGTACAGATCCTTTACCACTCTGGTTAGGTGGTAACCCATAAGGGTTTTGATGCTATTGGGGTTTTGGTGCTATTGTAAATGGAATTTATTCTCTAATTTCTCTTTCTACAGTTACATTGTTCGTATATAGAAAAGCAACTGATTTCTGTGCATTGATATTGTGTCTTGCCACATTACTGAATTGCTGTACAGCTCTCACGTCTTATCTGCTCCATCCTCTCTCAGCTCAGCCTCGCAGAGTTCTGAACTTCCATCTCCACCCTTGTAGTTTGTTACTCATGTTCTCCAGCTTGCCTTCAGCTTGACACCCTAGTTACCTATGAGTAACCCAGCTTCCCGGGCCCCTGGAGACCAGAAACACATGGCTTCCCTCTTCCTGCCCCTACTTCCCATCCCAACCCCATGGAGTGTCTTCCCTTTTCTCTCTCCCCATCTTCTCTTTCCTTGGCCCTGGAGGTGGTTTTCTTCAGCTCTCACCTCAGCACAGATAGTTTAGCAAGAGGGGAAGACAGAGGGATGAGGACAGGGTGAAACCCAAGGACTCTGCTGCTCTCTTTGTCTGTGGTCCTCCCAGGTCCTGCTTCGAGTTCTCCCCAGTACCTCATTTTACCTCAGGTCTCCACCCAGGCACCACCCAGGCACCAACACCTGGTAACCATGGACACCTCTGGTAACCTTGGTCTTCAGGTTTCTCTCAAATATCTACATCTGCCAATTCGCCATTAAGTGTGAAGAGGGTAGGTAAAAGAATATCTGTGTGAGGATTTTGGTCTTTCTCCATGAGATCTCACTGAAAACAGAATGAGGCACATAGGACAGCTTTTTTAATCCTGGGTCAGCCTCCCCTTTATTACCACGTAGGAAAACACTTAGAATCCCTTTTTTTTTTTTTTTTAAACTTACTTTGGGCAGAGAATATGAGGAATAAGAGAAAATAAGAGGGAAGGCTCTAGAACCAGTTTTTTCCTCAATGGAAAGGTAGCAAAGGTTTTCACAGATACAGGTAGCTAGTCCCTGGGGTCACTGGGAGAAAAGGGATGGCAGGGGTCAGTCCTCTGAGAGTTAACTAGACCAGTTATTTTCACCAGAGTTCCTATCCTCAGCCTTTATAAGGATGGCAATGTATTCTCCTGGGCTTTAGGCACTAAAGGATCAAATACACTTGGACCTAGATGTGAATGCGTGAAGTATGGCTGTGAAATATTGTCCCAGCCACAGCAAGGAGGAAACCATTCTCCTTTCCATAGGATAGTCCGGAGGGCGACCGACTGTTGTACTGATGGTTGACCACCAGGGGGCAGAAGAAGATAAAAGTTCTCCTCAGAAAACTCCTTGAGCATTGGAATATTGGCCTCCCTAGTTCTTTTCCAGCTTTCTGTCTATGTATGCTCTGTTTCAGGCTAACTCCCTCAAGGGAGGTTTTAGAGGAAATTACCGTGCTATCTTTGAAGCAGGAAGGTTGAGCAATGATTCTCAAGGTGTGGTTCCCAGATTCCTGGGGGTCACTGAGACCTTTTCAGGGAAGATATGAAGTCAAACTATTTTCACACCAATATCATGACTCAAAATACTGGCACCAAGCTCTTAGTAGTTAGTGGATTCTTCATCATCACACATTTGCAAAAGGGGGAAGGGGAGGAATTCTACCTAAGAATGGCCTTAATCAAGCAGTGAAATTATTAATTTTATCAAATGTTGACCCTCGAATTAATGTTCTTTTAATATTCAGTGTGACAAAATAGGAGTACACATAAAACAGTCTTGTTGCATTTCAAAGTAGAATGATCATCTTGAAGAAAAATGCTCATGCAGCCTGAAGAGGAGTCCCTTTTTTTGGTAACACCATTTTTACTTTAAAAAAATAATAATAATTAAAAGGTCTGGCAAACAAATTATGGTTTTTCAAACTTCAATATTTGGCAGATATTTTCTCAGAAATAAAGTGTATTCCTTTAAGGACTACAACTAACAGTATTTGTGCCAGTATTTGTGATAAAATTTGAGCTTTCAAGTGAAAATTAGAAATCCAGAAAACTTGCATCTGTCACAGTGAGTTTCACGGGTTCTCCATATCTGAAGACTTTTCTGTTTAATTTGATGATGGTGGCGATACTAATGAATTTGATGGTTTATATTGCATAATTAAATGTACCCCAAATTTGGAGATCTGTATAACTTAGCAAATCACTGTATTACCTCATGTATGGTAAAAGGTCTATTCAAAGTGCAAGATAGCTCAGTGGATTTCAATGTAACAGTACAAAAAATTTCATTGATATGGTGTGAGATTCTACATTGTTACTAATCTTTAAGAAACTAACATTCGACAGTTAGGTGAAGTATAAGAGATCAAGAGCCATGCAGAATGCTTGGCTGGCTCAGTCAGAAGAACATGTGATTCTTGATCTTGGGTGTGTGAGTTTGAGCCCCAGGTTGGGTATAGAGATTACTAAAAATAAATAAATTAATTCATTAACAAAATTTAAAAGAAAGAAAGAAAGAGCCACAAGTAATCAGAGAAGCTGTTGAAATACCTCTTCCTTTTCCAGTTACTTCTCTGGGTGAGGCTGGATTTTTTTGACATGCTTCAACCTAAACAATAGAGCACAAACAGACTGAATATAGAAGCAGGCATATAAGACTCTGATAACCAATAACCACAAACTCTACTATGTTTTGAATAGACATTCAAGGGATTGTATATCTTGATTTGTTCCCTGTCATTTAATTACTACAGAGAAACTTGGCTTCCTTCTCTGTCTACAAACTTTCCTCTTTAGAAAACAAAATACCTTGGCCAAGATAATTTTACTAGGCTTTGCTATCAGCAGTATGATTCTTTCGCCTTACACTGTAAATATTTTGTCATTTATAAATATCACACACTCAAATACCAGCACAGCCTGCTCAAATACCCTAAGGAAAATGAGGTCAAGATGGGATTTACCCTTAGTCAGAGAGCAGCTAGCCAGAGCCTAACAAAAACCCTGGCTTTATGACTCAGGGTTGTTTGCTGCCTCATTACACTACTTACTCTGGAAAGTAGTTCTCCACAGGCAGTTTGTTAGAGGAGGGAGGGGAGAAATGAAAGAGGCCAGTCAATTCTGCATTTGAGAAAGACCAAATGTATCATACCCATAGGCAGGACTGAAGAGAGTGGGACTCTTGGGTGAGGTAGGAGGCAGGTCCAAACTACACGCAAACAGTTCTGATTCTTTATTCAAGTGACTCGGAATTGTGGGAATAGGGAGAAAATCCTATTTGCTTCATATTCAGAGATTGTGGTACTTTTCTTTGAAGCCTCAAGAGGGCACTAGAGTTTTTAATCTCTGCCAAGTAAGAAAAGTAGCCTGATAACTAACTGGTAGTGGGGTACTGGGCTTCCTTTTATTTTTTTGTTTCTGTTTTTTTATTTGTTAGAGATTTTTATTCTTAAGTAATCTCTAAACCAAGCATGGGCTCAAACTCACAACCCCAAGATTAAAGGTCTCGTGCTGTACCAACTGAGCCAACCAATGTCTGGGCATCCATTTAAATTGCTGTATCTTCGCTCTAGCCATTTGGTATAGTTTTGTTCCAAGTATAAACAGACAGCAGAGTAAAATCAAGGGAGGGAAGCTATGTGTACAGTCAGAATGAAGATTTTTCTAGAAGCAGAGGAGTTTATTCTTCTGTTTATTGTTTTCCTCCTTTATATGACTAAAGACTGGGCAACTTGAACAATATTTACATTTGTATGGTTTCTCTCAGTTTTCAGAGTAGTTTCATAACATTTGTCCACCGAGCCTCAGAAGCTTAGGTCTACCAGGAAAATAGGCCAGGTGTTCCCGGTGTGTGGCGCCTCTTGTAAGCAGAATTGTTTAAAAGGGAAATAAAAGGTCCCTCTAGACTGCCTGTACAATGAGCTGATGGGATGGAGAGGAACTACCCCAGGCAGCACCCCCCCACCCACCCACCCACAGGTCCAGTACCACTGTCCACTTGGAGAAGAGGAAGCAGCAGACCTCAGCACTCAACAGACCAAGGAACTAGTGTTTCTGATTCAGGTCATTCGGAGCATAGCTTGAGAATGTGTATTTTAATCAAATTCCCAGTAGATATTTCTGGTCACGGGACAACACTTTGAGAATCCCTGCTTTAATTCATACCATATATGTTTGCAGAATTGGTCCACAACCTTGTTGCAGGATGGGTGGCATCCATGTCCATGAAGGGGCCCACCTTTTATGAATGGCCCTTTTTAAGGCTGAGGAAGATGAATAGGGATTAAGTGATTTGTCCAAGGTTGCATTGATAGAGATTTGGTATAGTCTGAAGTTGCAAGGTCTTTTCTAAGGCTATTAGTCTTTTGTAACTTTCTTTACTAGCAGACATAGATGATTGACAACTGTTACGAAGTGTTCAATAAACATATGTTTAGTTGAACTTTTGGCTGAGCATGATCTCTTCTAGGAAAGGAGAAAGAATCCTTCTTATTTTTATTCAAGAAATCCTTCTTATTTTTATTCAAAGTTACTTGATTTTCCAAGTATATCCTCCTTATACTTGAGAACATCAAGGATAGAAACATAAAATACTTAATTTCAGCTCTTTAGAAGAGCATGTCTACATTAAATGCTGTTGGGCTCTAAAGATAGTCAGTTTCAACACAAATTAATAAAAAACATTTTTTATGTTCACTGTGAGAAATCTCTCCGCTGGGGCTGTAAATAAGATCTGGTCTTTGACTTAAAGGAATGTCTAGTTTAGTGGGAAAAAGCAGAATGTTCATAATTAACTCCAGTGTTACACCAGATGGAATGTGATATGTATAACATGGAGCTCTGAACTATAAAGAGCAGGGAGCCAGAGGAGAGAAAGAAGTTTCACTTCGCAGCATTAATGAAAGATTTGTGGAGTATGTGGCATCCGAACTGAACCTCTAAAAGGTAAGAGGATCTTGTCTGTTAAAGATAAAGGGGAAGAATCTTCCGGGCAGAGAAAATTGCATGGGAAAGGATGCAGGTAAGCCCTGCGCTTGCTGGAGGAGTAAATACTTTTCCATGTGGCCTGGGAAGGGCACAGCCATGCAGGGTGCGATACCACTGAAATGTCAGTGGAACAGTCCGGAATGATGGGGCAGTTTTCGGCCAGAAGAGACATGATTAGAGGCGAGCTGTGGAGAAGGTAGCTGTGGGAGGTGGCAGTATGGGGGATAGGTAGAAGGGACGAGAAGAGTACCAGCTAGGAGGACACTACAGATTTGACATGAGTGAGAGAATGGATTTTGAGTCTTTGGTGGTAAACTTGGTTTTGAACCGGGTTTCAACTTACTACCTCTCTTACCTTGGGCAAAATGTAACTCTCTTCGGACTTCAGTTTTCTCATCTGTGAAGAGAGGGTCAATGCTGGCTAAAGTCTGTCTGCTGCAAACTTTCTGTGATTCTGGGCATCTGATTTGTCCTCTGTTGCAAATCTCATTCTGGATGACTTGGGTCACTTTTTAATCCTTCGATTATGCTAACATGATTGTGGCTCCATCTGGAATCATGAAGTTGAAATAAAATACAACTCAAGGTCCCACTGATCTGGCCATAGTTTGGGGTAGCAGTGTGAAGATGGAGTTTTTATTCAAAACTGTCTTATTTAGAACTTGCTTCAACCATATCAACTTCTCAAGTAGGGCTGATTTGCAACAGAAAATTTTGTCTTGCTGAGTTTACAAACTCATGGGACAGGAAGCAGATTTCAACTCTGAAAATGTGGTAGGTTACTTAGGTTACTTCTTATAAACACAAGGGTTTACATCAGGGGTAGAGACCAGATTTCATGATGATGACTGGAAATATTAGGGAACAGATGAATCACATAATATATTGCTTTGGCCGGAAATTGAATGTATCCTACTGTTAAGAGTTTATCTCAAAATGTTTTGTGAAATTTAAGGGAGCTGGAGGAACCCTCAGCCCAAGGTGTGGGATATCATGGTCTATGTAGCATAGCCTCCAGCCAGAAGACCAAATGTGGCCTTTTGTTCTCTCCTGGGGGATGGGAAGGATATGGAAAACAATGCTCTGGCCATGGTGAAGATTCAAGGGAGTAAAAATGAATCATCGCAGGCCGCCAGGAAACACTAGGAGTTCTCTAAATGGAATGAGGTCCTCCTGTACCTTGGGTGGGAGGAAAGGGAGTGAAGGGAAACACCAGCTGGTGGGGGAGATAGATGGAAGCTGGAGAAAAGGACACGGGCAGCAGGCCTGACGCTTGCACCCAGCAACCACTGCAAAGGAACAAATCCAAAGGCAGTGAGCTTATGCTGGTTTCCTGTGGTGTCCCTTAGGGAGTGTTCTTTTCTTTTTTTCCCCTTTGAGTTGCCTCTGGTGATTTCTTAATCAGCTGCCCCAGCCCCCAGTCTCCACCCTTTGCAGTGTCATCTGCCTAAAAATGTGGAGAATGCAGCAACTATTCACGCGTGTCCGGAAGGGCTCTGGGAATTATGAGGCTGCACTGTGTAGCCTGCCACACAAAGGGTCTCCAACCAGCAGGCTGGGAACACAAACTGCTGCCCTAGGCAAGGGAGGTCCAAGGGTCAAGGGACATCTGGAGACGGGTCCAGGCCCTAAACTGAGACTTTGGAAGAATTTCAGACACATCCTGCTCCGTGCTGGACCTTGAGGCATGGGGTTTGGGCTGGATTCTCTCTTGCTTCTTGTGTTTCCTTAATTAAATGAGTTACTTTTTAAGCATCCTATCTCTCCAATTATTTCAGGCATCATTAGTGTTCTAAATAAAGCTTTTTGAAAACTTTTTTGTTAATGGCATTTTCAAACAAACAAACAAACACAAAATAGAGAGGATAGTATATTGAACCTGTACCACCTTGCTTCAGTAGTTATCAATATTTTGCCAAATTTGTTTCAGTTATGTCTCCTCCACTTTTTCTTTTTATCTAGAATATATGGTATTGAAGCAAATACCAAATATCATATCATATCATTTCAATTATAAAAATTTCAGAATGTATTTTTTAAGTAAGGTGTAAGCCCAACATGGGTCTTGAACTCAAGACCCTGAGATCAAGCGTCCCATGCTCTACCAACTGAGTCAACCAGGAACCCTAGACAAGGACTCTTTCTTTAAACATAACAATACTATCATATATTATATATAATAAAATTAGTAATTTTTAAAATATCATGTAATAGTGGACAAAGACCAAATACATTTCTTATTATACCACAGAATCCAAACAAGATCCACACATAATATATATTGGTTCCTTTCTCTCTCTTTCTCTTTTTTTAAGATATTTATTTGTAGGAGAGACTGGGTCTTATGTTTCCATAGAATTTCCCACATCCTAGATTTGGCTCATTGCATCCTTGTGGTATTTTCCCCAGGATCCCTACTTCCTTTTCATTAGGAAATGTTATTTAGAGACTACCATCTGGGCATGAGGGATATTCTTTGCCAATGAATTGTCATTGTTGTATAGAGTTTTCAGAGCAAATAGCAAGAAAATATTTATTTTTAAAAATGAGAAAAACTAAGTTCCTAATATTTCCATTTTGAATTCATGGTTGCAGGGTTTTTACTTAAGTTACTTGATTTTATATTTGTATCTTATTTCTTCGTTGCTGAAAAACTTGGCTTCTATGATATTAACATAATTACTTACTAACTCTAGTTCACAGCATGTTCAGGATAGGTTAAGATTTTCTTGCAGTAGTTCTGTGGGAGCAGTATTATCTCTTATGTCTCTGAGGATATCAATTACAGTTCCTTTTCGCATTAGTCTTTTCTTTATTCCCTTTATTGTTTCATTTTCACTACCTAGAGTTTCTTAAATATCAGATGAATCTTGGGTATTGATTCAAAAATAAGAGATACTAAAACATCAGTATTACTAATAACAGTAAGATTACTAAAATAAGAGTATAAAATCAAAGAAATTAAGTGAAAATATCATAATCTTCCATTTCAATAGGAAATATCAGTATGAATTAATTTTTTCCTTAAAATAAATAAAAAATACATATTTCATTGCTCTGTCCTTAAAAAGTCTGAGAAGCAACGATAATTCTGTAGTAATAGGCACAAAAAGCATTCAGATTCTGGTCTCTAAACACCATTTCCCACTAAGAGAAACCAGAACTCTTTGAAAAAGTGCCTGATTCCAAGTCCAGGGCAGGAAATTAACAGGTAAATCTGGGACACCATTTTTATGTCAAGGAAGAAATAAAGAAGTCTTTCAAAACAAATGGAATCACATCAAAAGGACACAAAAGCCCCCTTTGAGACTCCCATTTGCCAAAGATGGGGCAATTTGAGCATGAAAAAGAATCAGATATATAAAAATTACTGAGTTTATAATGGTTTTCAAAAATACTTCATTGGTCATCTTTGGAGGTTGCTAGGGTACCAAGTCATTACTCAAAAATGTATTGAGAGGGAAAATATGAAAGATTTATCCTGCCTTTCCTGTATGTACTGTATTTCAGTGTAACCAAATTTTTGATGTGGAAAAAGTCCTTGTAGAGTAATTCCAACCAGTGAATGCAGAAAAAAAGACGACAGAATTCAAAAAGCATCATTTTGGACCCCCTAATGATCTAGGCAATGATCGTTATCAGTGTTTGCTAAAACAATTATGTTAAAAGTAGACGAAGAACTTCATAATGGAAATGTTATCTGAACTCACTGATCCATCTTGGCATCATTAAAACAATTGGATTATATAATGATGTCTTATAGTAGGAAAAACACAACACCACTTAGGAAAATCCTGAATGACATATTCTATGAGTCAGGTGAGCTAGTTTCTCCATAAAACAATGGCATAATAAAAAGAAGTATGGTGGCACCTGGGTGGCTCAGTGGGTTAAAGCCTCTGCCTTTGGCTTGGGTCATGATCCCAGGGTCCTGGGATCAAGCCCCAAATCGTTCTCTCTGCTCAGCAGGGAGCCTGCTTTCTCCTCTCTCTCTGCCTGCTTCTCTGCCTATTTGTGATCTCTCTCTGTGTGTCAAATAAATAAATAAAATCTTAAAAAAAAAAAGAAGTATGAATCGCTAGAGAATAAAAGATATTTATGAGATACAACAACCAAATCCAATATATGGATCTTGTTTGAATCATGCTTTGAACAAACTCACTATAAAATACATCTCTGAGATAATGACGGAAACTTGAATATAGGCTTGGGATTCAGTTATATAATAGAATTATTTTAAGTTGTATTATAATGGCATAAGTAACATTTTTAAAAGTTTTGATCAGCAAAAGATAGATGCATATTAAAGTATTTCTAGATGAGTTTAAAAATTGGTGAAACTTGGGGCATCTGGTTGGCTCAGTCGTTGGGCCTCTGCCTTCAGCTCAGGTCATGATCCCAGGGTCCTGGGATTGAGCGCCACATAGGGCTCTGCTCAGCGGGGAGCCTGCTTCCCTCTCTGCCTGCCTCTCTGCCTACTTGTGATCTCTGTCTGTCAAGTAAATAAATAAATAAATCTTTTAAAAAATTGGTGAAACTGGGTAGTAGGTACATGTGAGTTCCTTATACTGTTCTTTCTACTACAAAGTTCAAAATTTTCTACCATTTAGGTTTTTTAAAAATAAAGAAAAAGAAAAGTTCTTGGTGAATAGTTGAAATCTAAGTTATTTCTAAATAAGAATAGTTTTAAAAACAATAGGAAAAACAAATCTTGTTTAACATAGAACAGGGGCAAAAGAAGAAAACTGGATATCTCCAAAAGAAAATTTAAATGAACAAAACAATCTGACAAACCATCTCCTCTACTTCTGTCTTGCTTGATTTCTCTGTTGTCACTACCAGTGTTCTAGATCTCAACTCCCTCTCTTCCATATGATTCCGGTAACATACAAATTGTGATTTTTCTGACTCTTTCTTCCTAAAACTATCCCCCTCTGTCTGTATTTGTAATGCCACGTAATCCATGCCATGGTGCAATTTCCCACAATTAATGTGATTTGTAGGACTTCAGTTTGTCTTCCGTGGTTAGGGGTTAGATTTATTTTTCCTACAGTCACTAACGGAGGCACCTGAATTGCACAAGGAAATCCTGTTTGGATCATAGTCCAGGTTGGGGCACAGCTCACTCCTTCTAAGCTAGGTTGGCTCTTCTCCAGTGGTGAATCTTGACTTTGTCACTTCTTCCCTGACATGGAAATTTGAGGCCTCTTTTTCTCCCAAGCCTATTACCCACCATTTACTTACTATAGTGACTTTAAGCAGAAACGAATTTTTGATTTCTGAAAACTAGCCTTTTTCACAACACCGCTAACTTGGCTGTCTGAAGAATGAGAACTCTCCCAGTACAAACTTCTCCTTCTTTTCAGAGGCAAGGGCTAGGGGTGGGGTGGGGTGGGGAGGGGGGGAGAAACAAATGAGCCTTGTGTTCTGCCCTTAAGGTCAACAGATTGAATGTGGCCTTGTGTGTGTCCTGAATGTACAGTACATGACATCATGCATATTCAGTGGCTTTTCCAGCTGACAGAGTCCCACTCATAACCAAAACTCTCTTTTTAAAAAGACTCTCCTCTGACTTTTGAGATTATTTTTCTATCCTGGTGCTTCTCTCTCGCTCTCTCTTTTTTTTTTTTTTTTTTCTGTCATGGCCATGATTCTTCTTCCTTCTGACTTGCTCTCTTTTTCCCCATCTTCTCTCCTCAGTTCTGGGCTCCTTTTTCCGTCCTTTCCTTTCGTTTCCTCTCCTTGACTTTCCCTGCTGTCCCTGCCCACCTTTTTCCTCTCCCTGTGGTCCTTTCCATTCTTCAAGCATAAATCTAATGAAGACACCTGACCTCAACTTCCAGTTTCAGGAGGGTAAATTGAAACCTTCTCTATCACTTTCACCCACATTCCAATCCTGCATCTCCAACAGACTAATTGGTATTTATATTTGGAGACCCCATTCCTAAATCCAAAATAAAACTTAGAATCTCCCAAAGAGATTCTTCCTCCCATTTTCTTCCATGTTGTGAGGGACACTTCTGGTCTCCAAGTTACCCAGACGTGGAGCCTCATACCCACCTCTTATTCTTTCCTTAACCAATCTATTGAGACATGGTTATTCTCTCAATCTTTGAAATGCATTTTTTGCCCATCCTTCCTCACCATTTCTACCAGCACCACAGTGATCTGGGCCCTTGTTGTGCTGCATTATAATAATGACTCCTCTACAGTCTATTCCCCCCTTTATTCACTTTTTCCCTTGGGTTCCCTGCACCCAGCGTCATCCCAGACGATTCTTGCTCAAACAGTGCATGGCTTATACTATACCTAAAATGTTGTGTGAATATCTAAACTTCTCTGTAGGAACCCACACCCTCAGGCTGGCATTTGAAACTTTCTGTAATCATTTCTACCCAATGGGCCCCACCTTCTCTCTATCCAGCATAGCGTCCTCCTGGCTCTGTATACGCTGTTCGTTTCCTGTTCAAACCTTTCCTTATCTCATCCTCATTTCAGATGCCACACTGCTTCCTCTCCACTGATCTGTGACCCATCCATTCTCCAAGTCCCTGTGAAGACCCTCTGACTTCAGATGGATTTATGGATGAAAGATAAGATGCCCGGCTTTGCTTTAAGAATCCAGTGGCCAATGGGCAAGTGTAGGGAGGTATATATGAGATGACCTGGACACAGGTCGCCATGTTAGGTATACAGGGGTTCCTTAACCTATTCTCTGTCTTTTGTATATGGCTGAAATCTCCCATTATAAAAAGTTTAAAACTAAAAATGAAATAGAAGCTAGGAGTCTGGTTTTGAAACATGGTGTCCTAGACAAGCAGGACTCATCAGCTGTGGGGGAGGATTCCAGCAGACTGTCAAGTTGGTCTTGGGGAGGACTGGTGGAAAAGAGGAGGCTGGTCTTTTTTTTTTTTTTTTTAATTTTTTAACTGTGATGCCAGTAATTTGTGAGGAGTCCTGTAGTTTGCATTTGGATGACTTTTCAGTATGCTTGCACCTTTTGATTTGACCTAAGGAAGCACTAATAGGTTTTGAATGTTGCCTGTGTGTTTGAGAGACCTGAAGTCATTAAGATAAGATCTAATATCAAAATTAGAAGCCAAGTAACTTGTGCAGAAGGAATACAAGAAAACTCTGGGTGGTTTGGTAAGCAAAATTAGGGTGGGTACATATGCTAGATTTTCTGGTTTTCTGACATTGTAATAAAATTTTTTTGTTGTGCTCTTCAGTTTTCAGTAGGAAGACCAGTAGGCTGGTCATCACATAACAGCCTATAAAATTAGATTCTACAAGATTTTTGTCTGTTCTGTTTGTTACTGTACCTCGCCTATAGAATGTTCCTGGCCTTCCATAGTATTTGTTGAATTAATTTTGGAGTCAATAGATGGTCTGTAAGTCAAGATAGGTCTGAGAACAGCCTGCAAATCCGTTCTGTCAAAGAAAATAGCCGTGTTTCTCTTGGGCTCTCAGTCCGTTCACAGTGTACTACAAAAGTACAGATAAAGGCATCAGAAAGCTCATCTATGCAAAAGGTTGTCATTGTGCACTTCCCATGCTTCGTGTGTGAATAAAATAGAGAACAAGGAAGTCTCTACCTTCGGGGGCTTCTGTGGTAGAGGAGGTACAGACAAGAAAATGCATGGTCTGGAGAGATAAATGCAGATGAGGTACATAGTGTCGCGAGAGGACAGAAGAGGCACCCCTGACTCTGGAGGCCCAGGAAGGCTGAAAGCGGAAGGATAAATAGACGTTGCCTTGTGAAAAGGGAAGGAAAAGCTGTTTCAAGCAGAGAAAGCGGCTTGGAGAAGAGAGGAACAAATGACAGAAGTTTGCGGAGGGTGGATCCTGGAACAAAGGGGACCAGGCAGAGCAGCTGTGCCAGATAAGACTGGACAAGAACAGAGAAGCCGGATCCTACAGAGTATTGGAGGCTAATTTAAGGAATGTGAACTCAATATAAAAAGCCAAGAGAAGACCTTGAAAAGTTCTGGAGAATCTAGAGTGACATACTCAGATTTTGCATTTTAGGAAGTCCCCTCTGGCTAAAGTTTGGAGAATGGATGGGAGGGTGGCAACAGTGGAACCTTGAGATAGCAGAAAGAGTTACAAAGCTGTGGGGTCTTTTTTTCCGTGGGGTTGGGGGAGAGCATGCACTAGGGTTGGGGGGTAAGAAGGAGGTAGGGGTGGAGGGAGAGAGAGAGCATGGAATCTTAAGCAGCCTTCATGCCCAGTGCAGAGGTGCAGGGTTCCATCTCACAACCTGAGATCATGACCTAAGCCAAAAAAATCAGGAGCCAGATACTAAGCTGACTGAGACCCCTAGAGGCCCCTCTAGAGAGCAGTGATGGCAACCTTGCCTATGGGTGGATGGGGTGTGGGGGAAGGCATGATACAGACATACCTGGGTGGATGGGGAGGTCCTTCTTCAAAATAGGAAACGAGGAAATGAAGTAGTTACCTATCTGTGTGGCCTTTCCCCACTCTAATGTAAGTGTTTTTCCCAAATTGCTTTTATTTGGGAAAATAAAGAAATGTCTCAAAAATGTTCCTACTGTATAGGGCATGCCAGTTTAGGAACAGAGGGCAACGTGAAGAAGGGGAAAGACCAGCTGGTGGTCAGCGAATGAAAAAGCTGAGTTCTGGTCCATAAGTATTGCTTTCATCATTCGCTAACTTCATTTCCTCCTACATACATTCTTCTACTTCTTTAGTTCATTGTATCCTTCATAAAGGTTGAGTTTCTTGAGTACTTTCTATATATCAGCTGTGGGCTTATCTGTGTGGTTGAGATTCCCAGTCAGATTCTCTGTCACATCTGTTTGTAGGGTCTGCCTGGAAGAGAGGCAAGAGTTGTCCCAGTGACGTGCTTGCATTCTGGTCTGCTTTCAGGAAGAGGGAGGACAGGATGTGTCCCCTGGCAGGGTACCCTACTGGCTTGTTAGATGTTAGCACTCACCATTCCCCGCGAAGGTCATCAGCCACCTGCTGCCCTGTCTCTGACACTCCATCTCTGCTGCCTGGCTCCTGTAACTATGACAGGAGCTCCTGTCACTCTACCCTGCCTCTTGCGCAGGACCCCTTCTGCCTCAAGTTTAGACAGCTCCCACGTGTACACCCCCTTAGTGGGATTCAACTTTTCTCAGCCATGACCACAGATTTCCCTTTCAATCCAATCTTCTCAGTTTTTATTCCTTTTCAAAAAGGATTTTATTTTTAATTAATCTTTACACCCAACATGGGGCTCGAACTTGCAACCCTGAGATCAAGAGTCCCATGTTCTATCGAATGAGCCACCCAGGAGCCCCTGAATTTTTATTCTTTAAGTTATTTGTGACCAAAGTCTTATCTCATTTTTTTTTTTTTTGGACTGTACTAAAAAAGCATCCTGCTTGATCCTTGAATTGTTTTAAGAAATATTTCATAGAATAGATTCATTGGGCAGGTGTGTTTCAGGAGGAAATAGTTTTTCCGTTAAGTGTTGTCCAAAAGTGACTTAGGAAGTATTGAAGCAGACAGGAAAACTATAAAAATTCTTTGTCAAGGCAGTTCTGAATAAGAACAAGAGATCCGAAAGGTACATTTCCAAAGGAGTTGAAACCAGCAGTGAAATTTCATATTCACTTTATTGACGGCTGAAGTTCAGTCTCCCGATGCATTTTCCATCCTCCTCTGATACTGTCGTTCTGAGGCTTTTCTATGGTAGACATCATAGAAGGTCTCCTGGCCCACATGCAGTTTAATCATGATCCACTCCATCGTTCCTCCCAGGACAAAAAAAAAGGCAGGAACCTGTAGACGCCGAATCGATCCTTCCCGGGGACCCGCTTCACCTGGGCCCATGCTACGTCGGCCCTGACCCGCAGCCTGGCGCGTGCTGAGCTCTCTTATCTCGTTTTTAAACACAATTATTTCTAGGAATTTGGAAGAAACTGTAATTTGCACTTGGTCCACCATTTTGAAATGGAAGTCTCTTCTCTGGCTAAACCACCCATGTATCTCAGAAGGCAATCTTTGACAGTCACTGGGATTTATGTTTATTCACCCATCTTTGCTGAAATGGAAATTTGGTTAGAAAGCAGGAACAATGTATTTTGTTAAAGCCGATTTCTTATTAATACCTGAATAGGGACTCAGAAGTTTGTATTCAAAAGAGTATTTTTTGCTCATTGGGAAATAGGTCACTCAAATTCAGAAACGCACGCAATGTCAGAAAAATATCTCTATTTGCCTTTTGGGGTTTGGAATCATATACTCTCCAAATGAGTGAATTTCAAGCCCTTGTTGCTGACAGAGCTGCCTCCTCTGGGCTGAGAAATGGTTTGGTTCCAGGCAGCTGGAGAATTTATGGACATCTGAATCCAATCTAGCTGAGCAGAAGAGAAGCTTGGGAAGGAGACAGCCAGGTGCATGACAAAATTAAGACTATAGCTGGAGAGAGGGGATTCCATGAGGGGGAGGGTCAGTCTCAGGGGCTGAGTCAGCAGGACAGAGAGGATTCCAAGGCCTCTGGAATTCTGGTTGGGCGTTGGTGGTGAAAGGAAATTTTGGCTTTGATCCTCTGGGAAGGGGCAGACCCTGTTGAAAGTAATTCCTGTCAGAGGCTACTCTCTATTTCATGGAAAAAAATGGAAAGGGGGAAAACAATTGCAAGGTCCTGAATGAAGACAAAAGGTATTCATTTGCATATTTGTTTGTTTAGAGTTTTTTAGTGTATTCAGGTACAATGTAAACAGAAACAGGATTGAATAAGTTAGTTAAGAAACCATTGCTTTGTTTCCTTTCAAGAAATGGGATAAAAAGATTCAGGACCACCTGACCATGTTCTAAAATTTAAATGAGTGTGGTCTGCAAAGGGTGGGAGCAGGATATGGTGGGGACAGGGTGTACTGACCATGGAAGTATTAAGTGAGGTGCTTGAACTTCAGGGCTCTCTGGAAGGACCCCTGACAATGTGTTCACTTGGTCATATGCTTTTGTGAACTTGTGAAATTTGCAGAAGTAAAAGGAATGTCTCCCACCCTGACTTCCCTCCATCACCATCCTTTCGTATCATGTGGTGGCTAAGGGTATTTCAGAATCTGACTAAAGGGGTGTCAGAGCAAAGATACAGTGAATTTGGTTCAGTGTGATGTATTTACTTAGTTTGCAGGCACTTCTGGGTATAGTTCTTTCCAGCAGTTTGTAGGAGTGGCTTTCTGGAATGCTTTTTAAAAATTTTTTTATTTTAATTGAGATATAACTCCTATTACCATAAAATTGAACCTTTTAAAGCATATAATTCAGTTATTTTAGTATATTCACAAAGCTGTGCAACTGTCACAACTATTTGATCCTGGGACATTTTCACACCCCATCCTCCCAAAGATACCCCATTAGTCACTCTCCATTCTCTCCTTCTTGCAATGCCAACCAGCTCCTGATCTCTTAATCCCCTCCTAATCTACTTTCTATCTCTATAAATTTGCCTATTCTGGTCATTTCTTATAAATGAAATCATACAATATGTGGTCTTTTGTGTCTGGCTTTTTTTTTTTTTTTTACTTAGAACAATGTTTTCAAGGCTCATTCATGTTATAGCATGAATCAGAACTGTATTCATTTTTATGACTAAATAATACTCCATTTTGTTCATCCATTCATCAGCTGGTAGCCATTTCGGTTATTTCCAGTTGTGCTCCTCCTGACCAAGGTGTGAGCTCAGCAACCATGAAGGTCCAGGGCCAGTGGTAGTCTCACAGAGGTAGCAGAGTGCCCACTGTTGGAAGCGTGGAGGGCTATGGAAGAGAAACACTTTGAAATATACAGTCAGAAGCTATCATATTAGAGGAATGACTATATCTATCTCTTCTCCATACAGAAATGATATTAGAAAATTATTGTCAAAAAAAGAGGTTTTCAAAATTCATGCAGCCAGAAAATGTAGAAAGACCTATAGAAGTGTGTCAAGTAGTTGGTTAATTTAAAAAAAATTTGGGGTGGGGTTGTTTTAGTACAGTTTTGTTGCTGATCAGTTTTTTTCAAAACATGAACTTTAACACTTTTAAATATAAGTTTACATTTGTAATTTTGATTTCTTTTCTCAAAGCTCCTAAATCATAAATTGTAAGCCCCACAAAATCAGGATCCTCCTTGCCATTAAGAATACTTTTAACACCTTCACTTTTTTCCTTTTCTTTTCTTTCTTTCTCTCTCTCTCTCTCTTTTTTTTTTTTTTTTTTTTTTTCATAGTACTACTTCGAGGTGGCCAGGAGCCTGTGTGAGAGATTTCTTTCTAGGGAGTGAGATGGCAAGTTGCTCATTTTGTTGCTTTCCACCTTCTTGTCCGTTCTTTTCTTTCTCAGCTCAGGAACACTTTCAGGAAAAATTAGCTCAGGCAATACCTTTTTACCTCATTAAATATGCAATACCTTGACGATTTCTTTGATTGAATATTGTTAAGCCAATATTGACCTCTAGGCTCCCTTCCTTCTGGGTCAGAATCTATTTCCCCGCCCGGCCGCTTCCCTTAGTGGGCTTGGTCATGTGGCTCACTTTGGTCAATAGGGCGTAGACAGAAGTCCACGTGACAGTTCTGCGTGCCCGAAGCCCTATTAGATCACGTTGTGGAAGCCCGAGGTCCTTCAGCGTGGGTCCTGTAAGAAGATGCACAGAGAGATGTGCATCCTTCTGAATCCCATGTTCAGCCATTGGAGAGCTGCGGCCCCTGACCTG
This sequence comes from Mustela putorius furo, assembly GCF_011764305.1. Lineage (NCBI taxonomy): Eukaryota > Metazoa > Chordata > Mammalia > Carnivora > Mustelidae > Mustela > Mustela putorius. Next base: position 7,059,615 of record NW_025421290.1, on the reverse strand, counting down.
CAGACCGTGAGTGAGAAACATTGCCCGTCTGAGCCACTGAGTTGGGAGATGTCTGAAACACAGTGGAGCCATCTGAGCCACTGAGTTGGGGGTTGTCTGAAATACAGTGGAGCTGCCCCGGGAGCCCACCAGTACAGATGCACATGCCCAACCCGAACAGCAGAGCCAACATTGTTTCTCTCTCAGCAAGCAGCCTTGCTTGGTCCTATCGCTCAAACTTCCAAGATCCTTGGCAGCAGACCCCGCGCTCTACCACCTTCCCAGGTTCCTAATTTAGCATGCTTTCACCTTTCAAGGAAATCCATTTCTGGGTTGAGGACATGCCTCCTTTTTCCCACCTCCGTTTAGCTATAATTTTAAGTACAAGTCATTTCATTGTTTCTCCTCTCTATAATAGCATTTTCGTCATTTCAATTAAACTGCTTCCAAAAAGCCACCCACTGGACTTCTCCTACCCGCTAATCTACAACTTCAGTTTGACACCCCAGTCAAAAATAAGGAAAACTCTGGAACTCTTTGATGGAGCAGTTGCACTTCTCCGGACTACTTGACCTCAGGACCCCTACCCATCTCAGTGCCCCATGACTCCCCCCAAAACTCATCTTCCCAAACCCTGTCTTGTTATGCCTCAGCCCCCCAGGGCTCTTAGAACAGACCTGAAAACAGAGTACATTCTCAAGGAGAAGCAAAAGAATGAATGAGAATATGACTCCTGCCAAGCCTGGGGCTTGCCACCTCTAAGCACAGAATGAACCATGAACAGTCCCTTTGAACTTACAGGGAAACTATAAAGGAAATTAAAAAGGCCCTTAGGATACTTGACTTGCAGAAGGGCAAATCTAACTTCCTTTCTACTTTTTCTCCATCTGCAACTCTGTCCCTCAGAGAATTGGAGAGGGTCTTTTGTTACTTTTTTTTTTCTTTAATGTCTAGAGAAATGGCTCAGCTTTCAAAGTAGAATTATTAAAATAATTTTGGTTTAAGATGTAAAACCTTTCACTTTTTCCAAGCCATCAACCCTCCCTGAATTTCCTAAGTTCTCATAAACTTTAGGTATTGCCTTTCGTCCCTCCTCCTTAGCTACGCTGTTGGAATAACAACAGGTTGGAGGGACATAATTCCTTTTGATTGGGTTTGGGGGTGAGGGGATGAAAAGGTGGGGAGAGAGAGACTAGCCAGTGACATGGAAATGGCATCCTGATTTTACTGTCTACTTGACATGGCTGACATTTTTTGTGCTGATGTCTTTAAGTCTTTTATCTGTTTTTATCTATTTATAAAAATCCTTTTAAGAACAATTAAAAGCTTAATTTAATGACTATAACATGCTGAAAGGAAAGAGAAAAAGCAGCTCCAGATCCTGAGAAGTCTTCAAAAAAGATAAGCTCTGTCTGTACTTGGTGAAAAATAATGCTTTCAGATTTCCATTATAAGAACATCTGTGCAGGGACGCCTGGGTGGCTCAGTGGGTTAAGCAGCTGCCTTTGGCTCAGGTCATGATCCCAGCGTCCTGGGATCGAGTCCCACATCGGGCTCCTTGCTCAGCAGGGAGCCTGCTTCTCCCTCTGCCTCTGCCTGCCATTCTGTCTGCCTGTGCTCGCTCTCTCCCCCTCTATCTCTCTGATAAATAAATAAAATCTTAAAAAAAAAAGAAAAAGAAAAAGAAAAGAACATCTGTGCATATTAGAGAAGATTTAGGATATACAAAAGCATTGAAAATAGTAGGAATCACCAGAGTTCTATCTTCCAGCCATGATGACTGCTCCCATTTTGGTTGGATTCTCCCTAAAGTCTATTTCTGTGTGTATGTATGTGTGTGTGTGTGTTCAGATAGAGAGCAGAAGATGCAGATAGGTAGTCTTTCAGATAAAAAAAAAATGGGGGGTGGCGCCTGGGTGGCTCAGCGGGTTAAGCCTCTGCCTTTGGCTCAGGTCATGGTCTCAGGGTCCTGGGATTGAGTCCTACATTGGGCTCTCCACTGAGCAGAGATCCTGCTTCTCCCTCTCCCTCTGCCTGCTGCTCTGCCTACTTGTGCTCTTTATCTCTTTGTTGAATAAATAATAAAAATCTTTTTAAAAAAATTGGTATGTTTTATCTGTCCCATGCAATATATTTATAATTTAAGTTAGATTTTAACCCACAAAAATGAAGAGATTTTTACATTAAGTCCAGATTTAGTCTTTTTCTTGAAAAATTGCACATGGGGTTGCCTGGTAGCTCAGTGGGTTACACATCCATCTCTCAATATCGGCTCAGGTCATCTCAGGGTTGTAGGATTGAGCCCTGTGCTGGGCTCTGCACTTAGTGGGGCGTCTGCTTCTCTCCCTCTCTCTCTGCCCCCCCCAAATAAATAAATAAATCTTAAAAAAAAAAAAAAGGTATTGAACCTGTATTTTCAAATGGCAGGAGTTGAGGAGAGAGTCACCTTCAAAAGGAACAGATGCTTGCCAATGTACCATTGTCCCAATGCAGTTTGTTTGTTTCTTTCTTTTTTTCCTTCCTTCCTTCCTTCCTTTTTTTTTTTTTTCCTGCCTATTTGGCTCCTATCTGTATTTAAGTTTGATGCCCTTAATGTAGAGTGTTTTTTTTAATCATTGCATTTATTTTACATATACAATTTTATGTTCAGCTCTTTTCCCTAAGCAATTTCTCACTAACCTTCCTCCCTGATTATTCCAGTGTATTTACAGTGTTACGTATCATGTCACACTGTACATGTTTTCTCCCTGATTATACTAGCATATATACAGTAGAAAGTATCAAGTACATGAAAGTATGAAGAGGAAATTAACTATTATTTGGAATTTTTCTTCTTTTTTTACTTATGAAAATATCCTTATAAATAGCGGCAATCATACTCTACATACAATTTTGTATCCAGCTTTTTCACCTTTTCTTTACTATAAACACTAACACTCCTCACCAACTATATGTAGCTTAGTTAACAATAGTCTTCCCCCATGTCTGGACATTCAGGTTTTCCCTTTTCTGTCATAATTATGTTATAATGAATATCTTTCTGCTGGAAGCTTTTTTCTTTTTTTAAAGATTATTTATTTATTTATTTGACAGAGAGATTGAGATCACAAGTAGGCAGAGAAGCAGGCAGAGAGAGAGAGGGGGAAGCAGGCTCTCTGCTGAGCAGAGAGCCCGATGCGGGGCTCCATCCCAAGACCCTGAGATCATGACCCAAGCCAAAGGCAGAGGCTCAACCCACTGAGCCACCCAGGCACCCATGGAAGCTTTTTTCTATACTGAGGATTCTTCTGCTGGGATATATTCTTAGAAATGGGCTATGCAATTAAAGGATACAAATAATTTTAAGGGTCTTGATGTATGTTGTCTAATTGTATCTCAACAAGGCTATGCTGTTCTCACATTATGTGAGAATGTGCTTCCTGACACCTTTAGCAACATCAAATATATGTATGTAATATATAATGTGTATATATAGATATATGTTTATATTATATACTCATTATTGATTTGATACAGAAACATAGTACCTTCTATTTTTATTTGCATTCTTCTCATCTCCAAGAACTCAACTTTGTCCTATGAAAAAAACAGAAGAGCAAGGAAAGGGTCTTACTAATTCAAAAGAACAGGCATGGGACCATGGCAAGGGAAGTGGAAGTGAGTTTTAGAGGTGGAGACCTAGAAATTTCCAGCCAAGGTAGAAGAAGCCAGGAGCAGAGGCACCTGAGAGCAGAGTGAGGGCAAAGGAGAAGAGACCTCAAGAGTCGGCCTTGCAAAAAGCAGGAAGGTTTAGACAGCACTCTACAATCCAATTTAGCTATGAAGCTAAAGCCCCCAAATAGCTAAATCCACAGGAAACAGATTTTTTTGTCTTCTAGTGCGTCATGTTTTTAGGTCCAAAGTCCTAATGAGGCCAGTAGTCTGAGAGGCTACTTTACAGTTTTCACCATAGGTAATTTCTCCATTTCTTTATCTTTCTTCCTAGTTCATTCTGCCAGCCTGAAATTTGTCTTGAGAGAGGATTTCTCCAGAACCTACTGTCCCAAATCTAAATAATTTATTTAACTTACAGAAGCTTGTAACTAAACTAGAAATCAGGTACCCTGAATCTGGACTGTGGGGCCTGAATTAAGATCACTCAAGACAGGAAGGAGAAGTCAACATGGCCAATCAGACTTCGGAGCCAAGGGTAACATCAGGAGGAGCCAGGGTTCACTGCCTGGAGTTATTTATTATTAATGTGGAGTAAAAAATCTTTTTATATTTTTTTTTCTCTGAATACTTCATAAAGCTGAAGTTTGAAGGGAAAAGGGAAATATGAAAATCTGAAACCTCATAGGAATAACTGAATATTCTTAGCTATAGTAATATGGAATTAAACATGAAGGCAGCAGTTTTTTTCTAGATTTTCATTTCAAATTTATTTCATCGAAAGCATTTTGATTAGTTTTTATCTCTAGTCCTGAGGATTTGATTCTAATGACTTTACTGTCTGGAAAACTGAAAGTAGGGAACATGACATTTATAGGTGTCCCTAACTTACAAAATGTTGATATAAGCATTCATCTCCACATTGGGGCCAACAAACCTTGCCAAACTCTGGCCTGCTTTTATACAACTTGTAAGCTAAGAATACTTTTTGTATTTTATTTATTTATTTTTATTATTTATTTACTTATTTATTTTTAAAAATTTTATTCATTTATTTATTTGAGAGAGAGGGAGAGAGACAGGCAGACTCTGTGCTGAGCCCAGAGCCCAACATGGGGCCCGATCCCCAGGACCCTGGGTCATGACCTTGGCCAAAGCCAGAGACTTAACTGACTGAGCCACCCAGGCACCCCTTACTTATTTTTAATTAATATATAATATTATATTAATTTCAGCTATGCAATATAATGACTCAACAATTCTCTCTATTTCTCAGTGCTCATCATGGTAAGAGTACTCTCAGTCTACTTTATCTGTGTCACCCATCCCTCACCTACCTTTCCTCTGGCAACCTTTTATTCTCTGTGTTTAACAGTCTGTTTTCTTTTGTATCTTTTCTTCTTTGGCATCTCATTTGTTTTGTTTCTTAAATTCCACATGTGAGTGAAATTATATGGTATTTGTCTTTGTCAGTCTGACTTATTCCACATGAAATTATGCCCTTTAGATCCATACATGAGGTTGCAAATGGCAAGCTCTCATTCTTTTTTATGGGTGTATAGTATTTCACTATCTAATTTATATCTCTATCACTTTATATTCACAGTACATCTTTATTCATCTATGTATGCACACTTGGGTTGCCTTCATATCTTAGCTATTGTAAGTAATGCTGCTGTAAACATATGAGTGCATCTGTCTTTTCAAAGTAGTATTTTCATTTTGTGGGGGGTAAATACCCAGTGGGAGAATTATTGGATCATATGGTAATTCTATTTTTAATTTTTTGAGGACACTCTATACTGCACCAGTTTGCATTCCCAGCAGTGCACGAGGGTTCCTTTTTACTTCACATCTTTGCCAACACTTGTTATTTCTTGTGCTTTTGATTTTAGCCATTCTGACAGGTGTGAGGTAATACCTCATCAAGATTTCAATTTGCATTTCCCTGACAATTAGTGCTGTTGGCCATCTTTTCACGTTGGCCATTTGTATCTCTTCTTTGGAAAAATGTCTATTAAGGTCCTCTGCATATTTTTGATGAACTAATTGTTTTTTCCCCTTTGCACATTTTTAAATCAGAATATTTGGGGTTTTTTTGTGTTGAGTTATGTAAGTTCTTTATATATTTTAGATACTAACCCCTTATCAGATATATATATATAATTTGCAAATATCTTCTCCCATTCAGTAGGTTGTCTTGTTGTTTCAATGATTGTTTCCATTGCTGTGCAAATGTTTGTTATTTTGGTGTAGTTCCAATAGTTTTATTTTGCTCTTGATTCCTTTGCCTGGGGAGACATCTAGAAAAATGTTTCTATAGTTGTCAAATAAATTACTGTCTAGGCTTTTTTTCTAGGAGTTTATGGTTTCAGGTCTCACATGCAGGTCTTTAATCCTTCTTGTATTTATTTTTATGTATGGTGTAAGTGGTTCAGTTTCATTCTTTTGCATGTAGCTATCCACTCTCCCCAAGACCTTTTGTTGAAGAGACTGTGTTTTCCCCATTGTTTATTCTTGCTTCCTTTGTCATAAATTAATTGAATTTATTGTTTAGTTTTATTTCTGGGCTCCCTTCTGTTCTTTACAGTTTTGTAAAGATCTGTGAGTTTATTTTTGTGCCAGTACCATACTGATTTGATTACTACAGCTTTGTAGTGTATTGTAAAATCTGGGATTGTGATACTTCCAGTTTTGTTTTTCTTAAGATTGCTTTGGCTATTTGGGGCCTTTCATGGTTTCACACAAATTTTAGGATTAATTGTTTTAGTTTTATGAAAAATTCTGTTGATATTTTGATAGAGATTGCATTGAATTTGTAGATTATTTTGGATAGTGTGGACTTTTTAACAGTATTAATTCTTCCAGTCCATGAGCATGGCGTATCTTTCCATTTCTTTGTGTGACAGTTTTTATCATGAATAGATATTGTACCTTGTCAAAGGTACAATGTGTTTTCTACATGTGTTGAGATACTCATATGGTTTTTATGCTTTCTCTTGTTAATATGATGTATTGTATTGGTTGATTTACAATAGTGAACCACACTTGCATCCCTGGAATAAATCCCACTTGATCATGGTGAATGATGTTTTGAATTCGGTTTGCTGATATTTTGTTGAAGATTTTTACATTGACGCTCATCAGAGATATTGACAGGTTTTTTGGTTTGTTTGTCTGTCTGTTTTTGCAGTGTCTTTATCTGGTTTCAGTACCAAGATAAAGCTGGTCTTATGGAATGAATTTAGGAGCTTACCCTTCTTTTCTATTTTTTGGAATTGTTTAAGAAAAATAGATATTAATTCTTCTATAATTGTTGGTTGCATTCACCTGTGAAACCATAGTCCTGAACTTTTATTTGTGCATTGTTGGTTTTTTGTTTGTCTTAACAATTTATTTATTTATTTATTTGAGAGAGAGAGAGAGAGAGCATGAGCAGAGGGAGGAACAGAGTGAGTGAGAGAGGAAGAACCAGATTCCCCACTGAGCAGGGCGCCACATGCAAGGCTCAGTCCCAGGACCCCGAGATCATAAGCCGAGCCGAAGTCAGACGCTTAACTGACAGAGCCCCTTGTTGGAGTTTTTGTGATTACTGATTCAATTTTATTGCTAGCAGTCAGTCTGTTCGTAATTTCTGTTTCTCCCTGATTCAGTTTTGGAAGGTTATATGTTACTAGGAGGTTATCCATGTTTTCCTAGATTGTCTACTTTGCTGGCATACTATTTTTCATAATATTCTGTTACAATCCTTTGTATTTCTGTGATGTCTGTTATTTCTCCTCCATTTTTGATTTTGTTTATTTGAGTTCTCTCTTTTTCTTTCCTTGATGAGTCTGGCCAAAGGTTTATCAATTTTGCTGGTCTTTTAAAGAAACAGTTCCTTGTTTTATTGATTAGTTCTACTGTTATTTTAGTCTCTATTTCATTTATTTCTGCTCTAATATTTATTATTTCCTTCCTTCCACTGGATTTGGGCTTTGTTTCTTCTTTTATTTAGCTTCTTTACATGTAAGTTTAGGTGCTTATTTGAGATTTTTCTTTTTTCTTTAGGTAGACCTCTATTGCTATAAACTGCCCTCTTAGAACAGCTTTGTTGCATCCCAAAGATTTTAGACTGTTGGGTTTTCATTTTAATTTGTCTCCATGTATTTTTTAATTTCCCCTTGGATTTATTGGCTTGCCCACTCATGTTTAGTAGCATGTTCTTTAGCCTTCATGTATTTATGGGTTTTTTTTCCAGATTTTTCTTGTGATTGATTTCTGGTTTCATACTGTTGTGGTTGGAAAAGATGCATAATATGATTTCAACATTTTCAAATTTATTGAAACTTGTTTTTTGGCCTAACATGTGATTTATTCTGGACAATATTCCATGTGCACTTGAAAAGAATGTGTATTCTTTGGATAAAATGTTCTGAATATATCAGTTAGGGCCATCTGATCTAATGTGTCATTCAAAGCCAGTGTTTCCTTGTTGATTTTCTCTCTGGATGATGTCTCCATTGATGTAAGGGGGCGTTAGAGTCCCCAGCTAGTATTGTATTACCGTTAGTTTCTTCCATATGTCTGTTAACAGTGGTTTTATATATTTTTCCTTCCTTTTATATACTTTTTCTTCCTTTTTGCTCCTGTGGTGGGTGCATAGGAGCACCCTTTTGTTATATCCTTTTGTTGTATTGTTCCCTTTGTCATTGTGTAGTGTCCTTTGCCTCTCGTTAAAGTCTTTGTTTAAAGCTGTTTTGTCGGGCCAAAGTATTGCTACCTTGGTACCATGGCTTTCTTTTCACATTCATTTGCATGGTAAATGTTTTTCCATCCCTTCTCTTTCAATCTGTGTGTGTCTTTAGGTCTGAAGTGAGTCTCTTGTAGGTGGTGTATAGATGGGTCTTAGCTTTTTTATTCATTCCATCACCAGAAGTCTTTCGATTGGAGCATTTAGTCCATTTACATCAAAAGTAATTATTGATAGGTATGTACTTATTGTCATTTGTTACTTGTTTTACAGTTGTTTTTGAGTTCTCTGTTCCTTTTTTCTCTTCTAGCCCTCTTCCCTTGCGTTGTGTAGGCTTTCTTTACTGTTATGCCGGATTCCTTCTTTTTATTTTTTTGTATATCTATTATAGTTTTTTAATTTGTGGTTATCATATGTTCATATATAAAATGTTACACATGTAGCAGTCTATATTAAGTTGATGGTCACTTAAGTTCGAACCCATTCTAAAAAGCACAAAATTTGTATCCCCCCCATATTTTATGTATAGGATTTCACACTTTACATCATTTTATTTTGTGAATGCCTTAACTGAATTTCATAGATATAATTTATTGACTACATTTGTGCTTTAACTCCCACACTGGTTTTAAAAGTGATTAATCTACTACTTTTATTATATACTTGCTGTGAAATTTTATCCCTCTCCTAGTTTTCTTACTCCTGATTATGGCCTTTCTTTCCATTCAAAGAATTTCCCTTATCATTTCTTCTAAGGCTGGTTTAGTGATCATGAAATCCCTTAATTTTGTTTGTCTGGGAAACTGTTGATCTCTCCTTCTATCCTGAATGATGACCTTGTTCTATAGAGTATTTGTAGTTGCGGGGTTTTGGTTTTTTTTTTTTTGTTTTTTTTTTGGTTTTTTTTTTTGAGCACTTTGAATATATCATGACCCTCTCTTCTGGCCTGCAAAATTTCTGCTAAAAATTTGCCTGATTGTCTTATGGGGTTCACTTTGTATATAAATCTTTTATTTTCTCTTGCTGCATCTAAAACTCTCTTTTTTCATTACCATTTTCCATTTTAATTACTATGTGTCTTGGTTTGGACCTTGTTGGGTTGGTTTTATTAGGAGTTCTCTGTGCCTCCTATATCTGGATGTCTGTTTTCCTTCCCCAGATTTGGGAAGTTTTCAGCTATTATTTCTTCAGATAAATTTTCTGCCGCTTTCTCTCTCTTTCCTCCTTCTGGGATCCCTATAATGTGAATATTATTATGCTTGATGGTGCTATTGAGTTCCCTTTACCTAGTCTCAATTTTTGTTTTATTTATTTATTTATTTATTTTGCTGTTTATCTGGACTTCCTTTCACTACCCTGTCTTCCAAGTCGCTGATCCATTCTTTTGCCTCCTTTAATCTGCTATTGATTCCTTCTCATGTATTTTTTAATTATTGAGTTCTTCATTCTGACTGCTTCTTTTTAATTTTTTGTATCTTAGTTGTGGGATTCACTGAGCTCCTCCACTCCTTTTTTCTTAAGTCCAGTGAATGTCTGTATAAACTTTATTTTGAATTCTTTATCAGGCGTATTGCCTATCTCCATTTCACTTAGCTATTTTGCTGACTTTTTTTTTTAAAGATTTTATTTATTTATTTGACAAACAGAGATCACAAGTAGGCAGAGAAGCAGGCAGAGAGAGAGAGGAGGAAGCAGGCTCCCTGCTGAGCAGAGAGACTCGATCCCAGGACACTGAGATCATGACCTGAGCTGAAGGCAGAGGCTTAACCCACTGAGCCACCCAGGCGCCCTATTTTGCTGACATTTTGTTCTGTTCTTTCAACTGGGACATATTCCTCTGTCTCTTCATTTTGTCTAAACTTATGTTTGTATATGAGGAAAGTCAGCTATGTCTCCTGTACTTGCAAGTGGTGGCCTCATGAAGAAGAAGGCCCTGAGGCACAAGGCCCCGGTTCACTAGGAACAGGCACTTCAGGAGTATTTCCTATGTAGGCTGCCTGTGCCTTACTGTTGTGTCTGAGTTGCATTTACCTTCACTGCAGTCTGCTGCCATGGTCACTTTGCCTGCTATGGGTAGGCAAAACCAGGAAGGTTTGGTCCCCGTGTTGTTAAGGGGCCAGTCTGGCACTGCTGTGGGTTTGTGATTGGGCACTGTCAGCCATCAGAGCAGAAGACTGCCCTCAGCCCATTAGCTGAAATTGCAGTCACACCAACCTGGGGGGCACTGTGTGTTGTCCTCTGAGAGGCTTTCACTGGTGGGTGGGCTGGAAGTCAGACTGAATGACCAGGACTGTAGCTGCACTGATCTGCAGGGTTCTTTGTCTATAATGCAGATTATTATAATGTTCAGCTTTTGGGACTGGGTGCATTGGTGCATGTGTTTATCTTTCCCTCTCCCTGGTGCAAGAGTCACTATAGAGTCACTATAGAGTGGTACTGTCCTGGGATTGCTTGTAGGGTGTGTTGGGGCTGGAGATAATTTGAAGGGATGCCTACTAGTGGGGTAGGTTGGATGGGGGTAGATCTGCAGGAGAATGTGGGGGTGGGTTGCCTGGTGTTACCAAGATAGGTGGAGAGTAATCACAGTTTCTCCTAAGTATCCTGCTATTTGGCCGGGTGGCCGGGGGGGGGGGGGGGGTGTTGGTGGGGATATGAAGAGAAGTGGCACCAGCCAGTACTTTTGTTCTTGGAAAAATTTCCCAAATATTCCCACCCCTTCAGTTTCTGTCCTGAGAGAGTAAATAAATATTCTCATATACCCTAGATGCTTTTCCAACTGCTGCTTCTATGCTGTATCTCAAGGGGCTGTTTAAGGGTGGGGACAGTTTTCCATCACCCTCTGGCTTTCCCTGAGCTAAGCCTGCTGATATTGAAAGTACCCAGAATTAAGACCCGCTGATTGTAAAAACTCACAAAATTAAGTCCCACTGGTTTTCAAAGGCAAATATTACAGGGACTTCCCAGTGCAGGTCCCCTGAGCCTGTTGTGCCTGGTGTGGGGTCTGCTCTTCTTCCTTCTTACGGCATCCCTCCTCTTAGTGATTAGTCTTGCCAGGGGTTTGGTTCCCAAAAGTGCCTCTGCCCCTCCTTTCCTTTCTGAAAGAGACACATCTATATCTCTATCTATCTATTTATATATATTTATCAATATATATAAATATAGATACCATATTTATTTTTAATAGAAGCTTCTTCCACCAAAGCGTTAATTTCCCAAGAGGAGTGCATCTTCCTTTTTCACATGTCCTTTATTTAAGTTCATAATAATGGTTAACAAATACTTCTTCAATAAATGATGACTATCTATATATGTAATATTTATCAATGTATAAATAATACATTGAGTAGTTGTATTAGAGTAGACTCAATTACTTTGGGCATCTAACATTTATAGAGTATTTTATTTATTTATATTTCAATGGCTTTTGATAAGAATATATCATCTAGAGTACTTACTTATGCATATGTACTTACCTATGGGGCTGAGGCTCCATACTCAGCATAGAGTCTGTTACAAAGTTTCTCTCTTCCTCTCCCTCTGCCTCTACCCCATCTCCCCCTTACAGGCATGCATACTCTTTCTCTCTAAACTAATTAAATAAATCTTTAAGAAAAACAGATACTCAGTTCCTCTGCCCATTTTTTAATGGGCTTGTTTGGGAGATTTTTGCTATTGAATTGTATGAGTTCTTTATATATTTCAGATATTAACCCCCATCCGATATATAACTATCTTACAATATGTTAATATTTAAGCATTGATCTCTATCAAAGCTACCAAACCTTGCCCAATCCTAGCCTTCTTTTATACAGTTTTTGAGCTAAGAATGGTTTTAAATGTTTAAATGGTCAGAAGAAAATTGAAAGGAAAATAATATTTTATGACATGTGAAAATTATATGAAACTCAAATTTTAGTGTCTAAAAAATAAACTGTACTGGAACACATTCATGCCCATTTGCTTATATATTGTGTATGGCTGCTTTTGTGCTATAATGGTAGAGAGTGGGGTCATTGCCACAGAGACTGTGTGGCCTGCAAAACTGAAAATGTTCATTCTCGGGCCCTTTGCTGAAAAGGTTTATGGACTCCTGCTCTAAAGCATTTAGAGCCTTATACAACTGAATATCCTTATAGGAGGGGGTTTATCAATCGTAGAAGACATAAGAGAGATGTCCCACGTGACTTAAAATCAAGTATTGAACTTATATTGGTTAAATATATAGTCTTGCTAAATAAGGTTGGAGGAAGAAAGAATTGTTAATCAAATATCAGGAAAAGTATTAAAAATAAGTATGATAAATGATTAAGTTGAAGTGGCCATTTATGATCTAAAACGAAATGTTATAGGTACAAAATAAGGAAAACCTGAGGGTATGGCATTAACTATTTGATGAATGTTGTCAAACTGCAGTGTTAAGTAGTAATGCCACATTCTCAAGAGAAGCAAACACAGGTAAGGCTTAATAGCAATGAGATGCTTATCAATTTGAGATCAATACTCAGCTCAACCCTTGGAGCTGGCTGCACTTTTTAGTGCTTTGGGTCCCCTCACAACACGCTCAAAACACTGTAAAGCCTATTGACACGTGACTTGATCTATGTTAGGGTGTTGATGTTGGCTCTTGCTTCAAGCGCTAGAAAGACATGGGACTGAGGGTTCTACAAAGATGATTTTAAAGTGGGAAGAAACATATATGAAAAATGGTCAAATAATCTGGGGTGTTTAAATGGGAATAAAGAAAGAGCTGCTCTAATGCTGTAGAGCAAGGACATTGTGAAACAAAAGACTTGGTCTCTAATGCCCATTCTTGTGCTTCTAGTCATGTACTTTAACCTATCTAAACTTTTGAAGTATTAGAAATAGCATCTCCTTAAGTGTTTCTTGAAGAAATGAAGGAAGATAATATTAAAAGGGCTTTGTAAATTCTAAAACACAGGCAGATATGGAGCAGTGTTACTGCTAGGAAGCTAGGCTGCAACAAAACAATCCTTAAGTGCTGATGAATTATTCTATACAGTTGTAAGGTTTGCACACTGCACAAAGGGTTGCAGCCATGGAAGCCAGTGGGAGCTGGCCAGACTGCTCTGGCTCAGGCAGTATTCATCAGTAAGAGGAGCACCTTTTTCTCATATCGTGGCATCTTCTGCTCACCAAAATATATGCACCTGTTCAGAGGATATATCTTTCCTCATTCATTCTCATGAAGGTGTAGTTTTTATATATTGATATATAGATATAAAGTAGCATTGTATATTCTGACAGTAGTCAAGGGGATAATTCTAGATAGTTTGGTTTTCATCTCCTTAAAAAGAGATGGAATATTTGCTCAACTTATAGCAACAAAGAGCTCAACCAGGCAGAGAAGCTGCCTGTTGATCTGAATTAAGAGCTCAAACATTAGACCATGTGAGATGAGAATAGAATATTCATCTTTGCAAAATCTTTTAAGAGAAAACAGAAAACCTTCCAAATATTTGCCATTTCACATCTGCCTGACATTCCTGGTTCTCTGATTCTCACAGTATCTTGAGATTAAAAGGCATGGAACCTGTCTTGTGCCTTCCCTGTGCTTCACTCACCAGGAAATCAAATTGTATCTTTTTCTGAATGAGATTTGCATTTATCAAAACACCAGACTATACTGTATGATGATAATAAGAAAAGCAGAAAATATTCAAAACTTTCTGGAATCTTTATAATATGTCCTGTGCATTTATCTTACTTAAAATTTTTCTGACATTAGTTGATTAATTCAGTCAGTCTTTAACCTGTTCTGTAGAATTTTTCCTGTATGATGCTTCTGCATTAGCAAGAAGCTGAGGGTAAGAGTGAGCAGTATCATCTGTAGGCATCGGCAGCAATCATACTGTCTGCTCTGAACCAGGAGTCAAAATAAAACAAACAGGTAAGCCGTCTGTCTGCCTGAGCCAGATATAGTTTTTAGTGATCCCAGCATGCTTTATTTCTCAACTGGAAATCCTGAGGAAATTGTATCTGAATCTTTCTGCATCTTTATGCAGAGGACTCTTGGCTTTCAATATATTTTTGCAAAACAATGACCTTGTCATCTGTATAAATTTGTACCATAGAGGACCATCTGTTTTTTTCAGTGATAGCAAATGGCCCACAGCATAATACTGCTTAAAATGCACTCAGAGATGATAGGGCTGCTAGAACACTTTTGATGTAGAATTGTTTACATTCTAACTGCCTTTCCATAATTATATAATCTTTTATAACAACTCTGTGACACGGACAGATATGATCCTTGTTTACCAGAGGAGGAAACACATTTGGAAAGAAGTTGAATATTGGAATCAGGATCACCCAAGAAGTCATCAGTTAAATCAAGTTTGACCCATTACTTTTGTCAAGTTCTTTCTGGGCTACTGGCTTTGAATAAAGCAGGAAAAAAGAAGCTTATTTTTGGTTGTTCTGAAAGCAGATACCACCACCAGATCACATTGGATGTTACATTATATTAATGTAGTCAAACTCCTTGCTGCTGCCTTTTCCCATATCACATGGCTTAAAATTATTTTCAGAAGCCTTATGAGTAGAACATGGGTTAAGAAAGGAAGAGCTTGGGGCGCCTGGGTGGCTCAGTGGGATAAGCCACTGCCTTCGGCTCAGGTCATGATCTCAGAGTCCTGGGATCGAGTCCTGCATCGGGCTCTCTGCTTGGCGGAGAGCCTGCTTCCCTCTCTCTCTCTCTCTCTCTGGCTGCCTCTCCATCTACTTGTGATTTCTCTCTGTCAAATTAATAAATAAAATCTTTAAAAAAAAAAAAAAAGAAAGGAAGGAAGAGCTTGACCTGTTTTTAATTGTTCTTCATTTCTCTACACTCAAATCTATAGGGGTTATTTTCATTCCATCATCAATCAATAAAATCCCTCATTTATATTAAATGCCTGCCCTTGAGAAATTAAAATTGAGTCAAGGGGGCTTATTATACATATTTATAATGGAAAATATAGGTGTAATCTTAGTGTCTAAAGCTGGTAACACAACTGTGGTCCCATTGACATACATATCCACCTTGATGGAAGTCAATGACCAGAGGTCCAATGTCTTTCAGTGTCTTTCTCCCCAAATAAATCTTGGGATTGCCAGAAATGCACACTTTTGTCCAAGACCCAGGCTTGGTTACTGAAGGAACAGTGGGTGACAAAGCCAAGGTTCTGAGCTCCTAGTTCTGACAGCTCCCAGAGGTCTCTGCACTGATAGGGGAAAACTACTGGCTCTGCATGGCCACTGACAGGCTCTACATGTGGTCCCCACCAAAATGCAGCTGGGCTGTTCTTCCAAGTGTTGAGAATACTTCTATATTGTCCTCCATCAGTGCAGGAGAAAGACCCCTATTTGTTCAAGTTCTTATTGACCATTTATTACATGCCAGCCACTATTACATCTAGGCACTGAGGGTACAGTGGTGAAGAAGACAAGAGTTCCTCTTCTCATGGAACTTATGTTTCCAATGGAAGAGAAAGACAATAAACAAACAAAGACACAATCTTATCAAAGCAAACTCAAGATTGAGTTTCCTTATTTTATATTGGAGGTCATCATCAGACATAACGTATGAGTTTTACATTATAGTTCAGGAATCCTTGTATAAACCAACAAAATCTATATTGGACAACTCTTGGTAAGTTATCATGTAAAGCTCTCAATAAAATATGAGTAAATGATAGAATGGTTTTAAATGCTTGGAAAGACCAGATTATTATGTCCAAAAACAGATGATATTTTAGTATGGTAAGGACAAGAAGGCTGTTTTGTTATTCAGGAAGAATAGACTTAAGAGTGTTGAGGTGCCTGTTTTGTTTTTTTTTTAAAGACTTATTTATTTATTTATTATTTGACAGACAGAGAACACAAGTA
This sequence comes from Mustela putorius furo, assembly GCF_011764305.1. Taxonomy (NCBI): domain Eukaryota; kingdom Metazoa; phylum Chordata; class Mammalia; order Carnivora; family Mustelidae; genus Mustela; species Mustela putorius. The sequence goes on along the minus strand of NW_025421290.1, from coordinate 7,043,366 downwards.
GGCAGAGAGGCAGGCAGAGAGAGAGAGAGAGGAGGAAGCAAGGCTCCCCACGGAGCAGAGAGAGTGGGGCTTGATCCCAGGACCCTAGGATCATGACCTGAGCTGAAGGCAGAGGCTTTAACCCACTGAGCCACGAAGGTGCCCCTGAGGTGCCTGTTTAACGAGAATATGTACTAATAACAATCTGATCTTAATTGGTCTAAATATAGAGGACAAAATCCTAGGAAAGTTAAGAGAAAATCATGCAGTGATTCCTGCATAGTTTTGTGGAAAAATCATTTGGACCAGTTTGCATAATTAGTCACATTCACATGTCTCCTTATTTTCTAATGCCCTTTTATCTGTTTGAAGCTCTGAAAAATATCAGTAACAGCAGCTAATTTGGGGGGATCTAGAATCCCACTGAAGTATAGAAATGTTTCAAAGTTAAAATATACATATATTAGTGAATTTTGATAGATAAAATTTAATATTTAGAAAGTTTGGTGGCCATTGCAATTCTTTGAGAAAGGCAAATTTATTTCAGAGAATTCTATAGGAAAGGAAGTAATTGAGAAGAGAGGAAAAGAGATTAACACAAAGGGAATGAAATAAAGAAGAGACAAGAAATCTTAAGCTCAATGATAAGTTCTTTGACCAATCACAGATATTCATCCAAAGTGTTGAAAGAAAACTGTTTATACTTAATGCCACTTTTTTTCATCCATAGAGGGTTGGGAAGTAAACTGATGACTTCCAGAAATTGTCTTGCTCCTGAAGGACTTTTAGTGAACCTTGAGTCAGACATACAGTGGTCTAGACTTTAGGATACAAATGGAGGATCCTAAGTATGTGTACTGGCACACATGTGTCTATGATATATGTTTTGGAACTTAACAGTATTTGTGGTTAAGAGTACCTGAAATAACCCTTTTCGGTGTAGTTTTTTGTTTTTTTAAGGAGGCTCCACACTCAATGTGGGCCTCAAACTCAGGACTTGGATATCAAGAGGTCCATGCTCTACCAACAGAATCAGCCCTGCACCCTGAAATGTATTGCTCATGATCCTGAGATCAAGACCTGTGCTGAGATCAAGAATTGGACATTTAACCAACTGAGCCACCCAGGTGCCCTGCATGTTTTTTATTTCCCTTAAGTAAGCTCTACACCCAACATGGGGCTTGAACACAGTTAGTTTTAAGGCTGACCTTCATTGGGTTTGTTTGAATATACTAGATCTCCTAAATCTATTCATGTCGTGATAAATTCAAATATGTACCTTTTGTAATGGCAGCTCTCATCTGTTGGACCTATGGCCATAAATCTTACCTGATCATATCTGACAATAGAATCTTCCAGGGGAAGAGTCAAGCTGAGTCTCATAGGGGTTTATACAACAACTTGATTTACAGTTTTTTTGCAGTGCATATTTATGGAGGTTTTGACAGATCCCATTAAAATGGAAAACTGGGACACTTTTATTATCAAGTACCACTAGCTCATTTTATGTCAATAGAGTGTCAGGAACAGTATGTCAATAATACATTTCTTTAAACGTTTCTTCAAATACTTTAACCATAAAATGAGGTTTAAAAAAAAAAAATCATCCAGCGATGCCTGGGTGGTTCAGTCATTTAGGCATCTGCCTTCAGCTCAGGTCATGATCCCAGGGTGCTGGGACTGAGTCCCACATCGGGCTTCTTGCTCAGCAGGGAGCCTGCTTCTCCCTCTGCCTGTTCTGCCTACAGCTCTCCCTGCTTCTGCTCTCTCTCTGACAAATAAATAAAAATCTTCAATTTTCCTGAATTATGATAACTACATATGGCAAGATTTGATCATCTGTTGAATCTGTCAGGTAAACTTTTTCCCAATCAGTTTTGTAAAATCTGATTCAATTTGGCTCTGCCACTGTCGCTTGTGTGTGGGTGGTTTTTTTTGTTTGTTTGTTTTTTTGGTTTTTTTTAATGCGTAAGTATAAAAACTTAGAGATATGGTTTGGAAACACATCAAGGGATATAAAAAATTTCTGAAATAGTATCTTTTCTGTGGGGAAAATTGTTCTTTTTTTTGTTTTAATGTTTGGTTAGCCAGCCTATAATACATCATTAGTTTTTGGTGTAGTGTTCAACAGTTCATTAGTTATGTATAACACCCAGTGCTCATCACAACACATGCCCTCCTTATTTGAGAATGTCTGTTTTATTCAGAAATCAGATTGAACCACTATATTTTAATGATAGTAACACCAGAAAGGGATGTTTGTTTTGCATAATTGCAGGCTGGTCTATTTTCTTTTAGAATGGGCACCAGTCTGAATTACTGAGACTTCCTTTAGATATTAGATTGTTCCAATAAGTAGACATTAATTTACTTTTTACATTTCTAATTGGAGTTCTCAAAGAGGTTAGAAAACCCCCTTTTCTAGAATAACATATCAAAATCATGCAAAACATTAGCTTAGGCCTGTCTTAATTGTGGCATACTCATGTCTGAACTATCTGAAGAGAATAAGCTGTTGATAACAATATCTAGAATCTATTACCCATTCAGCACAAAGTCTACACTGATTATTCATAAAATGGGAGTGATCACCAAATACATAATTGTCATGATGGTTGAACATCAGTCAAATCAAAACAGAACATGCTTAGAGCAGCTCTTTGATGTCATGAAATTCTCTTGTATTAGGAAGAGCATGGGGCCTCTGGCTGACTCAGTTGGTAGAGCATTCGACTCTTGATCTCGGGGTATAGAAATTACTTAAAAATTTTAAAAATCTTTTAAAAAAAGGAAGAGAAGTTAGGGTTACTGGGTTGAGATCAAAGCAGCATTTAACTAGTGTGTTAGAAATAGACAACACAAGAGTTTAATAGGTCATAGATAATCAAATGGCCTAAAGTATTGGATTGCCTGTTCGCAGATAAACAAGGTGTATAAGCCTTAGGTGAGGGGTCAAGAGAAACATAAGCAATGGGCTTATGATAAGCTCCTGGCTTTCAAGTACCCTTAAAATATAACCTTGTCCTTTATGCACAAATTATTAGAAGAGGTTAGTGTAAGTCAAAATGTCCAAAGTAGGGAGTTAGTCTAGTTTTTGCTTAAGAAAGGAAAGGCCCATTTGGTATCTGGAACCAGAAAGTGAGCATTGACACAATTATTTCAGTTACTTGTATAGGTGATAGAGCTAATTAAAATATAGAGTATGAAACATACCTTATTATTTTAGCATTGCTCCTTTTATAAGGGGAGGGGATAAATCCTTTTAGTTACCTAGGGACTATCTAGAAAACCCCACAGGTAGTTTAGATGTAAAAGAATCTTCACAGATTTTTTTTTTTTTAAAGATTTTATTTATTTATTTGACAGACAGAGATCACCAGTAGGCAGAGAGGCAGGCAGAGAGAGAGAGAGAGAGAGAGAGAAGCAGGCTTCCTGCGGAGCAGAGAGCCCAATGCGGGGCTCGAACCCAGGACCCTGAGATCATGACCCGAGCCAAAGGCAGCAGCCCAAACCACTGAGCCACCCAGGCGCCCCTTCACAGATTTTTAAAATAAAATTTGAATTAGGGGTTTAAATTTGGGAAAAACAAGAGTCTCAATTATATGAAAAACTAATGGTGTACTATGTTTTGGCTAATTGAATTTAAATTTAAAAAGTCTCTATGCATTTAGGAATAATGATGCAGCATCTATAGGATGATTTGGAGTGGAGAAGGTCTGAAGCCAAGAGATTATTTAGGAAAGCAGTCTAGGACCTGACCAAGAATCTGTCCTTGAGTTTGGAACAGAAAGGAAAGATGTGCAGCAGGGAATGAAGTGGGAACTGGTAGATCTTAGTGACTGCCTGAGAGAGAAGGCACTAGAGAAGCTGAAGATGACGTCTAAGTTTGATCCTCAGTCACTGGGAGACAGCAGGGAACCCAGGACAGAAATGGGTTTAGAGTACAGTGGAGCTAAAATTTAAAAGGCAAGGGCAAAGGTATGTGTAACCTTGTAAAGGAGGAGATAGAAAGAGAGTTAATGTGTGTTTTCATTCATTCATTCATTCAACACATCACCTCATTCCACAATAGATCTGAAACTACTTATAAAATTACATAGAGCATAAATAGACAAGAGAATTAGTGGGTGAGAGAAATAGGCACAGGAAATATCAATCAGATGTGACATCAGCACATAGATTTGCATGGTAAAGCAGTACACTGTATGTTACTAGGTAAATGTAAATGTGGCTGTAGACTTCTCAAGGACCCATGCAAGTACAGAGGCTCCACCAGTGGAGGATTTCCAGTATCTGTGAAGACAAATCTATTGTTTGGTGGGAGCACAGCTTTTTATGGTACTGACAAATGTTTTCCTGTGTTTACAGAAAGAAGCATAGTGATTTAGTAGATAATGTACTCTCCAGTTTAATCCCTACAGGGACTGATGGTACAAATTTAATAATATATGAATGCTGCTGGCTTTCCCTTTTCCTGTTCCTGTTCCTTAAAGAGTATCATGGTTTTGCTCACTAAGCTTCTTCTCCCCCTCCACCATTTGAAGACAATTCTTCCTTCTCAGATCTTTTCCACCCAGATTTGTTGATGACTAATTGGGAGGAAAGGGAGGAAGATGGGAGCCAAGATATATGTAGAACTAAGATTGGGAAATAAAACCCTCTAAAGAGTTTTGGAGGAGTTTTGGCTTGAAGAAGCCATGAGGTATGAAAGAAACACAGAAGAACAAAATACTTTTTCTTTCTTTCTTTCTTTCTTTTTTATTTTTTTTTAAGATTTACTTATTTATTTTAGAGACTGAGAGAGTGAGAGAGTGGAGCAGGAGGAGAGGAAGAGAGGGAATCTGAAGCATACTCCCCGCTGAGCATGGAGCCTGACAAGGAGCTTGATTTCATGACCTGAGATCATGACTTGAGCGGAAATCAAGAGTTGGACGCTTAACTGAGCCACTCAGGGGTCCCAAAGAGCAAAATGCTTTTAAAAACATTGCTGTTGATTATGTATCTCCTTCATAATGTTTGAGAAATATTAGTTGGGGATTGCTTCATTTAGAAATCTCAGTGGGTTGCTACAACTTTTTCTGTAGATGTTGGTACCACTCTGAGACTGATGAAAGTGGGTCATGGTGTCATTTTGGATCTATGAGAGGCTTCCAGTGGGAGTGTGGACCCAAGTGTGGGACTGAAAACACCAGTGCAGATAAGAGCCAAGAAACAGTTTCACTCTGGTGGTTAGACCAAGAGCACAGGTAGTCTTAAACATTGGAACAGGAGCCAGACAAGACTTGATCCACTTTGAGTTGCACTGATGTGCAATCACTTAACCAGTTTTGTTTCATTAGAAAGAAAATGAGGGCTGCTGGGTGGCTCAGTCAGATAAGTGTCCAACTTGTGATTCTGGTTCATGTCCTGATCTCATGGGTTGTGAGATGGAGCCCCGGATTAGGATCCCTGCTCAGCGGGGAGTCTACTTGAGAGTCTCTCCCTCTGCCTGTCTCTCCACTCACACACACACATGCTCTCTCTCTCAAATAAAAAAAAAAAGAAATAAAATAAGAACAAAACAGGAAGTATCAAGAAATGACCAATTTGAAATTGTTTTCTATGTCAATATATAGGAATGCCTTCTTTTAAAAAGAGCTCCAAGAAGATATATAGGCCAGATTCACATTTTGCATGATTGTGATGGTTACAGTAGCACATTTAATTACAGGGCATTTTTTAGTGAGGGCTGCAAAAAATATGAGTGTCCTAGCCTCTCCTCATGCTTCTATTGCTCCCAAAAGAAGATTCTGGCTTTAGCTAGTAAGCTTCCTTCCTCCTTCCCTGTTGTCTAAGCAGTGTCCTGCCTTTAGTAGACCAGTGCTTCTGATGCTTCATGATGAAAAACCAATAGGAGATGGGGGAGGGGTAGGATGCTAAAGCACATAGGGTAGGCAGGATAGGACAAGTCTGGAATTTTCCTAAAGATTTAGGAGTAAAAGACTGAATAGGAACTATAGGGTAAGATGGTTGATCACAGATGGCTTTTTTTTCCAATAGCTTTATTAATTTCTACAATTTCTTTGTGTTATAATTGACATCCAGTAAACTGCATGTATCTAAAGTGTACCATTTGATGAGTTTTTCTATGTGTAGAGAGTCATGAAATTATCATTACAATCAAGGTCATGAACTTGTGAAAATAAAGAAAACCATAATGATTAAAAATTAAATCAGGAAGCACTCAAGGAGGAACTCTCACACACTACCATTCATACTCCAACAGGAAGAGGGGAAGAATTTCTCCTTGTCCAAAAACAGACCAACCAATGAGAAATTGCTACACTCAGCCATTGAAGAACCATTACCTGAACTCCTGGAAGCAGTCCCTCCTAACTTCCTCCTTTGCTCTATAAAAGCAAGTTGGTCTCCCCTGTTTTCCAGTCTTGCTATGGATTTCTGAAGTTTGCTTATAAACCAAAATTGCAATTCTCTGGTATTCCCAAGTACACTCATTTTGCAGCTAAAAGAGCTGGCTTTTTTTTTTTTTAAGGTCAACCAACTTATAGATGACATGTTAGAAAATATTGCTATGAACTGTGTATTAACCTTGCTATGTTTAAGAAACACAAATTAACAGTCTGCATTATTTTTAGATTGCTTTTTGGTTACTGGACTATGTTTCTTTGACAGAATTTAGATGACTTTGAGATTATTCAATTGAAAATATAATTTCAAAATGTGACCTTAAGGAAGGAGAGGAGGCCTAAAAGTACAGCCATGCTTCCTGGACAGTCAGCTTGAGCTGAGGGCAAAATTTTTATTCTCCGACAGAATGATGGATTATGTGCTTTTTGCCAGTCTCCATGATTGTAGTTGAACTTTGGAGTCATCTTGGACCACAGAGAGTTTAAAGTTCTAATATGTGGCAAAACTTGCAGTGGGGATATTCTGGATTGCTAATTAAAATCAGATCCAAATGCTTTGACAATCACTAGACTCAAGGGTAAAATTATGATCCTCTTACTGAAATTAAGGAGGCTGAACAGGACAGTTCTTTGGACAAAGTCATGGTAGAATGGAAATCATCCTGAGGAAACAATTTTGGGTCCACTCTAACTTAAAGATAAGCAGCCAAGACTCCAGAATTCTGAAGGTCTGTGGCATGGAAAAGATTATTTTTAGATTGGAAAAATTTTAAAGAATCTACTGTTAATTTCCCACGAAAATCACAGAAAATTTTAAATTCCCATAGAAATTCTTATTTTATTTTATTTTATTTAGATTTTATTTATTTATTTGATAGATAGAAATTACAAGTAGGCAGAAAGGTAGAGGGGGAAGCAGGCTCTCTGCTGAGCAGAGAGCCCGATGCGGGGGTCGATCCCCAGGACCCTGAGGTCATGACCTGAGCTGAAGGCAGAGGCTTAACCCACGAGCCACCCAGGCGTCCCAGAAATTCTTATTTTAAGCAGTGTACCTTTTTGGTGTGCTCACCAGTATAAATTAATTGTAAGTTGCACAAAAGATACTCAAAAGTGAAGAGGATGTCTGGTTAGAGAGTGTCGTGAAGGCAGGGAGTCAGGAAGAGGGTATTGATTTATAATCTGCCTGTCTGGCTCTGTGACCTTGAACAAATGACATGTCTTTGGATCTCTAGTACCTTGTCTCTAACATGGACATAATATTTTACCTACCCGAAGGCAAGGCATAGACCAGGTGCACTGAAGCACTCATTAATTTCTGAGCATCAGTGATCTTGAGTCCTTCTCTGTAGAATGAGGGTATTGAATGACATTATCTTTAATGGATCTGCTTGTTCTTAATATGCTGTAAATCATTCTCTAGGGTTTTTTTTTTTTTAATTTTTTAAAAATTTACTCATTGGAGAGAGACAGAGAGAGAAAGTGCACACAAGCAGGGGGAAGGGCAGAAGAGAGAGAGAAGCAGACTCCCCGCTGAGCAGGGAGCCCTGTGCCCCTAGATCATGATCTGAGCCAAAGGCAGACAGTTAACTGACCCATCCAGGTGCTCCCAGTTCTCTAGGCTTTTTGAGAAATGGGGGCAGGCAGGGGGACTGTGAAGAGGACCAGGTAGGAAGCCCAGTCTCAGTGCTGAAGTAAGTATACAGAATGATGAACAAGAAAGAGGGTTCTGAGCAGCACTTAGGGCCTAGCTATGGTTGTATGAACCCAGCCTGGCCCAGCAACCCGAGATCATAGTGGGAAAACCTAGGGCTGAAGAGACCTAGACAAGGCCAGTTATAGAGGGGAAACTATGAGCCAGACCCTGGGGTCTAGCCTCTGTTTGGGGAGAAGTGAATCCAGAAGGAAGTTGGTGTTCAAAGCAAATGAACCAGAAGGGATATTGCTCTGTAGGACTTTGCTTCAAGGTTAACCTGAAGGAGCAGAATTCTGAAAGTCAATTCAGAGAAAGAGTTGACGTTTAGGTCTTGGCAGTGAAAAGCTACTGTCACGTATAGCCTGGGGAAATTGCACTTGGAGGAAAGTTAAAAAAAAAAAAAATTCTGTGCTCTAGGGACACAATTAATAAGCTGTGAACTTCTGAAAAAGGATTTCACCTCTTAAAGTCCTGTCAGTAGAACAGCGTGTAATTCTAAAGTCCTGTTTGTCTTTCTGCCTTCCATAGTAATGGGGCAATGGTGGTATAGCTCATGGTCAGAATAAAGAAGCAACTGTCCATAGAAAATCTTGATTTTACCCCGCTCTAGAGTATATCAAATATATTACATGTCCCCAGCAGTCTCTCCAGCAAAAGGAGGAGGTGGAGAGTGGGGATAAAGAGGAAGTTGTAGAACTTCCCCAGAACGCTGGAGGACCTGCAGGGGACCATCTTTTCCACATCCTTCCTTCACCAGCTTATAGGGTGTAGCTTCCGGAACTCCACCAGTGCTCTTAAGTCATGTCTGCTCTCTCCTTTTCCTGCCCCACCCCGGCATGCCCTGGCAACAGACTGAAAAATGAACGGATGACCCTTCACCCAACTGCCCAACAGGACTGCCTTGAGCTATTGTGCCTCCCCCAAAGGACAGCAACAGGAGGGTGACAAGCTACACCTTTAATGATGTGGGAACTTAGAGAAAGGCTTGGGTATAGACAGGAATCTAGCCCTGTGCTTGTCTGGATTATTCTACAGTATGGCAAGGGGAACCTCAGGCCCAGGTCCTTCATCTACATGCCTCTGAACCAAAGTTTTTATATTTTGAATATTTATTTTTCTGGGCTCTGTGCATTTGGATATTTTGAAGCTTGTTACACCCAAATTTTTAGCTTGCCTTTTTTTTTTTTTTTTTAAGAATAACAAAAGGATGAAAGCTTTAAGATATTCTAAGGAGGAAGATTCTCTTACTGGCATTATATCAAATTCTTTCTCTGGGGGAGGCCTGCTGTTGGGGCAGGGTGGGGTGGGTTCAAAAGGGTTGTAACATATTCTGGCTTTGGGCCCAACATTGTTGAAAAATGCTCAGAGGAGACTGAGAGCACTTAGATGTTTGGCTTTAAAACTTTCTTTGTTTAGATGTTCAAATTTGTTTAAATATTTTCTAAAACAGAAACAATATAAGAACTTGAATAGAATTTTTTTCCATGAAGCAAATTCTTTCCTAACTTAGACTGGCAAGTTCACTCTAAAATCACATTCATGGCTTTATTAAGTATCATGCAAAAGAAGTAAAATACATATAGGATTTGGTTAAGTTTCAAACTACTCCAGACTCTCCACAATAATAATAACAATCACCATCTACTATTTGATGTTAGGTCCTAGGTCCTGTTTGAAGTGTTTCACATTACCTTATTTCACTTAATCTTCTCAATAGTCTTTAAACTCAGTAGTAGTATTAGCTTCACTTTAAGGGTCAGAAATCAGAGACGCATGGCTCTAAGAACTCGCCTAAGGTACGTTAGTGAGCATCCAAATTCAGGTTTGGGTGCCAACCTAGATTGATTTGACCTCCAAGCCTGGTCTCTACCAGCAGTGTGCTGAGGAATGTTCAACATCCTACTCTCTGGTAAGGGAGGGGAGGTCTGCTTTATAGCGCTTGCCAGTTTCCAGTAGTGTAAATATTCAACTACCAAACATTCAACCACCAAACATTCAAGCCACCAGCGTGAACTCAGTGAACACAGAGTGGGGAAGAAATACACAAAACCAGCTCTCACTGTTCTCAGCTCTATCAGCGGCCTTCAGCGCACCACAGCTTACCTTGTAGATTTTGTTGTCATCAAATACAGTTTGGAGCCTGGAGCAAACTCACGTCACTCACCATAGAGTGGTAAGGTCCGCAGTCTTCCTACTCCTCATATTCCCACACACTTACTCTTGTAGCACGCCTTCTTGGAGCACTGCCCCTGGGCCCTTCACGTGGCCAAGCACTGCCACAAAGGCTTCCCACACAATTTTCTCACCTGATTTCCTTTGTAGCAGGAGACTGCTGTTGCTTTCCTTCTTTCACAAAATGAGGAAACAGACAAGAGTTTAAGTACTTTGGTGAGACTCACACAGCTCCCAAGTGAGTGAAGCATAGCTAGACTAAGGCTAGACTTGAGTCTGTTGATCCCACAGATGATGAACTTTTTAGAAGTACTGGAAAATAAAGGTGAGAGAAGGGACATGTTGGCCAAGTATGATTTTACATAGATGAAGTTTATATAATGCAAAAAAAAAAAAAAAAGAAAAGTTCTGAGTTGGGGCGCCTGGGTGGTTCAGTAGGTTCAGCCTCTGCCTTTGGCTCAGGTCATGATCTCAGGGTCCTGGGATTGAGCCCCACATCGGGCTCTCTGCACAGCTGCAAGCCTGCTTCCTCCTCTTTCTCTGCCTGCCTCTCTGCCTACTTGTGATCTCTCTCTCTGAGTCGAATGAATAAATAAAAAATCTTAAAAAAAAAGTTTCAGGTTGCTTGTATCTGGATGATAGTAAATATCAAAATAATTAGCCGTGTTTTTTAATTTAAAAAATCTGGATAATTTGGGGAAGGAGTTTGTGATACAATAAAAAGAAAGTGAAGAAATCGAAGGGTTTGAATTGAGTTCAATTCAGTCAAGAGATAGATACATGATCTCGGATGTGGCCCTTGACCCTTCCTAGCTTTGATGATCTTATCTCTAAAATGGTTGAATAGGCATCAACTGCTACAATTTAAATGAATGGCGTTAATCATTCAAATGTTTATATTGTAAGGACCTATTTAGCCAGAGCGACTCCATCTTGGGTAAATAGCCATTTTGTTGTTTGTGCAGTAAACTTAAATTGACTCTCCCTCCCCTACCCCCCAAGAAACTTACTTAGAAACAAGTCTGGGAAACAAGTAAAATGTAGTCGACTAGTTCCTGATAACAGAGCCCAGAATACAAGGATGAGTCAGTCCAGATAGAGACATCTAATCAGTACAAAGTACTGTTTGTAACAGTGAGAAGGTCTTGCCCAAACCTAAATGACTCCATCTTGGGAAGGACGACAATCTTATTATTCACACTGAATATGTTAACTGACTAAGTCTTCCCAAAAAGTACTGTTTGTAACTGTTCCTGGTATGGGGTAATCTTAAATAACAAGTCACCAGACCAGATGGAACTAGCCAATCAGCAAGAGACACACAAACCCAGTGGGTTGAGATACCAAGATATGGGTTGCAGTTTTATCCAATAAAAGGTAGCCTGTACGCTGGGGAGGGGTTGCTGTCTTCGGAGACAGCCCTGGCTGGTTAGTCTGACTTCTAATGCTTGGCATAGAATAGAGCTTTGCATGACTTTAACTTTGTTTCAGTCTCATTTCCCTGGCCAATCAGTCTGATTTCTAATACTTATCATAAAATAAAGCTTTAAATAACTTTCACTTAGTCTCATTTCGTTTAATAATGGATCTAACAATATAATACTAAGTTATGGTGTTGAACAGACATGGCTGTTCATTCACAGCTTTTGAACTTTCAGGGGAAATGTTAAAAATCAGGAATTAAGGGCACCTGTCTTGCTCAGTTGATAGAGCAAGCAACTTGATCTCAGGGTCATGAGCTTGAGCCCTGTGTGCCATGGAGCCTACTTAAAAAACAAATTGGGAATTAGATCAATTATTGTGTAATTTGGGCTTTGATGATAGCAAAAAAAATGACATTATTTCTTAATCTTCAAGAGCTTTAAAGTATATGTCCTAAAAGAGTATTTTTCATGGAACTATAAAGTTGTGAATTTTTGGATAAATATCTGGAATCAGTCTTCTCCAGGAGAACTTGGTCAGTTGGTTTATTCTGTTTCTTAGAACTTTTGGTTCTTGCTGATTTTTAGGATAGAAAACCACCTGAATCTAGAGGGACTAAACTGTTGTTCCAGGTCCTTTCTTAGGGCTCTCTAAATTTACTTCGCACAGAAATGGTAGGTAAATCTAGCCACAGGCCTATGAAAGTTTTCTCATACATTGATACATGCAAATTGCAGGCAGTATCAAGACTTGATGTTTAAGGAATTAAATCCTCTACATTCTTTTTTGACCAGAAGGAATGTTGAGAAAGAAAATTATAGCTCTTTTCCCTCATAGATGTGATAAAGTCTGAGCCTTGCAAAAGGGCTTAAGTAGTACAACTTGTGTAAGAAGAATTCTTTGGGTGCAGTTAGTATAAACAAAGGGTCCTTGGCATGAACAGAGAACTAAGCAGCTGCAAGAGATTTGCTTTAAAAACCAAAAGATTAAATGCTTTTAGGAGAGAGAGAGAAGAAATACCCACTAAGGTCTCTGATATTTCCTTTTTCTTTCCTACTTCTGTATTGTCTTCTAGATTTAAATAATGCCTATCTGTGGTTAAAAAGACCAAAAGAATCTTCTATTTAAGAAGGACCATATTATCAGAATTTTCTCTTTATCTCTCTCAGCTTAAGCAAGCATAGAAGTCTAAGGTTAAGTCACAAGAAATAAATCATTTACATTCCCTTGTCACCATATCTATTCTCCATAAGATCATCAATGAAAGGATAGTGATAGTAATTTGACCCCCATGAGAACATTATGAGTTAGTGGGAGTGATTGATGCAGAAGGTAATTGCCTTGAAATGAAATAATTAAAAGCAAAACAAACAGGATTGCTGAGGGGAGCGGGGTATGGAGAGTGTGGTTGGGTTATGGACATTGGGGAGGGTATGGGATATGGTGAGTGCTGTGAAATGTGTAAGCCGGAAGATTCACAGACCTGTACCTCTGGGGCAAATAATACATTATATGTTAATAAAAATAATTAATTAAAAAAACTCAGTTCAAAAAAAAAGTACATGCCAGAACCAGTTTGTTTATTATGGAAAACACTGGTGAGCAATAATACAGTGTAATAAATTTCTTTGTAGTCTTGCTATTCCTTATGATACAGCAGATACTCATATGCCAAGTTTCTTAAGACATAAACATGAAATCGACTAGACTTTGTTTCATATTTCCACACAATTCAACTGATCACATCTTTCTAAAACAGACCTTATTGCTGCAGCATAACTCTCAGTTCAAAGCTGGGAAGTGTACAGTGTATAATTTCATCAGGAGTTTGTACAACTTTAAAGTTTACTCAAATAGACTAGAAATATAATGGCTAATTCATTGAAGCATATGAAATTTGAAGATGTGATCTTTTTAACATTAAAAACACAGAAAATTTCTGTTTTATTAGAAAATATAACACATTAGATGATTGAAAAAGCATACAACTGACTACCATGACGTGGAAAGCTAGCCAAGATTATTGTTAAGTGATAAAGGCAAGTTTTCAAACTGTACATATAAAATGCCACTGGTTTTGCACTTGTATGAAACTATACTATGTACATAGTATAGCAAATACATGGAAACTATATGGAGGAATATACAGCCAAGCTGTTAATAGTAGCTATAATAGAAAGTAAAATAATTAAAAGAAACTTTGGTATTTAATATAACATTTCTGGAACATTTCAATTTTTTAATAACAAGTATATGTATTGTGTTTGAAATCAGATAAAGTTTTTTAAAAATCTGTATATATTGCTGACAAATAGGCATATGAAAAGCTGCTCAATATCATTCATAATTAAAGAAATACAAATTAAAATCACAATGAGCGGCCACTACACATCTATCATAATGGCTAAAGTGAGAAATCATGGTAAATCAAATACTGGAGAATATGTGGCAAAAAATAGATAGCAGATAATAGCAGATAAATTGCTGGGAGGAATGTAAAATGGTACAACCCTTCTGGAAGACAGTTTGGCAATTTCTTACAAAATTAAACATACACTTAGGATATGACCTAGTAGTTCCACCCCGAGGACAAAAGAAAGAAAAACTTACTTTCACGCAAACACTGGTACATGAATGTTTGTAGCTGTCTTATTCATAATCATCAACATCTGAAATGGCTGAGTGTCTTTCAGCTGGTGAATGGGTAGACTGGTATGCCAATAAAATGAGCTACTCTTTAGCAGTCAAAAGAAACAAGCTATTAATACATGCAACAACATAGGTGAATCTCAAATGAATTCCGCCCAGTGGAAGAAGTCCAACCCAAATTGCTGTGTGACTCCATTTATAGGATCTTCTGGAAAAGGCACCACTGTGAGTTGGTATACAGGGATTAGGGGTGGGTGAGGGGTGTGGAAGCACTGGGAAGGGTGTTAGAGTGATGGAACTGTTCTGCATTTTCATTGCATTGGTGATTATACAACTCTAAGCATTTTTTTAAAAAGATTTTATTTATTTGACAGAGAGATATCACAAGTAGGCAGAGAGGCAGGTGGGGGGGGTAGTAGGCTCCCTGCTGAGCAGAGCCCGATGCAGGGCTCAATCCCAGGACCCTGAGATCATGACCTGAGCTGAAGGCAGAGGCTTAACCCACTGAGCCATCCAGGCGCCCCAACTCTAAGCATTTTCTAAACTCCTAAACTATACACCAAAAAAGTGACATTTATTGTATGTAAATTTAAAAATATACTTTAAAATGCTATTTTAAAAAGATCTCATTGATGCTTTATTTTTATAAGTCCACAAGTCTTGACTGGTACTACACATTTTCTGGGTAGAGTTAGGAGAAACTGCTTTTAAACAGACGGAGGTGTTTGCCCCTTGTAAATGAACTGTGATAGCCTTGCTACTTGAGGAGAGATTGGGGGTTCAGAGCCATAGCTGGCAAACTCTCTGTCCAAGTGCGAACTGTATGAAGTGTGGGTCAACATTCAGTTATTCAGGAGTAGACTGTACAGACTAGGATGCTGTTCACTAAGGTTTTAACCCCCTTTACCCCAGAAGGTTGCCTTGCCCACCCATAAATTAGATGCAAAAAATTGTTGTTCCAAATTCCTATGCTGTTTCTTCCTTTTATGCAAACCGTGAGTAAAGAAGGCCCTTGAGGGCCAGAGGAAGCAAAGTTCTCTCTCCTCTCATAGTTTTGTGGACCCTACCTAAGTATACTGCTTGTACTCCAAAATTGGAATAATTAGAATAATCTTTAGCAGTTAGCATGGCAATTGGCAAAATAAAGCCTATAAAGCACTGCTTCCAATTATATTTTCCTCTTAAATGTGTGTGCCTTGTGAAGGGGCAAGAAAATAAACAAATACATTTTTAAAAGAGGAAAAAGAAGCAAAAGGAGAAAACCAAAGAACAAAATCAGCTGGCCTAAGGCTAGAAGCCTGAGCCTTTCTTGGTCACATCCATTTTCCAGCTCAGCCTAGAAGGGAAGCCTCCCCTTTTCACATGGTTCATTAATGAGTCAGGCTCGACAAATTTGGGTTTGTTAATAGAAGAGGCTGAAACAGATTTTTCCATATAAATAAGTCTTTATAGTGGCACCCTAAGTAATGGTTATGGGGCACCAGATGTTCTTAATGAAGTGACCACTTCACATAGCAGGGAGCCCAAGCATCTACACTGCAGGAAGTGCCCTCCCCTAAATGCCTGTCTATCATTTTCTTTCCCTTCTTCTAATAGAACGTTTCCTCCTGCCCCCTCAGAAAATAACAGTGGGACACTAGCTTACTGCCTGTTTGATTCTGTCTGGTATTGTGTTTCCCGTGGCTCCCAGCTGCTTCAAGTAGGTGCCCAAAGGGGGTCTTTTTAACCCAGAGCATCAAGTTAACGCTTCCCCATCTCAGTCAAATGAACAGGGTCTATTGAACCCTTCCTACACACTTTGTCTTTGATGGCGGAATAGCCAGACAGCTCAGGAAAGAGAGTCTCACTGCTGCTTGGACCTGATCTGAGAGAGGGTGCTTCTTCTGATCCTGACTGTCTAACCTTGGCAGGTCTGGGTTGGGACAAGCAAGGCCTGGAGCTCCGACTCAGTGATTGCTAGCCTGGGAACTAGACTTGGTTTGCTCCTACTGGTGCAGTGACGTGTAAACAAGTGACTGTAACTTTCTGAGTCAGGGTTTTGTCACACTAAAACAAGGAGATTAGATGACGGGGTTTCCTGGGTCCCTGCCAAGTTCTAAAAGGCCATGAGTCTATGAAATAAGGGGGGAGGGACAAATTAGTAATGGAGCACAAGGAAACATAAGGCCTAGGATTCTTCCTGAATCATTAACTCCCATACTACTCATTCAGTATATAAAATACAAAGTCAAGCAGTGGCAGATGGAGACAAGTGATACTATGAGAAGAGGACAATTTGGAAAGATGGGAGGGGTTTCTAAAGTTCTCAGGCACACGGCAGAGTGATATTAGATACTCATGTTTTCAAGTCAGCCTGCCCAGGTTCAAGTGCTGGTCTCAGTACTCGGTAGCTGTGTGTCTTTAGTCACGTTTCTTTCTGTGGGCCTCTGTTCCTCAGACGTAAAAAGTGCTAACAATATTATTCTCCTCAGTGGGACGCCTGGGTGGCTCAGTTGGTTGGGCAGCTGCCTTTGGCTCAGGTCATGATCCCAGCGTCCTGGGATCAAGTCCCACATCAGGCTCCTTGCTCTGCAGGGAGCCTGCTTCTCCCTCTGCCTGCCTGTGCTCACTTTCTTGCTCTCCCTCTCTCTGAACAATAAATAAATAAAATCTTAAAAAATAATAAAAAAATATTATTCTCCTCAGAGAGTTCCTCTGAGGATAACAAAATAATGCCTGCTGGCTGGTGTTGTGACACATTTGAAGTCAATTACCAACAACACTTCTGCTGCTGTGTACAGTTCCTGGTGAATGACTCTCTCCAGGACTTCACAGAGCAGCGGATGGTGGGTGGAGAGAGGAAGGGATGACTGTGGTGGACTGACTCAGGCACCAGACTTGGCCTCCAAAGTTGGGTTTTAGCTCAAGATAACACAGACCTCAAGAATACACAGATAACACAGACCTCAGACCTGCAAACAAAACCCACAGTATAAATTACATTAGGCTTGTCCTGCCACTTCCTAGCTGGGTGACTGTGGTTGTATCCCCCAGCCTCTCTGAGACTCGGTCTCCCCATGAGTGTTCTAAGGCTTATCCCTCAAGGATGTTGGAAGGAGCTAGGTGAGGCAACGCATGTGAAATCCTCTGCAAATGCAAGGAATGTTGGGAGCCACTAAGATTATGAATGAAAATTTAGGACAGAAGTCTTTCTCAGACAGATTGAAATAATGTGCAGTGCTTTTTGATGACTCAGGGTTCTCTTCATGAACGTCTATGACTGACACAACATACCCATCTGTGGCACTTTACTATTTTAACCTGCGTTCATGTACACGACCTCCTTCTCTTCCCATAGAAAGGCACATAAGCTGTTTGTCCCCATCCTGACCTCATGCTTCGTTCTCATGGGCATCTTCCTTCACAGCTGCTATGGTCTGGCCGCTGCTCCCACTTCTTTTCTTTCATACTGCATAGTTATTATTGGAAGCAGATGTAAGAATCCTATCAAACATTCATCTCGAACGCTGGGTCAAGGGGAGCCTTTGAGTAGGGAAGAGGCATATTCAGGCATTTTAGAAACCTTACTAGTAACAGTTGATTTGACAGACAGGGGTCAGAGAAGAGGTGTGTTCTTTACTGACAAGGAAAGGTGGGAAGAGCCTGTACTCGAATGATGGCAGGCGGGAGCAGGAGGAGGGGAAAACTAAAGAAAGTAGGAGGCAAGCCGGCAAGGCTATAGAACGTTATTCATTCAATAAATATTTATTGAACCTTTACCCTGTGTCAGGGATTGCTCCAGGGAATACATCAGTGAGTAACAGAGGCAGAATCCTGATCTCTGTGACATTATGGTCCATCCCATTTGTCGGGTAACTGGAGGTCCGTGAGAAGGGAAAGCGGGGAACCCAACAGAGGGGACTGAGGTTTCCAGCTTGTGTATGTGGGGAAATGTTGGTGCAACTGACAGCAATGGAAGGCAGGAATAGGGCTGGGTCAGGGTGAAAGGTGACCCATTCAGTGCTCAGCACAATGAACTTGAAGAATTGATATCTAATTAAAATGCTTTCCTAGAATGAAATAAACTCTTGGGTTTTGTGACTGGCACCAGATGATCTGTGTGGAGTGGTACAGTTTCTCAGTGTCTAATCAAAGAGACATCCATATTAGACTAGAAACACTCATTTACTGGTCCCAAATTATTGGAGACCTTTTTTTTTTTTTTTTTGTAAACCTAGTTTGAGAAAATTCATTAACATAGACAATACCTGTAAGTATAGTTTTATAAAAAGATACTAAAAGATATGTCAAGTAGACTTTTCCCATGAAGACCTTCTATAAAAGTTGAAAGGCATAAAAGTAAGTCTTAACTAAGTCAAGGTATTTTCTGGAGGCAGCAAGATAAAATAATCCCAGTACTATCGCCCTCGACCCGCAAGGATGACAAGAAGCCCCAGTTCAGATGCATCTTCTCTCCCTTTATTTCCGCAAGTCTACACACTTATATACGTTTACGTGACCAATCAGCGAGCAGGGTACAGGAGGGAGCGAATCAGGCTGTGCACCTAAACGAACAACTTCGGTAGCAACCAATGCTGTTTACCTCCTCTTTGGGCGTTCCGCTTAGTCTCATGAGGCAATCCTAACCTGGCAACTAGCCAGGCGCCATCTTTTAATGGCAGAGGCCGCCCTGGCCAGGGGCCTGCCTCCGACAAGTACATTTATTTCTAATGATTTAAGTTATTGCAGGGATGTGATATAGAGATTATGTCCTGTAGGTTGTGTTTCAAATATCAGATGTGTTGAGGAAATTGTTGCCAGGTTTTGGTTAATTCCTGGCCAGATTCTCTGCCTGCTACCTAACAGAGCAATATTCCGTATGGCTCATCAAAGAAAGCTCTGTAGGCCACAGATGTATACCAACAGAGTTGACAGGCTGATGGGAAAATTTAGAAGCCTTACTTTTTTTATTCTTTCCCAGGCCAGAGATCATTCTACTTCCTCACAGAGGTGGGCCACAGAGATGGTAAGATCATAGGTTCCTCCAAAAAAATGTAGAGTGAATCCGCTCATACTACTATAGGATTTTTTTTAAACCTTACTGATTTGTACCATAGCTATAAAAGAGAGACCGTTTTATCTTGAAAAAAAAAATATTAAGAGCAGGTTCAAATAATCCGTGAGTAGGTTTTCCTTAGGTCAAAGTGGCCAGCAGGCTATTTCTAAGGTGTCTATAGAACAGTGGTTTTCAACTTTGGCTATATTTTGAATCACCTTGAGAACGTTAAAACATATTGATACCTGAGTCTGACCCCAGAGGTTCTGGTTTTTTTTTTGTTGTTTGTTTGTTTGTTTTAAAGATTTTATTTATTTAACAGAGAGAGATAGAGATCACAAGTAGGCAGAGAGGCAGGCAGAGAGAGAGAAGGGAGGAAGCAGGCTCCCTGTGGAGCAGAGAGCCCGACATGGGGCTTGATCCCAGGACCCTGGGATCATGACCTGAGCCAAAGGCAGAGGCTTCAACCCACTGAGCCACCCAGGTGCCCCGGGTTCTATTTTAAGTGGTCTCTGAGAGGGAAAAAATTTCCCAGGTAATTCTCATGGGCAGCCATTGTGGAGAACTATAGCTGTAAAACACTGGATTTGGGAATAAGACCATATACCAGAGGGCCTTGCCAACATAAGCTGACTGACAAATAAGGTGCAAAGAGAGATTCTTATTTGCCATTATTGTATGCTAAAATACTGCTTTTCACTTTGATGTACCTTACTTTGTCAGTAGAAATGTACCCTAGCCAATTCATGGGCTATCTTTATCAGGTTACACGGGTAGAAACAAAACAATAAAAAAGAGGGCAGCCATGGGACATAGTCCACTGTACTCCATTTTGAACATGAGAGTTTGTTCTTACGCATGCTAACCTTGGTAGTAGTATTACATTATTAAAAAATATGAGCCGTGTCTGATATGGACATGTTACTACTTGGGGAATCTATCAATATATGAATGGAATCAAGCACTGAGAAGATTCTATAGCTTTCACATTTTTGTCTTTTCTTCATTTATTTGTCATTTTTGTTATTTATTTCTGTTGTATGCTTGGAAGATTGCTGGCTCATTTTGATGCTCATAGTCATTCTGGATGATGTATGTACCAGGTTCCTGTCACCGAATAAATGAAACACAACCATATTTACATTTGAAGTGACTACTGGGGCCATCAGATCCTAGCTAAGCTACGGCTAGTTGTTAGGGCCTGAGCAAGTCTGTTAAAGTCCAGAATCTCATTTTCCTTATCCTGTAGAGTTGTTGTAAGGATTGCAAATAATATATTGCAGTGTCTGTTGCATAATAAACTCTCCATAAGTTAATTACTGGGGCACCTGGGTGGCTCAATCGGTTAACCATCTACCTTCTGCTTGGGTCATGATCTCAGGGTCCTGGTATTGAATCCCATATCAGGTTCTCTGCTCAGCAGGGAGTCTGATTCTGTTTCTACCCCTCCTCCCCTACTCTCTCTCTCCCTCTCTCACTTTCATGTGTGCATGCTCTCTCTCTAATAAATAAATATAATCTTTTTAAAAAGCCATAAACGGGAGAAATTTTTTAAAATGCTCCATAAATTATAGCTATTATTATCTCCAAATCTGGATTGCAAACTCCTTAAGGGTATTGGGCCATTTTTTCTCCATGAAGTTTACATATTTATAATTCCCTAAACATGCACAAGATGGTTTTTAATAAAGATAATACAGTTCCAACTTTATCAGTTATAGGGAATATTAGAACTAGTTACCTTTATCAGGTCTACAGAATTAAAGGTACTCTCTGTGAATACATTACTGAGCAAAGTAACTAGTATACCAGAGAATCAGATCCACAGTCTTCAGGGGTCAAAAGTTTGAGTTCTAGAGTCAGACCACCTGAGTTTGAATTCTGGTTTCAGTTCTTGCTGGCTGAGTTTTTGATCAGGTTGCTTAATCCCTCTCTGTTCCTTTCTTCACCTGCAAACTGGATATGTTGAATGGATTAAGGAAATAATGTATATGCAGTCCTTAATTAGAACCTAATACAATGTAAAGGTTCAGTTAAGGCTTGCTATTATTATCTTTGGCTTTATTAGCATTGTTCTGACGCATGCACTAACTTGTTGAGCAAGGGACAATGGTCACATGCAATAGAAACGAGGTGACTCAATTTGGTAAGAAGCACAGGATGTCTAGGAAAGACAAGATGAAGCCAAGGACAACAGCCTTTGGAAACACAACCACAGCCACTACCCAATGGAGACAGCACACACTGAGCTCACCCTTGGGCAGTCACTCAACTCATTAGAAGTTGACCAGCCCTATTTATTCAACATTGTGTCAGATAGTGGTGGGTGTATTTAAAGGAAGTGAAAAGTAGACCCTTTGAGGAACTTGCAGTCTGGGTGGGGAGAGAAGTCTTTGTGAAAAGATGGATGCTGATGGTAAGGGCTTATTTGGTTCAGGCCATGTTTGCAATGGAGTTACAAGGAGAGAGAGAACAGTTTCGGCCTTTCTGCACGGTTCTTTCTAGAGGAAAATAAGGCCGTTAGCTATAATACCTTCAAAGATAATTAGTAGTGAAGGTATCCTGGCTACCATCATAAAAGCCACACCCATTAATTCCTTTTATTCCACACCAATCCAGAATATAACGAATAGGTGAAGAATCGGGGAGTAGATTGTTCAGGAAAAAGTGTGGGAGTCAAGGAAAATTTCTATTTATTTATTTATTTATTGGGGAAGATCTCTTTACAACACTATTTCCCAATTCAAACCTACAGTGGTTTACGAAAGGGGCGCCTGGGTGGCTCAGTGGGTTAAAGCCTCTGCCTTCGGCTCAGGTCATGATCCCAGGGTCCTGGGATGGAGCCCCGCATCGGGCTCTTTGCTCAGCGGGGAGCCTGCTTCCCCTTCTCTCTCTGTCTGCCTCTCTGCCTACTTGTGATTTCTCTGTCAAATAAATAAATAAAATCTTAAAAACAAAAAACAAAAAACAATGGTTTACTAAACAGCCCAGAAGGTTGTACCAGCTACTCTGCTAAGCCTGGGATGTTCAGGATAAGGAATATATATGGTCCTGCCTTCAGGCTTGGTTCACACTCTAGAGGCCTGTCAAGGCCTGTCTCTTTCTCTGTGCTCAGGCTTGTAGTAAAAATGATGTACCAAGATGTACCAACATCTTGAAATAGATGTACCAAGTCCATTAGAGGGCATAAGAAGAATAGAAGACTAAAGTGTGCCATTATATGGAAACTAGCTCTGAGGCCCTTTTAACCAATTAAAGGGACAGATAGAAATAGACCACTTCAGTATTTATGGTGAGGCCCCGAGATGGAAGTGTGCCCAGATGTTCCAATCCCTCAGAGCCTGCCAGAACTCTGGGAGGCTGCTGAGGTGAAGTGATGTCTGAACTGAGTGCTGGAGGCCGTGAGAGATCATCAGGAGATCAGAAGGGGGTTCCAGGCAAGGAACAGCATAAACGGGCACACTGGAGTCAAGCTCTCTGTGTGGATGGGGCACTACTAATAGTTCAGTTTTGCTAAAAGTCTAGGTAGGAAAGGGCAGGAGACAGCAGACAAAGGCCAAGCCTCAGGATGAGGGAGGATCTACCCAAGGGGCCTAGACGGGAGCGTGTGGTGGTCATATTTTTGTGTTAGACAGAAGTAGAGAAAGGAGTTAGCCAAGTATCAGGATTAGGTATGAGTGCACGTGACAGTGGCTTACAGCAACGCGGGTTGGTTTTCTCACAGAACAGACAGTCTGGGGGTAGGCAGTTACTCACTGACTGAGACACTCATCTCTTATCTGTCTTTTGTCCTCATAGTTGTCACTACAGTCTGAAGAAGACGGTTGTCCAAGCTCAAACCAACACATCCACATGTAAGGCAGCAAGACTGGAGAAAGATGCAACTATCCCCAGGAATCACCCAGGTAAGGGCCCTCTTGGAAGTCACCAGCCTTTCAGCAAACTGCTAGCGGGTTGGCGAGGACTCAGCCAGATGGTGACTGTAGCTGTGAGAGAACCGGAGAGAGCACTCCTCTCCTTCGATCTGTGGTGGATTCACACAGGGGAGGAGATTGGGAATACGGGTTGGGGAGCTACCCTATTGTTTCTGTCATGAGAGCTAGCTGGTGAGAGCCAATGGGGACCAGAGACCGGGCCCTGGTAATTAAGACGGCACGGCTCTTGCTGCCACTAATGAAAACTGAAAACTCAGAAATTCTGAGTAGAGGATCTAATTCTGGAAGTGGGTTCGATGTGTCATCCCACCTGGGAAGGGATATAAATGAAAAACTCAAGTGAAAGCTTAGGGGTCTTTGGGGTCTATCTGGAGGTCATTAGAATGTAGGGATCCCACCAAATCTATCTCAAGAACTACTCAGAACTTCTAAACAGTGCACAGTTTTTCTTAGGCCTAACAATTTTAATTAAGCCCAAGTCTGAGGAGATGTGCTAATTTGCAGAGCCTTGTTTTTCCTACATGCTAGGATACCCACCCTGGAATTTAATGGATAGTAAAGTTATGCAAAGAATCACTGTGCGCAACAAGAACCAGAACATTTTCTGCCAAGCCCACCTCCAATACAAACATACACACATACCAGTCAGGGCTATACATAGACCTTGGTCTTGAATCCCCACATCTATTTGCCACACTGTGGAGCAAATGTGTTTTCATTTTCTTGATTAAAATAACAGGAAGTACCATCATTCTTGAAGTCTCGGTATTTCTAACAGACACATAACCACACACGCACACAAATAGAACTGCGGAGACTCTTGACGAGGTTTGTTGGCAAGGGGTCTGGTACCATTCCTGGCTTGGGATAAAAAGTTCTGCACCTGAATCATCTTACCTCTCACGTAATGCTCTGAGCTGCCGTGCAGATGAATCCAAGAGGACTCAGATGTCTGTAGAGGTCCTCTCATCACTGCCAACCCAAAAGGGGCCTCTGCCTCCTCAGCCACTCTGGCAAGTCATGGAAATTCTACTCTGGGACTGGATACAAGAGAAGTATTTCTTCAGTATTTACTTTGACCAGGGAAATTACTATGACAGATTTTTTCTTTTCCTGTAGACACAGAGTGACATTTTAAAGGAGAAACCACTGGATGCCATAGTCTTTTTAAAAATAATATTAGAGGAAGAGCTCAAAGGAATGTCTGCCCAAGCACCAGTGTCTATAGCCTCGTATTCAAGAAGAATCCAGCCACTTGAAGAAGCAGCGAGCCAGTACTGCTCACTTCAGCTCCTGTCCTCTTGGATCTACTTTGTTGTGCTCAGCATCAGATTCGAAACTGGTGACCTCCTGTCAGTGGCACAGCTCTTCTTACCTGTTATGTTGTTAAATCTGTGCTAAATTTGTGATGTTGCTGCTCTTTCATATTCATGCTTCATCCGCCCAGATCAAGAGTTTCTTGAGCTCAGGGGTCACACTTTATACTCCATTCAGTCTTGCCTAGTTGTGTTTGTCTTGGTAAACACAGGAAATAGCTGTTGGATGGATGAATAAGAGAATGACAAAGGCTGGGAAACAGTAGAAGGCGAACTGCTCTGCTACCTGGTAAAGAGGATTATGAAACTCGGGTCAGATTAGCAGGAAAGGTGGTGTTTCATTTGTGTCCGCAGATAGGGATCTTAGCCCCAGGGTTGCCGGCTTGCTTTCACTCATTCAACAAACATTTCTCTAAGTTTCTCCAGAAGAGCCAGGCAAGCATTGCGGTGGCAGGCCCCCAATAAGACAAAGTGCCTGTGGGGGTGAGGGAGACCTGCGGCATCACAGACTCAGGGAGATACAATGGGGTTGGCAATATGATAATGGCATGCACATGGCACATGGAGATTCTAAATCAGATTGTGGCTTCCAGAGAAGCTTCTGGAAAGAGAAGCATTTTTATTCATGTGTTCAAGGATGAATGAGTGTTGGCTAGAGGAGACTGATTAGGAAAAGCATTACAGGGAGAAGAACTAGCATGGGAATGTGTTCTGTGCCATAAAATAGAAGGTTACATTGAGAACTAAAGTCTCAGCTGAAATGGTAGCTGTGCCTAGAGGTGAAGTCAGAGAACTAGGCTAGAATAGCCTTGCAGAGGACCTTGTGGCAATATGATTTAGTATTTCAGAGTGGAGGTTTAGAAATCAGACAGAACTGAGTTCAAATCCTTGCTCTGGTACTTACAATCCATGTAACTAACTGATTTTTTTTTTTAATTCCTCGAAGTCTTGGTTTCCTTAGCACAGTGTCTAGCTGTATCACTTATCTATTGTTACATAAGAAATTATCCCAAATCATAACAGCTTAAAATAGTACACATTTATTAAGTTCTCACAGGTCCAGAATCTGGTCTTCAGCTTCAGGGTCTCCCACGAGGCTGTAATGAAGTATCAGCCAGAGATGAGGTATTATCTCAAGACGTGAGAAGGATCCATTTCCAAGCTCACTTACATGATTGTTGAGGGAATTCAACAATGGATGGCCATTGGCCAGAGGCTGCCCTCAGTTCCTTGACATGTGGGCCTCCCCAGCATATCAGCTTGCATCATCAGTCAGTGACAGAGGGCCTGTGACCAAGACAGATGTAGCCTAATCAGCTAAGTGACTTCTTGTCACCATTGCCACATTCTGTAGAGTAAAAGTCATTGGGCCATCCCACACTCCAGGGAAGGGGATTATACAAGGGAATGAACACCATAAAATGGGGATCTTTGGGTGTCATTTTAAGCCAGTAGCCTATAGCTGGTAGCCTATGTTAGTAGCTGATAGCTTATATTACCACCAAATAAATGTCAGCTTTTTAAAATTAAACTCAGTTGATAGTTTTGGAAAACCTAGTGAAAGCTGGTGAAGGATTTTATAACAAAGAGTAACTTTAGGTGACCTTGGCTAGGTCAAATCATTTCACATCATGTCTTCGAGCCTTCCTTTCCTCCTAAGTATGGTGAAAATATCTATCTCTCATAGAAATGAGAACATATATGTGCAAGCAGAAATACACTTTGGTAAAAACAAGCATACAACTCTTCACAGTGGGAGGAAGCTTACTGCCTTGGGCCAGCTTTCCACTTTGCACTGATACTAGGACTCTCACAGTTTGATATCTTCAGAGTTTTCAGGGCTTGACCTGTGGGCCCAGAAGGATTTGTATAACTGGAATAAACACCCACAAAAAGAAATTTGTCTTTTGAACATCGCTTAAGGCATTTCCAAGAGTTTGCTTTTTTCCATCTTTTTAAATACCTTTGCTTCCAAGGACCCCATGGGGGCTAGAGAGAGAAAACAGACTATCTGGGAAATTTCAAGCTCTTGATAATAAAAGTGGTAATAAAATCTCGTCTGGCTCCTGATGCTTCACAGAGTGGTTGTTTGTGGTGGATGGGGTTCCCCCACATCTAGCAGTTGGTTTCCAGTCCCAGGGAGCGGCTCGAGTTACCACCCCCTTGCCCACTGCAAGGGCAGCTCCCTGCCTGCAAGGTACCCCCACCCTGGCGCCTCACCCATTTCCGCTGCCCAAATGGGATACTTCATTCCCTGCTCCACATGGAGCCCGTCACACACACAGGAGTGTTTCAAGGTCTTTCCACGTCCCGTTTTCCCTGGGAAAGGTACCAAGCAGAGAACTCTCTTGACCCAAACCCAGACTGGTGGGCATTTCGGCGGGTAGCCCAGTCTTTCCAGGCTGTAGCCTTAGGAAGGGGGTCGGAACGTAGGAATTAGACTCCTCCCCACCCCCCATCATTCCGGCTTCATACAAAAGCGCGCTTCTTGGCAGGGCCTCTCTGGGTGGAGCAAGGGAGCTGCGGCTGCAACAATGCTTCGAGTGCGAGGGGCGCCCAGGACCCCACCACCACACCCTCGCCCTGCCAGCCTGGCGGGGCGCGTCACGCCAGCCAGCAGCTACACACGCCGCTGCGGGGTTCCCCCTTGGCGCTGAGGTCCTCTCCTGCAGCGCCGCTGCCCTCGGACTTGGCGGGCCATTTGGTCTCGGGGGAGGGGCTCGCGGGCCCCGCGGAGCAGTCCCCGCAGGAGGGCGGGAGCTAGCCCGGCCGCTCACGGATTGCGGAGGCGGAGCAGCACTCCGGGCAGCCCGAGGCTTCCACCTCGCCAGCCCCGCCGCTCCGGCGACCGCTGCCTCAGAAAACTAACAAGAACCAGATGTGGCCGCGGCTGTCGAACTTTCCCCGAGCCCGTGATTGGCCCCCGGCCGAGCGCCGCAGCCAGTCAGCGCGTTGGGAAGGCCCGGAGTCCCCGCCCGGCCGCGCACCCGCGGGGATCCAGGTTGGAGGCTGGCGCGGCGCAGCTAGTGGGCTGGCTGACCCGGCCGGGACGCGCTCTGCCGCGGGGCAGCCCAGGAGCCGAGCCAGCATGCGGGGGGACCGGGCCGCCCGGCGACTGGCGTTGCCATCGCTGCCGCCGCCGCCACTGCTGCTGCTGCTGCTGCTGCTGTCCCGGGCCGGGGCGCTGCACCCAGAGGAGCTCTTCCCCTACGGTCAATCGCGGGGGGACCAGCTTCTGCAGGAAGGCGACGACGAAAGCTCAACCCCAGTGAAGCTGGCGAGTCCCCTGCGCTTCTACGAAGCCCAGTTTGGCTACCTCTACGTAAGTTCAGCCCCCGTTTGGCGAGGGAACCGGCAGAGTTCTCGCAGATTCTTCCCACGGGTCACTGTAATGTGGATTTCACCGAACCCCTGCCTTCCGAGCGGAAGAAATAGTCCGCACGCCGGGCTGTCCCCGAGCGCCCCTGGGGTGGGGACCTGGTTCTGCAGCGATGCTGCTGTCTGACTTGCTTTTCTTTACCTCCAGAGGAAGAGCAAGAAGTCAGACCCAGATTCGCAGCTACATAAGCGTCCCAGGCAGAAAAGGAGGTGGGGATGCTGGGGCGGCCAGTGGGGTTTCTAGTAAGGACCGCGAGCGGGCTGTGCACCGCTGCAGAGCTGGTGCGTTCCCTCCTCGCATCCGAAGGTCTTCTCCAGTGTTGTGCGGGAAGTGAGAAGAGAAGTGAACCAGGAGTTTTAGGGCTCTGGACCCATCGCACCAAGCTGTGGGGTAAAGGTGGCGGGCGGCGGGCGGGCCGAAGTTGCGCTGGTCGCCCTGAAACAGGAGTCCGGTTCCCAGAGGGTAGGGAAGCGGCAGCTTCAAGCCTCCCCGGCCGTTCCGCTTTCTCCGTGCGTAGCCAGGGTAGGCGCGCGCACATTTGGACTTGTGGCCGCCCGAGGGCCTCCTGGTGCGAACGCGACCATCACCTTTTGTCCATCTCTTCCCACAGGTGGGCACCAACGGTATCATCTCCACTCAGGACTTCCCTAGGGAGACCCAGTACGTGGACGACGATTTCCCCACAGACTTTCCGGCCATTGCTCCCTTCCTGGCGGACATCGACACGAGTCGGGGCCGGGGCCAGGTCCTGTACCGTGAGGACACGTCCCTGGCAGTGCTGGGCCTGGCCGCCCGCTATGTGCGCGCTGGTTTCCCGCGCACAGCTGCGCACTTCACCCCCACCCACGTCTTCTTGGCCACCTGGGAGCAGGTGGGCGCCTACGAGGAGGCCAGCAGCCGGGTGCCGCCCTCAGGAGAGGTAACTGACCAGGGATGCTGGGCCGCTGAGCGCCAGTGGAGGGATGGGTTTGAATTCTGGGCTGGAACCCAGGAACTGGCTTGGAATTTCTTCTGAGTCTGTTCTCGTGCAGAACCTGATGTATCCTTTGGTGGCACCAGGGCTGAAGTGGCTTGGAAGTGAAGACTGTTTTCTCCAGGCGTCCTCTCAGGATCTGAGAGGTGGCTACTTCTAGTAAGGGTATGAGGGCCCCAGTGCAGATGTGGAAGGCCCTCAGAACACAAGGCAGTTCACTGTTGGGTTGTTTATTTTTAAAATCACCTCTAAGTATATAAGAATTATTTCTAATTATATGTTCGTTGAAGGAAAAACATGAGCAAATACTGGCAATTTAAAAAAGAACAACCACTCATTTTCCTACCGCTCAAAGATAATCAGTTAAACATTTTCATTTATATCTTCCAGAAGTTTTTTCTTCCTATTAATGTCTGTATTTATCTGTCACTGTTTATTAACACTAATGGATTCGCACTGCACATACTGTTTTGTGAAATATTTTTTCACTCAATAGTACATTGTATGTTTCATTGTCACTAAATATGTTTCTACAACAGCATTTATAGTATCTGCATAATATTCCACCCAGTGAATTTACCATATGTCTAGTGATCATTAAGGTTATTTCCAATTTTTCATCATTATAATTTTGTGAAGTGCTTTTTTTTAAGTTAATTTTTCCACATGTCCTTACTTGATATTCCAGGAAGTAGAACTTATGGGCCAGAGAGGATCTGGTTCTTGATAGCTTCTGCCAAGTTGCCCTACAGACATCAGTTTACATGCTCCCTGGTTTACAGGGCACTGTCCTCCATTTCTTTTACAGTCTACCTGAGAAAGTAAAACAATCCAAGCTCCCAATCTTTAGGCTCGACAGCAACATTTTTCTTTTTTTAAAAGATTTTATTTATTTATTTGACAGACAGAGATCACAAGTAGGTAGAGATAGAGGAGGAAGCAGGCTCCCTGCTGAGCAGAGAGCCCTAGGCGGGACTCAATTCCAGGGTCCTGGGATCATGACCTGAGCGAAGGCAGAGGCTTTAATCCACTGAACCACCCAGGCGCCCCTGAACCACCCAGGCGCCCCTGGGCAGCAACATTCAAAGTACTCTAATGGACGTCAGGTGGGACCAGGGTAGCTTGGCAAATGGTGAACTGCCTCATTCCTGGAATAGGTAAGGACTTACTGTGAAGTAAGATCTGAATCTAAAATGTCATACTGGAAGGGCTGAAACTCTTACAGTTTATCTCTATTTTAACTCATCATAGTATTTCTTAGCTATAGGAAGATGGCACATATCCTCCCTGAAAGATTAAGCAACTTGCCCGCTCTCACTGAGTAGTTCAAGATGGTGGCCATTCCTGTTTTGTGTTCTGTAAGAAAAATATCCCTAAAAGGCTATTCTAAGAAGATCTAGAAATACAAGATATTTCAATTTGTGATTTTTTTGGGACATTCATTCTTTTGTCAGACATTTAGTTTTATTTCATTTTGTTTTTTTGTTTTTACAGATGTGAGTTTCATATCAGTTATTCAATTCAACAGAATACAGTCAATTCAAACAAATATATTGGGCACTTCCTTTGTGCAGGGCATTGGGCTAGGTGGAGGGTTGGAGAAAATGAATAAGATAAGACTCCTCATCATCGTTGCATTCATTCATATTTACTCATTCATTCATTTTGTATATAAGTTTAAAACACTTATTTAAAATTAGAGGGGCACTTGGGTGGCTCAGTGGTTGAGCAACCAACTCTTGATTTCACCTGAGGTCATGATCTCAGGGTCCTGGGGTCAAGCCTATCTTCAAGCTCCCTACTGAGCAGGGAGTCTGCTTCCTCTTTATCTTTCTCTCTCTCTCCCCCTCTGCCCCTTCCCCACTTGTGTGCTCCCTAAAATAAATCTTAAAAAATAAGATTAAATATAACATACCTAATAATAAAAAACTTAGAAAATGAGAAAATATAAACATAAAATATAAAAAAAGAAAATTATAAACATTACTTGTAACCCTACTAACCAGAAGTTACCACTGCTATACTTTATTCTGTTTTCTGCCAGTCTTTTTTTTTTTTTTTTGGTAAACATATATGTGGCACATGCATATAAGTGTGTGTTATAAGCAATTTATACTTAAATGTAATTAAGATTTATTCATCCAGTAAACTGTTTTTGCACACTTACTATAGTTCAGAACTGGTATAGACACAGTGAAAGGAAATACCCTTCGCTCCCAAGGAACTCATAGTTTAGTGGGGACATTGATCATGTTAAGTGTAGCAGTATGTTGGACACTGGGGAGGGTATGTGCTATGGGAAGTGCTCTGAATTGTGTAAGACTGATGAATCACAGATCTGTACCCCTGAAACAAATAATACATTGTATGTTAATTAAAAAAAAAAAAAAAGACTAACTTTGGGGACCCAATCTGGGAAAGTTTTAATGAGGAAGTAGTTTTGAATCTGAGTTGAGCATAGTGGACCAGTCTCAGAAGAAATAGCATGTGATGGATCACCCATGTGCTGTAAAGTAAAATGTGTTTTGGGCCTTATGTGTGGTGCATTATTACTGAACAAGAAGGGTGGTCAGACACGAGGATGAAAAAGCCATGGGGTGGGGACAGAGCATGCTCTGATGGGAGTCTGGAATTGTTTCTTTGACAGTGGGTTGGTTTTGAAAGATTTTAAGCAAGGGATTGAGTCCCCCCTCCACTCCCCACCAGAGTTCTTTTTGTCTTTATTGAGAAAGTAAGGGCTCAAAGGAAAGACTACTAAGACAATTATTATATATGTTGTTTATTCAAGCTATCTAGTTAATTCTGAAAACAATTATTTTATCATACTGACTTCCTACAACAATCCTGTAAGTACAACAAAGATTATTGTTTGCATTTCACAGATAATGGCAAACAGAATACAATGCAATTGTTGAGAATTCTGCTCTTAGTCAGGCAAAGGCATGTTTAGAGTACACATTTTTTTTTTAAGATTTTATTTGTTTATTTGACAGAGAGAGAGATCACAAGTAGGCAGAAAAGCAGGCAGAAAGAGAGGAAGAAGCAGGCTCCCCACTGAGCAGAGAGTCCAATGTGAGGCTCGATCCAAGGACCCTGAGATCATGACCTGAACTGAAGGCAGAGGCTTAACCCACAGAGTCACCCAGGTGCCCCTAGAGTACACATTTCTTGATTCTTACTTTTTTTTTAATTGCCTTTATTTATAAGTAATCTCTACACCCAATGTGGTGCTTGAACTCACAACCCCAAAATCAAGAGTCACATGCTCTACCATCTGAGCCAGGCAGGTGCCCCAGTTTTTTGTTTTCTATTGCTTTTAACCCAGATTAAAAAAAAAAAAAAAAAAAAAAGATTTACTTGAGAGAGAGAGTGAGAGAGAGAGCATGACAGGGAGGAGGGTCAGAGGGAGAAGCAGACTTCTGCTGAGCAGGGAGCCCAATGCGGGACTCGATCCTAGAACTCCAGGATCATGACCTGTGCCAAAGGCAGTCGCTTAACCAACTGAGACACCCAGGCACCTTTAACCCAGATTTTTCATGCAAGATCCATTTCCTTGGCTCAAGTGATGTAGGTGGGCACAATAATTGTGCTTTTCCCAAGAACTTGCAATAAATAAAGCTTGATTTGTTCTTAGTACCAGAAGAGTACTTAGAATCATATTTCATTCAAAGGAAGAATGAACTTACAATGGAACTGGCTGCCAAGGATGCTGCTGATACCTTATTACTTCCAAATTAGTATTCCAATGCTTTGAGGAGAATTCAGCTGCATCTGTCTTACTTTTTCAACAGAATAATGATGAAGTTGAGTTGAGTGAGATGAATTGGAGATGAAGAGTTGCACAGAAATGCTGGGATGGTGAAATCACACTAGAGCTTTAAGATTCCATTTTTTTTTCACAGCTTATTTGAAACCAAAAATTATAATACAGACAAGATGACTTTGTCAATTATTGTTTCAATTTCATGTGTTACATGGGAGTACTGCTCATTCACCCAACTTTCAGGGTGGTTGTGAAGACCATGACAATATAAAAACATTTTGAAAGAAGATGTGCATTATGAAAGGTTATCTGGAGACTTTGGAAGCAATGACAGCCTCATTCTTATTTCCTAACCTGCAAAACGGGGAAGCAATGCCTACCTTATGGGATTGTTATCAGAATTAACTATGGTGGCATTTTTATGTAGGGTGACATTTTAAAGTTGTCCTTCTATTCTTTTAGACCTAGTGGTGTGGATGCTCAGCCAATCTGTGCTTCTCTATGTTGGCTTGATAGGAGCAGGTTCTGGTTTTTAAATTTCTCTACCTCATAAGGACCCTGTGATGTAAGGCCTTTGCATAAGGACTCTTTTTAAATACTATGTTTTTGGAACTGCAGCTTCTGTCTCTTTTGGGTGAGAAGTACAGAAAGATTTGTAGATTCCATCTCTCTTACTTTTCTAGTTAAAATCCTTCTTCAGACATTGCCATATGCTGAGTTGGCTTCAGAATTTGTTTCGTTTTGAAAGGAGATAAGGGTTCTGTTTGGAGAGAGGATGTTTTTTCAATTACCCACATTGAAGGTTCTTCTGAATACTTGAAAGAGCCCTGTGATTTGAGTTCTTATTTTAATAGTTCTTCGGAGATAGATTTTGGCAAATAGTAATCTGCCTTGCCTGAGGGTTGTGTGAGTTCTATGTGGCTTTCTTAAACCTTGACACACTAACCCTACGTTGCAAAGTTCCTGGAAACGTGAACATATTAGAGGAATGGCATCTTTAAACCATTTAAAACTATTTCACTTGTTGCCCTTTCTCTCCATGGATATTCATGGTGGGTATGACCGGGTGTTTTATCTGATGTTGCAGGAATGGCAAAGTATAACCACAGATTAACAAGAGTGAAGAAATATGGGGCACCCGGTGGCTGACTTGGTTGTGTCCAACTCTTGATTTCGGCTCAGGTCCTGGTCTCAGGGTCATGAGATCTGCCCTGTTGGGCGCCTTGGGTGTGGAGCCTGCTTAAGTGCTTAAGATTCTCCCCCTCCCCCTGGCTTGTCCAGTCAAGGGAGGGGGGCGGTACACTCGCTCTCTTAAAAAAAAAAAAAAAAAAAGGAACAAATAGTGTTTATCAGTTCAGTTAATCTGAGAGTCCTCAACTGTCCTAGGTACCTTACAGGGCAAAGAAGTCATGGTACTGATCTTCAAAGAAGTTGTTGACAGAGACATAAAGAGGATTAGTGTTTACTTCAGCTGTGGTTTTGGGGGGAGGGGGAGAATTGTTCTGTTGTTGTTTGACGGACAGAAGTTGTGGGGAACTGGGCCAACACAAATCTGTGTGATATGGGGGATGTTTTGTTGACCTGGAATTTAAGTTCAGCCGAAAGAATGGGTCCTGAGAATGAGGCGGCCGGAGAAACTGTTCTGGGCAAGGCCTTGTCCTGGGAGTGGGCTGAGAGAGCTAAGGCAGGAGACAGGGATGAGGGGAGTCGTGGAACCAGTCACATGACATGAGTGGAAGGTTGTCCATCGGAGGCCTCAATGTGGGGACTGAAGTGTGTTGGCTTGTTTCAAAGATGATTGTTGTTGATGGAGGGGGGTGAACCCACAGAGAGAATGAGAGGTGAAAGAAGGACTTTGTTGTGGCTTTTGGATTTCTGGAGCTCAAGTCCAGAAGAGGGGAGGTCTGGAGTCTATCTGAAAACATTTAACCTGAGGCTAAAATAGAGCTCTGAAGATGTACTGCATAGAGACATATTTGGAAATTGGTTAATGAAATGCTTAAGTTTTGCTAAAGCCCAAGTATCAGGAAGGATGTCACATTAGAGACTAGAGCATAGATCTTTGGATTTGGGGCAGGATCTGTAGGGTTTAGGGCATATAGATGAATGAGAGGAACACATGCCTGTAACAGTGGCCTACAGGTGCTGGGAGATGGAGAAGTGTATTTTAAGGAGTGGAGGTTAGTGCTCACCCCAAACCCTGGAGACCAGAAGTCAGTGATGCCCCCACTGTGGGGAGCACATGACCTCAAGGAAGACAGGAAAGAGAAGACAGGGTGACTCTTCATTTTCATTGTAACTTTTGTAAGCCACTATAGGCCAACCTGTTTGGGACAAGGCTGGTACTGTTCTGTTGCTTCGCCAGATGGCTGCAATTAATTAAATGAATTGCAAATTTAGAATCTTCTAGAGGGGTATGTTTTGTATCCATCAGCCTGGCTCTGCCATGTGTCAAGTCAACATTGCTTGGTGATGTCCCATACCTGAAAGGGAGAGTCAGAGCCAGCCTGGTTTCTGCTAACAACTCTGGCTTTTCTCTCTTTGGGATAACAGGATGGCAGAAACCCTGAAGCCAGGCAGCCACTCGCCCTGATCCTCTGTCCTGTTCTTCTTTCCATGGAGGCCCCTCTCTCCTCTCTGGGATCCTGAGGAAGTTGGGAACCAGTGACCCTTTTGTGGGGTTTGGCAGCCCATCTGAGGGTTTATCTTCAGAGACAGAGCATGTGCGGTTCTTGCAAAGGCACTCTCGGTCTCCAGGAATGTGAAGACCTTTCCGGTCTGGAAGCTAGTCGAGGAGTGCTCTGGGAGGAGGAGTACTTCAGGACTTTGTGAAGTGTGCTCTTTAGCGGTTAGATGTAGAATTTTGTAGAGCCAAGAGAGAGAAATTTAACAGTGATCATTTGGTGTGTGGGTGGTTTTTAAACAGCCAAACTCTTTTGGCCTGTACTTTCGGATCATAAATTCTATCTAAAATCTTCTTTTTTGCCTATTTCAGTGGAGACAAGTAAATTAAATAAAGGCTTGCCACCTGTGTAAGTGCTTGGCTCAGGGATGGCATATAAAAGGCACTGAATAAATTTTCATCAAAATGGATTTACTGACTGATTGACAGAATGAATAAAGCGCTAAAGTCCCAGACTCCACAGTAAAAGCCAGACCCTCCCTCTCACAGTTCTGTTTATTTTCTCCCTCCCCTCCTCCCCCAACCTCTTCAGTTCCCTCACAATCTGTGGGACCGCCCCCCTCCTTATCTTAACAGAATTTCTTTAAACTTAGAACCAGAATTCTTCCTATCTTACATTTGTTTTAAGTAATCAATGCCAGGAGCTTTGAAAGTTTAGCTTGTTACAACAGGTCCTTTCTCTTTCTTCAAGTACTATCCTTTCCCTAGCTGAACTTTGTTGATTCTGACCAAAGGAGTACTCCTCGGTTAGGGAATCAACACGTTAATCTATGAGGTGGTCTGTATTAGGTATGGACATGATGCAGAATAGGCTTTGTTTACATTTGGCAGAAGTTACGGTTTCCCAGCTTTGAGAAATTCTAGAAAGCATCCTTTGCCTTTTGTTTCTGGAACAGTCAAGCTTTGCTGATGAAACAATCAACAACTGCAAAAATAACAAACATACCAGCTCCCCACCTCTGCCATCTTTAAGTGTGTGAGCTTTAAGAAAGTAAGTAGGTGTACCTGGCTGGCTTAGCCAGTAGAGCTAAGAGTAGATTTTTGATCTCAGGTTTGTAAGTTTGAATCCCATGTTGGGTGTAGAGTAGAGATTACTCTACATGCTGGGTGTAGAGAGTCTTTTAAAAAAAAGAAATAAAGAAAGCAAAATAAGGCAAGTGTGTCTATGTTAGAGAACAAAAAGAAAGGTTGTATGCTTCTTTTTTTCTTGAAAAGCGTTTAAACACCTGAATTGGTTTGTCCTATCAGCAAAGTGTCAAAACTATACTTTGCAATTGAACATTGAAAGGAATAAAAAACATTGGAAGATTCTGAGCAGGATATCGGGAAGGGCCCAGGACAGAACAAAATGCAGGATGCCCTCCTGTTGTTTGCTATTTTATTTAGGAAGATGTGATGTTCTCCTCTGAGCCTACTGTTACCTGCTTAGCAAAATGGAGAAATAATAACCCTTACCAGTAAATAACGTTTCTAAGAGTCACATTATTTAGGAAGTAGTGGCATTTATAAATACCTTCCAGTTCCCTACCAAATTGTAAAAAGAGGGGACTTAAAATTTTTTAAAAAATTAAAAGAGAGGGACTTAGCAAGAGAGAGAATAGTTCTCAGAGTCCTAAATATAATACTTTTTAAGACAAGAAGTTACCACTAACAGATCATGTGAAGGTGTGGGTGAAGATAGTATTAGGTAGGTAATGGCAAAAGTGTCTGGCTAAAATACAAGAGTAAATTGAACTTCAAGGACTGATTTTACAAGGGCCTGGGTGCTGAGTTTGCAGCTAATTCAGACTCCTGGTCTCTCACTCTGGCCTGCTTTGGCTCCTCCTGTATTTATGAATGTTCACAGGCCGCCTCTGTGACGCCTCCCTAGCCCAAGCCTGATGTCTCACACACCTTCCTCTGGCCTCTACTATCTTCTCCAGGAACTCTCCTGAATTCCAGCCATGGCTGTTCCTGTCTAAGTGTGAGACTGCCCCGGGCAGAGTCTCCCTTCCTTTGCTCCCTTTTCCTTCAGCACCAAGCATAATGTCTAGCTTAGTAGGCACTTGGCTGAATTAAGGTGCAAGTGAATTATTAATTAGAGGAGTTTCCAAACAGCTAACCAGGCAAAATCAGGTGAATGGTTATAGATGGTCAGAGAACAGAAATAAATCTACAGGGAATCAGAGAAAACCTCAGAAGGGACATTAGAAGGTTAGGAGGGTTGCCCGGCACAGGGAAACATGAGCAAAAATACAGAAGCATTAAAGAACACGGCACAGAGCAGGAATGTGACATAGTTTGATGAGGATGCAGGGGATCTAGCCCTGGGGAAAGCATCTGGGGCAGTTATAAACCACCTCGAATGGGATGCTAAGGAATAGCTAGGGTGGCCTAGTGGTGCTGGGCAAGGACTCTGGAGCCAGCTAGCCTGCCACTGTGTACCAGCAACCTGACCATAGGCAGATCTGGGATCCCCCATGTCTTGTTTCCTGGTCTGTGAAAGGAGGGTCAGTAACTCAGGTGCTGGTGTGAAAAGGCAGATGCAAGAGAATGAGAGTGAGGCTGTGCAAACAGTGAGGAGGCCTTTTCATCAGCCAATGGCTAACACCATGCCTGTCCATAATAGGGGTTCAGTAAAAAGGTGAATGAATGAATGAATGAATGAGCCACATGAGGCCCAGTGTAGTAAACTAGGGCAGCGGTGGTGGGTATATACGGGTTAATTTTGGTACTGACTCTTAGCTCTTAAAGAGGTTTGGATGAGAGAAATTTGAAACCTTTAAAATATTATTTCTGTAATCTGTGGTTCTTACCTATGCATCTTTTAAGTATTAACCTAAATGATAAAAGAGGATTATGATAATAATATAGCTTACACAATTATAGCTTGGAGAAGAAACCGAAAAGAATATAATGTATAAAAGCAATTTGGGGGCACCTGGGTGGCTCAGTGGGTTAAGCCTCTGCTTTCGGCTCAGGTCATGATCCCAGGGTCCTGGGATCGAGTCCCACGTCGGGCTCTCGGCTCAGCGGGGAGCCTGCTTCTCTTCCTTTCTCTCCGCCTGTCTCTCTGCCTACTTGTGATCTCTGTCTATCAAATAAATAAAATCTTAAGGAAAAAAAAAAAAGAAGAAGAAGCAGTTTGGAGGAATCCTAAGAAGGGGGAAGACCCTTGTACTTTATTTATTTGACAGAGAGAAATCACAAGTAGATGGAGAGGCAGGCAGAGAGAGAGAGAGGAGGAAGCAGGCTCCCCACTGAGCAGAGAGCCCAATGCGGGACTTGATCCCAGGACCCTGAGATCATGACCTGAGCTGAAGGCAGCGGCTTAACCCACTGAGCCACCCAGGCGCCCACCCTTGTACTTTATGATGCTTCGCCTGCATTCTGTATTGTTTTTCTTTTCTTGTTTGTTTTATTAAGAATATTTCCTATTTTTTGTTTTTCATAGCTGAACACTTTCCAGGCAGTTTTGGCATCTGATGAGTCTGATACCTACGCCCTCTTTCTGTACCCCGCCAATGGCCTTCAGTTCTTTGGAACTCGCCCCAAAGAGTCTTACAACGTCCAGCTTGATCTTCCCGCCCGGGTGGGCTTTTGCCGAGGGGAGGTCGATGACCTGAAGAGAGAGGGACCCTATTTCAGCCTGACCAGCACTGAACAGTCTGTGAAAAATCTCTACCAGTAAGTAAGCCTTTCCCTGTCATGACCCTTCGGAGCTACCCAAACTTGAGTGGCCATAAGACCATTGAATAATATCTTGATGGCTTAGGCATCAGGTCAAAACCAGATACTAGATTAGACCCTGGGAGGAGCAAATTCACCAAAATATAAAAGACCCTTTATTCTTCCTGCCCTATTGGGTATAGATACTGGAAACCGAACAGTGTGTATGTGTTTGCACAGCCACTGAGGCTTGCTATGAAAAACATTGCTCTTGGAGCCACATAAAAATGTCCAGTAACATAACTGCCCAGAGTGAGGTTTTTCCAGATTAATCATCTCACAAGGAGGAGATGCTGTGATTTATAATCTTTTGGACAGATACATGTTAAAAGCTAAATCAAGAATAGTGTAATTTGGGGAAAAGGGAAAACCAGACACATGGGTAGCAGTCAGAGGTCTGGGGGTTTCTGTATTGATTTCATTAACTCAAACCATGCTGGTTGGTTTCCCATGAGGTAGCCAGCACATTCCTGAGACCCATCAGAGGCTTACTCTGTTAGTGTAATAATAAGCCCCTTTTGCTCTTTGTCGGTCCACAGAGCCACCATATCTGGGTTAGCACCAGTTGATATTAATTTCAGGGCTTGTGAAAAAAATATCTTTGCTCTTATTCCTTTCCCAAATCCTGATCTAGAAGCCAGGCAGAATACATCAGCTACTTAGCCTCGCTTAATGGCTTCTCCCTTCCATTACATTATTCCTGGGCACTGGAAGACCTGACACTTTTGCATGCCATCTGCTTTGCTCAGCTGCCAGGGAGCAGGCCCCACCACCAAATATGGTTACGGCAGAGCTGACATTTATTGAGAGCTTACTATTTGCCAAACACTATAAAACACTTTCCAGAAGTTACCTTAATTAAAACTCATAAGAAACCTAGGAGGTAAGTTCTGTTGCTTTCTCAGTTTGACAAATGAGCTTAGGGAGGTTACGTTGCCTGTCACCTCGAAGTTACTCAGTGGCAAAAATTTAAGCACAAGCCTGGAGTCCCGAACTACTTCTTCTGTGCGGGAAGCCTGGTCTTGTTTCCCAGGCTTAGGACCCACCTTGGGCATCTTTAAGTCTCCGTCCAGGTGGCCTTTTAGTCCAGACGTGAGAAAACAGCTCCTTTCTTTCTCTCCTCCGGTTCCACCTTTCTGTCCCACTCTGGAGCCCCCAGATTCTCTACACCTCAGACGCTGATGATCACTGGGGACCCAGCACTTGAAATTCAAAGATGTCTGAAGCACAGGCCGCGCACACTAGCAGCCCGCATTCTGGGAGGGTCAGCAGATGAAAGGATCGACGGTTTCTGAGCACTGGAATGAGTGCCAACTGTACTTAGGGTACAGGGGGCCAAGCAGCCTGTAGGAAAAAGCAGCTGTGCTCCCCAACCACAGTGATAAAGACCCCACGGCACTCACACGCATGCACGCACGCACCCATGCACCGGCCTGCGCGCGCATCCTCACAGCGCTCCCATTGAACCTCTTCTGTGCCTGCCCTCGTTTGTATTTTTCATGCTTCCTAGAAACCTCAGAGTGGCTTGATGAGGACAGAAGACGTGGGATTGACAGAGGTATATTTCCTTCGTATAACTTAATATAAAAAAGAAATCACAAACAAGGCTGAATAATGTGAAATAAAAGCACACATTACCCGCTCTCACTACTTCGCGTGATAGCCAGGATTGATAGCCTTTCTAGGACTTTAGCATTCTGCAAAAACTTTTTAAAACCAATAGGGTTCTTTTGCTATCCATGCGGCATTTTCCCATTTATCACTGTCTTATAGGTATCATTCAGGAAGATGTTGATCGTTTTAAGGATAAAAGTTTTAGATTCTCATTTTCATGAAAGATAATTTCTTGAAAGTAGAATTGCTCTGAAAAGCTATACACAGTCGAACATCTTGGTGGACGTGAACACACTGCCCCCCAGAGATGTCCAGTTTATGTCCTCACCAGTAAGAGAGAACCGTGATCGGCAGCTTTTCTTTTCAATATTTGTGACTCTGGTTGGTGTCAAATATTTATACTCTCACTCTCATTTCTTTACTAGTGACACCAAACACCTTTTCATATGTGTAATAGCTATTTTTCTATCTTTGTGACTTCTCTGCCTGTCCTTTGCTATCCAAAGAGCTCCTATAAATAAGAAGAGCTCCAAAGACCTCCTATAAAATATAGTGAGGAAATTAATCCTCTTACACAGTGTGAATATTTTTGTCCAGATGTTCCTCTTTAAAATAACTTACCGGGCTGCCTGGGTGGCTCATTGGGTTAAGTGTCTGCCTTCAGCTCAGGTCATGATCCCAGAATGCTGGGATCCAGCCTCACATCGGGCTCCCTGCTTGGCGGGAAGCCTTACTCCCCCCCCCCCCCTGCCTGTTGCTTGTGTTCCCTCTCTTGTTGTGTCTCTCTCGGTGTCAAATAAATAAATAAAATTTAAAAAAAATAAAATTACTTACATACATCTAGAAGATGTAAATTTAAGGTTGGCAAAGTTATTGCTCTTTTATGATTTCAGATCTTTGTTATTCTTGGAAAGGCCTTCTCTACCTCCAATAATCTCCAATAGAAGATTAATTTAATCTTCTATTTTTACTTTTTAGTATTTAAGTTTTCAAAAATACACAGAAGACTAGAGGGGATAGCTAAATGAACACCCAAAAGCTCATCATTTAGATTTAGAAGTTGTTGACATTTTGACAATATTCATCTTTTTTTTTTTTTTTTTGGCTTAAGAATTTTAAAGGAAATTACCAATATCATGCTCATACTAACTACTAGATACTTCAGTATGTATCTCTGAAAAAGAAAGTTATTTTCCTAGTCAATAGAATTTTTGTCTTCCTCAAACTGGTCTTGTAATTGTAAGCTTAAGGGTAATAAAATATGTAATTCATAATAGATTTGGCATAACTCCTCTTCTGGAAATTTAAATCCAGCCATTTGTATTCTTTGAGATTATACTTTTTCTATCTCCTTGAAGACAAATTGCATTTACTAAGCACTAATTATGTGCAGAGCCTCATGACAGACATTTTATGTGGTTTTCTTACTTACTCCTCTTAATGACCCAGGAAAGAAAGCACTGTCATCCCATTTTGTAGCCTTGTTTTCCTTTCTAGAAAACAAATTAAATTCTATCACTAAGCTTTCCAAATGACCCCGGATTTTAGGATAAACTCAAATTGGTTACTTTTCCATCATGAACAACGACAAAAGCCAAGATAGTGATTTATATTTCATTAGAAGGTTATTTTGCTTAACTTCTTTCTGCCATGATTAGTATTTCCCTATTCTTTGAAGCTTTTATAGTTTTCTCTAACGTCAAGAAGAAATTTCACAGCTGCAATACCTCTGATGTGATAATAAATATGTATCCTCAGATCTTCAGGATTCTCTCTTATTTTCTTACTAAAGTGTTCCTTATTTGCTTGCCAAAAAACACCAACATTAAGTCTTTGAACATACTAAGTATACATAGCATGTTGCACAAAGGATCACAGTTTTGCTTTCTCTGCTCCTCTTTTCCTAAAGTAGCTATAATTACAACAGAAACAGCTTTGCATCTGTACGTGCACATGCATGTGTGTGAGCATACACATGAAGGAGGGAGAGGGAGAGTAGAGAGAGAAAGAGAGGAGAGAAAGAGAAATTCTTAGAATTGTATTGAAAAATACTACTGCTATAGAAATCCATGTGAATGTGATCAGTACCTACCCAAAGCAGCAAAAGTCTCTTGTTATTATAATGATTTGATAATTTTCTTATTATCTTATTAGTCATTAACTCTTATACCTCACTGACTGACTTTTGAGGCAATCCTGTAACATGGGGGACTTTGAGCCTGGTATTTTCACATAGACCAGAGAAGAATAAAAACTGATACATTCAAGCTAGCAAGACCCTTGTTTGTTCAAAGTTGCTTTTAAAAATTTTTTTAGAAATTTTTTGAAACTACATATAAAATATGTAGTTATTCTCTTTAGAATGTGTCATTGACTAAAATAATGCATCACTGGAACATTTGGAAAACTGAATGGGGTCCGTGTTCTTTTCTAGTAAAGAAAACGCATGAGCTCTCTGGTTCTAGATGTTTCTGAACACCTCTCCTGTGTAACCCATGGCATTTTGACTAAGCTACTTTCTTATAGTCCCCTTAACTTTGTTCTGCATTTGCTCAGCATTTTTTAGATGTGGGCATTTATTTTTCTTTGAGTTTTTTTACATCGACTCACCATTCTTTGTCAATTAGTTAATTGATTAATCCATATGATTAAACAGGGAAATGTCTGTAACATTCCGGAGACCAGTGATAATTCATTTGCTGACTGACTGTAGTATATTGGTTTTCTGACATAATGTACATGTTTAGAGCATGGGTTTGGCGGAAGTGCTGAATTCAAGTCCAAGCTCTGCCAATTATTCATTGTATGACCTTAAAAATATTTGTTAGCCTCTCTAAACCTGTTTTCTCCTCTGTAAAATGGGGCACATCACTGCCTCTACCTTGAAGATCGTTCTGAAGAACATTAAGCATTTTCTACATGACTAAGTCTCAAAAGTATGTAGTAGTAATTAGTGTTTAAGTGTTTGGCACAGATTTTTACGCATACATTTTCCTGAGTGTGTTAAAAGTAGAGAAGGTATAAACTATTCCCACATTCCCTATTTGCTTTCAAATAGCTAGATTTTAGACAAAATGTGTGAATTTTAGAGCAGATTTCTGATTTGATGGTCTAGCCTTCTGAAACCTCATGTTAAGAGGTAGTTTATGTCAAAATTCCAGTATACTCCTTTTAGTTACCATGTAGGCCTGGTTTTATGCTTGTGAAAACTCTGAATCTGATCTTAATAGTCTTCCAGTTTTCAAATAAATTGCTCACTGTTGTGGGATGCTGGGTAAACGGACACTTTTGTCATGCACTCTTTCCTTTTCATTTAGACAGAGCAACCTGGGGGTTCCTGGAGTGTGGGCTTTTCATATCGGCAGCACCTCCCCACTGGACAATATCAGGCCAGCCACCCTTGGAGGAGACCTTACCAAAGCCCGCCCTTCACCCCCCCTGGAGCAGTCCTTCGGCCCTACAGCAGCTCCAGAAAGTGACTACACTGAAGACAATCTGGATTACTATGATGAGAATGAGGGAGAAGTGGAGTACCCCCCAAGTGAGCCAGAGGACACATGGAAAGGCCATAGCAGCATTGAGGTTTCCTTCCAGCCGAAAGCTGAGTCAAGACCTTTAGGAGGTGGGATATCTCTACCAGATTCTGATCCGGCCTCTCCTTTGCCACAGCTGACAGCTAGTGATCGGCCCCTCTCGCCTGAA
The DNA here is from genome assembly GCF_011764305.1 of Mustela putorius furo. Lineage (NCBI taxonomy): Eukaryota > Metazoa > Chordata > Mammalia > Carnivora > Mustelidae > Mustela > Mustela putorius. The sequence goes on along the minus strand of NW_025421290.1, from coordinate 6,998,936 downwards.
ACTGAATCGGCCACCTTGGAGCCTCAAACCAAAGAGGGGAGAGCTCCAGGTGGGGTAGATGCCCCAGATCTAAATGGCGCAGTCGAGTCTTCTGAACAGCAAGGGAACAGAAGCCCAGCACCTTCAAAGATAGAAGAAGATTCACCGGGTCTGACCTGGGGAGCCCCGCCTCCCCACGCAGCGGGACCGTCCCTGCCTTCAGAAGAGGATGTCCCTCCAGCCCACCCCGAAGGAAAGGCCATTCTGAATTACCCCGTGATAGCTCACACTCCACCACTGGGGCTGGGGAGGCAAGTGCTGGGTGTGGAGGACGTCATCGGTTCCAACACTGAAGGTAAGTGCTTGAGAAGACTGGGTGCTGGGATTTCATTTTGCAAAAGCTGGTTTGCACAAGAGTTGCGATTTTTCTCTCCAGCGAGTTGGTGCAACGTTTAGCAAAACAAAGATTGGAACGGACTTTTTAAACCTATGTTTCAGGAGATGGAGTATCTTTGCCAAATAAATCTTGGCAGGCAAATTCTGTTGGAATCTCTTGACCATTAATAATGTTTTTTGCAAACGGGCCCCATGAAGCAAATGGGGAAGAACTGGGCTGCTCGTGCCAGCTATGCTCTCAAGTGTAATGAGGTATTTCAGCTTGAAAGTTCAGCAAAGGTGAAACGTTCTGAGGTTTCATATACATTGCAGGGGTGGAGGGGTTAAGGCTGTCGTTTTGAATGGCTGGGTGTACTGGCTCAAATGAACATTCCAGATTCATACTCTGTTGTGGGACAATGCGTGTGCTCCCCTTGGTTAGAGATGCATTGCTGATGTGTAGGAGCAGAGACCCATGGGGCAAGAAAGTTGCTAACCACCTGTGTCTTGTCATTTCTGGTTCATGGCTGTGCAGCTGTGGTATTCACCTCCCTGGAGTCTTGTCCTCATTTCATGACTCACTGACCAGAGCGAGCGGCCAGAAGAGAAATGCCGAGAGGAGGCAGTGGTTAATTAACACAGACATGGAGCCATTTCGCCTTCTCTTCCTAGTTGAGACTTGTCACATCAGTTCTTTCTTCCCAGTCAGGGATGTAAACACAGGAGTGAGAAACTGAGCAGGGATTCATTCCATTTGTTCCAGGGACTGCTCGTCTGATCTCTAATAGGAGAAAAGGGGCCAAAGGTGAAAGCCCTCTTCAGGACTTCTTTCCCCCTTCACCCCCCACCATTTCTGTGTCCCATTCTTTTGTAGTAAAAACATGTTGACCCAGCAAAGGGGACCTTCTGGGTTCTTCTGCTGTGGTAGTGATCTGCAAGAATATGATTGAAGAAATGTCTATTTTAGGAGGAAAGAAACTATTTTGTGATGAAAGTGGCATTGTGCCTTGAGTAGAGGGAGAGCGCTGGTGTCAGAATTAGGTTTGAATCCTAGCTGTGCTGCCTCGCTTGTTTGCGTGCTGCTGCCTGGGTGACTTGAGGCAACTCATGGAACCCTCAAGTCACTCGGATTTCTCCTAAATTTGCTGAGGGAACAAAATGAGATAACCAAGTTCTTAGTGCCTGCACGAGTTGATCCTTTATAAGAGGATCCTTTATAAATGGTGGCTGCTTTAACTCTTCAACAGGCTTGTTGAACCACCAGGCCTTCATGTGTGCTGAAGGGCCACATTTCTGCCAAATCCAAGATGTGAATTTGATCGGAAGGCTTTAGAACCTCCATACCCTTCTGACAACCTCCTGACTTTTCAGCGAAAATTCTGTATATTTAAAGAAAACGTAAAGCCAAGTATCAAAAAGATTTTTGGTAAAGGGATTTTGAAGTGAAGAGGAATCCTAAAATGGTCTTTTCATTTGTGATTTCCTGCCCTGGGAAGAGGTTGGAATATTAAGAAGCAGATTTGTGGAGTGATTTATTAAAGAGTTCAGAAGAAGGGGCCGTACAGCCTGCTTTGAGCTGTGAGAGTTGAGCTCACTGGAGTGACAGGGGAGGAGGCTTAAGGAACATTGAGAACAGAGGGGGCAGCCATCATCCTGGGGCATGAACTCTGATATTTAGCAGCTGCTGGAGGGCGACTCCTCCTGACGCCTTAGAAGTAGCAGAATGCATATGAAAAAGCTGATTAATGTACTAAGACATTTAGAAAAAGAAATGTAACTAGATGTTTTTGAACCTTTAAGGACAAAAAAAGACAGCAACCGCATGTTAGAAAGCACAGAGGGACGACTTTAAAACTTGAAAGCGTAGAGGGAAAATGGGTGAGCTTCTGTTTTCCCTTCAGGCTTTAGGAAGACTGTGTGGATTATGGAACCATACAGTTGTTAGATAATTTTTTTTTTCCCCAGACAAAACATGGGCACCCAAGAGGTCCGTCAGGCAAAAGTTGACTTCCTCTGGGACAGCTGATGGGTGTGGTAACAAAGACACCCACAGAACATGGCCTACGAGTGCCCAACTCTGAGCCATCTTGCCTGGCTCTTTCTACTGATGGCATGGAGAAGCATCGATTTCAGTGCTAGGTGCACTTGAGTTTGATTCCCAACTCTGCTGGGTGGTTTGGGATAAGGTGTATACTCTGTTTGATCTTCAATTTCCCCAGCTATAACATGGAGGAAATGTGCACCTTGTGAAGCAGCTGTGAGAATTAAAATTGAATATGGGCAGCACCAAGTCCAACACATTTTAATTTCCCCTTTAAACTTAGAAGTCATCTTGTCAAACAAAGATACTAAGATTTAGTTAAAGAACCCCTAAATATCTCTCCCTTTCTTTTAAAAAAAAAAATTTCCCCTTAGGGACTCTTTCCATGGACTTTTCTTGTTGTTGAGAAATCTAGATTCTTTTCAGAAAATGTGTACACCGCGCCAGAATGTCCCAACCACACTCCAGTTCTGGCCTCAAGTGTATCATTTGCTTTCTTCTGTTTTCATAGAGCACATAACCAGCAATAAAATGGAAATGCAGACATTCTCTGTCTGAGGTGCCTTGTTTCTCCAGGGAGCTCCAGTAGCATATTGACAACCCAGACAGTTCCCTGTGCACCTGACATATGCCCTTCTCTGACCAAGGCACTAGTAGAAGTTTGGGCTGGCATTTCCTGAATTTCCGGTGGGATGCAAAGTGGGACCTTGGCTTTAGTTTGTGCTGTCACCATCAATCTTCTGAACTGCCTTATGAAGCAGATACTGTCATTCTTCCCATGCTACAGAGGAAGGAGCTGAAGCCTGGAAATACTGAGTGACTTGTCTAAGAAGCTAGGAAGCCATGGAAGGACTGGCCCAAGCTGTGAGCTAACCAGTAGAGGGAAGCCCCACGTGTGCCTGCAGTCTGGGAAGTCTTCATGGAGGAGGAGGGCTGGGGAAACAGTCCACACAGAGGACTAACGACTGTGGAAATGTAGAGAGGGAGAGAGTTGAGGGAGCAGGTGAGCAAGGCGAGGACGACAGCTAATCAGAAAGGACCACCTGTGGGTGGCGAGCAGGGATGATGACCCAGAGCTCGTAGGTATCCTTACACCTGCGGAGGTGGTGCTGTGAGGAGCAGCATCTTGCCTCCGTCTGCATGGTGAGTGAGAAGGGGAGGGACAACTGGCGTTCAAAACCTCTTCATACTCCATTGTGGTTTCCTCGTGTTCCTCCTTAGATGGCAGCTGAGCCGGGAAAGCCCGGGGTGTCACAGGAATTTCCCTGCGGCTTCTAGTCCCACCCTACTTTTGGCTTTGGGAAAGGCTACAGGAATGTGTTCCTCATGTGGCTTCCATCCCGGGATGGACTGGAGCAGGCTCTGCCTCCCCATCCAGGCTTCCAGACGAGAAAGCCTTTCCTGAGGGCCCAGCTCCACGTGGTTTGGGATCTGTGAACACCAGTAGCTCCCATACCCGTGATGACACCTGCAAGGGAGAACCTGCTGGGGTCACGGTCCTAATAATTATTTGCTCAACCAGCATCGCTATACACACACACACACACACACACACACACGCGTGCGCGCGCGCGCGCACGTGTGTGTGGCAAAGCATGCCACTGTTTTTCATTACAAAGTTGGATGTGTTTTTTCTGACTAATCAATCATTCTTCAAGGCAGGGAAACTTAGGAAGATCTTTCCTGCAGTGAAAATGTGGGTCCTTTTCTTGAGCAGTAAAAGCTGTTAAAAATAAAAGTCGCTCCAGCTGCCAGGGGCAGCCCCCTGCTGGACACCCTCTGTCCCCTCTGTGCTCCTACACTGTGCCTGGAGCCTGCCCCCCTTCCATCTTCCACGTGGCTGGGCCAGAGCCCTTAGCAAAGGAGGGCAGCCCAAGGCTGAAGACAGGCACTTAAAGGTTGCCAGCAAAATGAAGACTGAAAGACACATCAAATCTAGGGTAGAGTTTTTCGCTTTCGTGAGTAACTTCCAATTAGGACAAATCCCAAGTACTTTGGCCATGCCTTTGCTTCTTTTCTCTTATGTATCCCCACCCCATCTTTTTCTTTCTATTAAGGCTATGAAAAGAGTAAAAAAGCATTAAATGGAAAAAGAAATGAGATTTAAAAGTCCTCATGTGAAGATTGCTTTACCTACTATGTAACCACACTTCACAAAGCCTTTGCAGACTGAGTGCTTCAAACCTGGCAGGCCTCTGCCCTCGTGCTGTGCCCCGAGAAGCCAATAGGCTGGTCTCAACTGTCTCAGTCTCTGTGACAGGTGCTATCGGGCAGAAGGTGGGTCCCAGAAGGGTCTGAAAGCTTGTGGGGAAATTCAGGAGACAGGAGACCATGGGAGAAAAATGATTTCTCAGTGTGGACTCTAGTCCCCTTACATCTGAGTCACCTGGGGCCCTTCTTTAAAATGCCAATTTCCACACCCCTCTTTTACCTTCCGAACCAGAATCAGGTCTCTTGCAGATTCCAAAGGCCACGCCCGAGTACTGCCCGGAGTAATGGAAAGATCATGGGATTTAGAGCCGGAAGAACCATCTTATCTCCATGGGCCTTAGTTTTCTCCTTTGTAAAATGGAGATAATATCTCTTTACCAGAATAGGAAGAAGTGTGTGAAAACACATCCAAAATTCTGCTGCGAAGAAGCATACAAATGATCACTGAATTGCCACTTGGTTTTGGGATATGCTTATCGCACATCTCATCCAGCTGGGATTTCAGACATGGATTCTCTACCTTCAAGGCGAGCAGCTTTGGATCTATCTGCATTTCCCATAGAAATCTGAGAAGGCCTGTTGGCCAGAAGTCTGGCTTTCCTTGCCTGGGATTGATAGCTGCATGTGGGATCCTATTTCTAGGTCCAGTTTTGCCTCTTCTCCGGGGAGGGACCTGGCTTCTGGGCTTCCTCCACTAAAGGATCTGCACATTGCATGCCTGTGGACCTGGGCCCAAGTGGAAATAAGCCCTGAGTCCTGTTGCTCAGCTGGCCAGGAATGAATGTGCAAGCGTTCCCTGAAGTCCCAACATCCCAGGAGCTGCTGTCAGATGAAATTCATTAACTACGTTAATGAGCATCTCTAGCTCAGAAGTGGAAGGGTTACCAACGTCCTGAACATCATCATCAGTGGGCATAAGAAGCCCCAGGGGAGTGGCTCAGGAGTGGATACCTGGGCTCTGCTGATGGAGTGTGAATCGGTAGCACTAAGGTGTACCTTGGGAACTGACATTTTTAACAGGCACCCCAGGTGATTCAGATGCACTGGTCCCTCCTCCCCAATCCACAGAGAAATGCAACTCCGCTTCTGCATGGTTGGATGGGCCCCTGCTGAGGCTGTAGGTCTTGTCAGAGGGGGGCAAAACTTCCCAGACGCCTCCAAGCTTTGCTGGGACGGATTGCTCCCAGACCTGCTCTGCCACGGTGTCCCTGTCTCAGGGGATGGCAGCTTGCCAAGATGTGAACATCACATGGACTTCTCTCTCTCTGCTCTGTCTCCTCTCTCACAGCTCTTTCTCTCTTGCTATTGCCTTCTCCCCCTTCCTGCTCCCTTAATCGGCTCCATCCAACCCATCAGCAAACACTGCCTGCTCCTTCAAAATATTCCATATTCCGGGCCCTTTTCTCCAACAGTGCTTCCATCTGCCAGGGCACCCGCTTACTGGCTCATTCTCGAGGTATCGTAAGTCCGATGACATCACTCCTCTGCTCCAGATGTCCCAGTGGCTCCCCTTCTCCCTCAGACTGAAGCCCAGCTCCTTCCCCTAACCTACAGGGCCCTCTGCCAACTGGCCAGAACCTCCCCGGGCTTCTCTCGCTGCCTCTGCTCCTCTTCCCATGTCCCTTGGGTCCTGCTTGTCCCTGCCTCCAGGCCAATGTCTGGAGGTCACCTTCTCCCAAGGTCTTTCCTGATCCCGCTGCTTTAAAGAGCAAAGTCCCCTCCCCCGTCAGCCCTCTTGACCTTCCCTGATTTAAGATTCTGCACAGCTCTTAATGACAACCTCTGTACTAAATAATTTACCTGTTTGTTCACTGCTGCCTAGGAGAATGTGAGCTTTGGGACACAATGTTTGTCTGCTCCATCCCTAACTCCTAAGTCAGAGCCAGGCCCATAGGGGTGCTCCCATTATTTGCTGAATTAATAAATGAAAGAAAAGAGCAACAGGCATTTACCTCTTTCCCAACAAGCCGATGTTGTTAAGTTTTAAGTGTGTGTTTTAAGTTTTAAGGCAGGCAGGAAAAAGGGATTGTAAGGGGGGCCCGTTTTCCCCCTGTTAGGAGCAAACTCATCTTCTTTCCCTATGGGCTGTCATGAGGCTGGAAGGCTGAACTTCTCTGTTTTTAACTCAATAAGCTCCACCCTGAGAATGCAGTATCCCACAGAGCTGCTTATGAATGTCCCTGAGCCAGCTTTCCAGTAACCAGTAACCTGTCATAATTAGAGTTTCAGTTTCCTAACAGCCTTTCATGGGAGCCTAACCACTATATTGTGAGAAAAATGCAATCCATATGGCAACCAGCTCGAACTTTTGCCCAGTCCACCTTTGTAAGTTGCTGGCTGCATCGCGGAGCTCCTCTCCTTTTGCCCATAGGAAAGCCATGCCTGCGCCTTGTAGGTAAATTAACCTAACCCGCCCTATCCGTGGTCTTCTTGCATCCCATCTCTCCCTGTTCGATTGACCCACTCTTGCAATGGGGACTGAGGGCAAGGACAAGTCTTCACCAAATAACAAATAGAGGGACTATACCATAAACCCACCATTTCTTTAATTCTGGAGAACAGTATTTAGAGTTTGGTTTTATTTTTACTAGACTTAACCTGAAAATGACTGGTCTAACCCTTTAGACCTGTATCAGATTGCGTCTTTACCTTAGTACTTAGAAGTGTGTTCAGAAAAAATGTGATTTCTGGCAACGGAGGTGTGAGAGAGTGTCACCCTGGTTTTAAAGAGGAGCGAACAGAGAGACCATGACTTTCTACGGTTTCACAGAACCACCTGAGTCATGGCCAAGGTTGAGTTCTAAGGGTTGGGGGCCCCTGCAGTTCTCCTCCACCCACAGCTACGGCCCTCCCCACCTGTTCTAGAGGTGAGTCCTGCCTGAGCACCTCTCCGCATGTGAGTTTGTCCACACTCGCTTCTTTACACTTAGCAGTTATCTTCGGAGTTGGAGAAACAGGAGGCTGACAAGATACATTGGTTTCTTTTTCCTTTCCTTTTCCTCTTTCTTTCTTTTTCCCTCCTCCTGCCATTGGTTTTCTTTTACTCAAACTGGGTCCCTCTCGACTTCTTAAACCAATGGTAGACAGTGATAGAATTTCTTTCACAAGAGAGTCTATATTCACCATTCTGGGGTTTTTTGGAGGGGGAGCGATGAAAGGGGAATGTGGGTTCCATATCCCTTTCCTATTTAAAAAAAAATGTCCAGGGTTATGCCTAAATTTCTATTTTTATCAAACTGGAGTTTTTTAGCTGTGTTATCAAGGCGCTATATACCAGGGCTTGAGTCCCTGATTTCATTCTCCCAATGCTTCCGGATGTTCTGCTTGAGACTGTATTACCTGTCTTACCAACCCCTCAGTCTGCTGCTTTCTCAGGAATCTGTAAGCAGCAGACAAGTATTGTCCAAAAGTTAATGCTCCTCCTGTGCCTCTCTCCCCACCCCCACCCCCACCCAGCATGCTGTAAGCCCCGTCAGGATCATCTCTGCTCCCTCCTACCATTAGGCTTGATTTACAAAGTATGCCTTATGTCGGACTTGCCAAACCCTATGCTGATAACCTCAAACTCCTGATCAGGTCCTTAACCCTCCTCCGGGGCTAGGTACTTGGGTTCCACTGGAGTGCAGCTATTAGGAATCTGGAGCCAGACCTCCTGAGTTCAAGTTCCAACTCTGCTACCTACTGCCTGGGTGACTTCAGAAAAGTCCCTTTCATCTGTGCTTCAGCTTGTTCATCTGCAGAAAGGGAATAAAAATGGCTCCTGCTCACATGCAAATTGAAAGCCTGAGTGAATTTCATAGAGCAGTATCTGGCATAGAGGAAGCACTATTTAAATGGTAACTGTTCTGTTTTCATTGGTTGATGCGTCACTGGCTCTGGTGTTACGTGGTGCTGCTATATCTTTCCTCCCTTGGAAGGGAGGTTTCCTCCTCAAACCTAGACCTGGAACACAGCTGCCAGCTGGGTTTCCCCGGGAGTAGGGTATCAATCTTCCTTGGGAACTGGCCCCTCACAGCGACCGCGGGGTCCAGCGCTAGACTTCTGTGCTGTCCCTTCTTGCCCCCGTGTGCCTGGAGTCTGGCCCCCAACTCCTTCCCCCAGGGGAGGTTCAGGCCAGGTGTGCCCCGCTGCTTTGCTTCCTGCTGGCCATGCTCGGAACTAGCATCATCCCTGGTGTCCAGAGAAAGCCCTCTCTTCTCCATTAGCACCCCCAGCCATGCCCCACTCTGTTAGCCATTTCCTTTATGGACAATGGCATCTGCCCCAATCAGTTTCTTTGTTTCTTGGTAGTACAGATGGCCCTCTTTTTTTTTTCAATGGGGAGAATAAGTGGAAGTTGGAAGGAGTCACTACTGGTCTACTCAGGTCTCCTAGAAGAGCTGTGATTGTGGCCCCCACTCTCATACTGGGCGGCAATCTGCTTGTGACATACTGGCCACCGGAAACCCTGCACAGGCACTGGGCATTTACCAGCTGGATCCCCCTCTTCCCTTCCCCCTTTTCCCTCCCTCCCCATAGACTTTCCTTGTGTGTGCTCTTGAAGACCCTTCTCAGAAAGCAAGCCTACTTCCCTGCCCAGTGAGACAAGCTACAAGCTGTTCTCTCTAGGTTCAGGGTCCCCCCCTGGAAGAAGACGGTGCTTGGACCTGAGACCGCATTCATGATTTCTCTCTCTGGTCTTCCTCTTGGGGTTGTTATTGTCAGGGTCATTACTCTCAGGTCGAGCCACATATAATTGTTGCTATTTGACCACTGTATACCCACAGGACGGCCGTTTTGGGCAGTTTGGCCTAACACGTGCTTCCTGGTTGGTTTTTCTGTTCCTGCACTCACACCAGAGGGGTGAGCCTCCTCCCACTTCCCAGCCCTGAACTGAGAGCAGACGGGAGCCGTCAGCCGTCTTCCTTGCCAGAAGACCAAGCAAGTTAATTCTCCTGGGCTGGATGTTGTTTGTAACTCTTAAACATCAAAAACCCGTCTGTTTGTTACCATTTAAGCTGATTTTACAGAGCAGATGTGCTGTCCGTAATGAAGCTTGACAGCAAGGATGCTGGAATCAGTCCTTTTAACACAAGTTGGTTTCTGCTTTCCAGTCTTCACGTATAATGCTGCCAACAAAGAAACCTGTGAACACCACCATGGGCAGTGCTCCCGGCACGCCTTCTGCACCGACTACGCCACCGGCTTTTGCTGCCACTGCCAGTCCAGGTTTTATGGAAATGGGAAGCACTGTCTCCCAGAAGGTAAGGGGTGAGCTCTTGGCCGGGCTGGGAGCCACACTGTGTATATTTTGCTGCTCGCTTGCTTGCGACCGCCACTGTGAGCTCTACATCTGGACCCTGCATTTCCACTGCATGAATCAAAGTCCTGGCAACTCGCAGGTGCTGGATAAGTGTTTGAGAAATGAATCCATTTGGCTCCTTTCCCGACTTGAGGATTAGGCAGAATTCTTTCCTCCTTTTTGCCAGCTCATTAGAGTCCAAGTGGACAGGAGAAGGGCAGGATGGGAGAAAAGAAATTGAAAACAGGTTTGTTTTATAATTAGACGGTTATTCAGTCAGTTACGAGATCATGAGAATGGCCAAAGACTGAGTTTGGGAATTGGGAGAGGAATAATTTTCTGTGCACCCATCACCAACCTGGGCGTTGAAGATCCAAGTTGATGGTATTTGCTCTCTTTCAGGGGCACCTCATCGGGTCAACGGGAAAGTGAGTGGCCACCTCCTCGTGGGCCATACACCCGTGCAATTCACAGACGTGGACCTGCACGCTTACATCGTGGGTAATGACGGCAGAGCCTACACGGCCATCAGCCACATCCCTCAGCCTGCCGCCCAAGCCCTTCTCCCGCTCATACCGATCGGAGGCCTATTTGGCTGGCTCTTTGCTTTACAAAAACCTGGCTGGGAGAACGGCTTCAGCTTCACAGGTGAGTAGGAGAGGCCTTTGATGGGGCTGCTGGTCACCAGCCATTGTGCTCTGGTCTGAGTGAGGATTGGTTTGTTTTGCGTTCCAGAACCTCAGGTGTCTTGTTTTCTGTGAGGAAATAGTTGGAAACGGTTTGGTCTTCCACACGTTCTTCCGCGTTCTCCTGAGAAATAGGATGGCTCTCTTTGGAACATGTAGGTCCTCTCACCTAAACTGGTTGAAGCTTGTTTGTCAGGCTTTGTTTGCTTGAGTTGTTAGGCTCAGATCTGTCCAACGACTGATGCATAAGAGGTGATTAGAGGGCATCTGGAGAGGGGTTTCCTTCGTGAGTAAACGTCCTTCCTCCTCTCAGCTCCACCACTCTGACCAATAATGGTGCAGACCAGTGCTTCTCAGACTCTAACCTGCACACAGAGGGCCTGCAGCCCTTGTGAAAAGATGGAATTCTAGCTCTGTGGGCCCCGGGGTGGGGTCTGTGCTTCTGGTTTCCCAGGAAGCTCCCCGGAGATGCCCATGCGGGCCTAAGGAAACACCCTTTGATAGCAGGGGCGTAGAGGATACTTTGGGGCTCCTTCCTTCCTACCTGAAAAGGCTTATTTCCTCCTGGATGTGTCTTCATCTCTGAGAACGTACTGAGAGAAAAGTTCTTCTCCCACCTCCAGCTACAGACTCCAGAGCTGTTTGGAGGATCTTGATTTTCCTCGAGTTTTGAGTAAAACAATCATCATCTGAGTAGCTTAGTAAAAGTATGTGCCAAATATTGTATGAGATTTCATATACTAAAATATATTCATCATTTATCTGACATCGAAATTTAACTGGGGGTCCTAAGTTCTTTGTGCTTGTTTGTTTTTCAAATGTGGCAGCCTTACAAAGAGAAAGGTCAAGATGTTCCTAGTAGCTTCTCACAGAAAACAAGCTGTTAGAAGGAGAAGCGGTATGAAACGAGGCAGGATGAAACCACTGTTAAATAGAAAATTTGGGGAACCGTTGAAATCAGCAGCTGAGATCGTACCTGGTCTTGAAACCAGACACTCTTCTTAGGCGCCATCTCCGACAGCAGTAGAAATTCAGAAGCGTGCATGGTTAGTTATTGCTGGAAGAGGCTACAGCTCATCCTGACTCTGTGCTGAATTCTTTCTTCTTCCCCAGGTGCTTCCTTTACACATGAGATAGAAGTTACTTTCTACCCAGGAGAAGAGAGGGTTCGAATCACTCAGACTGCTGAGGGACTTGACCCGGAGAACTATCTGAGCATTAAGACCGACATTCAAGGCCAGTTGCCTTACATCCCAGCGAATTTCACTGTCCACATAGCTCCCTACAAGGAGATTTACCACTACTCAGACTCGGGTATGTATCACCAGTTGTGACCGTATAGCATGGGGATAGTAGGAAATGTACAGGACAGTTGTCAGGATGATGAGTTATTACATGGAATGTCCTTAGGACAGCGTGTGGTTCATAAAAGGAGGCCCATATCCTTCTAATTACTCTTATCAAATACACAGTGTAAGTGAGAAGTGTTGGCTACCCAGATGAATACCAGCATCCATCCCGGGACTAAGGTAATGCCGGTGATAAGGTCAGCTACAGCGACCTTACCTCTGGGGGTGGGGCTTGTCTAAGTACATATGTTTCTAACCATCTGGGCCATAGGAAAATAGGGATTTTTGGAATTTTTACTCATCCTGTACCCTTGTTTCAGCCTGTTTGAAGATGAGATGCCTCACAGTGTTGTAAACAAATGCTAGATTCAGAGTCAGAGGATAGACATTCATATCACGGATCTGTAGTTGAAAATATACAGGGATAAGGTCCCTGACCATCAAAGAGCCCATTTTCTCCTCTTCTGAATGAGCACAAGAGTATCTCTTCTCCTTGCCTTCTGTGGTTGATACATGTCAGTCCTGATGAGTTCTAGAAAACCAGCTCTGGATGCAAGATGCTGGCTTAGGCCTGGTTGCTGTCCTGCAGCAGAACAGTCTGCTTTGAGCGGTGCCTTTCCTCCTGTGATGTGAGAGTTGGAAGCTGGGCAGGAGAGGAAGGGAGGAGAACGGGACAGTGGAGACCCGGACAGTGAACAGAACAGCTGACGGCCGGAGCACTGGCCTGGGCTTCCAACTCCACCCAGACTGAGAGAAACAACCCCTTCCTTTGCCCAGAACCCTTCGGACTTAAGTGCAGAGTGTTGGGAGCAGTCACGCCTGTGTCATCTAGAGTGTGGACCGATTGAAAACGTGAAGTATGGAGTCAGGCTGACTTGTGTTCCTGGTCCAGCTCTATCACACATTAGCCTCTTGTCTTAGGCTACTTCCCGACCTCTGTACGGCTCCCTCTACATGGTCACAGAGCCCACCTCGTTGGTATGAGGCTTGAACAAGGCCATGCTTTAGAGCGCTTGGCGTGGCTGGCGTGTAGTAGCAGAATTAATTCCTTGCTAATAATGACAGGAATGACAACACTTTGGCTTTGCATCTGCTCAGATTCCTGGAATTGCCTCACAGGTTTTCCATATAAACTCGGAAATTTCCCAAAGGAGCGTGCTCTAGGCATTAGATGAAAAACTCTACAGGAAAAAAAATCTCGGGTCGTGGTCCCGGAGTCTTGGGATGGAGCCCCACATCGGGCTCTCTGCTCAGCGGGGAGCCTACTTCCCCCTCTTTCTCTCTGCCTGCCTCTCTGCCTACTTGTGATCTCTCTCTCTGTCAAATAAATAAATGAAATCTTAAAAAAAAATTTGGAAACAAGTTCATAAAAAACAAACAAACAAACAAACAAACAAAAACCAAAACAAAAAAAAACACTTACCAGTTGGGCTGACTAATATCTTTTGCAGCTGTGACCTCCACAAGTTCCAGAGACTACTCGCTCACCTCTGGTGCCATCAACCAAACACGGTCCTACCGCATCTACCAGAACATCACTTATGAGGCCTGCAGACACGCCCCCAGACACCTGGCCGTCCCCGCCACCCAGCAGCTGAACGTGGACCGGGTCTTTACCTTGTACACAGATGAAGAAAGGGTGCTTAGATTCGCTGTGACCAATCAGATTGGCCCAGTTGAAGGTATGTTTCCTTCTGTTGTTCTGGGCAAAAATGGAATCTAACATTTCTTTGCTTTTGAGGCACCTCAGAATGATTCACAGAGGTTCCAAAGGGTTACTGAGTGCCAAGCTCTGTGAGGTGCAGAAGGTAAGATGAATAAAGTAGGGGTCTCGTCGTGGAGGTGGAGACAGAGGTAGAAATGGAACTTTTAGAACAGTGTCCCTGCCAAATGAATTAGAGTACAACATGTGAAGCTGGTCTGTAGTCAAACACCATATGTGTGCCGGTCTGTGGTGGGGAGACACCTGTGAACCAGGTGAGGCCAAGTCAGGAGGGAAAATGATGCTGACGAGTATTTGTTACAGTTGTCATGAGAACAAGTTACTAGGAGCCTAGTCTGGAGGTTTAGGGAAGAGGTCACTGGAAAGTGACATTTTAGCTAGAATTTAGAGGAGACAGATTTCACCAAGTCAAGGTAAGACAGAGCCAAAAGAGAGAGAGAGATAGAGCGAGCCAGTGCCTGGGAAAACAAAACGAACTGCATGTAAGAAAAACCCAAGTTAACATCGTGCTCGAGGAGGAGAGATTGGATGCTTTTCCTCAAAGATCAGGAATAAGACAAGGACATGCGCTCTTGCCACTTCCGCTCAGCACTGGATTGGAAGTTTTAGCCCAGGGAAATTAGGCAAGACAATAAAAGGCATCCAGACTGGAGAGGAAGAGGTAAAATTATCTCTGTTCCCCTGTGATGCAATCTTATACATAGCAAATCTAATTCATTAAACTGTTAGAACTAGTAAGATCAGCAAGGTTGCAGGCTATGGGTTTTGTATATTGCTCTTGTATTTCTATACAGTAACAATGAGCAAACTGAACAGGAAATTTTAAACGATTCTGGTCCCAAAAGTGTTTTGGAATAAAAAAAAATTCTAAGTATGGTACTTTTCCATTAAAACCTGTAAAGCATTTTTTGGAAAAAAACAAAAACAAAAACTAAGGCCTAAATAAAAAGAAAATAAGAAGACCGAATTCCATATTTATGAATCAGAAGACTTAGTATTAACATGGCAAGCCTTCCTAAATTGACCTATAGATTCAGCACAATCCTATTAGCTGGCTTTTTGGCAAAAACTGAGAAAATGATCCTAAAATTTAAGGAACCCAGAATAGCCAAAACAATACTGAAAAAGAACAAATTTGGAGGAATTCCACTTCCTAATTTCAAAACTTAGAGTAATGAAGGCCATGCAGTCCTAGCATAAGAATGGATCTACAGATCAATGGCATAGAATTGAGAATCCATAAATAAACACATTTACCATCTGTTGGTTTTTGACAAAGTTGCCAAAACAGTTCAGTGAGGAGAGTAGGTTTTTTTGTTTTTGTTTTTGTTTTTAACACCTGGTTCTGGAACAGCTGGATAAGCCAAAGAATGACGATGGACCCCTATCTCATACGCTATACAAAAAGTAACCAAAAATGGGTCAAAGATGTTAATGTAATTTAGCTAAAATTTTAGAAAAAAATATAGGGATGAATTTTTGTGATTCTATATTTGGCAATGGCCTCTTTAGAGAGGATACCAAAAGGATAAGCAATGAAGGAAAACATTGGGTGTCACCAAAATTAAAAATTTTGTGCTTTGGAGGGTATTAATCAACAAAGTGAACATACAACACACAGAATGGGATAAAAATATTTGAAAATCTCACTTTTTTGGTAAAGATTTTATTTGAGAGAGTGAGCGCCAGCAGAGGGGTAAAGTGCAGAGGGAGAGAGAGAAGCAAGCTCCCTGCTGAGCTGGGAGCCTGACACAAGACCTGATCCCAGGACCCCAGGATCATTACCTGAGCAGACACTTAACCAACTGAGCCACCCAGGTGCCCCTGAAAATCCTTTATTTAATAAGAGACTTGTATCTAGAATATATGAAGAAGTCTTACAACACAATAAGAAAAAATTTGGATAAAACATTTGTCAGCAGATACACAAACACCCAAAGCATGTGAAAAGATGCTCGGTATCATTAGTCATCAAGAAAATGCAAACACTATCAAAACCAAAATGATGCTACTTTACATGAATGTGGATAGCTGTAATAAAAAACAGATAATAACAAGTATTGGAGAAGATGTGGAAAAAATGAAACCCTCAATCACTATTGGTGGGACTACAAAATGGTATGCCTCCTGTGGAAAACAGTCCGGCAGTTTCTCAAAGTTAAACTCAGAGTTACCCCTTGAGCAGTTCTACTCCTAGCTATATAACCAAGAGAAATGAAAGTTTATGTCCCCACAAAAACTTGTCCACAAATGTTCATGGCAGCATTATTCAGAATGGCTAAAATGTAGAAACAACCCAAATGTCCATCAATTGATAAATGGATTTTTTAAAATTTAAATTTAAATTTTTTAAAAATTTTCAGCATAACAGTATTCATTATTTTTTCACCACACCCAGTGCTCCATGCAATCCGTTCCGTGCCCTCTATAATACCTACCACCTGGTACCCCAACCTCCCCCCCACCGCCACTTCAAACCCCTCAGATTGTTTTTCAGAGTCCATAGTCTCTCATGGTTCACCTCCTCTTCCAGTTTCCCCCAACTCCCTTCTCCTCTCTAACTCCCCTTGTCCTCCATGCTATTTGTTATGCTCCACAAATAAGTGAAACCATATGATAATTGACTCTCCCTGCTTGACTTATTTCACTCAGCATAATCTCTTCCAGTCCCATCCCTGTTGCTACAAAAGCTGGGTATTCATCCTTTCTGATGGAGGCATAATACTCCATAGTGTATATGGACCACATCTTCTTTATCCATTTGTCCGTTGAAGGGCATCTTGGTTCTTTCCACAGTTTGGCGACCATGGCCATTGCTGCTATAAACATTGGGGTACAGATGGCCCTTCTTTTCACTACATCTGTATCTTTGGGGTAGATACCCAGGAGTGCAATTGCAGGGTCATAGGGAAGTTCTATTTTTAATTTCTTGAGGATTTTTTAAAAGATTTTATTTATTTGACACAGAGAGAGCACAAGCAGGGGGTGAAGCAGAGGGAGGGAGAAGCAGGCTCCCTGCAGAGCAGGGGAAGCCCGATATGGGACTCAAACCCAGGTCTTCGGGATCATGACCCGAGCTGAAGGCAGTGGCTTAACCCACTGAGCCACCCAGGCGCCCCAGTGAATGGATTTTTAAAATGTCCTATAACCATACAGCAGAATATTATCAACACATAAAAAGGAATGAAATACTGATAGGAATGAATTTTGAAAATTTCCTGAGTGAAGGTAACTAGTCACCAAGGACGACATACTGCTTGGTTCTATTTAAGGAAATATCCAAAAGAGGCAAATGCACAAAGACAGTGGTTAGTAGTTGCCTCAGGCTGGGGAATAATAGGATAAGGAGTGGATAGCCAAAGGGTACAAGTTTCTTTTGTGGGGGATTAAAATGTTTTAAAATTGATAGGGGTGATGGTTGTGTCACTGTAGATATACTAAAAAACATCAAATTTTGTACTTTAGATGTGTGAATTATATGGTTTGTGAGTTCTATCCTAACTGGGAAAAAAAAAATTAGTTGTAGGGGGAAAAGAAAACACCTAAAGCAGTATTTCTCAAACTTCAGTTAGAATCAACCATACCTGTGAAGTTCGATAAATAGGATGGTAAAAATGTTCTAGGCTTATGAAGCATTAAGGACGTGAGGAACCTGAAACACATATTGCTAAGTGAAAGATGTCAATCTGAAAAAGCTACCTCAGTGTTGTTCGAACTACAGGTGACCCTTAAACAACACGTCTGAACTGAGCATGTTACTTCTATGTGGATTTTTTTCAATATAGTACTGAAAATGTATTTTCTTATGATTTTCTTAACATTTCTTTAGCTTACTTGATTATAAGACTATATGCATGTAATGCACAAAATATGTATTATTGGGAAGGCTTTTGGTCAACAATGTACTATTGGTTTGGGGGGAGTCCAGAGTTACTTAGATTTTCAGCTACGCACGGGGTCAGCACGCTTAATCTCCACATTGTTCAAGGGTCAACTGTATGGAACATTCTAGGAAAAGTGAAACTACAGAGAATAAAAAGATCCGTGGTTGCCAGGAGTTCAGGGGGAGGGAGGTAAGGGTGAATGGGGGAGAGCGTGGGATTTTTAGGACAGTGAAGCTATTCTGCATACTGCTGGAATGGTAGACACGTGTCTTTATACATCTGCCCGAACCTATACAACTGCGTAACACAAAGAGTGAGCCTTAACATAAACTAGAAACTTTATGTAAAAATATATCCATATTGGTTTATCAGTTGTAAAGGTACCACACTAATACAAGAAGCTAATGAACTTCAAATTGGAGGAAGGGGAGGGTATGGAACCTTTACTTTCTGCTCAGTTTTTCTGTAAACCTCCAACTGGTTTTTAAAAACAAAGATTAAAAAAAAAAATGTTTAGGCGAGCTAGAAGATGAGCCTGCAAAGTCCAAGAACCCTAGCAGGGAGGAAGTTATCAGATGAAGGGGATTTATTAATTTATTTATGTATTTATATTTAATTTTTTGAGAGCGAGAACATGAACAAAGGGAGAGTGAGAGGGAGAGCAGACTCTCAGCTGAGTAGGGAGCCCGATGGTGGGACTCGATCCCAGGACCCTGAGATCATGACCTGAGCTGAAGGCAGACGCTTAATTGACTGAGCCATCCAGGTGCTCACAAGGGATGTTTTAATTCTGAAAGCCAGTAGCTAGTGCTTCTCCCTAGAATGTGAGGGCACAGGAGGAGAAAAGAGAGGGTCTCCCACATGTGGTTCCATATTGATACAGTTGAGGCCCACATTGGTGCCTCTGAGAGGTGATTCTAGGACTCAGCATGGGAGAGGAGGGCTCCAGAAGCCTCCTCCTGCTCAGGTTTCGGTCACTTCAGCAATGTGGTACCGAGATTAAGGCCAGAGGCCTGGACTCTTCAGGGACACAGGGATGACTTGAAATATGAATCTGAGCTTGCTGGTGCGGGGTGGGTGGTGGTTTGGTTTCAGGAAACTTGCTTGGGGTCCAGGCATTGGGTGCCCAAGGATTATAAGGTATTGAATTAATGGCATGAAAGTGTCAGTTGGTTTTAAAGAAAAATACCTTGGAAGAAGGAAAAAGATTATTGCCTCTTTCTCAAGAAAAGACTTGAACAAAAACAACCAAGGAAAACCTTCTGCCCTTCACTGAGTGTGAGGAGTCTGATGTGTGAAATCAAAGGTTAGTGAAGAAGCCTCCTCGGGCCAAGGAATCCCACTCTGATTCTAGAATCATGTAGGGAAAAGATAAATCTCTGGATGTATTTTTCCTGGAGACTGACCAGATAGGAGTAACAGAAAGCATGCCAGCAAACTGGTAGGTACAAAGCTGCTAATTTGTCTTTAGAACTTTATGTGATTTTCCTTTCCATGCAAGTCAGATCCTAACACTAGCAAAGGATAGCTTTCTTGGTGCCCACTCCTGTTCTGAGTACTTTCATGACCTAGCTCTTTTAGTCACACACAACCCCTCATCGAGTAGGGGGATCATCATCCCCCATTTTATAAAGACTGAAGTATAGACATAAAGTAATTTGCCTAGTCATAGCTATAAAGTGGCCAGCTGGAACCCAGTCCCGGGCACCAGCTCCAGAACCCACTCCATCCCCTTGCCTGGCACTGCTTTCCCACATGGACTCTGCTGGCCCAGGACAGCCTCAAAACTTGGGCCGAATTTCAAGAGGGAATGTGTGTTTTATTTAACCCTGTGGGTTTTGTACCCTGTTGCATTCACCCCTATAGAAAATTGCAGTACGGTTTATGCTTCCTGAACAGGAGAAAAACGGGTGTGTGGGGGGGCAAACGACAAAATGAAACTTCCCCCCCTTACCCCTGCACCTCTCTCCCCCACCCTCCACGCAAAGCAGTGTCATCTTGAGGGTTTCCCTCTTTCCAGGGGGAGTGACGGTCAGGCTGGGACATCTGGGACACAGCATGGCCTCCCCACTGATGGGGGCACTCGTGGTTTCCCAGGGCTGGGGAGGCCGCGCTGTTGGGTCTGTATCTGCCCCTTGAGGCATCAGAGCCTGGGGCCTGGCTGGCTCCCCAGCTGCGGCCCCCACACCTCGCCAAGTGTTTGCACTTCAGCTGTGGGTCGGCGGTCTCTCCTGGGCTTCTAGAATGGGACACCCTTGTGCCCACTTCAGGGCTCCTTCTGGCGAGTTGAGGAGACTGGGCCAAGGGCCACGTGGGGAAGTGGAACAGATTGTCCCTTAAAGGAAAACCATTCTTTTTCCTCTTGATTAAATGAGTAAATTAGTTCCAGATCTCCTGGCAGGGAGTCAAGCTGTTGGAGAGGGCGAGGGTGAAATCGAACTCGTCGTGAGGAGGTTGCCGTTGTCCTTGCTGTAAGAGGAAAAATCCAACACGCTGTAGAGAAGGCACAGCCATGTGGCTTTAGTATATTTTTAAAGATTTTATTTATTTATTTGATAGAGATCGCAAGCAGGCAGATTGGCAGGCAGAGGGAGAGAGAGAAGTAGGCTCCACTGAGCAGGGAGCCTGATGCAGGTCTCGATCACAGGATCCTGGAACCATGAGCTGAGCTGAAGGCAGTCACTTAACTCACTGAGCCACCCAGGCACCCCAGAAATGTATTTCTAAAACAAGGGTTTTGGAAGCCAAATTCCGTGAACAGAGCCTGTGCCCAGAAGGGTTTAATGTTCAGCTGCTGTCCTCCTGAGACTCTTAATTTTGGAGCAAGAGGCTTCCCAATCTTCGTCCTGCACTGGGCTCTGTGAATTATGTGGCCCATCCTGTCAGTGACATATATTTTCAATCAGTGTCCTGTAATTATGGACCCCTTTTGGCCTCAGTTTCAGGTGGGCCGGGGTATCCCGTCCAGTTTGGAAAGTCCACCTCTGCACTGCAGGTTTTGCGTGCCCGGCCGGGTGGTCTGCTCTCGACATCTCTGCACGCTTACTCATCTTTGCCCGAATGTGCTGCCGTGTAAATCAGATGCTGGAAAGTGCTGAGCAAGGAGGTCGGGCGTTCGTGTGTACAAACAAACACATGCCAGAGCTCCCTTCCTGCTTTGGCTGGGTAGGCCTGGCATTTTATACAGAATCTTCTCCTAAAATGGAGAAGTCAGTATTGTCTTGCATCAGGCCTTCAGTGAGGACACGACCTTACTGTTCTTAGCTCTAACCGTGCTGGGGACTGTCTCAGGGACTTGGTCTGTACTGCCCTGTAACTCCAGCCTTGTGCTTCCATCCTGTCCACAAGGAAATGCAGAGGGAAGAACGGGGAACACACAAGGGTGTCTGTTTGCTATGCGAAGCTAGGCTCACGGTGACCTACTGAAGTTCGTCAAGTTTAAAAAGTGCCAGAGCCATTTGTTGGTCTTTTTTTCTTGGCAAAGATTCTGTAACCTACTCCAGCCAGCATCACCGAGGCAATCCAAGAATAAGCCGGTGGCCCTCCTTTATTTCTTTTTAGGCCACAATATGGGAATAAGAATATTCCCCTGCAAGAACACACGGTGTGGGTTTTTTCCTAAAGCAACGGGAGGAATTTACCAGAATGCAAAGAGGTCCCTTTGGAGACTCAGCCAAGGCATCCCAGTTAATAGCAGACTAACACAGAATATTGGAAGAGTCCATGGGGGCAGTGGGGCAAGTGGTGCTGGACCTCCTGAAAGACGGGGTGGGGGGAATCTGGTCTGGGGCATGTGATAGCAGCAAGCCCTTGGGTCTAGACTAGGAGTTACTTGGAAAAGGCCCAACTGCCTGAGGTAAGAGGGGTGAGGAGATGTGGGTGAGCTAGAGAGAAATGAGAGGGAATCCAGGAGAAAGTGATACTAGGAAGTTAAAGTACATGGCAATGTCACCATGTCTACTGATGCCAAGATGCTGGTCTGTGGTGCTGTGAGAGCAGCTGAGAGCGAGGTAGGGCTTGGGGTCTGCTGAGCTGGCTGTCAAGATAGGGACCGGGGCACAGGCAGAAATCCAAGGCAGAAGCTCAAGTTATCACAGACAAAGCCCCATTGGTAGCCAGGATGGCTTGACATGAAGCCTGGGAGGTTTGGGTAAAGCTCCTGAAATCTTTTAGATCTAAGATCAGAATTAATTCTAGGGACTGAGACAAAGCTGAAACCAAGTGAGGATGAGCAGGGGTCCCACTGAGGAGGAAGGAGGAACGTCATCCCTGGGAACTGGGTAGGCCTGTCCACAGTGGTGGGGGGGTGCAGGAGGGGAAGAGGGAGGATTGTCTTTTACATATATTATGTCAGGCTTTCTTTATTTTCTTCAGTTGTAGCAGATTTTTAAGTATTATCTTTATTTCTTTATTTCTATTTTACACCCGAGGAATCAGAGGAGTGAATGGAAGTGCCCAGAGTTAACGGATTCATTGTGTCTGGGGTTCTTTCCCACATTATCTCTGTGCCCTTGGTTTAGCTAACTTTATGAAGTTTCTTTGGTGGTGGCTTAGCAAAGTGGTGGCAAGCACGGAGAGCCTGGCTTTTTATCCCTGCTCCAGCTGCTTCTGACTGTGTGACCTTTGCCAGGTTACATGGCCTCTCTGTGCTGTAGTAAAAATGAAGATATTAATACCTGCCTCACAGTGTAGTCAAGAAGATTTAAAGGGGGGGGGGCGCCTGGGTGGCTCAGTGGGTTAAGCCACTGCCTTCGGCTCAGGTCATGATCTCAGAGTCCTGGGATCGAGCCCCGCATGGGGCTCTCTGCTCAGCGGGGAGCCTGCTTCCTCCTCTCTCTCTGCCTGCCTCTCTGCCTGCTTGTGATCTCCGTCTGTCAAATAAATAAATAAAATCTTTAAAAAGAAAAAAAAAGAAGAAGATTTAAAGGGATGGCATATGTAAAGGTTTTAGAACAGTGCCTGGCAAATAAGTTTACAATGAGCATTACTATTGTGTTCTATCCAGAAACAAAACTCTCTAGGGAACGTTTCAGATATTGAGCATTTCTCTACCTAGTGAATGGATGGGTCTGTGGCCAGGTTAATCCTATTAAGTAATACCGCAAAAATCATTCTTCTTTAGTCTTCCCAATCTTAAAAAAGCAAGGTTTACCCAGTTATTAAATTTTGACTTAGGAATTAGTGAATTTTAGTGAGAGACTGCCCAGTGTCGAGGCAGAAATTTGGGGTATGAGCTCTTGCTGTACCACTTCTTGGCTTTGTGAGCTGGGGCAATTTTTCTGATGTCTCTCACCTCTCTGCAAAAATTACCGATTGGGGGGGATGATCGCCCCTCACAAAGTCATCCTGAGAATCACACGAGGTGATCCAGTGAGAGCGCTTTACAATAAAATTATGCCGTGTATTGGGATGTTTTTATTCCCCGGACACAAGCCTACTGTAAGCAAGAAAAGGTTAGTTGTCTGTAGGGTAGGCCATTCTTGAATTTAATACTGCAACTTAAATAATCCAGCTCAGCTTGGGGTATTAGTATTTTAGCAAGGTCTCCAGGTGGCCCCCCACAAAGAGAGGAGTATGCGGTCGATCCTGAGGAGTCCTTGATCTCCTGACCATGCCGTTCTCTTTATAACAACCACATTGTGCTTGTGTGATCTGTTTCCTCTCTACCCATGCAGGGGACTCAGACCCCATCCTCGTGAATCCTTGCTACGACGGGAGACACACATGTGACATGAGGGCTCAGTGCCATCCAGGGGCAGGGGTAGACTACACCTGCGAGTGTGCCTCTGGGTACCAGGGAGATGGACGCAACTGTGTGGGTAAGTTGTGTGGGCTCTGTCTGTTCTCGGGCTTCTCCAGCTCTGTGTTACCAAAGCCTGGCGTGTCTGTTTAAGGGTCTTCGCTGATGCACCAGACACGTTTAGCAGCTGTTAACCTAAATCTCTTATTTCAACACTAAAGCATATTCTAGTTAGAGTTGAGAGGATAGTTGGGAGGTGGGTATTTGAGGCTGGGACTGGGAAAAGGAGACACGTATTGCAATTCCTGCATATTTTGAGCTCTCAAGTTTGGTCATTTTAACCCTGTAGCAAGTGTTTCTTATATTTACTAAAACGTATGTTTTCTGGTTATCTTTAGGTTTCAAACCTTATGTTCCTTTCACCCATGAAAGGCCTTTTCCCCACAAGCTATAGAAATTCCTTTACATTTCTGAAAGAAGAATTGTTAGTGTGTTTTTCTTTTAAATGTTGAGTGGGTTTTATTTTTTACTGTTCAGAGACTTCTCAGAATATTCAATTATTTTCCCTGTGACTTAACTTGAATGACTTCAAATAAAGATTATAACCTACAGCATGCATTCATGTTTGATGCTTAGAAATACTACATTTTGACTACCCTCCCCCCCCCCCCAAGACACACTAATTTATTTGTTCTGTTGGCACTTCATGGCAGTGAGAAAACATTGGGTTTTTAGACCTGCCCACTTGGGGAACCTTTGATTTAAGCAGTACTCTTCTGTCCTTATTTCTTCTTAGATGTAAATGAGTGTGCAACTGGCTTCCATCGCTGTGGCCCCAACTCCGTGTGTATCAACTTGCTGGGAAGCTATAGGTGTGAATGCCGGAGTGGTTATGAGTTCGCAGATGACGGGCACACTTGCACCTGTGAGTGCTAGGACGCTATCTCTTTGGCCAATATGGCGCTGAACCTTGCTCTTTGATTCTTTAGTGTTTCTTCTCCGACCTACAGGAGTTCTTCCATATGGATTTAGAACACAGTTTACTTTGAAATCATCCAAAGCTATGGATCAGTTCAGCCCTGTGTTGTTGTTTTTCCCTAAATAGATACTTTGGTATTGAGTTACTAGAAGATGTTCATCCAGTTGGGATTCCCATTTGTCTTGGTATTTGGCCCAATCATGTAACTAGAATCTGAACCTCTAATACCACCAATTCTAGATAGAAGTAAAATAGTTCTCAAATTTAAATGGAACGGATTAGAATTCAAAGATGCTTGTTCCATGTGCCCAGCTATAGATCTCCCTCTGTAATAAATCGAATCTTTCTAGGGTAAAGAAAAAGAAATCTTTGGATCTAAAAGTAGATTCAAAATAACTAGGATTCCAGATTCATCCCATTGGTAGAGCCAGAGGATGATAGAGAAAATACACTTTTTAACCCAGTGGGATGGAAAAGTAACCATGATCATAGAAACTGTGTGTGTGTAACTCTGGTGAGTTACAAACTTTAATCAAGGGCTATTTTAATGACTGACCTCATACCTAGTGTTTTAACCACAAACCCAGAGTAGTGCTTCTCAAACTTAAAGAAGCCTACAGATTATCTTGGGGTCTTGTTCAAAGTCAGATTCTGATTTGCTGGTTCTGGGATGTAAGCCCTCAGATGTCCTGATACTATTGGTGTGGGGATCACACTGTGAGGGTCAAGTCTCACTCATTCGCAGGTCTGAACTCTTGGATGTTCTTGCCTTCTTCTCTTTTCAGTGATCAGTCCCCCTCCCAACCCCTGTGAGGATGGCAGTCATTCCTGTGCCCCCGCTGGCCAGGCTCGGTGCATTTCCCATGGAGGCAGCACGTTCAGCTGCGCCTGCCTTCCTGGTTACACAGGCAACGGGCACCAGTGTACTGGTGAGTACCTGTGGGTTGTCAGCCTCAGTGACTCTAGACAGTCACCGTGGATGCAACATCCACACATTGCTGGAACCCTTCTCAAAAAGGTCTCTTCCTCAACTCACACAGCCTTGGTATTGTTTGAAGGGCAAGAGAAAAGCTGTCCTTTGAGTCAGAAAGCAGAGCCAAGGGTGTTTTCCCTTGGACTAGATTGTTGAGCACATATGGCTGTCCTGGAGCGCTAGGAAGCCACCACCAGCTTGTAACCTCCTGTTCCTGGGAGCTAGTGTAGGCTGCAGGAACTTTGGGAAAACCCACTCACCTGTCCGGAAGTCTCCATCCTTTAGTGTCTTTGGTTAATGGCTTAATCTGGCACTTCAGTCAGGCCTGACTTTTAGTTGCTATTCCACTGGCTGAAGTGGTATTTTAAGCAGTCTCTAAACATACATGCAATGCTTTCCCTCTAATTTTTTCCCACCCTCTTCTCTCCCTGGTGGGAGGGGGGAGGAGGAAAGAGTGAAAGAACTCGACCATTATAAAAGAGTAGGAATGCATATCTAAGCACTTACAACTTTTTTCCCAGAAATCTAAAGACATTTAAGATGGTTAAGGCTTGATATAAATCACTAACCTGAAATGCAGGACTAACTTAAAATTTAAATTGGTTAGCTAATAATAATGATGCATGAGGTTGTTACTAAACTAGGTATAATTTTTTTATAAACTAGGTATAATTTTCTGGGTATAAATGTCCGTGAAACCGGGATTAATAGTACTTTGATATAGAGATTATTCAGCAAATCTACATAATCCGTTAAAGGTTTTCAGAATGTATCCAGTGACGTGATGGAATTGAAACTCGATTTCATGCTGTCAGTAAAATGAGACACTGGGAGCAAGAGAATGGTGGGGAAAGGGTCTGGGGATAAACCTGGGGCACAGACTTTCCCCCTTTCTTCAAATCGCTGCTTGCATTGGCCAGGCCACCGTACACCTGGGTACCCTGAGCTGATTTGCTGGAACAGCTGTGTAACTTCCGGGAGCTTTACAGCTGCTTAAATACCATCTCTCCCCCCTCCCCCACCCCTGTCCTTACCAGATGTTTGCTTCTCATCCTCCTCCCATTCCTCTTCCCTTCAGTTTTCAGTGGAGGGGCTGCCTGAACCAGCAGACGGAAGCCATATGTTACGGACAGAACAAACGTGTCGGGCAGCACAGCCATTCTCTCCCTCCCAGATATGATGGGCCATTCAGTATTATCTGAATTGGCTCTTTAATGTTCCCACTTCTGTTGTACAGAAGCTCTGCTGTAGGGTTTCCTTAAAAAACACAATTTATACTGAAATGACCCAAAGCCCTTGCTCAGTTCAGCCCCATTTGGTTTTCTTCCCCCCGCCCCCCTGCCAAAAACACCTCCTGCTTTAGAGCTCAAGGGTTTCTCCAGTTAGACTAAGGGAGATTTGGAATTCACAGATGCTTCTCTCACTTGACCAGCCCAAGAGCTCCATCTACCCTAGGAGTCTACAGACAGAGGGCAGCCTCCACAGGTGTGCGGGTTAGGGTATAGGGGGGCACTAACTCCTCCTTGTTCTGTTATTTCTCACAGTGGTAATAATACCTTTTCCGCTCTTGTAAAGTTTTGTCATTTTTTGTTTGTTTTTGTAGATGTATTTATTTAAGATAGAGGGAGAGCACGAGTGGTAGGAAGGGGCAGAGGGAGAAGGAGAAGCAGGGAATCCAACACACAGCTCAACCCCAGGACTCTGAGATCATGACCTGAGCCAAAGGCAGGTGCTTAACCGACTGAGCCACTCATGCAACCCTGTCATTCAGTTTCATTTAACACACTGCTGGTTCTAAAAAATGAGACTGCATGGAGAATCAAAATCTTGTCAGAATTTCATATTTAAACATCTGGTTGCTCGGGACAGCAGAGATGGTGGTTTTAAGGTATTTAACTCCTTAGGTCTTTGGTTTAAAGCTAACAAGTTGAAATTCATTGCAGCCTAGATGTCATGAGTGTTAATAATCAGAATGTTCATTGAGTTAGATGCTTCTTGTCCTAATCCCTTCTAGAATCATTCCCTTTTCCTTCTTTTAACCTCTATTTGTCCTGTAAGACTTTGATTACCTTGGGGGTCATATTAGGACCCTGAAATTGGTCATTTTTCTGTATTGAGAACTCTGGAATAATGCCATTCATTGTTACTACTGCCCTCTTGCTGATTTCTACCTTTTTTAATTGTCCCTATTCAATCTCTGCTTCTCTGCTTTTGAGATTTTCTCTGGAACCCACAAACTTGAAAACATGCCAAACCCATCCGTTGCTTCCCTAGTGTATCAGTTATCTACTGCTGCATAACAAATTACCCCCAAATATAGCAGCTGTAAACAAAACACATAGGTCAAGGACCTGGGAATAGCTTAGTTTGGTCCTCTGCTTTAAAAGGTCCTACAAGCCTGCAACAAGGGGTGCGGTAGGCGTGGGGTCTCATGTAAGGCCTAACTGGGGAAAGATTCTCATGTCGTTACTGGCAGGATTCAGTTCCTTGAGGACAGGGTCCTTGGGTCCTTGAGGACAGCTAGCCTTGGGTCCTTGCTAGCTGTTACCTGGAGATATCCTTCAGCTTCTTGACACATAGACCTTGAACAAAGTAGCTTACTTTCCTCAAAGCCAGTGGCAGAAAGTGTACTAGCAAAATGGAAGCTAAAAATCACAAAATTGATATCCCCTCAATATTGCTTTGGTGTATTGGTCAGATGAAAGTTACCAAGGGAAGGAAATTACACAAGATTGCAAATACCAGGAAGGAGGGATCTTTGGGGTTTCTTAGAGGCTGCCTTTCAGAATCAGTTGCCATTCCAGCTTTTCAGACTGGAGTAGTAGAATATGAATAGTCATTTTCCTGAAGACTCTGCCATGCCTATATGGGTCTAGGTTAATCACGAAGGTGACTTTCAGGTTTGTGTGTGTGCGTTTGTGTGTGTGTGCGTGCACACACATATGCACACACACTTTTCAAGGTATACCACAGTATACATGTGTCTCTGTGACCACAGAGAGAGAAAACAGAAAATAGAGAAAAATAGACAAAAAGGCTCTATGTTGTGGAAAGTGTGCATTCTTGAAGCATACGTAGTTTCTCTACTCCATTAAAGTAGCAGTAAAAGGGTGTGTGGGTTTTTCTCTAGCCATTTGGTCAAAAATGGAGTTCCCTGGAGAGGCTGAACTTGGCTTTGGGCTCTCAGTCTAGTCTGAGACACTAGCAGGAATTACTTTTATCCAAGTAGGATTAAATCTTTTCTAGCTTCCCTCAATCAATCCCAGCTTCAACAGTTTCAAGATTGATTTCAACCTTGTGTTGGCGTGAGCTGATATTTCTCAGGCCTGTTTGTCCTCCTAGATCTTGGTGACTTTGCTAGGTGCAAAAAAAGATTGTCTTGAGTCAGGGTCTTTCCAGGGAGGAGCAAGTGGCAAGTGTGAGTTGAACAGGCAGGACGTCCCTCCGAGCCCTGAGTGCTCAGGAGCGACACGAGAAGACGTTCTTAGAGTATTCTCTCTCAGGTCTCCTATTCTAAGAATGGAGAAGTTAGGTGAGGTATGGTGATGTTGATGTAAGCACAGGAGAAGAGACGAGGCTGGGAAGGAAGGAGTTCTCTCCACTCATGGGCTCCAGAGAAAGGGTCACCACATACCACACGGGGGCACTACCAGCGGGTACTTGATTGAATAGATGGGGAGTGACAGTTTGTGGCCTGAAGTCTTTCCTGGTCTGGAAATTTCACTGGATGCTTTGGAAGCAAAAGGGTGGGGTAGGGAGTGATGGGTTAGTGGAGAGCTAGAGTCTGATAATCCAATGACTGTTTCAAAGGGACTTCCCCTGGTTTTGGGTGTGGGCAGAAGGACGGCAATGAGAAGAATGTTGAAACACTGAAGTATGAATTCAAAATTGAAGATTTTAACACATTTTCCATACAGGCTTTTGTTTTGTTTTGTTTTTTTGTTTGTTTGTTTTTACTAGTTTGATAGGTAAGAGAATGGAGAATTATGCTGAGATTCAGCCATGTTTCATTATCTGAATAGCAAAGGAGATCTACAATGCCTTGAACCTTGTTGTCTTGACCTCAGTGTCCTAATAGCCCCTGACATTGGTTGTTAAGCATAAATGGCAGCCCCTCCCCCAGTGGTACAACAAGGAGTCTCTCCCTTGCCAAGGGGCTGAAAGTCTTTCCATGCTTTCTGTCCTGACACTTGACATCCTGTGACATAGGGAAGAGCTCCCCATTTTTACTCAAAAGCTCCAGTCCCCTCCAAAACATCCTCAGTGTTAGCACTCCTGAGGTGGAGCCATCACCTGCTCTGAGCACGGGCGCTGGAGTGACTGACTGGACTATTTTCTGTCATGATGGGAGGTCTTTCAAGAGGCACCAGGACTGTTCTATGCTTCAGGAGCCTTAACATCCTCCAGCCTTAGGGGATGGATGCTCCTCATTTGTGATGCTTTCTATCCCCTCAAGGACTTTTCTCCCTGTTGGTCATTTATAACCATTACTGTCCCCTGTATTGGGAAGGGTGACTGCTCTTTCATTCTGACCGGAATTGTTAGGCCATGGGCTTTCCAAACATGAGATAACTTGGTAGCTATGGGGCGTCCCCTCTCTCTGAGTTCCAAATAATCTCAAGGAGCTGATCCCTCAGTTCTAGAAATAGGCCCTGTGTCTCAGGAATTCCTGCTTCCTGTCATTGCCTGGGGTTCCTGTTAGCATGAGAAGTACTTTTAGCATATGTATTATGAATAGCTTTCACTTCCTGCATTGACTTTCCTGGGGGATGTTCATTTTTACAGCTTTGGTTTCCCAGCCCTTTGCAGGCCCCAGGGAGCTGGATAGCCACCAGCTTCCCCTAGCGAAGTACTGGGGTTGCCCTTTTGAAGAGACAGAGAGCCAAACTCAGGGATGATTAAATATGACAAGAGAGAACCTGTATTGATTAGCTCAGAGACAGGAGACAGGTTTTTGTTGTGACTAATTTTGTTCGGTTTCTTTTTGGTTACTTGAGGAGCTAACCAGAAAACCCGGTTTGTTTCTGACTTTGCAGAGGAATGTGAAACTACTTTCCTGCCTTTGTAGGTGGACAGGAAGTGTGCTCCTCTGGACAGAGCCTCTCTGGGTAACATTGAACTTGGTTGTGTCAAGCATTCAGGATTCTCTTGGACTTAAGGGAGCTCATTTATTTTGACCAAGTTTCCCCAAGACTGAGGTCACACAAAATGTGAATTTGCTAATGACAGGGTAAGAGATTCCTCTCCTGCGAACAGAACATCTTGGTTTCCCATCCTGCATGTTGGCTCACCAATACCTGGTAAAGGTGTAGAGCCATGGAAAGGGGGCCCAGTGAGAGAATGGTCATAGCAAGGCTGGGGCTGACTGCCCTAGAGCAGATCTCATTGGGTGCATGGGAGGCCTGGCGAGGAGCCACCTCTGTCCCCAGCCAATTGAGGTCACATTCAGGCGGTTGCTCTCCAGCATCCTCAGTTCTGTGTGTCTCTGCCGCGGTCTGTAGCAAATGGATGCAATTCACTCCCGGGACTCACCACCTTGTCGGTTTCACACTGATCATCCCAACCCACATTTTTTCCTATTCACACATTTTTATATCCTTTTTTGGGCGTCTTTGTGGAAGCGACTTCTTGCTTTTATTTTCAGCCAAGTCTTGATCTGACCTCCACCCTTTATCTTCCTTTTACTCTGGAAGACTTCCTGTCTTTGCAGATAGCTTATTTCAGTCACTGGCCATTGGTTTTATTTTATGTATTCAAGAATTTTTTTTTTTTTTTTTTTTAATTTTTAAGTAATCTCTGCACCCAGCGTGGGGCTCAAACTCATAGCTCTGAAATCAAGAGTCGTCTGCTCCACCCAGTGCCCCTGGCCATTGGTTGTAATAGTTTGACTCTCAGAGGTTTTTTGGGGGGTGGCGGGGAGTGCCTTGCTACTGTTGGCATATGCTAGTTGCGCTAAGTAAAAGGACTGTAAGCTGGCATTTGGAGTTCTATGATGTTGCAGTTTGGAGAATTATGAAAATCTAGTATTGGGAAGGGAGGTATGCTGAATTATTGATACTGATAAGCCTGACAAAGTCCGATTTTTTAAAAAAGATTTTATTTATTTACTTGTCAGGGAGAGAGAGAGAGAACACAGACAGGCAGAGTGGCAAGCAGAGGGAGAAGTAGGCTCCCTGCTGAGCAAGGAGCCCATGCGGGACTCAGTCGGAGGACACTGTGATCATGACCTGAGCCAAAGGCAGCCACTTAACCCACTGAGCCACCCAGGTGTCCCAAATTCAGATTTTTTAATGTGTTGCTTCAAAACTTGTGATATTTTTCTTATACATTTTTCTATTTCTTCTAAAGGTAGACGGTAAAGACAATTTCTGATTACTTGGGCATTGTCGCTAGTAGGACTCTGATTACATGAGACTGAATGTGCTTCTACCTTAGTTGAAAAAAGCACTGGGGCCTCCCCGGGCTGTTCTGCATCTGCATGTTGGTGCTATAGGGACAGGGGGCCAACCGGGCCAGAGCAAAGCCATTGTTAGCGTATTTACTGTTGCAGTATGGAAAGGAAGTGAATGATTTACAGTCTAGAGGCCAGTTCAAAGGTGATAACTTCCTGGAATTCACTGTGGATGAAAGATGCTCTAGAAATACACTGCAGGATATTTTTTTCTGGAAGTGACCACACATTTGATTTCTACCTCATACATTCTTAACTCCCGTGTCCCCCAGCTTTGTACATTAAGCTTGCCTTTAGCTCTTACTCTATTTCTGCTTGTGCCCAGAGGTCTTCTGAGGTTGACCCCTTGTGTACTAAGGCCGTGCAGTAGCCCCGGGTGTGTGCGGTGAAGTCATGCTGTTCCTTCCTCCCTCCCCCTCCCCCTCATCTCTGTTCCTGCCTCCGCAGATGTTGATGAATGCTCGGAAAACAGATGTCACCCGTCAGCTACCTGCTATAATACCCCTGGCTCCTTCTCCTGCCGATGCAACCCTGGCTATCATGGGGATGGATTTCAGTGCACACCTGGTAAGGTTTGGAGAGCCAGATGAGGCATAGAAAACCCTGGATCCTTCAATGTGATTTTTCTATAGCCTTTAGTTCACTCTTATAGGAGACCAAGGCTTTTCCTGTCCCATCTAGCTGCCTAGTCTACTGAGTGCTCACTGGTTCTTAGCGTTCTGGGAAGCCAGGAATGTGACCCATCTCATTGTCCTACCTAGGGTCCCACCCATTGTGTTCAGCTCCCTTCGTGAGTGGCTTTGCCTGGGGGAAGTACTGAGATCAAGCTTGCTGAACAGGAGCCATGTGTGTTGGTGGTACCAGCCATGAGCTTGTTGTAAGCCCCATGACTATTCTAGGAGGTCTTGGCCTGCACGCTGTGATCTAGTGATGGCCATTGACTTGGAGCTTCTCAGACTTACCATTCTGGACTTCAGGGGCTGAACAGAGTTTTACCATCTTTTCCTAAGTCTCTTGGGAGTCTTTGGATAGTGGCTATGGGTGGCTCTTCATTTTACCCAGACAGCAGTGGGGAGTCAGCCCGGAACAGGGTGAACTGTGAGACTTAAGGAGAAATTAGGGAGATAGTGGCAGAAACAAAAGAATCCAGGAGTTCAGAATCTCAACGCTTTGCTATTTCTCCCATGTAATGCTTCCTTCCAAGTATGTGGAGGGGAAAACAAAAAACCCCTTGGCTAGGAGACTTTGACACTAGCTGATAAGAGTGGACAGGTTGCAGTGTCTT
Source organism: Mustela putorius furo (assembly GCF_011764305.1). Lineage (NCBI taxonomy): Eukaryota > Metazoa > Chordata > Mammalia > Carnivora > Mustelidae > Mustela > Mustela putorius. Next base: position 6,965,979 of record NW_025421290.1, on the reverse strand, counting down.
TTATTCCTCCTTTGTACATCTCCTTCACCCGGACCTTGGAAGACCCCTCCTCGGGGCTGAAACCCTGCGAACAGCAGCAGCGCCAGGCCCAGGCTCAGCACGCCTATCCCGGCAGCCGGATGCACATCCCCCAGTGCGATGAGCAGGGCCACTTCCTGCCGCTGCAGTGTCACGGCATGACCGGCTTCTGCTGGTGTGTGGACCCCGATGGCCACGAAGTCCCCGGCACGCGGACTGCACCCGGCTCCTTGCCACCGCGCTGCAGACCACCAGGTGAGAAGTCAGGAAAGAGAGCCAGTTCCAGCCTCGGCCATGGGCTCGAGAAGTGAAACGGAGGTGACTGGGGGGGCAGATGATCACCCTTGCCCAGACCGAGCAGACGCCAGACCCTGGGCCCATCTCCACCCTGTGGAGGCTTCGTCCTCCTGGGAACCCTGGAATGGTCTGTGCACACCTGCGTGCACATTTGTGTGACAGGGACGGACATAGGTACATACGTGATCACCCGTATGGGCTGCGGCCTCACACTTGTCCAGGACAGGCCTAGAAGTGGAGACTGAGTGTGTCGGTCAGGCTGAGGCCATTCCCCTCCATCTGTTATGGCAGCTTTGGGAGCATTTGGAGCAAGAGGATCTTGCCAGACCAGCCTTTCATCCCAAAGAAAAACTGCCTTCCCTTATTCCCCTCTATCCCTTCACTCCACTTTCGGAACTACAGCGATGAAGGCCACTTTAGTATTGATGGGAAGGACACCTGTAGGGGGTCCAGCTAGTTTGCTCTACGCTAATCACCCAGCTGTCTCCAGCCAGGCCTGGCATGTCGACAGGGAATCCCCACCTGCCAAGGCCACCGTCAGAAGAGGTACAGGAACCTGTGATGTTAGCCCATGCAGTGACATGCCGATGGTGAGCATGTCTGTTACCGTCTGAGCACTCCCCCTGCCTCCCCTCCACCGTCTGGATTATTTAGAGTGGGAAGACTTTTTTTTTTTTTAACTACAGAAGAATTTTATTATGAAGAACATAGGACTGAATTGAAACCTTTTTAGCCAAAATAACTCCTATAGCCCTGAGCCTACTAATCACAGGTCCATTTCTACTAATGAAAAGGATAAATACTAATCTTGACTTTTCATGTATGAGAGTGAGAAGAGCTGGAGAATTACCACCAGTTTTGATCCCTTTGGAAATACCATTATCGCGGGCACATTAGGGCTTCTAAGAGTCATACAGGTAAAAATCGGTAATGCTTGATTCCGATGTATGTCCTTGTTTCCACAGTGACACTCCCAGTTCCTCTCTGTCCCTATTTTTAGGAAAAGATTTTGCAGGTCCAAAAAAAAAAAAAAAAAAACCCACCCAGAAATACCCTGTTTCACTCCTGCCTACTCTTTAAAAAAGTCTCGGTTCTAACTCCATCTGGGATTTAAAGAAATCAGATGGTTGGGACACGCCTTAGGGAACCGTTCAGTTCTGTTACACTTACTAAGACGAGCATGTGTTAAGGACAGTGATTCAGAAGGGAGCCAAGAGATTGAGAAATTAACGACCAAAGGAGGGACGCGTTCTCTTGTGCACACTCTTTCCTCATGGCCCAGACTTCTCTCTCGGTGCTGATTCGGCCTTGGCTGCCATTTCCTACTAGTCACCTCTGTTATTAATGGGGTTGGCTTGAAGGGAGGGAAAACACTCTGTGTCCAAGATTTCAAAATATTTAAAACCCTGCCAACCAAAAACAGAAAAGAAAGAAAACTGGTGAATTAAGAAGGAGCTTCAAATAGTAAAGAACAAGAGGAAGGCACACATATTAATGATGTGAGGTGCCCATTTCCCAAGAGGCGGGGTGTGCTATCTGCATTCCAGTGAGCTTTGCCTCATTGGCTGTCCCCTGAACCAAGAATGTCCCCTCTGAGTTTGTAGTGTGGGCCTGGGGCAGCATTGGGAACTTCTGCAGGGAATCCCAGTATGAGGTAGATAGCTAGTTTTTTTTTTTTTTTTAAAGATTTTATTTATTTATTTGACAGAGAGAGATCACAAGTAGGCAGAGAGGCAGGCAGAGAGAGAGAGGAGGAAGCAGGCTCCCCGCTGAGCAGAGAGCCCGATGTGGGACTCGATCCCAGGACCCTGAGACCATGACCCGAGCTGAAGGCAGCGGCCTAACCCACTGAGCCACCCAGGCGCCCAGATAGCTAGTTTTTGAGGAAGTGACATTTCTCCATCTGGGGTCTTTGAGACACCTCTGGGGGAGGAAGCAAGAGACTGTCCCTTCTCCATGAGGTCTTAAAAAGAGCTTGGCTTCCCATGGGTCATAAGCTATAGAGACGACCTGAAGAACATCCACGTCCCCCAAATCTGGCAAGTCTTGTAGTTGAGCTGGTCGGCTTTGAGCTCTGAGGATTTTACTTACCACCCTCCCGCTTTCCTAGAGGTGCACTTTGGTACTAGAACCAAAGTGTAATGTTTCCAACTTTGTTCTTTGAAGCCGTTGGAGGTTTTGACCTCCAAGAAATCACTGTTTTAAAGGGACTCTCTTCCTGGCTGCTGGTAGTTTACACTGGGAGGCAGGACAGAGAAGGTAGACCACACGAGTATGAAAGCTTTGGTAATTATCCTAATGGGAGACCATGGGGCTTGGACCAGGGTCATAGGGGTGGATGTGGAGAGATTGATTTTCTCAATGTATTTTGAAGGGACAGCTGAGATTTTCTGACCTATCAGATGTGGAGAACGAGAGAGAAAGGCGTCAAGGATTCCTGGGTTTGGATAATGGAAAATGGAGGTGCTACTGACTGATAGGGAAATGTCTAGGGGAGAGTTGTCTAGGGCAGTGTTGATGGTGGAAACCAGGCACCGTTTTTTTTGTTCTGAGATGTATGTTATACATCCAGGTGGTAGTATCAAATCGGTACTTGGCTATACAGTTCTATAGACCATAGCCTTTCAGTTGCACAAATTAAAGAAGGCAAAGCACCTTCTATTTGAATTCCTTTAGATGAGCCTATGCTAGATGGGTGGATGAGTTATCTAAACATCCTGCCGCAGAGTCCTCACAGACTGAGAACCACCATGTTTGTGACAGAGTGACAGCCACGTGGAAGCAAGGCTGGGAGAAATCAGCTAGAGAAACTGCTCTGCAAGAGCTCACAGGTTAAGCCTGGTGGTGAGCTGGGGAGGAGGAGCAGAGAGAGGAGGATGCTGGAGATGGGAGGGGGCAGAGCTAAATGGCAGGAAGCTGGAACCTACTGGAAAAAAGGTTCAGCTCTGAGCCAAAGGGCTTCCAGGAACTGGAGTGTCAAACAGTCAGCAGGGAGCTGTTGGCCCCCTTGTCTGCTGTGTTCACCAGTGCTAACGGCAGCAAGTCTTACTCCATAGTTTTCCAATGAGCAGACATGAGGGCCACAAAGGTAGAACACTGAGGGATAGTTTCTAAGACACCTCACCAGTCTCAAGATTGCTTTCTTGGGTGTGGGTCCTGGAGCTTGAGCCAACTGGGAAAGAGTAAATATTACCTTGAAATATCACGTGGCCACTGAGTCCCCGAGGAGGGTTCCCACCAAGTGCTCAGTTAGCAGAGGCCTTGGGCCCAGGCGGAATAGTCCCCGTGAACCTCTCCCGGCCTGAGCATGCCCTGCAGCCCTGATCTTACTTCCTCTGGCCCTCTACTGATGTGGCTGGCTGGCCTTGATAACAAATCCTCTTGGCCCAGGAGACTTTCCTTCTCCAGATTCCTGTGGAGAGCTTCTTAGAGCACTTGACTGCTGTGGTCCAGTGTCCAGGGGCTTGGCCGAGACCTTGTTGGTGGACACTGGGAGGAGGGAGGCCAGGTGTGGGGATCTTCAGCTACATGCCGTATTCTGTCCTTGGCTCACCATCAAAGGCTTTTTGTCCCCATCTGCTCAGAGCCCACCCAGAGGCCCCGGACCGTCTGTGAGCGCTGGAGGGAAAACCTGCTGGAGCACTACGGTGGCACGCCCAGGGATGACCAGTATGTGCCCCAGTGTGATGATCTGGGCCACTTCATGCCCCTGCAGTGCCACGGGAAGAGTGACTTCTGCTGGTGTGTGGACAAAGATGGCAGAGAAGTGCAGGGCACCCGCTCGCAGCCAGGCACCACCCCTGCCTGTAAGCATCCGGGGACTGCCCCATTCAGCACACCGCTTGGAGGGTTTGCTGGAAGTCAACTGCCAGCTGTGGGTGAAGGTGGGGGAGCCAGGGGGTCACCAGGTCCAGTGAAAGAAGTCACTAATACACTGTGTTGATTTACATTCTGGTCTACCCGAGATCCCAATTTGGATTTCGTGTTTGGTTTTGTCATTAGCAGTTTCTGTAGTGAGAACATCTGGAACTCCGTTCAACATGCAGTTACTCCTCCTCCCCAGCCTGGGGTGAAAGGAGACACGTGTCACCCTGGGGGCCCAAAGAAAAGCGGACACAATACTGGCTAGTTTCTTTCCTTAAAAAGGAAAAAAATCTCTTGCTTTGTTCGGAGGGAAATGTTTTGCTGTCTTCCTCCCTAGTAACTGGCAGTGTTTTTACATAATCTTTGGGGGGCGGGAAGCCTAGAAATTAGAATTTCTTTTAAGGAACATCTGGAACACATCTGTCTAGGGTAAAATCTTTTGATGTTTTTGGAGGTTCTGCTATGTGGAAAGTAACTTCTTCCCCCTCCCCACCTACCCTTGTTTCCCACCCTGTTCTTTAAACCTTCCTGCTCTTTGCCACGGCAGGTATCCCCACGGTTGCTCCACCCACAGTCCGGCCTGTGCCCCGGCCTGATGTGACCCCTCCCTCTGTGGGCACCTTCCTGCTCTATGCCCAGGGCCAGCAAATCGGTCACTTGCCCCTCAATGGTACCAGGCTTCAGAAGGACATGGCCAAGACCCTGCTGTCCCTGCATGTAAGTGGATTTCGGCTGTCGTGGGTGGGACTGCACAGGGCTTTCAGATCACAGCAAGGGCCAGAGGTAAGGGGAGGTCTTGGAGGGTTTCTGGGCTGTAGTCCGACACTGTCATGGGTCTGACACTGCTCTCACAGGAAGTGGGGGCACTGTTGCCGGGAGCCACATCTCACTGGCCCAGGCTTTCTCCGGTGGTTCATGGGGTTTCAGATACAGGGAGAGGGAGTTTGAGATTTGTCAGGATACTGAGGCAGTATGACGAGTCAACCTTGACCCAAGTCCCCAGGATCCTCTCCATGCCAGACCTCTCCAGAGGGTCCAGGACGACCACCCGAAAGGTGTGGTTTCTGTGGTCAGTTGAGAATCCCAAGTGGAAATAAATTAATGACTGCCTCATTGTTGCAGTCCCCTCCCCTCCCATTCTGGTTCTGTGGATCAGTCACTTCTCTAACTCCTTCACAGAAGCTCTGGGCAGGGCTGGGAAAGGAGCTTTCCCTAGATGCCTGTTAGAGCACTTGACTGCTCCTGTGCCAGCAGCATCCCTACTGTCAAAGCACTCCATTTTGGAGGAGCAATTTCTTCTCTAAAATGGGAGAAAAGAGAAGGGAGTTCACCAAAAAGGCACTGCCACTTATAAAGGGTACAGAACAGTAGAATGTCCATGTTTGCCTTTACTTCTGGAACAAACTTCTTTTTCGGATTCCAAATAAAGTTTAGAAGCAGCCAGCATTCAGAGGAAGATGTGTTTTTCCTTAAGATTTAGGTTTTGTAGTCGTGCTGGCAAACACAGGCATGCTCCTGTGCAAGTTTCTCTAAAAGATGTAGAAACTGAGAAATTGCCAGCACCTCAGTCTAACTATCCACTGAGTCTGACGGCTGTGCGGCATTTCTGAACTTGCCTCTCCTAGGGTGGTGGAACTGACAGAGAATGTAACATGGGCTGTAAGCATGTCTTGGGGAAATGTATTTAAAATGACTTATTCTTCCAAGAAACTCGAAAAATCAATACATGGCTTTTAACAGACCCCATGATTCCCTAGGTCAATGGAAGCCAACATGGATGTGCACTCCTGTCTCACACAGGGGACTTTTACTTTTCAAGTACAACACACTTCACTTTCAGATTATTACATATATACTGCCTACTTTTTCACAGGAGCCAAATCCTGCTTTGTTCAGTGTTTTTTATATTGACTCCTCTCCCAGAAGCACGTCCAGCCAGCCCCAGGAGGTTCTGTTAGGCAAGCCAGGAACTGGCATGACCTCAGGGACAGCCAGATGGCCCCTAGATGTTGGCTTTGCACATCTGTTCAGTTTCTCAGACCAGGGGTCGGAGCTGGAAATTGTATGAAGCAAGTACTGTGTAGCTCTGCAAAGAAGTATCACAGACTAAGCATTTGAAAAAGAAGACTGCTTTTATTTTGCAATAAAAGGGAAAGATCTCCCTAGCCAGAGGTTTGGTGACCACCAGTCTTCAGTTTCTTAACCCACCTAACTGGAGACTTTGTTTACATAAGCATACAACCCATTTGCTTCACAGTAAGGAAGCAGAGATAGGGGTGAGGGGATTGCGCTTTAGGGAGAAGATCATATTATAGGCGAAGGGGGAATAGATTTTGTCATCAAATGTTGGTGAATTCTTGGAAAGACTGTTTCAAGAGTGCTGATACCATTTGGAAGGAATAACAGATTTTTTTTGCCCAGTAAAACATTAAGAACTTAATTTGCTGAGCCTAACATTTGTCCTTTACTCACTAAAGGAGCTGCTTTTTTTTCATGAAGTCGTTTTATTACTGCTGGCAGTAACAGCGCTTATTAAGCACTTGCTGGAGACTAAGGACCAATCAGGACACTGTACAGGAATTTACGGTATTCATTTTTAAAGCAGCACTATGAAGTAGGTACTGCTATCTGCATTTTGCAAGTGCACAAATCCAGGCATAGAGAGGTTAAGTCGCACACCTAATCAGTGGCCAAGCCTGGCTGGGCCCCCAGAAGTCAGCCTCCAAGCCCACTTGTGTAACCATGCTGCTTATTAGCTGCCCAGGAGACTGTATTATGGGCTATTCCCTACAGCCATGCGTGCAGCTGCTGAGAGCAAACTCCAGGGAAATGCAGAGCTCCTAATTCTTCCAGTTTCATGTTTTGATCCACAAAGGGCTCCATAGTTGTGGGAATTGACTATGACTGCCGCGAGAGGATGGTGTACTGGACAGATGTTGCTGGACGGACAATCAGCCGTGCTAGTCTGGAACCAGGAGCAGAGCCTGAGACGATCATCAACTCAGGTCAGCAACTTTATCCAGAAGACACTGTATTTCATTTGACTCTACTAAGTGCAAAAAAAACCCCCAGTGCCATACAAGTTGCGTTACTGAGTGGTACCATACCAGTCCCTCTGTAAACACATATTCATATGCAAGAAACGAGAAGGTGATTCTTACTCTGAGCCTGCTGAGAAATCGGGCTCCCAACAGAAAGGGCTCACAGTGGGAACTCAGGGTGGCCACAGCTGCTGCTGCATATGCCTGGTGCCATCGGGCCAGTGGGTGTATCAGTCTAGAGGAGAATAAGAGGTGGCAGAACAAGTTCCTCTGTTAACCTGCTGCTTGCAACTGAGCGCCTCTCAGGACTTTCTTTTTAAACTTTTCAAACCTAATAGATCTCCCTGCTTCAGGTTCCCTTTTCATACCTGCAAATGCTCTAGTCCTGCCATTGTTCTATTTCCAGGTCTGATAAGCCCGGAAGGACTTGCCATCGACCACTTCCGTAGAACAATGTACTGGACGGACAGTGGCCTGGACAAGATAGAGCGAGCCAGGCTGGATGGCTCCGAGCGCCAAGTCCTCTTCCACACAGACCTGGTGAATCCACGAGCCATTGCTGTGGATCCAATCCGAGGGTCAGCTGGGCTTCCCTATTCTCCTGCTACCTATAGATCCTATTCTGAAGCCCTTGGATTTTAAATGCCTTGTGGAGAGGGTCAGAACAAGAGTGTAAAAGCTCCAGTGCATGAATTTAACAGTATTTACATAGGATCTACTAGGTGTAGACACTGTTCTAGGCAAAGACAAGGTCTATTCTTTCATGGAGCTCATACTCTAGAAGTTAGTAAACTAATGAATAAACTAGGAAATTATTAAGACTGTGGTACAATACACAGAGAATTCAGAGAGTAAGTGAGAGGGACTAGGGGCTCATGCTGATCAGATGATCGGGCCAGGCTCCCTCATACTTAACCTGGAATGAGGTGGGTCTCCTTTAGCAATGCAGTAGGAAATCCTAGTATTGAAATCCTAGGTTTACCTTCATTAAATGGTGGAAGCAACCAAAACTCAGAGACCGACACTTATTTCTTAGACTGCATTTTCACTGTATTTAATTTATCCCATAGCAACTTGTACTGGACAGACTGGAATCGAGAAGCTCCTAAAATTGAAACATCTTCTTTAGAAGGAGAAAACAGAAGAATTCTGGTGAATAAAGACATTGGACTACCTAACGGTTTAACCTTTGACCCCTTCTCCAAACTGCTCTGCTGGGCAGACGCAGGTATTACTGATGGCAGCGAACACACCGCGCTCCCTTACCATGGGAGCCGCTCTCTACCTCAGATTTTACAGCAAAGCCAGATCCCATCACATAGAACTTCTGGCTTAAATTTTTAACAGTACAGCACAGAATCTACTCCTTTAATTGGTGTATAAACCGTTAAAGAACATTTTGTATTGGTATTTATAATCTTCCTGGGGTTTGGGGGGGAGGGCGGTGGTCTGTGACTTATGTGGTAATTTGAGGGCCAGTACTATGTCGAGCTCATTTTTGTAATGCTTGCCCACAAACACCTGGCCTAGTTTTTTTAAAGTAAAAAGAAATTTTACTTACTGCTGAAAGTGACAGACTTAGATAACTGAACAAAGTTTTCTCTTTTTTTGCCAGTATTAGATCATTTTTAAGTATCTGTTGCTTTACCAGTCAATAGGTTATCATGGTGAGGATATTTGGAAAGGGATATGGCAGCATGGCCTTCAGTACTAAGTCTGGGTTGCCAATACCCAAGTCCTCTCTTTTCTTATTAGAGTGTGATTTCCTTATTAGAGCAATTTGAAAAAATGCTGTATGTCTACTTTCATACTAAAGAATATGAAAAGGTGCATTCTTAAAGAGTTTATGATCTAACAAAAAGAATTATAATGTAGATGAGTTGCATTTTTAAAAACTATTTGAAATTTAAAGCCAGGCTCCATAAGAAACTTGTTTAAGTATTACAAAATTTTGAAGACTACTTCCTTTACCCTGAAAAACATGAGCCATGTTACCATTTTAGCCACTTTTAATTCCTTATCTAGGAAATAAGGTCTTCAAAAAATATTTAAGGATTTTCGTTAAAAGGCATTATACATTGCTTATAAAGGGCAAGTATGTATCTAGATACTATGTTCACAACAATTTATAAGGTGAGACTTTAAATAGAACAAAGTTTATCTCTAATGTCCTACTTTGGGAGAAAAAATGCAATCCTCTCTTTGAAGAAAGGATCAAGAGTCTAAATTCTAAAAACTAGAATGCTATTAAACAAACTGAAGACTGGTAATAGAAAGGAAAATTTTCGTTTCTAATTTGTATCACTGCATTGGGAATAAAATGTCTTATTTCCTATTCTACCTTTGTTTCCTTTTGGAAGGCCTCTACCTGCCACAATTATTTTCGGCAAAAAAATTTCTTTCTCATGGTATGAAAGGATCTCATTTTCCCTCTCTGATGTTTTAAAAGGAACCAAAAAACTGGAGTGTACACTTCCTGATGGGACTGGACGGCGTGTTATTCAGAACAACCTCAACTACCCCTTCAGTATTGTTAGCTACACAGATCACTTCTACCACACAGACTGGAGGAGGTGAGCCTGACACACCCTGGCCAAGCCTAAAAAGGCAACTAGTCTGGAAGACCTACTACCATTAGTAGCATTTACCTAATGCCTCTAATGACTTTAGTAATTAAACTCTCCACTGAAGTTTTCATTACCTCTTAATTAGTAGATAACATTGTTCAAGTGTTATTTCTTTTAAAATCATAATGGTATTGCTCACAGGTTGCTTAAAAATGGCAGAGATGATACTAAACTGTCTAAGAAAGGAAGTGCATTAATCTAAATCTGATCTTCAGAGAATAAAAGACTATACTTAAGTGGGACCATGAGGTGTATTAGCTGTATGATTTAAATTGATTTTTAGAAAATGACATTATGGACATACTATTTGTCCACATGGGAGAAGGAAAAGTACTGTAATTTAGACTAGTTCTCCAAGGAGGGATATTAAAAACATACCTAGATGTCTAAGCCTTTCTACCCCATCCTTTGAAGTCTTGATTTAATTGGTCTGGCAGGGGGTCCATGCATCAGTATTTTAATAGCTCCTCGAGTAATTTGTTTGGCAAGAGCTGAGAAGCACTGATTTATACCAGTGGTTCTCAAAATTTAGGATAGTATCAGAATCATTCCAAAGGACTGTTAAAAGAGATTGCCAGGTCCCATCCCATAATTCCTGATTCAGTATGTCTAAATCGGGGCCCAAGAATTTGTCTTTTTAGCAAATTTCCAGATGACGCTGGTCTGGGGACTACTTTGAGAACCACTGAGAGAGGAAAATCTTTGAATCTAAAGGAGTCAAAACACACTTGGTTAAATTAAAAAGATACTCTAGAATGCTGGCTAGCAGAGATTCTCTATTGAAAGTAACTTTTTTTCTATCCCACAAATTTACTCTTCCTTTCTGTTACCAGGGATGGTGTTATATCTGTAAATAGAGACAGCGGCCAGTTTACTGATGAGTATCTCCCAGAGCAGCGGTCTCATCTCTACGGGATAACTGCAGTCTACCCCTACTGCCCAGCAGGTAAATAAAATGCTCAGGCTGCTCCTTTGGACCAGTAGGGTAGAGAACGATGTATCTGGCAACCGATTACCCTTGGCTTAAATATGGCTGCTGCCACTGACACCACCGAGAGCCACTTTGAATGGGAAAGTTAATGGCCATCACATAGGGTAGTAGACTGTTCACCCTAAGTCCATAAGCTCAACCATACACAAAAAAGATCAGCCTAATAGGATATTTCCCCTTTAAAATACTTCCTGTGGCAACAGGATTATAAAATAGTCACCCACTGTTCCTTTCACCTCTACTCACAGGAAGAAAGTAAACATGGCATCAGGACTTGGAGTTTACAATCAGAATCTGGACCCTAAAGAACATTTACTGCAAACAAAGGTGAAGAAAGTGGAAAAAGGAATTGGACTTACAAGTTGAACTCTTTCAGTACAAACAAAAAGACTCTATCTTGTGAAAAGTTTATACCTCAATCTTTACTACTGTATTTTGAAAAACAAAAGTTACTACAGGTTTTAAAAATAACAATTTTAATTATTGCTTATTAAGCAATTTTTTATAAACATTTCTATCATATTTAAAAGGTCAAATGCATTCAACAAAGAGCCAATAAGAATATGTTAAAACCCTAAATCTGATTTTTGCTAAGAATTCTTCCTGGCCAAGTAATTAAGGTAGGATGATCAGTATAAAGACACAATCCCAAGGATTATAAGCCTTGATCTAGAGAAGGCTATGCAGAACTGGTGGGGAAAAAAACAACTTATTTATAGTTTCCCAGCAAAAGTTGTTTTTTTTTGTTTGTTTGTTTGTTTTACCTCTGCATCACTGCATTTCTATTTATATTAAAAGGTGCTAGAATGTTTCAATTTGTATCTAATGATCCTGTAAGTCCCTCTATAGTTACCCTCAGAAGTTACTACATTTTTAAATACCAAAGATGTAACAATTCTCAAATTTTCTAGATTACTCCAATAAAATATTTTAAGTTTTCCTAGGATTTAAGGATCTGTATTGTCTATATAACAAAGCTGGGGGGTGGCATGTACCTCAACCACAAAAGAGGATGATTAATTATATAGACACAGAAACATAGCAGTCAAAAAAAAAAAAATCCACTTTCCTGAACTTTATTAAAGAAAAAGCAATGATGGTAAATCTCGAGAACATAGTCAAATTTCTAGGATTCTTCCCCTGAAAATGTGACATTTGATTTTCAAACACATGCCAGAGCATACATGGTTCCCAATTGTACTAAGTAGATGAGAAGCTGAAATCCTAAAACGTTCATCTTCCAACTTTCCCCAGTCTGTGGTCTGTCTTTGGATCAGCAATAATTGCCTGAACAGCTACTATGGCTTCATTAATTTTTGTCTGTAGCTCTCTGAGCTCTTCTATATGCAGCAATCGCAGAATTTGAGCAGCTTCATTAAGAACTGCATCTATTTTATAAGAAAACTGCATTAATCAGTATTCAAGACCATTTACTTGCCCATTTCTCCCCCAAATATTCAGCTAGTCTTTAAAAGTTGAGTTCAAACAAAATCACTCACCTCCTGTGTCAAAACCAAGAATATGTTTGTCTAAAGCAACAGGCAAGCCCTTAAAAAGAAAAGGACAAAATGAAACTTTATAGTTAAGAATCATGTTCTTTTCTTATCTGTAACTGAAAATCAGCTAGCTGTTCTGTTAACCCTTTTAGCTGCAGTGGCAAGTGGAGAATGTTCTCTACATTTGCCTTTTGAGGAGTGAAAGAATGGCCTCTGCGTGTAGTGGGAAGCTAGTTCCATCCCCCATTCCTTCCCATAAGACTAGGCATATAAAGCAGTTGTTCCTTTCACAGCTACACTCTGTCACTGCTGCTATGGAAGGGTAGATGAGCAGGGCTGCTGCTGTCCTGTTTTAGCTCCAATAAGCAGCAGAGTACAGGGCAAATGGGATGGAATTACTTTTAATATTTCTGAACACATTAATTTGTCTTTATACAAAATCTAACATATGTATTACTTCTCTTTCAGCTAGCATGATGATTACCAGATTACCTAGAGTTCTTTGGAAATTACTCTAAAATCAAGGAAAATGAGCAGACTCTAAACCATTTAGTTAACCCATCAGTACCTCTACAGAGTTATGCCAAAGACGGCAACCATGATGCTGAACTCTATGGAGTTTACAGTAACAACAAGAACAGGCAGTCTAAACTCTGCTGGTCATACTATATAAAATCTATACTTTCAATGTTAGAAAATGCTAAGCTGTCACTATTCGATTCTTGCCTATTAATGCAAACCTACCTACACTCCAACTACTTTAAAATAATACAGTATATAAGTGAAGAAATAAACAGGCATGTAAATTCAGCAAGCAAAACTAACAAGTAGAATTGCACTGAGTGGCTTTCTATGTCAGTTTTGTTTTCATTTTATTTGCCAAGAGACCAAGGAACAGCTGCCCTAAAGATCTTGACCAAATGCCCCAAGAGCTAGTATGGTTATAAACAAGAATACTCACTGTAAGAACTTCTCCTCTATATTACTATTTTGCATGGTACCTTGAGGGGACACTAACTTAAGACCAGGAGGACTGAAAATTTTACTTTCCAAACAAAAGCAAAAAGATCTGGCTATGCCCTTATTTGCACTGCCTTCAAACCAAAGGCACTGTTTTGCTGCATCAATGAATGCACGAATGATTTTATTATGCCAGAACAATTTACTGTCTGTTCTACAGTGTGGGTGAAAGAAGCTGATCTTTAATCCAATTTCCAGGGGCCTAATCCATACATAATTAATAAGCAATAAAAGCCTTTAAAACAAACAGTGTTTTTTAGTGGGAACTACACTGCCCTGGCATTAAAAACCTTTTCACACTGCTGGGCCTTGCTAAAGATGGGATCAGAGGACAAAAGACATTGGGGATTTAGGAGAGAAAAAAAAAGGACCAGAATCTAGAATGTCCCTTGTGCCCAAGACATCCATCGCAGTATCTATGCACAGTAAGAAGCATTATCAGACAACTGCAGATGCTGCTGCTAATCCCTGAGGACATTTCTCTACACAGTCCAGTCAGTGAGACTTCAGGGAGAATCTGAATTTCTAGTGCACTTTATCTAAAATATTGCAGAATTCAGGGAAAAATAGGGTGTATGGTTTCCTTAGCCTACAAAGTAGGACCGAAAAATGACAGGTGCAGTCACCTGTACCCAGGAACTTACACTCTAATATAGTCTCTATGTCCCTACCCCTTCACCTGGGCTGGTCAACTAGCTCATGCAGGCCTTCAAACACAGATCTTTGTCCCTACCTACCATAAGAGCGCTGGCTCTTCAATCAGACTGCCTGAGTTCAACCACTTACCAACTAGATGACCTTAGGTAAATTACTTTCTCATAAGTGATGCTAAGAAATGTGAATAAAATGAGAACAGATTTCTCTGAAGAAACGAAAGAGAAAGGACAGGATTTAGGTCAAAAGAAGGAAATTAATAAAGATAACGTGTGTTCTATTTTCCAGCAACTAATCAAAATAACCCAGTAAATTTTGCAAGGTAAATACCCTAAAATAAACAACTGGGCATGTGCTGGTAGACTGTTTGTGCTGGTAGACTGTGGGTATACTACCAATTACTGCTTTAAAGTATGAAATAAGTTTATTTTTCACTCAATAATGGCTATAATTGCTTAAGAACCAAATTCAATCCCACTGAAATAAGCTACCCTTTCTCCAACCAGTTTTAACAAAGAATGGTTATCTTAAGCAGATACATAAAAAATTTGAACTCATGACAATACCAGAAGAAACGTTCATTAATAATTAATTTAAAATTTATTGGAAAAAAATAATGCATACCTCTTTCGTTTGATTTGCTTTAGCAACTGCATCCTGTGTCAGGCGCTCCTGGACCAAAATGCGAATTGCCTAAGAAACGCAAAAGTAGTTTTTATTTTTTTATTAGCTGTTCACCTTTTCTGTTCTGAAATCTAGAGAATAAGGATACCCAATTTGATGAAGTTAGTTCATTAACAAAATGTTCATTAGCAAAATCAGCCAATAAAAACAAAACTGCTGACAGAATGAAAGTTTTCATGTTAATACTTTATAATGTGGAAAGATGCTCTCAACAATTAAAAGCATTTTTTGGAATAGGTAATTTATATGCATGAAAAATTTTAACAAAGGATACGTGGTTTAAACAAAAAGGGGGGGGGGGTCCTCCTTCTTACCCAAGACTCAACCATCCCTCTAGACAATCACTGGAACCAGATTACTGTGTATCCTTACAAGGATTCGATTGTATTACAAGTACGCTCAAGCATAAATGCGCACATACACGCAAACTCCTGACACAAAGAGTAGCACATCGTACACACTGTCCTTGACTTTTGTTCATTTAATTATAGTAAAATGTTTTTACTTCCCTCATACAACACTTTTTTTCTTCATCACCAAGGTGTTTTATTATGGCAGACACAAGTGCATTCATGTACCTACACACACTCAAAAACTAAGGTTTTTTAAAATGGAATTTTAATTAGTGGATAACAATTGTAACTGAAGGGTAGAAACTTGAAAACTTACTAATATAACAAGCCAAATGCTACATTTAAAAGCCATTATACCAGTCTTTAATAGGGGTCACAAATTTATTAATCAGTCTAGTTGCAGAATAGTCAATGATGTATGTGGCAAATCTATCAAGAGGTTTTCCATCTTGTCATGGATTGTTTGAATGCTTCATGCAACTTACAATTTTATAAAGCTTTTGATTATTGATTTATACTTTTCCCATTTGGGTTTTTAAAGTCTAACAAAAGCACCCCAGGTATGCTAGTCTCTTTGTCTTCTTACTCAGTTTATGATTAAAGGTGACATGACCACTGCACAACTGTGCCAAAACAATTTACATAATTCCTGAGTAAAGAATGAAACTCTGAAAGAGCTAAATTTCGATAAAAACAATTTATCTCATTTTTTGAAGTTTTAATTTATTTATTCATTTAAGTAATCTCTATACCCAAGTGGGGCTCAAACGCATGATCCTGAGATCAAGAGTCACATGCTCGGGACGCCTGGGTGGCTCAGTTGGTTAAGCAGCTGCCTTCAGCTCAGGTCATGATCCCAGCGTCCTGGGATCGAGTCCCACATCGGGCTCCTTGCTCCGCAGGGAGCCTGCTTCTCCCTCTGACTCTGCCTTCCACTGTCTGCCTGTGCTTGCTCTCGCTCGCTCGCTCTCTGACAAATAAATAAATAAAATCTTTAAAAAAAAAAAAAAAAAAGTCACATGCTCTACTCAATAAGCCAGCCAGGCAACCCAACTTTTTGTCTCTTGGCATCCAATATGAGTTGAGAAAATCTGAGTTAACATGCAGATTCAGTGTAGAGAATTATAATAATCTAGAAATAGTTTTTCTCTTGTTACAACTATCACTTAGTACAAACAATTCTAAAAAGTAGAATAAGTTACGGCTAATCTCTTGTGGGTAAAATGGAATTTAACTATAAAATTTACTGCAAAGTAGATTAAGGTAACTTACATGTATAAGGTATAGTCAAATGCTTGTCAATTTCTCATAAAATCAGTAATAATTTCTATAATAATTTCCAAGTCTGGAATCTTAAGTATCTTAAATATTACTCCTGTCCCTCCATACCGGCCCATACTGTCAAAGTTATGTGACATAATCTTCTGAAGTAGGAGTATATTCTTCCACTTAGAAATAAGAGACCTCTTTCACATCACTGAGTTCCCTGAAGTACAGATATGAACTGAGTGGCCTATATAGGATGGGGCACTAGGAAAACAAAAACATCTCCTCAAAGAGATTCTGGGGTACTTTTTTTTCTTTAAAGATTTTATTTATTTGAGAGAGAGAGCGAGTGAGCATGAGAGGGGAGAAGGTCAGAGGGAGAAGCAGACTCTCCATGGAGCTGGGGAGCCCGATGTGGGACTTGACCCCGAGACTCCAAGATCATGACTTGAGCTGAAGGCAGTTGCCCAACAAACTGAGCCAGCCACCCAGGCACCCTGGGGTATGTATTTTTTGACCAAATTTACCAGGACTCATTTTGGCATTTTCTATTATCTTAGTTAATACAGATCACAAATCTTTGAAAGGACTGACTAAATAGAAGTAGAGACATACAGAAAAAAGAAGAGACCACATGGTCAGAGTGCCTAGATTAAAATTCTGGCTCTCTCATTTTCTGTGTCATCTTGGACATTATCTATCCTCTTCAGGTCTCAATTCCTTCGTATTAAAATGAAAGGATACCAGCATCTACCTCCACTACCTCCGGGATTATTGGGAATGAAATCCTCTTTGCCAAGGACTGAGCACAGTAGCAGGCACAAAGCGAACACACTTTGGTATTAGCTGTTATTAGATAATCTAAATAGACAAAATCCTGAAATCTGCTTTAAGTACCACATTCCTCCACATTCTGGCAATTTAGTCATATATCTGTATGTCAAACAGAGGTAACTTTTAGAAAATGAGGTTTTTCTTCTCCATATAGTTTCTGTCAAGAATCAAGAATATGAAACCAACCTTAAGCATTACCAGGTAATCATCATGACGCTGAATCTGAAGAAGGTTAGCCAAAGCCATTACACCAGCCTTAAAATCAGGATTATTTACTATAAAAGATTAAAAAGGAAACTTAAAGCTCTGCAAGCATGTAATTATAAACATATATATAAGCACATAAACTTACAAAAAACATTTTTAATTTTCCAATAACAAGAAAAAAAAAAAAACTTCGTTTTTAAAACTGCTGCTGCTGAGAGCAGTGTAGGGGCATAGACCATTAGGTAAACTGATGAGGTCAATGGGTTCCCTATTGATCAGCCACATTGACCAAACCATAAATTACCAAGTTAACTCATGTTAGGATTGTGCTGTAACTTTTTCTGCAAGGCACATTTACATGGGACTTTTAAGTAGTATTTCTTCCCAAAGGTATTAATTTTAAACTAGATCCTTTCAGTAGACAATTTTCCCAAAAACCTTTTCTCTAAGCAGCTGTAGTTTGTCTAAGCAGCATACTATACTAATTCATAAGGGTAAGGAGCTTATTAATCCATGAGAGTAACTTGTAAATTATAAGTCCCAATGGGTCTCTCATGAAAGAATAAATTATTATAATACAATCTTTATACTTTAAAAAAGAGAATACTTAAAGGTATCTGGAAATGAAGATGACAAATTTTACCTAACTTGTCTCATGTCATTAGATTAGAAAAAATATTTTACGCATCCAGGAAGGCAAATAATCACCACCATGCTTAAATACAAATCAGATCCCCAAATCAGTATGAAGAAATCAAGGAATAGCATTCTAACATTCAGATATTCAGCTATATGAGGAGGGAGAAAACATACTATAAATGCTAATAAAAACAACAGAAAATAAAACATCAACATAAAGCATTCCTAATTTACCAAAACCAAGTCAACCCAGGGTTCCTCATTCTAGGAAATAAAAAAACATGTAAGGGACCAAAAATGTTGATGATATGCACTTATATACTTACCATCCAAATTGATCAATGGCTCTGCATTTTTAGCTGCATTGTCAGCATTTTTTGTGTTATCAGGTACCAAGTCCTTGTATTTTTCAGCTGTAAACACAGGCAAAAATAGTTTGTAGAACTGTACCTTAAGGTAAAATAAACATTGCTTATTTACGGAATTTAACTGAGCCAAACTGATTTTAAGCGTAAGATAACTCACCCAAAGTTATTTTTATGCTATAAAAAAATCCATTAGAAGGCAATGTGATTGTAGCTTTCTGATTAAGCTAAAATGATTACTGAAATATCTATACAAATATCTCTTCATTAACATTTCTAAAAGTAAGACATTTCAAACACCATCTATATTTGAGAAGAGAGGGTGTGCATTTACAGTCTGCTCAGAAACTTGGCAGGGGTAGAAGAACGGAAGTAGGTAGAGGTTACATGAGATTAAATACAGACTTACTAAAAAGTTTTTTTCCAAATTTTTTGAATGCCATATATGAAATCCAAAAACCTTGTCTTCTAAAAAAAAAAAAAATCAGCACTTCAAATACACCACCATCAAAAATAAACCTAAATTAATCATATGGAGACCTGAAACTCAGAATTCCAAAGGCAGGTTTATTACCTTCACTTGAGAAATACCTAACAAAACTTAAAAAGACTTTACAAATACACGTATTTAATAATAATTCACTAAACTTAATGCCCAAGATGCCATCTTTGGTTACAGCGCTTCTGTGATTTCTGAGTGAAACAAGAGGGAAAATAAAAGCATCAAACTTGGGATGCCTGGGTGGCTCAGTTGGTTAAGCAGCTGCCTTCGGCTCAGGTCGTGATCCCGGTGTCCTGGGATCGAGTCCCACATCGGGCTCCTTGCTTGGCAGGGAGCCTGCTTCTCCCTCTGCCTCTGCCTTTGCCTGCCTCTCTGTCTGCCAATGCTCGCTCGCTCTCTCTCCCTCTATCCCTGACAAATAAATAAATAAAATCTTAAAAAAAAATTAAAAAAAAAAAAAAAAAAAAAAGCATCAAACTTTAAGTCAGACAGGGGTTAGTGTAAAGGAGTTCCCACTGGCGAAAACTGGAACAGCGTGAACATCAAAGCAACAAAAAAACATTGTGCCCCCCGAGTAAAAGAAGAATCCATATATCTACACTAATTTAAATAAAAATATAGTGGAGAGAAGAGAAAGCGCCTCTTTACAGCAAAAAAGCCAACAAATAAGTGTATAACAAATGATGAAATTAGAAAAACTCCTCTAGCAATCATCAACATAGTAATGGACTCAGGCAAGAAAAATCAAATGGAAGCTAAAGGTAAAGTTTGGGCTCAAGTTTGAAGAGCAAAAGCATACTAACATCATCTCAAAGTATCTCCCCACAAGATACATATTAATTACAGAGGGGAAAATATTAACTTTACAGTGAAAAAAACCTTATCGAAGTGATGAGAACAACATGACCAGTAACAGGGCATATTACTACCTTAAACGAACACATTAGTTCTGTGTTATTCTTAACAAAAGTACAAACCTTGAACCTACTTATGAAGAAACCTCAAACAAACCCAAACTGGGAGAAATTCTACAAAATGAATGTCAGCATCACAAAGCACAAATAATGACTGAGTAAATGTTCCAGATGATAACAGGCTAAAGAGATATAATAACTGAATGAAAAACATGGTCCAGGACTGCTTTTGTTTTTTGCTTTTATAGAGAACATTGTTGAACTGGTGAAATGTGAGTTGTAACTATACATAACAATACTGAATCAGTACTGTAATTATGTAAGATGGTGTCTTATTTATTTTCTGTATATGTGCATTTAAGCATGTAATGGGGAAAGAATGTTTTTAAGTTATCAAATGATTGAGAAAAAATTACATATGTGCATATGTGTACATAGACAATAAGGCAAATGAAGTAAAATGTTAACATTTGCAACATATGGAAATGTGAAAATTCTTTGTACTATTTTGCAACTTCTGTAAGTCTGAAATTACGTAAAAGTTAAAAGAAAAACATTTTAAGTGAGATTTTAATCACCTTAATTGACAAGCTAATGAAAGGATTTAAAAAATGTTAAGGCACAGACAATAAAAATCCACAATGGTTTCATCAAATAATAAAAAATTTAAATACCTTAAATATCAGAAGAAAGCAACATATTAATGTAAAACAAAACAACAATAGCACCTCCTGTTGATAAGGGACAGTATTACTACTTTAAACACTTTTCCAAAAAATTACAAACTTGTTTTCTAGTTTAGACTTTAAATATGCTTTTGATACTACTTACTTTTCAACTATAATTCAACTAAAGCTTCAAATAAAATTCAACTACAATTTTTCCATATCAAACATTTACCGTATTTCAGATGCAAACTCAGTTTTGTTTCGTTTCGTTTTTTTTTTCACTAAAAAAGACCATGCTGTTATGTACTTAAATGTACTTAAGAGCAACTGTCAACTCCAAGGACACACAATCATATGGCATCTACTGTTCTTGGTACCTATGTAACCTAAACTGCACTATTATAAAAACGGGACACGTGAAATAAAAAAAGGGTAAAACAAAAATAAACTGAGATGTGAAAATAATTTTGGGGGAGAATAGCTGAAAAACACTGGAAAAGCTGGAGAAAATTTTGTTGCAAATTAACTAACAGTTTCCACCAACTCAGACTACAACAGATTTTGCTGAAGACCCTAAAAGTCAACTAATGCTACCAAGGCTTATGATTACATTTTATTTATAAAGAAAGAGAATCACAAGTGTTTTCTTTCTAAACTAAAACTGAAAGTAAAGAAAGAGCTTAAAACTTTCCTGAAGATTTCTGCCATAAGGCTTCTGAAATTTAAGTCTGAGGAACCAGCAAAAAAACAGCTGGCTGATGCTCCGTAGCAGTATACATAAGCATTCATACACTGTATTCACCAAACATTTTTTAAAGTTGATAAACACATCTACTGTATCTGAGAAACTGTGTCTGATACTGTGGCAGTAAAATCGTGACTAGTCCCTTGCATCCCCACCCCTCAGCCCCAAGACATCCATTATCCCAATTTCTGGAACCTATGATTATGTTATATTACATGGCAAAAGGGACTCTGCAGATGTGATTAAGGACCTTGAAATGGGCGATAATACCGGATTATTCAGGTGGGCTCAATATAATCAGAGCATCCTTATAAGGGGGGCAAGAAGATCAGAGTCAGAGAAGATGTGACAATGCAGAGTCACAAGGGAGATTTGAAGCTGCTACGCTGTAACTCTTAAGATAACCCGGCTAGAGTCCGGGAATACAGGCAGCCTTAAGAATGCGAAAAAGACAAAGAAATGGATCTCCTATAAAGCCTCTAAAACGAACCAGCCCTGCAGACAAACTGACTTTAGCCAAGTAGGACAGATGTTGGACTTCTGACCTCCAAAGCAGAACTGTAAGATAATGAATTGTCTTAAGTCACTGAATTTGTGGTAATTTGTTACAGCATCAATGAGACTGGTAGAAGTACTACATAGGGGGAAAAGGCTGAGTATCAACTTTTTTAATTTAATGAGGCAAGCAAGACACATAAACAAAATGGCAAGTGACGAATGACAAAAAATATACAAGGCAAAGAGCTATGAAAGTTGAGAAAAAATATTACTGTTGCTAGGTGCCATTTAAGCTGGATCTTACAATCATGAATAGGATTTAGATGTGTATAGATAGACTGACATGAAATAATGGCCAAGGAAAAGTGTAAGCAAAGAAATCTAGGGGAGATAAAAAGATTTAAACAGGAAACAGCACTCTTATAGTCTGGCTGGGATGTCAAGTATGTGAATACTGGTTAAATGCCAGTTATCAAAGGCCCTGAATACCAGGCCAAGGATCTGGAGCTCTTTTCATAGAAAAAGGGAAAGCAATGTTGTTTCTGAATATATAATAAGAGGTTCTTTGAAAGCAAAGTGTGGCATTCTAAAACATTTATGTTTCAAAAAGTAAGCCTGGTGGGCCATGAGAATGAAAACAAAGGATGACACTAATGGGAGAGGAGTCTGAAAGATACTATCTCAGCAGAAAATTAAGAGCCTAAACCAGGGTGGTAGCAGTGGGAATGAAGAATAAAAGGTACAATGGACATCGGAAAAGATGGATGGTGACAGAATGGGAGGAAAAAGAAGACAATGATCAAAAAGGCTTCAAAAGGGACACTTGGGTGGTTCAGTTGGTTATGCATCGGACTCCTGGGTTTCAGCTCAAGTCATGATCTCATGGGTCCTGAGGCAGAACCCCGCCTCGGGCTCCATACTCAGCAGAGTCTGCCTGATGTTCTTTCCCTCTGTTCCCCCACCACCACCCCGACTCTGTGTGCACACATGTATGCTTTCTAAAATAAACAAATCTTAAAAAAAAAACAAGGCTTCAAAAGCAGAAGATAAAAAGGACTGGGAAGTGACAACCAGATAAAAGAGAAGAACATAAAACTCAGAAGATGCAGGTAAGATAAGATAATTGGATCTTGACACTGGCAGGCCTTTCAAAATGAAATAGTCTAATGAGAGGAAACACAAGTTTACTGGAAATTTTTTTAACTACAGGTACTAATACTAAAAAGTTTCCAATATTATTTTTTTAAAATATTTTGTTTATTTATTTGAAAGACAAGTAGGCAGAGAGAGAGAGGGGGAAGCAGGCTCCCCGCCAAGCAGAGAGCCCGATGCAGGGCTTGATCCCAGGACCCCGAGATCACCACCTGAGCCGAAAGCAGAGGCTTTATCCCACTGAGCCACCCAGGCACCCCGTAAAGTTTCTAATATTATTAAGTGTCTATAATAAAATAACATGAAACATATATAATAAACATATTTTGGCCTATAGTACCTATTGGCATTAGATCTATGTTTCAGTCTCTTGTGAAACTACCTGCTGCAAACAATACTCTGAAATCCTATCAATTCTAGGACTCTAACAATTTAATCCAGAAGGCTAAGGTGCAGACTGTGAAAGACAGCAAATTTACCAATTTAATGTTACTTTGTGAGAAGACAAATACCAGGAAACACCATTCCCAAATTCTAAAAGAAAAATCTAAATACCAATGAAAGATAGTTGCTTTTAATGTCTTATGATAAAAACAAAAACAAAAAAACAACTTTTTTGAAGAAAAGTCTTTCCTAGATAATTTAGGAGTTATAGGGGATGAGAAATGAACACAGAAGGATGGTTATGAAAGTAAACTTTTCACCAGATGCTAAAAAGGAAAATGGGGATATATTAAACTTATAATGAACCAGAGGTGAAACAATGTAAGACAGAGAAACTCAAACTATTAAGTTCCTACTCTGAAACACTCCTTTTGTTCCCTTTTCTCTTCCTCTCTTTAAAACACACATTCCCCACAAAACATACCATTATCTCCATATTCAAGTCTAACAGCTAAACCAAGAAGCCAGTCAATTGCTTCTTGTCGATCTTGAATCTTGAAAGGACAGTTAACATCTTTGAGATACTGTGAAGAAAAAAAAAATCTAGTTTCATTATTACTATAATGTCACAGAATGAAAAAAATGGTAGAGTTGAAAAGAGATCTTAGTTTGGATCTCTAAGAATATAAACAACATTTACATTACTAAATTGTTGATGTAATTATATAATCCAAAGGAAGGAAACATTTAAGTGTACCACTTAAGGAAAAAAAGTACTTCCATCATGCTTTTTCAAATTTTTACTTTTGGAGATTCCAGGTAGGGCGCCATTGATCTAAAACAACTTCCTTATTTTACAATGAGGAAAAAAGGCCTAGATATTCACACTTGCCAACAGTTACACAACTTGATTGAGAACTTGAACACAAACTTTCTGATTCCAGGTCTGAAAACACATGGAATGATTTAAAAACAAACAAACAAAAAGCTTTCAAAAGAAGAATATACAAATAAACCAATTATTTTCTAAACCAAGCTTTCAT
The DNA here is from genome assembly GCF_011764305.1 of Mustela putorius furo. Taxonomy (NCBI): domain Eukaryota; kingdom Metazoa; phylum Chordata; class Mammalia; order Carnivora; family Mustelidae; genus Mustela; species Mustela putorius. The sequence goes on along the minus strand of NW_025421290.1, from coordinate 6,941,717 downwards.
ATTATGGAAACGCCACTGAATACAGTAAGCCACGTGACACATGTAGAATGTAACCAACCATTTTAGATGATTGCCAGAAACTGTGTAGCCAAGAGACCACTGTCCTTCAAATGGTCTCTTAGGAGCTAAAAATCTTGTTTCAGGAACAACACTATTAGTCAAAACTTCTCTAACTCCTCTTGGATATCCTTTTGGGCCTAATTAATAGATTAGCACTTTTTAGCTGTAACTCATTTTCTAACCAAAAATTTCATACCCCTGCTAATAAAGAAAACACCTCATTCACAAGATATGGTCATGATGCAGAAAACAAATCCACCTTCAAAGTATAAAAAATTACCACTATTAAAGATATCCAAAGTGTCTCATGATCTGAAAGTAATTCCAAAAGTTACGAATCCGTTTGCTGTGGCAAATAAAAATTAAGTCAATTTTCATATTTTTAAGGGAAAATACCTTACTCTTCAAAGTAACATAGCTGATTAAAATGTTTAATATAATGATACTAGAAAATGTGATTTTTATTCTAATTTGAAAACAATTCCCCTTTCTGTAAAAATGTTACTACAATTAAACTAAGTCAATGGGAAAATTATTCTAGCCACAAAAATAAGCTATATCCACAAAACTTTTCAGGATTATTTGTAATTTTTTTTTAAAAGATTTTATTTATTTATCTGATAGATCACAAGTAGGCAGAGAAGCTGGCAGAGAGAGGAGGAAGCAGGCTCCCTGCTGAGCAGAAAGCCCAATGCGGGGCTCCAGCCCAGGACCCTGGGATCATGACCTGAGCAGAAGGCAGAGGCTTTAATCTACTGAGCCACCCAGGTGCCCCTTCAGGATTATTTATATTGTACACAACAATGGACATCTTTGTATGTTAAACAGAACCACAAACAAGAAATAATCTTAGTTTTCAAGCACATTTAAGTCTTACTTTAATAAAATAAGTGTGTTATCGCTATCTTTTGGTCTAGGAAAAAATCTGATTTAGGTCACCTTTACCATTTATAGAATACATGTGACCATTTATTTAAGAAACCTCATGGCGTTTCCAGACAAAATTTTCTAACACTGAAAACTTGCAAAAGGTAGTATTTGTTTTAAAGACAAACATAATAAAGTTAAATCCCTGAAATCCCAGCTTTTCTAACACTGATCTTCTTAACTTTTACTTATTTTAAAAGAACAAAGTAATTTTAAGCTTAACTGTCTTCATAACATTTTTAGAAAAGCTCTCTGTACTACTTTTGTTTAACTTTCTAATTCATTACCTTTTCAAAGAACTTGGGCCAGTCACTGCTGTGGATGTTTCTTAAATTACCTCTGTCTTCAATCTTGTAGTGTCTGATTTTCTGGTCTTCAAGCCAAACAATAAAGTTTCTAAATTCTGTTTCATCTGCAACAAAAACATTTCGTAAATCACTAGAAACACTAGATAAGAACACTTTCTTCTAACAAATAAATGGCTTCGTGGATTTTTTTTTTTTTTTTTTTAAACTCAAGAGTAAATTAGCTGAGCTGCCTGAAATAGAGGAGTTGAAAAGTGCAGGTTTTGGATGAACGGAATAACAAATATCAAATTCCGGGCCTGCATTCATATTCCAGCTACAAACACTCAGTGGTTGTGTGAACTTGGGCTAATCACCTTAAATTATTGTGCCTCAGTTTGAGTTACAAAATGAGCATAACAGGACTTTCCTCTTGGGGTTGTTATGAAGATAAAATAAAGTTAATAAAAGCGTCTGGCACACAGTTTTGCTACTTAAGTGTTGGTTATTATTCCAGTTCTTTTGAGAGGGGAAAATGAGGGAGGACTGGGCAAAGTTAAATTTACAGTAAAATACAAGAAACTAAATGACAACACAGAAGAACAGAAAATATCATTGTCATTTACTGTCATAAATGCAAACGGGAGAAAAGTTCATTCATTTAATTCTCCCACATCTTTCTGAGGAAGGTAATATCCCCAATTTATACATATGAGAAAACTTAGGTCCAAAGATTCAAATCTAGATCAAAGCTCTACTGCTACTGACCCCTTTTTATTAAATAAAGTAGAAAAAGAAGGTTCTGTACATTGATATGCTTCTACAGGAGATCAACAAAACACCCTTATACTGCTCAGAAACCATTTTCAATGTCAAATTCAAGCTGCCATTAAAAAGTCTTGAGGATGATACAATGGTCCTAGTACCCTGGGTTGTAGGGGACCACTTTCAAACTTGTTAGTCTACCCAAGGCCAAAAAACTCTGGAAGACATGAGAGTAGTGATTGAATAACATGTACTGAATAACATGGGTACCAGTGTTAATGCATTTTAAAAGTTTAACGCTGAGAAATCCCAAATACCTTTCCATTTACAATTCACCCGCCCCGATCACCTGCTATTAACTTTTTCTGCAGGACTCGACAAGTCTGTTACTGTGCGTGCTTACCCCAACACTGTCGGTCCTGGACTTAACTGTGCAGGATCTCAAACTGCTGCGTGGGGTCCCACTGAGCCCACCCCGCCATCACCCCCTAGTTCCTGGAGGGCAGTGAGCTAGTCTCTTAAGTTACTCAGCACCTTCCCCAGATTTCAGCAATGTACTGAACGTATCGCCCAATTACCAGGGGAACCATGGAGCTGAAGGGCTAATTGAGAAAGCGAATACTCTCTGGTGTGCTAAGGGTGTGGGTGGAGGTTGCCGGTTGGAGTTTAGCAAGTGCACAAACTGTTTGTGCCCAGGCAGGAGTGCGTGAGGGGGGCTCCGAAGCCAAGGGGCGGCGGAACACGGGTGCTGGGCAGCTGGGCCAGAGGAACCACCCCCTCCTCCCCGCCCGGGGGGAAACAAGGCCGCAGAGGGTCCGGGTGGAGAGCCCGGGTGCGGGTGCTGAAGGGGCGGCCGCCGGCGGGGTCACAGAAGCGCGGCCGGCCTGGGCCGTCTCACCTTTGCAGTTGAAACCAGCCGGGTTGTGGTAGTCAAGGGCCGTCAGCTTGCGTCGGAACATGGTCCCCGCGTCTCGCTCTGGTCTCCCGGGGTTCGGCCGGGAGAAGACAGGCGAGGAGGAGCGGGCGGCGCAAGCACCGGCGACGCGGCGAAAGGGCGGGCAGGCGCCTGGACGCTCCGAAATGACGGCGGCCCTCGCCAATCGGTGCTTAGGAACGGCGGAGCCGGCGAATGCCCACCAATCGCGGCCCTGGCTGAGGAGGCGGGACCACGTCAGGGCACGTCGACGCTCAATAAACTTTATTGTCAGCTTCCTGGTTGTACAATAGGCAGAAAGCGGCTGAAAAGCCAGTTATCCCGTTTTCCGGGCCAGGTTCCTCTTGCTTTTCTTGTCTTCCTGATAGAGCAGGCAGAGAATAGTCAATGTAGAGTTTTTATTAGCCATTCCTCCCATTGGGCCATAGAAGTAGTGTTTAATAATTTTAATGTGTTCATTCATTCATTTATTATGTGCCTCCTACATAATAGGTACTCTTTTTTTTTTTTTAAGATTTTATTTATTTGAGAGAGAGAGCGCTCGCTAGAGAGAGCACGAGCGAGCGGCGGGGGCGGGGAGGTGGCGGGGGAGGGAGAAGCAGACTCCCCACTGAACAGGGAGTCCCACTCCAAACTGAAACCCAGGACCCTGGGATCATGACCTGAGCTCAAGGCAGACACTTAACCGAGTGAGCCACCCAGTGCCCAACAGGTGCTCTTCTTACACTGCTAATTCAAAGACTTTCAGCAGGGTCCCTTTCAGACTAGTTGGGAGAGATCCACAAGTAAACGTACAACTGTAACACTGTGTGATGGTTCCAGACATCACCACCAGCTGCGGAATCTGACGCCAGAAACGGAGCCATCCTTTACTACCTCTCACCCCTAGTCATAGCATCTCATAGATCATCCATTCCTGTTGTTCTCTCATGTCTCAGATCCTTCACCTCCTCCCACCTCAAATCAGGCGTTTATCATTTTTGCAAACTCCAGTGATCAGATTTCTTAGGGTCAGTCTTGCCTTCTCCAATCCATTCCCTCCCACCCACTTCAGCAACCATAGTGCCTTTCTCAAGCAAAAAACTGTTTATAATTTTTTAATGGTTCGTATCATTGGGTGATTCCCTGTTGCCTTTTGGAAATAGTCAAAAGTACTGTACTTAAGACTGATCAAGTCCCTGTCTATTTTCAGACATTGGTGAGAAAGCAGTGAGCAAGATAGACCAGGCCCCCACTTTCACATAGTTTAAAAGACCACCGAGGCAAGACAAACGATAAAGATAAACAAGCATAAACTGTGGCTTGAAGATGGCAAGGAGTTCACCAGGCAGTCAAAGGGTAATGTGTTTTCAGGGAGGCAAGGAAAGAACAGCAGCATGATCCAGAGTCTGGAGGGCAGGAGAGAGTAACAGCTGATGTGACAGTGGACAGAGGTGGGGCCTGATCAAGAAAGGCTTTTCATGGGGCACCTGTGTGGCTCAGTGGGTTAAGCCCCTGCCTTCCTTTCATGGGGCACCTGTGTGGCTCAGTGGGTTAAGCCCCTGCCTTCCGCTCAGGTCATGCTCTCAGGGTCCTGGGATTGAGCCCCGCATCAGGCTCTCTGCTCAGCAAGAAGCCTGCTTCCCCCTCCCCCACCTCGCTCTTTCTGCCTGCCTCTCTGCGTACTTGTGATCTCTGTCTGTCAAATAAATAAGTAAAATCTTAAAAAAAAAAAAAAAAGAAAAGAAAAAAGAAAGAAAGAAAGAAAAGAAAAGAAAGGCTTTTCATGCCATGCAAAGAGGAGCTACTGAAGTTCTTGGGAGTAAGCCAACTCTATATGTTTCATTTCATTTCAACAGATTATTATTTAACACTGTATTAGCATTTGTGGGGCATATAAATAAGGTATTTTCAGGAAGTTTAATAGCAAAGATAGATATGTAAATAAATACTTATAATCTAGAGTTAGAAAGTAATAATTCATGGGAAATACAAAGTGTGCTGTCAGATCAAAATACAGGTTTCCCCCACCATCTAAAAGTAGAGTGTTCCTCTGAAAATTTTTGTAAGCTATAAATGGTGTAAGCAAAAAAGTATTTACCATTAATTTTCATGGAAAAAAATTTTTAAGTGTTCCCAGACCTCAAAAATGACCTCTCTTAGGCTTTTCTGATACCTTAAAACACATCTCACTAATGAATGTACAGAATAAACTAAAATAAAGCACAGATGCTCACAGATAGTTCAAAGCGCTGAGGCTTGATGCAGAGTTGCTGACTGTGGTTCCTGGGGAAGGGGGCTTGGTGGTGCCACTGTTGCTGCTGTCTCTAGGATGGCTCACTGCAAAACAAATGTTGCAAACTATTTTTGCTTTTCGTCTTTTATTGTAAAAGCTAAAATCCCCTTTCTTTCAGTTAGCAAAAAAAGGGGCTGATAGAGGTCTTTTGTAATGGTTGCTCAACTGCCTTCAGCTCAGGTCATGATCCTGGAGTCCCAGGATCAAGTTCCTCAGCCGGCTGGGTCTGCTTCTCCCTCAGACCTTCCCCCTCTCATGCTCATTCTCTCTCTCTCTCAAATAAACAAATAAATAAATAAATAAAATCTTTAAAAAAAATAGTGAAATAGTGTAATGCAAACTTTTGAAAATCAGGGGATACCTGTACAGCTTTAATGAGGCACAGTGAGACAATCTGTGTTTTCCAACTAAGCTGTTCAAAGAGAGAATCAGGAAAACCAATTTCAAGACTGTCTTGCCTCAACTGAAATTTGATTAAAGCTGCAGCAATAGGCATATACTGTGGTATATGTATATATATACACGTGGTACATGCTGGTTATATAATTAATGAAATACTAGTGGGGAGGGGCACCTGGGTGGCTCAGTGGGTTAAGCTGCTGCCTTCGGCTCAGGTCATGATCTCAGGGTCTTGGGATTGAGTCCTCTGCTTGGCAGGGAACCTGCTTCCCTCTCTCTCTCTCTCTGCCTGCCTCTCTGTCTACTGTGATCTCTCTGTGTCAAATAAATAAATAAAATGTTTAAAAAAAAAGAAAGAAAGAAAGAAAGAAAGAAATACTAGTGGGGGCGGGGGGGAGAAGAAGAAGAAGAAAAAAAAAGAACCAGACAAAGAAGGGAAAATAATAAAGGAAAGTTTATATGCAGTAGGAAATAATGGATTTCTTGAACAAGTAGGGAAAAAGCAGTTGTTAAGATCTGTTTCCTGGAATTGACCCTTTAATGCAAAACAACAATAGAAACAACAAAAAGTTAAGTTGTTTGTACCTGACTTTTATTTCAGGGCCCTAAGTTTCCAGCCATTTGGAATCAACCCCAACCACCCCCAACTGTAGAGCAGTTGGAAGAGGATTCAGACAGAGTGCTGAAGGGATCCACAGACTTGAGTAGGGGATAAAGCTAATTTTGGAAAAGAAGTATAATGGGTTCTAAGTATTCAATCTCTTTTACAAAAAGTCTTTTGTCTTTTTTCCCTGCAATGGAAGGAGTCCTTTGGCCTATCTTGAATGAAATGTCCAACGGGAACTGAAGCACAGACAATTTCATTTCTGAAGACTAACCCCTCTATGCTTCAGGAAGGAGAAACCAACTTTTACCATCAACTAACCTGAACTTCAAACTAGCAGTTGATCTGGGGTTTGATGGGTCATGAATCTATCTGTTTAATTATTCAGCAAAGCTGCTAAGACTCATCTGTGTGCCAGACAGTCTTCCAGATACTTTGGATGCACCTGTGAACCTATACATGGAAACCCCTGCTCCCAGACAGCTTGCCATCTGGCAAGGGAAGACAATATTATTATAAATAAGTACATTATTTAGTATTTTAGAATGTGTAAGTCCTATGGGAAAATCATAATGAAGTAAGAGGAGTGTGGGGTAGAGGTCGGGACCATGGCGGGTAGTGGGAAATGATGCAGGTTACAGTTTTAAACAGGATGGTCAGGTTAGGCCTCATTAAGAAAGGACAGTGCACCGGCTGTTCGGCAACATCCTCGATAAGCACCGGCAGGTGGGTAACGCTGTGCCGCCGCCTCTGGCCAAAGCCATTGGCTTGGAGATCAAGCGCTGTATGTTGGCCAAAGCTCGAGAGAGTGCCTCAGTTAAAACCAAGGAAGAGGAGTCTGCTAAGGACTAGTCTTGCCCTCCTGTCGCCCTCGTTTCTGGCACCAGGGATCCCCAACATGCACTGATGTTGTATTTTTAACATGTCAATCTGCCGGTTCAAATGTGTCGTTCACGGTGTTTGTGGCCTTGGCTGACATGAAGCTGTCCTGTGAGGTTTGCTTATCGACTAATGACTTAGTGATCAAAGTGTGCCGTACTTTGTGCATTATGGATTTTAAAAGTTTTTTATTCTGCGTTGTATCAAATCTACCACTGTATGAGTGGAAATTAAGACTTTATGTAGTTTTTATATGTTGTAATATTTCTTCAAATAAATCTCTCCTAAAAAAAAAAAAAAAAAGAAAAGAAAAGAAAGGACAGTGCAGAGACAGTGCAGAGATAAGGGAGTTAGCTACATGAATGAATGTTGGAAGATAGTTTGAGATCAAGCACTTGGGGCAAATGTGACCTAAGAAAGGTTTATAGATTTTTAAATAGTTGAAAAATCACAAGAAGAATAGTAGTTCAATGGCCCAAGGAAGTTGTATAAAATTAAAACTTCAGTATCCTTAAATAAAGTGGTAACGGACCTTAGCCACACTCATTTGCTTATTGGCTGCTTTGTTGCCACAAGGGCCGAGTGAGTGGAGTAGTCGTAGCAGAAACCATATAACACACAAACCCTAAAATATCTGCAAGAGTTCACATGGTTTCATAAATGCTGGAGTGGCAATTTCACCATTATTACCAGGCCAACACATTATCAAGTAAGATAACAAATCAGAGACACAGGTTATTCTTTGAAGGTTATTTTTGCAACATTTCTTTAAGTCTTAGCTGTTTTACTAGACCCCATTGTTTGAATTATTCTTCCAAAGACAGTGAACAGAGCAAGTTGGTAACACTTAGGAATACACACAGAAGTCTCTATATTATACAGAAAAACAAGTTTGATGTTCTAATGAATGTTATCAGTTTAACGTCCCATTAAGTCAGATCTTTTTTAACAAGTTGTAAATGTTAAAGACGTCTCTCCTCCTCCAGGCCTACCAACGAGCAAACATCTCCATCTCTTTCTGAGACTCTTTTTGTTAATGACTTGCTTTTTCTTCTTCTTCTTAATTTAGATCAGGCACGGGAATTGCATGATTTAGCATGAAAAGCAAAAAGCAAGCCAGTAGAGCTCAATTTGAATAGTAGAAACAGAACAGGAATGAACAGGAATTTCCTTAGTCATACAAGGATCGTGAAGCATTCATCTTCCATATTTGACAGGGCAGGGGAAAGGCTTGCCTAATAATGAAAACAAAGAGAAAACAGACCAAGAGATAGAGAAAGGCCAATTTCTGAAAATGGCTTGGGAGGGCCTACACCCAGCTTTTCAGATATGTGAACCCGATTTTAGAGCTTGCACCGGTTTGGGTTGGGTTTTGTCACCTAGCGCTGAAATAGTCCTGGGGCACCTGACTGGCTCAGTCAGTAGAGCACATGAATCTTGATCTCAGGGTTGTGAGTTTGAGCCCCATTTGGGTATAGAGATTACTTAATAATAAACTCTTAAAACAAAACAAAACTGAAGCAGTCCTAACATGAGGACAGACTCCAGGAAGAGCTAAAAGAGATGACCTACAGAATTGGTGGGACTCAATGAGGAATGAGAAGGAGATAGATGGCTTAAAGGTGACCTTGGAAATATCAGACATCACAGGTTTGAAGAACAGTGGGTGCAGGCATAGAAACAGGAGCACTGGTAGAAGTGAACCAGCTGGGGAGGCTCGGGAATCAAGTTCAAGTTGAATTTGAGGCGATGGGAGCTGTAGCCTATGTAGGAAACCTCTAAATGTGCCGTTATAACACAAACATTATTTTGAGCTGAAAGCAATTAGAAGGAGCAAACCTATCAAAATCTCCCCCTTTTGTACCTAAAGACAGGGCATAAATTCTCTTTTTACAGAGACAGACTCCTAGTAGCCCAGAGATGCAACAGAGGAATCTGCCAACAAACCTTACTCCATTTGTTTCTGCTCATAGATTTACCTTCCCACGGTTTGCTGCCCTTGGAGACTACAACTGCTTTGTCTTGTCGCTTTTTTACAAACATACTGTGCCTTGTTGAGGATGCTGCATGAGCTGGAATTCGAAGCTTCCATTTTGTTTACTTTTGATTTGGCTTTCTGCTGTGTGATATGTGCTGCATGTACTAATACAGGCATACCTCGAAGATATAGCAGGTCTGATTCCAGACCACTGTAATAAAGCAAAAATCACAATAAAGTGAGGCGAATGAGTATTTTTATTTCCCAGTGCATGCAACAGTTATGTTTATACGGTAGCCCATTGAGTATGCTATAGTATTTTGTCTAAAAAAAGTATAATCTTTTTTTTTTTTTTTAAGATTTTGAGAGAGGAAGAGAGTGTGCATGCATGAGCTGGGGGGAGGGGAAGAGGAAGAAGCAGACTCCCTGCTGAGCAGGGAGCTCCATGCAGGGCTCCAGCCCAGAAATCCGATCATGACATGAGCCAAAGGCAGATGCTTAACCAACTGAGCCACCTAGGCGCCCCTAAAAATGTATAATCTTAATTTAAAAACACCTTAGTTAAGAAATGCTAACCACCAACTAAATGTGACCATCAGGTCACTTTTTTTTTGCTGGTAGATGGTCCTGCCTCAGCATCAATGGCTGCTGACTGATCAGGGTGGTGGTTGCTGAAGGATGGGGTGGCTGTGGCAACTTTTTAACATAAGACAGCAATGAAATTTACCACATTGACTGACTCCTCTTTCATGAATGATGTTTTTCTGTAGCATGCTTGCTGTTTGATAGCATTTTATCTCCATTAGAACTTCTTCCAAAATTAAACTTGGTCCTCTCAAACCCTGCTGCTGCTTTACCAACTAGGTCTGTGTCGTATTCTAAATCCTGTGTTATCATTTCAACTCCTTCACAACTTCTTCCCCAGGAGTAAATCACAACCACACTCTGCTAGCTTCCCACATTTCTTCCGCAGCCTCCTCACTGCACTCAGCCTCCCCAGGACTGAAGAGAGTGAGGGTCCAGATTAGTTTTTGGCTTAGGGAAATGCTATGGCTGGTTTGATCTTCTATTCCGACCACTGAAAGTTTCTCCTTATCAGCAACGAAGCTGTTTTGCTCTCTTGTCATTCATGTGCCCACTGGAGAATCACTTTAAACTTCCTTCAAGAACTATTCCTTTGCATTTGCAACTTGGCTAACTGGTGTAGGAGGCCTAGCTTTCAGCCCACCTCTGCTTCCAACACAACATCCTCACGACGCTTAACCATTTCTAGCTTTTGATTTAAAGGGAGAGACATGCAACTCTTGCTTTCACTTGGACACTTAGAGACCATCGTGGGCTGACTGTTGGCCTAATTTCACAATTGTTGTTTCTCAGGGAATAGGGAGGCCTGAGGAGGGGGAGAGAGACAGGAACACAGCAGGTCGGTAGAGAGCAGTCAGAACATAAACAACATTGTCAATTAAGTTTGCCATCTTCTGTGGCACAATTTGAGGTGCCCTGAAACAGTCAGCAACATCAGTGATCACAGACCACAGGTCACCATAACAAACAAATAAAAAAGTTTGAAATATTGCGAAAATTACCAAACCGTGACACAGAGATATGAAGTGAGCAGAGGCAGTTGGAAAAACGCTGCTGAGAGACTTGCTTGAGGCTGGGTTGCCACAAACCTTCAATTTAAGAAAAACAAAAAACAAAACAAACAAAAATACCCTGTAGTGTCTGTGAAGGGTAATAAAGAAGCACAATAAAACAAGGTATTCCTGTGAACTGTTTTCTCCTGTTCATCTTTTTGTTCCTGGGATCTCAGCCAAGACCTCGGAGGGTAAAGGGAAAACCACGTCTTCTCTCGTACACCCATACACACTCCTGAGACCCAGGACTGAGCTTCAAAGAGTGGTCCAGACTAGAGAGGTCCACGGGAGAGCCCTCCATGTCAAATTGTAGTTGAAACCACTAGCATGAGCTCCCTGAGAAGCCATGAAAAGAAAAGAGGGGTGATGACTGCAGGAAAACCCAGTATACCCATTTGAGTGGGTAGGAGAGAGTCATGGAAAAGTTTTCATGAGAAAGTGGTTGGAAAGATAAATGGTATGAGGAATCCATCATGTCCCAAAAGACAGAAAGGAGAGAGTTTGGAGAGGCAGGGCAGGGCAATGGAGTCAACATCTGGGGGACAGAATTCTGTGGAGGCTTCTTAAAGCTATTAAAAAGCCACCTTTGAGGGCTTGAAAGCAGGTAAGAAGGGAGAGATTACGATCTCATATCGTAACTAACACACAGTCAAACTGAGGTAGTCTGCTTTATAGTCTTCCACTGCCACTCCATCCCTCCCCTCATCACCCCAGTGAGCACTCGGGCAGATTAGCTAACTCTTGGAGGCAGCCACAAAGGCTTGGCCATTTCCCTTGTTTTCAAATCTCTGAGAACAGGTCTTTCTCCAGGACGCTGGGAGTTGGCCTAGGGCTACTACTGCAGGGATCCTGATTGGGCTGGAAGGTCAGGGTTCTCGAAGGACCCATCATCATCTGGTAAAAGGCACTGTCCTATTGGGTAGGCTCCAAATTCACTCTGGGACCAGACTTCCCAGGTACCTTCCTGTGAACCACAGCCCTGGAACTCAGCCAGCAAGCAGCAAAGAAGGCAGTGGGCGGTGAACTCCTCCAGATTGGCCCGGACCTCACACAGGCTCTCACACAGAAGGACATTTAAGGGAATATGGAGAGTTGCCAGCCAGCAGACACAGCTGGCCTAACCACATTTGTACTATCTCTTTGTAATCTGTCACTTTTGTGACTGTGCTAAGGCCCGGTTGGTCCCCTTTCCCTGTTCCTTCATTGGCCCATTCACCTCTACAAATCCAGGCTGAGTTCAGTTCAGGATGGACCCATTTTTCTTATTGTGGTAATCATTACTGATTAAAATCTATCCTAACCACTCTAATTAGCGTCCAGCTTTGTTTTTCTTTGACTCAGGCCAGCAGGACCTTGGAGGAGGACATGGCCAGAAGTCTGGGTTTCATTCTCAGTGTAACAGAAAGTCCATGAAGGGCTTAAATAGGGAAGGCAAGTTGGGACATGGGTTCTACGATCCCTCTGGGTGCTGCGTGCGGAACAGACTGTAGCCAGGAAAGAATGACAGTCAGAGACCAGTAAGGCACGGGGTGAGTGACCATGCAAGCTACGGCCAGTCTCTAGGACATCATAATCTATCAAGAGGGGATTAGCTGTTGTCAGTAACCTTTTATGCTCTTTCAGCCATCACTGTGGGTGAGTTAAGAGTCATTCCCATGAACTATTTGCCTCGCTGCCTCACCCATGTATTATTCAGCATTGCTGGAAGAGCTGGATTTCTATTTGGGTAATTTTTCAAATGTAGAAAAATAAATTCTAAGGCTGAGAGAAAGAGAACATTAGAACAGCTGGGATCAGTCAGGACACACTATTTCCCAGCTCTCTCACTGTGTCTCTTAATTCAAACAGAAACAGATTTTCCTATTTCCCAGTGAGATGCTGGTCCCCATTCCTCTCCTCGGCTCAGGAAAAGCAAGGTAATTTTCCTATATGCTTTTCCTTTTACAGAGCTCCTGGAAAATACTGCCAAGGCACCGCGACATTGAATACTAAGGGCAAATTTTTTCCTCTAACACTTGAACGCTGTCTCTATTTTCCACGTTTGCTGGGTCATTCCTGATTTTAGTTTTGGCAAATGAGAACAGCCAGCAGCCTCCTGGGAAGTTAGTGCTTGGTACCTAATATTCCATGCTGGGCATGGGTGTTAGCAAGTGCAGGGGACAGGCCGTCTCTCCTGTCCTTTCCTCTCCAGTAAAATCAGGCAGTCTTCCGGCGGCCCTGCTGGAACCCGAGACCTGACTTCATCAGTCCCACTAATGACTACATAGGAATAAATAATTGAGATTGTTAATGAGGGTCTGAGTTTTTTTCCCAATGAGCCCAACTTTCTGGCAGCTGCTGTCATTTTCACACCCTTGCATCAGAGTCAGGAAATATTTAGGATTTGGGTTTTTTGATGTGGGCCTCTTTGATAGGGCCCCTGGGAAATAAAGTACATCCCAGCCTTTCTGTTCCAAGCATCGCTGGAGAAAGGGAAATAAAAGCAGTGCACAATGTGAACCCGTTTTCTGCTTTGAACCTCCTTTCTACACAAGGTAGAAGCTAAGTCACATGTAGGATCTCTCTAAAGGGTGCACCTAAATACGGGGGTAGGGGGGCTTCTAAAATGCTAAGGAGTGAGGGGCAGGTGGCAGATCAGTTCAATGTTCTCCTTGACCTCCACTGGGATGTTCTCATCTCTGGCCATACTTTGTTGGTACACAATCTCTGTTCTGCCTGCCTCATGCCCGCTATCAGGTCTCTGGCTACTCTGTGTCTTGTTGCCCTCCATTGTTTGGGAACATCTCAGGGCTCCTGCCCCATCTAAGTGACAGGACCCCCATTCCCATGGATGCTGGGACCCCTGGGACCACAGCTTTGATTCTCTGCCACAGCCAATGAAACACAGTAAATCAGCCCTACCTGCTTACACTGAAGTTGGCACCTGGTGGCCCACATGAAGACCTCAGATCCGTTTTGTCTGATGTGTTTGTCTGACGTACTGATGGATGAAAAAACATAAAAATTAGAGCCATCACAAAATTCAGAACATTTCATACATTTCCGATCCTTTCTCTCTCTTGGCCTTCTCAGAGCCCCAAAATAGGCTTATGTCACTTAAAAAAAAATTGCAAAAAAAAAAAAAATCATCATCCATAACATGACTCAATTAATCAGTTCAAGCTTTCTTTTCCAGTTCTGCTTCACAGGTAATGCTATATGATGCTAAAGACCCCAAATTCTCTAAACCCCATGTTTCTCAAACTCTGTGGTAAAGGACCCATTTTTAAACTTCTAATCTATCACATGACAGAGACTTGTGTACAGTAAGGGTACACACTTGCAACTAGCCAATAAATTAGTTCTGGAGAGCTAATGCACAGAACAGTGAATACAGTCAGTGATACTGTATCATAAACGTCAAGGATGCTAAGAGATTAGATCTTAATTGTTCTCACCACAAAAAAAGAAGTGATAATTATGTGATGTGATAGAGGTGTTAGCTAATCCTACTGCATTACATAAACACACCAAACCAACATGCCGTATACGCCTGAAACCAGCGTCCACCTTGCCCCTTCAGGTGGAAGAATTACTGCTAGATGTCCTATCACTCCCAAGCTCAGCCCAAACAACCAAGGAACCTAGAGGAGTTGCAACCCCACTAACTTACCAGTAATTAACCAGCACGACCTTAAGAGATATAGTCACCTAGTGTACCTAATGAATTCTCTAATATAAAGAAATCTTCTCAGATTCCAAGTCTCTTGAGAGCCAAAGTCCTCAAAGGACCAGACAGCAGTACCAGAGAACCTGTTAGGACAGTATCATGGGCATCCCATCAACAGTATCCAGCTTCTCGAAAGATCCCTGCCCAAATTTTGCCCTTAAAACCCCTCCACTTGCAAGCCATCAGGGAGTTCAGGACTTGTGAGCATTAGCTCCTTTTTCTCCTGGGTGAGGCCACATCAATAAACAAGCTCTCTTTCTTCTCTGCAAAAGCTCGGTGTCCATTTTTATTGACTTGCTGTGCATTGGGGAGCCAAACTCTCATTTGGTTCAGTGACACACCTTAAACTTACACGATGTTTTATGGCATATCTGAATTTTAGAAGCAAAAATTTAAAAACCTTGAGCTATTATAGAGAATCACAGAAAAATCTGATGAACAAAAGAAAACCACAGCTCTATTTATTGTTGCCAAGTGAAATTTGGCAGTCTGATTATCCTACCTGAATTATAATGAATGTTCAGACATCTTGAAGAAGGACATATAAAAGCCCCATAAGTAGAATCCGCGTGTTCTTTGACCCTGGCACATGTTCACCCAAGAATGGGAATTCCTGATTCTTTTTCTGTCTTAAAAAAGGAGGTGGGGAGGGGAACTCAAGAGAATCAAGAGATCCAAAAGCCACGTTACTCATGTGGGTGCAAGAGGGAGATGATCCCGCTTCAAGAGATTGTTCTGGGAAAAGTAGAGCTCTCGGTGCTGCTGCGGGGAAGGAACCAGCCAGTTTAGGAGGGATACTGAGGACACATTTAAAATCCAAACTTCCCATTCAGGGCCTCCCTGAAGTTGAGGGACCATTTCTAGGTGTTGAGGTTTTAGGTTGATTTTGAAAATTAAGGAACTCAAAGCCTTGTAAAAATTGTGGTATATATTAAATGTTTAATATACACCAAATCACTACTTCTGTCTGTCTCTCTCCCTCTCATTCTCTCTCTCTCTCTCTCTCTCACACACACACACACACACACACACACATATGTAGCCTGACATGGAAATTGTAAGTTTGTATGTGAAACTGTTTGGGATTCAGCCAAGATATGGGGGGTTCCGGTTATTTGTGGCTGTTTCCTTCCTATTTTGAATATTTGCTTCCTAGTCTGTCTTGGGAACCATTTGCAGCCATTTTGTTGTGTATAGTCAAACATTCCCCAACATTCTTATTCATTCCAATGGTTTTATTTGCCATACATTTGCTTATTCTTAAACATACACCCTCAAGTCTGGGGAAATTATTAAACTTTCCATGCCTCAGTTTCCGGATCTGTTAAATGAGAATGATAATGGCACTTGCCTGATAGGCTTGTGAACTTTAAAATTTAATTAATATATGCATGAATGTCTACTGTACATATACTATACATGCATACGTGTACATATATGCATACACACGGTGCACACAAATTTGTAGGCAGTGACATACCTATCATATGCATGTTTTATGTACATATATACATGCATATAGGTTTGTATATTAATTCATATGTACAGATATGTATATACATGAATATACAAGGAATATCCTTTTCTGTATATAAACTGCTTACAACATAGTACACATTGTATTATTTTTTTCTCATGTTCAATGCTTGAACCACCTGAATCAATAGTGATTTCCTCTCTTCTCTGTTCCTTCACACTTACTCCTCTCTCAACCTAGAATAGCCTCCTTTTGTCCCTCCATTTGGCTGTCTCCCTGACTCGGATCAAGTCACCACCTTTAGGTGGCCTTAAATCACTTTCTCTCCAGTTAGGTGTCCCTTCCACATGTGCAACTCCCTTTGGCATTTCACCACTCCATGATATTATTTTTTTTCATATAATTATTTATCTGTCCCCAGCACTATACTGTGAACTCCTTAATGGTAGCAGTTGTGTCTTACGGCTTTGGTGTACTCATCTTCTAGCACAGTCTCTAGGCACAGAGCAGGGCTCACAAAATATTTGTTGCACAAGGGCAATCTAAAAAGATCTACAGGCAGGGCTCACAGACACATGTGTAAGGGTGGACCAATGACCCCTGTGGAGAGCCTGGGCCATGGACAGGAGAGGAAGGAAGACACAGTGTAGGTACAGTGGGAGAAACCCTCTATTTCCCAGGTAGAGGAGGAAGGGGGCAGGGATAGCAGAAGTATGGCCAGCTTTGCAGGTGAGGGCCCTGCGTACATTTTGCTGTTCTTATCTCTGCCCCTAATTTGACTGTGATCTTGGAAAACAGCTTTGCTTAACTTCAACTTCCTCATCCTCATTTAACTACTCTACCGGGCATGACATTTAGCTGGATCAGCTTTTGCAGCAGAACGGACTACTTTGGGCTGGGTCCCTTCTGACCCAGCAGTGCCACGCCTTCCCGGTTGTTAGTTTCAAACAGCCACCCTCACCCTTGCTACATGCTAGGTATAAATGCCAAGTTGCTTTCCTTTTCGTCTCGTACTTCGTAAATATTAGTCATTTGTAAACCACTTTCTCATTTTTCCTATATTCAAATTTTACCTACACTCATTTTTGGCTCAACATTTTTATTTACATTCATCACTTTTTATTTATACCTTAAGCCTTGTTTGAAGCAAAAATATTCTTAAAGTCATGAATTTGATATGCAAACGGCACTTTTGAATACAGTTAAAAATAAAAATATAACTGTAACAATGTATGATATTCATCTGCGTGCTTTCTAAAATGATCTTGGGTGATGGCATGCTCATTACCCTTTGGGGAATCTCAGACACTGGTGGCTCTCAAAGGGGGAGGTCCCTGGTCACCTGGGAACTTGTTAAGAATGCAATTCTCCAGCCCCACCCCAGAGTTACTGACTCAGAGATGGAGGGTAGGGCCAGCAATCCCACCCCACCAGGTGATGCACTCAAGATTGAGAACGGCTGTCAGAGAACCTGGGGCACTCCTGTGAGCTGACCTCCTCTACCCAGGAGTCTCTAACTCAGACCCTTTCCCCAGCTTTGGCTCAGCCCCGACTCCCTTGGGGACCATTCATCATCCTGGTTCCGCCCCTGAGACATGAACAACAGCACAGACGCACCTGCTTTTCCTGCAGCTGGCACAGCCTTCACTGGAACAATTTCCTTCCTGCTTTATTGTTTCCCAATCTTTCAGGCATTGAGTTGATTAAATTCAGAGGAAGAAATAGGTCAAATCCTCTGTTCCATAAAAACGAATTACCTTCTCTGTCCTCCTCATTTTGTCCTGTGAGGTGGGGTAATCTTTTCCTTCCCTTTTCTCAGCATGGTCTTCTACATTGTCAAGGCCCTTTCTATAGGGCAGGGTGGCAGGAGGACCTCAGATGTGTGTAGGTGCCCCAAGAGGTGTTTCTGATCTCTGAGAAAAACCACTATCTCTGAAGGGAGAGTCATAGGACTTTATAAGCCATCTTGCTTTGCTCAGCCTTTGATACGGCAGCATATACATTGATGGTGGCAGGACAAGTCCAAAGACCCAGAGTGGGGTTTTTGGAGGGTCCTTGGCTTTGTGCAGGATGGAAATCAAATGTGAGCCAGCAGGAGGCAAAAGAAGAGTTTGCTGAAAATATGTACAGAGAGAGATACAGACAGAGCATCTGGGACACTCGGAAAGGGAAAGAGGAAGTCTCGTCTTTGCTTGGGCTCTGGGGTTTTTACTGATTGCCTGGAGCACTTGTCCTCTCAGACATCCAGAAACATGTCAGAATGAGGACAAGATCCAAGTGGACATCGTAAGTCACCTATTCCCTGAAACCAGGGGTCTCGTTGAGATGTGTAGCACCAGTGGTCTGAAATACGCAGGATAACTTCCTTCCTTCCTCTGGTCTTTCTCAGCTGGTCCTTCCTTAGATGTTATCTATTCTAGAGAAACCATTAACTCCTTGTCTCTTACAAGGAGGGCATCTACTATTTGCTTTACAAGGCATGTGTAGAGTGAGGTGGGGGTGCAGGCCCTGGCAAGAATAGAAGCCAGAAAAGAAGCAGAGGGGGAAAAATATCCAGCTTTTCCCCTCCTGGGGGTCCCTTCAGTTTCTCTGTCTCGGTATCACTGTTTCCTGCAGGGGCTTCTTCGTCTCCTCCTTTCCATCTCCGTCGTCAGTCATGCTGATTTCAGCCAGTTCATGCGTCAGCTTCCTACCTGCCAAGGAAGCCGAATCATCTTGTCTGCTCCACGCCCACCTCTCAGAGCAGCTCTACTGTGGCATTCCCTGGGTTATGCTCCTCTGAAACTTCCAGCCAACAGGTCCAAAGCTGAACATACCAGCTTTGAGAGGAGGGGGAAAAACATTTCCTCTACCTTTCTGAATTCTTGGCTGGGGCCCCTATTCCAAAACACAGGTTAACAAAAGAAAAACAAACAAGTTTATTAGCATGTATGTCTCATATATATGTGGGACATACCCGGGGTGGCGGGGGGGGGGGTAATAAGAAACTTTCCAAGAGGTGGCTTAGAACTCAGGCTGAAATACCATCTTCAGCTTGAAACATAAAAGGGTATGGGAAGGACGGTGTACAGGGATAACCAGGGAAAGTTTGGTCCATCAGAGTTTTATTATGCAGATTTAAGTTGGTGGCTTCCCCACTGATACGACTTTTTAAAGATTCACTCATCCCTCCCTTCCAGGTATAGAAGGGAAAAAACCCTCACATATGCAGGTTTCTTTTATAAATGTAATTTTCCCTTACAAAAGGGTAACTGTCTACTCTGTTTTCAGAGCTTCTCCCCTGTCTACTGTTTCTTAAAATAATCAACTCAAAATAATCTTTATGCCAATGGGGCCTATTTGGAGATGGCAAATTCTCACCCTTCACCTTCCACAATAGCCCACTTGTTTTCTTGCCTTTCCCATCTCAGTGAATTGAACCAAAGTCTGCTGCCTCATCCGAGCTAGAAATACTTGCCTCTTCCTCATGCACATTCAGTGGATCAAAAAGGCCTGGGGATTCTGTGCCTTCCTTCTGAATCTTTCTTCCTTGTGCCCTGAAAGCCATGTTCTTAGTGAAGGTCCTCAGTCTACTGAGACAACAGCTTCCAGGCTGGTCAGTCCTTTCTGCACCTGACCACAACTCGGCAGCTGAAGGAGATTTTTAACAACAAGTCTATAGCATGGCATTTCCCTGTTAAAACTTTTTCTGCTACCACCTCCTAGATAAAGATCAACACTTTCGCAAACCAGACCCTTGAGCACCTGACCCAAACCTCTTTCCTGCATTGTTCCCAAAGCATGTTGGAGTCCAACCACACAAAACCATTTGTCATACCCAGAACACAGGAGCCTTCCTGCCTCTGGGCCTGAGAGACCTTCCCGTGGGTCCTCCTTTCCCAGTTGGGTGATTTCCCACCTGCCCATGAATCCCAGCTCTACTGTCAACTCTGTAGATTTTCCTGTCTTCTCCCTGCGTCCAGCCAAGCCTGGTCCTTGTCCCCTGTGCACCTTCAGTAGCTCTTAAATGAGGGCCCCTTCTACTAGAGGGGGATATGGTGGTCTCTCATTTGCCTCAGCACCCCTGGGGCCCAATGCAGACACCAACCAATACTGCGGCAGCCTGTGGAGATCAACCCCTTGCCAGGCACTGGGGAAGAGAACATTTAACTCTACCCTCTTAGGTTACCTAAGCTGACAAGGACACAGGAACAGGAGAAAAACCTACACATTTTTTAAATGTTTAGGTGTCCAAGATAAGTCTTCACCAGAGAGAAAGGTAACCAGAGCAGGAAGCTTTTATGTCATTTAGACAAAGGAACAGTGACTCCGTGAAGAATTGACAAAACAAAGAGATTTAGGCCTCAGGGTAATCCAACTAGGGCTAGGTAGTCCTTGGAAGATAAGGGTTAGTTTAACAAGATTTGTTTGTAGATTGCTCTGATCCCATCTCTGTGGAGTCTCACTCCAGTAAAAGAAGAATTTATATCCTGCTGCTAGTCAGAAAAGGGGGAGTTTTTCCCTCTGGGTTTGTTGCTAACTGCCTTCAGCTCAATTTTTTTTGAGGTTTATGGATTTATTTTATTTTTATTTATTCTTAAGATTTTATTTATTTGAGAGAGAGAGAGAATAAGTGGGAGGGAGAGAGAGAGAGAGAGCCTGTGCTTGTGCACAGGAGCAGGGGAAGGGGGAGGGGGGAGCAGGGAAAGAGGAGCGGAGAGGGAGGAGCAAGGCTCTTCCCTGAGCAAAGAGCCTGAGGTGGGACTCCATCCCAGAACCCTGGGATCATGATCTGAGCCGAAGGCAGACATTTAACTGAGCCACCCAAGAGCCCAAGGTTTATTGATTTATTTTAGAGACAGAGAGCACTTGCACATGGTGGAGGGGGGAGAGGGAGAAAGAATCTCAAGCAGAGCCAACGCAGGCCTCAATCTCTCAACCCCGAGCCAAAATCACTCGGGCACCCTCAAAATAACTTTTATGTCAAAGAGATATATTTTGGGGGGTGACCTATCCTGGTTTCCTTCATGGGCTACCTCATAGCCACAGAGTCCCACATCTAAAAATGAAGAGTTGTAAATTCAGCTCCAAACCTAACAAATCCAGAAGCCCAGAGCAGGCCCAGCATTTTGCCCAAGTTCCCAGGGCACCAGCTGTGCTGCCATCCAACCCACACTGGGTTTCTTAGACAACATGTACCCTCTTATAAAGCTGAGAATGCAAACCCTCTATCCCCAAACCCCACAGCTTACTGTCTGCACGAACGGTCCTCACTCTTCTGTCACCTTCCTTAGCGTAACTTTACGAGTCCAGAGACTCTGACCTTGGAAAAGCAAAGGAGCAAAACTTTGTTTCATTATAGAAATTCTGGAAACTCTTGTCAAATCATCAGCGGATCATCACATTCCTAGATTCCCCTTACCTTGTTGCGTCCCCCAGTCATAGACTAGGATAATCCTTACCCAAATCCTAACCCAATCCTTACCCAGTCCTAACCAAACCTCCTTCTCCCCACACGGAAAGACCTACCTTAGGGGCGTGTGGCTGCTCAGTCAGTAGAGAATGCGTCTCTTGATCTTGGCGGTTCTAAGTTCAAGCCCCAGACTGGGTGTAGAGATGACTTAAACATAAGACAATCTGAAGACAAAACAAAACAAAAAACACCCTACCTTCAACCAGACCTCAGCATCTTAATCAGACCGTCCCCTTTCCCTATTGAGACACTATCAGACTTCCGTTCGGTGGTCAGCAATAAACTCATCTTCGCCTTATTAACAGGTTGTTTGGGAAGCCGGCAGTCAACAAGGATTTGTCTTCTCCAGGCTTCTCCTACCTAACAAGAAGACTGTTAGTTTGCATTCAAAGGGAGTTTGGTTCTCTCACCAAATTCGACAGTGAAATTCTTTATCTTTAGAGATAATGCCGGTGTGCTTTGAGAAGCCTGGTTTCCGCACTGAGACAGCGATGCTTCCCATCTCTAGATCCCAATCAGCCTTTGGCTCCTTCCCAGCGGCCAAACCCACCTGCGGCTGGAAATGCGATGACGTGGTGCCTTCTGAGAACTTACCAGCAGAGGGAGCTCTTGAAAAAAGAATTACTTGGAAGCCGCTTTTCAGGGACTGGAAAATTCCCACACAGGAGGCACCGCTTAATTTTAATTATTGTAATTAATGGTAAATGCAAGTGGAGCTTCCACAGGACATAAACCAGAACAGGGACAGAGTGATAGAGGTGCCAACGGTGGGAAACCCAGCGGAGAGCCTTCCCAAAGTGGTGCTCAGATGAGGATTTAAAGCCTCTAGAGGGGGTTGCCTCCTTACCCAGACTCCTGCAATAATAGAATTTTCCCCCAAGTAATTCTGAAACCTGCCACATTTAACTCGTGCCACATCAAAGTCGAAACTACTTACTCTGGGGCTCCTGAGAAATTATTCTCGACATTCATGCAGAAAGTCCCCCTAAGCCAGGAGCTGGCAAAAGTTCTTCTGGTAATAATAGGTATTTTCACTTTCACAGGCTATGCAGTTTCTGCCATAACTTCCCAAATCTGTCATTGTAGCTCAAAAGCAGGCACAAAAATTACACAACGTATGGGTGTGGCTGTTTCCTGACAAAACTTCACTTATGGACCCTGAAATTTAAGATTCTAATTTTCACAATTCACAAATGTCACTCTTCTTTTGACTTCCCCCCCCACCCATTTAAAAATGTAAAAACCATTTTTAATTTGTGGGCCATCACAAAGACCAGATTTGGCCCATAGCCTGTGGTTTGCCCAACTCCCGCTCTAAGCCATCCGTTGGCCCAAACTTTTAACTCCCTCTGTAATTGCAACACCTCTTCTCTGACAGAATATCTCTGTGAATTTTTCTCCCCAAGCCTATCCAGGAATATCCTCCAAGAACGATGAAGGAAACAAAACAGTTCTTTGAGGCCCTACTACGACTGAGCCGAAAGCTGTGGAAAATTCCACCCTGGGTACAGGGGTTCATTAAAAACAAGTGATTTTCGGGCACCTGGGTGGCTCAGTGGGTTAAGCCGCTGCCTTCGGCTCAGGTCATGATCCCAGGGTCCTGGGATGGAGTCCCGCATCGGGCTCTCTGCTCAGCAGGGAGCCTGCTTCCCTCTCTCTCTCTCTCTGCCTGCCTCTCTGTCTACTTGTAATCTCTGTCTGTCAAATAAACAAAATCTTTAAAAAAAAAAAAAAAGTGATTTTCAAGAGTCGACACAGCTCACTGCTTTGTCTGGTGTGACTATTTGCTGCAAAACGCATGTTTTGCTGGGGAGGCTCTCCTGCATCAGCTCTGAGAGAGCAGAGAGAGTTTAAGCAAAGCCACATTCATGGTGGTCTTGGACGTGCGTGTGACTGAACTTCTTCAGTGGCTCTTTCCTTCTCTGTAAAGTGAGAGGATAATACTCTCTATCTCTCTATCCTAAGGGACATTAAGGAGGACGCCAAGAAACTGAAATGTAGCAGGCACTAACTAACTGGACGGTAGCTTTCATTACCCAGAAGATAGAAATGACCCTCAGAAATACTTCGTCAGTGTACAGGAACCAGCATATGCTCCAACGTTAGCACTGGGTTATACAGTGCTTTAGTCTATCTGGGCGGCTATTATCATGGAATATAATGGAATATAATGTCCATGGGGGCTGGACACCAGAGCCGGGGTAGATTATAAACAGAAATGTATTGCTCACAGTTCTGCAGGCTGGGAAGTTCAAGGTCAAGAGGCTGGGAGATTCAGTGTCTCGTGAGGACCTGCTTCCTGGCTCACAGGCAGCTGTCTTTTCTGTGTCCTCACGCAGTGGAAGGAATGAAGGACCTTTCCGGAGTTTCTTTGCTAAGGGTGCTAACCCCATTCATAACCTGATCACCTCTTAAAGGCCAAATACCATCCCATTGGGAGTTAAGATTTCAACAGATGAGTTTTGGGGGCCACAAACATTCCGTGTATAGAAACGGTAATATGAATGGATGGTAAGATCCTGGAGATTAGGGAACACACCAAGTTCCTCTTCTTCTGACTCGCTTAATCACTGCCTGGCACCTAAGGGAGAAACTCCTGTGCCTTGATGGAAAGCCATGCATCTCTCTGAGCACATTCTTCCCACTTACCTGATTCTGATCCCATGGGGTTCTGCACCTTTTCCTGCCTTTGAGCTATTTTAGAGCCCTGTGAGTTATGGATAACTGATAGCCATGTGAAATGCTTCTTACTTTACACATGCAACTCAATTCTGTCTTGGGGAGGTTCAACTGACTTCCCTCTCCCTTTGTGAAAGTAGACAGTTTTGTACCATTTGCAAATTCATTTCAGTATTTCTGATCTGCAAATATCTCTGCTTTTTGCCTTCTGCTTTGAAACAGTTTGGAGCATCTACCTGATTTCCTTATCAATAATGAGTTAAATAAAACCTTTGACATGTCTGTATTTTACACCTGTGTGAGTCATGATTTTTAACTATTCTGTGGAAAATTATCTCCTCACACACCATTTAATCATGAATCTGAATTCAGGAATGTATTTTTGGAAAACATATGAACAGCATCCTAGGGGATAACTTAACACATTTCTTGTCCTTTTGAATTATCTCCTCTTATATTCTTATGTTCCACTTATATTCTCTTATATTCTACTCAGGACTCTGACACTAAATAGTTATAAGACTTGAATGACACGTTTCCTCATCTGCAAAACAAGAGATTGGAGGAGAAACATCATAAAGTGGCAGTTTTCAAACTTTACAGTTGAAGGAATCCTTCGCACTTTTAAAATTATTGAGAACCCTTGAATGATTAAGGCTTGGCTTATGTGGGTTACATCTATGGCCGTTCATCACATTGGAAATTAAAACAATTTTTTAAAAATATGCATTTACTAATTCATTGAAGTAACAATAACAAACCCATCACATGTTAATAAAATAACATTTGTATGAAATGTAACTATGTTCTAAAACAAAAAGTACAGTGAGACAGACGACATTTACATTTTTGCAAATCCTTTTCTTGCTTGGCTTAATACAAGTGCTGGATGCTCATATGTGCATTTGCATTCAATCTACTGTGACGTCAATATTACGTAGGCTCTAGAAGCTCTATTGTGCACTCGTGAGGGAATGAGAATAGAAAAGGCAAATCATCCCATAGCATTATAATTTTGAGCGATCAAACCCACAGAAAGGATTTCAGGACCCTCAGGAGCTCTGGAAATATTCTTTGAGACCAGCTTTTGTAAAGACAATGAAGATGTCCCACAGGTGGAAGCAGTGATTTTTTGATGATGGGATGTACCAGTGCATCATGCAGACCCCTTTCTTAAAGCGACAGTTTGCTTTTGTGAACAGTCTGGAACAGTAAGCTTTTGCTCCTGTGTGTCCTTAGGCAAATGCAAGAGCATCTGTTGCTCTGTGCTGGGATCCCGTGTGACAGGCTGTGGTGGGATGTTGCATATTCCTGGAGTAGGGACAGGAAATGAGGTGGGGGTGAGGAGGGGAAAGGGAATGGGTACCTTTTTTATCTCTTTCCAAGAAGCTCTGGGTGAATTCTTGAAACTGCATTTGCAAGGGCCTCTGTCCTGAGATTCTTCCTGATCCCTTCTCAAATCAGGGCTTTTGGAATGAACCCCTGGAAGCCTCCATTGCCTCCCACACCCTGCTTCTGGCTACGAGGGTCACTGGGCTCTGAGATTACAGGCAAGCAGTTGTTAGAACAGCAGTTGGAAAGGGAAGGGATTTTCCCTTCCTGAAAGTCCTGAAAAAAATAAACACTTCGGACCTTTCCCATCACTCTTCCTTCATGGTTTTCCCTGCATGGGCTCCTCCAAGCAGGAAGTTATTTCTTGTGCGAGTGACCACGTGATGACAGTGAAGAAAAGGCAAGGATTGACAAGAAAGAGTCCCCGGATTTCGTCTTTCCAGAAAAACAGTCCAGAGGTTTGATATTTACAAAAAATCTACTCATTCTATGAATGAGAACAGATTCAGAACTTTCTGATAGCCTGCTTCTCAAGTACTGGCCTTCCAATATCTACGATGAGATAGTAATGAACGGTTAAACTTTTGGGATCAAGACAAATGTAGGTTCTTATCCTTGATCTCCATTTGATAGCAACGGGAACTTGGGGGACGTGTCAACCTTTCCAGATCTCAAAGTCCTCAGTGTAAAATGGAGGCAAATTAGTTTGAATGTCTCCTGAAACTGACCCTGGATCAAGACCTTGGGGGAACATAGTTGAATGGTGGTGAGGGTTATCTCAGAAAGCAGAAAAGTAGGAAGGAAAAAAAAAAAAAAGGAGACAGATAAGAAGGAAAAAAAACCCAATAGGGTGTATTCCTGGGCTGGTTACTATTCTGGACAATTGAGGCTCAATCCTACCAGAGACCCTCTGAGAAACAATATGAAATGTACCCCCAGAATTATCCTCTGAAGGGTCGGTGCCAGAGACATTAATCTCCTCCCTCATTGGTTGAGGACTGCCCTGGGTGGTGGGAGGAATGAATTTTCCCTGGGAAAAATGAATCTTCACCACAAACTGTGGCTGAAATCAAAGTGGGTCACAGGCTGTGACATGAGGCACATAAGATATCTGCTCTGAGACAGATGACATCCATGTCATAGAGCCACCATGAGCATGAAATGCAACAGTATCTTAAAATGTTGAGCATTGTGCCTGGCACGCAGTTAGGTGCCCAATCAGTGTTGGCATGATCGTTGCAGCTGCTATTATGGTGATCATCCTTGTGACCATACGCATGCACTTTCTTGAATGAGAGACATGGGGGTAACTTGATGGCTTAGGGGGCTCCAGGAATGATCTATAGTCCATAGCCTATGTCTTCCATACTACAGCATCTAGGATTTACCATGACCTACGGCCAATTGTGATTATCACGGTACTCTGATTTTCTCCTTTTTGTTTGTGCATGTGTGTGTTTTGCCCAAATCTGGAACGAAGATAAGGTACATTCTTTCAGTTGTGTGGGGTGGTAAAAAGGTTGCTAGCATGGCCCCAAAGCACCACTGTCTAATCACACTTCCTGTAATGATGGAGATGTTCTAGATCTCTGCTATCCTATATGGTAGCCTCTTGGACACTTGAGATGTGGCTAGTGTGTCTGAAGCACTGAATCTTTGCTTTTATTCCATACTACTTAATTTCTGTCTCAGTTTAAATAGCCACAAGGAGACCCAGGAGAGGCCACTTAAGGAGAGTGTTCCCAGCACATCTTGGACAAGATCCTGCCCCTGGGCCAAAGATGAAGGCCACGTGGCCAGGGGTGTAATTCACCTGGCCCCGCAGGTACCCACTAGATCTCACTTCTGGTTTGGAGGATGGTGGTGGTATCAATGGGGCCAAGGGGCTGCCGGCGGAAGAGAATGGAGTCCTGACAACACTAGCCAGCACTGTCTCGGGGGAAGCGAGACCACGAGCTCAGTGCAGTTTGGATCATCGCTCTGCGCACAGAGCCAGCTGCTGACCATCGTGCAGCAGGGAGTCGCCTTATTAGCTGCCGCTGGCAGCCTGGCAAGACCAGCATTTACTGGTTGCGCCTCTGCGTTGGCCCATTTCTCTCTGCAGGCACGTGGGCTGTGCTGGACACACAGTACTTGGCAATGATATTAACGTCCCCCACTGTTGTGTGAGGCCCTGAGGGTTGTTCACCTGGGGTTTTCTACTCTCAAGGAAATAAAGATTTACCCATAAAGACAAGATTTTCATATAGTAAGTACAGATTCCAACTCACCACCCCCCCCCTCCTCCCCTCAGCTTCCTGTGTTCTACAACTGGTCATTCTGATTGGTAATTGACTATTTCCTGGTTTCCTTCCTCCACTAAACCACAAAGCACGTGAAGGCACGCATGTGGTGTCTACCCCAGCACATGCCTCAAGCACAGTCAAATGCCCAAATTATTTGAGGCTGATGACAAGGGCAATAGGAGTTGAGAGGAAAGAGAGAAGTGTTTCTTGAAGTCATTCACTGACAATACGGAGTTCAGACGAGATTTGAAAAATGAGCAAGATTATTTACTTGAGGGGCTGAGTAATGGCATTCCAGGGGAGTAATGTCATAAACCAAAACATGGAGGTAGGATTGAAAATACTATATTTATGGGAGACTGGATGAACTGCAAGGAAGTTTAGAAAAGAAGGTAGAATTAGTAGGGTGGTACTTGCCTCCCCAGGGCTGGAGTATGGATCTGCTGGGTTGGGAAGAGCACCACGAGGCACTGCACCCTGGTGTCTGAGCGTGCTGGAACTGGAGGGTGCCTCCAGGAGTCTGGCAAGGTGGGGTAGGCATCAGTTTTTTCTGCCTTTGACCTTCCATCTCTCTCTCCCCCTAGTGGTCTTGCTTCAATCTCCTTAGATCTGCTGTTCTGCCCCTGTGGTACAGTGACCCCACCTCCATGCCTGGGTTCACAAATCAGATCCAGCCAATGAGAGTCTGAGATAGTGTTGCAAGGACACAACCAGGGACTTATGCTGGAGCTGTTATTATCTTCTGTGATTGCTCAGCCGGTGAGACCAAGCCTGGAATCGCTGATACTATATTGAGGCTGCAGGGTAGAGTCCATCTGAGACTTAAACCAATGCAGGGGGAAGCAGGACCAAAGGATAAATGAAGACATCTGATGACATCATCTTGGCACCTGGATCCAGCTGAACCTGAAGGGGGACCTCTTTCAGAGCTCTCCCATTATTAGCCAGTTTCAGTTAGGTTCCTGCCACTTGCAACCAAAGGAGTCCTGACTAACGAATACCTGGGGTCAGTGGGATGGTTCAGAGTGGAAGATGATGAGGAGATAAGCCACACCAGTAGATGTGATAGGAATTCAAATGTGAGGTACCGAGGGTCTGAACAGGGAGTGTGAGGGCCGAGAGGAAAGGAGGTGAGTCAAGTGGTGAGAAGGAACTATTGAGAATTTTCCTCTCTTTGAAAGTTGTACAAGCAGTGTCTAATGATTCTTTATCACCTCTTCCTTCAAGATGCCTTCATACCCTCTCTCTTTCATTCAGTTTTGACAAGTTGGTGAAGCAATGAGGCAGGTATTCTTGTCCCCGTCCTATAGTGTGGAGAAGTCAGAGGCTTGCCCGAGGTCATGGGGGGGAACTCTGGGGCCTAGCTCTGATGTTCTAGCTCATGCTGGTTGGACTCCTACATGGGTACAGTATGAAGTCACAGGCACCGTCTCTCTGTCACCTCAGGATGGAGGTGCACCCCCACCCCCAGGACATGGAGAAACCAAGGAAAGGCCCGGGAGCCCATGACCCTTTTCATTAAAAATAAATTCTGCCTGAGTCTCCTGGTTCTAAATAGAAGAAAATGTAGATTTGGGGCAGAACCGAAGGGAAAGGGATTTCCCTTGGCAAATTATTTGCAATTTGTGGATTGGAGCTGACCCAGCTCCAATTCCCACGTCATTGTGAGAGCTGTCTAAAATGTGACCAGCTTATTAAAGAACCAGAGCTGGAGGCCATCCTTTGACATGGGCTCGACAAAACAGGAGCAGAGGCAAAAACCACCAGCTGCCTCGGCTCCGTGTCTCATGGAGACACGGAGGATCTGTCTACCTTTTCACCCACAGGTTCTATGTCTACTCCTTGTCAGGCACTTCCTGTGGCTGTGGGAATAAGTGAGCATACATACGACTGGTCTGTGCCTTCCCTTAGGCATTGTGAAAAGCTCTCTGTCGTAAATACTCAAGTGGGTGGTCCTCGGGTTCCAGCATGCAGTGGGGCCCATGTATTTAAGTGCCCCTGCCAGAGATTCTGAATTGGGGCCCATCATCTGTCTCCCCACTTGCGATTCGGAAGCAGGGACCCCTGTCTGCGAAACAATGATCTAAGTGGACAAGTGCACTAACTCCAAGTGGCCCCTTTCATCAGTTTTAAAGACGTGGCTGTCCCTGACACAACTCCTGGGAGAGCCCGCCCTTCCTTCTTTCCTAACGGAGTCTATTACTCACGGCATCATTTGATGAGCCTACAGGTTTTGTTGACTGAGACTATCTCTGACGAGCTGCTGAATCTAGAATTCTAAGCATTTTGTCTTCTCCAGAACTCCTTTTAAATCATGAACAATTTATGGAGGACAGCACTGTGTTTTTTTTGTTGGTTGTTGCTTTGTTTTGGTGAAGGAAAAACCCCCAGTGCATCATGCTAGAGTGTAGCTCGTGTCCTCATGGTCCAGCCTGCCAGAGCCCTGGGCTCTTCTACATCACCTTTCTTTGTCCCCAGGCATGGGCCTTTAAGACACAGAGACCCAGGGAGACAGGCTTTTAGAGTCTCATGTGAGCCCTTCCTTAGAACACTTCTATTAACAAAATCCTAAAAAAAATCAATGGATTCCTGTCTCCCCACCCGTTATGTGTTATCATCCTTCTCAAATTAACCATGGAATCGATGGGCAAGCGGGCCCTCAGGCCCTCATCATGAACTTGACTGCATATGAAATGAATTTGAAAATTCCATTTATTAAAACAAATACATTGTCCATGTGGGATGAAAATGTGCACATCACATTCAGGTTTTCCTGCTTTAACATTCCTGTATTTCCCTCTCTTTGAAAGACACACTCCACAGATCTTATATAGGAAAAAATGTGAACAATCCTTGGGTTTGGAAAACATTAATGATATGTAACAATTCACCATTGCCAGGAGCAGCTTGAAGC
This sequence comes from Mustela putorius furo, assembly GCF_011764305.1. NCBI lineage: Eukaryota > Metazoa > Chordata > Mammalia > Carnivora > Mustelidae > Mustela > Mustela putorius. Next base: position 6,911,127 of record NW_025421290.1, on the reverse strand, counting down.
AAACATTTGAAAACAAAAACAGAAGCAAAAACAAGAAAGCTACAAAAATCTAAGACAGCATGCTCGATTTCCCCAAATCCCATTTGTGAATAGGAGTATCTCGAGAAATGGTTTTTAATTTTTCCTGGGTAAGCCATCTCTTTCAAATATTATTATAAAAATTAACATTGGATCAAGGTACTGTTTTGGAACCTCTAATTTAAATTAAATTGTTCTTGGTTTAAAGTAAGAAAGAAAAGAAAAGAAAAAGAAAGGGAGGGAGTAAGGAAGGAAGGAAGGAAGGAAGAATAAATAAATAGAGTTAATACTGAAGACAAAGCAAGATTTTTTTTTTCTTAATGTGAGGGTTATTGTTAGTTTAAGCTAACTGCATGACAGATTTCCATTACTACCCAATACGTTATATACAGAAATTAGGGCCCTGAAAAATTAAGTTAATATTTCCTATTAGTTACTCCTTAAGATAAAATTATGCTGGTGGACATGATTGTTGAATCTCGAACAGAATTAAAGCTCTTTAGAGGTATAAGTCATCAAAAGATTTCTTTTCCCCTTAACAAGTAAAAATACCAATAAGCAAAAACTCATATAAAGACTGACTTTATAGTACCATAGTACAGGACACGGAAGTTATGAAAAAGCCAAAACATTTTCCTTAAACTTAATTTCAGATGGGCTGTGTATTTTCTGCTTTTCCTCTTTTGTAAACAAGGTCACAAGTTTGGAACTTCCTTACCTTTTAATTACCAGAGCCATATTACAGTGCTTTCTTCAAGTTTTAATTCCATTTTAATTGCTCCAAAGATCAAGATTTACCTAAAAACATAAGCATCCCTCTAAGAAAAATAAATGGTGTGGATTATGAAAATCCTTGGGGTCTTACAATGACGCTTTAATCACCATCAAAAGGTGCTTTATTCACACTAGTTTTTAGGTGACCACATACTCAATTCCTGTTTTGGATAATTTTTTAAATGTGATATGGTTTTAGCTGATTCCACAGTATTATGAAGCTAATGGTACAACACTGTATATAGTTTAATGAATACTTGGCCAGGGTCTTCCCACTAAATCTTCATTAGTGTCTCTCTGACTGTAACAACATCGCAAGGTTTGAACAGAAGTACCCGGTTGTAGAAGTAGAGTCATACATTTTGCAAGTATCTCAGCATTCCTTTGCCCCTGCCCCAGTTGGATATATTTATTTTTTTTTACCATCATGCCCTTAAAAAGGAGCTAAGGAAAACATTTACTAACTCTTTCTAAATCTGTCCTTGGCCTACTAAGTTTTTATATCTTCTCTTTTCCTTCCTCACCTTTTTTTTTTTTTTTTAAACAGAAGGAAGAGAAGGGAAAGAGAATAGAATTAAATTGGATATGGTCTTTTGCAATTCCAAAGTAAACAGCGAGCTGTAAGACCGGTCCTCTTTCGCGTGGGAATGGCACAGGAAAAAGTGATACAGGTTTCCAGTACCTTCCCTGGCTGATGAAGGCTAGAGCTGAAATGAAAAATCAGTTTCAATATCACCTCTCAGGAAGAGAGAGCTCTAGCTAGAAGGAAGTTGTAAAGAAAGACTGAGAGACTCTAACGAACAAGATGGAGAATAAAACCAGAAAAGGCTCTTTTGAGAAATTGGGGGAGTGAAAAACAAAGACTATCCCAGTGGCAAGAGAGAGCCAGAATCCCTTCTGGTGGTGCTGGTGGGCCCCTACCTGCCTCCTTCTCCCTGGCAGGTGAACAGCCGGGATTCTGGAGAATGGGTCTTCTCTCGAGCCATTGGTTTATTTCTCCTGATATTTGAACGAACAGAAAGTGTTCTTTCAATCTAAAATTTCCACAATGCAGGGAAAGATGAAATTGGCTCTTACTCTATGACAAAAAGGCCTCCTCACTGATGGTGAATCCTTCCTTCCTTCTCCTGCCCGTTGGTTCCTGTGCTGCCCTGGATCCTAGATACAATCAAAATGCTTTGGATTCTGGAAAATACGTTGAAGAGGCGTTTAAGCCACCGTGAACTCAGAGGTATTTTAGGCATGGCTAAGGCTCTGAAGTCATCTCAATTTTCAAGACACTGAGTTTGTTCTTCTCCAGCTTCTTTTCCTTCTCATTCCTGTTCCAAACTTGAGTAAAACAACAAACCTTCTGAATGGATGTAACATAGGGACATTTTCATGCAGTATTACTAAAAAATCGTCACAAATATATGAAAGCACCAGTCACAACACATGATTTACTTTTACTTGCAGAATCAAAGCTATCATGTACAAATGTTAAGAATGGTGATAAGAGAACACAGACAACTGGGCATTTTTTGTTGTTAATCACCATGAGGGCAAACCACGGGGAACAGCTCCCTAAACACTTGGGTGCTCATCCTTGGAGTTCAGTCTTGTAGATAATCCAGTCTTCGCTCTGCACTACTCTAACCGGAAGGGGTGGGAAGGAGAGGCAGGAGAGAAGGAAAAAAGAAAAAGGCACAAAGACTAAACATCAATGCCATTAAACCAAACCGCGGCTACACTGGACAATTCAGCTTATCAAAGGGTATTCTAAAGGCAATATTCATTCCAAGAAGGTCATACATATCTTAGCTCAGTACAGCTGTCTGTTTTTATTTTTATTTTTTTAAATATGAAGCAGAAACATAAGGTTTGGGAAGGGATAGCAGAAAAGAAATGAGGCGGATTTTATCTTTACATATTCCCCTCCTCCAGGCAGTTCTGCAGATAATCAGATCTCTTAACTCAGGATGTGGTTTGGCTTTCATTCTCATCAAGGGGACCGGTTCTTTAAACATGCATAGCCTGGAGTTTCCAGGATGGTTCTCCTCCCTCTCTTTAAATGCTGTGGACTAGAAAGGCGCCCACTTTGCTAAAAACTCAACATCAGTGTCCCAGGAGCCCTGAGGCTCTACAGGCTCCTCGCGACGACTTAAAGGATGGCGCAGAAAAACTTCTTCTCCCTAAATGGGTTTTCTGAAGCCGGGACGGGGGTCAGCAGGGGGTCTTCCTTGGCATGAGCCTCGCAGTAGGCCATCAAGTCTGCGGCGGCCTTGGATACCTGAAGAGGAGGACAAAAACAACCCGACCTTAAGAGGAAGCATTTGTGGAAGCAATCCAGGCATGCGCAGGCAGCCAGGGCCGACTTCTGAGTCTAGTTGTCCCACCCCTCCATCCCCCAAGGACTTGGGCTCAGCTCTGTGGACTGCGCAGGTCACTAGCTCATGGGAAAATGAGGCGGTGGGGGGAGAGGGAAGAGGCGCTCAAACTCCTTAGGGCCTCGGTTTCCTTCTCTGCAAAGAAGCGGGTTGGTGATCTTGATTCACGTGGCTGTCTCTGGCAGTTAAGGGACTAGGGCGAGGTGAGTGAGGCTCTTAGAGCACAAACGGAATGGGGTGCTCGCTGTTAGGGTCACGTGAGGCTCAACCCTGCATTTGCACAGTCCAGACAATGCAGGTCTCCATACATTTTGTGGCTTCTTACCCACTTCACCCTAGTCCCAGCCCTGACTGCAAGGGTTAAAGGAGATAATCCATGCAAATTGCTTAGTTTCCACACATGGGAAGGGTGAAGCCATGTTAATTTCCTTTTTATTTTTATTTATGCATTTTTATGTATGTATGTATGTATTTTAAAATTGTATTTATTTGACAGAGTGAGTGCACAGGGCTGGGGGCAGGGCGGGCAAGGGCAGAGGGAGAGGAAGAAGCAGACTCCCCGCTGAGCAGGGAGCCCCTTGCGGGGCTCCATTCCAGGACCCCAGGATCATGACTTGAGTGGAAGGCAGATGCTAACTGACTGAGCCTCCCAAGCTCAGTTTTCATATATTACATCATTGCATATAATTTATTAAACATCTGAAATATATATTACTTCAGTCTGGCACTGAATCCTGTAGGGAGGAGTCCCACTGCAAGGCTGGTCAGTGATTTCAGTGATGCAGCCATTTCTCACTTTTCTGTAGCTTTGTCTTGGGAATGGTCTGGAATACCTTCCTTCAACCAGCCTTCAGAATGGCAAATTTTCACTACTCGAGGATAGACTTGATTTGGGAAAATAAACCAGAGGTCAATTTTAACTACATCTGGGGGATAGGTGAATGATCCACCTGAGGAATGTCAATTTGGGTTCAAAAACCATAAAGTTAAGAGTCACTTTCTCACATGACATACTTGCTCTGGAGATTATTCCAAGAGCTTTTAACATCACTGTACTCCTATGATAGCCTTTCAAAGTGACTGCCAAAAGGATAGTCCTCTGTAATAGTGGAATGGATGATACCATTGCTTAAAAAAAAAAAAAAAATTCACTGCCCCACCCTACAGGTGGATTACACAGACCCACAAAATGACGTCAGACTTGCTCTGCTAATGAGATGTGAGAGAAGTGATGTGGGTCACTTTGGGGCGGAAGCATCAAGACCCAGTGCATCGTTTGCTAAGCTCTTTCTCTCTGCCAAATTGTCCAACTGAATAATATACTGAGAACCACTTTAATGGATTTGGAGGTTTTAACAAAAGTCACAGTGGCCACACCCTTGATTTGGTCCTTGCCTTATGGCTGAGTTGATTCGAGCTGTGTCACTTAAAGGCCTTTCAATTTTATGGTTTACTGCTTTCATCTTCCAACCCTGTAAGTCTTTTCGAATTTTCAGACTCTCTGTACCTTTCATCACAGGCCAGATAGAGGCAATATTCTGGACAGAGGCTACTGCCTCTGCCAGGGTCCCTGCTCAGAGTGGCATGGCGTGGAGTGGCAGATAATCCATAAAGGGCATGTGGTGGGAGTAAGAAGTAGATCTTTGTTATTGTAAGCCCTTAAGAATGGGAGGAGAGGACCTTTTTGTTACTGTAACAAAACCTAGTCGACTCTGACTGATATAAAGAGGTATAGGTATTAGCATATCTGTTAGTCTCTTCGGTCTGCCTTAACGAATTGTCACAAACTGGGTGACTTAACACAACAGAAATTTATTCTCTGACAGTGCTAAAGACTGGAAGTTCAAAATCAAGGTTTCAGTAGGATTGGTTCCCCCTTGAGGCCAAGGAGAATCTGTTTCATGCTTCTTAGCTAGCGCCTGGTAGTTTGCAACAATCCTTCGTGTCCCTTTTCTTATAAACATGCCACTCCAACCTCTGCCTGTATCTTCACATGGCCTTCTGTCCTGTGTGTCTCTGTCCTCCCTTGGCATTCTCTTCTTTGTGCCCAAATTTCCTACCTACTAATCATTGGATTGGGGCCCACCTTAATCCAGTATGAGCTCATCTCAACGTCTACAAGTATCCTACTTCCAAATAAGATCACATTCTAAGGTTCCAGGTAGGTTTAGGGTATACTGTTCGAATGGTTGTGTAAAAGTCAGTCTCACCTTTTTAAAGATTTTTATTAACCTCTTTTCCAGCTTTATTGAGATATAATTGAATAACAGTGTGTGACTTTAAGGTGTATATTGCAATGATTTGATATATTACTGTATTATGAAACTGTGACTACAAGTTAATTAACACCTCACATAATTACCTTTTTCTGTATGTGTGTGGTGAGAACATTTCCAATCTACTCTTTTAGCAACTTGCAAGTGTATAAAACAGTATTGTTAATGATAGTCATTGTGCTGTACTTTCAGTCTCCAGAATTTATTCATCTTATAACTCAAAGTTTATAGCCTTTGACCAATATCTCCCTATATCCTCACCATCCAGCCCCTGGCAACCAGGGGCTCTTTCTATGGGTTTCTATGAGTTGGATTTTTTAGGTTTCACAGGATAGCATACAGTATTTGTCTTTCTCTGTCTGACTTATCTTACTTAGCATAGCGCCCTCAAGGTCCATCATATTGTCACAAAAGGCCAGATTTCCTTTTTCATGGCTGAATAATATTCCATTATGTGTATATAAAACATCTTCTTTATTCATTCATGCACAGATGAACTCTTAGGTTGTTTCCATCTCTTGATTACTATGAATAATGCTTCAATGAAAAGGGGGGTACAGATAACTCTCTGAAATTCTGATTTCCCTTGGCTATATATCCAGAACTGGGATAGCTGGATCATACAGTAGTTCTATTTTTAACTTTCTGAGGACCCTCCATAGTGTTTTCCATAGTAGCTGCACCATTATACATGCCACCAACAGCATATAGGGTCCCCTTTTCTCTGCATCTTCACCAACACTTGTTATCACTTGTCTTTTTGATAATAGCCATCCTAACAGGTGTGAAGTGATATTTACGAAGCTTTTGATTTGCATTCTCCTAATTAGTGTCATTGAACATCTTTTCATATCCTGATTGGCCATTTATATGTCTTCTTTGGAAAAATGTCGACTCAGTTACTCTGCCCATTTTTTTAAAAATATTTTATTTATTTATTTGACAGACAGAGATCACAAGTAGGCAGAGAGGCAGGCAGAGAGAGAAGAGGAAGCAGACTCCCTACAGAGCAGAAAGCCCGATGTGGGGCTCGATCCCAGGACCCTGGGATCATGACCTGAGCCGAAGGCAGAGGCTTTAACCCACTGAGCCACCCAGGCACCCCATACTCTGCCCATTTTTAATCAGATTTTTTTACTTACATGAATTCTTTATATATTTTGGATATTAACCCCTTACCATATATATGGTTTGCAAATATTTTCTCTTTTTCCAAAGGTTGCCTTTTCATTTTGTTGATTGTGTCTTTTGCTCTGCAGAACCTTTTAGTCTTATGTAGACCTCTGATTTGCTTTTGCCTTTGTTGCATGTATGTTTGCTGTCATCTTCAAGAAATCATTTCCAAGACCAGTGTCAAGTAGCTCACCTCCTTTGTCTTCTTCTAGGAGTTTTGCAGCTTCAGGTCTTATATTTAAGCCTTTGATCCATTTTGAGTTAGTTTTCCTCAGTGTGTAAGATGTGGATCTAGTTTCATTCTTTCACATATGATTATTCAATTTTCCCAACACCAGTTATTGAAGAGATAATCTTTTCCCTACTGAGTATTTTGGCTCCCTTATAAAATATTAGTTAATGGTATATACTGGGGTTGATTTCTTGGCTCTTTATTTGACTCCATTGGTCTGCATGTCTTTTTTTTATGCCATACTGTTTTCATTACTACAGCTCTGTAAAACAGTTTGAGATCAGGAAGTGTGATGTCTCCAGTTTTGTGCTTCTCAGGATTGTTTTGGCTATTCAGGGTCTTTTGTGGTTTCATACGAATTTTATGATTTTTTTTTCTATTTCTGTGAAAAATGCCATTGGAATTTTGATATGGACTACAGGAATATGTAGATGGTTTTGGGTAGTATGGAAATTTTAACAATATTAATTCTTCTGATCTATGAACACAGATAAGCTTTCCATTTATTTGTGTCTTAAATTTCTTTCATTGAGACCCTAGTTTTCAGTGTACAGTCCTTTCATATTCTTGGGTAAATTTATTCCAAAGTATTTTACTGTTTTTGATGCTATTATGAATGAGATTTTATATCTTGTTCTATTTCTTTTTTTTTTTTTTTGTATAAAAACACAATGGATGTCTGATGCTGATTTTTATCTTGCTACTTCACTGCTTAGCTTACCTTGTTGATTAGTTCTAAGTTTTCTTGTGTGGGATCTTTACAATTTTCTACATATGACCATATCATCTTCCAACAGAGACAATTTCACTTCTTTCTAACTTGGATGCCTTTTATTTCTATTTCTTGCCTGACTTCTCTGGCTAGGGCTCCTAGTACTATGTTGAATAGGAGAGGTAAAAGTGGGAACCCTTGTCTTGTTCCCGATTTTAGAAGAAAAGCTTTCGATCTTTCATCACTGAGGATGATGCTAGCTGTGGGCTTGTCATATATGGCCTTTATCACGTAGAGGTACATTCCTTCTATATCCAATTTATTGAATTTTTATCATGAAAGGATGTTGTATTTTGTTAAATGCTTTTTCTGCCTCTATTGAGATCATTATATTTTACCTTTCATTCTACTGATGTGATGTGTCACATTTATGGATTTGTTGCACCGTCTTTGCACCCCAGGGATAAATCCCACTTAACTTTGGGGTATGACCCTTTCAATGTGCTGTTGAATTTGGTTTGCTAATGTTTTGCAAAGAATTTTTGCGTATATTCACCAGGGATATTGGCCTGTAGTTTTAACTTGTAGTATCCATATCTGGTTTTGGTAGCAGGGTAATTCTACCCTTTTATAATGAGTTTGGGAGTACTCCCTTCTCTGATTTTGGAAGAGTTTGAAAAGGATTAGCATAAATTCTTTTTTAAATATTGGGTAGAATTCACCAGGGAAACTATTTGGTCTTGGGCTTTTCCTTCTTGGGAGCTTTTTAATTACTGATTCGATCTCTTTACTCTTTTTTGGTCTGTTCAGATGTTTTATTTCTTCATGATTTAGTCTTGGAAGGGGATATGCTTCTAGGAACTTATCCATTTCTTCTAGGTTATCCAATTTATTGGCACATAATTTTTTCATACTAGTCTCTTATGACCCTTTGTTTTTCTGTGGCATCAACTTCAATGTCTTCTTTCATTTCTGGGTTTATTTGAGTCTTCCCTCTTTTTCTTCTTAGCCTTGCTAAGGATTCATCAGTTTTGTTCATCTTTTCAAAAACCAGCGCTAGGTTTCATTGATCTTTTCTATTATTTTTCCGGTCTCTATTTCATTTATTTCTGCTCTTATCTTTGTTTCTTTCCTTCTGCTAACTTCAGCCTTAATTTGATCTTTTTAGTTCCTGAGGTCTAAAGTTAGGTCACTTAGGACAGACCGACCTTCCTTCCATCCTTCCTTTTTAATGTAGGTGAAAGGAAACTTCCCTCTTTGAACTGTTTTTGCTGCATTTCATAAATTTAGGGATGTTGTGTTTCCACTTTTTTGTTTTCAGGTATTTTTTGATTGACCTTATAATTTCTTCTTTGATCTATTGGTGTGCTGTTTCATATCACTGTGGTTGGAAAAGATTCTTGGTACAATTTCAGTCTTCTTAAATTAGCTAAGACTTATCTTGGGGCCTATTATTCATCCTATCCTGAGGAAGGTAGCATGTACACCTGAGAACATGTATGCTGCTGCTGTTGGATGGAAAATTGTGTACATGTCTTTTAGATCCATTTGGTCTATAGTATAGTTCAAGTCCAGGTCTGGTAATACTTGCTTTTTTTAAAAAAAAATATTTTATTTATTTATTTGTCAGAGAGAAAGAGAGCATAAGCAGGGGGAGCAGCAGGCAGAGGAAAAAGCAGGCTCCCCGCTGAGCAAGGTGCCTAATGTGGGACTTGATCCCAGGACCCTGGAACCTGACCTGAGCCAAAGTCAGATGCTTAGCCAACTGAGCCACCCAGGCATCCCAGGTCTGGTAATATTTGCTTAATATGTTTAGGTGTTCTTGTGTTGGGTGTATATACATTTATGATGGTTATATCCTCTTGATAAATTGACCCCTTTATCATTATGTAAGGACCTCTGTCTCTTGTTACAGTTTTTGACTTAAAGCATTGCTCTTTAATCGACACTACATCTCTTATAAAAATATTATTATGCTCCTATTATGTTTCAGATGTTGGGTTTTCTCTTTTGCTCTACACAATAATCCCGAGGTAAGAAGTGTTAAATTCCTTTCATAGGTGACAAATTAAGGCTCAGCAGATGGCTTGAGTTGTTCAATGTCATATAGCAAAGCTCTTGGCAGAAAAAGAACCGAACCCTGATGCTTTGCCATTAAGCCACAGCTATCTACATATGAGCTACTCAAATGCAGGGCTAGTTCCAAAAGCTGAAATTGAAATTCCTTGTGCATCTTTATGAAATGCTACTATGACGGAATGAAAGGAAACAGCCTGTTCTTGTCTGAGCTCCTCTAAATGAAAGCAAAGGACAGACTTTCAGACTGAATCTCAATGACTTTTTGTGTGTGTGTGCCTTTTACTTGTTTGAGCCACAGTCATTATTACTCCAAACAGGAGCTCAGCTGTAAGCAGCGAAGACTAGGCAAGAGTAATATGTAAAACTCACTTGCACCACCAGCACACACAATACAACATTCACACACAAACACAGGCATACCTCAGAAATATTGCAGGTTCAGTTCCAGACTACCACAATAAGGTGAAGACCACAATAAAATGAGTCAAATGAATTTTTCAGTTCCCCGGGGCATTTAAAAGTTATGTTTACACTATCCTGCTGTCTGCTAAGTGTGCAACAGCATGATGCCTAAGCAAACAATGTATATACCTTAATTCAAAAATATGTCATTGTTAAAAATTGCTAACCATCACCTGAACTTTCAGCAAGTCATAATCACTCATCACAGATCACCGAAACGCATCATGAAAAAGTTTAAAATATTGCAAGAATTACCAGTATGGGATACAGAAATGTGAGGGGAGCAAATGCTGTTGGAAAAATGACACAGATAGACTTGCTCAATGCAGGGTTGCCAAAAACCCTTCAATGTGTAGAAACTGCAGTATCAGAAGGGCAGCAGAGCAAAGCGCAATAAAACAAGGTCGGCTTGTGCGTGGCAGAAATTTTTTTATGAAAATCTTTTTATGACACAGAAAGTGCTATATTGGGCAAAATGAAGAGCTTAGGAGTTCTTTACATCTTAGATTTGAACACTTGATTCCAAATACGTTCTTTCTCAAAATATTTTCTGAGTTTTATCTTGTTTTCCTTAACTAGATTGCACTTCCCTGTGGATGATAGTCCAACACATTTTCAGAATCCTAGCTGTAATGAGAATAATTACAAATATTTCTCTGCCCCTGCTATATGTCAGAACTGTGCTAACGCCTTTACATATAGTATCTTATTTAATGCTTACAACAATGTTATGGGTCATAAGCTATTACTGTCCTCATCTTGAATATGTGAATTTGAGGCTTCATTAGGAAGGTGTTTGCTGTAGGTCTCACAGATCATGAGTGGGTGAGTAGGGAGTCTTAGTGTTCCTGACTTAATCCTTCTTTTCTAACCCATAGTGTCATCCTTGTCCCCTGCCTTCAATGAGCCACAGCAATGGGCAAGACTCTTTCTGACTATCCCTGCTAACGTTGTGCACACTGCATCCTTTACACTCTATATCCCTACTTCCATTAAGATTTCCCCAGTAACCCTACTCAATCTCTTTCCTGTCTTACTGCTTATTCCTCCAAAAATACCTCACATTTATCTCCTTACTGTCATTGCTGTGGTGACAACCCAAGTTTAGGTTCCCGTCTTCTTTCTCCATGTTTACGGAAATAATTTCTTAACTAAAAAGCGATTAATGTGGGTTTTCCAAGGGGTCTGCTATAAACTGAATGTTCATAGCCTCCAAAACTTATATGTTGAAACTTAACTCCCAATGTGATGGAATTTGGAGTTCTCATAAATGGGATTAGTGCTGTAAGAGAGATCACAGAGCTCCTGTGCCCCTTCTGCCATATGAGAACATAGTGCGAAGTCAACCATCTATTAACCAGGGAGCGGGCTCTCACTACACATGGAATCTGCCAGTGCCTTGATGTTGGACTTCCCAGGCCCCAGAACTGTGAGAAAAATGTCTGTTTTTCTAAGCCACCCAGTATGGTATTCTGTTACAGCAGCTCGAATGGACTAACACAGGGTCAACAGATAGAATTCAGGGGGTGATCTGGTCTGTGAATGTTGATGATAAAAGTTACATCTTTATTTTCACTAACCTCAAATAGAGATTTAGCATTTCTGTCCATTACATTCCCAGATGTAGACAACATAAACAGTAGCATTAGCAGTCCCTCTGACTTGTTTAGCCATAGAAGTCAGATAGTTCCCATCACACCATAAGTACTGTTGTAAAGATCACAACATTTCATTTATGTTCATCCACTGTATAATTATAGACTCAATATTAGGTCTTCTATAATCAGCCAATAAAGGAGTACCTATATTACTCTATCACAAATAGTTTTCTAAAAGCTATTCTGATAAACTGTATTTCAGTATGATTAACTTCCTTTGTAATTTGAAAACATTACTCTGAGAAGGAGGCCATATGCTTCAGTAGGCTGCCAAACAGGTCTAGGGCAGAAAAAAGTTTAAGAATTTCAGTTGTAAATGAATTCCCAGCTTTTACTACTGTGCCAAGAGTAGTATTTTCCATACTGCAGCTAGAAAGTTAATTTAAAAATATAAATTGGCTCATACCACTCTTACTCAAAACTACTAATAGTTTCCCATTGTACTTTGTAGAGAACCAAAACATCTTAAAACAGCCTGCATGCTTTGGGCCTGCCCATCTTTCCAATTTCATGTGTGGCATTCCTCCCTTCTCACACACACCTCCGCTAATGTTCTTTTCTGTCTCAGAGCTTCACATATACAATCCCCAGACTATTCTTTTCCTCATTTTCTCTACAGCCTGACTCCTGTTCCTTTAGGAGTCAAATGAGATATTGCCTCTTTGCAGAGTCTTCAATGACCATTTCATCCAATAATGACTTTCCTCATTATGCGCTTTCATTCCATTCTTTTCCTTTATAGGAAAACACTTCTTACAATTTATAACAACAACCATTGTTTATTTGTGTTTGATATTTGCCTTTCACTTTAGACACTATACTCTAGGAAGACAGAAACTATATCTGCTTTATCTACCACTGTGTATGATCAGTGCCAGATACACGGTAGACACTCAGATAATTCCTGAAGGAGTTCTCAAATATAATCTTATTCAACAAATATTCCATTCAACTAATATTTACTGAGTACCTAATACACCAGGCATAGGTCTGGATACTTGGAATAAGAAAGGAAGAAAATACACAAAGATTCCTGTCCTTGTAGAACTTATGTATTTTTCCAGATTTCTAATTCAGATTATGATGAAAAAAACACACACTAATTAAACTGGAAAAATATAGGAACAAGTAGTTTATAAATGTTAGGCAACAGGCAGCAGAGGATAGTGATCAGTGAGAGAAGGGAGACAACATAAGCCCCATGGCTGACCCAGCCGACTGTGTAAAAAGGGTTTTTAGGCCACGGTACAGGGAGGGGCCACCAAAATAGAGTTAAGGAATCTCCTTGAGTTGAGGAGAGAGTAACAGAGAAAAAAGAGCTTCACAGACACAGAAAGAGGGCGAGAGAAAGTGTGAGCTCTGGAGGCCTCCAGAGAATTCCTTCTGTCTTTAGTTGAATATTGATCAGCACATATATGGGAGAAAACTGCTTGAGGCTGTGCAAAAATATTCAGAAAGAGTCAAATGGAATAATCCCTGGTGATCAGACAGGGCTGGAGTAGTTTGTGCCTCCATGGGCAGAGTAGAAAGATCTTATAACACTGGAGGGTTGAATAGAGTCTTATAAGGAGTATTGCTTCAGGAGTGGTGCCAAATTGGCCTAGGTTAAAGGCTGTTACAGATCCACATGCCAATGTTCACTCGTAAGTCTTGAATAGACCAAAATGTTTCCAAGTAATTTAATCACACCATAGAACAAAACCCCCAAATATTAAAAGGAATACAAAAAAAAATTCCAGTATGCCACAATATCTAGAATCCAAGTGAAAAAAAAAAAAAAAGAATTCAGGCATATAATTAAGTGGGAAAAAAAATCTCTCCCATATAAGGAGAAGAATTACTAAAAAAAAGACCCAGAATTGACACAGATGATTAAATTAATAGATAAGGATCTTGTTAAGATAGCTATTGTAAATACTGTCCATAAAATCAAAAAGGTAAAGGAAAGCAAAACATGAAAAGAAGAGATATGGAAGATATTTAAAAGATCCAAATCAAATCTCTGAAGATAAATAATACACTGGATGGAATTACCAGCAGATTGAGATGCTGCAGAAGAAGAGATGATTGAACTTGAAGATAACAACAGGACTTCTCCAAAATGAAGTACACAGAGAAAGTAGACTGAAAGAATATGAATAGAACACCTGGGTAGACAATAACTTAAGGACCTGAATACATATATAATTGGGGTCTCTGAAGGACAGGAGAAAGATGGTGGGTGCAGAAGAAGGAAGAAACAATATCTGAAGACATAGTGGCTGAAAAATGCGTAATGGTTGATGAAAACAACAAACCCACAGGTTCAAGTAACTCAACAAAACCAAAATGAAGAAAAAGGACTCAAACTACAATGAACAGCATCATCAAATTGCTGATACAGTATTTGAATGGGAGAATAGAGAGAACAGAAAAGTACAATAGTTATAGAGAATGGTAGAAGGTATAAGTTTTCATTAATTAACTTATTTATTTAGAGAGGGAGAGATGGGGGTGGGAGGGGTAGAGGGAGAGGGACAGAATCTCAAGCAGGCTCCATACCCACTGTGGAACCCAACACGGGCCTCAGTCTCACAACCTTGAGGTCATGACCTTAGCTGAAATCGAGACACTTAACCAACTGAGCCACCCAGGTGCCCCAGAGGGTAGTAAGTTTTATAAGAAAATGAAAAGTAGAGCAGGGTAAAAGGGATTAAGAATATGAGGTCTTGGGCACCTGGGTGGCTCAGTGGGTTGGGTCGCTGCCTTCGGCTCGGGTCATGATCTCAGGGTCCTGGGATCGAGTCCCGCATCGGGCTCTCTGCTCGGCAGGGAGCCTGCTTCCTTCTCTCTCTCTCTCTCTCTGCCTGCCTCTCAGTGTACTTGTGATTTCTCTCTGTCAAATAAATAAATAAATAAAATCTTAAAAAAAAAAAAAGAATATGAGGTCTTTCACCTCATAGGGGGTTGGGGAACTACTGGAGAAGCAGCAGCTAGGCTTAACGGAGAAGGCAATTAATCTTTGGGTGAAAACTTACAGAATGGAGGAATGGAGGGGAAGCAGTGACTTGCATTGTAAAGGAGTACTCCGAATGCTGTGGGGAAAGCAGCGACTACTTTGTGGGAGTCAAGAGTCAAAGTAGAGAGTATATTTAGATAGAAAAGAGAGGAACAAGTACTGAACTCCAGAACATTTCATTATAAGAAACTGGGGAGCCCAGGAGGAGCCAGAACAGGAAATTTAGACATAGTCCCCTGTGAGAGTGGGGACTGTTGAGAACCAAATGCTGAAGAAAATGCTTCAAGGCATAAGGAATCATCAGCCATGACAAATGTTGCCTGTAGGTCAAGTATGATGAAATGGAGAATTGACTATTAGATTTTGCCATTGGTAGTCATCAGCAACCTTGGTGAGAGCAGGCTCAAGAGAACAGTGGGGATGAAAGCCTCACCGGAATGGGGTTACAAGCAAATGGGGTCTCCTCCTCCTTCTTCTTCATGAACAATTCAGTCTTAAAGGGATTGGGTCAGACTAAGCAAAGTGGGCTCCACACTCGATCAGGGATCCATAGTGGGAGGTTGGAGCTTGAGCAGGGTAAGGAGAGCATCTGCAAAGGATAGCCTGGTAAGGTGTGTAGGAACTCAAGTGGGATGTGAATGCATCCATGTCAGGAGGAGAGGTCATGGAATGGGACCTTGGTTCTCTACAGGAGAGTTGGCCAAATACAGACCAGGGGGGCTAGGATCCTCATTGTCAGTGAAGGGAGTTACAAATATGGGAAGCAAAAAGCTAGAATATACTCTGTGGTGTAGGACAGGACCTGGTGGTGTTGGTGTGAACTCATGACTACATATATACAGATACAAAGATAAAGAAAAAAATAGACATGTATAGTGTTCTCTAAAACTGTCCACTGAGAGGAACTTGGAGCAGCAACAGTTCAAACACTTCAGCAATGAGAATAAGTAGCATCCAGAGTTTCATTTCTAAATACCATTCTCAAAGGACCTAGTTAGCTCTTAGAGAAAAGGGTGATTCTAAGGTCAGGGTAGGGAAATAATAAGAGGACCCTACAACATCTTTTTGTGCCAAGCACTAAGGAAGCGGTCAAAGAAAGATGGAATCACGTCAGAAGGACGTGGTAGCTAGCTTTTCAGTCTGTGCCAATTAAGACATCGAAATAAATGATGATAGTAGCAGATTATAAACCACCGAATAAAAGAGGAAGCCATGAGTCTAATATCAATATAATTAAATACAATTTTAAAAACAAATTTTTAGTGAGGAGTCGGGTAGTAAATATAGCCTCAAGGTCTATCTCCCAAGATCCAAGTATTTATTAACTACAAAAGACAAAAGAAGAACTTTACATGAAAAAACTAGAAGATAACACCTTAATTAAGTAATGAAGCTAACATTACCAGTAAGTGACAATTTGAAATCATACACCACTGATAAAATGTAATGAGATAAAAATCCCCATCAATTCTATATTTATGTTCCCGTTTTGCTACCTGAATTTAATAATAAGGAAATATCTGACAAACCCAACTTGAGTGGTGTTCTACAAAGTGAATGTCCCGTAACCTTCAAAAGTGTCAAGGCCATGAAATTCAAGAAACTCTATGGACAGGACAACTAAATGCAACACATGATTCTGAACTGGGTCCTTTTCTCAAAGGGCTTTGAGAATAGGGCGATTTGCAATACTTAAATGGGGCCTGAGCACTAGAAAGTAGTCACGAATCAGTGTTAGTCTCTTAATTCTGATGACTGCATTATGATTATGTAGAAGAATGTTTTTACTTATAGGAAACACATACTAAAGTATTTGGTGTTGATGCAGTAACTTTTGACAACTTATTTTCAAATGGTTCAGGGGAAAACAAAATACTTTGTATGGCATTTGCAGTCCTGCTATATCTTTGAGATTATTTCCAGAGTGAAAATAACTTTTCAAAAGAAAGAGACATTAGAGATAATGAGTATAGACAACTTCTCCAAGAAGTTCTGCAAAGCAGAGCAAACAAATGAGGCAGTTGCTGGAAGAGGAAGTGGGCAATTCAGAGGGAAAAAATAAAATTTTATTTAAGACGGAGAAATAATACTACATTTGTACACTGATGGAAATGATGACATAGAGAATCAAAATGGATGTTTCAGGATGGACAGGTGGTGGAGTGTGAGCTTGGATTAGGGAGATGAGAACTGATGCACACGTGAAGGAATTACATTTGCTAAGAGCGTGGATCTTCTCAGATTGACCATTGTTGAAACCCAGCTATCCAGCAACCTCTTCAGCTAGACTGGGGCTAAGAAATTGGAAGTAAAGAAACAGTGACCCTAGAGAGTTCCAATAAAGTTTACCAAACTTTGATTTTAGGCTCTGAAAAAATAGGAACCGACTCTAGGCAGACATTCTGACAGCTCTGAGAAGCACTTGTCAGGATACAAATCAGACCTAAGAATTTAAACAGTCTGTAAGGATATAGTTCTGTCTTCATTACATTCTGAAATGAAGACACATTTTAAAATTGATGTCACAAAATGCTTGCAAGCCATCAGGCAAAGATGACAGGGGGTCACTGCCTCTATGTGTGAGAAGTCACATGTGTGGTAAGGGCATCAGTCATTCAGTCAAGTCCTTCAGTTGAGTTGCCTGCATTAAAGGCAACAGTCAGGGTTGACTTAACTTGAATTTGTTGCTTAAAAAGACCTCAAGGACTGTGCTGGGATGCAGGCTTGAAATGGGATGTTCATTGTTTGTCATTGGCTCGGCAATGTACCTGAAGACAAAAGAAACTACGAAACCTCTGGGATGAGACAGAATTTCCAAAGTAGGAGAGACTGGTCTGACATTTATCTAGAAAGGTCTTTAGCTCAGGTCAAAAGCAACTGGCTATTTTTAAGTCTTCATATTTCTTTGAATCATTAAAATGTAATTCAAGTCAGAAAAAATGAAAACATCCAGCTTAAACACAGTGACTGCAGAAAAAAAATTAGGATTCTTTGAAATGCCCTGGAACCATACTGAAAATATGAGAGGTGTTATGGACAGCAAGACTACTAATGTTGAGAATGAAAGGCAGCAAGTTGCCATGATGTCTCACACCATCATGGCACCCCCATCACAGCTGGTGGCCAAAATTAAGTCTAAAGGATATTTCCTGGGTGTGAAGACTGCCCAAGATCAAACTTTGATTATGATACTAGAGGAAGTAAAATTGTATAAATAAATATTGACTATTTTTTATTTATAAATTAATGAGTGAATCATCTAAGTGGTCTTCCCCTCCCCTCTCCTCCAAGGTGGTATTAAATGAATGGTACATCAATAGGATTTTTCTAAAAAATGAAATAGGAAATATTCTTGAAATTAATAACTTCAAATGAATCATCAAAAAAAGTACATTATATTTAATTTGCTCTATTTAATAAAAAGAGAAAGACATTCAAAGTGTCATCCAAAGAAGTTACATTTTTTAAGAAGGGAGATTTCATCTGGCCTGAAAACTGGGCTATTCAGAAAAATTCTTTTCCTAGGGATTTCAAATGATCAGGGTTTAACAGTACTACTGCTATAGCTCCTAGACACAATGCATAAAGCTAAGCATGTACACGGTGCTTAATAAATACAGAATTTTTAAAAGTTATATCAACGCTCATAAAAATGAAGTGTCAAGCTTAGTTACTAATGTATGTGTGAGTTCAATTTTATGTTTTTTGCTTCATTTTCAGCAAACTGAATGAATGAGGACTGGTCAACTGTGAATATGACCCCTTCCTCTTTATGTCCTTTGACATACTACACTGATTTTATTATCCCTAAAAATACTCTCAACTGGTCAATGAGGAGGTAGTATCTCATTCTCCCCAATCAAATGCAAGCATCTTTTCAAAAATATTTATTTCAGAGAGAGAGAGTGTGTGAGTGGCAGGAGAAGCAGAGGGAGGGAATCTTTAAGCAGACTTCCCACCAAGGATGGAGCTGGATGAAGGCCTCAATCTTACCACCCATGAGATCATGACCTGAGCTGAAACCAAGAGTCAGACACTCAATCGACTGAGCCACCCAGGCGCCCCTCAAATGCAAGCATTTTAGAGAAGAGATGTTAAATATTTCATTTCAAATTCTGAAAAAATACTTCAAAAGTCCCAAACCTAGGATCTATGTCCTTTCTCTACTACCAAGGATGATGTCTAACTGGTCCATTTCTCAGTACCATTTTCTGTGACGCTCAATTCCAACCTTTTATGAGTCAGTCATCAGAAAGATGATTCAATCGTTAGAAACGTTTGTGTTTGATAATTTATACATATTTGTCAGTTATGAAAATCAATCTGTTTTTATGTTGAATTATTATAAAAAGAAAATATACAATAAATACTGGCTTCTTATAATCAAACACAACACATGAAAGTATTTACTGTACTCTCTTCATTTCTATATTTCAATGAATTTTCTCCTATGATCACAGTTTTGTGTTTTATTTTTTTAAGATTTATTTATTTTTCCAGGGAGAGAGAGAGAGAGATAGAGAGAATCCTCAAGCAGACTCTGCTGAGTGCAGAGCCCAACGTAGCACTTGGTCCCAGGATCCTGATATCATGACCTAAGCCAAAATCAAGAGCTAGACACTTAACTGACTGGGCCACCCAGTGCCCCTATGACCACACTTTTATTTGGCCAATGTGACCATGCTTGCAATTTCCTAAACCATAAATGTCATTGGAAATGTCATGTGAAATATAGCTTCTGATGTTCTGTTATGTGACATTCTAAGTACATGAACTTGAAGCTATCCACTAAAAAAAAAAAAGTTTCTTAAATGCCTGTACACCAGCACCCTGAAGGGTACAGAGAAGTAAATTACATGGTCTTTGACTTTGAGGACTGTGTAGTTTTTTTTTTTTTTTTTAAGATTTTATTTATTTATTTGACAGATAGAGATCACAAGTAGGCAGAGAGGCAGGCGGAGGGGTGGGGGGTGGGGGGAAGCAGGCTCGCTGCTGAGCAGAGAGCCCGATGTGGGGCTTGATCCCAGGACCCTGGGATCATGCCCTGAGCCGAAGGCAGAGGCTTTAACCCACTGAGCCACCCAGGCGCCCTGAGGACTGTGTAGTCTTATGGAAAAATTTATTTGATGAAAATGAAACCAATTAGTAAACATAGTCAGAATGGCAAAATATTCACGGACAAGTGGGGACTGGAGCTGACCCCTAATTGGGGAGTAAGATTTGGGGAGGATCTTAGTTGGTTGGGCTTTTGGAACGAAATATTTTAGACTGGGTGGATGACAAACAACAGAAATTTATTTCTCACAGTTCTGGAGACTGCAAAGTCTAAGATCGAGGTGCTGGCAGATGCAGTGTCTGGTAGACGTCACTTCCTGGTTTACAGATGTCTTCTCACTATTACCTTGCATAGTGGCAGGGATGAGGGATCTCCCTGGGGTCTCTTCTAGGGACACTAATCCTATTCATGAGGGCTCACCCTCCCAATCTAATCATCTTCCTAATGCCCCACCCCCAAATATCATTATATTGGTGGTTAGGGTTTCAACAAAATCTTGGGAGGGTGGGGAGAGACAAACATTCAGTCTGTAGTACAGGAAAAGAATGAGGGGAAGGGCATTCTCACTGAGGAACCCAGAATAACCAGAGAAGTGGGAATTTACATAGCATACTCTTGGGATAATAAGGGGAACAAGTTGGAAAGGTCTATTAGGAATACTGGGAGAAATGAGAAAGAAATTTGACATTTTTATGTGGGGTCAATTTATGGAGCATCCAATTAGTTTAGAAGCAATCATTTCACCCATGCTTCTGGCCCTGGCTTTCTTTTGTTCTTACATCTACATTACTTTTCATGAGGCTAACGATGCCCTCTGTCAAAGAGCATATTTCTAGTTTACAATGATTCTTACTCCTCCTTAACTATGGAGTGTGGGTTAATTCCTAGAGCAGTGTTGTGGTTTGATTCTAATGTCCGTTGATTGAACTGCAGATGGTTCACTCGTTTGACTAGAACAGAGATGCCATTCTAGCAAACAGGCACTTGAGACTAAAGGTAATTAAATCAACCTATCTCTTTCTTCATGGAGCTGGAAGTAACATGGGATCCTGGGAGCTGTGGGCAGCCATCATGTCTGCCACATGGAACAGGAAGCTGAGAAATCTATTCTTCCCGGGAAAAGAAAGAGACAGACGCACAGAGTGAGGCAAGGGCATGTAACAGAGCTTTCCTGGTTTCTGATGGTCTTCCAGCTCTTATTTCTATGGCTTACCCGGCTACATTTTTGCTCTTGGAATCTGAGACACACTCTATCTTTTATAATCAATCCCCTCTTCCTGCTTAAGTGAACTTGGCCTAGGCTTCTATTATTAGAAACCCAACGAGCCCTACCAGAGTGGTGAATAAATAGACTTCACCGAAACCTGCTGTCCTTTACTTTTGGACATGCTCTCTCAATTTGTGCTCTAAGGAAAAGCTTCCTTTCATCTGTCTTTGCTCCACATCTCTGTGACTATATTGCTGTCTCATCCATCTGAGTGTCACAGTCTCTACGCCCCTCTCTGTCCCTGTCCCTAGATCCCTTCTCAGCTTCCTTTGATTTCTCTTTACTTTCTGTCCTTGAATGAAATGCTAACAAAGAAACACAGAAAGGCTGGGAGTATAATTTATATATGCCTGAGGCTTATGAACAGATAATGGGTTCATTAGCTCAATTCTCCCGGGGTCTGTGATGCAGAGCGATAGGACACAAGGTTTAAAAATGAATACACTATTCAGATCTTGTTATGGTACAGCTTCTCTCTGCAGCCCGAGTTATCCCGGAGGCTGCAGGAGGGATGAGGCCACCCCTGCTGATGGGACTCTCGAAGCATCAGTGCCAGCTGTGTCCCCTGCCCCCTGCTTCTCACGGCCTCAGTCACAGTGGGCTCTGCCAGATGTACATAATGTCACTGCCGCCGTACAGAACTCGAAGCGGTCACTTCTCTGCCTGCAGAATCACATACGTGGGATCTTCAGAGAAAAGCCCTTTCTTGCCGACAGGATCATGCAGGGAAAGTAGGTGGAGAAGCCTGAGTGCTCAGAAGCCTTTGAAGGGAGTCCTGAAGGCAAATAGCCAAGCCCTAAACCAGCTAGCTGACAACTCTGTCAACACAGTCGCAGGTTAGCCAACAGCTTGAACTAAAAATAATCTGACACTTCACCACAGCATGCCTGCCTGGCTCTGATGTGCAGGACAAAGGCTGAGTGACAAGCTGCCACTGTATTTCCAACAACTTGAGGTCTAACGACAGAGCAAGGGTCGAGAGATGTGGATGCGAAGATCACCTAGTAAGATCACCACCTAGTGCTCGGTTTGTTAGATAAACACTTTCTCTTTCTTATAGTGGCCATGCCTCTGGTGTCTTGAGAAGTAGTAGAGGAAGGGAGTCAGGGTGTGGTGCTGCCTTCTTTCTGATAATATCTGGTGATCATGCTTCCTGCATATCTTATTTATGTGATAGGTCTTGTTCATATTTTTTTGTAACCCCCTCCTAAATTAGGAGATCCCTGAGGGCAAGAGCCAGGTCTTCGTCTCTCCCTCTCCACCTCTGCATCTCTAGGACCTAACATGGTCTGGCCGTTTAAAAAGCTGTCAACAAAGTACTTATTAGACAAAAGAATAAATGAACAACGGAAAACTGGCCCAAATTCAACCTTATGAGGAGGGTCTGGGAAAGCTTCTCAAAGGATGTAATGATTGATCTGAGTCTTCACGGAGTTGCCAGAGTTTAAAGCAGAAGAACAGAAAGGAGGAGAGGGAATGTTCAGGCAAAAAAAGGGGATGAAGCCAAAAAGAGGGGCAGAGGTCAGAAGGACCTTTCATATTCTGTCAAAGAGTTTGAATTTTATTTTATAGGTGATGGGAATCATGAAAAGATTTTCTGTGCGAGAGGAACATAATGAGATTTTCTTAGAGAAAATTTTCTTTGGTAGCAATGTGGAGGATAATTGATGGCAGGGATGGAGACAGGGTTGAGATGGATTTCACGGATCAACTAGGAGCCCCCTGCAGTCAGTAATTCGGGTGGGGGAGGATGGAGGTCTGATTTATGGTTGAAAAGGCCTATTTCCGTCCTCTTCCTCCCACTGCTGGCTTTTCATCACCTCTAACACCATCACAACCTCCTTCAGGAGCCAGATCTGAGGATCCTGAGCAGTAAGAGAAAATGCCAACCACAATAGCGCTTCACAAATCCTTTTATCTTAGTTGGGCCACCCTGAAAGGCAAAGTGACATTTTCCAGAAGGCCCATGGGCAGAAGCTTCCACTCTCCCCACCCCTCCCAAAGAAGAACCAAATGAGGGCGCCTGGGTGGCTCAGTGGTTTAAAGCCTCTGCCTTCGGCTCAGGTCATGATCTCAGGGTCCTGGGATCGAGGCCCGCATCAGGCTTTCTGCTCAGTAGGGAGCCTGCTTCCCCTTCTCTCTCTATCTGCCTCTCTGCCTACTTGTGATTTCTGTCTGTCAAATAAATAAATAACATCTTTAAAAAAAAAAAAAAAAGAAGAACCAAATGACTCTTTGATGCCATGGTCTTTGAACCCCCTCACTTCTTGCAGCAGATTCTGTGCCTACCTTCCACATTGTACTTTTTCAGCAAGAGAGTGAAAAAGAAGAGGCAAAGGGAAAAGAGGAAGGTGTTGTAAAGGAGCAAGGCAAATGGTGAGTTCCCTGTATTTATCTCATTCATGAATAAGAAGATTTTTTCATGAATAAAAGCTGTGGAAAGAAGAGAAGATGCGCCTACATGGCCCCATTATCAGAACTCAAAAAGATTAGGACAGACAGATGCCTATGGATATTTGCTCAGCTTCTTTATGAAGAAAGACTCTCCAGTCCATAGCTGATGGGAGTTAGAAGGAGCAAACCCCAGGTGTCTGGCTGGCTCAGTTAGTAGAGCATGTATGAGACTCTTGATCTCAGGGTCATGAGTTCAAGACCCACATCAGGTGTGGAGTTTACTTTAAAAAAAAAAAAAGAGGAGGAGGAGCAAATCTTTTCCCTAGGTTCTTCTTCTTCTTCTTCTTTTATTTTTTTAAGGCTTTATTTATTTAGTTGAGAGAGAGGGAGAGAGCATGAGCAGGAGGGAGAGAGAGAAGGAGAAGCAGACTAACCAATGAGCAGGGAGCCCCACTTGGGGGTTGATTCCAGGGTCCTGGGATTATGACCTGAGCCAAAGGTGACAGTTAACTCACTGACCCAACCAGGTGCCCCTCCCCTAGGTTCTTTACCATGGCTATACATTGAAACTAACTGACAACTTAAAAAAAAAAGGGGGGGGGAACCAAAGCTGATGCCTGATTCATACCCCAAGAGATTCTAATTTAATTGTTCTAGAGTATGGTCTTAGAATTGATCTTTCTAGAGTTTCCTGGGTAATGTGAATGTACAGGTGAGCTAAGAACCACTGTTCTAGACTGGGGGTCAGCAAACTTTTCTGTAAAAGGCCAGACAGTAAATATTTTATGTTTTGTGGACCACACTGTCTTTCTTGCAACTACTCTGCTCTGCTATTGTAGTGAGAAAGTAGCCATAGACAATGTGTATATGAATGGGTCTGTTCTAATAAAACCTTGATCTGGCTCATGAGCCTTAATTTTTTGACCTTTGCTCTAGAAGCATACTTCCAAGGTTGGGTGGGTTGTTGAGGTTGCTAACTCTGGTATGGAGGAAATAGGAAAAATATTCTAGTTTTAAAAAGAATTTCACATTTGGATGAATGTTCTAGCTTTATTTTTTAGAAAATGAGATATGTTTCTAAGTTCCATTTGATAAAATACTTTCATTAGCCCGCTATGTTGTTTAACTTCTTAGGGAGACCATGTGTGATTTTTGTGTTTTGAAGGAAAAAAATCCATAAGTTATTAAATACAACCTACAGTGGTGAAGAGAAAGATTAATCATGACAGATAGACAATTAAACTTAGAACCTAAACCAAGACAGAAAAGCTAAAACCCAAATGAAAAGACAGTCTCTAAAGAATCAGGGAGGTCAGCTGGTAAGTTTTGTGTTTTCTCCGATTTCCTTGGCTAGAATTCAACCATGATCTTGTTTTTTGTTTGTCTCTTCTGCCGTTATTATTCTATTTTAAATTCTACGTGGAGAACCAGTTTTAATTTATGTTGTCATTTTATTCTGGAGAAATTTGGAGAAGATAAAGCACATTAGAAAAATGAACTTTTTGCCTAATTATTAAGTTTCTCTCTTGCTCTCACTGCTTTCATCACTCTCCATAGAAGGGGAGTCAAGGGACAGAGGCCTGCAAATCATGCTCCTTATAATGAAGGCTGGAGGGTCTATGTGGGTGATGTGGTCCTTACCTTTATCCTGTCGATGTTGGCTTCCATCTTCAGCTGTTCTACCAGCTTCCTGGCTTGTGCTATGCTGGCGGTATTGTTGCTAGCCATTGGAATGCTGGGTGGGTTTTTCAGATACACTAGGAAAGAACACAGGAGGGAAGAATGCATCAGGGCACTCAGGAGCTGCCAAATGTACAGGTTCATCAGCATGGGGGAACTTCGAAAGAGTGGCTGTGGTGAGGCCTGGCTCTCCCAGTCCTCTCCAGCCCCAGTCCAGTGCCAAGTCTGACTGCGGGCAGGCCAGGAGATGACATGTGCTTGTGGTTTTCCAGATCCTCATAGCCCACCCCAACACACACACACACACACACACCCCTCTGCACTTCTACCCCTTCTTCAGGGAAAAACAATGAAGATTGTTTACCAAATCAGTTAGAATAAGATGTGCTGCTGAATTAAGGAAGAAAGTCATTAAAATTATCTTAATGTATGAACTGAGCTCAAAATGGTAAGGGTGACAGCAGACGTTATAAGTGTTGTTATTTTTCAGGTACTACTATGGTCAGATACTCTGTTTCAGTGCCCTCAGAGGATGAAGAATGAAAGGCAAGCAGAGGGGAATGGTAAAGTAATCCCTTAGGACTAAAGATACCAAGCTTACAATGTTCTGCTGGTGGGTTCCAACACTAACTTTCTAGCTAACTGTAGCCACCTCAGTCTATCACACTGCAGAGACGCTGCATAGGATGTGTGGTTTTTCAGTGTTGTTTATCCAGCATTAAAAAAAAATATAGCCTTTTCTCTCTATTCTATTTGAAATATGGCTAGACACAACTATTTTCTTCACTCACAGTTCTTCATCTGCAATGTCAAGGGGGAAGGATTGCCATGTCTAACTTGTTAATGACATCAATGGGTTCACTAGCAGAAATCTGTATTCAGTATAATGGACTTACTACTTTTATAAATATGGAAATGGGACACAAATGTTCAGAGAGTGGAATTCTGTACTTATGTAAATTATGAGATGGTTTCTTTGCCTCTAGGATTGCCAGATCTCCTCCCCATCCTTTCCCCTACCCGCTTAAGTCCTATCCCAATTTCATTTCTCTTCTAATTCTTCCTTGACCCACCATCGCAATTTTTGTTGTTGTTGTTCATCACGGAAAGTACCCTATTTTATTTATGAGGGCCCATTTCTTCCACATTCTGATCAGGTCTCGCTCCATGTCAAGGTGTCATATGCTATTTTGGGTCTGTATAAATGTGCTCTTTGAGGTCACTGACACCCCACAGTGAAGCAATGTCTGAGAGCAGCAATTTAGCTGGAGTGCATGACCCAAGAAATGAGAGGCATTCAAGCCTTGCTTCAGTCAACAGTTGATTCCTGTTCTGAAGACATATTAAAAAGTGTGACTTCTGCTAGCTTTGGGGAATATTTTTATCCAGAGGTAAAGTAAAATCAGGCAACCATCTCAAGAAGGAAAGAGGACACATAGAAAACCTGGGAAATGAAATATAATCCCTGGTAAATTCAATACAAGACTGTTACGTATTCAGTAAAATCAAAAAACAATTTTTAATTACCCAAAGAGCATAAATATGTAAATTACCTTCTTTGGTTCTTATATATTTGTATCTTGTTCTTCAAGGCAAAAGAAGAAATTATGTATAAGTCTTTGTAAACAAAGAGGTCCCTTCATAGTGTTATTTTATAAAGAAAACTGCAAAATCAGCCACCCCAAAAGCATAACATTTATAGTATAATTGAAAGATAATTAACTGTTCCCTCCAGTTATTTTCAAAGGCATCAGAGACAATAAAATGGAAAGGAAGACTGAAGGGATTTTGAAGCCACAGAGATCTCTGAGCTCTACTTCCATGTGCTTGAAGATCAGCGGAGGGATCTTTATGTAAAACCAAACCAAAACAACAACAACAACAACAACAAGAGGCTTTAACAACTATGATTTCATCAGCATAATTAGGAACCCAATCATCTCAGCCCCACAAGGAAATTACATGTCCCCAGATCGAACAAAAATCTAACACCCGTGCAAAACGTCACAGGACCAAGATGGAATCTTGATTTACCAGGAAGCATAGCCTAACTCTTTTCATTCATCCAAAGTTGGAAGTAGTCGTGATCTACAAGACCCTGGACACTGTTTTGTGAAGCTAACATTCCTTCCAAACTAGAATTTACCACACTAGAATATAGATTATCACAGAATTGCCAAATCCTCATTGGGCCTGAGGGAGATGTGGGAGTCTGGCCAGCTCTTCATCTGCCCTTGAATCTAAATCAGATTACACAGTAACCTGTGTCAGAAACCATAGCTTGCCTCCAAATACCACTTCTCCTCTTCTTTATTGGTAATAACAATTTGCTTTTCTTTTTCATAGAGCCCATGAGAACCCTGAATTTTAGCTGGGCATACTTTACTGAAATATACATTCTTCAGCCTCCTTTGCTGGTCAGTAAACTTAGACGACCAAGTTTTGGCCAATGAGTAATAAGCAGAAGTGCCCTTGAAAGGAGAAGGGTGTGCTCTTTGCTTCCCCCTCCTCCTGATACTGGCCTGGAAGACGGTCTTGTTGACCACAGAGTTTCACCTTGAACCTTTAGGTTTATACTCTGGGGTAAGCAGGAAGGATCTGGCACATACTGGCACTGTAGGGCCACCATGCCAGCTGCGAACTGGCTATCATCTATGTGAAGAGAAATAAGTACCCACTTTGTTTACACCACTATTATTAAGAGTATTTCTGCCATTGGACAATAGATTTACCATCACCTGAGTAAATGACCCAGTATTTTCATTTGAGTATCTAGGAAATTCTATGTTCTAATGCCTATTCATGTTTCCTGGGAAAGTTATGGCTTTCTGTCTTAGGAGACTAAGATAGAAAGTGTATGAGTTTTCTATTGCTACCATATCATATTACTACAAATGTAGGAGCTTAAACAATAGGAATTTCTTATCTTGCAGTTCTGGAGGTCAGAAGTTTGGAATAGGTCTCACTGGGCTAAAAATCAAGGTATCAGCAGAGCAGTAATCCTTTTGGAGTCTGTAAGGGAAAATCTATTTCCTTGCCTCTCCCTAGCTTCTAGGGGCTACAGGCATTCTTTGGCTCTAGGTCCTATTCCTCATTTTCAAAGCCAGCAAAGGTGAGTTGAGTTATTCTTACATCATATCACTCTGACCTCTTCCACAGTCACATCCCCTTCTGACTCTGCTCTCTCTCTTCCTCCACTTTTAAGAACCTGGCAACTCTACTGCCCCCTACCCCAGATAACCCAGGACAACCTCCCTATCTTTAGGCCAGCTTGACTAGCATCCTTAATTCCATCTGCATCCTTAATTGTCCTTTGCCGTTAACATAGTGTAGTCATACATTCCAGGAATGGAGACATGGACACTTTGGGGGGACTTCATCTACCTACTATGGAAGAAGACCTCTGCATGGGAGAAGAGAGAAGTGGGGAGATGGGGGCTGAGATAGAAAAAGAAGAGAGAAGGGGTAGGATGCAAGTCTAGAAATGTTGGGGAGAGAAAACCTCTGAAAACTAAATGGACTTAGCAGAAAAAGTAAACACAGACTTTGGTTTTAGTTTTAGGAAGATACATCCTCAGTGTTCTAGTTTTACTATATGACCCAAAAGAATCTAGTGTTTCCTACTAGGGATTTACCCCAAAGATGCAAATGTGGTGATCTGAAGGGGCACGTGCACCCCAATGTTTATAGCAGCAATGTCCACATTAGCTAAACTATGGAAGGAGCCCACACGTCTATTGACAGATGAATGGATAAAGAAGATGTGGTACACACACACACACACACACACACACACACACAGGAATACTATTCAGCCATCAAAAAAATGAAATCTTGCCATTTGCAATGATGTGAATGGATCTAGAAGGTTATATGCTAAGTGAAATAAGTCAATCAGAAAGGACAATTATATTATCTCACTCATATGTGGAATTTAGGAAACAAAACAGAGCATGTGGGAGAGGAAAAATAGGGGAATAGAGGGAAAAATAAAACAAGATGAAACCAGAGAGGGAGACAAACCATAAGAGACTCTAAATCATAGGAAATAAACTGAGGGTTGCTGGAAGTAAGGGGCTGGAGATATGGGGTAACTGGGTGATGGACATTAAGGAGGGCATGTGATATAATGAGCACTTGGTACTATTAAATAAGACTGATGAATTGCTGACCTCTACCTCTGAAACTAATAATACATTGTATGTTAATTGAATTTAAATTTTAAAAAGTCAAGGGCCACATTTATTTATTTTTACAAATATTTATTTATTTGAGAAAGAAGGCGAGAGAGAGAGAGAGAGAGAGAGAAAAAATGCAAGCGTGAGCAGGAGGGGCAGAGGGAGAGGACAAGCTCAAGCAGACTCCATGCTGAGCACAGAGCCTGACTCAAGGGTCAGTCCCAGGACCCTGAGATCACGGTCTGAGCCAAAATCAAGTGTAGAACACCTAACCAGCTGTGCCACCCAGGCGCCTCAAGCTATTAGAATCACTTTGTGCATTTTCTTCTTTTTCACCTCCAGCTGCTTTCCCATAAAATCCTTCTCCTGAAGACTGAAAGCGCTATAGGTTCCTAGACCAGTGTTCCCAAGAAATATGTATTTTCCTAAAAAGTGGCTATGGTAGATAAGAAAAGTTAGTCTGTCTTCTAAGCCTAAGGTACTTGGACAATGCATCACACACACGGACACGCTCAGAATGCTTTTCATCTTATAAAACAGAAATTCTGTACCCAATAAACGGAAGTCCCATTCTTTCCGTCCCTCAGCCCCAGAAACCACCTTCTGTTTTCTGTTTCTATGATTTCGGCTACTCTAGGTATCTCGTAGAAGTAAAATCATACAGTATTTATCTTTTCATGACTGGCTTATTTCACAGAGCATAATGTCTTCAAGGTTTACATCTGTCGTAGCATGTGTCAGAATCTCCTTCCTTTTTAAGGCTGAGTAATAGTTCACTACATGTCTATACCACATTTTGCTTATCCATTCATCTGTTGAAAACACTTCCATTGCTTCCACATTTTAGCTACTGTGAATAATACTTTTATGGACAAGGATGTACAAATATCTCTTCAAGACCCTACTTTCAATTCTTTTGGGTTATATACCTAGAAGTGGAATTGCCGGGTCATATGGTAAATCTATTTTTAACTTTTTGAGAAATAGCCATCCTGATTTTTGTAGCAGCTATGCCATTTTACATTCCCACCAAAAGTGCACATGGATCCAATTTTTCATCTTCCCAACACTATTTTCCCTTTTTTTTTTTTGATCGTGGTCATCTTAACAGGTGTGAGGTGGTATCTCATTGTGGTTCTCATTTGCATTTCCTAATGATCAGTGATGTCAAGCATCTTTTCAAGTACTTATTGACCATTTGCTTATGTCCTTTGGAGAAATACCTGTTCAAATCCTTTGCCCATTTAAAAAAATATTTTATTATTTTTACACGATCTCCACACCCAAGGTAGGGCTAAAACTCACAACCCTGAGATCAAGAGCAGCACACTCCACCAACCAGGCCAGCCAGGCGCCCCCCACCTTTGCCTATTTTTGAATCAGGTTTTTTTTTGGTTGTTGAGTTTTAGCTCTCTATATATTCTGGATATTAACCTCTTCTCAGATATATGGGGTTTAGATACATTTTCCTTCATTCCATAGATTGCCTTTTCACTCTGTTAATAGTGTGCTTTGTGGCACAAGAGTTTTTAATTTTCATAAAGTCCAAATTTCTTTTGTTGCCTGTGCCTCTGGTGTCATATCCAGGAAATCCAATGTTGTGAAGTTTCTGCTCTATGTTCTCCTTCTGAGAGTTATAGAGGTTTAGCTCTTACCTTTAGGTCTTTGATGCACCTGGAGTTAATTTTTGTATATGGTGTTGGGTAAGGGTTCAACTTCATTCTTTTACACGTGGATACTAGTTTTTCCAGCACCATTTGTCAAAAAGATTGTCTTTTACAAGTTGAATGGTCTTGTCACCCTTCTTGAAAATCATTTAACTGTATATGTGAGGATTTATTTCTGGGCTCTCTAGTCCCAAGTTAATTCTATTCTAAGTCCCTAAATATTTTATTATTTTTGACACTACTGTCAAATGGAATTGTTTCCTTAGTATCCTTTCCAGATTGTTCCTTGTTCATGTAGACAAGTGTAGTGCTACATCACAGATTCCTAATGCGGGAGACAAAAACTTTGGTCTTCTGTCCCTACCCAAGCTGACAGCGATTGCATGTGGTGAGAAGTGTTGTTGAGAAAAGGGTGTTGCGTCCTGTGAGCACATCGGGCCAAGAGAAGTTGTTGACAGAGTCCTGTTAGGTGCTTAGGCAGAAGCACAGATGCATATCAGATACGCTTTACTAAGGTTCCTGTTTCATTCTACATCTGGCTGAAATCGGGCAGACATTATTTTAAGAGGGAAGGAAATGCTTTGAATATAGCAACCACTGAAATAGCTAAAAGAAAAAGTAAAATTCTGCTGAAGTGATCATGTGGACAAAACTTGAAAACACAGGTGTATGTACACCCCTTTTAAAAACAAACAACAAAAAACTTTTCATTAAAAAGAGAGAGTGATTAATTCCTATAGATCGCTCCCTGCTCACCCCCCATCAGCTAGTCTTTGGATTGCCTTATGATACACCATAGTTTACCTTTGTGGGGGTCCAGCCTGGCCCCAGAACCATCAGACGCCCACCTCAAAGATGCACCCATCTGTGGATTCCAACTCTTCTAGAAATTAGTGGGGCAGAGGGAAATAGAACCAGTGTCTGCCTCTCTTGGGGAGACTCTGAAGTCCTGAGCTCACTTCTGGAACCTCAAAACACCTCTGGGAATCAGCTGGGCTGATGATCAAAGGTTGGTAGTGCTGGTGTGACCCTCTTCCGTCTAGCAGTTGGTAGCCCCTCCCAAGTACTGAAATGGGTGACTGCACATCTCTGGATTTGAATCGGAGAGCTAGAATTCCACAGATTAATTCTTTCAGATGCCACAGCCAAGATCTCTTCTCAAAATTCGAACAGTCTACCCTCTGGAAATTCCAAATGGGATTCCATCTATTTTCCAAGCCCCACACTAAACCCACTGGCAATGGTTCTCAACCAAGGGAAGTGCAACCCCTTAGGAAGCATTTGGAAATGTGTGGGGGTGGCCTGGGTTATGACAGTCATCAGGGGTGCTAATGGCATTTAGAGAGCAGAGGCAGAAACTCTAATGCCCTGTGGAGTGCCAGACAACAGTGAATTGTACTGCTCCCAGCCTCTCCATCAGAAAGGACACGGAAAAAAAAACAGTCATAGATCCATGCATGAAAAATCTGCTCAGAGAAAGTACTCCACCAGGAAAGGTTCAAGGAAACTGGCTTTTATATTATGTCTTGGGATCCCTATTACCTTCCCAGGGATGAATAAGTGTTAAGAGCTCATAATTCTCATTAGCATTATTGTGCTTTATGGATATTTAGTCCCTGAAAGAGAGCACAATCTCTTGCAATGTGCTGGTGGAGTGAGATTATGCTGGGTCATATCTGCCAGTAAGCAAAAAGAATACAAACAACTGAAGCTCCTAGAACAATTACAGAGCTTGTGTGAGAGAGATTGGTAGGACTCCGGAAGAATGTCCTAATTATCCCACCTGAATTCCAAGCCTGAGAATCATACAGAAGGCATTTTACTCTTTTCACTGATGAGAGAAGCACCCCTCCTCCCCCCACCCCCTGAACATGAGAGATAGGGCTTGTTATAGAATAATAACCATTAGATGAGTTTTCTTCTGCTAAAAATACATCAAGCATTCTCATTTCTTTCAGGAGGAACTCTTCTGTTAAGAAACCATACATTTTCTTGTCATTTAGGCTTGGGAGTTAACACACAACTCCTTATTTCTGTGGCACCAAGATAAATAAATGTTTTGATAATGAGACCTTTGCCTTCGACAGTATAGGTTAATTGGGGAGGATGCCATTCTTTTCAGGTTCTAATGGTGTTTTTTAAGCATGGCATCCAGTCTTCGTTCTGGCCTTTCATTTTAATTACAACTGTGCGTTCCTTAGAACTGTGTTTTGATATCTGCAGTTGGTGGTAAGGGGGCTTGATTTACTTGTTTTATATATTTACAGGTTAAGATGACACTGGCAATAAAACAAACAATTCTAGGTTTACAGTCAAATCAGAGGTTTACAGTCTCCCAGTTATTTGATGATATCTTCATTATTCTCAATTGTCAGTTAGCCATATCGTTGGCGATCGGTTATTGGCTGGGTTTGAATTAGAGGACCATTCCTAACAATTACAATTTGTAGTTCTTCAGAGCCTCTACAGTTAGTCACCTGGGTAAATGTTTTTGTTAATGGCTTATATATCAGCAAAAGTTCAGTTTGGTCATTTTGCCAAACTCATTTTTTGTTGTTGATTTTGTTTTTTGGATCCCTACCCTAATTCATTCTGTAGCAAGTAAGAACCACCATCACCAAATTGATGAGAGTATATATATGAAGGGTCCAGGGAAGGGTTTTCGCAGTCAGAACACAAGTGAATTTCTGAGTTGTGGCTGCGGCGTGAGTTGAATAATAATTGTAAAAAACAGCCTGCCTTGTTTCACGGTACTTTTTTGTGAGATAGCTCCTCGTATTACCAGTTGGCCACTTTGACCTGAAAATACCAAAATAGCACATTTCCATCTCTACTAATCAGCAAACACTAATTTCTTTTTGGTTCTCCCACCACTGGGGAAATTTTAAATCAATAGAGGATTTATTTGGGAAGCTTGTTGCTTCTCCTTCAACACTTTCAAGCACCAGAGCGTCAGGGTTGGAATCTGCCCCACGGGCTCACTCTTTCCCAATCTTACGTGTTTCAACAATCGGAGCCATGACAAAGATGTCTTTTGGGTGTCATAATGTCCTGGTTTCCTCACTTGTCTTTGCTCATTTTTGAGTAGGCGTATGGAGGCTATAGAATAGGCGTATGGTGGCAAATAAAAAGGACATGAGAATGGGGAGGGGATTGTCAGGAAAAGGGTAGGATAACGGATGTCCACACAGACTTCAGCGTGGAAGTGTTTGGGGATAGTAGGTATGTATGAGAAATGATGTTGGACTCCAGGGGGCACTGGTTAGTATTTGAATAGGGGAGCGGAGGGGAGGGGAGGGAAGCCCCAGGGAAGGGAGAAGAGGAGTCGCAGGGGGTTCCTGAGCACCCAGAATGCAGAGAACGAGACTGCACAACGCTGGCTAGGGATGGATTTGTAAATAAAACAAAACAGGAACCTTCCAAACCCCTTCCCCGCCTCCTCTCTCCCCTCCCCATCTTCCAATGCTTCTCATTTCTGGAAATTTGGTTTTACAGGCCAAAAGCTTTGTTCTTTTACCAGAGGACCAGGAACTCGTATTAAAAATGAGTATTAGCTTATAAACCAAGGGTCTGCCATGTGCCAGGCCCTGGGCCAAGTCCCTGTTTCATCCTCACAACCCCAGGGACGTAAGTACTGCATCCCTCGCTGGAGGAAACCAAGGTTTGGGTTATGTCGGAACATTAGAGAGATGGGTGTTTCTAAAGCAAGCCCCCACCAGGGAAAAATGTTCTTCCAGTCCTTCTCAATTTCCATTTTTAGATGCAGCAGACTGATCCTAATCTGGGGACTGTGGTATCTGTTTGGCCATTTCACAAACATAACAGCAGTTTTTATGGTCTTTGTAGCTATGGAGAGAGCTAATGGGAGTGAGATCTGGTGCAGAAGTTGTACCAAACAAAAATGTTATGGGGCCATTGGGGAAGGACATGAACCAAGGGAGCAACGTATCGACTTAAACTCTACTCGGGAAACCATGTGGTTTTGCTGGGACGTTGCCACTTACCAAATGAGAGAAAGACAAGATTGCATCTGAAATCCCTCAAATCAGCATGGGAGCCATCTATGCTGTGTAGGTGGAGAGTAAGACACAACACAGCTTCCCTGACTTACTTGGGTGCCAGAAACCATTATTTGAAAATGACAGCTCTCTGCTTTCCAGTAAACTGCTGTTTTTGAAACAACATCTCTGTGAGATGCAGCCTTCTGCTTGGAAAGAGCATCACTGGTTAGCTGCTAACCACCTTGACAAAAACATAGCCCTTGGAAAACGTGGTTCGAAATCATGGGTTTCACAGATTTTGTAAAATGAACCAGTAATGAATAGAGCATGCTGCAACTTAAAAATGACACGCGAGCTTTAGTTTTTATCGGAGCCCTGGATAATGCAGATGGCTGTATCCACAAATGGGAGCTGGCATTCTCAGATGTTAGATGGGCGTTGTTTGCATGAAAGCAAAAAGACCCGTATTTTGTATGGTATGTGCTGGATTTTCTTTAAAAAAAAAAAAAAAAAAAAGGAAACCTTGACCGTGAACCAGTAGGGTTCCAACCGAAGAGGAAAAAACGAGCTTGTTTCCATAGAAATGGCTCTATTAACCTACTGATGTCTAATGCTCCACAACAGCAGGCAAGGGGAAGCTGATAGTCAGAGGCCTTCTGCCTCCTTGTAGGAAATTATTTATTGGTCAATTAATTTCTCTTAAAAACAAAACAAAAAAAACAAAAAAACACTGCTTCAATTCTAAATCCTCAGTGGATCTTAAGCCTTAGGCAACCCCGGGAGTTCGGGGAGACTAGCATGCCTGTTTCCTTGCCTCTCTGCTCAAATGGATCCGTAGGCTCTCAAAACGGTAACACCCGAAGTCCTTTGGCCGAGCTCCGCAATGCAGCTTCCCTGGTAAGAACTGGAGCCCTTCCACTGATGTTTGGTACCACCATGTTGTCTAGGGATATTTCCTATGATAGAATTGATGGGTGGTACAAGATTAGAGAAACAGGTACTAGAAGACAGTAGATCTGAATTCTGGTCCATTCTGACATTCCTGGCTAGGTTGTTTTTGTTTTTGTTTGTTGGTTCGTTGGTTGGTTTTGTTATGTTTCTTTTCAGTGGGAAAAATCACTTAATCTTTCTGGTCCTCAGGAGCTCAATTGGATTGTAGGGCTGTACAAGTGTCGCTAATGTTTGTGATAACACCTTATAAAGTATGGGCTGCTACAGAGGAACAGGCATGAGCAGGAAATGACCACCACCATTTACTGAGCAACTACTAAGCACTATAACCTAGAAACATTACATACATAATTTCCAACCCTCACAACAAGGAACATGGAAAAGGAATCAGGAACTAAGAAAGGCAGAGAGAAAAAATATCTAGGATTATGACCAACTGTGCCTTTATTAACCAGGACCTTTGGGTGGCGTGGGGGGAGGTGGGTAAATCTACACATCTGATTTCGAAATTTCTAATTTGCACTGACGATTCTTTTTTTTTTTTTTTTTTTTAAAGATTTTATTCATTTATTTGACAGACAGAGATCACAAGTAGGCAGAGAGGCAGGCAGAGAGAGAGGAGGAAGCAGACTCCCTGCTGAGCAGAGAACCCGATGCGGGGCTCGATCCCAGGACCCTGGGATCATGACCTGAGCCAAAGGCAGAGGCCTTAACCCACCGAGCCACCCAGGCGCCCCTGCACTGACGATTCTTAAAGAGATGGCGAACATTTGAAAATCAATTGCAATTTAAAATTAGTAAACAAGGGGAGGCGCCTGGTGGCTCAGGGAGTTAAGCCTCTGCCTTTGGCCCAGGTCCTGATCTCAGGGTACTAGGATCGAGCCCCACATCAGGATCCCCACTCATCAGGGAGCTTGCTTGCCCCCTTCTCTCTCTCTCTGCCTGCCTTTCTGCCTACTTCTGATCTCTGTCAAATAAATAAAACCTTAAAAAATTAGTAAACAAGGATTTATTAAGTGCTTATAGTGTGTGACTCAGAAGCACGTGCATGTGTTAAACATAGTAAGTTTCTACGGAAACTGGCCACAAAGAGAACCCTTTGGGCTCCCTCCATAATTCTAAGAAGGCGCTGCTATCTTTTACTGGTATCTTCTGGAGGGAATACTCACATCCACCTACAGTGTTTGTAAGGGTTTCCTGTGGGCACAGAATAAACTTGCAAGACAAGCACCTGAGGCTAATTGTCTTCTGCTTCCTCCTTGGGTCTATTTCCTGTGTGTGAAGACCGGCAGAGCATCACTGCATACACAGCAGCGTTTCCATCAATATCTACAGTACCTGTGGCCACCCCACCTCACCAGCCCTAGCTTTCAGCCAAAAAAGCCTGTTCTCTGTTTACCCAACATAGCCCATGCCCGAGCGTTCATGATCTCCCTGTATGGCTTATTCCCTCACGTGCACCTATGTCTTGCAGCCAGGCCCTAGCCTCCCTTCCTTGGAGAACCCTTCCTCAGCAACTACCTACCCCAGCGACCTCCTCAGGCCTTCAAACTCACACCAAACCAGGAGCCTGTGCTAGTAGAAACCAAGTCATTTCTCTGGCCTTTTAATAAATATTGCACACAGGGGCGCCTGGGTGGCTCAGTGGGTTAAAGCCTCTGCCTTCAGCTCAGGTCATGATCCCAGGGTACTGGGATCGAGACCCGCATCGGGCTCTCTGCTTGGCAGGGAGCCTGCTTCCCTTCCTCTCTCTCTGCCTGCCTCTCTGCTTATTTGTGATCTCTGACTGTCAAATAAATAAATAAAATCTTAAAAAAAATAAAAGAAAGAAAATAAATATTGCACACTAACTGCTCTTATCATTAGTATTTCATCTGGGTTTTCTCCCATAAATATTTATTACACCTATCCTTCTATCTCCAAAGTTGCCCTGTTTGACCTTCTTCACCAGTTGAACAGGCCAAGTCAGGCTCCACCACAGGGCCCTTGCACTTGCTGCCTTCCCTGTCTGCCATGCTGCATTGCCCTGGCCGGTGGGGCCCATGGCTGCTGCTTTCTCTTTTGAGACAACATTCAAATGCCAGGTCTCCTGATTACACTGTATAATAAAGTGTCCTGTCTAGCCCATCCTTCTTCTGGCAGAGCTCCCTGTTTATTTTTTCTTTTCAATGCATTATAATCATCTGAAGTCACTGAATTTTTATAGCATCCATCTTTCTCCTCCTCTAAATATAAACTAAGAGCAAATAGCTTGTGGTGTTCACAGTAGGTGCTCGATAAATATTTGTTAAATGAATGAAAGTCCTTCATGTAGCACCCTCCGCACCCGGCCTTATGGGTCTTAGATGCTTCAGTACACGTTTGCTGCTTGTGAGGATGAGTGCCCGGAGCACGGACTCATCCATGCCCCTCACGATAGCCCATCAAACACTGCTCCTCAGTACAGGTTGCTAATGGTGGCTTTTGTTTGGTAGCAAATGGACTAATGGAGCATATTCCCTAAAAGGGCATCTCCCAGGCCCTGGATCTCATCTGATCTTTTAGTATACCCACATAACTAGGGCAAAGGATAAGCTTGTGACTTATACCTTCTTTCCTCTCCTCATTTCCTGGCTACTGCCAAGAGAGGGACTGATCCCCAGGGAACCACATGCCCTGTAGGTTTTTTTTGGCAACATATAAATCATCAATAACTTTTCTCAGTTGCAAAGTTACACAAACACACTGTTTGAAAGTGTAAACATCCGTGTGATGCTCAAAGCTCCTTTGTAGTCTTGGCCTCACCTTCCCCCAGCCTCCACGGAGCAGTGACCACGGGCTTAGGCAGAAACCCAGCGTGAGGCCACAGCCCTTGAAATGCAGCACACAAGGCCTTGGCTCCCTTTTCTGGGGTTAGTGTCAGGGACAGGAAGGAGCACGTTGGTCTCGAACTGACTTTTTGAAATATTTTAAGATATTAAAAAATAAGTATTAATTTTTTTTACTTTAAAAATATTTAAATACGTAAAAGAAATACATAGCCATTATCAGAAAACTGGAAAACATAGAGATTCAGAAAGCAAAACTCCCCTGTACTGTACTATCAGGAGACAGTCAAAGGAAACTTGCCAGCCATTTTTCAAGTACCTTTCCCCAACTTGGAATGCTTACTTTTTGGGTGTGGAGTATCATGTTGGGAAGATAATATTAACTAATACACATAATAATTTTCTGGGCCTTGCATCGATGCTGAATTTCCGAGATGTTTTCCCATTAGGCACACTGTAAGATTTATCCATCCCCCCCCCCATATCCATAAGAGAATGAAGTTATTTTAATATTTCCCATTACTCAACTGTCACA
Organism: Mustela putorius furo; assembly: GCF_011764305.1. Taxonomy (NCBI): domain Eukaryota; kingdom Metazoa; phylum Chordata; class Mammalia; order Carnivora; family Mustelidae; genus Mustela; species Mustela putorius. The sequence continues at coordinate 6,871,843 of NW_025421290.1, read as the reverse complement.
TTTTATATCCTCTTTTAAGGCTATCACACATCTCTGACATGTAGTACAGAGCCATTTTTATTCTTCTAAACAATATTTTTTTACAACTACTACTCTAAGCGCATAAAATAAATTGTCCTGCTGATATATCTTTGATTATAAGGATTGGGTAGAGGAAAAAAAATCTAAGAAATTAAAGGTGAAGGGACACATAACCCTTTCTTTTACTTTATCACTAAGCAAGGACACAGACAGCTCTCACCCATGCTGATTACCCTGCAAGTCCCTGGACTGAAGGGGAAGGGCATCAAGAAAGGACACTTCTCAGGGTGCCTGGGTGGCTCAGGGGGTTAAACCTCTGCCTTCAGCTCAGGTCATGATCCCAGGGTGCTGGGATCGAGCCCCACATCGGGCTCTCTGCCCAGGAGGGAGCCTGCTTCCCCCTCTCTCTCTGCCTGCCTCTCTTCCTACTTGTGATCTCTGCCTGTCAAATAAATAAATAAAATCTTTAAAAAAAAAGGGGGGGGGCCCTTCTCCACAGCACAGCTGTTTACTCGCCATTTCCAAAAGGTAAAGGGATTTATCTGAAATGATGACGTGGGGACCAGGAGACTGTCTTACAGATACTGTTTCTAAAAGTCAGGTTTATCAGGATATAACTCACATACATTAAAATTCAACCATTTTCAGCACGCCGATGACCATCTGACAACTATGTACGTGCAATCTTGAAACCACCGCAAAGCTGCGCAGACTATTTTCAGGAGCTACTTAGCCACTTTGCTTACTCTTTTCCGAGCCTGGCCTCCCAGAATGCACAACCTTGAGATTCGTCACCAGGTACCAAGAGCAGTTCCAGGAAAGCAAAGGCTGTGAACTCGACTGACCTTCCTTAACATGGAGTTCATAGAGGTATGAAATCTCAGAGACTGACAGGAGCCAGAAGTTATCTTACAGGACTATCTACCCACAACAAATCTTTTTTTGTAATCACTGGTTTAATATGCCAAAGTATAAGTGATGAAAATCACTTGTGACATAGGTTTCAAAAATGCCTCTGAACGTCTGGAGCCTGCGGTTGGCACTGTTTCATTTAACAAGTTTAGTTCCATTTTGGCAGCCCCTGGGTGGTCAAGGCAGGAAGGCCTCTGCAGGGTGAGGGGTGAGGATTTTTCTAGGAATGAGCAAGTTTAAAAAAATGGCTCCAAAATGACTCCTCTGCAAACATATGCCACTAACCCTTAAAGAGAGGCTAAATACGAGGCATTTGAAACTCACTGAAACAAGACCTTACTTTGCAGGTAAAAACAACAACAACAACAACATTGCCTTGGAAACACAGCCATCACCTAGTGTCAGAACCAAGGACTTAACCCTGTTTCCTGAGGCTGCCTAATATCAGAATTATTAAGGTTCAAATTTCTTCAGATTTCTCACTAAGTAAGTCCCACCCTGTCCCCATGTGTGGTCACCCCTAAAGAAACTATCAGGAGAATGGGGTGGGGAGTTGGTGAAATGAAAAAATATGATCCCACTCTTTCTGCCGACCACCCCCACCCCCCCGCCACATCACGATGATCACCACCCAACAGTGAGACTGTCTGATCTACTAAGGCTAGAGGCACTGGACTTAATTTTCTCATCTTAGTTTTATGTGTGGGGTGTGTGTGTGTGTGTGTGTGCGTGCGCGCGCGCGCGTGCTATTTTTGTAAAGAATGTAAATGATGGGCAAATTTGACTAACAGGTGCCTTGTTTAGTGAGTAAAGGGTATTTGCCAAGCCAATCTCTATACTTTAACAAAATGGGTTTAATGTTGTGTGGAAAGAGAAACTTGTGTAGCTCTCCAAGGAATTTTCTGGAGGCCATCTCTTTGGAACATGTGTGGTGTCTTTGGATGGGAGCATGAAGGGAAGACAGAGGTGCATGGAATTAGGGAGAGCTGTGAAGATGCTCTCTGAGCTGACATCCACAACTCCCCAAGGTACTGAACTGATGGATGTTTATAAAGACAATGTGGGAATCAGCATGGGGTAATATATAATGCTGAATTCCAAGGCTGGAGGTCTAGATTCGAGTATTAGCTTTGTCCAGTGATTACAGATGAGTCATTGTAATCTCTCTGGGCCTCGGTTTCCCCTTCTGTAAAATGAAAGTGTTGATGTGAATGATTGATTCTTGTTGGTTGTTTTAGAGATACTAATATGGTTTCACTCTTGTCAGTGTACCATTGAATCCCACAGCTCCAGGACTTTCTCAACATAGTTAAGCGTCAGCCCCAATTCCAAAATTAAATGTTCAAGGAGAGTGGACAAATATGAAGTAAGACCCCAAGACCGAGAGGAACCCAGTTGGTTGAAAGGAAGATTTCAAGCTTTCTATTTTCTGTCTTTCCACATCATTCCCGCTGGACCCTGATTATAAAAATTCAGGGACACCCACCTGTTGAGCATGCCTCCTTTTCATCATCCCTCAAAACCCTCATGTCCTCACATGCCACCTTACCAGGCTTAGACTCCATGGTCTGTTGTGTGGTCCACTCCCTTCAAATTTACAGCAACACGGCCTCTATCTCCCTCAGTCATACCAGCTTATAAAAATCCCCAACCCTGATGGACTCCAACTCTCAATCTATCCTTGAGCAACTTAAGAGTGCCAAGTAAAACATAACTACGAATGCACAGATATTAACTTCAAGTAGGTCTGTAGCGCTGCCCAGTTTTTCTTCCATATTTCCTTAGTCAACCTCCAGTAATGTTTTCCACACCTTTTTCTCTCTCCTCAAGTCTCTAATATATCCTCAGTCCCCATCGTCATTCCCAGCTGATGACCTTGCTTCACACTTCTCATTTCACTAAAAAACATCACCCAGCAGTACCCAGAAGAGCACACCTATGCTCTCCCATGACCAACATCACCCACTCACAGGTACATGCACATCTGTGCTCATAAATAACTCCCTTCTCTTCTCTTGTGATGATGAACTGCTCATGCCTTGGTTTTGCTGCTGTTGGTTTCTTTCTTTCTTTCTTTTTTTTTTTAAATATCTTGGTGAGGAGCCCCTTCACTTCAACACTGGCTCCACCTTACCTATTAAAGGACCTGAGCCTTGTCCTTTTTCTTTCATTTTCATCTGCATCATCAATTTTCCTTCCTCTTTACTGGAGCGACCCCATCAGCATATAAACATGCCAAAACATTTCCCATCTTCAGAAAAACAACAAAATCTGTCCCTTGACCTTGCATGCCCTCCCAGCAAGAGTCCCTTTTTTCTGTTTTCCCTTACAGATGACTGGAAGATTTGTCTAGCCTCGCTGTATCCACTTCCCTTCCTTCATTATTTTCCTATAGCCCCTCCAAATGGGTTCTCCTCCACTTAATTTGCAGAAATTACATTCGTCTAGGTCAGCAGCAGGTTCGATTTCCAGTTTTTCAAATCCAGTCATCACTTGGTCAGTCCTCTTCTTGCCTGACCTATTCTTCAGGCTGCTGTGGTTATTGGAACCAATTACCATAAACTTGATGGCTTCAAACAACAGCAATTTACTCTTTCACAGTTCTGGAAGATAATAATTCAGTATCAATTCCACTGAAGGGAGATCAAGGTGGCAGCAGGGCCATGATCTCTCTTAGACTCTCAAGGAAAGAATCCATTTCTAGCCGCTTCTACCTTCTGGTGGTTGCTGGAGATCCCTGACTTGTGGTCCCGTCACTCCAGGCTCTGTCTCTGTGATCACATTGCCCTTTTCTCTTCCATGGGGCATCTCTCTCTGCCTTTGTCTTGTAAGGATACTTATTATTGAATTTGGAACTCTCCAAGGTAATCTAGGATAATGATTCCATGTCAAGAACTTAATCACATCTTCAAAGGCTCTTTATCCATATAAAGTTAACATTTACAATTGCAGGGATTAGAACCTGGTATCATTGGTGGCCATTATTCAGCTACTACCACCTTCTGGCAGGATTTAACACAGTGCATTGCTTCTATCTCCTGCATAGCCTCTTCACCGGACTCCAAGGATGTGGCTTTTTCTTGACTGTTAGACTCACTGATTGATTGAATGATCGATTCATTCATTCACTCTCCTTAATTGTGGTAAAAGACACATACAATTTACTATCTTAACCATGCTCACATTGCACAGATCTCTAGAACTTTTTCATCTTGCAAAACTGAAACTCTATGCCCACTGAACAACTCATTTCCCTGTCTCCCCAACCCCTGGCAACCACAATTCTACTTTCTGTTTCTATGATTTCGACTACTTCAGACACCTCACATAAGTGAAATCACACAGTACTTGTCTTTTTGCAACTGGCTTATTTTATCCACACTGTAGCATGTGATAGGATTTCCTTCTTTTTTTACGGCTAGCATCCCATATTTCTCTCTCTCTCTCTCTCTCTCTCGCACACACACACACACACACACACACACACATATATAATATACATATCACATTTTGTTTATCCTTTCATCCACTGGAGAACATGGCTATTGGGAATAATGATGCTATGAACATAGATTGTACTTTTAATTCTGCAGGATATACACCCAGAAGTGGGGTTCCTAGATCATAGGGTAGTTCTTTTTTTAATTTTTTGAGGAAACGCCATACCATTTTTCATAATAGTTGCATCATTTTACATTCTTGCCAACAGTGAAGTGCACAAGGGTTTCAATTTCTCCCTCTCCTTGCAACTCTTGTTATTTTCTGTTATTTTCTAGATTCTTGTCTTTCCTCTCAATTCCTTCTCAGTCTTTCCTCTTGGTTTTATTCATCTCCTTGATCCCCAGGTCTCAGTGTGTTTGCACTCTTCTATGTTTACACTTTTCTATGTTTACACTCAAACCAGGTGATCTCATTCAGACCCATGGCTGAATTATGAGCCCTTGGCTTCCATCCCTCAAGCTTCTATCTCCATTACCAGTCTTGCTTTTGAAATCTAGAGCCAACTCTTTCCTCAACCTCTCCACAGGAATGGGCATCTCAGACTTGATATGTCCTAAACCAAATTTCTAATTTTTCTCCCCAAACCTGCTCTTCCTACAGTCTTCCTCATGGCAGTCAATGGCAGCTCCATTCTTCTGGATGTTCAGATTAAAAACTTTGACATTCTTTCTTCTTTGTCTCACAGCTCACTTCCAATCTCCTGGCAAATCCCTCAACACTTCCTTCAGAATATATCTAGAACCCAGCCCCTTCTCCTCCCACAGCTGAGTCTGCCCCTCGCCACCTTTATTTCCTGCTTGAAAATTTCAGTATCAGCCTGTCTTCCCTGATTTTGCCCTGACCTCTTTCAGTGTGTTTGTCATATAGCAGCTAGAGTTTATGTTAATAAAATGTATGTCAGAATGATGTCAGTCCTCTGTTTACGACTCTCCAACAGCTTCCCACCTCACTCAGAGTAAAAGCTCAGACTCTTACATGGTCTACAAGAGCTGAATGATAACGTCCATGGGTAGCTCTCTCATTTCACCTTCCACCAGTCTCTTCTTGCCTACTTGAATACAGCGAGAGTGTCTCCTTCCTGTTCTTTGAATATGACAGACATACTCCTGTCCCAGAGCCTTTGCACATCCTGCCCCCTCTGTTTGGGCTGTTCTTCTTATATTTTACTCCCTCACTTTATTCAGGTGTCTGTTCAAACATCAACTTATCAGAGCCTTTCCCTGTCTAAAAAAGTACCTCCCCTTCTTATACTTCTCATGCTCTCTACTCAGCCTTGTGTTCTTTTTTGGTACTTGGAACTAACTGACATATTGTATCTGTATTTATTTTTATTTTCATTACCTGTATTGCCTGCATTTATTTAGTATAGCCTACTAACATAGAAGCTCCATAGCACAGAAAATAAGTCTGTTTTAATCACTGCTCAATCACTAGTGCCTAGAACAGTGTCTGGTTCACGGCAGGCTTTCAGTAACTATTTATAGAATGAATGAAGCACCTATCATGCCTTTGTCAAAAGAGTCCTTTTCCAGAAGGAGATTTGCTTCTATTGATTATTTATAGATAGGCCTCGAGAGCTTAGGCACTTTGGAACTCTTAGAAAGGTCTACAGGAAGTTAGTTTTAAAACAAGTTTCCTCTTGGAACCTCTAAACATCGTCTTTATAACTTGTAGGGGATTTGATGCTAACTTGTCAGAGATACTCCTAAGGCTTATTTGTTCCATTTAATTTTAGGCCATCAACACAGAATGATAAGTATAATAGTGGAAGGTTACCTTCATGAACTCCTATTGTATTTTCTACTGTTTTGGGGAAACACCTCTAAGACAAACCAGAAACAGACTTCCAGATGAAGAAACAATAGCAAGATCAGGTGACCTGACCAAGGTCACAAATGGTGACAATAAGCCAATTCTTACATCTCTCACAACTTCCACTTACCCCGGAAGATTGAATCCCATTTCTTACTAGGTCTTTCCTGCATAAAGGACTAGTCTCCTCCACAAAGTAGGTGTAAGGACAGAGCTGACACCCAGAATCACTTCACTTATGGTAGTGTTGGATTAGTCAGGCTCATGGTTCTTATGTCCCCTATCACCAAGGGATCTGGCAGGGTAGGATTTACCAAGCACTTCTGCAATCCTGCAACAAAACAAAGCTGATCTTGCTGAAGATGAATGAGAGCGTTCCAACCATATTTATACAGTGCACTGACCAAATATGCCAAAGGAATATTTGAAGAGCCTTGGTTGGCTCTTCTGTACCTGGTTGGATCACTATTTGCTTGGCTGAGGGTTCTTCAGAGTCTACAGGCTGAGGCTAGGATGAATGGGACACTTCCCAGACAGGGAGGGGCTGATCAGTCATCTGTATATAGAAACATATTCTGGAATTTCTAGAGGTAGATACTTTCATTACTGCTGAGTTTAAAAGTAGGATGATAGGTTTTCTTCTGGCTGATGAGAATAGATAATATTGTCCTAGCAAACAGTTTCCAAAGGCATTAAATTGCCTATTAAAATGTCCATTTACCTGCCAAGCTGGTATCAGAGCAACCTCCATCAATTACTCCTGCCAGCCTCTTCTCTCAATGCCAGCTCCCCACCTTCCTTTATGTTTCCTGCCCTACCAAGCACAGAAGAATCAGGGGAGTCCCTGTGGCCAGTGGGTTCTGTCTTCTCTCATCCTAAAGAATACTTCCATGAAACTCAAACCAATAATGAGTAGGAAAGAGAGGTGGATAGACTTTTTGTTTCAGTATTTGTATATTCATTAACCTCACCCACACCCAATTACTTTGGGCTCTATGCACATAAAGCCTATAGTCATGACTAATGCTTCACATTCTTTATGTTTCCTCTCCTAAAGAAGTAAATTCTGCTGGAGCTGCTAGAAAAGTCTGCAGTTTATGGATACTCTTTTTCAGAAACACTGTGTGTCTTACAAGGCTGCTTCATGAGTGACTGGATTCCGAGCACCCTCCCAGCTTTCCCCTCTTCAGCAAATGTTAGATGGGTCTTGCAGGTAGGAACCGCATCCACCATTGGGGGTAGATAGAAATGGGCAGAACAGAAACAGTCACTGGTCCCCATTACAGCAACGATTTAAAATAGCTGGAAAAATAAAAACACACAACTGATCCTGTATCTAAGCTAGCTTATTCGCTGAGTCTGTCATACAGAGGATCCCTGATTCAGCAAATGAGCCCAGTTCATTTTACAGAGATCTAATTAATACTCTGACCTTCCTGAGTCATTTGTAATTCCTAGGATTTGGTCTTAAAAACCCTAATGTCAGTAATCCCACTTGTCCGTGAGATGCTTCTATTCCTAAGAGTGCCACATATCCACAAATGACAGAAAAGAATCTTTAATAGAAGTCTTTTAAAATTACTAAAGCTGTGACTTGATGAGAACAAAAAGACAAGGGTTCAGTTCGCACCAGATGCTGTGATTGTACAAAGTCTGAAAAAAGGCAAACACCCAACAGAGCCTCCAGAGAAGATCTGGTTTCCATGAAGTACTCTGGTGTCATGACAAATCCTTAGGATCTAATGACACAAGGGAATCAGTTCATCTCCCTTAACATCATTTGCAAAGCACACCAGAATACTTGGTTTCAAAAACTTTCAGTTTTCCTTTACATAACAGATCATTCTTCCTTAACATCTGGGTAGCTTTATTTAATCTAACTGGGCAATTAAACAGAACTCTTGCCAGCCCTCTGGCACTACTTTTCTATCAAATATCAGTGTATTCTAGAGACTCACGTGCCAGACTGTGCTGGGAGCCAGGGAAGCTGACACGAGCTCAGTGTTCAAGAAGCTTATGCTCTAAAGGTAAAGGCAGACCCATAAGTAGGCAGTTGCAATATGGTGTCTTACAGGCTAAGACTGGAGAAAGGCCAGGTGCCAGAATAACCCAGGAGAGGCACCTGAACCATTTCCCCCCCACCAAAAAAGAAAGGAAGAAATAGTTAAGAGCACTAATGTGAAATATAGTGGTCAGTTAGGTTAAATAAGAATTTCTCTATAAGTGGAATGGTGGTGGTCAGGGGCCGGGGATAAGGGAAGTGGGGAGATGTTGGTCAAAATGGGTAACATTCAGTTATAAGATAAATAAGTTCTGGGGATACAATGTATAGCATGGTAACTATAGTTACTACACTGTATTAGTATAGTATTATAGTACCTATACCGTATTAGGTACTTGAAAGTTGCTGAGATCTTAAATGCTCTCAACACACACACACACACACACGTAATTATGTAATGTGATGGATGTGTCAACTAGTCTTATTGTGGTAATTATTTTGCACTATATACATGAATCAAATCATCATATTTGCATAACCTACACTTACACAATGTCATATGCTGATTATATCTCAATAAAGCTGGAGGGGAAAAAGAAGAAATCTGGTGCATAAAAAGTACCCCTAGAAAACAAAATCAGCACTACTATGAACTTGCTTTTCAATTCCTGTATGAGGGACATTGTGGAATCACAATTTGAGCCAATGACATAAAGAATCAGACCTGACTGACTTTGCAGGTCTGGTGTTATTTTTTGTTATTCATTTAATGGCAGCTGGGTCTTAATCGAACTGGAGGCACTGAATTATAAAAGAAAATCTGAATTTGGACAATTTTAATACTCTTAAACTAGAAAAGGAGACAGAGAAAATAAGTGTAGTGACTGTAATTCAAAATGACACCAGTTCCAGATAAACAGCAGACATCTGATTCCAGACAAAGTTGTTTACCGTGTTGCCAGACTACCTATGCACTCAGATGGAATTATCTGACCAAATGGAACTGCTAATGGTCAGGGGAGACAAAAAATGAGAAGGCCAGCACAGCCCAGGAATGAAGAAAGCCTTTTCCAATTAATAGCCCAAGGAAAGGAACTAGTTGGAGTGTGTTTGGCAACTTGCCTCAATTGAGACAGTCCCATCTGCTTCCAACAACTGCCTTTTCCTCATTGTTGAAGAGCTCAGGAAAGGTCTCCACACATTCCAGTTACTATTGATCAGTCCATAACTAAAAAGTTGTTTAACATAAATGAGTCTGAAAATAGAGAAATGCAAATATCTGGTACTTATATCCCAAGTATTTTCTCAAAAAGATGATTACCTTTTGGTGACTTTAATTCCTCGACTATAAGTGTTAGTCTATATTTGATTGACTTAACAAAAAGTTGGCTGGAATCACAAACTAATAATCCAGTACAGCACAGGGAATATAGTCAATGATATTATAGTAGCATGATGTGGTGACAGATGGGAGCTCTGTTTGTGGTCTAACACAGCATAGTATATAGACTTGTTCCATCACTATGTTGTACACCTGAAACTGTGGCATTGTGTGTCAGCAAGACCCAAATTAAGGAAAAATAGAAGTCTGTGACAGTGGACAGTGTTGGAAACACTATTCTGTGTCAGTGGTGATTCGGGGTCTGTCGTGGGGTGCCAAGACATCAAACTTCACCCTACATTTCTCCCCACTGTACCCCTCTGTGCCTGAAAAAGTTAGTCCAGAGCTCATTCTTGAATCAGACATAGAACTTCTGCCTTGCCCCTTACCTATGAATCTACTTTTGCCTTGAATTTCTATGTCTTGTTTAGGAGAAAAGAGAGCTTATTTTTCAAAGGCATAAAGTCCACTATTTTTGCTTTGCTCTTCATGACTTTTCTCTAAATAAATTTAGATGTGCCTTAGTGAAGCCTGGAGGCAGAAGCAAACATAATGTCAAGCTGATGATTTCAGAAGACTTGCAAGACAGCAAAATAACTCAGTGTAACTTATGGCTAGCAGTAGATCTGAGGGTTCACATCTTAAAAAAGAAAGGGGGCACTTCTTTAAAAAATGGACACTTTACATTCTCGATGTCCTCAAATCTTTGTTCTTCTCAAACTCTTATTTAGCTTAAAAAACAAAACAAAAAGAAAACTGACTACTTCCTTGGAGCCTCTCCTTTCTAGCCCCACTCCATCCTCACCTCTCCAAGTATATTTAAGTCTTCAAAGTCAAGTCCTAGTCCTGTACAAGAGAATTGGAGCACTAGATCCCAAAGAAGAGATTGTCCTCTGACTTCCACAGAAGCAGATTCTGAGTGCTTCTTGTCTTCTGCACATTTTAATTACTCTTACTCACAATGGTTCTGCCATTGGTTGGGAGTAAGGAGACACAGAGTCTGTCCAGTTCTAAAGTCATGCTACCTGGTCTTATTTAGTTGGATCTGCTACCATACACTACCTGGTCAAGTTACTTAAATACTCGGCCTCAGTTTTGTCAACTGTAAAGTGGGAGTATTACAGTACCTAGATCTTAATGCTAGAATAGTACCTCATTCATTGGACATGCTTAGTGCATGAATATAGTACATACATAGGACATAGTACATGGTTGCTACAATTATTAGATATTGCACACCAAAGAAGAGATTATGTACAGGGTTATCAAAAGTAGATAAGAGCATTACATATTTTGAAAGATAAACAGGACCAGTGTTTACCTTAATTATGTATACTTTTGGCAGATCCTTATTTGGAGAAATGTGATACTCAGAACTCCAAAGCCTGTGTCTTCTTGGGGGTTGCTTAACAATTAAAGATGACTCTCAACTATCGACTTTTTCTAGGACAGCAGCTGGGGCCATCGGGTGTTTCTACCTCAAGGTTCCTACGGTGAATGCAGAACAGAACTCTGTTCTGGCATTTTCTTGCCTCTTTCCTCTCTCCCTTCTCTCCTCTGATTTGTAATACTTTCAAATAGTGAAGTCCCTCTGTGAGGTAATGCTGTGAGCCTGATCTCCCCAAATGTCTTACATTTCGAAATTACCTCTCCCTGTGCCATTCTTCTTCATCTATTAACTAATCTCAACTAAAATGAAATAATAACCACGAGGATAACCACTAATGTCACCTAAAAGTACTGAGTGGTAACTGATATTTTTTTTTTTAAAGATTTTATTTATTCATTTGAGAGAGAGACAGTGAGAGAGAGAGCATGAGCGAGAAGAAGGTCAGAGGAAGAAGCAGACTCCCCATGGAGCTGGGAGCCCGATGCGGGACTCGATCCCGGAACTCCAGGATCATGACCTGAGCCGAAGGCAGTCGTCGAACCAACTGAGCCACCCAGGCGTCCCAGAGTGGTAACTGATATTTAAATAGTACTTTGTAACTTCATAGAGGTCAGCCATGTGAATTATATCATTTTGCCTTCATAGCTGTTCTGTGATAGCAAAGAAGATGCTAGCACTCCGATTTTCAGATTGGGAAACAGGCTCAAATGAATGAACTGGCTTGCTCTAGTCCACAGATAAGTAACTCTACATAAGGAACTCACAGTTCCTGATTTGTTCTGTAAAGCCAGTAGAAATGGAAAGCTAGTAGGTAATTAATTAGATAAAGCTAATAAGGTAACCCATACTAAGATGTGAATGACCAACAGCTTAAACCTGTCAAGAGACATACGCTTTTAAAAAGAGAAACTTGAAAGGGTAATAAATTTATAATTATAGGATAAAAGTGGGAGTGGGGCTTTAAGTATCTTTGGGCAGAGAATCTTTTTGATTTTTGTTGCCTATTCGTGCTGGACCTCTGTACACTGAAGCATCTCAGAGTATTTGCTAAAGCTGAGAGGAGAGGGTAAACCTATGGCCCTCAGGAATCTGTGGGCCTTTCCAGTCATAAGCAAGAGCTTACATTCCACTTTTGCCTTAAATTCATATCCACTTTGGATTCTATTCCATGTTTGCTTTACTATAAAACAATTTTTAAATAAAATTAAGTGAAACTTTTACCATATTAATCCTGGTCGGGGGTTGCATTCTCCCAGCTTCAGGAGGCACTATGAACTCCATTTGGAGTCCCACAAACATGTGTCTTTTTACTTAAATCTAAATCACACACACGCGGAGACATCTACTAGTACAGAGTAGAAAAATGCAAATGTGTTTACATACGTATTTGTATATGTAGGGGGAAAACTCAAAGTAACCATTTGATTTCACCACTTCAAAAATGTTGTGCATCACTAAACCAACCCTCTCTTTACCTCTCCAGTTCAGATTTTCTCCAGGCTTGGTGACCTCTATGTAATTTTTTTTAAGGTTTTATTTATGCATTCAATAGAGAGAGACAGAGAGAGAGAGGGGGAACACAAGCAGGGGGAGTGGGAAAGGGAGAAGCAGGCTTCCTGCTGAGCTGGGAGTCAGATGGAAGACTCGGATCATGACCTGAGCGAAAGGCCAAGCACTGAGCCACCCAGGCGCCCCAACCACTATGTCACTCTCACTTAAGACCCAAGAACAACAGGGAACTCTCGCAGAACTGCTCTGCCCGGCCCTGGGCGCCATCCTGATGGCTTCCGCCGGAAATGCGACACACGCTGCGGCCCAAACCCAAGGTTTCCTACTTAATGCCTTTTATTTTCTCTCCTCAGCTGTTATTTTTACATAAGGGTATTTTGTGAAAAAGAAAACCACCCCATACCTGGAAACACATAAAGAAAGTTATTTGGCAGAAAGAACTGCGCTGCTAATAAGACGCGTGTCAGGCTGTTTAAGGCTGAGCTCCTGGGGCCCGTCTGAGTAACTCTTGCGGGTGGTGCCTCCGTGGCCACAGGCACAGCGCTTCTCCACCCCCGTGGCAGCCTTGGAAATTAGCAGTGGCAGTCTCTGACTGGGCTCCATTGAGCCGCCCCACCCGCGGCTGCTCAGGAAGCACATACGAGCAAGCAGAATGAAAGGGGCCTTTATAAACAGGAGTCGGTTATTTCTTAAACAGACTCCCACATAAAGACTTTTTTGTTTCTTACTCTTTAGGAAAAACTGAGCTTCTTCTGAGCGGTCTTTGGAGAGGGAGGAGAAACTGAAGACGGGGAGGAGGCTCAACGGGGGATGCAGCTCAGCCAGGGACAAAGGAAGGGTAGGGCCAAGTGTCAGACTTCGGAGGTAAAACCTGCAGTGTCTCTGGCTGACAGGGAGTGGGGTCAGGGCTAAGGGGCACTGGCTGGTCACAGCCACTTGGGGTCTCCCCCCTTCGGCCCCCTGGAAAGGGAGCTACCCATACGCAGAACATTTAGGAGAGATCCCAGGGCATTGCCCTCCAGAAAAATGCCAGGGAATGAATTTTGTTGGTTTTTTGGTTGTTGTTGCTTTGTTTTGTCACGTCATGTTTTCTGAGTAGACTCCACTTCTTGTCTTTTTCTTCTCCTTTTCTTTTTATCTAAAAAGCTACATCTTCTATTTCACGAGTTCACAAGCAATTTCTTTCCCATCATACTATCCTGGTTTCTCTCTCTTTTGCTAAAGAAACATAATCTCCTAAACTATTTCAGACATCCCCAAATCTGAGGTGTGCGTAGGAAAAGGATTGAGTTTTATAATTTGACGTGTTTGTCACATGATCATATACACATGCACACACATACACAGAAGAAATGGGATATATAGTAAAGTCTCCATTTATTATTTGTTAAGTAAATATTCAACAAGAATTTATCATAATGTAACTGGATCCAGGTGGTACCTCTACAGGAAATGCTGAGGAAACAGTACAAAGAAAAAAATGACGGGATTTCAGAGATCTGTATGCATTTAGTAGTGAAGAGAAAAAGGTGTTGTTTATTGCAATTCTGTATTAGTTTTTTTTTTTAATATTTTATTTTTATTTATTTGACAGAGAGAGATCACAAGTAGGCAGAGAGGCAGGCAGAGAGAGGAAGGAAAGCAGGCTCCCTGCTGAGTGGGGCTCGATCCCAGGACCCCGAGATCATGACCTGAGCTGAAGGCAGAGGCTTTAACCCACTGAGCCACTCAGGCGCCCCCTGTATTAGTTTTGTTAAGAGAATATCTATGTAGAAGTCAGCTACAGTTAATAGTTATGTTTTTCTAATATATTTTTTCATGATTTTGAAAACCCTTCCCAGGTTTAATTTACATGGTCTCATTATGTTGCTTAAAAAGAACAACTCATTGCCTTAAAAGAATCAGGATCTAAGCACCTCTGGTAATGGCATTTATCTCTGTGGTCTTGTCCCAGCTGTAGGTATGACAGCATTATGAAATTAGCACTAGTTTAATATCCTGTACACATCTCATACCCAGAAGCATAAATTACCTGCCTGTGTCCTAAGGAAGAAGACAGAGCCTGTAGATGTCAAATAAAGCATTTCATGGCTTATGGCCCCTCTTCAAGCAATAAAATGTTGGCCCTTTAGGAACATGCTTGAAACAAAGGGAGGTGTGGTAGAAACAGCGGAAATGTAAGTCTTGGTTTCCATACACTATTCTGTTTACATGTTTGCTCTAGTGTCCTAAACATTCTGCCTCTGTTGGCATCCTTGAAGGAGATAACCTCCTTTCAGTAATAGTAGTAACACCATTATACTAGTAACAATAGCATCACTAGTAATAATAGTAACACTTCTTAAGAACTTGCCAGAGGCAGACATGTTCTAAGTACTTTACTTTAAACTGATTCACTCAGTTCTCACAACATTACACGGTGGGTACTAATATTCTCCCCCATCTTACATTTTTGGAAATGGATGCACAGAAAGGTTGAGAACCTCTGTCCTCTTCTCTTCTGTTCTTTCTTCTCCATCCCCAGAAGATTTCAGGTCTTCCTAAGGAGCCCAGTAGCCCAGTAGCTTTTTACTATTCTACGTTGCCTCCTGTGTTTCCATGGTCCCAACAATTTCAATTGTTAGGTCTGTATAAATTCATGATGCCTTGGCATAGAAAGGTCTATATTGGTAGTAACATGGTTAAAACTCATGTTTGGGGCATTCCTGTCATCTTCCATGGTTTACAAAGCATAAATGGGAAGGAGGGGCTAAGAACCATTCAAAGAATACTATTCTACTAGCTTAAATCTCTCTGATGCTCACCTGGACCTTTCCATGTATACACTGTATCCAAACGAAGTCTTCCCTACTGTATCTCATGGTACTTCACTCCTATCCTTCAGACTACTTCTAGAGCATGTGTATGTAACGTGTGTATGTGTATATGCATATATAGCTGTATGTATGTTTACTTCTTGTCTCCCCAGATAGATTATAAGCTCCATGAGGACAGGGGCCATATCTGTTTTATTTGCCTACAAATACCTGGAACCTGGTATCTAGTAGGTACTCAGTTAATATGTGTTCAATGAGTTTATCCCTTAGATTCAGTAATACAGCAATAAAAGACGATCTTAGGCTGTGTCACATTTTGCCTAAAAATATCTATTCCTTAGTGCTCATTACCTCTCCTCCATCACTGGACCACATCCATTCTTAGGGCAGAACATGCTCAAACAGACAAAGTCACAATCAGCAGCAAACTAGTTGACTTGTAAATCTACTTTTTATTCAGGGCCCAGGAACCCCCTCAGAGGGGCTGGCTATATTGTTAAACCTCAGTCATCAAACTAATAGGAAGACTAATCAAAAATGTACTAAATAATGGACTACCTTGGGGTAAACGTATTACTTTTTTTTTTTAAAGACTTTATTTATTTATTCAAGAGAGAGCATGAGAGAGGAGAAGGTCTGAGGGAGAAGCAGACTCCCCAAGGAGCTGGGAGCCCGATGCGGGACTCGATCCTGGAAGTCCGGGATCACTCAACCAACTAAGCCACGCAGGCGCCCCTAAACGTATTACTTTTAAGTTCTGAGGTGAATCCCAAAGTATGTGATCAGAACATACTATATGATATTTCATTAGTGACTTGCTTGAAAGACTAGAAAAAACAATCTGTGTTTGGCATGCTCACTATTTATATGTAGAGAGCTAGCTCTAAAGACATCAAAGATGTCCCAAACCAAATCGTTCTTTTAACATTTTAAACACTACAGTTACAATCTTGTTTATAAATTAACTGCATTTTAATCACGTGCCTTATTATCCACAAAGAAGAGTTTTGTTGAGTACAATGTCAATCCAGTCACTATCAGAAACGAAACCAACTGTGAATTAATAGAATTTAAATTAACCAAGTTTTTATGCTAGCTGAATTATAAAGTTTTCTAAATTCTATTTCCTCAATGGTAATGTACAAGAATATCTTCTAAAACACAACAACACTAGACTTTAATTCTTTCACAGGAAAACAGATTCCAGTCAGCAGTGTTAATTTTGTGTTAAGTAACCAATCCTACTCCACAGCCAGCTTCAAGTAAAAAGCTGTCTTATTTATGTGCTATATACGTTAGTGTATTTACTTGTTTACTTAGCGTTTTGGAGAAGAGTCTGCAAAACACAAGGTAAATAAGCACTTTCCCAGGGATTATGCCAGAGATGAAAAACTGCTCTTTCATTTTTAGAAAAGAGTTGGGATAAATAGACAGCTTTTAAATTTGAGTTCAAACCTAGCCTTGTCTTATAAAGATGAAACTACAAGATCTGCTCTTTCCTTGAAACGAAGGAGATAGAAGTCAACTTCATTGTTTTAAGTGCTCTCCTTGGGGACTTCCATCTACGTAAGAACAATTACGAAGCAGCGTGAGTAGAAAGGTGTTCTGTGCGGGGAGAGACAGACGCACTCTTTATCAACATGCATGATTCCATCTTGGCGATGTGGCCAAATCTTACTAGGGCACAACCTCGACAGGTGGTTTAGAGGGGCGCCTGGATTGCTCTGTGGGTTAAAGCCTCCTGGGATCAAGCCCACATCAGGGCTCTCTGCTCAGTGGGGAGCCTGCCTCCCTTTCTCCTTGCCTGCCTCTCTGCCTACTTGTGATATCTGTCTGTCGAATAAATAAATAAAATCTTTTTTTTAAAAAGTGGTTTATGGATCACTTCTATGCCACTGAATCCCACTGCTTTTCCCCTGTCATTCTGGCTCTTTATCCTGTCGCTCTGGTCCCTTTCCCTTTTTGGGGAAGGGAGGTGTTGCTTGTGTGTTAGTTTGAAAAATAATACAGTATTTCTGATGTTTGGTAAGAAAATGATTTAAAATATACAGATTTGCTTTTATGGTCAAAGGCAAAATAGCTCAATGGTATGGTTCAAAAAATAAATAAAAAGCCTGATTTTTACTTTCAAGGAACAAAAATCTCCCTTGATTAATACTAAATACCTTGAATCAGAGGAAAGTCAGTGTGTGCAGGATTTATACCATTTTCTGGATGTTAAGTAATAAAAAAGACATGGTTCTAATATACCCGGCACTGGGCTAAGGTTCTGGTTCTAATTTTCTAGACCATGTTGCATCTTATAGGAAGATTCCAGAGGAGACTGCAGGATGAACCAGTCATGTCATTGCTTTCTGACAAACGGGTTGCAATTTTGCTGTGCTTTCCTCCTGGGTCTGTACGACAGCAGCTATGGAAAAATTGCTCCTTCTCCATCCCTCTTGCCAGCAGCAGCTGAGTTTCACTGGGAAGTGTGGTGACTGAGTATTTTTGACTTGAGAGCATTTGGGGACTGCTTCTACTCGGATGGAAGAAATTTCAAAATGGAGACATCATTTTGAAGGGGTGGGGGGAAGAGATGGAGATGGGCTTCTATGCCAAAGGACCACCAAAGGTTTAGGTCAAGTCCATTAGGCAGGTCTTTCCTAGCCCACCACCTCCTCGCCTTTCTAGCAACAGACAGCCGTGTTGTCAGCAGACTCTGCTGAACATGGTACCCAAGCCAGCCCTGAACAAGCCTGGCACTATATACACAATCAGATCTTCAGCAGTGGGTGCGGTTTGAGCCCTACAGCATAGCCAGAGAACTGAAGAACACGTAGGCACCCAAGTCATGTTTCCTATATTCTGCCCATTTGGCTGGGCCTTCTGCCAGACCTTCCTCCTTGAATCTTAATAAACACTATTAAATGGGAGGCAGGGTTGCAGCTGGCCCATAACCCTGGAACCTAACACTATTCTCTGACATCCTCTGTCCAGCACACTGCACAACTGGGATAGCTACACCACCCTGGGTGTGGTCCAAAGTGGCCCCATACTGCCCTCACCACACTGCAAGCAGCTAGGTCTCCCGGGCCCCACTCTTCTGCTCCTGGCTTGTTCCTCTCTCATTAGCCATGGACGAAGATGCACTAGCCACAAGTCCAGATCTCCCAGGACAGTGTGCTTAATTCGACTAATTTCCGTTGTGTGTGTGTGTGTGTGTGTGTTTTCAGAATTATTTTGGTGGTGAAATGTTAACACTTTAAAATGTTAAAACACAGGCATCCCAGTGACTGAAATATGAAATAACAACCCAGAATTTGCACACTGGCTTCCCACAAGGTACTTGTGGGAAGCCAGTGTGCAAATTTTCCCACCATGTTCTGCCAGCCAGCAGTACTCTATTCTCAACTACTCCACATATCTCCAGGGGGCAAATAATGGATATGTTCCAGCACCCACTCAATTTTGTGTTTTCTTCTGGCTAAAATAATAATAGATCTAAAACATGACTTTCCATCTAAAATTAGCCCTCGGTTAGACACTATCAGCTACCACTCAACACAAGGAAATTTCCTACAGAAGTAAAATGATTTGAGATAGAATGATGCCTAATTTCAGCCACTAAGTCAATCTTCTTTATACATCTGATGCCTCTTCTATGTAGGATGTTGTACAACAGGGGATAAAGAAATAAACCGAAAGAGGTTCCTATTCTTCAGGAATGTATTTTTGAGGTCGACTTTTATATTCTTTTAGAGTCCCACTGTATCCTTTGTATTTCTGATGCCTCCCTCTCTAAAAATGACAGTAATTGTAGGTTTACCTTACAACAAATATTGTTGCAACTTTTACCTCCTGTCAGACATTCAGGAGAACAGAAAAGCCTGGATGTGGTAGTTTTCCTGTGTTTCTTCCTGAGAAAAGACTGTAGCAACTATTTCCAAAGTTCTCAGCACATACCCTTACTTCATGTGGGTAGGCAAAAAGGACTACTTCATGCTAAGTATGTGCTTTTTTTCAAAGAACTAATTTAAGGCAGTGCCACTTTTTTTTTTTTTCAAAGAGCATTTTGTTACAAAACATTTTAGAAAAAACATCCATTCTGTGTTGCAGAGACAATCTTTTAAGGATCTCAAATGTATAGAGGAAGGGTTTTGCTTTGTTTTGTTTTTCAAGACGTCACATTAGCTGTGATTAGAGGGGAAGGCGTCAGTGAGCACTGTGTGAAAGGTAGTGTGAGGAGACTCCACACTGATAAGTCGACTGCAGAAGAGAACTGGTAGCTTCTAATAGGTTATATTTATATATCCATTTTCCCTCTCATTTTCCATTTATTCCAAGTTTAATCTGTTTTCCTGCTGCCTCTCTAAATCCGTCCTATATCTTGAGAGCAGCTTAGGTATCTTTGCTGCATTCATTCCTGCTCTTTATTCTGTTCATTTTATTTGAGGCAATAACAGTTTATAAGGAATAAATCTCATTATAAGTCAGTCATAATTATTACACTCAAATGTGTCCTTTTCCCTTAGAACAGAACAGAGGCCCAATACGACTAAATGTAAATTTCTCAACCCCAAATTGCATTTTTATCCATGAGTTTTACAAGGCTTTTACAAGGCTCTTTTCCTTTAAGGACAATGTCCTTATTCTAAGAAAAGAACAAAAGATGAAAGGGAGCATAGGGAACAGATAATTAAACTGATTAATATACTTGAGCTCTAAACATGGCTCAAGTTTCTTACTAGCTGAGGCAAAATGGCAAACACTTTGGGTTACATAGTTTTCCGGCAGGGTAAAGGCAAAGCAAAGTTTTAAGTAGAAATAAATGTCCCTGAAATCAAAGTCAAGGAAGAAGTCAGGAAGTGACAGGCTCTTTGGCCCTTCCCGATGGCAGCGCGCACTGCAATAAGGCATCACACCAGGTCACGCATTATCTTTTGTCCAGGTCCCTTGTTTTATCATGAGATCCCAACCACATTATCTTCAAGTTTCTTCCAAAGCTAAGAATCTGTGAGTGATTCTGACCAATATTAAATACCAGTTCAAACCCACACTACACTTAAAACACACACACACACACACACACACACACACCACTTCAAACGAAATTTGATCATGCTAACTGGCCCGGGGAACCTGTCCAACAAATTTCGCCAACTGAAGTCTCTGTTACTGGACCCACCACATCAGGGCTGCGCAGGAGCTCCCTTAGACTGCCTTAATTAGGTATTTCACTTACAAATGAATTAATTAATTAGTGATAAGCACCTGAAGCACATTACTCATGTGGTCTAGTTAAAGCTTTAAATAGCTAAAGATTGCTGACATCTCCTTACTATTGGGTAATGTTACATAGGGGTTTAGCATACAAGATGATTTATCAAACCTTTCCCCCCAAAAACCATTCGTGTTTATCCTAACTCCTCCTCTACCTGGGCACACTGAACAGGGAGAATCCTTCAGAAAGATTCAGGAAGAAAGGATTAAAGCAGGAACTATAGCTAATGTGGTCAGCTCTGCTTCACCAGGATTTCTGTGGACTTAATGAGGTTGCCCAAGATGGCGGTCTTCCTCCATTTTACCTTGGTCTTGATGTCCATTTTATGTTGCCTAATGAGCCCTGTGCAATGGCACTGTCATGTATGGCAGCCTGTCCCTGGAATAAAAGTGGTGACAGACCTACACAAGAGCCAAGAAAAAGACTACAAAATGTTTAAGTATCTCCTGCAAAAGTAAATAAAAAAGCAAGCAAGCAAGCAAAGACCCAGTGACTCCCAGTATTAAGTACCCCAGTGGAAATTCCCACCCAAACCCAGAGCCAATATGCCTACTAAATATGGCAAACTGAGTAAAAAACTTAAATTAGGCCAGAAAGAGTTTTGTATATCCTTTATAAAACTTATTCATACAAATAAAAAAAATCATTTGGTTATTTGTGGACATAATGTGGGCCTGGGGATGAAAATATGTTTGTCAAGAAACTAAATGAATTATTGGCATGGATCTTTTCTGAGGAAGCCACTGGGAAGATTCCCATTGAAAATAACCTTGTGAAAGAGAAATGTCTGAGCAATTAAATCAAACATAGTAGTAAACGCACACAACATTCTTGACCAGACTGACTGACTACATGCATCTAGGTAAATTACCAGACCAGGATGGTACTCAAAGAGTTTAAAAAAAAAAAAAAAAAGCAAAGGCAAAATTGTGGAAGTACTGCCTAAAGCACTGTTAAATCAGTAAATGTGCAAAACTCTTCAAAATTAGGCAAATTATTAAGGTGGCCAAAATTCATAAATCAGGAGTATGAATAAAGCCATCAAAGGTTTATTTTCATTATTTCCTTTTAAGATGCAAGACACACTCTCTGGAAATTTCTAATTTTATTTTCCAGATATAGGGAGTGTATTTCCATTTGATGCCACGGTTAATACTGGATAATACAGAAAACAAGTTATTTAGAGACACCACATATATAACATTTATTTTTTATTATAATAATGACTTTTTCTGGATTATAAAATAACCTGTCACTTGAAAAATGTCTATAAAATTCAGAGAGGTAATAAAGAAAATATAAAAGTCATTTGTAATCCTACTATCTAAAGATTAATTTTTAGTGATATTCTTTCCATTATTCATAATATATATACAGAATGAAATTACATATATGAAAAAAATGTTCCAGATACATGTGCAACATTTCTGTTATTGTTGAATTAGTTTCAAGGGAACATACGGAGCACCTTGAGCTTAATATTATACTTATGAAAGCAATTTAAAGGTTGAAAGCTTCACTCCCACAGTAACTTTGAGTTTTATGACACTATGAACAACCAGGACACTTATTTCTTTATCTTTATCAGGAGCACCCTTTTTCCATTCGTTACTCCCCCTAAAACTTCTCCATGTCTCTGCTGCTCCCCTTGGCACTATGCATGATGACCTGGAGGAAAATAACACTAATCCTGTAATGCCCTCCCACAGAGCAAAGATCCCATCAGGAGCAATTGTATTATTATTATTATTATTATTATTATTATTATTATTTTTACTTCTTCCCCAAAGCCTATCTTAATGCTTTTATTTTTTCCCCAATTTATTTTCTTAAATTGCAAAGGCACAGAAACGTTAAAACAATGAACACCCATATACCATCGACCCAGATGTGCCCTCATCACTTCTGCTTCCTGTCTCCCTCCCCACCATTATAAATGAGGTAGCAGACATGGTTAGACTCCATCCCTCTGAAAGCAGAACTATGGATTACAGGTTCAGATAACCCCCAGCAGAAGTTAGTGAACTTCAGCCGTTTTATCTAAATATGTATTTTAGCTTTTCCTAGGCCATTTCCCACCTCAAGGAAATAAAACAAAACCAAGCCAGGTAACGGAAATGCAGATTGCAGTGTTTGAAATATGGATTACATCTTGTCTGGGGGAGGTATTGGTAAAGGACTGTCCACACGATGTTGTTTCCCAGTGTGGGGACTTTGGAATCATTGACATATTAGAAGAAAGAATCAAGGCTGGTAACCCTGCAGGGAATAAGTCTCCTCCAGAATGTCAGATCTGGTCAATCGTCCAATTCTGTTTTGAGAATTTCACCTGGGGACTTCTGGTTTATTGGAAGAAGCCAGGCAGTAATGAAAGTGGACAGGACTCAACCCACAAGAGGGGGATTTTCCCTGGCCATGGTGGCATATGGTACCCCTGGACAGACCCCTGGCCAGCCTTCACTAACCAGGGCAGCTGTAGAAACTGCAGAAAGTCTCTCTCTCTCCCTCTCTGGTCTAAGTGGGATCAAGAGGTTTCAGTATGGTATTTAAGCTATACTTGGTATTTAGACTGAGACACTGGAATTAAGGCATGTGGGAGTGGGAGGTGAAGGGGTAGCAGAGGTGGGGGGGCGGGGTCCGGTGGAGGGTGGAGAGGCTTACAGTCAGGTCCAAGGTCCAAAGGAATCTGAGTGTTCTCATCTCCCATTTCTGGCAATATTCTACTGTATTTCTCCCATGCTTTCTTCCCTCCCTAAAAATAATGACAGCTGACACATATATAAGACTGAGTAGCACTGCAGCAGTCTTGCTAGGACTTGGAGCCCAACGGTCCAAGTTTGGGTCTCAGTTCTGCCATCTCCCAGCCAGCCGATCTTGGGCATCTGGAAAGTGGGGATGATGAGAATAGTCATGCATACCTCCTGGGATCTTGGAAGAATTAAATATGTTAATATATTCAAGACACTTAGAACAGTGCCAGGCACTGTTAACTGTATTTTATTTTATTTTAAGATTTTATTTATTTATTTGAGTGTGAGAGAGAGAGAGCATGAGAGGGAGCAGGGTCAGAGGGAGAAGCAGACTCCAGGCTGGGCAAGGAGCCTGATACGGGACTCAATCCCGGGACTCCAGGATCAGGACCTGAGCTGAAGGCAGTTGTTTAACCACCCAGTTGACCCTGTTAGCTCTATTTTAAATCTACTAAATAATCATGCTAACCAGAGCCCTTTCCATGCCTCAACTCTTAATCCTCACAAAAACCCCACATGAGGAGGCTACCATTATTCCCAAGAAAATGAAACTCAGTTAAGTTCATTAAATCAATAAGGTTTCCCAGATAGTAAGTGGTGGGGGGGGGGTGCCAGGATTTGAGTTCAGATGGCACATCTCCAAGGCCACCTGCTTGGCTTGATCAGGACACAGGAACACTGTGGCTATCTAACACAGGGGCTATCTCATTCCCACAGGGCTGCATGAGAATTCCTTCCCTGCTCCAAAGCAGAACTCATTCATTTTCCCCATACCAAACACACACACCTGCACCGTTTTTATAAAGCCTGACATTAAAAGCATGACGTCAAGCCATGTTTTACTTTTCATTTTACAGGACTGCAAACGCCGAAGCCGACCAGCTTGGTGAGCAGCAAGGACAGGTCCCTGGCCCAGTTCCCGAGGCCCTGACCGAATTCCCTTCCCACCCCCAACCACTCTACTGGACAAATGCTGGTGCTAGAGGCACAGCTCTCCACTCGACCCCCACTTTAGTCAATAATGGCTCAAAACTGATTTGAGCAGCCGTGACGCATTTTCAGAAGTTCAAAAACTAAAGGCAAAAGGGAGGAAAAGTAGGTTGTTCTGGAAGCTCTGCCAGCTAATTCCATGTAGACAGGTGACCCATATTATGTCAATTAAGTGCCGCTGTAGAGGCACGCTGCCATGGGCTTTTTAAAACATTGAACATTGTAAGGGAACGTGGAGATGGATTAAGGTTTGATGAATACACTAGGGCCTTTCCTCTGTAATTCAATTAATAGAATCGGGCATGGACTTTTGTTGGAATCCTCCCAGGCAGCTGGAAGGCAAAGTGGGGCACAGTCTTTGAAGTCTATGAGGGGAGAATGGTAGGTCCTGGCAAGGCTGCTCTGCCCCTGAGTATGTGCTATGTGTCATTACGTGTCCCAGCCCGACAGCACTGTGCCCATGAAGACCCGGCGGACACTGACGTACAGGAGGCACGTGGCTATTGGAGCAGATGAGCTTTTTCCCCAGCCGCCACTCCTCCCTTCCAGCCCTACATCCTTCACTTTCTGCCTTCTCCTTCAGATCTGCCTTTGCGAGCATGTCCGTATCCTGAATTCCTTTCTCAAACCACTTCTTCTCACAAAATGTGTAGGACCTGCACGATCTGGCTCAGGGCCCCTTCAGTCTCTTCAGCTCTTACTCCCTCTGGCCACACAGACGTTTTTTCAGTTTCTCAAACAGTTCAGCTCCTTCCCACCTCAAGGCCTTTGCAAGCACACTAGCTGTTACTTTGTGTTCTGCCCAGTGTGATTCTCCCAGGGTCTCTCCTACTGACCTCAAACTCATTCATCCATCCATCCATCCATCCATCCCTCCCTCCCTCCCTCCCTTCCTTATTTATATTTAAATTCAGTTAATTAACATATGGTGTATCATTCATTTCAGAGGTAGAGGTCAGTGATACATCAGTTGCATATAACACCCAGTGCCCATTACATCACGTGCCCTCCTTAATGCCCATCGCCCAATCACCCCCTTCCTTCTCCCCTTCCCCATCTGCAGCAACCCTCAAACTCAACCTTTAGATCTCCACTTTTCTTGCTCCTTGAAATTTTACTGCTCACTCCTAGACATGATTATAGTTTGTAAAAATGTATCATATATGTATCATACAATCATAAGATTATTTGAATATTGTCCACCTTCTCCACTAACTGCCAGCTCTACGTTGGCCCTTGTTTTGGCTCATGATGACACACCCAGGGCCTAGGATAGCTTCTGGCCTGCAGTGGGTACTCAATAGTTATTCTTTGTTGAACGAACTCATGAATGAATGAACTCCATGCATTCAGAGTCTTAGTCTCTTCAACTAAGGTGAAATAATAACTTCACTTGCATATGAGTGGCTGATACTGACATTACTTTTCTCAGACAATATGTGTGCTGTTTAAAGGATCTTGAGTCCAAAGTGTCAGGCAAAGCCATGGTGAGATTTTTCAGGAAGAAATAGTGGGGGACTACTGGGAAGATCTGGGTTAAGCTGATTTTTCTATCCACTTATCTTCTGGTCTGTTCTATTACTTCCTTCACTGATGCGCAGACATCAGAGTCATCTCATTAAGAGATGAGCACGGCAAACATGCCCAGTGCTCAGACTCCAGGCAGAGACGCCACACCGGGGCTCAGGTACTGTGTAAACTCTGGACCGCTGTCCCTGATAACTGTCTGAGCTCACTGCAGGCCTCCCCTGCCCGCCACCCTTCTTTGTCTCTGAGATTTCTCTGCGAAGTATACCACCATTGCCTCCCTCAAAATCACAGCAAGGAGTATCCAAGTAATGCTGACATTAGAAGGCAGGTGTTTGGGGCACTTTTGTCATAAAATATTGTGAATATAATATTTTAGCAGACAATTCAGCATTATCTAGTAAATTTTTAATGCACATTCATTTTCACTCAAGGATATACTTCGAAAATTTGCTCTGAAGGATTCTCATACAGCATGCAAAGATATATGTACAAACATGATTCTTATTTTGTCAAAAAATGGGAGAAAACCTCAACTGTCAAACAGCAGGGACTGGTTAGAAAATTCTGGTACAGTTATCCTATTTGTTACAGTCATTTAATAGAATACTATGCAACTTATGCAAAATGAATGTATACTCTGACTTTGAAAGATGTAGGCAATATCCTGTTCAGATTCAGAATTTTTTTTTAAACAAATACATTTCATAGTGATATACAAACATATATTATAAATTGTGATTATAAGGGGTTCATAGAAAACTTTAAATTTCTATATTGTACACTAGTGTCTATTCTTTATAGTCTTTATAACTGCATGTTACTTAAAAATCATAATGCTTATGCTTTTAAACAAAGATAAAAATTATTTTCAAAGTAGGATACGTCATTGCTCACTCCATCAAGATGCTGTCCTCAGACTTACAAAGAAGGCAACTCTCCAATCCATGATTTCTAGAAAAGCCAGTCACTTGAACCAGTGCAGGCAGCCTCCAGGATGATGTCCAGTAATGATTCCTGTCCCCTGGTACTCACATCCTGTGCCATCAATAGCATGTGGCAGAACTGATGGTACGTTACTTCTACCATTAGGTTATACAAGACTGGGGCTTTGGTCTTGAGTTGTCTCTCTCCTGGATCACTTACGCCGGAGGAGGTCACATCATGAGCAGCTGCACAGAGGGGCCCCTGTGGTGATGAAGTGAGGCTTGCTGCCAACAGCCATATGAATGAGCTTGGAACCAGTCCTCCAGACCCGGTCAAGTCTCAAATGGCTGCAGCCCTGGCTGATACCTTAGTGGCATCCTCATGAGAGCACCCGAGCCAGAATTCCCAGCTAAACCAGTTGAGGATTCCTGACTGCCAGAAACCATTAGATAATATGTATTTGTCATTTGAACACACCTGTTTGGATTACTTTATTATGGAGCCACAGATCACGAATACAGGACCCAATCACCTATGCAATTTTTAGTGCCTGTTTCCTAATCTACACAAACAGTCCTTTAAGGTTACCATCTCTGTGTTCAAAACTTAGTTGCATATTGGTTCCTGCTTTGTACCAACCTCAAATTGGTAAAGACCAGTAACTAAAGTTAGTATAGAACATTTTGTCCTGTCCTCAGGAGCGTGCCACTAATGATGAGGGGTGGGGACTGAATCCAAGTGAGGTCACCTGAGACACAGGAGCTGGAACTGATATGGTCTCCAGCCTTCAAATGAAAATTCCGTGTTT
Organism: Mustela putorius furo; assembly: GCF_011764305.1. Taxonomy (NCBI): domain Eukaryota; kingdom Metazoa; phylum Chordata; class Mammalia; order Carnivora; family Mustelidae; genus Mustela; species Mustela putorius. The sequence goes on along the minus strand of NW_025421290.1, from coordinate 6,844,234 downwards.
TTACTTCTGTCTTTATTTTAAAGATCTGATCCAATCAAATGATCACATTATTGACCTAGGTAGTGGTTCACATTAAATGTCACAAGGGAACACCCATAATTTAAAGAAAAGGACTGAACAGCTCAAAAATCTGCCCATTATTTCCTTGCCAAGTGGGGTCTCTGATAAAAGAAATGGACTCTTTTCACCAGTAGGTTTAATTCTGCTTAATGCCAAGCACAGAGAAGGAAATGAGCTTTCATTTTCATAGAAGATGTTTCTGATCTACTGTTGATTTTCCACTCAAGACCCTTGGTTTTTAATCTAGCCATTAGCATTTTTCCAAATAATTCTAGAAATGGCTTTTATTTTCTGCTTGAAAATGGCTTATACATGTACTGTACAGTTCTGCATAACTGAAAAAAATGTGTGTATGATCCACCACCTCAAAAATCAATAAAAGTTCAGGGAAGGTAGCCAGCATGTCCAAGGAGGGCCAATCTCTCCCAAGGCACCACTCATTCACTGCCAGCTTGGTCTAAGGAGACTTTGTAGTTGCCACCAACCTGAGTAAATCTAGAGTTGGTGTGTCTGTGCCTCCAGTATGCCTTAGTAATGAAGTCATGGAGTCCCTACAGGGAATTCTCAAACTCAAACATTCTACACATGCGTGTTCTTCTATTTTCACAAATTTAAGTAGATGCTAGTGTGATCCACCAGATGCAAATCCATTTAAAAGCACTCTTCTTAACAGCTTTCTTAACAAATGGATATCAAAAGTACAACTTATAGGCTGCCTAGGTGGCTCAGTGGGTTAAGCCTCTGCCTTCTGCTCAGGTCATGATCCTAGGGTCCTGGGATCTAGGCCCACATTGGGCTCTCTACTCAGCAGGGAGCCTGCTTCCCCTCCTCTCTCTCTGCCCATTTGTGATCTGTCAAATAAATAAATAAAATCTTAAAAAAAAGTACAACTTATATACTGAAATTTATAAAATTTTACTTAAAAAGAAGACTTTTCCAATTGATACATTGAGAATCATTATTCTAGAGTTGTTACAGGATAAGGGAGATAAAAAAATTGTCATTCTTCACTGAGATGTAACTGCATTCTCATTTCGTTTTACCCACTCCCTGAATGTGAAGATTCCATACACTGATTAAAACAAATCATACTTTAAGTATAGATTTACATCCACAAAATATACATTTTAAAAAGAAAAGCAGTCTCTTTATATAGTAAGTATGGCATATGAAATATACTATATCATAATTTCCAGTAGGCCAAAAACTTTAATATGAAATAATAAACTATGGAAGAGGAAAGAAGCAACAGCGTGAACTACCCCACATAAGCTGTGCAGGATGGTAAGGTACTTTTATCATTCTTTTTCCCCTTTTTTTCTACCTTTTTCCCTAAATTTTGGGGCAGAGGCTAAAATTTGCTTCCCTGGCTTTCTTGTGGCAAAAGTACAGGTACATCACCCAACTTGCTGCTGACTTCAAAATGGAAACTTGAAACGTGGAGAATTGGGGATGATGGATGTGGGTTTGATAGCAGCTGCTGTGTGCTACAGTGTTTGCTCCCAGAAAGTCAATAGTGACATCTTCTCTGGACCAGCTCTGTGGCATGATTTGGCTATTATTTCTGACTCTCTATACTCTACAACTAAAGATCCTCCATGTCTCCCAGAGATTTGATGAGCATCGCGTACCCCGCCGATAAATTCCTTCTACGGTAAAATTCACCCAAGTTATTTACCACTGCTTGTAATTAAGAGTACCCACAGTGGATAGAGCTGGGGAACAGAGCACAGCTCTCTGAGGTTTGAGTCTTTTGATGTCCAGCACGGGTTATCTGGCTAAGATTTAGGTCATAGGTACCCTGGCACACATCTGAGTTCTTCCCAAACCAAAGAATTTATAGTAGCCAGTTTCTGATCGTGTGGAGACATAAGGAAAAATACTGGAAACATCTATCTACTAAGGTTCCTGCCATCTTCTTGGGATTTATTATGCAGGTCTACACTACTCAAATAACAATATTCTTGTTGATCTTAGAGGGAAAAAGGGATTGGAAGTCACTGAGGTCTAGAACCATGTGTATTCACTACCAGAGTAAAACAATTTACCATAAACTAAAAACAGATGTCATTTTCTGCCTTGCCCAAGATTTGTTTGATGATATTGGACCAGCTGTGAACACATAAATTTAAGCTCCCACTAAAACCACAGTCAACTCTCATTATTCATGGTAGTTATATTCTATGAAGTTACCACAAACACTGAATTAGCAAATGTTAATTAGCATTGCATCCAAGGGAAATGCAGGGCTATGTTCCTTGGAGCCTCTGGTCACAATATTTGGTCAAATGATCAATATGTGACCTAGTTTTATGTGTATTTCTGTTCAAAGATACCTTATTTAAGATATTTTATTATAATTTTTTTAAGACACTTTAGGGGTGCATGGGTAGCTCGGTTAAGTGTCCAACTCTTGATCTCAGCAAAGATCTTGATCTCAGGGTCATGAGTTCAAGCCCTGCACCTGAGGGCTTGAGATATAATAATAGAGAGACACTCTATTATTGATTCATTAACACTGAACACTGAGCAACAGCACTATAACTCATGCCCAAACAAGGCTTATCTAGCATACATATTTTCTCCAAAAGTCACCTCACACATAGCGTTTCTGCAGTTGGGAATGAGAGCACTTGAACACAATGCTTGGGGACTATTTTAAACAGTAAAATCACCGTCAACAACAAAAAAGACTCAATCATATGAAAAACATCGCACTAAACAGACCATGGAAAAAACACTTATTTGCAGTATGAGAGCTAAAACAAAAAGGCAGAATGTTGCTTTGGTTTGACTTCAGCTGGGCAAATATGTGTTGAGCAACTCCATATTTTCACTCTATTTATGCCAGCAAATTATCACAAAGTGTCAGGAGGACTGACGACTGACTGGGGGGTTACAAGTAAATTTCAATGATTGGAAAAATTCACAAATATGGAATCTGGAATAATGAGGATTGACTATACTTTGTTCACAAAAATCTTCCTGGATACCAGGAACTGCTTTTGACCATTGTTACTACACACCCTCATTTGAATTGAGGTATCATAAATCTTTGAAGAGCAATATAAATTGCAGGGAGAAAATAACCTTCAGAAAATACATTTGGGCTTAAATATTAATGTGCTAACGATGATCTTTAGTGACCTCCTCAATTGGAAATCTGTATGGGAGGTAAATTTTTAACACATCTTGTTCATTCGTAAGCAAATGCAGCTTAATGCGAACTACACCCTGACAGCTTTTCATCTAGATTCTCTCCATTGGCCCTGAGATTTTCTTTCCGCAGATCGATGTTGTGTGGTTTTCAAACATGGCTGCAAGCAGACCATGCATATTAGTTAACATCTTTTCTAAACTTCTCTATGTAACGTTCATGTGTATCATTTCAAAGGACCCCACACTACTTCACTGAACTGTTGGATATTTTGATTGGTTCCAATTTTTGCAATTATAAACAGCTCTACTATAAATGTTTTTAAGGAAAGTTTTCATTTCCTTTAACATTGTTTCCTAAGGATAAATCCCCAAAATGGATAAAGAAAGTAAGCAGCCCTGATTGCTAGTAATAAATTAATTAGGTCCTTTCAGAAAAGTGGTGACAAGCTTTCCCATTTCCCCAGTGGTTCTCTGCCACTGATTTTATTTTTTTAATTTCCTAAATTAGTATGTGTGAAATTATATCTCATGAATGTTTTAGTTGCATTTACTTAATTACTGGTGAGGATGAAAAGCTTTTTCATATATTGATTCAGTCACTCACTTAGTCAATTAGCATTTATCAAATCCCTACCAGGAGACCAGGCCTGTGTCAGACACTGTCCCTACCCTTAGGGAACTTCCCTTCTGCCTGTTTTTACTTTTATACAAACTGCCTGCTAACATTCAACTGTCTGCCTCTTGGAGGCTTGTGTCATCATTTCAGCTTTGAATAAGCACCTTCTTTATTTAAATATAGATAATACATTTTACACCTATTAACAAAATCTTCCCATTTCATTTTTTAAGTTTTTTTTTTTTAAAGATTTTATTTATTTATTTGACAATGAGTGAGTGAGAGAGAGAGAGAGAGAGAGAGAGATTGAGAGTATAAGCAGCGGGGGAATGGTGGGAAGAGGGAGAGAGGAAGCAGGGGGGAATGAGCAGAGAGCCCAATGTAGGACTCAATCCCAGAACCCTGGGATCATGACCTGAGCTGAAGGCAGACACCCAACCAGCTGAGCCACCAAGGCACCCCTCCTTAGTTTTGATGGTTTGACTGAATAACTTTAATTTCTATATAGGCAGAAATAAAAGTCTTATTCAATAAATATTTAAAAACTGGCAAAATAAGATATTAAGATGTAATGTAATAAGCCAAAATATTTAACCAAAATATATTTAACATTCCTCTATTTGTTAAACTAACTGTATACTTAAATATTCATAAACGATATATTATGGAAAAAATAATTCACCAAAACCTTCTAGAAATTTCCAAACCACTTGTTGATTTTTATAATGCACCTGTTCAAATCACATAAGAACTATGTCAATGACTTCACCATTGTATTAAAAGCCATTAGATCTCCAGGATCTTTGTTCCAGCTGGATATGCTGAAGGCTTTTCACAACTGCTGTATACCTGGATGCCAGTGCTCTCCAGAGGGCCTGTGCCCACTATGCCAAGCACCAACTCTGGACAGGAGGAGGGTGCTGCACAGCCCTCCACCCTCCCACTATGCCAAGCACCAACTCTGGACAGGAGGAGGGTGCTGCACAGCCCTCCACCCTTGTCTCCCAAACCACTCAGCAGCTGCCGGGGCCCTGAGGACCTGCGCCATGCTCCTCCCAGGTCCACTGCCACCTCCATGGCCACTGATGGAAGACATCATTAGATACTTCATAATCTCAATGGAGATAAGAAAACATTTCAGTGTTTTAACACCCAATGCGGCTCTACTTCCATGTGCCAGCTGATTATTAGGTGTGCCTAACCAAGCTAAGACTTTCATATGAAATGACTATTGAGAAATGTAATTCCTATAGATCTGACATCTGCTTAGATAATACATCCTAAGCATTCCTAAATACCTGAGGTAGTCAACCTGCTAGGAACAGGGGAACACATAGAATCATCCTTCAATGCTCCACATTTGAAATTTGCATGCATTGCAAATATCTAATCTAAATAAACAAAACCCACAGTTAAACTTGATGAGAGGATTTAAATGCCTCTGGGCATATTTACACCATCACTTTTATCCAATTATGAATACTGAGTTACTCTTTCTGGCAATTAGACGAACAGTAGGTCCAAATTCCTTTGAGGCCAAGTCTCTCTGACTGGGAAGAGCTCAGAAAGGTGATGGTTAAGGGACTGAAAAGCTTCCCTCTGCTCGGGCCTCAGAACAGCTTACCCTCTTCCACAGCACTTGCGAATAAGGAATCAGATTGTTCTCCAAGAGTAAAACTATTAAATCTGCTACAAAATTTTTTTCCAAAACTCAGAAATAAAACAGAAAGATTCATGTGCCCTTTCAAAATGATACAAGAGCATGGTCTAACAAGCTTCCCTGGCTTCATCTGACCCTTCGGAGAAGGAATGGTTTTTTGATTTACTGCTGATTAGGGCCCAGACTCTACAAAAGCTAGAGAGTCACTGAGAGGAGACTGATAAATTACAGATGATTTTTCTTTCTGGTAGAAATACAAATTACTTAATTGGAAAACTGACCCCCCAGACTTATGCCTGTATTGCTCAACAGAGGATTAGCCAGTTTGGTATGGAACTCGGTGATGGCATTCCTTTCTCCATTGACCATACACACTTCTTGTAGTCTTCAAATCAGGTTTTTCATTCATTGTTTCCTTTCATGAATTAATTAAATCCTTGACACATAATCATTATGTATGTGTATGAGATTCATGTTCTCAACTTTTTCAAAATTGACTTTGACACTCATAACCTAATAGGTTGTGGTGAAGATGGGCAAAGACATCATCAAAGAGAAAGAATTACTTCCAGACATGGCTGGCTAGGTTGACGACAGTAACTTGACTAAATTAATTTCATCACCTGTCAGTTAGGAAGGGAAAGTTGGTGGTTCAGCAACGGAAGCTTCATGAGTAAACATCCATCTATCGAAGCACTGACCGGGGTGATGTGAAGTCCACTTGGCAGGTGTATCTCTGTGTCTTCACTAGGCAAAGAGCCTGATGTCACTAACACACAGACTATTTATCTAGCCCTTTTTTTCTGCCATGTTCATGCTCACTGAGTAACCTCTGGACTATAAGTTGGTCTCTCAGGCAGGGAAATGATTCACTGGTCAGGCCAATATGAGTAACCCATCCAGCGGCAGTTTCTGCAGATTAATAAACTGTCATTGGCATGTGGTTTTACATTCCAGTACTTTGTGGAACGGACAACGTGTGTCTGCGTTGTGACTTTAGTCAACTCTGTTTCTCCTACTAGATCAAGTTTCTGGCCTCCAGGCTGTGGCCTGCCCCAGACCACATGACAGCACCAAGGGAAATGCCAGATGGTCAGAACTCTGGTGACTGTGCTTCTCAGATAACCTGTGGCTGTGGACATGTTGTTTGTTCATTTGTTGGTTTTTACATTTCCAAGCCCTGTGGACCAAGGCTTTTGTAAAATTCAGTGAAAATACATTTCCGCAAAAGTGAAATTTTAAAGGTCATAGAAAATATAGACCCATATTTTATTACTAGATCCAAGAGAATCCAAATGACTCTGTAATACAGAAGTTCCTTTTAAAAGTAGAGAAGTCTCTAAATGCTCACTTCCAATTTATGCACTTATCCCCAAGTCCAGGGACTACACTGTATGTGGGGACTTGTTAGAAATGCACATTCTTGGGCCTTATCTCAGGCTCCTGAATTAGAAACTCTGGGGGTGTGGCCCAGCAATCTGTGTTTTAACAAGACCTCCCTGTGATTCTGATGTTTGATCAATTACATGATTCTAGGTGAGAAACACTCTAACTAGAGTGAGAACACATCAGAAGCCATAGCTTAAATGGCTGAGGGGCCAGGTAGGCACAGAAACGTAACTGTGACAAGATGAGAATTACAAGAAATGGTAGAGTCCTTGGCAAACTGTAGCCTAGATGTCCCATCATGGGAGCACCGAATCCAGACACACACACACACACACACACACACACACACATATACACCTCTGGACAAACAAAACTACTAGCTAGTAGGAGACCTTGGTCTATTACTTTTTCTAAATGTGGATTTATACTCATCTCAGCCTTAATAAAATGAAGACTTGCTTTTTCCTGACAACTGTTTAAGCTCAGCATATTATATATTAAAACCTGAGTGTATGAAGGCTTATTCTTGAGGTCTCTATCCTGTCACAATAATCTATTTCCATTTCTAATTCTATATCACACTATTTTGAATTATCAGACACTATAATACATATTGAATCATCCTTATTTCTTTTTCTTTGATGGTTTGAAAGTTAATCTTCATCAATTAGTTTTGGAATAATTTTGTTAGACTCTAACCAAGTGTCCTGTTAACATTTCAACTAAAATTCTTAACTATTAGTTAATAATTACTTAACAATTCGTTCACTTGATGATAGGGTAGGAAAAAATAGGCTTTGGGTTCCCATCCCAGCTCTGCTGCTCAGTAACTGTGGTTTGGGGCTTTATCTTCTCAACTGGTGATACCAATATAAGAAATTAATAAATCATCATGTGCTAATTACTGTCCATTTTCAATTTCTCCAAAATATCTCTGCCCTTTTGCTTCTACCTATCCTAAAACACTGCAGACCCCTTCTCTTCTCTATCCAGTTAGCACTTTTCTTTACGAAAGAAATGAAGAATAAAGCAAACCTGAAAGTGATACATTTCTTCCTTGGTGCTGCTCATCTACAACTTAATTATTTCATATATAAAACTTTCCTTAGAACTGTTTTGGAGTTAGGTGTACTATATTCATAAAATGTGACCTCTGACATGATTTCTGATTTCCTAGTTCTTCCTGAAACTTCCCATGTGTTCAAGTAGAGAATACATTTTATAACTTCCTATGTGTCTGAGGGAAAAAAAAAGTTTTCCACAGTCATCAGAAGAAAAAAACAAGCAGGTTAGACTATGTCAAAGATAAAAATGTGCAAATAAGATCACAATCAACAGAATGAAAAGGCAACCCACTGAATGGGAGAAAATATCTGCAAATCATATAATGGGTTAATATCCAGAATATATTTTTAAAAATGCCTAAAATTTAATTATTAAAAACCTGACTAAAAAAATGGGCAAAGAACTTGAACAGACTTTTCTCCAAAGAAGACAAATGGTCAATAAGCATATGACACAATGCTCAATAATCAGAAAAATGCAAATCAAAACCAGGAGATACCATCTCACATCTTTTAGAATGGCTATTACCAAAAAGTCAAGAGATAACAAGTATTGGCGAGGAGGTGGGGAAAAGGGAACCCTCCTGTCCTGTTGGTGGGAATATAAAATGGTTCAGCTGCTGTGGAAAAGAGTATGGTGGCTCCTCAGTAATAAAAAATTTAACTACCATATGATCTAGCAAGTCCACTTCTGGGTATATATATACCCAAAGGAATCGAAAGCCAGGTCTTGAAGAGCTACTGGTACTTCCATGTTCATAGCAGCATTATTCCCAATAGCCAAGAGGTGGAAGTAAACTAAGGGTCTGTCTGTAGATGAACAGATAAACAAAATGTGGAATATTATTTTTCAGCCTTCAAAAGAAAGGAAATTCTGACACATGAATGAAACTCGAAGACATTCAGCTAAGTGAAATAAGCCAGTCACAAAAAAACAAATTCTGTCTATAAATATTACATGAGGTACCTAGAGTAGTCAAATTCATAGAGACAGAAAGTCGAATGGTGATTGCCAGGGGCTGGGGAGAAGGAGGAATGGGATATTATTCTTTAATAGGGACAGAGTTTTAGTGTTACAAGATGAAAAGAGTTTTGGATATGGTTAGTGGTGACGGTAACACAATGAGAATGTGCTTAATACCACTCAACTGTACACTTGAAAATTGTTGAGATGGGTCAACTGCATGTTATGTGTATTCCACCACAATTTTAAAAAGATGAAACCTCAAAAAAACCCACGATGTTTATTTTCCTTTTTCTACCCTTAATTTTGATGTAAATCACAATTCTGCCTTACTGTTGGCACCATTCTTGTGTCAGTTCCAACGAAGACCTGGGCTGGGGATGGTCTGAGTCCCAGAGAAGGGACTCCTTCAGCGTCTGTGGGCTCCACCCCAGAATGGCTCAATCTTGGGGGAGGCAAGGCCCCTACAAGAGCAGATGGGCAGAAATGGGCTGGAACAGGGAAAACCACTGAGTTCCCCCAAAGAGCCCAGAAGCAAACTCTTACTTGCCCACAAGGCATCAGAACCAGAGGTATGCTGCAGAGACAGGCGAGAGTCTCAAACAAGCTGGGACACAAGTCCTTAAAGGTCAATTCCAGATAGACATGGGTTTCCAGAACATTAAGGAGGTACTATCAGAGATGGAGATTTTTTTAATTACAAATAGCCTTCCTTCCATTTCTTTCCCTTCTCTCACTCCTGCTGAAGGAGAAATATAACCGAAACTTAGGTCTTTATTAAATACTGGTCTGGACCACCCTACTGTATTATTTCTACTGAATCCTCATCGTTTGGAGGCAGGAAAATTGAAGGCAAGGCTGATGATGTCTAACTACTCTAGTGGACTACCCAAGAAGGCAGGGGACAGTGACTTGGTAGCACTTGTCTGGGAAGCTGTTCCCTAAGGTGGCAAAGGCACCCCATCTCAGGGGCTGTGCAGTTACAGAGCTGGCGGGCTCTGCAGTGAAACCCACATTTGTATTCAATGCATATCCTACCATTTGTAGTTATTTTTAATTCAGACAAAGAACTTTCCTTTGTCCTCTGTGGCTATTTTGTTTGTTCCATGGGGCTTTTGCTCACTATTATTTTGACAATTTTCTCTTTCTTGTTTTAATGAGTGATCTTTTTAGCTTTGTTTCATGTTACTTTATTGCATTTTTTCACTTTTATTAACTGGGGATAAGGGAGCAAGGAAAGAACAATGAGGGCAATCTTTTCTCTCGGCCAAGTCTGTGGTGTTTTTTCTATAGATCTACTTCAATGCACAGCTATGGGAAACCCAGCAAAACCTAAACGCAGGGGCAATAGTCCCTTAAAATTCACTATGCAAGCCATTCGAAAGAACCACTAAGACAAAAAAAAAAGTAAATGTTCTATCCTTTCCTGTATAATTTAAATACTTCACAATCATTTGTAAGCAATAATATTAGCTTCAAAGGCAGCATGAGGGAAATGGTTAGAATAATACCATTCCAAAGTTTTCAGAACATGAGATCTGTAAACTAGAATCTGTGGTCTCTAACATATGTAACCACAGGACAGAGACAATTTGCTTGAGAAGTCCAAGCCATAGATGGAAAACACAATAGATGAAAAACAATACCCAGGAGGAAGAACCTTGTAGAGAAGAGATGAAGAGTCTTAAATCCACAGTCAGAGGGTCTCTCTGCTGATAGAGCCCCTTTCATATTGGCTTGTCTCCCAATAGCTTCATTTCAAAGTGGAACTTGAAAGGAATGTTGCTATGATGGAGATATTTCCCACGACCTTCCTTTAATACCCTATTCCTTCAACACACTGTGGGACATGCAGCTGTTATAATCTTATGGGACTCTGGCCTCACAGTGAAGTCAATCACATGTTCCGTCTACATGGCCAAGTTCACTTCCAAATAGCTTTTCACCAAAGGAGTTCTCTGTTGTCTCAGAACGGAGTAAGAAGGGATCCCAAACTATTTGGGAATCTACTCAGGGAAAGACAGGAAACAGTATAGATAGGTTTATGTCCCTAGAAAGCAAAGTTGATCACTAATTCCCCCACCTAGGAACTAACTCTCTAACTAATTAACTAACTAACTAACTTTCTAACTAACTAACCTTCTCAATACATCTCTCCTTGCAGTTACCATAGAGTATGGATTCAACTGGAAACTTGGTTCCAACTGTATAACCTCTTAATTCTAACATCATCCCTTTCACATCACAGACTTATTCTCCCTGGAATTGTACAATGCGGCAATGCTGCCTCCAAATCCAGTTCCATTCTCGTTAGCTTCGGAGCAATCTCTTTTACAGCTGGCTGACCTTAGGAAGCATCTTTGTCTCCAAGATGACCAAACCAAGGAAACGCCTATATTTCCTAACTGTAAGTGACTGTCTAACTCTACTCCGTATTAGTAAACCAGGAGGTATACAACACTTATTCCTAAATTTCAAGAGGCCAAAGCTCTTTCCTGGCTCTCAGGGCTTTTGGAATACGCTCCATGGTGAGTTAACCTTCACTCTTGGAACGATGCCACCCAAAGAAGACCCCAACCTAATACTATTACTTGTGCATGTCAACATTATTTGCTTGTTCCTTTTGTTTCTAACACTTTTCCCTTTTAGCCATTTTGTTGTGATACTAGTACTCAGATATCACTATTCTCAGTTTCTTTATTGTTTAATTAATGTATCATAGCCCAACCTTATATTTTAATATATGAACGTCTGAGTGCATCTTTTTCACATGGGATAAGTTATATCTTATATATAATATAATATATCTTATATTAGTTCCCTTTATGTTTTCTATCACAGTCTTACTCTGCAGTGGGCCTGTGGTCAGAGAAGTATTGATTCTTTCTACTTAGGGTTTCTCCTCTCTCATACTCAGAGTTGATAAGACAGCCACAATATGAAGAAATTCCTATTCAGGACCCAAAGCATAAGGTCAGTGACTATTTAGGGTTGGTGGGATATGCGAAAATCTTTCTTTAGCTTTCCCAAATGAATGACATCTTGCCTGGATAATTTTTTTCCATAAAGGGAACTGCAGATGTTTCATTTCCCTGGAGAGTTTATGGTTTCAATTGCAGCTACTTCTGACATCAGTATTTTGAATATTATCTGGCCTTTCTTCCAGATGTTGTAAGATTTCTTCCTCACTGAAGTTTGAAAATGTTATAAGTAATATTTTGATATTTTTCTCTAGATGTTAACATCCATGTCTAGGCTAAGACTTGGATCAATTCTGGAAACACGTCTTACCTTCAGTTGTTGATTCTTTAAAATGTATTTCTTCTATTAGCTTAAGTACTGACTATTATTTTTAAGTTAAAACACCGTGCTCAATTCTAGCCATGAGTCATTGTGGTCTGCCATTATTTATACATATTTACGTAAGCCATCTAACGTTGGATTTGAATCTCTAGTTAATAAGCATACTTGCCTAATTAACTATTTGGAAGTTCTCTATGTGAATGCTTTACTACTTCTAGAAATGTCCTTACTGTTATTCCAATTTTTACTACATGGCGTTTGTCTCATGGTTTTCTATCTTCTTTATTATCATGTAGAGTCTATTTAAGTCAGTTCTTGAATTCCAACTGAGACTATTTTGGTTGTTCTGTACCAGGCAATTTCAAAGTTAATTTTTTTTCTATTCTTTCATCATTTTGTTCTTTGGCATTCCAACATTTAAAAATTAGTTGGGTTATTTTGAAAATTCTTTTTCACTTTTAAAAAAAATTTTTTGGATACTGAGGTTATTTTACTGAAGGTTTTGAGACATTTTAATAAGTTTACTATGAAGAAGGCTGTCTATACTGTTACTTAAGTCATTGGTTTCTAAGGGGCAAAAAAAAATCTCTACTTGTTAATTCTATCATTTAAAAGTAAATACAGGAGTACTGTAGGTGTTTTTTAAACTTAGGATAAAATTCTTACAATAAGTAATATTCCTCATCTACCTTACACTTAAGATTTTTTTTTTTAAGATTTATTTATTTATTTATTTGACAGACAGAGATTACAAGTAGGCAGAGAGGCAGGCAGAGAGAGGAGGAAGCAGGCTCTCCGCTGAGCAGAGAGCCCGACGTGGGGCTCGATCCCAGGACCCTGGGATCATGACCTGAGCCAAAGGCAGAGGCTTTAACCCACTGAGCCACCCAGGTCCCCCAACCTTATACTTAAGATTTTGTCTTTATGAGCCTCTGTTCAACAGATAAAGTTATGTTTCAAAGAAAACTGAAATGTAAATAATTAGTCTCCTTTGTTAAGATCCTACTTTTAAGAAAGTCTTGGCTAATCCAGAGCCAAATGAAGAAATAACATGCTTAACCACGCAAAGCTTAGAGAGCTGCTTTCATCTACAATAATGCTGTACCACAGTAGCAACGTTGGAATGAGATCAAGTAGCACAAAGCTCTTCTTTACTATTCTTTAAGTCAGCTTATCACATCTATCCCTGGGGACTGGAACTAGGAACTCCTCTGTATTTTAGTCTAAGAACAAGTTTTAGCACTAAGAGGAAAAAAAGCTATGTATTTTTATATTTATCTTACATCTAGTCATTTAACCAAATTATCAATTCTAAAAGAAAGAAAAACTCATATATTGAGGAACACATTTTTTTTTTGAAGTTCAGTATCTATTTGAAAACCATTACAAAATATTTTTGAAATATATAAAACAAGACTTGGAATAGAGACATGGGGAAAAAAAGAATATAAAAAAAGTTGATCCTTTCCAGATTAATATATGATGCAGTTTTAATCAGAATCTCCAATGATTTTTACCCCTTTTTAGATTGTAACAAAATGAACTTAAAGTTATATGGAGTGAAAAAAAAGCCAAATGACACCAAGAAATATTGAAAAAGAAGAATGAAGTGGGACTTGGTTGCTTTACTATATATTACAATCTAAAACAAAACTACTGAAATCAAGATAGTATCATATTGACACAGGAATGGGAGATTGACCCAAGAACTCTAAGGCAAGATACAGAAATTGATATAAGCATATATGAAACAATATAGGACTACAGTGCCATTGAAATTCAGTAGAGAAAACAGCATTTTTAAAATAAATAGTGTTGGCCGGCGCCTGGGTAGCTCAGTGGGTTAAGTCTTTGCCTTCAGCTCAGGTCATGATTTCAGGGTCCTGGGATCGAGTTCCACCCACATCGGGCTTTCTGCTCAGCAGGGAGCCTGTCTCTCTCTCTCTCTCTCTCTCTCTCTGCCTGCCTCTCTGCTTACTTGTGATCTCTGTCAAATAAATAAATAAAATCTTTAAAATAAATGGTGTCATCAGACTGGATACGCATTTGAAAGAACATAAAGTTATATTCCTACCTGACACCATATACAAAATATATTCCAGATGGATTTAATATATGCATATAAAAATAAATCAGTAAATGTATTAGAAGAGGAGTTAGGAGAATATTTATATTATCTTAGATAAAGGAAACCTCCCTAAGCAAAATAAGAAACTGTAAAGAAAAATATGCATACACGTGACTAAATATAAAAAATATTTTTTGAATGGCAAAAGAGATACAAACAAAATCAAAGGTGAATGATGGTGCGCCTGGGTGGCTCAGTCGTTAAGCATCTGTCTTCACCTCAGGTCATGATCCCAGGGTCCTGGGATCAAGTCCCGCATCGGGCTCCCTGCTTCTCTCTCTCTTTCCCACTCCCCCTTGCTTGTATTACCTCTCTCGCAGAATCTCTCTGTCAAATAAATGAATAAAATCTTAAAAAAAAAATCAAAGGCAAATGGGAGACCAAGAAATAAGTAACTACAACATAAAGAGCAAAGTCTTACCATCACTAATAAACATAAAGCCCCCTACAAACTGAGGAATCAGATACCTTTATAGAAACATGGGCAAAAGATAAGAAATAAAAATTCACAGAAGAAATACAAAAGAGCTATAAAAGCATATGAAAATATGCTCGACCTCACCAAAATTCAAGGAATATCAATTAAAACAGAATAGCATTCTTCACTCAGTAGAGTAATAATACCCAGTGGTCACCAGAATGTAGGGACCAAACAGTCTCATACTTGCTAGCAGGAGCCTGAACTGTAAACTCTTTTGGAAAGAAATCTGGTAACACATTTTAAAATTTGAGATCTATATTCCCTTTGACTCAACAACACTCCTCCCCATACCTCTGCCCTGGGATTCAACCAGAGTGAAGCACTGATGCATAAAGACATATTCGTCCAGGAAAAATACAACCACAACCAAGGGAGACAAGATTAATTTCTCTCCATGGGGTACGGTGCTGTGAACACTACACACTCACTAACATGAGTGCGTCAGATCCATACCAATGAGTTGCGTGAATGTGACATTTATCATGTAAAAATATAGTTGATGGTAATAGTTATATTGGAGAAATCTTAAAACACAGTATGCACGTGTGCGTTATTTCACTGCAGAAAATTACTGATATGTGTGTGTGATGGAGCTATACAAATATCGCTGATATTCAACAGCTTTTAAGCTAATAAAATGGCAATTTCATAGGTCACAATCTAACATATGTTTATTACATATGTATGAGCATGAAAAAAATGTGAAATGATACAGCCTGGGACACTGACACTGGTTATCTGGAGAAGGGAGGAGACAAGGAAGCAAAGGGTGAATAAACAACTCTTGATACATCTTTGCACTATTTTACCTGTTAAACTTGCAAATTAAAAATATCAAATAAAGAAAAAACAGCAAAGAAATAAGATACTCAAGCTGGATATTACTTGAACACCTATATCTAGGGGCAAAATCTATAGCAATGGTCTTTCTTTTTTTTTCTTTTTTTAAAACTTACTCATTTGAGAGACAGAGAGAGAGCAAGAGAGAGCACGAGCAGGGAGGTGGGGGGTAAAAGGAGAGGAAAAAGCAGACTCCCCATTGAGCAGGGCACCCTACATGTGGGGCTCGATACCAGGGCCCGGGATCATGACCTGAACCTGAGGGACACACTCCAACTGAACCACCAAGGTACCCCTATGGCAATGGTCTGTTTAACTTAATCAAATGTAGCAAACCAAAAGCAATTTATTTTCTTGTCTCTTTTACCAAGGTAGTTCAAAGCAAAACCCCCACCCAATTTTTTGCAAACCAATTCTTTGTTATTTAATTTTACACTACTACTGAAGAATAAATTGGTGTAACCACTTTAAAACAATATGGCATTACCTAATACAGTTGAACACTGCATATTCTATGGCCTAGCAAGTGACCTCCAACGAACATTACCTAGAAAACTCATGGATGACGACTAGGACAGATGTACAGAGGGACAGAGGGTACAGAACAGCATTTTCATGAAAGCAAGAAGTTGGAAGCAACCAAAATGGGTAGAATGGATCAAGTATGGCATATGTCTCACAGTGCAAGAGCGGTATCGATACACTAATTAATACTTGAGAGTGGTAAAAATAACTATAGCTATCTACCTGCATGAATCTTAAAACATAATCTTGAATAAATTCCAAATGAGAGAAAAAGCATGAATCCATTTCAGGAACAGGCAGCACTAAACAATTAAAAAAAAAAAAAAAAAGGCAGAGGAATGATAAAAAGTCCAGAACATGGCTTTCTACGAATGGGGAGAAAGGAAAGGAACAACGATGGGAAAATGGGAGTCTTTAAAAGTGATACTTAGCATTAAAGCTAGTAGGGAGGGCAGAAGATGGGGGAAATGTATGTGTGCGTGTTTTATTAATAGTCTTTAGTGTGTGTGTATGTGAATGTGTTCTTCTGACGTATGGTATCTTTCACTCAGGCACACGTGAACACCCACAGAGAAAGAATCTAGGTCAATGTCTGCTTACGCCTACAAAGCCTGTCCTACTACTGGAGAAGTCACTTAAACATCTTCCTGGCATATTTTGCATTATAGATGCTTAATATATACATGAATGGACATATTTCTAGAATGAAGAGATATAATCTATCCCTATATAGGGATAGACTTCTAGAAAGGATATATAGAATATAACACAATATATATTTCTAGAATGGATGGATATACTCCATAAATGGATGGACATCCCTGGGAGCCACTTCTTCCAGGATCAAGGTAAAACAGAAATTTTTCTTAGGCAATTTTTTTGTAGTGCACCAGAGGTTAGACTGAATATCACAGAAAACCCCAGATAAACAGCATGTCACCTTGGGAAAACTTCCTTTGCTAAGTTATAGCAAAAAACAAAGGCAACATTGCTGAGTAGAGTTTCATGGGTTTTACTTTCACCCTGGGTTCATATTTTATTCAAGTTATGATTTAAACCATATGACACCAATACTCAAACCATGGCTATAAAGATTGCTAAGAGTAGGGGCCCTTGGGTGGCTCAGTTGGTTAAGTGTCTGCCTTCAGCTCAGGTCATGATCCCTGGGGCCTGGGGTCGAGTCCTGTATGGGGCTCCCCACTCTGCAGAGAGCCTGCTTCTCCCTCTCCGTCTGCTGTTCCTCCTGCTTGTGCCTTCTCTCTCTCTCTCTCTCTGTCAAATAAATAAATAAAATCTAAAAAAAAAAGAGATTGCAAGAGTAGGATGAAAATGACTTTTATCCACTACAAATTGCGAGTACCCAGGAAACAAAGATTTATTGAGAGCAGACCACGTGGAGCTCTATTTCCAGACATTACGGTGTTAGTCCTGATTCACAGCAGTGGGGCAGCTGAGGGTATTCTAAATAAGGCGGTGTTTCACCAGGTAAAGGAAAGCAATTAGAAAGGGAGGAAATCTGTCTTGATTCCCATCCTCTACAGCTGCTTGAAATCAAAGTTATACCTCTGACTGAATCACTACAAACTCTGAGCTACCGGCTTCTTTTCCCTTCCGAGGATTATTCTGAATATTTGGACTTCGACTTTACTCACTCTATTCTGTCTACTGCTGTTGGGAGCTTGGTGAATACTCTGATTTAGCTAAGATGCTTTATTGACAGGATATCCTGCATCTAGTTAACAGAGGCCAAAGGAAAAAGTGATTAGACAAACTGAATACATGTTATTTTTAAAAGGAAAGGAAAAGACAAAAAAGTCAATGTAGCCCTAGGCCCCTTATCATCTCAAGTAAAGCAAAACAGTAGGATACTGAGCCACCTCCAAAATATGACTTATGTACAGACATGACATTTTTACTTCCTAATGCTAGAAAGTTCCACGTGGTGCTCAAGACCTGGAAATGCAGTATGATCAATAAGGAAAACAGCCTTGAGTTTTCCGTTAGCAAATTTATTTTAAAAGGGGGAAATTAAATTAATGGCTGCTGTTGAATTTTTTTCTCCGAGCAGTTTTACAGACTGCTTTTTTAAAATAACAGCTTCATTGAAATATAATACACACTGTATAAATTCACTCTTTTAAAGTATACAGCGCAATAACTTTTAGAATATTCACAGTTATGCATCTATCACCACTATTATTCTAGAACATTTTTGTCATCCTCGCCCCCCCAAAAAACCCCATACCCATTAACAGTTGCTCCCCATTTCCCCTTCCACCACCCCAGGCCCTTTAACCACTAATCTATTTTCTGTCTCTATGGATTTGACTATTCTGGACATTTCAATAAATGGAACCATATAACATGTTGCCTGTTGTGTCTGGTTTCTTTTACTTAGCATAATGTTTGCAAGGTGTATCCACACTGTAAGCATGAATCTGTACTTCAGTCTTTTTTTTATGCACATAATATTCTATTGCATAGATACACTGCAATTTCATCCAGGGATCGGTTGATGGACATTTGGGCTGTATGCCCCAGGTTGCTTATTTCTGTGAAAGAACTGAGCTTCAGTTCAGAATCAACCTAAACCAGGGATTAATAAACACAATTACTGTTCTATCTGCATTTATACCCAATTGTAGTAGCCACCCTACTCCCAGAGGATATCAATGAAAAGGTCAACTGTGGTAACATGGAATATGTGAAAGTTTTTTCTTATAGTATTAACGAAGAAAGAAGAAGGAGAAAGGAAACAAAACATGACCCCCAGTGGCTGAGCAAACGGTGGCACACCAATCCAACAGAATACTACTCCATAATAATAGAAACAAATTCCTGATCCTTACAACCAGGATGTGTCTCTTGCCACCATGCTGAGCAAAAGCCAGAAAACATACATAATATGATTGCATTTATGTAAAATACTAGAAAACGTAAACTCTTCTAGGGTGACAGAAGGCAGATCAGTGACTGCCTGCCGATGGGCATGGGAAGGAAAGACAGTTATTAGGTATGAGGAAACTCTGGAATGGAAATACTCATTATCTTGATTGTGGAGATGGTTTCATGGGTGTCTTCATTCAAAACTTATTACCTTTAAATATGTACCATTTACTGTATGCCAGTAATATCTCAATAAAGCTGTAAATAAACTTTTTAAAAAAGTGAGTATACTCCCCAAAAAAGTATCTGAATGACTACTGTATTTAAAAAAAAAAAAACCTGCCTTTGTTTTGCATATATGGTTTTAGTTAATTTTGCAACAAGTCAAATTATTTTCATTTTATGCACAAAGAAACTTGAGATTGAGAGTTCAATAATTTGCCATGGTGGCTGCCATCAGTATTAAACTGAGATCTCTTACTCTTAACCCCCAAACCCACCTTCTTTTCTCTATACCACACTGCCAGTCACAGTTCCTATTACAGACCCAACTCTTTTTTCTGGAATCCCTGGGTCCCAGCACTTCCCCAGTCAGGGAATTTTCTGGCCCACAGAAGAGGTTCATGCTTTATTGTGGTGTACCAAATTTGTTTCCTCTCGCCTATCATGGTGAGCTTCCGCAATTACCTCTCCAATTATGGGGATTAGTCCGAGTCAGTTGATTTATTCACTTTTAGTGGATCAGAGTAGTTAATATGGATTAGATCAAGGAAGTAATCCTGGTCCCTGGGTCAAAGAAGTGAAAATGACTCATCTGAGATTAAAAGCAAGCTGGACAAAACAAAACTAGCCACTCAACTCACTAGCCGAGCATTGTACTTCACTGGGACTATAGGTTCCACTTTTGAATATGGGAGGTCCAAGAACGGTGACAAGTCAAAGTTGCTCTGAGGTGTCTATCTGCTTTTGGACACCCCTAGCACTAAACTTGGGCTCTAGGTTGAGGTTACCATCCCCTCTCTGTATGGGACAAGTACCTGAGTCACTTCCTCACCTCTGTACAACCTCCAGATCATCCTACCATGTACATTCACAGCTAAAGTTTGTCCAAATGCTACCATTGTGCTTGGGCCACTCTGATCATGGGCTATACCCTGGAGTAAGTAAAATTAATGAAAAAAATGAAAGTTGGTTAAAACTATTGTTTTGGTAAGATAGCTAAATTGAGGGGAGGAAGGAATGCCATTTCTTTCATGCAAGAATTTCATAATGAAGGTT
This sequence comes from Mustela putorius furo, assembly GCF_011764305.1. Taxonomy (NCBI): domain Eukaryota; kingdom Metazoa; phylum Chordata; class Mammalia; order Carnivora; family Mustelidae; genus Mustela; species Mustela putorius. The sequence goes on along the minus strand of NW_025421290.1, from coordinate 6,823,881 downwards.
CCCTATGCTAGATATCTTCCATTTGCCCCTTCAGACCTATTTTCCATCCCATTCCACCAAGCTCTATGACTCAGAAAACTAAACTGGATGAACTCAGCAGCAGGTTTCTTTGTTCTTTGTCTTCCAGTTGGGTTTGGCCAATGGGGAGCATAAGCAGTTCAGAGGGAAAAAGGATAATTTCAGCTTATAGGTTTTCTGGGATCCCTGCCTCTAGAGTCATTATAATGTGGCTCCACCCCTTTCCTGGAGGCTGCAGCTTCTCTCAGGAGGTCACTTCTCCCCACCCGCATCCCTTCAGTCCCATAATAGTAAAGGAGCCAAAGAGAAGTGCACTTTCCCTAAACTCTGCCCATGTCCTCGTAAATATTCTCTTTGTTAAGTTCTCCTAAAATTAACCAATTTGAGGATGCCAAATGTTTCCAGTACAACAGACATTTTCTGAGGGCTAAGAGTATGCCTTATTCAGAAAATGAACTTAACTCCAAGTCTTCGATTTATATGAAAACACTGACATTCGTGGGGTTGATATCAAGCCCAGGCAAAAATAAACAATGGCTAGGTGAGATGTGGAATGGAGAGCTCAAACAACACTGACTCAAACTTACTGCACCGGCAGTCATGTAACACAAAGACATATTCACAAGATATACGAGCACAGGAAAGGTGGCGGAGGCATTTCTCGGATTTTAAAATGTGAGAGATGTAAAACATTTTCAGGTTGCTCCATCATCCTTCTTCATGCTTACAAATCATATTTCCATGGCACTTTCAACATCTCTTCATACATTACTTAGATTGAGACTTTAAACCACTTCTGGGGAAGTCTAACAATCAATACAAAAAAGAGATGTTTGCTACAATAAAAACTGCCTAAATGGCAAATCTAGGAAAAAGAGCAGATTTCAGAGGTACCATCTGTTTTCCTTCATTGAGAGGTATTATCATGTATAGTAAAAAATGCTATAAAAGTGAAGTGATGCTTCTGTGTCAGACATAAATTATAATCTCAAACAGATTTTGATTACTGAAAGCCTACATCAAAGATATAAGTCCATTAAGGAAAAAGATGGATCTGATCCCATCTAAGCCCAAAACAACTAATCTCCAGTCTCCAAAATTAACCCGACTGTATAATTCCCAAATGAAGAAAATTCTATAACGAGAATAACTACATAACTACTTTAAGGCTAATTTTCTTTGATGATTTTTCGGTAATGAAGGCAAAATGTCACATAGCACAGTAAAAAAGAGCTAACTATTGTTGTTGTTGTTGTTATTTAATATGGGACTATTTTTGTTTGGTTTGAGAGAGAGAGAGAGAGAGAGAGAGTGTGTGTGTGTGTGTGTGTGTGTGTGTGTGTGTGTGTTCATGTTTGCTAAAGATTTTAGCCACAGGCCAAGGGGAGAAACTCACTGAACTAATTTGAGCCAGCAAGGTAAGCTCTATCTTTGTATTCATCATGAATGCCTAAGAACTCAGAGAGTATCTGAGAGAAGATTAAAAAAAAAAAAAAAGAATTGGGGAGGACTCTGGCAGCTTCCATTTAATTTTGCATAACACCAGATGGCTCTTATAATGTTCTCACTACTTATTTTCCAAATGAGTGGTAAATTCATGCTTTTGATTTTCCCTAAGTCAATGCAATGTATCAATGAATAATACTGCTTTGCATTTGTACAGCATTTTACACTTTACAGTGTTTTCCAACTCATTATCTCAACTAATCTTTACAGCAGTTCCAACATAGTCAGGGGAAATATTATAACTCCCATTTTACGGGTGAGAAAACAGACCTGGAGAGATCATTCAGAACTCTTTGTAGCAACTTGTATTAGTGTAAGTAAAAAACGGAAATGGAAATGTATTGACTCACATCAACCGAATGCATGGTCTCCGATTGTTAGTGAGTGCTCTCCTTTCCCTTTATCTGTCTCTCTCATTTGCTTCCTTTCTGGGCATCATACTTCTTTTTTTCAGCAGACTCAAACACGGCCTTATGTGACTCTTACTGGCCTGAGATGAGGAAGGATGAGGCCTCATCCTCCACTTGCGTTGGAATATTCCAGAGGAAGAACCTACTGGCCCCCACTGGGTCACGTCCACCCTTTGAACCGCCTTCTGTGGTCTGGGTGTGAAATACTGTGGCTTCCCCAGCTTGGGTCAAGTCCCCACCCTTGTGGCCAGTATTACCCAAACAAACAAACAAAACAGGAATAGCCAGAGTCAGTGAAGAAACTGTGAGCAGTGAGCCAGCCACCCTAATTTGTATGTACTGCATTAAATACATTGTCCGGGGGCAGAGTCAGAATGACACCATAACCAGATCTTCCCAGCGCAAGTCCAGCGGCCATCCACTTTAACAGCACAGCCCCGTCATATAGGAGCCACCAAGGAGTTGTGGGTCTCTCCGTTCCTAACAGTTATCAGTGTAGTCTGGCACAAGGATATAACTTAGAATAGACTCAGGTTCAAGTCCTGATCCTTTCCCTTGTCAGCTGTGCTCACGGGCAACTTACTTATCCTCTGAGAACAGTCATGGGGTCATCAACATGATCAAGGGAGATCATGTACTCCAGAGGATTCTGAAAATTATAAGGAACTACCTGAAAGCTTATTACTAAAGTTGTAAATGTAAATTTGAGGGAGGCTAAAATTACACAGTAACACCCTTCAGTGTAGTCCTCCCTCCCACTATGCTTCACTGGGATCACTTTGGTGCTGATATTTTTTTCAGTTTTCAAAATGTGCAACTCAGAAAGAAGTTCAAGGAGCATCTCCAAATTAAAAGGTTGAGTCCAGAAGAGCAGCTTACTAACAGATGGTTTTAGTGGCACTTATTAAACTCACCTTTCCCATACAGATTAACCAAAAAAATGAACACTTCTGGAGAGACTCTTAACAGTGGTAGCCTCCAGGGGGTGGGGCTAGAAATTAGTGTTTGGAAAGAAACTTCTAGTTTTCATTTGTGTTTGTCTCGACTGCTTGAATATTATCTATTCCTTTCTATTCTATTCCTTTCATAACACAAAACTAAATTAAAACCATGGCTATCACAGAAAAGGACGACAGTATATACCTAGTATAGGGTCTGACACAGAAAAAGCTTTCAGTGAGTTCTTATTTATTGATCAAATGAGGTATTTCTAGTGACCACCCTGCCAGCAAAGTAAAATCAACGTCATCAGAATAAAAGCCAGCTTTCATCTCTGTGACTGTACATGTTTTCCATTAATCATACGGTGAGGAATATTCATTGCCACCTGCTGAGGATATGATTTTAAACTCTTACACCTTCACACACCAAACATGAAAGCTATCTTCTTAATTCCCAACTATAAAGCACAGCGCATGCAGCTACCTCACAATTCTGTTACTGCTGTTCTTATAGGCACACTTCCCTATGAACTTCGGAGGCTGCTGGGCTTCTAGGAACCATTCTCTTTTACATTTGGGCATTTGCATGATATTTTCTAAGAAATGAAAGGTTACACGGCAGCATAGGCCAGAGCTAAAAGACGGATTTAAATGGTATTTTTTAAAATGATGCAATGGCTATGAAGTTCAGATGCTGTGTATTGGCTAGGTCCTGTTACTGGTTGCCTAGTTACATCTCTGCAGAAAGGTCAGAATGGTTGCCTCTAAATCTAGAAGGAATTAAAAAATGTTAAAACTTCATAATTAAACCAGGGATTGTGTGAGCCCTTATGTAAGCATCCCTTAAAACAAGTCCCCATCAGACTTGGGTCATGTGACAGCTCCCGGGGATGTCAAAGGAGATGTTTTAATAAAAGGAATTTCTGTATCTGAAATTTGTTACCTTGCTCACATTTCATTAAAGTTATCACATCTGGGCTCTTTCCATTTAATCATATCCAACTGCAGTCTGCAACTACAGGATATTAAAAAATGGTCCAATCTAGTTGACACAACGTCTATCCCATGAACGTCAGAAGACCGTCCGGTGTTTTAAATGGTTCAACTTAGAAAACAAATTTTTATTGTGAGCAGCTTTGCCATGTGTAGGCCAGTCTATAATCTAGTAACAAAAACTATACCTCTTAATGAACAACTAGTATCTTAACTCTCAGAGATGTCCCTCCTTCACCCCCTGGAGCATTTCTTCATCAGTGCTGCCTTGCAGACACTTTTGTGTCTAAATATCTTCTCTGAGTAATGGGACAGGATAGAACAATAATTTTGGTCTAGAAACTTAACCTGAGTGCATTAAAATGGCTCAGACTTCTTCCAAAATTCAAAGAGAGAGAGAAGCAGTCTTTCCCCCGACCCTGCTTGAAATCCAATCAGTTTTGTTTTGTTTTTAGATAAAATTCACATAACAGAAAATTAACCATTAACCATTTTAAAGTGTACAGTTCAACAGCACTTAGTACATCCAAAATGCTGTGCAGTCATCACCTCACTCTAGTTTTAAGACTTTCTATTACCCCCAAAGGAACCATGCACCCAGAGTAGTCATTTGGACTTCGTATTTATTTACTCTCTAATTTCTCGCTGGCAAAGAATAAAAGAATCTGGGTTTAAATGACTGCATACTGATTGGGTATGCTTTCATTTCTTCTGGAACTTGTTTGATTCACCAAAACACAACAGTGGTCTAAAGCTGAAATGATGCTAGTCCTAACAAAATGAAATCAGGATTGGTTGTCCTAGAAGGAAGGAACCCAAAAAAGGGGTTGAGGAAGATACCCACATAACCCACAGTTCTATCTCAGACCTCTCCTTGTCAGAAACCCAGACCGACCTCCATGACTTGAGAGAGCTCAATCTATCTTGGAAAAAGAAAGTGGTAGCGGTTGGGGGAGTGCTGGTTATTGAAGAATTCCTTATACCTACCAACTAGGGCAGTTTGGAAGATAGGGAACAATTAAATACATTTAAAAAGAAGAAGAAAGAAAGAAAAAAGAGTGTTAGCTTCTGAAAGTCAAAAAAGTCTGTTCTAGGGAAGCTAGTTCATTGTTCTTGCAGTCCTCTTGGTCCCAGTGGCTTAAAGAACAAAAATATCCAAATAAAGGTCACAGAATGTAAAAAGTGAGACCCTAGGACCTTCAGTATTCCCGTTTTCTCAGTCTGGCTTGCTGTGGCTAACACAGGGCAGTGTATGACAGAAACAAGGAGAAGGAATGAACAAGTCTTTACCCAGATGCAGCTACTTAGATCTGGGCAAGCAGCTCACACTCTCCATGTGGAAGGTCAGGAAGCACCAAGTTCTTGAGCTCCGTAACATGCCAAGACAGAATCCATTCCAATCCCTTCCCCTCAGGCTTTCAACATCATCTTCCTAATACTTACCTCTTTCTGGACAGTCTATGCTGCCTCTTAGGTGGGAAAGTTCCATTTCATCATACAAAAGACAGGATTCAAACTAAGAGAGAGAGAGCCCTGTGCTGCTTTGGCAAATTTCAGTTTTTATCATTTCCAAACACCCTGACATGCTGAGAAAAAGATGTGGTGAGATACTGTGGTCACTTCAGTGATGAAGTTATTAAAGATGTGTTCATGGAAGGCATCTTGTAGGAAGGTGCTGATAACACTGGAGAACTGAAAGGGTAGGGCATGAAATGTAACACTTCCTAAATGTCACAGGTTCTTCTTAGTGCTAAATCTGACAGTCAGTGTTTTTTGGGTTTGTCTTTTTTTTTTTTTTTAAGTTGGTTTGAACAAGCATGTATATGTGGATACAGATACAGACTTTCTAAGAGTTGGAGTCACTCCTATCTTCAACCCAAACCTTGGGGGTTGTTGTCATTACCTAGTTTAATCAAAATTTCTATTTTGAGGCACCTGCTTGGCTTAGTCGGTGGAATGAGTTACTTTCCTGGTCTCAGGATTTTAAGTTTGAGCCCCACAATGTGTGTAGAGATTACTTTTAAAATAAAATCTTTATTTAGTTATTTATTTAATCTAATTTTTTAAAAAAGTAGTCTCTACACCTAACATGGGTCTCAAACTCACAACCCTGAGATCAAGAGTCTCTTGCTCTTCCAACTGAGCCAGTCAGGCACCCTCAAAACAAAATCTTTAAAAAAATTTTTTCTCTTTTAACAATTCATGGACATGACAGCTACTTTCCACTAGAGCCATTTGTTAGACATCTGGTGCGGTGACCAGTGGTCCCAATTTGCCCAGGACTAGCCCACTTTTAGCACCAAAAGTTCTGTGTCCCTGGAAACCTCCAGTCTTGGACAAATCAGGATGGTCTGTTGCTTATTGCTAGTCCTAGGTTTGGTCTTCAGATCTGCATTGTTGGAATGTCTAAACGTGGATAGAGAGGGGATTTGCTACAAAAATAGCTGAAAATCTCCAACAAAAATTTCCAGCAACATTCTACTCCAAAGATGATTTTCAAAAAAATAACCCAGCAGTCTATTTCACTCATGAGGCAAGAAATGGTTTCTTACTTTGGGGGGATGACCTACCTGATATATGATGGTAATTAAACCATACTTTGAAATTAGCTATAATAAATACCACTACAGTGAGGTTCTAAGATATTATGTTATTTTTTCCTCCAATTTCTACATTTTAGAGCCTAATAAATATAGCATAATATGGCAGGCAGACATAACAGCATGAAATAAAAATCTCCCATTTCTTTGGTACTATTCAAAGACCTTGGAACCTGCACATTGTGGGCAAACACCCCAGTGTTAGAAGAACTCCAAAATCAGCATGCTCTCCAGAGGTCACACCCATAGTACCAAAAGGTCTGGCCAAGAAAGAAGCTGTGGGACTTCAACCTATCCAGATCCAATGCCAGATACTCCAAGAAAAGCAAAAGCCTTCAGGGCCTATATCTACAAACAGGATTTGCAGAGTCAAGACAGGAACTTGCTTCAGCAGTCTGGGAACCCTAACCCTGTTCCACCCCTCACAATGAAATGTTAGACACTCCTACCTCTGCTACCTAAGGCCTTTCTGCTTTTCTGAACAACTAATCTCTTTCACTTTGTAGCAGACAGAATAGCCCCCAAATAAGTCCATGTCCTAATCTCTGGAACCTGTGAATGTGTAACCTTCACAAGGGAAAAGGGACTTTGAATTAAGGACTTTCAGAAGGGAAGAGTATCCTGGATTATTCAGGTGGGCCAAATCTTATCACATGGGGACTTAAAATCAAAGAAGCGTTCAGAGTTAAGAGATGTAGATAGAGTAGAAGACAGACAGAGAGGCAATGCTATTGGCTTGGAAGACAGAGGAAGGTAAACTCTAGAATTCTCTCCTAGAGCCTCCAGAAGGAAAGGGAGCTCTATTATACTTTGCTTTAAGCCCAGAGAGATCCCTCCAGAACCAAACCTACAGAACGGTAATTTTTATTGCTTTTGAGCCACCAAGTTTGTGATATTTTGTTATGACAGCAAACAAGAATATAACCTTCATCACTGCTGCTTTTCAATTTGCATGATGCTTTAGCAGTATATTGCCCTAAACCCCAATATTTGACCATTTCTTACCCAGTGTTTAATTTACTTCTCTATATAGACTTAAAAAAACAGATTTGATACTAGAGCAAATTTGCTCAAAATCCCTTCAGTAGCACAAAACACCATTTTTCTTTACATGTCCACTTGGTTTTGCTTCTTTCTTTAGTTTGTTAGCACATGACCACTTATGTAAGGAACCACTGAGCACAAGTGAAATCAGTAATTTTGCATGGAGCAAAAATGCTTGAGAATGGAAAAGGACAACCCCTCTAAAGTTGTGTGCAAAGACACAGTAGTCCTCAACGTCTCCTTAGGGTGCTCTGGATATCACAATGACTGGAAGATGCCACAGGCCTTTTGTGAGCCAAGAACAGGAATACCGAAGAGTACAAGGAAGAATTGTCCCATTCAACCTGCCAGCAACTCCCATGGAGCAAGTCTGCCTGGATTGTCCAGGCAATTTAAGTCCATTCATTAGCATGAAAGAAATCAACACAAACATCAGACAGAGAACATCAAATACTTATATAAGACCATCTTCATTATTAGTGATATAGTAGTCCGCACTCATCCGAGGTTTAGCTTTCTGCAGTTTCAGGGGCCCTTGGTCACCTGCGAGGAAGCCCATGATCCCTGGCCTAATGCTTCGCCACAATGCCTATGTCATTCCCTTCATTTCCTCTCCCATGTAGGCATTTTATCACCATGTGACATCACAAGAAGGGTGAGCACAATACAGTAAGATGTATTTTTTTATTATTTTATTTATTTATTTGACAGAGAGAGATCACAAGTAGGCAGAGAGGCAGGCAGAGAGAGAGGAGGAAGCAGGCTCCCCGCTGAGCAGAGAGCCCGATATGGGGCTCAATCCCAGGACCCTGAGATCATGACCTGAGCTGAAGGCAGCGGCTTAACCCACTGAGCCACCCAGGTGCCTCCAGTAAGATATTTTGAAAGACCACATCACATAACTTTTATTATAGTATATTGCTATAAATGTTCTATTTTATTATTGTTAATCTCTTACTGTGCCTAATTTATAATTAAACTTTATCATATATGTGTGTGTGTGTATGAGGAAGCACAGAATACATACAGTTCAGTACTCGTGCAATTTCAGGCATCCACTGGGGTATCCCCCACAAACAAAGGGGGACTACTATATTTGGTAGAATATAAGGATGGCTCCGTACTCATTTATAAGACACTAAGTACTTAAATCCAGAAGAACCTCACTATGGGGTAGCTATATACGGTCTTTAAAGCACACTCACACAGGCCTTTCTTCTAATAAGCTCTAGACCAGAGGTTCTTTTTTTTTTCCCTCTAAAGATTTACTTATTTACTTGAGAGAGAGAGAGAGAGAGAATGGGAGGGAGGAGCAAAGGGAGAGAAGCTTCAAGCAGACTCCCTGCTAAGCTTGGAGCCCGACGCAGGTCTCGATCTCACAACCCATGAGATCATAACCTGAGCAGAACCAAGAGTTAGTTGCTCAACTGCCTGGGCCACCTAGCTGCCCCTCTACATCAGAGATTCTAAATTTCTAATACTAGCAAATACTCAAAACTTGCTGAATAAATACATGATGAAAGACCAGCTCCAGTAATTAAATCAGGTTATAGGGAGGTAGGATTTTTTTATTAGCACTCTCCTGTAATCACTAAATAGTTATGTAAATAAACAATTAAAAATCCAACAACCAAATTCGAACAACTGATGTCCAGTGGGGAAAGAAGAGAAATAGGTGTGGGATAAATGAAAAATACTGGCCATGAGTTGACAGTTGTGGAAATTGAGTGATGGGGATGTGGAAGTCCATGATATTATTCTATTTTGGAAAAAGCTTGAAATTTTTTCCTAATGAGGTTAAATTTTAAAATAGGAGGAAAATCCACATTGCTGACTATAGGTCAGGGAGGGCAAACACATTATCACCTGTCTCAGCAAGGTGAGGACCTTTCAAGTCTACAACCAGATTCAGATGGCTTTAGCTCTTTTCAAAAGCCAAGTCAGCTTCTTTAAGAAGAAAGCCCTACAGCATCAGATTGACCTTTTGTTATTATTGTTTGTTGCTGCTGGAAAAGCCGTTACAATGTCTACAACCAATCTGTTAAGAACAGGGCTTACCCTTCTCTGATCTAATCTACTATGAGGTCTGTCTTGCACAGGGTATGTATGTCTTCAGTAGCCGTAAACAATCAATCAGGTTTGGTGCCATAGGAATACATTTTCAGGCTGTGACCTCAAGGCTCTCCAACTCAGGTTTTTAGAAGAAAATGGGAAAATTTGGGCGAGACATCTGATTTTAACTATTATCGAGGGTAGCTGCTTTTTTCTTAAATCCTGAAGTCTTGCTAATTTTGCGAAAGCCTCTATGCATATTTCTTATTGATAAACATCACATGTTAAATGCATTCGTCTACAGGATCTGTTAGGATATTTTTTTCTGCTCCAAGGTCTGGTTAGATTCAAGAAGCTCCTGGGAGAAAATATTCCTTAATTCTTACCTCTTCAGTTCCCAAAGCCTGAGGCTCGCTGGCAGATCTGGGCTGTTGAGAAAGCAGAGAGGAAAATGAATGCTTCTTGTTTTTTCCTTAATAAAAAGGAAAAATAACATGATACATAAGAGCTGAATAAGCAAATGAGTGTTTCTGTAAATAGAGTTTGGTGGTAACGGCTGAATAGCTCTAAGGGCAGAGGGTCTCAGAGGCTTGCATTTCTGAGCGAGGACACAAGCACTGTGTTAACTCTTTTTCTTTTAAGAAGCAGATGTGGGGCGCCTGGTTGGCTCAGTGGGTTAAGGCCTCTGACTTCGGCTCAGGTCATGATCACAGGGTCCTGGGATCCAGCCCCGCATTGGGCTCTCTACTCGGCAGGGAGCCTGCTTCCTCCTCTCTCTCTCTCTCTCTCTCTACCTGTCTCTTGGCCTACTTGTGATCTCTGTCTGTCAAATAAATAAATAAATAAATAAGAAGCAGATGTGAAAAAAAAGAGTCTCTTTCTTTGTGAACTTCTCTGGTCTGCCGAAAAACATGAAACATCAAGTAGGCTTACAACCTAAGGGAACCAGAGTTCTTGGTGAGTGAGATGATTAAGAAGAAGTTTTCTTCCCTGAACTAACCTGATTTGCTCCCAACAGGACCAAAGGGGCAGAGGCAGAACACGTTCTTGTTCCAGGAGCTATGAACAGGAGCTGGATTTCCACTTGTGTGTATCCAGCCCTTTTAAGAGGGTAGATCTGGACAACTTAGGAATTATAAAAGCATCTTTAGTGTCTAACATTGTGTAGGTTGTTTAGAAGCAGAGACACGGACACCCCTGGCCACGTGACTTCGGAGAATGTTGAGTGAAATTCACTTTGGGTCCTAGGACCAAATGAATATCCATGTCTATAAAGATCTCCTGTGACTTCAGACTGCCAGGTGTGCTGGAGTCTCAGCCCAACCAATTATATTCCCAGATGACCAGAAGGGATCATATGTTTTAAAAAGAGCCAAAGTTATTAGGAAAGCATTATCTCATGATTAATGACAGCAAAGAAAAATAAAAAAGCCAAGGGCCAAAACCAATCTGTTTCCAGAGAATGAATCCTAGGGGTAACAATGATTAGTGGGACTTGCAAAAGAGGCTTGTCCAAGGGGGCTCAGGGCCCAGCATTATTGGTGCTAGCAGCCTCCCAGGGAAATAGTTTTGACTCTTTCATCAAGATCCTCAAATACATTCTCAATCATTGTCTTAGTGATAGCACTCCTTGACTTTATTAAAAAAAAAAAAAAATCCAAAAGGTAGACAAAGAAGGTGTTAGAAATAGTCTAAATACAAGTAATGTAATTTATTAAGTAAAACAAAAACTCTACATGATGGACTTTTGAAATAATAGACACAAAATCTTAAATGATGAGGAAAAATATACACGATATAAAGTAATGTGAAAAAATACAGAATTATATATAGTGTAACCTCAGGATATTTTCTAAGATAATTTTTCAAATACACTTTATATTTTTCACATATAATATTCTTCTAATATATCACAAATAATATCTTCTAGTAAATGTTATAATCTTTCTGATCTAGATTATTCTGGAAAATGACTGGAAGAAGGTACATCAAAATGTAAACAGCATATCGCCCCTTCTACCTATAGGGATAATGGAAGTAGCAGGAATTGCTAGATATATGGTCAGTATCTGCTCTGATCTTCCAAGTTTATAATAGATTTTTAAGGTAGGAATCCTATGTGTCAAGGATATCTACTTTTCCCAGCCTCCATTTCTTCAAAGTGTGTGGCCATGAGACAAAGTTCAGTGGGACCACTGCAAAAACGATTTGCGCAACTTTTGGGCCATGCCCTTGCCCTTCCAACGTTCTCCCTTCCTGGTGGTCATAAGTGGATCAGTAGGGCAAGCCACTTCAGATCAAAAAGCAAGAAAAACAGGTTCAAACGATGGACTAACATGATAGAAAAAGCCTAGGTCCCTGGATGATCCTAGGGAACAGAGCTATGTTTCCTGCCCTGGACCCCCCGACCTCTGGGTCATTATGTGAAAGAGAAAGAACTCTGTCGCCCCACTGTGAAATCAAACCTCTGTTACATGCAGTTCAATCAACCTAATCAACAGAGGGGATCATTTCTTTATAATTGAAGTATTTTCCAAATTTTCAATGATCACCATGAATTACTTTACCAGAAAAAAAATAATTTAAGTTAAGCATGGTTTAGTAATTTTAAGGAAATGAAGATAGCAGAGAATAGAGTTCGAGCAACATGTGCCCTCTGTCCATATATGAGAGAAAAAATGAAATCTACAATTTCAAGAAGTAGTTATTATATCTTCTCAAGGGCATAAATCACACATCAACTCCCTGAGTTTGTATGACCTTTTCATCACACTTCATGGCACTTTATTTCAAGGCTTCTGAAAAATAGTTTTAATACAGAAAAGTTCTTTAGCTTTAAATAAAATCTGCTTTAATATCTGCTCGAGGACTACTCTCAAAAAAATAAAACTCTAGTCAACATATTAAAATTCTCCATTGAAGAGGATACCTAGACCTCTTAAAGTAAAGTTAGAAACATTTAAAAACAGCTTCATGTGCACTAACTCGTATCTTTAATTTAAGGCTATTGTTTGTCCCTCAGATAAAATCATAATGACTCACTCCTACTATTAAGTCCAGTGGCCCAATAACTCTGTTGATTATCCTCAAACTTTTTTTTTTTTTTTTAGATTTTACTTATTTGACACAGAGAGAGGGAGGGAACACAAGCAGGGGGAGTGGAAGAGGGAGAAGCAGACTCTCCACTGAGCAGGGAGCCTGTCCGAGCCTCGATCCCAGGACCCTGGGATCATGACCTGAGACTAATGATGACACTTAATGACTGAGCCACCCAGGTAACCCCCTCAAACAAACGTTGTATTTTGATTTTACTTTCTTCTGGAATGGTGACCGATCTGTCAGAGCTCACAGAACTTCCCTCATCTGGGCCTGTATTATAAGAGGACTGTCCAAGATAAAAAAAAAAAGTCACATCTACTCCATCAATTAGAGAAAAGAAACCTCGTCTCCTTGGGAATCAGCTCTGAAACCAGTGTCTACCCATAATAGAATAACACACTTTTTTTTTTTAAAGACTTTATTTACTTATTTGACAGAGAGAGAGATCACAAATAGGCAGAGAGGCAGATAGAGAGAGAGGAGGAAGCAGGCTCCCTGCTGAGCAGAGAGCCTGATATGGGGCTCGATCCCAGGACCCTGAGACCATGACCTGAGGCGAAGGCAGAGGCTTTAACCCACTGAGCCACCCAAGTGCCCCTAGAATAACACGCTTTCTAACACAGATCCCTTAATCCACTATAACATTTTGCTAGTGGTATCTGGTGCCTTTTAGAAGATCATTAGAGCCCTGTGGACCTACACACAAGACACTTCCCTAGGTAGACCTTAGAGACTTAAATATAACTATACATCAGATAAAGGACCTACTTCCCCCTACCTTCTCCCCGAGAGAACACCAAATGGTCCTTTTCTCTCCTGTGAATCACAACACCCGACACTAATATGGCTAACTTATATTCAATAACAAAGGCAGGATGCCAGAGTTTCCTCACTTCCCTCTTAGGATGACTATGCCAGTACGTTTTCAAGAACCCCCTAAACTCTCTCTTGCAACAGGCAAATAGAAGCTCATAGTCCAAGCTCTGAATTCTCAGTTCCTCTCCCCCTCTTCTCTTGACAGGAACATAAGCAAGCCAACTCAACAGGCCTAATTACCATGGTAACAACATGCACTGTGATTATGAGTGTGTTTGTTTTTTAAAATGACTCACAGATTATTCTCCCAGAAGCCCCAGACACACCGGTTTCTGGGTGGTTTATAAAAGCTATTCAAAGTTTTCTTGCAAATTTCTTGCCCCTATTAGCATAACTGCTGTGATGGAGAGAGATTCATCAAATCAAATATGCCCTTCTCCTTGAGGATGACAAAAAAAAACCCACTTGGTTCCTTAACCGCTCCAAGATTAATCAATTTAAAACTTGGGTTAATAATGAAATTAATTTGAGTTTGTACACTGGAGATAATTAATCTGTCCCTAATTTAAATAATTAAGGTATTTCATAATGTAGTTTTAGAGACCCAAATGAAATAATCAAGTGAAATAAAAGCGACAGTGAAAAATATCAAGTAAAATAGCCTAAATGTGTGGGCACACGGTCAGCCACATGCGAAGTGTTACAAAAGAAGAGAGGTAAGTTTTAGTGCCAAGATGTTTTTAAACCCATGTCCAAAATAAAAACATTAAACATGGGGGTGCCTGGGTGGTACAGTCAACTGAGGGTCCCACTCTTGGTTTTGGCTCAGGTCATGATCTCATAGGTCATGAACTGGAGCCCCTCAGCGTAGAGTCCGCGTGGGATTCTCTCTCTCCCTCTACCCCTCCACCCTGCACACAGGCATGCACACATGCTCTCTAATAAATAATAAATCTTTAAAAGTGCAAACATGAAAGAATCTAGACATTTGGAAAAACTGTGGACTGCTTCCATTCATTTATACAATTCGCATTATTTAAGACCCTCTATGTAGCAAGTGTCATTGTTTATAACTGGAACAGGGCCACAGGGCTTAGGAAGACCATTTTCTTATCAGAGACAAAGGCCATGGGTGTGGCTTAGTCTGTTATCTTGGAAAGATTCTTTGCTTCATAAGGCATCATTCTAGGTAAGCTCTCAATGAAAGGGACCATTTTCCAATGACAGCATTGAGCCTAGAACTCAAGAGTCCTAACTTGAGCAAGATGGTTGACTCGCTCTTGAAAAAAAAAAAAAAGGTTGGTAATTTTTTATGTCAGTTTTCCTCCACATGAATTGGATATAAACCTTACTTTAAAAGAAATGGAAATGGAAACTTTTAAATCTGTTTAACTTAAAACTCTATCTCCTGATGCGACACAGAACACAACACTTAACACACACACTCACACACACACATACACACAAAATAGTTGTTAAAAATTACAGTTTCCCGATGGCTACATATTTTATGTACTGTTACCAATAATATGCTTTTCCTCGAGAGTTTGAAGGGATAGCCAGAATGAATCTGTCAGGATAGGCTAGGTTATACTGTATGGTAACAAACAACCCCCAAATCTTGGTATAGAACCAAAGTTTATTTCTCATTCTCACTACATGCGCATCGCAGGTCAGTGGACAGGAACAGGACGCCCCCCCCTTATTGTCTTTACCCCAAGACCCAGGCTTAAGAGTGCACCCCCCATTTCTGTGCTTCTACCACTGCCAACTGCCCAGGGCAGCCATCGCATCCTGGTTCTCAGAAGCTTCTTCCTGGAAGTGGTAAAGAGCACTTCTACCTTCATTTTGCTGGCTAATACAAGAGTTGTGGCTATACTTAACTAAAGTAGACAGAGAAGTGTAAAGTAAGCCTATCATGAATCCAGAAGGAAAACGGGAAATATTTATGACTGAGGGCATAAATTACTGGACAAACAATGCAAGGCTGAGTAGATACCGAAGTTAAAACGGTATCTGGCTATCCCAGAGAAAAAGGCCTCCTCAGGTGATTCCTTACTCCAAGTTCTTTGTTCCGGTGACTCATGTTGGGCCAACAATCACTTCTGCTAGAATTTGATAGGAATCCCATTGATAGATTAAAAGATGCTCTACTCCAGCTCTGTGGTAACAATATTAATTGAGCAGCTACACTTCTAAATAGTTACTACATGTCACGCACTATGCTACATAAACATTTTAATATTATTTTCTCCTGACAATTTTGTGAGGTAGATATTGTCATTATTATTTCCCATTTTATAGATGATGAAACCAGGAGCATAGAAAGTAACTTGCTCAAGAGGTTCTGATTCCAAACTGGTGTTCTTTAACTACTATGCTTCCCTGTGTATTAAGCCCATATTTGAGGATTAAGGCACAGTAAAAAACAAGTAATTTTTTTTTTAACCTAGAAATTTTCACTTTACCTTTTATATTATTTTAATTAAAATCTAGGGGCTGTTCAATAGCAAGTTATTTTTTTTCTTAGTGAAACCATTTTAATGTCCATCCACAGCAATGTTCCCTAAATACAACAATCATTTATAAGATTTTTGTAAGGTTTTTCTTAGATTTTTATTTTATTTATTTGATAGAGAGATAGATCACAAGCAGGCAGACAGGCAGGCAGAAGGTGGGGGGGCGGGAAGCAGGCTCCCTGCTGAGCACAGAGCCCGACGCGGGGCTTGATCCCAGGACTGTGAGATGGTGACGTGAGCCGAAGGCAGAGGCTTAACCCACTGAGCCACCCAGGTGCCCTTATGAGATATTTTTTACAAAAGCAGAGGACCAGCTCAATTCTCCAAAGAGACTCTAAAATTATAGATTTTTTTCCTATTAAAATTTTTTCATAATTTTTCTCATTTCTGTACAGATCAGAAAAACACTCTTAAACAGAGTTCTATTGGCAAAGCCTAGAAATTAACTTTACTCTCTTGTTTAAAAATGCAAATATGAGTAGGAAGCACTCCATCATTTATTACAGAAAAGGTACTCCTACTATTAATCCTTAGTTTGCCCTGATGAGGAGGCAAAGAAAGCACACCTCAAGACAAGCAGTCAAAACACTGTAATGTCAGCAATTCCACTTCAAAATTCTCCCTTTCCACTATGGCTGCCTCACATATGGGGCCTCTCAAATATACCCACCACCTCCGTGGAAAGTAGGAACCATGAAGAAGAGACAACAGTAATGGAAGTGACTGCTGCCTCCAGAGTTACAAAGTGAAAACCAATTTTCGAAATAACTCATAATCAGGAATTCCAGAGATGAGTCATTCTTCTTGCACAGGTGCTGTAATCAACAAAATACACACCTCTCGAGAGGAAACAAGCTTTCATTTAAGTCTAACAGGCGCCATACACAGAGCCCTTAACCTCTCTAGCTCCTGTCCTGGCCCAGAGTGGATTTTATTCACATCAAATTGATTTCACTGACCAGTCAGGAAAACTAAATTTAATGTGTGTGTGCGTGTGTGTGTGTGTGTGTGTGTTCACAATGGAGATAATGCAAGACTAAATTAATTGTTGTCTACATTAAATAATATTCTTATTGCTTCATAGGACCTGATGTATTTTCTTCTGGAATGATATGTTTAGAAGGCCATTCTTTAAGGTCTCGCATTAGCCATTTTGTATTTTCTTTCAGGATTCGTTCTCCAATCTACCTAGATCACCACCATGAACAAAAACAAGCTCTTTGTGTTTTTCAATGGGAAATGCATGGAAACACTGTCCAACTCCCAGTTGTGTGATCTTGATGTTATTTAACCTTTTTGAGCCTTGATATCTTCACTTATAAACCAGGAGTAATAATGTTGTCGGACTCCATGACACCATGGCCTACCTAATAATCATTAACTCCTTCTTCTTTGCTAACAGAACCAGACCTTTTCTCTGGGATCTGGTGGCTGTGCTCTCCGGAGAGGAAAGGCTGCTGTCCCCACCTCCCCACCCCGCCACTTCCCCTTCCACCCCCACTGCCTCAGGAGGAAGCTCTCACGTGAGCTAGTCACAGCAGTTCCATCTGCCTAGTCTCTCGAGATAAGGCATGTGAACTGTGAGGGGAATTCAGCTGGGGACAGCTTTTCTGTCACACTAATAAGAGGTACGTGAAAAGAAATGAGTCCCTTCACTGTGCCTCTAGATACTGAAATCCAGCCGCTAGTCTGAAAGCAGCCACCTCAGCATGGGGAGGGGAGAAGCCTAAGAAGAGTGCACCCACCTGCTGAAAATGTCAGAACAGGGGGGGAAAGAATGCAGGTTGCTAAGAACAGTGCCCAGTTGTGAATAACTCTGGGGTTACCTTTCCTTCAGGACCTCTTGAGGCAAATTCCATTGTTTACGCCATTTTGGTATGGTGTTCCTTTACCAGCAGCCAAAAGTGCCCTAATGGAAAAACACTCTTCCCATCTCATAGGGTGATTTTTAAAACTCATGGCAAACAGTAATGTACATAAAGTACTCAGCACACAGCAGCACAAACAGCATGCCTGGCAAATGCCAGTTCTCAACTTGATTGCTGAAAGGTGTTGAGCTTTGCTTGTTCAACCATGAGCAAGCGCTTGACTCTGTGTGGTTTGAATGACTCCTCTGCAAGGTTTTCCTTGGTTCCCCCAAACAGAATTAAGGGCAGAAATCATTGCTTTCTCTACTTTGTCCATCTAAGAGACAATACCAAATTCCTAAGGTTATCTTAAACAATAACGTCGGCATTTAATTCATATAACGAGCCCTGTAGTACCGACTGTGGTGTAGGAAAATACAATTAAACAAAGCAGTCTTCCTGACTGTGTAAATCAATTTGATCTGAATAAAATTTAACCCAGACCAAGTACTCAACAGAGCCACCAAGTATGCTGCATTTGGAGTCTGCCTAGTTTAATGCAAAAGCTGCTTTCTGGAGAAGAAAGACCTATTTCATAGATTATTATACACGTAGATGAAAAGAACATTTCCTCTGGGACTTCACCACATCCTTACATCAGGAAGGCACCTGCACCTGCCTGGGGACCCTCTCTCCCCAGATCCTCACATGGTGTTCTCCTCACCACGAGGTCTTCAGGGATTACAGATTTCTATCACCACCACCATCATATGCACAATCTCCATCATTCAACCTGTTTCTATCTTCATCCATCCCCACACTTCTCACTACCAGATATTTTCTTGTATTAGAACATGTTTCTGTTGATGGGGTCCACACCTGGCTATGATCTAATCAGCCTGCGCTGAGGTTAGGACCTGGGTACTTTTTTTTTTTTTCCAAAGTACCCCTCAGCAATATTGAATATGCAGCCAGATCTAAAAGCCATTTGTTTATGTGTTTACTGGATCTCTCCCAACACTAGAATGTGAGTTCCAAGAAAACAAAGAACTGGCCTGTTTTGTTCCTCCAAGTCTCCCCAGCCCCTTGCAGGACACGTGGCACATTGCAGACATGCAGTTAAGACTTGTGGACAAGCTGACCAACTGGAGTGTAATTATGTCAGCATTTGCCTGCTTCCCCTGTAGTTTCTGAGCTCCTAGAGAGCTCCTAGAATATCTATCCTAGTGACAAAAATAAGTGACAAAAAAAAGTTCAATAAATAAATGAATTATAAACAAACTGCATTTGTGAACTTAAATATTCACACACACACACACATACACACACACATACACAAAATAACAGATATGTGAAGTGAGGGGTGTGTTAATTAACCCAATAATGAGGATATTTTCACAATGTATACATGTACCAAATCATCACATTGTACATTTTAAATATCTTACCATTTTATTTGTCAATTATACCACAATAAAGCTGAAATTAAAAACAAATAAACAGGGGCGCCTGGGTGGCTCAGTGGGTTAAAGCCTTTGCCTTTGGTTCAGGTCATGATCTCAGGGTCCTGGGATAGAGAGAGCCCTGCATTGAGCTCCCTGCTCAGCAGGGAGGCTGCTTCCCCATCTCTCTCTCTCTCTCTGCCTGCCTCTCTGCCTACTTGTGATCTCTGTCAAATAAATAAATAAAATCTTTAAAACAAACAAACAAAAAAACCCCATAAAACTGTATTTGTATACTATAAGGAAGACAAAGATAGAACTGGGTGTGGACACTGTCCTCAAAGAGCTGGATGAAGGGGAAAAAATTCAGACTGCCATTATACACACCAGAATGTGCTAACTGCTGTGAAGAAAGAACAAAAGATTTCAGGGGAGGTACAGATTGTTTCTTAGTGGGGAGGTCAGAGAAGAAACACAGGAAGGCTTCATGGAAGAAGTAGCATCTACAGAACAAATGGAATTTGGCTATTCAGAGAAGTAAGACTGTGGGGTGAAGTGTGGAAGAGGAAGTAGAAAAGTTTTTCTAGGGAGAGGCAAGAACACAAACCAACCAGCCTAGCTGGAGGTTAGGAGGTCCTGAACTAAGACACCAATTATCAACATGGAAAAGAGTAGATAGTGTCAAGATGTGCTCCCAATGACAGTGCCAAAAGCTATGGGATTGGCCATAACTTGAACTGTTTTTTGAGAAACACCAAAATTGAGATTTTATAAATGAGGGACTGAGAGAATGGGGTGTCACTAATAGTCAGGGAATCAGGAAAGAGCTGGTTTTGAGTGGGGAAAGGCAATGGTAGCACAGATTTGGACATTTAAGTTTCATTTTCAGTGGCTTGAATTTTTGTAGGGTGCTTGATGTACAAGTTTAGAAAGCAGATGAGTGATCAGGATGAAGGATCAGATTTGGAACTGACCTGCATGGTGATAATGACAGAAATCATAGAAAAGATTTTATAAAGGGAGAGGGAGAAATTAAGGGGCAGAAAATTCAAATCTTGAGAACAAACATATTTAGGGAATAGAACCTGGGAGTCAGTGGGGAAGTTGGGAGCCTCCAGAGAACTATGAAGGGTGACAGAATGTGCCACCCCAAAATATGCCTCCTTGACATAAGGATTATTTTGAGCAGGTTATTTTGGGAAACAGCAGACACAGGAGAAATTCTGAAAACAGACTAGAAGTTACCGCTTGTGTAAAGGAAATTTACATTTATAAAGGAAATCTCCACTTATAAGGGCGCCTCTCTCTCCTACCTGAAAGGCAAGTATGACTAAATCACTAGATTCTAGTCAGTAGACAGGCATGAATTTAAGTCTGCATAAAAAATCTTACTCTTATTTACCATACTTTACCTGGTCACCTCCCCATAACTGGCCTCCTCCACTTCTCCCCCTCTGTCTTTAGCTGAAGATGGTATTTCAGCCTGAATTCTAAGCCACCACTGAGAGTTACTCACTTTTCCCTGGATATACTTGAGGTATAACATATTAATAAAACTGTGTGCTTTTTCTCTTTTTAATCTTCCTTTTGTTACAGGGTTCCCAGATGAGAACTTAGAAGGGTAGTGGGAAAACTATTTTTCTTCCCCTAAGGTTAGAGAGAGATTAAGTTAGTAGAGTTTATAAAAGTCAAGGGGAAGCTTTGTTGGCAGCAGGTTTAATTTTGAATTTATATGTGTGAACTAACCACATCTACAGGCAAAGAGGAAAGGATCAATAAATTCTATTCTATTCTATTCTATTCCTTTCCTACCAAATACGTAGGAAAGGAATAGAATTATTATCAGCACATAGTCCCCTAAATGTAAAAGGAAATAGAAAAGAGAGTGCAAGTAGAGTTTACTCATAGCTTCAGCAAAAGGCTGTGTTAATTTGACCTAAGACAACAGGGAAAGAGAATAGAGACACAGAGAAATTTTAAGGTGGTAAGTAATGAGGCTGAGGAAGCCTGTAATATATGCCTTCTCAGACAAACAAAAGCAATAAATAAATAAAGGAATAAAAAATAATAAATACGCCTGTAATAAATAAAGGAAGGACTTGGGCTTAATGGATTTACTGAAAATGTATAGGGGATAGTAAAATATGAAATTCAAAAAAAGAAAAGGGGTTTCGAAGAATAGCAATGGCCCTGCTAATGTTGCAGTAGAACCCAGCTCTAGAGCTTCTTCATTAGCACTGAATGCCAGGTGCTTGAGGAGAGGATTGTGGGAAGGTCTGACCCTGACGACCAGGCTTGCAGGGAGACAAATAAAGGCCAAAGGAACAGGGAGGAAGGGGTCAAGGGACTGGTTTTCCCAAGCCTCTCCAGTAAGAGCTTGACTGTTTACATATATTTGCCAAGAGATAAAAGAGCTGATCCTGTCATATCTCAAACCTTGGCATACAGTGGTACCATTTCTAAGAAATATGTTATCACTAGAATTTAAGATTGAACTCCCTCTTTTTAATGTTTAATGAAGTCCCCTAGGGATTGTCTGAACAATGACTCTCATTAAATACAACTTATTTTCTTTAACACAAGAGGTTGGGGGAACATTACACATCTCTAATGCTTTTACCTGAAAATCTGAATCTCAAATCCCACTGTGCCATCCTTACACTGAAATAAATTTGAATGCATAAACTGCATACTTACACAGAATGTTAAATTTAAACATTATGGTCTTCTTTTTAAAGAAAATAATTTTGTCCTAAAATTTTAAAAATGACAAAGTGTAAAGACTTTCTCTGTCCATTTGATCTAACACAAAGGGAGGTGAAATGGAGACTGAATTGGAACTTAAGGTATTAATCATCTGTGCAACTCTAAAAAGGTAACTTAATTTCTGGGCCACTTCTATTATCCACCATGGAGAGTTTGATACATACCAAGCTCATCTCCAGGTCTTCTCAGTTGTACCATTCCATGAGGTCACAGGCCAGGGGTTAAGTCTTTAATCCACTGAGCTACCTAGGCGCCCCAGGCCAGGGGTTAAGTCTTAACACAACTCTGTAATTCCCTTCTCCACCTGGATCTAGTAAACCCAGTAATTGTAGAAAAAACAGATTGGCAAAGTAAACAAAATGGGGTTCATTATTCAACCAAAAAAACACACACAAAGAGTGCATTACAAGAATTTCACATATGATCATTCAGGAGCTCTTCAAACCATTCAAAGTCAACCTCTAACCAACCATAAATCCCAGATATTGTTTCTCTTAAGAGTCCCCCTTCATCTTCCTGTCCAACTCCCCTCAGTCCTGGCCATACACTGCCTCACCAGTTTCAGAATCAGGGGGTGAAATGTGTAGTGAGAAATGAAACCCAGAAGGATTCTCCATTTTCAAAAGTGGAATTCAGATTAGAATCCCATTTCGTTAGTAGAAACCTCTCTCAGAAATCTATTGTTATTTAACGATTATAGCTCCTTCTCCATAGGTTAATCCTCTCCATTATAAAGAGCTGGAAAACAATTTAGCACTTCAGATGCTCTTTCCTTTTCCTGACACTGCCAACTATTGAGCATTTCTTTCTCATCCAGCTGATGAGAAGAAACTAGAAAGACGCTGGAAGGACAGTGCCCCAATGCCTCCTTTGTAGTAGTCTGGTCCACATGTAAGCAGAAGGGTCACGAGTGTGACTGTCTACAATAGGGATTGGATTTCACTATCAGGTTCTTGATATCACCAATTATCAGGAGCTAGGCAGATTTTCTTACTTTCTCCTTTTGATTTTAAAAGTTACTTCTGAGAGAAGTATTTTACTTGGGCAGGGATAATACTGCTATATGCAGGAGATGAAATTCAAATATTATAATCAGGATCTTTAGGACACACTGTGTTAAGATGTGTCCATTTTAAAATGTCTCCTTGAAAACAATCCAATTAAAAAACGAGCCAAGGATTTGAGTAAACATTTCTCTAAAGAAAATTTACAAATGGCCACTAGGCCTATGAAAAGATGTTCAACATCTAATCCTTAGGGAAATGCAAATGTCAAACACAAAGAAATACCAATTCATACCCCTTAGTATGGCTACTATCAAGAAAAACAAAAGTCCCTAGAAATAACAAGTGTTGGTGAGGGTGAGGAGAAACCGGAACTCCAGTGCACTGCTATGGGATTGTAAAACGGTACGGCTACTGTGGAAAACAGTATGGTCATTCCTCAAAAAATTAAGTAGAATTACAATTTGATCCAGCAATTCAACTCTGGGTACCCAAAAAGAGTGAAGGCAGGGACTCAGACAGATAACTGTACACCCATGACCACAGCAGCATTATGTATAATGGCTAAAACATGCAAGCAAACCTGGTGTCCAACAGATGAATGAATAAACAACGCATTGCATATACACACAATGGAATATCATCCAGCCCCCCAAAAGAAGGAAATTCTGACACCTGCTATAACATGTATGAACTCTGAAGACATTATGGTTAAGTGAATGTAGCCAGGCCGGAGAAGATAGATACTACAGGATTCACGGGTATGAGGTACCTAGAGACAGAGAGTAGAATGGCGGTTGCTAGGGGTTGTGGGGAGAAGGAAATGGGGAGTTATTGTTTAGTGGGAATAGTTTTAGTTTGAGAAAATGAAAAAGATCTGCAGATGGATTAGTGGTAATGGTTATACAACAACGTCAATATACTTCATGCCACAGAAGGTTTATTTAAAAATAGTTAAAATGGGAAATTTTATGTTATACATATTTTACCCCAATAAAGAAAAAAAATATATGTCTCCTGGAACCTTGGCAGTGGTGGCAACGGCGAACAACATGCTAACTTTTCCTTATGCCACCAGGGAAGGAAAACCGACATCTGAGTACCTACTAGGCACCAGGCACTCACATAGTCACACACAAAAGCAAAATCAAAACACCACAACACAAACAAAAATCAAACCTTGATTATGCACTATTAGCTTGTCTTTACAACGAAGAAACTAAAGTTTACACGTTAACGTGCTGGGTCAAATAGTAAAAACCAGAGGTAGGATTCAAAGGCAGATCTGCCTGACTCTCGAAGCCCATGTTCTTTTCACACCTCGATGTTCTTTTATTTTACCCACAGCTGTCTTTTGGAACTGGCTTTCTGCTTTGACGATAGAGCTTTTATACTTAAAAGTTAGACCTGCCTTCTGAAGTGAGCTAAAAGAGTCCGTCAATCAAATACATTCACTCTGTGCCTACCATATGAGGCCCAGGGCTGGCCACGAAATAATGGGAGTCATGTTTCCACCCAGCCATTGGCCATATGGCAGAAAAAAAAAAACCGTATGATTAAAATTTCAGTGTAGGTCGACTCCCTCAAAGGCCCCGGTATACTCTGAGCAAAAGCATTATGTCTTTCAATATTCCATATGGCCAGAACAAGTGGAAAGAGTCTCATTTTATAGCACTGAAGCATTTTTATCTTTTTCCTAAACCTTCTACCATCACAGTTACTGATCAGCTGTTACTCACTAATGTTGTGCTTCAAGATGGAATTGAACAATTAAGGAAATGTTTTGTGGAGTGCAGAAAATAGGCAACTCTCAGCTGTTTTGTGAAAGAGAATGGGGGGTCGTTTTGACTCCCCTGTGCCTAAGGGCCAAGGTTTCATTTTCTCACTCTTGTGAAACACACAGAGGAGAAGAACACAGACTGCGTACACATCCCCAAACAAAGCAGGGTGTTAGCACAATCTAGTGAAAATCCAGCCCGTAGACGAGTAAGGACCAAGGGGGGAGCCTCATACAGCCCAGATTCCCAACTTTCTACTTCATTTAATGACATGCGGCTTGATCATGGAACTCCGATTAGGGGCATTCTGGATCCAAGATCTACCCTCCACCTGCTCTGTGGAAGATTATCTTTACATATTTTATTCTTTAGGAGGGAAATGGGAGGTGCAACTGTGAAAGAAAGGGAATGACTTATCTCGCCTACAGGTTTGATTAAATTCAATGAATCTGCAAGGAAACTCCATGGTTTCCACACCAGCGATATTTTACCCCTTAGGCACAGTACAAGTTTAATTTAATAAGTAAGCTTTAAAAAGTGACATTTTTTTTTTAGTGACTAAGGAGTCTTATCTCTGAAAACGTGCTGCTACACCACAAATTTTGAGACACCAAATCGATTTCAGAAAAATGGCATTAAAAAAGAGAGCTTACAAGCTCTTCATAATTGAGAATGGTAATAAAGGAGGAAACATATTCACTCTCAATGGCATATGTAGGATTTAAAAACTGCATTTTAAGAATTTGAGTGTCTAACTATGACCTTTTTATTGTTTTTTACTCCACTATAAGCAATTCCTTCTTTCCTCTGAAAATCCTCTAATCCTTTCATTCTAAAAATTCAAGGAAAAAAAACCTTTTATCAATGACCATTTATTGCTCACCCACACTTTCCGTTGGAGACAAAGCTTAATTTCTTAAATCATGCTTCACTAGGGTCTTAAACTCTTCCTCCTCCATATCCTGCCAAAGAAATCTCACAATGTCATTTTCCAGTCTGTTAGACCTATTTATTGGACTTTCAGGTATCATTCATAAATCTGAACAAGTCAAGGTTATGGGCTCTCATTAACAGGACCCATGGCTCAAGATAAGCAAAGAACAAAATTGCATTCTGATTTTACTATCTGGCTCTGCTTACAGCGTATACAGGTAAAGAAATAACCCTGCTCCACTTCCACATTTTGTCCCTCACTGAAGTTAATATGCGTCTTGACCTACAGATGAATAAAATCCACAGAAACATCCAATCCATACATATCTGATTCTGGACAAGTTAAACCCGCCAGGCTCCTTTGAGAAAAGATGCAACTTCAGGAGGAGACCTACTGGCAAATGGGAGCTGTTTCTGAGGCTACCCTGAAAGCAGCTGCACAGAGCCCAGGGAGGAAGACACCTTTTTTTTTTTTTTTTTTTTTTTAATGGTAAATATTGCCCCTCACAAACGCTATTCCAGTCTTTGTTGGCAAATCCTGAGTACAAAAGGATTTAACAAAAACAAAAAACAAAAGAAGGAAGGAAGGAAGAACAGAAAGAAGACTAAAATCAGTCATTATACTGCAAAACAGAAGACATCTCAGTGAAATATGTAGGAAAGATAATGCAACCAACGTTTTCCACCATTTACACCCTCAAAATGAGGGAACTGCACGCTCAGATGAGCCCACAGCTTCAGAGCCCCAATTCATTTCAACTGATCCCTGCTCTTCCTCCAAGAGAACTATGCAAAGGGCTCCTTGCCTGTAGCGTGCTTTCCTGACGAATCACTAAAGCTAGACGCCAATGATTTTTTTTTTTAAGGCGAATGTGCTACAAATTTGATCATTCTCAAAAGCCCTTCTAAAAGAACCCATCCTGATCCTTTTCCCCCACTCCTGAAGCCAAGTCCCTATCTTCCCTCAGAAATCTGCCCCGAAAAACCGTAGGCGGGGGTCCTTTTCTCACGGAGAAAGGAGCAAGCGGAAAAGCGTCCCCTTTACCTTGGCGCCCGCGGCTGGTCGGAGAGCGGCCGGTCTCCTGTGTGGGAGCCGAAGTGTGCAGGCGAGCCCCGGAGCAGCCCGCTCAGCCTGCCCCGCGCAGCCCGCCCCGCGCCGCCCAGCCCAGCAGTAGTAGGAGCTGCCACGGAGCGGCCGCCGCTGTGCGCTGTGCGTGTGTAGCAGCGGCGCCTGCAGCCCAGGGACTAGTCCCCACCCAGCTTTGTCTTCAATCATCGTGCTTTCTACAGGAAGCGGCGCATCTCCCACTTCCTCCTCCTCTTCTGGGTAGCTCTTCGCTGCTTGCTTCTTTCCCTCTCACTCAAGCTCGCGTTTTCGCCTCCTCCTGCGCTACTCACACTAGTGTGACCAGAACCCCGCTCCCCCTTTGTTCCAAGTCCCTCTGGTGCCTCTGTTCCTTCTTTCCCCCTTCTCATTCCCCTCACCTCCTCGACAGCTTCCAGCCACTGCCTGTCCGCCCCCTGGGCTTCCCCTCCTGCCCCCGGCTCTTTAGCCTGCACTGGCCAGCTGTGGATGGTGCTGCTGGCTGCTGCTGGTGTTGGGGGGCCACAGCCGCTGGCCAGGTTCTGGCCCTGAAATCCAGCACCAGCCTCAATGGCTGCTCCTGCTCTACGTGGTCCCTCTCAAGGCAGCCGGCAGCCTGCAGCTTGCAGCTTCTTGCTGCAGCATTTTGCTCTGTCGCCAACATTCCAGCAGTTTCATTTCTCCAAGGTCCCACTACCACTGAGATCTTACTTAACCCACATGCTCAGAAAGGAATGGCCCTGATTAAGTATCCTTGTGGGGCACCGGAGCCAATCCAAGTCCCACACTGCTACCTGTAGCCTAGCAGTGAAGACGTATTCCCAAAAGATTTCTCAGTGGTGTGAGGGAATGGGCTAGATCTGAATGGTGTGTATTCCCAGCCTAGAGAGAGATTTCTGCCTCTGCCCCCCCTCCCACCTACACACTCACAGACTCATACTGGTAGGGTTCTCTGGACCCTCACCATCCTCTAATCCTTTTCCCTCATTTTAGGACATGGTGTAATGTTCAGGGTAAGAGAGTCTGTCTACCAGGATTGGAATCCAAGCGGTCGTACTGACCATATGAACTTGGAGAAACCAACTTCTATGGTCTTTCACTTCCTCACCTGCAAAACAGGATTATAGTCCCAGCCCACAGGAGACTGTGAGGATTAAAGAGATGTACACAAAATGTTCATAGTTCCTGGGATTTAGAAAGCATTCATACGTATTAGCTCCTATTATTCTTAGAGGATGTGTGAACTGAGAGACAGCATGAGACTTTGATCATCAGTGGCCACATCAGGACCTTTCCTTGGTTTCTGAATTCCCCAAAGTTAGTACATTCACCACTATACCCCCATGATCTTGGTGAAAATTTATTCAGCCTCAATATTAATACAAGCTGCTTTGGGGGAAACTACAGATTAATCATGGCCTGGAGGCATGGGAAAATCCTTCCAGTATCCCTGCAGTGCCATTAAGAAACCTCTCTCTAGTTTTCAGTGCACGGAAAGCTAATCCTCCCTAACCAAGGAGTTAATCCCCAGCTCCACCTTTTTAATCCAGTCTTGCTGTAATCCTCCAGCGGGTCTTCCTAACCCACCTTGAGACCACAGCACATTAACATGGAAGGTACAGAATTTAATTTCTATGAAATGGTCCTAGACAGTCCTAGTATACCCTGTGTTTTGATTGAATAATCCGTGAACAGAGTTTGCTTTTCTTTCTGGAAATCTTTGATCAAAAAGGATCCGTATGTCAACTCACTAACATCAGAAAATTACAAAATGGATTGTTTAAAGGTTAAAAATAAAGAACTACTTTTAAATCACCAGCAAACAGAATTGTAGGAGGGGGAAAGAATGGACATATAGATTCCCACTGTGTCCTGCAATCCAGTGGAAATCAGACATGAATTTCCTCCAAATCACAAGTCTTCATGTCAAAGGTTACCAGGAACTTTTAAAGAAAAATTTAAATACAGTATATATGATGCAAGGCTTAAAAAAATTGAGAATCGGGGCACCTGGTTTGATCAGCAGTTAAGCCCCTGCCTTCAGATCAGGTCATGATCTCAGGGTCCTGGGATGGAGCCCTGCATGGGGCTCTCTGCTCAGCAGGGAGCCTGCTTTCCCCTTCTCTCTCTGCCTGGCTCTCTGCCTACTTATAATCTCTCTCTCTCCCTGTCAAATAAATAAATAAAATCTTTAAACAACAAAAAAATGAGAATCACAATTATTAATGACTGGAAAGATTATGGAAACAAATCTCTGGTTAATTTTAGACTAGGGGATTTTGGTGGTAACTCTGGATTAAAACAGTTCTGTCTCTTTTTTTAATCCTCTCTCTCTTTCTCTCTCTTTCTCACACACTCTCTCAACCAGTAGAGAGTGGTTCCTATATAGTGGTATTCTATATAGGAAAATCACTTTCAGACAATGAAATCTACCAGGAATTTGGCCTGCTGCCTTCTGACTAGCTCTTCCACCTCTGGCCCTTAGAAAACTCTTAGTAGTAGGGCACCTGGGTGGCTCAGTGT
This sequence comes from Mustela putorius furo, assembly GCF_011764305.1. Classification (NCBI taxonomy): domain Eukaryota; kingdom Metazoa; phylum Chordata; class Mammalia; order Carnivora; family Mustelidae; genus Mustela; species Mustela putorius. The sequence goes on along the minus strand of NW_025421290.1, from coordinate 6,794,506 downwards.
GTTAAGCCTCTGCCTTCAGCTCAGAGGGTCCTGGGATCAAGCCCTGCATTGGGCTTTTTGCTCAGCGGGGAGCCTGCTTCCCTTTATCTCTCTCTCTGCCTGCCTCTCTGCCTACTTATGATCTCTGTCTGTCAAATAAATAAATAAAATTTAAAAAAAAAAGAAAACTCTTAGTAGGTTCACCCGGCCGTTGCTGTGAACTTCCAAACAACCTCTGTTCACAGCTGAAACCAAGATTTTAAGATCCTTCTCTTTCTGTCATTAAACCCATTGCTTTCAACTGGTCCTAACTGCCTCTTTTTCTGAAGAAGAAAGAAAAATATGCGGGTGTACCTTGGCCAAGAGAGAAGATTAATCCTGTTCAGATCTCTTAACACAAGCATGGTAAGTACACACTAAGTCTACAAAGTGTTCATTTCTTAGGAGATATCATTACATCTCACCTTTAACCAGTCGTGCCATTAGTAACTAAATATCAGCCTATCCTTAAATGCATTTTATCAATGCATAACACAAAACCTGTAGAACAGTCCACCTTTCATCAATGGCCCTATTGGTAGGCATTGATACCTTGTATTTCTTATGTCCACCACGTAGAAGAGGTTGATGGTCATAAAGAGGCCATCATTTTGCCTGATATCTCTCCTGTATTACAGCATGCTCTAACTGAATGTCCTTTGAAGTTAACCTTCCCCAAATTTTATGTATTGCCCCAACCAAAGCGTATTCCCCCTTCCATAGTCTCCATTTCATGTAATGAGGCATACAGACCAGTTGCCCACAGAAGGAATATAGGAACACCATCGGAACGATTTGTCTCGGTTACCCTGTGTCCAATTCAAGGTTCCTCATCCTTTTGTTCCCACCACCAAACTATCCTTTTGACCCAATCCCTCCTCTCTCTTTCCTTGTCACGGCCTTATTACGTAAATGCTTCGCTTTCCCCTATATGACTGCAAGACTCTGGACTTTACCCTTCTACCTCCAGTCTCTAAGCTATGTCCACTTGAAGTACAGTGCTAACATGAGCAGTTGATACTGTCACTGTACTACTATACTTTGTCATAGCTCCCCTCCCCATTGCCTACAGGACACGTCTTAATTCCTCCACCTGGCACACAAGACATTGTAGAACGGCATCCAGCTACAGTCTCACCTTATTACCCAGCCTGCTGCAAGGCCACCACCACGGCACGCTTCACCAGGGACCGTGCTCTTTTCTCCTCTGCCTCTTGGCATATGCTCTTCCTTTTGCCAGAAACACCCTTTTCCCTTCCTCCATTTGGTCTGTTGGCAACCCCTACTCACCCCTGCAGGTGCAGCTTTACTCAGAAGATCACTCTGAACACACATCCCTGTAGCATTGGGCATTTCCCCCTCCAAGAATGCACGGTGCCTTGCCTCTCCCTCTGTGTCAGTGCGAACTCCCTGGCTTTAATCAGCACTTATAGGTCCACCTCACCTGTGACTACTTGAGCCCCTTAAATTTAGGGCCATGTTCCATTCATCTTTGTGTGTCCCAGAGCAGCTCGCAAACAGATGTTTGTATAATAAAAAGGCATCGTTGGCAGAAATTCCAAACCTGCCTTTGTATTCCTATGGGTGCCAGGGGAGGGAAAGGTCTGATACAAGAACCTGGTCATGGGATAAAAAAACAATAATCCCTCGATTTTTTTGCAAGTTGCAGAAAACCATCGTACCCGAGCACCAAATTCTGTATTTTTATTTATATAGGTGAATCCTGGTTCTATGTCTGGAATTGCTTATAAAGAAGCACAATCTGGCAATAAAAAGTAATTTTAAAAAATAGATTTTAAAAAGAAATTTTAAAAAAAGGAAAGAAAGCTGTTCTTTACTTACATTTCTGGATGAACTTTAAAGAAACTAATTTATAAGCCAGAAACACTTTTCACAGTCCCTCCTGCACACTCCAGTTTTTGCCACCTCGCAGCTGTCCCAGAGGCTCTCACATGCCAGATCCCCAAACTCTTCTCCAATCTCTTGACAATATTGTTCCTCTCTCTCTCCTCCGCCCTCGTCTGCCTACTAGTTCTTTACTATTTTGACTCACTTGCTTTCTCTGGCTAAGCCCTCCCTCCTTTTCTGTCCATGTTTCAGTTTTGAAGTGTCTCCTTCCTCACTCTGTTGTACCGGGCAGGAGCCATAAAGCAGCAGAGCCATTCTTGGAGTGCACATGTGGGCTGTCACCAAGAAGAGAGTGAAAGGGAAGAAGGTGAATTCACGTACAAATAAATCTTGTCCCACTCAGATCTATACGTCACTGGGTCATTGCCTCGGCCCAGACGTCTGAGCCTCCCTCCAGCTGTTAGGAGGCAAGAAGACTGACTCATGTTTGGTTTAAAGAGAGTCAGGAGGTGAGGGAGGCAGAGAGAGTAGCTTTTTCTAGATAGATAGTGGCTACCTCTCGCTAATGAAAAATGGCAGTCCCTGGTTCACGGTCCAGGAGAAAACCTAGCAGGACCAGGGGTCTGCAGAATAATGGCCAAAGATTCTTCTAGAGGACAAGATGTTAAACGCATGAGTTCCACTTTCCCTTTAGCTTGGGCAGGGCTAACAAGGGGGATTAAGTGGAATAGAGTGAAGCCCTCCAGATACTCCTCTGATATTGCCTGAAATGTCAGCAAAATTAAATTTGGGTTATTAACCCAAAAATATGTGTGTGTGTGTCTGTTACATACATAAAGCCCTGGGGAAGTTGTCACTGATGAAGGAGTTCTAGAAATTCGCTTTCCTAACACCTCATGAGAAAACAAACCCAAGTGTTGATGAGAAGGGTGAGGGTGGATTCAGAGGCTGAGGGAGGCTGGAAGCTCGGAGCAGGGAGACTAACCATGAAGCTGGAAAAGACACTAATTACAGAGGGAACCAGGAAGGAAGAAGGCCAGAGATGGGGAGGGAGGCAGAATCAGAGCTGGAAGTAAGTCAGAGAGGCCTGGATGTGCAGCCAAACAGGGGGATTCTGGCCAGGCTGAAGAAAGCTAGACACTTCCTGAGTGGACACTGCCTGCGATGTGTCTGCTGTTCTGGTCTTACCAAAAGAAGACAACATTCCAGACCCTCCAGTGGCAGAAATGGGAGCCGGGCCATCGGCAGGATTGATAAAAGAGTTTAAATCAAATGTGTTGTTACCATCAAAACAGGAACAGCAGCTCTGCAAATACAATGTGTTCCCTCTAAAAAGTCTCTGAAGATCCACACAGAAAATCAGGGACAACAGGAAGTGAGGAACAGGATCAAGAAGAACAGGATCAGCAACCAAGTATGACAGAGGTGAGAGAACGCAGTGTGCAGCAAAGCCTCGGAAAAACAACCGTTGGAAGGAATAGCAGAACTAAAGGATATGAATCGGTGAGATTAACATCATGCCAATAAACCATTTCGAAGTGTCTTGGAAGAAAAGTGATATAGTAAGAACTCCCATCATTTGTGGGCAAGGCAGAAAGGCAGGACGTGATTTTTCGGGGCCAAATATGTCAACCAGGAAGGGTGATCTATTTCCACAGGAAATGGGTTAACAAAAGGTTGGAGAACCAAAGGAGATGTTGGGAGGCCTCAAAATCGTGGTGTCTTTGTTGATTTCCCTAACATAAAGGGGATTCATAGGTTTACTTATGACCTTGGTCCCCCCCCCACCGAGCTCTGTTTTCCTTCTAGGTTCTCACTTGGAATTTTCCTATGATAAAATTTCAGAAACAGAAGCACGGGCCAACGTTGAAGAAGGCTCTGTGGTGTGAGGTGTTGGGTGGTGAGTCTGTCTCTCCTACAGAATCTACTCCAGTCTACGAAGCCCCCTGAGTGCTGAGGACAAGGGTTGTGCCTCTCTGCGGGTTCAGCACCTTGCCTAGCACTTGCGTATTGTGTGTGCTCAGTACATGTTTGGTGACTTTAACTGAATCTGAACAATTGGACCCAGTGGGAGACACTTAGGAGTACTACTGACCACTGCGAAAACACCAGAACATACATTTTACAAAATTCTAAGAGAATGAGCCAACAAACCACCGTGGCTGTTTCCAATACCACCCAAATGTGCCCAGAAATCGAAAAACTAGCAGATGTGGAAGGTGGAAAAGATGTTACCAACTGACTGATATTAAACTAATATGAAAATCCATTATTTGCTCAGATGATAATGAGGTCCCCACCATATGTGGAAAACTCCAATAAAGCTTTTATCCATTGATTACTTGCAAATCCATACACTGGGAGGTGCATCTTTAGTAATGCAAAACCTTTGCGGTAACTTCCTATGACACTTTACAAAAATGACATCAGTTATAGAGTAAGAAATTACTTCACATTCTTTAAGTGTCGCACAAAGCAAATTCAGCAGAGAACTGGGTGGTATATAGTAAATGTGGAAGTCTCAAATTATTGACCTGACAAAAATAAACAAGATGATTCCTCAGGAAATTACTATTTTTACATGTGATGTTTTCTCAAAGAAAATGGCTGGGTTGGCAAAGCCTGGGTGGCTCAGTCAGTTAAGCATCCAACTCTTGATTTGGGCTCAGGTCATGATCTCAGGGTGGTGAGATCGAGTCCTGCGTCGGGCTCTGCACTCAGTGGGGAGTCTGCTTGGGATTCTCTCCTTCTCCCTCCCACACCGTGCCCCTGTCACAGTCACTCACATTCTCTCTCACACATAATAAATAAATAAATCTTTTAAAAAAAAAAAGAAAGAAAGAAAGAAAAGAAAATGGCTGGGTTAGGTGTAGCACCCCTACCCCCAACAAATCACCTCTTGCTTCTCCTGGTTATAGTTCTTATCACACTTGATTATCATGGTGTGTTTCTCTTTCTCTATCCTCTAATCTATGTGGAATTCTGGAATACACAGGTAATGTCTTACTCGGCAGTATATCTAGCAGTTTCCACAATGCTTCATGCACATCACATAGTTGGTATGCAATAAATATTTGTTGCATGTGTGAATAAAGGCAAAAGTGTCCCAAGTAAGGGATACAAATTAATTTAAGCAGGAATATTATAAGCCAAACATTTGTGGATTAATTTGTAATTTCAAAAAAATTAATATGGTCCTAGAGTATCTTGTTGGTAAGCAAGGTTGTCATTTTTTGGAACATTGTCCTTTATGGCTTTGTTTTCAAGTGAAAAGAATGGGTTACTTGCTCGAGATCAGTTACTGTCATTACATCCTTCCCAGCTCAAGATACTGGAATTCACCCAGACCACAACCAAGTCATTTGTTTGCTACTGAAATATTTATGTACATTTCTCCTAACTCCCCAACCTCATATTTTGCATCTAGAAAGTAGGTAGATATTTATGAACTAAAATGTAATAGCATAAATATGACTAAAGAAAACCCCACCAATACCTAGTAAACAAACTTGGAACTCTAACATTTAAAAGTCGAAAACTACATGACCTGTGTTCTTACATAAGGATTACATGTGCCAGTGGCTTCGCATCTGAAGAAAGTGGCAGCAACAACTTCAAATAATATAAAGATGGACAAAAAGCTGTATGTGCTCATAACTGAGGGAATGCCACTAGAGAAAAATAAGATTTCAAGGAAGAAGTGAAAGTAATCAGAATGAATAGATTTTCTTAATTGTTAATGAAACAGACTCCCATTTTATTCTGGAATAACAGTCTAAGGAAATTCTTCAAAGATCCACCATTTCTGACAATCATCAGATGGCAAAATCAAAACACCTTTCTACTTCTACATCTCAGTGCTTAATCTCAGTGAGCCTGTGTTTTGTTGGTGCCTGGTCCACAGTAAATTCTAAATCTTTGTGAAGTGAGTGAACATTACAGTAACAGAAAGTCACTCTTCATATTCACAATATATGTAAGTGATGAGGTTTATTATTAATTAGAGATAAAGCTGTTGGTTCTGGTGTGGATTCTGGATAGCTGTGCCTCATTACCAAAAGGAATTATCATGAAGGCTTCTGTGTAGATGTCATGTGGCGCACGGGTGCACACCTGGTATGCATGACCCACCCTGGATCGGAGGCTGCCTTCTTACAATCAATTAGTTGGGATAAAACAACATGGACATGGGCTCCCTGGTGGGGAGGGGGTTGCGGGGGGCAGGGCAGGAGAACTGTTTTCTGCTTGTTCTCTGTTCTCTTCTAACCCTAACCCTAACCCTAACCCTAACCAGAGGTCAGCAACCTCTTCACCTCAGAAGTGCCACAGAGGACAAGAAATTTCCACAGGTGCTCCTGGCAGATTGCAGGAAGAAACCAAGAAACTGAAGAGGGGAAATAAAGGGGAAGATTAGGAGGGAAGTGTTTCTTTTTCTCAAGAAAACCATTTTTTAAACAAGACCTCTGAAAAGAGAACTCAACTGAGAGCCAGATAAACAGAAGACAATTTAATTTACTTTTAAGAGGGAGAAATGTGAAAACCTGGTTTTAAAATGAAGGGAAAACACCAACAATACTTGAAAGGAATAGCAAACAGAAGAGGGTGACTGGGATTAAGAGGCAACTGTGTTGCTTGCAAAGCTCCCAGAGGCAAATTCTAATTCACTGAGTAGCAGTACTCTTTGGTGAGGGTTTGGGGGGTGGGGCGCGTTGGAGTGGATAAGCTTTTAGTCTAAAAAGAGTACAGATATTACAGAATTGGTCATTTAAAAGCATTTACTTTTTATCTAAAATTGGATATAATTTATACATTGAAATACACAGGTATTTATTGGAAGCTTGCTAGGGGCCTGTGGGAAACAAAATAGACTCCATCTCTTACCTCATGAAGTTTATATGATAGTGGGGGGAATCAAAAGTAAAACACAGTTGACCTTCGAACAACGCACGAATGGGTTAAACTGCACGAGTCCACTTTCAAGTGGATTTTTTTCCATACAGTACAACAAATATATTTCCTCTTCCTTGCAATTTTCTTAACATTTTTTTCTTTAGCTCCCTTTATTGTAAGAATACAGTATATAATATATAACAGAATGTGTGTTAATTGACTATTTATGTTACAGTAAGGCTTCCAGTAATAGTAGGCTAGTAGTAAACTTTTGTGGGAGTCAAAGGTTATGTGTGGATTTTTGATTGCGTGGGGGGTCGGAGCCTTTAACTCCTGTGTTATTCAAGGGCCCACTGTCACTACCACACAAATATATGTCAGGCAGCATCAAGTCCTGTGGAAAAAAAATTAAGATTACATACAATCTTTTAAAGATTTTATTTGAGAGAGAGAGAGCAAGAGAGCAAGCATGAGCGAGGAGAGGGACAAGGGGGGAGGGAGAGGGTCTCAAGCAGACTCCACATGGAGCACAGAGCCCAACATGGGGCTCCATCTCAGGACCCGGAAATCATGACCTGAGCCGAAACCAAGAGTCAGATGCTTAACTGACCACACTTCACAGGTGCCAGGGCATAAAATGTTTTAAATCGAAGGTTGCTCGCTATTCCCTGATTTCTACCTTTCCCCACCCCTTTCCATTCATTCTCACCCTTCTTGGCTGTGTTCTGTGCTGTGGTAGCTAGATGGCCCCCAGGTATTATTGGGTCCTGGTGCACACCCTCATGTGGTCTCCTCTCACACTGACTCAGAGCTGCTAGAACGGGGCTGGAGTGACCAGATGTGACATTCAGGCTAGGTCAGAAGGGACATCGTAGCTTCCACCTTGGCCCTCTTGGATCTCTCACTGGCGGCAGCCAGGTGCCATGCTGTGAGCATTCTCAAGCAGCGCTGTGGAAAGACCTACGTGCGGAGGAACTTTGGTCTCTGGCTGACAACCAGGATCGACTCACCAGCCACGTAAGTGAGCCGCCTTGGAAACGGATCCTTCATCCCGCACGAGTCTTCATGTAACTGCCATTCTGACTGCAGTCTCATGTGAGACCTGGGCTGGGAAACAGCACGATAAGCTGCTTCCAAATTCCTGAGCCACGGAAGGAGACAATGAGAGCTTACTCTTTCATGCCACTGCATTTTGGGGCAATCTGGTGCACAACCAGAGATAACTTCTAGAGCACCCAAACCCGACTGTATTACCCAGACTCCCTTACACTCTGGTTTCCAGCTCTGTTTGGCCAATGCATAGACAGTGAGGTCAGTGGCTTATGCCTTAGCATTCTGTTCGGTGCAGCTCCATGGGTCTTCAGGATGCAACTCTCTTTGTGCTCCTGTAATACTCTTTCTTCCCTTTGCCCCCTTCAAGATTACCTGTGGTCTCTGATCTCCCTGTTGGCTTCCTTGTCCCTGCACACAGTGAACAAGTCCTTTCATTCTCCTAAAACCTGTGTGACTTTCATTTCCAGCCAAGACTCAAACTGATGCAAAAGAGACACAAAGGAAGTGAGGGAAGGAGGCCTCCTAATGTATGGGGAAGAGTATCCCAGGGGGCAAAGACTCTGAGATGAGGGGATCTTTGATGTGTTCAAGAACAGCAAGGTCACCGTAAGAGAGTTAGTATGCGCCAATGGGAGAGTCAGCGTATGAGGATGGAGGGCTAGGCAGAGGCCACAGCAGGTCGTGGTTGCATTCTGAGTGTTGTACACAGCCCTGGAGTGGGTTGGGAGAGATCTCAGTGGGGGCATGACATAATCTAATTTGCCTTGCCCTGTGAGACCAGGATAGGAACTGGGAGACCAGTCAGAAGGCTCCTTTAGAACTCAGGAAGATGAGGACAGCTTGGGTATGATAGGTAATAAAGGTGGAGAGAAGAGACTGAATTCAGGGTATGTTTTGAAGCCAGACCTGTAAGAAGTCGCTACTAAATTGGATATGAGAGAAGGAAAGGTAAGGAAGACTCCAAAGTGAATGATGGATGCTGGCGGCACTTACTGAGATGGAAAACAGGGAGCAGAGGGCAGTTTGGAGGAAGGAGGGGCAGAAACCAAGAGTTTGTTCATCTTCAAAAGAGGAAAAGAGTAACATTCTGCTGTTAAAAAGGAGGATAAGCGTTTGTTTTGTTTTGTTTTGTTTTCCTTACTTTACAAAACAGAGGATCTCCCTTTACAGAGGAACTTTCCTATTTCCCTGCCTATTAGGGTATTGCCATTAGAAAATTTTTAAAAAATCAAATAGTGCATTCTCAGGCTTAGTTATAAATATGATCAGTTATGGGTCAGTTCCGGCTCCCCAAAGGTCAGGCTAACTAAATCCGGGAGCCATGTCTGTTCCTGGGTTCCAGAGTGCCTGTTGTCTGTTATAAAACACGATCCGCCTATCAGTTGAGGATTTTAATTATCAAGCCTGTAAAAGATAATCTCACTGGCTAACCTCACATGACTTTCTTTTAAAAAAAAAAAAATTGAAATATGACTACCCTCAGCTCCAGAAGCAGATGTGGCAGGAAACAAGACTCAACAGACACTTCCGTTTTTCTTGGGACAGCACCCTTTGCCCCATTTCCGCAGTTCAAGGTTCTTCTACCATAAAAGTAGAGCTGTGCCCCAAACCCGAACCAGACACTCACCCTGCTTACACAACATCAGTTACCTGCCTTTCCTTGGCAGACCCGAAACTTTAGAGAAAACTGAGCAATTCAGTACGGGAGCTTGTGCTGATGGCCTTCCCTGGAGGGACGTGCTAGGAGACCAAGTCAGCACCCAGTGCCCTGAAAGGGGAAGGCAATGGCCGCCCACAGGCTCACTGGCACCCTCCTCTAGAGAGAGCTTTGTGATGCTGGTGCACAGCTGCCCTGATGCCAACTGGCATTTGTTGTTGGTGGTGGTGTTTGTTGTAGTTGTTGTATTCAGAATGACCTCTTTCTAAAAATTCTGTAGGCTTCCGGGAAGGGACACAGCCTACTGTGATAAAATGGACTTCTCCCTTCCCCCACTCTGGTTGCTATGGCAACTCTGAATGACTGATTTCCTGGTTGCCATGTAAATGCAGTGGGATCCCAGCCACCGCACCACACAAAGACGTCAGTAAGAGTAGTGAGAAAACAAAAATCATATTTAAAAAGACAAAAAGAGTTTTCATCGCAAGCCTTTTTCTCACACAAAGGCAGAGGAAAGAACCAATCGTAATTGGGAACGGTGTTCTTCCTGAGGTAGGAGTGTGTCTCTCCTTCACTGGAGGGAAGACTGAAAAAGAAGGGGAAATCCCTCCTTTGTAGTGGAGTTGGCATGGTGACAGGAAGACAGATGCCATTCTCAGGTGGCAGGAACCCTCAGTAATCAGCCTGAGTCCCACAGAAAGGAAATCTGAACTATTTAACTGGGGTGGAAGAATCAAGTTGAATTGAAAACAAAACAAAAGTCTCGTGGACATCATTTAGAATTATTTGCATTATTTTAGAATTAAGATTCCAAATGCTCCAAATGCTCAAGGCTTGACAATGAATTTTTATTTCTATTCAATAACTTTGGAGAAATAAAATGCTATTTTTCTAATTTTTTAAAAATTTATTTGTAACATCCTGATAAAACCATATGCCAAATATTGATTAATTCAGATTTCTACAATTTTCATAGCCGGGTGTTAATTGTGTTTAGTAATACCTAAAAAAAGCACTGGCAGGAAATATATAGGCTCTATTTTGTACGATTCTATGTATACAAACACTAAAGTTGTGGATAACTCGCCTCTTTGACTTCTCATCATATCTTAGAACCAAATGGTTTAAAACTAATCTGTTGTTTCTTTTTCAGAAAAATCTTTCTGCCTTTTGCCTCATGTTTCATATAAAGGTTTTCCAAAACCTAATCAGGAAGAATTTCCATAGGTTTGCTGGAAGATGCATATAAGGAAAACTATTGGTGCTTTGCTATTAATTTTTGGCATTGAATCACAAAGTAATTGCTTTGAATGCTTATCTTGGGGCAGGTTGGAGCTGGAATGAGTTCAAACCTTCCATGTTTTATAGATGCTAGAGAAGTGACACAGGAGATAAATTTCTGTGCCCATGGTACTCCAGAGTACAAAGCAGACTAAGCCAGGCCCTGTAACTTCACTTCTTAATATTCTTTCTGGCATTAGACTCCACTGCATTGCAAAAGCCAGTATGTTCCAAACTGGGTCAGAAAGTGTCACACAAGGTAAAAAGTTGGGGCAGGAGATTCAGAGCGCAGATAATTTTGCAAAATCTTAGGTTCAAGAATGTTAGGCAGGTTTATTTACTGCACAACTTCTCAGGGATTTTAATATTCCAGTATGTATGGTGATTCTCCAGGAGGGGGCTCTGGACAATATGCTGTTTCTCAAATGAACCTGACCATGGAGTGATGTCTTCACAGAACTTCTCTAGTTCCTCAGAGCATGCTTTGAGAAATGCTGGGCCAGATTTCTTTAAAATCTAATTATAACTTAAAGATCATAAATGTTTATTTATGGACCTCCAGAGCTTGTTTGGAGGTCCTAGCAGGGGAGCACACCTACTCATATACCCTTGACTGCAGAATGGTCCTCTCCTCTATCAGGGAAGGTCGTCCTCTTCAACAGAGCACGTGGCTTTGGGAAGGACGCACATGGAGCAGTGAGGGAGGAAGGGGACACCTACCTAGCCAGCCAGATCAGCTGAATCAACCCTGGCAATCAATGGGGTGCAGATGTCACAGCCAGATCACCCTCACATCCAAATGTTTATTTATGATTTAAAATTACAAAATTTTAAAAAGCGATTGGCTCCATATGATACCCTAATTAAGCCCATAGACAGATTCTTAAGAAAGCCAAGAGGAAATGAAAAAATAAAAATAAAAAGAATCCACAATAAATTAGGTGCTTTTAAAATATTTACTTTGAATCTGAGCATGTGAGCAAATCTTTTTCTTGCAAAAGATGTTATTGTTGCTTCTATAGGTATAACAGGTGAAATTCTCTCTCTTTTTTTTTTTTAAGATTTTATTTATTCATTTGACAGACAGAGATCACAAGTAGGCAGAGAGGCAGGCAGAGAAAGGGGAGGGAAGCAGGCTCCCTGCCGAGCAGAGAACCTGATGTGAGGCCCAAGCCCAGGACCCTGAGATCATGACCCAAGCCGAAGGCAGAGGCCCAACCCGCTAAGCCACCCAGGTGCCCCAACAGGTGAAATTCTCTTAACAGTAAGCCTCACAAGACCTTTCAATTGTTCAGCAAAAGTTGTGGCAAGGAGCAAAGAGGGATGTGAGTGATGCCTCCACTGGGTGTGCAGGGAAGGTCAGCCAGAGTTGCTATGGATTCTCTTGGGAAGGAACCACCAATGCTTAGGGAGCTTTTGGGAACTGAGTTCTCTTCAGTGGAAATTTTGGGGCTTCCATCTGACCACATTGACTCTTTATAAGACTACTCTTCCTCTTTCCTGCAACCAACCAGCTGTGAGAAATAACAGAATTGCCAGGGGCCTCAATTCCACTGAAGATGAAGAGAAAAGTGACAAAGGGAACTTTCTCCTGATCCTCCTCCTCCTTACTCTGATCCTTGAAGAAGGGGACCTTGTCAGAGGTCCCTGGGTGGCTCAGTCAGTTAGGCATTTGACTCTTGATTTCAGCTCAGGTCAGGATCTCAGGGTGGTGAGATCAAGCCCTGCCTCTGGCCCCTCCCTCAGCGAGGAGTCTGCTTGAGATTCTCTCCCTCTGCCGCACCCCACTCCTGCATGCTCTCTTTCTCTTTCACTCTCTCAAATAAATAAATCTTAAAAGAAGAAGATGACGACCATGTCAGAAAGCAGATGCACCCCCAACCCAGCCTTCTCCTGTCTGCCCTGGAGAGGGATTTGTGCCGAATACAAGACAGTTAACAGGACTGGACTGTCTTAACAAACAGAAGTGACTGAGGAGTTCTGGGACAGAATGAGCTATTGTTAAGGGAGCTGGCTATCCAAAGGGAAAGGAGAGCTGACTGGAACAAAGTGGGTTAGCAGCCATGGGAAAGATAAAATGGGTCTGTGTTTTAACCTCAAGTTGAGTGTCTTCAATCAAACTGGCTAAGTGGCCGGGACAGCCATGTAAGCAATGTAGGAGCACAGATGGGGCAATGAGAAGAGGAAGCATAGAGACAAGATAGATTTATTTTGCCTGATCACCAGGAGAGAAAAAAAAAGTCAGCAATTATGAGCAAAGTTAGCAACTATGACAGTGGCTGAGGGCTCAGTAAAAGGAAAGGGGTAACTGTCTGTTCAGAATGGGGGTAGGACAGAGCAGGACTTACCCTGTAAACCATGAATGGTTTCCGAGACAGGGAGGAGAAACTGCAGGTCTTGGACATTTCTCCGTGGTTTGGCATCGTGGGAGGAAATGGTCAGGCTGTCCTGGGGAGGTGTTCTGTGGACTACAGAGGTGGGCTGGGATCAATCTGGGAAGTACCTTCTATGACATGTCAACCAGTGTGGGAAAAAGGGAACCACAGAAGATTTTCGTCAGAGAACTGATAGAACTAGATTTGTATTTTGGAAAAACTATTCCATGACAAAGTGGGGTAGGTTTCTTTGAACGAGGAAGATGAGAGCAGAGTAGACCCACAGAATGTTGGAGTGGTTTCCATAGCACGGAACATCTGCGAATGTCTTGGGAGGAGGTGACGGGGGAGAAGGGCGGGAAAGAGGAGGTGAGGGTTACTCACAAGAGCAAAACAACCACACGGGGTGGCTGCGCCTTCATCTTTCCATTCAACAGCTAGTGCTTTGCATTAACAGAAAAACAACACCTCTTCCCTCTCTTTGTCTTGAAGACCTTCCCTGTGATTCCCAGTAAGAATAGTGTTGATTGGAAGCACCTGAAATAGTTCAGCAACTTATACCTTACTTGTGTTGTTGGTCTCTCCTGCTTTCTGACAACATGGATGGGTCTCTTGCCACAGCATTTCAGTCTGTTAATTCAATGGCACCAAGATTTGTAGCAGAATTCTCCAGAGGAAAGGGATTCGTGTGTGTGTGTGTGTGTGTGTGTGTGTGTGTGTGTGTGTCTGTCTCTCTGTCTTCAGTTCTGGCAATAACTGTGCTCTGTGAAAAATGGTGACATAGGGGCCATCTGTCTGGCAACTTAGGCCAAACTTAATAAATTAATTTTGGACCCTGAACAAGTCCATGCCTATTCTGGTGGGAGCTCAGGAAATGCTACTCCTGTACTGGGATGGTGAATGGTCAGCTTCTCAGTTATTTAGGTGTACAGAGGTTCAGTTCCTGACTTGGACAGTTCTAGAGGATGTCGAATTGTTAACTGCTCTCGTGAAGACATGAGAAAGAGGTTTGCCCTCTCGCTTTCTTTACAAAAATAACGCATATTAAAATCAGAGATGTAGAAAACTTGTCTGAAGACCTCAACTCCAGACTAAAAGATTCTAATTGTACCTTCTTTCATAAGTCCCTATGTCTAGACTAGATGATATCAGGACAATTGTCTCATATCTGAATAAGCTTTTAGTGTCCTGGCTCTGAATGGAAGAGTTTTTCAAGGACCTCAATTTCATTACTGTTTAGGTCAGGAAAGGGCGAAGAAGCATGACATCATGGTGTTCATCTAGGTTAGACAAAAAAAAAAAAAAAAAAAAGGAGGCCTTCTACACAATGGGAAAATAAAACACAGTGGAATAAAAACCTCCTTAGGAGGAGTGTTCAGAGACTAGCAGGTTTCCTTTGAAGGGGTTTTTTGGGTGCAAGGTGTGACCAGTTAGCTCATCTTAAATGTTAAATTTTCTTAAATACGTTAATCTGTACTTCCTATTTTGCTTGTTTTATTTCCTCTTAATAATTCTGTTGACATATCATCATGGTGTCTGAAGCCAGATTACCTGGGTTCAAATCCAAGTTCCACCACCTGTATGACCTTGCCCCTGTGCCTTAGTGTTCTCCTCTGTAAAATGGGGGTGATAGGATCTTCTTTCCAGAGTCATTGTGAGCCTTGTGTGAATGAATATAGCACTGTGAGGGACTCTTTCTTCCTGGTGAAGCCTCTACACGTGGGGTTCCCAGACCTGGGCAAATGTCAGAATCCCCTGGGAGATATTTTAAATACAGATTCCCGGGTCCACTGCCACACATTTGAATTCAGTCCGGAAAGGGGCTTGTTGCAACCAAGTCATGCAGTGGCCCTTAAGAACCACAACTTAAAATTCCAGCTGCTGTCGTGCAGTCCTTGCTCTTCCCTCCCATTCTCTTGAGCTTCCCCCATGTCCTATTGTCTCCTAATGGCAAATCTCAGATTTTGTAGCAGACAGAGATCTGTCTGTAGCATTTGCTAGATTTGCCTACCTATGGTGGACCTCTGTAGAACCACCCATCTTCTTACTAAACTGGTGTCATATTATACATTTCTGGTCATTTCTCAGGGTCTATGACCTCCACTATTGGAAAAAAAAAAAAGACCAGATAGATACATGAGGGCTCCAATTAATCTATGTTTGCTATGGTGGGAGGTAATATGCTTTTGGCATCATAGATGCATGTAACTCAACTTAGTTTCAGGACTCCAGATACTATAAGGTAGGACAAGCTTCAGGGACTTGCTTATGTAATAACTTATGTAGAAAGAAGGCAAGGCTCTCTTGTAGCTAAAAACATAGGAGTCAGGCAAAAAGGGTGTGAAAAATTAGACTCTTCTTCTGGATGCTAGAACGAGGGCCAGAAGGGCAAACGCAGCTTTCTTCTCTCATCATCTATTCACTGGATCCAAAGCCTTGTTCAGCTCTCTCCAGGAAAAATGGAATAAGTGGCAACCTAGGCACAAGCCTGAGGGGCAAAATCAAAGACGCAGAGGGTTTTGGGAGATTGGGAGACAAATGGGAGGGGGAGAACCAAGGAGGGACTCCTTCAAGAGACCAGGAACTGGGCAGTTGTTGGGCCTGCAACTAGAGAGTAGATCTGAGACTCAGCTCACTAAGGAGGGACAGCCCAACAGCCTCAATGAGCTACCTCTGATTTTCTGTTGAAGGTAGCTTTTGTGGGGAACACTTCTTAGCTGTCATGGGGATCATGACTGATGCAAAGATGCCAACAGACACGGGACAGGAATGAGAAGTTTCATAATGCTTAAATGATAAAGGATGAAGTTTTGGAGTCAAGCAAAGCAAAAGACGAGGGGACATGCTCTCAGACCCTGTACAGCTTCAGGTTCCCAGGCTTTGACAATGACCTAGAGCTCCTGAGAAGCCAACCAGGTGGAGTAACGGTTTCATCAGACATGAGAAGCTCACCTTGCCCATTCTTAAAGCTATTTCTATACCTTCTTGAGTCCTTAACAGACCTTTAACTGCCAGATGGAAGTAACCGATGCAAAACAACCATAGCACATTTCAAGTGTTTCCTGCAAGATAGTTAAGCAAAGATGAATTCTCCAAGATCATCCTGCAACTGGCCAGTTTTGGGATTGTTGGAGGTCTATTCCTAGAACTGCAGTTAACTGGCCATGTCTGGGGGCGCCTGGGTGGCTCAGTGGGTTAAAGCCTCTGCCTTCAGCTCAGGTCATGATCTCAAGGTCCTGGGATCGAGCCCCACATCAGGCTCTCTGCTCAGCGAGGAGCCTGCTTCCTCCTCCCTCCCTCTCTCTCTCTGCCTGCCTCTCTGCCTACTTGTGATCTCTGTCTGTCAAATAAATAAATAAAATCTTTAAAAAGCAAAACCAAAACAAAACAAAAAACTGGCCATGTCTGAAGTTAGACATGATTCTGCACACATTCTAGGACTTCTTATGTGTAATTGAATGATCTTTTTTGGTAAAACACTTTGTGGTACCTTTTGTTCTTTTTCCCCTTATAAAGAATTAAGGTATGATTTGCATATAGCACAATGTACCCTCTTAAAAGGATAGTTCTGTAACTTTTAAGTTGTTTAATCACCAGCATAGTCAAGATATAAAACAGTTGCATCACCTCCCCCATCCCCAAACTTCCTCTTGCCCCTTTGCAGTCAACTCCTCTCTGACCTCTGGTCCCTGGCAACCACCAATCTCTTTTTATCCCAATGGTTTTGCCTTTTTCTGCGTGTCAAATAAATGGAATCATACAATATGCAGCCTCTTGTGTCTGGCTTTCACTCAGCTTAGTGCATTGGTGATCTGTGCATGTTGTCCTGTGTTTTATGGGTCACTCATTGCTGGACATTTTACTCTTCTGCTGTTATGAGTGTTGTGTATACGCTGGCGTGAGAGGACCTGTGGATCCTGCGTGCAACATTCAAACAGGGCATACAGGAATCCAAAGAGAGATTTTTTGAGCGATTGAGGGAAGAGAGTTTGCGGTAAGATTTTTAATTTATTTGATGTAACAAACACCTGTAGATTGTTGCTGTGTGTCTGATATTGTTTAATATGCTTTATAAATAATAACTCCTTTTATTCCAAATCCTCTTAGGTTAGAGTTATTATTACTCCCATTACTACAGATGAGACCTGAAGTACACAGAAGTTAAGTTACTTGGCAAAAGGCACATAGTTAAGTAATGGAAATAGGATTGAAAGCCAGGCAGCTTGTTTTTTTTTTGTTGGTTTTTTTTTTGTGTGTGCCCCAAATCATAGCTATTTATCAAAGACCCACTCACGGTAATAAAGGGAAGAGACAGCAAACTCAAAGTCTGGCCATTGAATGAAGCAGTCCTCCTAAATTATATTAATTTGTGCAATAGAAATGAAAATAACTACATATTTAGAAATACAGTTGTATTTTGTTAAAAATGTAAATCTAGGACATCTGCAGAAACTGCAAATTTTCTGTAAATTAGCAAGTCTGCCTTGATTTAGGTAAATGTTCTAATATGGACCAGGACAAAACACAGAACATCAACCAAAAAAGGCAAAGCTCCACTCAGAACAGATAATGAAAGAAAAGGTATGCAATCGGCATCATTCATAAACATTTATTGAGCACCATGTGTTCACTATCTCCTTAGTATAGGGACCACTCTGAAGTTAGAGCTCTCCATATTAATTGTAGTTTGTTTCTTTTATGGTTAGATTTATTTAAATGTGCATAGTTCTTTACCTAGTAGTAATTAGGTCCCCAACAGTCTTTTTATATGTGCTAAATTCAAAGAAGCTTTCTAATATTACTAAATATTTTTATCAAATAAATTTGATTGATAAATACCACCAAGATCAAGGTACCCAAAATGAACAGAAGGGAATGTATCAGAAAAGCACAATTTTGTTTTAGTATGTTACACTCACCTATTAAAGTAGCCCCTGAATTAGAAGAACTGGGATCCATCCACTCATTTCAGATAGAGCTAATATTATTTGCTTTCATTTTCCCAAACCTAGTGCTTTATAGAGCTATCGTATTCTTTCTTTTTTTTTAGTAACAGGAAAGTCACCAAACTTAAGCACAGACAAATAGTTAATCATATCACAATATAGTTAATATAGTTAAGATGAAAAAGTGACAGTATCAAGTGTTGCTTAGGCCATGAACTTAACTGGAATTCTCATACACTGCCAGTGGGAATATAAGCTGGTGCAACCACTTTGGAAAAATATTTGGCAGTACTTATTAAAACTAAAAATACATATAACCTACAACCCAACAATACCACTCCTGAGTATACAGCCAACAAAAATATATGCTCATGCTCATGGAAGGATAGACAAAAATACTCTTAACAGCTTTATGAATTATAGCCAACATTGGAAAAAATTCAAGTGCCCTTTTGTAAGAGAACAGATAAATAAGTTTGGGTAGATTCATACAATGGAATACTAAACAGTTTTTTTACAAAAAGAATACTAGCACATGCAACAGCATAGGTGTATGCTATAGACATAAATATGAGTAAAAGATACCAGACACAAGAGAGCACTTATTGTATGACCCATTTTCTGAAAAACAGACAGAACTAATTTATGGTGAGAGATGTCCAAAACAATGGTTACCTAAGGTTAATCAGGATGGTGGCTATTGAGTAGAAAGAAGCATGAGAACCTCCAGGGAACTAGAAATGTTCTACATCTTGATCTAGATCATGGTAATATGTGTTTGGCAAAAGACAGACAGACAGACACATGCACACACACACATCCTTATATGTAAAAACCATTAAACTATATACTTAAGACAGCTACACTCTACCATATGTATGCTGTATCTCAATAAAGAAAATGAAAACATTTTTCCTTGGCCAGTATAGACACTATAGCTAGAAAAGCAAGGATTTCATATTTAACAATCTAGATAAACCTTTGTTATATTGAGGTTGAACAAATTTCTTTGTCTCCTTAATTTTCAGTTTCCTCATCTGTGTAAATGGAATTAATAATAACCACTATTCAGAACCACTATTCACGCAAAGTAACAAATATTAAATGCTTCCACACACTATGCATAAAGTACTGTTAAAAAAACAGTTATCCAGGGGCGCCTGGGTGGCTCAGAGGGTTAAGCTGCTGCCTTCGGCTCAGGTCATGATCCCAGGGTCCTGGGATCGAGTCCCGCATCCGGCTCTCTGCTCGGCAGGGAGCCTGCTTCCTCTCTCTCTCTGCCTGCATCTCTGCCTGCTTGTCATCTCTCTCTGTCAAATAAGTAAATAAATAATCTTAAAAACAAACAAACAAATAAAAAAACAGTTATCCAAAATTTAGAAATCTGTAAGTCTTTCCGTGTTGAGCAAGGGTTGTGTGTAGACCTGTTGGGTAAATTCTGATTCTCTAGGTGGGTACTTTTGTTTGACTTGCTATTTACTATTGATTAGGATATTTTGGAACTCTGTAAGTATAAAAGCTAACTTATAGAAAATCGCTAGCAGTGTAAATGGTTCTTGTCAAAGAGAAATGCAAATTAATTTTATCCAGAAGAGATACAGCTGTTTTCTGGATTGAAAAGATAACCCCAAGATTATCCTGTTATGCCGTTTAGGACATGAACCAGATCTATACTTAAACTACAAGTTTTATTCAAGAGGTCCACTTCCTTTTTTCGGTCTCTATAAATACTTCCATCTTCTAATTCTTTTTGAACTTTCTTACGGTTCCCCTGTTCAGGAGTTAAGAAATCTTTGACATGTGCTCCCTTTATATTTGAATGAGTCGTGCTTTTAACTTTAGATCTGCTTTGCTCATAGTGATGTTCAATAAATTTTAGCTCTTATTCTCATCCAACTTTTTTCCTTTCTTCCAAGTCTAGGCATGTGAAACAATACAAGATGAGGTGTTACTTTGATAACAGATTTTATGATTAATGTATATTTTATTTCAACCATGTTAAGATTCTTTAAAAATAATGCTAAAATCTTTTACTGCATTTATAAAAACAAGCTTTTTATTGTAGACTGGTTTTGAGTTCTTTCTTCAGTTGGGAAATTGGAGCTTAGGGGCGAGAATGGATAATCCTATAAATGTACCGTTCAATGTGTGGGTTTTTTTTTCCCCCAGGTGTGTCTTTTTAAGAGTGTGTAGGGGAACATGGACCATGAGAAAGGGAGGTGGGTTAGATGTGATATATTTTGGTCAGGTTATCCAAAAGTGAATGGTAGGTGACTATTGGGTGCTTGCTGGGATTGTGGGGAGGGAGGGAATACCGGTGAGGCAGCTGCTACATGGAGTTAACTATAAAAACACATATTTGCATGGCTCTCTATAATTCTAAAAACTTTTCCTACGTATAGTCTCATTGGACTCTCAGAATACCATAAAATGTATTTTTCCATTTTGCATAAAAGAAAACAGAGGTATGAAGGGTTCAAGGTCCCTCCCTGGATGAATTCGTGACTGTGCTGAGACCAGCCCAGAGTCAGGTGCTTGTCCTGTCACACCGCACTGCTTCTACTTACCCACAAAATCCACCTGTGGCCTCATCTTCCCTGCGCTACAGCATCTCAGCCTGCAGTATCCAAGCTTGAATATGGGAGCTTCCTTTGAAGCACCTGTCAGCAAGAGATCCAGCAATTAGCAACAAGACTAACATTTACAGAACAGTAGGAAACAGAAAAATATGGTATTTTAGCTAAGATTTTCAATTTTGTTAAATGATAACATTCATTCCCAACTCCGAAAGGAAGAGACGTTGGGAGCCTCATAAATTTGGGTTTTTCCTTAATGGGACGTTTAAATTCAGCGGCAGGAGTAAAGATGCTGGCTCGGTAAGTCTTTCTTCAGGAACATCAGTTTAAGTGTTTGTAAAGGAGCATGGAACATACCCTCCCCGGTTAGGGAGGGCAGAGGAAACCAGGGAGTTCACTCTGAAAACCCTTATCTTATTTGCCTATCTAGCCTTGGACCTCTGAAATATTACAGGTAAGAGAGCTGGGGATCTGGGGGTGTGAATATAAAGTAATTTTTCTCCTTCTCAACATAAAAGACCTGGGGTAAGAAGGTAGGTTTAGATGCTGAAGGAATAAGAAACCTGGATGCTTGGTCTTTCTCTTCACTTCCTATTTTCTGGCTTTATGTCTCTTATCTAATATGATTAGCTCAGTGTTCCTTCCTGCTTCACATGGTAATTACTGAATCTCAGCTCCACGCTCTTCCACTGAGCCTGGGGTCATTAATAAAGATCAGATTAGCCTAGAAGCTTTCTTTTGTCTCCTCTTTTGCTTGTTCCTCTGAGGGCATTGAAGAAAACTGAGTCTTGGTAATAATTCCAGGCACTAAAGCCTAATTCTACAGAGTTTGAGGTCTGTTCATTTGCATTCCACGACTTTGGTAAAGACCTTGCTGACCATCAGAATCCCCTGCTCTTTTTAGCATGGAGTTTGCCCTTCTCGGTGTATACGTTAGCTGGGTGGACATTTAGAGTATCTTTAAACCAGTCATATAATAAAGAGTTTCAGCTCAGAGCATAAAGGAAAATGGGTTTCTTTGGACATAGCAGAAATACATAGAACGCCCTAAAGGGAATGGAAAAGAAAACCTATTTCTAGAACATTTGCATTCTATTAATGAGTACTTCAGGCCATGTACCCAACAACTTTGCATTTGTTACAGCCCTCATTGTGTTCCAGAATCTGCTAAGCAATGCCCCTGATGCTTTCCTTCTCCCCCATAAAAGGGATTCTCCTGGAAAATTAAAGTGGCTTTAGCAACCTCAGTGTTGAGTGGCAGGTGTTTTTCCTTACCCATGACCCAGTGGCACTGGCATCCACAGGGCCCATGAGCACAAAGCCTATTGCATAAGGTAGGAAAGCCTTTCTTCCAACTTGCTACCCTCTGGGGGGAATAACATTAGCGCCTCACCAGCCTTTCATCTGCCACCTTTTCCCAGCGCTTGACTCTTGTCTCCCAGCTGGTTGACAAGCTCTGTTCTCAGTCACCAGGGAAGGCCTCACTTCCGTGTGGCTCTTAACTCAGCAGGGAAGCTGGGGCAGGCAGTAGCCCTGCAAGCCCAGGACAGAGACCGTCACAGAGCCGCACTCCCACACTGCTGTGCAGATTCGACACGCTGAGTGCCAGCCATACTTTGGAGGATTTATATATATATATAGAAAAATGGGCATTTACATTTGTCTTGTCACCTTCTCCAAAAGCCTCACTACATTATTTATTGAATGCACTCTCTGAATGAAGTCAACATTCTGCAAATTTATTTGCCAATTTTTTTTTCTTGTCTCTTTCAGTCATTGTTCAGAGTAAGATCGCGCCTCTAACTCAAGGGGTAATGCACGATGAAGGTGACTTACAGGCATTCTGATGCTCACGTCGAGTGGATCTCAAGCCAGCTACTATAAGCTAAGAAAACACGGTGTATCCCATACCCATGACAGCCACCAATATCATTGTAAAAAGATGCGGGAACATGGCAAGGAGAAGTGGTGGCGGTTCTGATAGGACGGTGATATCACTCGTCATCCCAGCAGATGGCACACGGGGATGATGCTATGATGACCTGGTATGGGGACAGGGGATGGATATTCTGTAGACGGAGTGTTCCTGGTGACTTTTCAAAAAATCAGTACAGCCATTCTTTAGAACCCTCAAGTATCACACACCTTGTCCCCTCTACCTGAAATTCCACAGAGAGTGGTTTTCGTTCTTTTGACTTAAGGCTTCCTGATTCTTGTTTCAAAAGGTACACATTAGGCTTTATTACTCTTTTGTACTTAGTGTAAAGAAGTATTCAAGTTTTCCCAAAGTGTAAGTGTTGAGGGGGTACATATTACTATCTTCATATTCACCATCTTATCCAGTTCCTCTCCTGTTCTAATAAGGGCTCTTTTCACCTTTTGCTGTGGAGATAATGGATAGCAAGAACTAGAAGTTGCTTGGAGTTGTTACAATGATTTATTTTTTAGAAAGACATGAGAAGAAAGTCATGGGCCAAGAAGAGCTGGAGACGAGGTTTGAATGGGAAGGTAACATTACATTAAATAAAATAAAATAAACCAGACATGAGAGGACAAATATTGCATGATTCTACTTACATGAGGTATCTGGACTAGGCACATCCGTAAAGAAAGAAAGTAGAAAAACATTCCCAGGGACTGAGGGCAGAGAGGGGTGGGGGCTATTTTATAATGGATGCAGATTTTATGTTTGTGATGATGGAAAGTTCTGGGAATGGATAGTGGAGATGCTTGTAGGACATTGTGAATGTACCTAATGCCATAGAATTGTACACTTAAACATGATTAAAATGGTAAATTTTTTGTTGCATATATTTACTACACACACAAATACACGCACATACACACACACACACACACACACGAATTTTGAATGGGAAAGGAGAACTAAATAAGATGAATATTTTTATGGAATGTTTAGAAGAGAAGAAAGATTTGGAGGGAGGTAAGGAAATTGCTTACAAAAAGGGCTGGAGATGGATTTTCCATGAAGTTTTCACTAGCACAGACCCCTTTTTAAGTTGCTGGGACTCAAGGACTGCACTTACACGCTTACGTTATATTGTTCTTCGTAGAGAGCACTCTTCCTACAACTGTACAAACTTCAGACCTCATAAATCGGGATTGTGAATGGGTCTATAGAGAAGCAAATGAATGACGTTAAGAAAAATGTTCCAAACACTCAAAGGTGAAATGACTTCCTTTCCATTCTAGGTCCCTGTCTCATAGGGCTTCATAAGGGTCCTCTGGATTCAGAAGGGTATAAGTTGTCTGACTTACTACCAGTTATTTATTAGACCATTTAACAATTTGTAAGGGTAGCCTTTAATCTTTGCAGAAAACTGCTAATGCAAATGTATTTTGCCTATTGATATGGGCTGAATTGCACCTCCCTCCAGTTTTCCTCTGTTTGTATGTTGAATTCCTAACCCCCAGTATGATTTGGAGATGAAGCATTTGTGAGGTTAACATATTTAGATAAGATCATGCAGGGGGGGGTGGCGCCTGGGTGGCTCAGTGGGTTAAGCCACTGCCTTTGGCTCAGGTCATGATCTCAGGGTCCTGGGATCGAGTTCCACATCGGGCTCTCTGCTCAGTAGGGAACCTGCTTCCCTCTATCTCTCTCTCTGCCTGCCTCTCTGTCTACTTGTGATCTCTCTCTGTCAAATAAATAAATAAAATCTTTAAAAAAAAAAAAAAAGATCATGCAGGGGGGTGAGGAGTGCCTCTGATGCAATTAGTGCCATTATAAGAAGAGACCCCAGGGGGGATTAAAAAAAAAAACAACAACAACAACCAAACAAAACAAAACAAATAGAAAAGACAGAAAAATTTGCCTTCCATCTCTCTGCCACCTGAGGATATGGGGAAGAGAAGGTGGTCATCCTCAAGTCAGGAAGAGAGATCATATCAGAAACTGATCATGCTGACACCTTGATCTTAGACTTCCCAGCTTCTAGGACTTTGAGAGAATAAATTTCTGTTGTTTAGGTCACCCAATCTATGACTTTTTTTTTTTTTTTTTTAGGACAGCCTGAGTTGATGAAGACACCTATAGAAAATAATTTTTGCCCCATAGAGATGCAAATTACTTCTGAAAGTAGAAAAGACTACTCCAAAGATAATGGTTTAATTTGTCCCTAAGAAATAAACTAGTTTTGTATCTAACAATTTTCTTCCTACATTCATTCATTTTTCCTTTCACTAAACTACATATACATTATATTCTCTTATCATTTTTGAATGGCTTCATCATCATCTTAATGAGTTAAAATAAAACTCTGACATACGCTCACTATGTACTTGTATAAGGATTGTGTTTTTAGGGGTGCCTGGCTGGCTCAGTGAGTTAAATAAAGCCTCTGCCTTCAGCACAGGTCATGATCTCAGGGTCTTGGGATCGAGACCCGCATCAGGCTCTCTGCTCAGTGGGGAGCCTGCTTCCTCCTCTCTCTCTCTGCCTGCCTCTCTGCCTCCTTGTGATCTCTGTCAAATAAATAAATAAAATTCTTTAAAAAAAAAAGAATTGTGTTTTTAATTTTAAAAATAATGCTTTCAACAGGGAAGAGAATTCTTTAGGAATTCTTTAGGAATTATGCCACATGTTGTGTAGTAAATTCTACTTCGTATCTCTTAATGAGTCTTCAGTAAAGATTTAAATATTATTTTGGAAAAACAATCCTAAAATTCTTATGGAATCACAAAAGATCTCAAATAGCCAACACATTCTTGAGAAATAAGAACAATAAGAAGTAAGAACAAGGTGTTATACTTCTTGATTTCAAACTATATGATAAAGCTATGGT
This sequence comes from Mustela putorius furo, assembly GCF_011764305.1. NCBI lineage: Eukaryota > Metazoa > Chordata > Mammalia > Carnivora > Mustelidae > Mustela > Mustela putorius. Next base: position 6,769,057 of record NW_025421290.1, on the reverse strand, counting down.
AATTAAGACAGTAAGATACTGGCATTAAAAAAAAAAAAGATACATAGATCAATGGAGCAGAAGAATGAAAAGCCCAGAAATAAACCCATGCTTATACAGTCAACTAATATTTGCTAAGGGAGCCAAGAATACTCAATGGAGAAAAGACAGTCTCTTCAATAAATGGTCCTGGGAAAATTAGGTATTTACATGTAAAAGAATAAAACCAGACCCCTGGCTTATGCCACTTTCAAAAATTAATTCAGAATATACTGAAGACATAAGTATAAGACCTGATACTATAAAAATTCTAGAAGAACACATGGGGGTAAACTTCTTGACATCAATCTTGGCAATGATTTTTTGGATATGAGACCTAAAGCATGAGCAAGAAAATAAAAATAAACAAGTGAGACTATGTCAAACTAAAAAGCTTCTGCACAGCAAAAGAAACCATCAACAAAGTGAAAAGACAGCCTATGAAAAGAAAGAAAATATTTGCAAATCATATTTCTGATTCAGGGCTAACATCCAAGATATATAAAGAACTCATATAACTCAATCACCACACAAAACAAACCATTCCAATTAAAAAATGGACAAAGTAGCCTGAATAGATTTTTCTAAGGAAGATATTCAAATGGCCAACAGGTACATGAAAAGATGTTCAATACCATTAATCATCAAAGAAATGCAAATCAAAACCACAATGAGATGTCATCTTATACTGTTAGAATGGCTGTCATCAACAAGGTAAGAGATAATAAATGTCTGTAAGGATACGGAGAAAAGGGAACCCTTGTGCACTCTTGATGGGAATGTGAATTGGTACAGTCCCTATGGAAAACAGTATGGAAGTTCCTCAAAAAATTATAAATAAAACTATCCTTTGATCCAGTAATTCCACTTCTGGGTATATACCAGTAGGAAATTAAATCACAACAGAAAAGAGATAACTGCATCCTCATGTTCACAGTAACGTTACTTATAATAACCAAGACATGGAAACAACCCAATTGTCCATTAATGGATGAGTGGATAAATAAGTTGTCTCTCTCTCTCTCTCTCACACACACACACACAGAGGAATATTATTCAGCCATTCAAAAGAAGGAAATCCTGCTATTTGTGACATGAATGGACCTTGAGAGCATTATGCTATAAGACAGACAGAGGCAAATAGAATATGATTTCACGGACATGTAAAATATTTAAAAAAAAAAAAAAGTGAACTAATGGATACAAAAATCAGATTTGTGGTTACCGGAAGCAGAAGGCTGAGGAAGGGGGGTATTGGGTAAAGATGATCAAAAGGTACAAACTTCCAGTTATAAGATAAGTAAGTACTGGGGATGAAAGTAGTTAAAAATGTTGTATGGTATATTTGAAAGTTGCTAAGAAAGTGGATCCTAAAAGTTCTCATAACAAGGGAAAAAATTTATAACTGCACTAAGTAATGGATGTTAAACCTTATCATGGTATTCATTTCAAAATATATATACATGTCAAATCATTATGCTGCACGTCTTACGCTTATACAGTGTTGTGTGTCAATTACACCTCAATAAAACTGGAAGAAAAGTATAAATTCCTTTTTAGATATTAGACTGATTTCTTTCAAATGGGATACTATGTTGGCATTGGCCGTGAGGTAGTTCAATTATATTAGGACTTCTCCAGATTTATATTAAGTCTGAGTTTAGATTAACATTTGAGGTTCACTTCCCTACTGGCCATGAGATGAGGAGGAAAAAGTACCAGATAATATCTTGTTGCTAAAAGGAAATTAGTTCCTCCCTTCCTTCTCATAGGATTGGTTGCTTATGCAACATAGTACTCTCTTGTGACCCCTTTTACTATAATACTTCTAATGGATTGTGGTTTCTGATACTGGTGGTCTAGGTTTTATATATGCTGGCTTCCCTTATTGTTCTTTTCACCTGTATTCATCCATTCATTGAGAAAATATTTATTGGACACACAATATGTGCCAGACACTTCTAAGTACGGAGGACAACACAGGTATCTAAACAGATAACAATCTCTGTCCTAGCCCCATGAAGATTATATTCTATTAAGGAACACATACAATAAACAAACAAATAAATACATGTGTTGGATGGTGGTTAGGTATTGGGAAAATATTAAAAAAAAAAAAAAAAACAAAGAGGGGTAAGAAGAGCCAGAGCCGAGGATGAGGAGATAAGTTGAAATGTTACGTACAGTGGTTCCTGGAAATATTACAATAAAGCTGTTGGCGTTAAATGATTGTTCAGAGTTGGGGAACTAACAAAGCAGATGTCTGGAGGATGAGCATTCCAGGCAGAAAGAAAAGCAAGTACACAGGCCTTGAAGCCAAAACACTCTTGATACATCTGAGGAGTCATAAGGAGGCCACCGCATGGCATGAGCAAAAGAAAGAGTAGAAGCACTCAAGTCAGAGAAGCGTAGGGGGCAAGAAACACATGGCGTTGTAGGGCCTTGTCAACCATATTAAATATTTAGCTCTTGCGTTCAGGGAAATGGGTCCCTTGGGGAAGTTTCTAGAGGAGGAGCTTTGCCATTGAATGTTTGAAAAGAATCACTTTGGCTGCTGTATTGAAACTTGAATGGAGGAGGAGCAAAAATGAAAGTAAGGAGACTGATTAAGAAGCTATTGCAATAACTCAAGTAAGAAGCATTGGCAGCTTGGACCACAGTGAAAGTCACTGGAGTGATGAGAATTGGCTAACTCCTGGATATATATTGAAGTTTGCTGATGGATAAGATGTAGAGTCTAGGAGTAAAAAGAAGATATATGGATGACTCTATGATTTTTGGCCTGAGTAATTGGTAAAGTAGTTATAGTTGCTATTTATTGAGCTGGAAGAATTGTAGGAGGAACCGTCCGAAGGTAAGGAGTTCCATTTTGAACCTGGCAAACATGAGACACGGGTTGTCTATCAAGCAGAGATGTTCAATAGGCAGTTGGCATGTGGGGCTAGAGTTCAGGTGAAAGGTCTTTGCTAGAAATATAAAATTGGAAACATCAAGGAAAAGATGGCAATTAAAGCCATGAAAAGAAATGAGCTCAGTAAGAGACTGATGTACATAGAGGTCTAAAGCCTGAGCGCTAAGTGCAGCCCCATTCAGAAGTTGGGACGATGGGAACAAACCGGTAAAGGGCTCTGAGAACGAATGGCTAATGATAGAGGGGAAAACCAGACAAGTATGGAATCCTGGAATTCAAGAAGAAGAAAGTGCTTCAAGAAGAGGGGAGTCATTAGTTAAGAAATGCTACCTATCAAGCAAATAAGATGAACACTGAGAACTGCCCATTGAATTTTGCAGTGGAGGTCGCTGGGGGTCCTGATGAGAGCAGCCTTGTGGGCATGGTGGAAGGGAAATCCTGGTAAGACTGAGTTCCACAGAGAACAGGAGGAAAGAAATAGGACAGTGAAGACTGACAACTCTTTCAAGGAATTTTACTATAAAAGAGGGCAGAGGAATGGCTCAGTGGCTGGAGGGTGATGTGGGATCAAGATAGGGTTTTTGTTTTTAAGATGGTATTAAATAGCGATGCAAACGTGAGTCTGTAGTGGGGGAGGAGGGGAGTTTCACGAGGATGAGAGCTGTCACCTGAGTACACTGGAGCGAGAAGCGAGTGAGAGGAACTCGAGGGATAAGGATGATGTGCTGTAGAATGTGAGCTAGATAAAATGAGGGAATAAGGGGCATCTGGGGGGCTTGGTGGGTTAAAGCCTCTGCCTTCAGCTTGGGTCATGATCCCAGGGTTCTGGGGTCGAGTCCCTCATTGGGCTCTCTGCTCAGTGGGGCTCCTGCTTCCCTTCCTCTCTCTCTGCCTGCCTCTCTGCCTACTTGTGATCTCTCTCTGTCAGAAAAATAAATAAAATCTTTAAAAAAAATGAGGGAATGAGGGGTGGAGGGATCTAGAAAAGGGGGTAGGACATAGCCTGTAGGTGTGTCAAAGGGCTGCTGGAATTAAAGAAGTTTAGAGTGGGAGAGAGAAGCTGAAAGTTCAGCAGATGGTGGCTGGGATGGAGAAGGGGTCATTGTTAATGGCAATGACAAGTCCAGAATATACCCATGGGAGTGGACAGTTGAGGCAGGGTGGAGAGGACCATGGGAGGAGGGCAAGGCTGGGTGGGCAGGATGCACCCTCACGCTTTCCAGAGGCGGGGTCTGTTCTGGCTGATGGTCAGTGTCTTGGCCTTATCAGTTGGTCCACATTATGAAGGTTATTCCTAAATCCAAGCAACTGAAAGTCTCACCATTGTGGATCTTGACAATCCCAAGAATTGTAATAGGAGCATTTGAGGAGTGTGACAACAGGCTAAGAGCCTTCAGAGAGTGGGGGTCTGTAATAACTGCATGTCAAAACGTTAGGTAGGAGGATGAGGATAACCCTCCGTGCTGTCTCTAGCCCTGAGAGGCTCGGGTGGGCGTGGGACTGACTATAGGGAGAGAAAAACCCAAGAAGCATTTCCAGAGGAGAAAAAATGGCCCCCAAATGGAGCACAATCAGAAACAAATTTCACCAGCTTCACAGTTTGGCCTTGGATCAGCCCAAGTAATCGTTGGTCCATAAACTAAGCTGTACGAATACTTCATTCATACGTGCCTATGATTCATTCCAGAATGTTGTGAGTCACAGAGAGATCATAAGCCAAACTTCTGAGCCCAGCAAAAAGGATCTGTTTTCTTCCGCTTTTGTTATCATCTTGATTTATTCCTTCCTCTCTTTCTCCTCCCGTCTCCCTTATCAGTCAGAGCCAGGAGAAGCGATATCTAAAAGTGTTCAAGGTCTTCTGATTTGGCTTTCCTTCATGATAACAACTGGGGCCTGGAAGCATTTTCAGGCGGGCACATCTCTGCTGGTGGAAGACCCAGAGCTCTGGGAAGGAGGAAAGTCTCCCAGATGAAAGAGTGAATCGAAGACCAGGCCCAACCATCACCCATCCACCTCCACGTGTCCTCCGGCGGCCTGCAGTGCTCCACCCGCCATGAGGCAGCCTTCCCCAGGCCTGTGGCTTTCACCACATGCTGACTCAGCCCCCTGGGGGGTAATGACAGGACTCTTTGGGACCATCATCCCTGAAGGCACCAAATAATTCAAGCTGAGGAAGCTAGTCGTTTTTTGTTTTTTTTTTTTAAGATTTTATTTATTTGTCAGAGAGAGCGAGCGAGAGCGAGCACAGGCAGACAGAGTGGAAGGCAGAGTCAGACGGAGAAGCAGGCTCCCTGCGGAGCAAGGAGCCCGATGTGGGACTCGATCCCAGGATGCTGGGATCATGACCTGAGCCGAAGGCAGCTGCTTAACCAACTGAGCCACCCAGGCGTCCCAGGAAGCTAGTCGTTTTTTACTGAGGCGGGTCATACTGATAAGGTAATCATGGCCACTGCCCCAAAGGCAAATGGAACCGGCCCTCTTCCCCCACCCTTCTAGACACCAAAATCTATCCAGCATTGTTCTTTTGTCTTCTATAGCTTTATGTTTCCCTAGTCGGCTCCCCCAACTCCCAACCCCTTTCTCCAAACTTTCCACCCTTCCTACCGTGCTCTCTGTAGGCACCATTCCACAGAAAGTGCTTCCCCGTTTTTTTTCTTGACAATATTATTCCACCGCCATCAACCAAAGCCTACCCTCTCCCGAAGCCTACCTTCTCCCAAAGGTGCGAGGTCTCTGGCTACTGTCTCCTGTGGAGGCCGCTGTTTCTCCTCCAGGTGTGGAGGCAGGGGTTGAAGTCAGGATTCCCCCGGCTCCCAGGTGCTGCTCCTCCACCATTTCTAAACTCTGCCCAGGTTTGTGCCTCTTTTTTTTTTTTTTTTTTTTTTAAAGATTTTATTTATTTATTTGACACAGAGAGATTACAAGTAGGCAGAGAGGCAGGCAGAGAGAGAGAGGAGGAAGCAGGCTCCCTGCTGAGCAGAGAGCCCGATGCGGGACTCGATTCCAGGACCCTGAGATCATGACCCGAACCAAAGGCAGCGGCTTAACCCACTGAGCCACCCAGACGCCCCAGGTTTATGCCTCTTGATGGGACTGTTTTCTATCTCCCGTAAACACTGAAAATCTATGCATGTGGCCTATATAGTGAGTGTTCTCACCGCGCCCAAATCCGACAGAATTCTGGGATACTTAAACATACGTGTGGTTGATTATCCAAAACACCAGCATCAAAGCTGAGCTAGTTACAGCCTGGAAATGCTTGGCAGGAAAGGATACCAGTCCTTCTAGCTCTCTCCCTATCTCTGCTCTCCAAGGGATTATCAAGACCAACATTCCTTTTCCTCCTAATTCAGCATTCGTCAAACTTGAACAAGATGAGAATCACCTGGAGGGCTTGTTAAGACAGATTGCTGAACCCCAACCCCAGAATGCCTGACTCGATAGGTCTGAGGTGGGGATCAAGAATTTGCATTCTAGGGGCGCCTGGGTGGCTCAGTGGGTTAGGCTGCTGCCTTCGGCTTGGGTCGTGATCTCTGGGTCCTGGGATCGAGTCCCACATCGGGCGCTCTGCTCGGCTGCTCGGCTGCTCGGCGGGGAGCCTGCTTCCCTCTCTCTCTCTCTCTCTCTCTGCCAGCCTCTCTATCTACCTGTGATCTCTCTCTGTCAAATAAATAAATAAAATCTTTAAAAAAAAAAAAAGAATTTGCATTCTAACAAATTCCCAGGTGATGCTGATGTGCTGGTTTGGGGGCCACACTTTTGAGAACACTGTGCTAGTGTATGTGCCCCATGGTTCGCAAATTACCTTCATATCAGAATTACCTGGGGAACTTTGAAAAGGAGGGATGTTTGTGTCTGGATCCCATGCTCTGAGATTGATTTAATTCACCTGAAATATAGCTTGGGCTTTGAAGTTTTTAAGGCATCCTAAGGTGAGGCTGTGTATATAGGTAAGCCTGTAAATAGCTGGCATCAAGACCTTCTGTCTTCCCCTCCTCTCCTACCCATCCTCATCTATATGGTTGATCATTCAGACTAGACCTCCTGCCTGGATATTCCCCTGTATCCTTGTGTGGGCCTCCTCCCTCAGGAAACCCGTGTCAGTCAATCCATTTGCTCATTTTCCTAAATGCGAGCCATCAAGTGTGGCTGGAGAAAACCACATAGCTTTCTCATTCTACAGCTCACCCTAGTTGTGCTCACTCATTGGCTTTTAACTTCTTCTTGGTTCTCTCTAGTCTCCATCTTCCTCACTATAATAACCATTATTAATAATTAACAATAATAATTTCAAAACGTCACCATTCTAATATCCCTTTGTGAACGCTTCAGGTGATCTTCTACTTCATCAAGTAAAATTGATTCCATCAGGAATGATCTCTTTCAATTTTATACTCTATCCAAATAACAAATGTATCTGTAGTCATGAGGAGGGAGCAGAAGGCTGGCTGAGGATAAAGCAAAAGGCTGACACCTCGCAATCTCCCCCTCACCCCCTCTCTTGGGTGGGACAAATGTGATGTTCTTTAAGAATCTCCCAACTATCTTCATGTTAATGGCTTGCTAAAAGTGAAAAACAACCTTGACACCTGCAAGGCCTCCTATGCCAACCTCCTCCTGCATCAGGTATCTTTGTAGGTCCTCTTTAGCATATGAAAGTTCGGTTGAAACCTCCCTTTTCCTTGCCTCCCCCCAACTCCAGGGTACATAACCTGTAACCCCATAAAAGAGCAGCAGCTCTTCCTGCCCACGGGTCCTGTCCCCATGCTTTAAAAAAACCATCGTTTTGCACCAAAGATATCTCAAGAATTCTTTCTTGGTCATCGGCTCTGGACCTCATCCCACCGAACCTCACTTATGTTCTAGAACTTCATCAGTCACACCCTTTCTTTTATTCCTTCATCTCAGAGGATGCACCCCTACTCCATTTCAAGGTCAACCACTTCCATCTGGCCACACAATCACCTCACTTCCCCCGCATTTAGCACCATTAATTACATGCTCTTTCCACACACCTTTGCCTTCCCCTCTGCTGGCTCTGCACCCTCTGCTCCAGCTCCTCATCCTTCTAGACTCTGCCTCTGCCTCCTTTTTTGGCTGCTCTCTCAGATACATCCCAGCTACCATTTCTCAGCCCTTGCTGCCCACTGATGGCTGACTCAAAAATAGGAGTAAATCCTCCCAGCTGCTTCCTTTAGAGGCTTTTGAATTTGGTATTCAGAATTCTTGGTCTTAATTTTTTTTTTTCTTTTTCCCTCCTGCCTTGCCATGTGACAAAGGACTCTGCATACACTGTCAACACCACACTTCTCTTTATTTCTAAAACATAACTTCTTTGTTCACTGTGCGAAGCACCAATGCCTCAGAGGCATAAGGCATTATATTATTGATACTTTGGCTTCCAACACATATTTACGGTTCAACAAAAGTCAGGCACATAGCTCCTGTCAGCACAATGAAGAAACAACAAATTCAGCAACCCTTTGGGAATCCTGTTATCTGGGGATTTGAGGGTCTCCTATTCACATGGTGACAACTCCAGCAGAGGCAGGGGAAAAAAAAGAAGAAGGAAAATGACAAAAACACACACAGGAAGCACAGTCCAGGAAGGAAACCAGCAAGGCAGACAAAAGAGTGTCTGTATAGTTTTGTTTGCCCAATACAATTAAATAAACCTTGGCTTAGGAAGTGTGACTTTACCAGTACTGTGGCCCAGGTGTCAGAATGAGTCTTCAGGGATCGGTGATATACAGTGGATTTCTTTCATCATGGCTGTCAAAAACCTTACCACTAATTTACAGCAGAGTGCTACTGTTGCTTTTATGCAAAGTACAGAGTAATTTAGGAGGGACGGCAGAGAGAGCTTTGGTGCTAACTTTCCTCAGAACATTAACTTCAGGGGTGCCTGGATGGCTCAGTGGGTTAAGCCGCTGCCTTCAGCTCAGGTCATGATCTCAGAGTCCTGGGATCGAGTCCCGCATCGGGCTCTCTGCTGAGCAGAGAGCCTGCTTCCCTCTCTCTCTGCCTGCCTCTCCATCTACTTATGATTTCTCTCTGTCAAATAAATAAATAAAATATTTAAAAAAAAAGAACATTAACTTCATCTAATATCAAACTGTACATTCATATAAAATTACATATTATGCATATGATGCTCAATGTTTTCTTTATAAAATTTCTTATTTTGACACAATATAAAAATAGTTGACATCAAAAGCATGGCATTTAAAAGAAAAAACTATTAAATTGGGACCTTACCAAATCAAGAACGTTTGTGTTTCAAAAGACACCATTTAGAAAGTTAAAACAGAAGCCACAGACTGAAAGAAAATATTTACAATTCAGGTACCTGTAAAGGGCTTGTATCAAGAATATATAAAGAACTTTTACAATTCAGTAATAAGAAGATAATCAAAAGATGTGAATAGACATTTCACCAGAGAATATATACACATGGAAAGAAGAACATGAAAAGAGGCTCAACAGCATGGGTCATAGGGTAATGCAAATTAAAAACCACAATGAGATACCATTACACACCCACTAAAATGACTACAATAATAATATCACATTGTTGGTGAGGATGTGAAGAAATTGGAACTTTTATGCATTGCTGGCAGGAATGTAAAATGATACAGTCCCTTTGGAAAACAGTTTGGCAGTTTCTTAAAAAGTCAAACATAAACTTACCAAATGATCTAGCAATTCCACTCCTAGGAATCTTTATAAGAGAAATGAAAACATGGGTCCACATAAAGATGTAGATGTGAATGTTTATAGGAGAATTATTCATAATAGCCTCAAATGGAAACTTTTCAAATATCCATCAACTGGTGAATAAACAGAATATGGCAAATCCATACAATGGAATAATAGTCAGCAATTAAAATGAAAGAACCACTGATTTATGCTACAACAAGGATAAAACTTGAAAACATTATCCTAAGTGAGGAAGGCCAGACTCAGAAACTGTATATTGTATGTCTGATTCCATTTATATGAAGTGTTTAGAAAAGGCAGATTTATACAAACAAAAGCAGATCAGTAGTTGCCTAGCGCTGGGGGATGAGAGCAGTGATGAACTGTAAATGGGCATGAGGAAAGTTTTTGAGGTGATGGAAATGCTCTAAAGTGAGATTATTTTACCTTGATAAAATTATATTTTAAAGAAGTGACCAACTCAGTTCTTAAATCACCACTGTACCAAATTTCCATCTTTTTTTTTTTTTTATCTCCAAGGAGGAATAACTTTTAATTATTTACTTACTTATTTTAATTAGCATGTATTATTTGTCCCAGGGCTACAGGTCTGTGAATCATCAGTCTTACACACTTCACAGCACTCACCATAGCACATTACCCTCCCCAACCACCATAACCCCACCACCCTCTCCCTACCCACCCCCCCAAGCAACCCTTAGTTTGTTTCCTAAGATTAAGAGTCTCTTAATCTTGTTTCCCTCCCTGGTCCCATCTTGTTTCATTTTTTCCCTCCTTCCTCCCACAACACCCTGCCCTGTCTCTCAAATTCCTATCAGGGAGATCATATAATAATTGTCTTTGGCTATTGTAGACATTACTACTATAAACTTAGTAAACACTTTCAAATATGGTATAAAAAATAACCACCTGTCCCCCCAGCTCCAGACTCATTTATTTTGCACACACAGGGAAGAGACTTCTGGGAGCTTCCAGTAGTTCATGAAGATGGTCAACCCTGCATCTGACCAGACTGATAGGAGGAGTTGGCCATTAATGCCCAGACTGAAAAGTCTGCATTCCTCTGTTTTCACTTCCTCTTCACAAAGGAGAGGAAAGCCAGGGGTCTGGATAACCCACAAATTAGATCATGCTTTTTGAATGATAAGATAGTCAAATCATTTTTTTTTTCTTTTGCCAGATACCAGTTATTTTTGCCATCATCATATATTAACTATGGTTAAAGCTTGTCTGTCCATCCTTTAGGGCTCTTCAACAGCATGGAATAAATGCTTGTAGTATTTTCTGTCTGGGACTGAACTGAAGGATGTGAGTAAAGCATCAGGACCATCTCCAGCATTTACTGAGCATCTTTCACTCATGAGGCCCTCCTTAGGCTGGAGAGCCACACAATGAAGATGATGCAGCCTTTGTGCTCAAGGGACCTGTAACCTGGCTGGGAAAGAAAGCTAAGAAATGGTGATTAGTAGACAACTAGTAAATGGTAAAAAGCACCATAAAATCAAGATAAAAACCTCAAAATGTAAGACAAGGGAGTTGCACAACAATGTGGTTTGAATTCCGTACTGCTTGAACATTCCGTCATTTTTTTAGAGAAGAGTCTGGATAGTTTGTATATAAGCTGTGGCTGGGTAACCTAAGGATTTGTTATGTTTCTGTGACCACTCCTTATTTAGTGATGTTTTCTGGTCTGGTTTTTAAATTGTATGAATTACAAAACTGTTTCTTTTCCAAGTCAAGATCTCATCAGTAAGGCCGAGCCAAACATGTATGTGTATGCTCTTGTCTGTGCAGCTGCAAATTATCAATCTCTCTCTCTCTCTCTTTTTTTTTTTTCCTTTTTTGCTGATGCACTCAATTCTGCAAAATGACAGTGCTGATATTGTAAGAAGTTAAGTCTTTCTGTTATAATGACTAAAAAGGGCACAGGGCAAATTTCCCAGTACTATGCGTGGGCACGTCAGCTTGCCTGGCCTACCAAATTACACAGAGGTCCTTGGCAAGTGATGCTAAGTGTTGTACTTGAGTTTCCCAACAAAATCTGGATCTATTAAGTGAAGGCAGTCCCTGTCATTTGCACAGACCCTCTTGATCCTCTTCCGTGGTGAATGGAATCACCTCATCAGTGATTCCTTTCCTACTGGAAAAATCACCCCAACTTTTGAATATACAGGTGAATTGCACATCTTAATGATAACAGCCCGGATTTTCACAGACAGATCTGCCTTCCGTTTATACAGCATTCCTATAGGCTTTAATACATTTAGCAAATTGTAGAGATAGGAGTCATTGTTTAACATAAGGTCAGGATGGGGCTTGGGGTATGAAGTAGTGAAAATTAAAATAATATCTTTCTCATCTGCTTTTATTCTCACTTATTGTATTTCTAGGCCTCTACAAGGATGGAGGCATTGCTCAAGGAATCCTGTTATGTGTGAAGGCTCCTGGGGTTGAGAGGTTCTATAAAGTACATGCCTGCTCTTTCTATCTGCACCTGCACCAGCCTGAAGATACTTGCAGAAATGAGACCCTTCCTGTTTCCAAGGCCTGTCTCATACTTGGCCTCAAACTGCCCCCGCATCCTCCTCCATACCCTTCACTCATGTTCCAAATTACATTCTAAGGCTTTATTTAATCAGAAACATTATCTCAACTTCCTTTTGTCAATCTTGTCTTGAAATGCCATATAATGCAGAATTTTTTATTATTGAAAATGATGTTTACCCAACTGCTTAACTCTTGGGAGAAAAAAAATCAAGTTGGATCTTTTCTTCACATGACGTGCCAAAATAAATTCAAGTGAATAAAAGCATTAAATATGAGTCCATCAAAAACATAAAAATACTAGAAGGAAAGATAGCTAAAGATTTATCTGATTTATGGCTAGGAAAGCCCTTGCTAGAAAAGGTTAAAATCAACTGAAAAAAATCATAAACGAGAATACTGAATTGACTACATAAACAGCAAAATCTACATGTAAGTAAAATTATTAACAAAATTAATGAGTAAACAACAAGCAAAAATAGTGAAAATAGCAATAAAGCAAATATTTTATATAGAAAACATTTAAATCAATAGGAAAATTGTAATATTTCTATAAAAAACTAGCATCCCCAAAATATGAAGAAGTAATTTATAAAAGAAGTTTATTTATAAGTGGTCATTTTATTTTCTTTTTGTCTATTTTCAATATTTAAAGATTTATTTTTTAGAGTAGTTTTAGGTTCACAATAAAATTAAGAAGTTACAGAGAGTTCCCATACATAGCCTTCCCCTATTAACATGCATAGCCTCCCCCTATAAATGACTATTTAAAAAATGTTGAAGTTTTACCCTCATCAGCAATGGAAGTAATAAGAATTAAGGCAACAGTAAAATCACATTTAAAAAAAATTGTCAGTCTGTTGGAGAATAACTGCCTACCTAGTGTTGAGGGAGAGGCAGCAAGAAATGCCTCCTCTTATTTGTAGGAGAATGAACAGGTCAAAACTTTTTGGAAGGCATTTTGACAAGATGTATCAAATGCCTTTAAAATATTCATATGTTTTTACAGGTCAGTTCATCTGCTAGGAATTTACATTATGAACCACACACAAGTATATGTATAAGAATGTTATGTTATTTACAATAATTTCTAACAAATAACCAATAGCCTTTAGGTCCTACATTAGTGGAGCAGTTAAGGAAATTAGGGAGCAACCATATAATAGACTATTATGCAGTTATTAAAAAATATTTGGGAAATATTTCAAATGACAAAGAAAATGTTTTTGATTTCATAATAATTAAAGGAAACTGCAGCAGTTTAAAATGTAGTTCAGGCATGGAGAATTAATTTTTAGTGAGTATAATAAAACATGTGAAATATTAACTGTACCTCTGAGTAGTGGGATTATGGTTGATTGTTACTTAATCTTTATACTTTCTGAAATGATGAAAGTATCAACTGTCAGTAGGCATCTGCTTTTAATAAGAAACAAAAATGTGGAGCGCCTTGGTGGCTCAGTGGGTTAAAGCCTCTGCCTTCGGCTCAGGTCATGGGATCAAGCCCCGCATCAGGCTCTCTGCTCGCCAGAGAGCCTGCTTCCTCCTCTCTCTCTGCCTGCCTCTCTGCCTACTTGTGATCTCTGTCGGTTAAATAAATAAATAAAATCTTAAAAAAAAAAAAGAAAGAAAAATGTTTTTTCATGATACCATGACCAATATAAAAAATTATGATTGACTACCTCAAGCTAGAAAAGGTTCTGCACAGCAGAAGAATCAACAAAATGAAAAGGCAACCTATGGAATAAGAGAAAATATTTGCAAACCATATATGTTATAAGGGGTTAATATCTAAAACATATAAGGAATTCATATATTTTAATAAAAACAAATAATCAATTTTGAAATGAGCTGAGGATCTGAATAGACATTCTTCCAAAGAAGATATACAAATGGCCAACAGACACATGAAAATACGCTCAACATCACTCATCATCAGCGAAATGCAAATCAAAACTCGCACCTGTCAGAATGACTGTTATCAAAAAGATAAGAGATAACAAATGTTGATAAGGATGTAGGGGAAAGGGAACCTTTGTGCACTGTTGGTGGGAATGTAAATCAGGATAGCCACTGTGGAAAACAGTATGGAGGTTCCCCAAAACACACACATGCGAGGGCCCACGCGTGAGCGCGCACACACACACACACATTCAAAGGAATATTGTTAGCTGAAAAAAAGAAGGAAATACTGCCACTTAAAACAATGGGGATGGACTTAGAGGGCATTATGCTAAGTGAAATAAGTCAAACAGAAAAAGACAAATTCTATATGATGTCATTTATACAGAGAATCTAAAGAAGTCAAGCTCATAAAAACAGAGTAGAACAGTGATTGCCAGGAGCTGGGAAGTAGGGGAAATGGGAAAAACGTTGGTCAGATCATACAAACTTCTAGTTAGAAAAGGAATAAGTTCTAGGGACCTAATGTACAACACGGTGACTGTAGTTAATAAAACTGTATTATGTATTGGGAGTTGCTAAGAAAGTAGATCTTAAATGTTCTCACCACATTCACACAATATAATTGTGGGAGGTGATGGTTACCTTATTGTGGTAACCATCTTTGCAATATATAAGTATTTCCAGTCACCACATTGGACATCCTAAACTTATACAATGTTATGTGTCAATTATATCTCAATAAGGCTGGAAAAAATATTTAACAATATAAAAAAGTTATGGTATTCTTAGTGGAAAAGTAGAATTCAAAATTATAAGTACAGTTTATCTATACTTAGGTAAAAATAAATCTTATCCATAGAAGTAAAGATAAAAATTACTGAAATAAGGGGTAATGAGTGGCTCAGTTGGTTAAGCATCCAGCTCTTCATTTAGCCCACATCATGGTCTCAGGGTCCTGAGATGGAGCCCCACACTGGGCGTGGAACCTGCTTGAGATTCCCTCTCTCACTCTCTCCCTCTATCCCTCCCTTATGCTGTCTTTCTCAAAAACAAAACAAAACAAAATAAAACTATAAAACAAAACAAAAAATCAACCTTAAATGTGACTGTAGTTCAGTTTGGGTAGTAAGACTACAGGTGGCTTTTTTTCTCTTTTCCATTTGAATCAAAATGTATCGATGAATTTTTATAGTTTAAAAATGTTGTCAGCCATTTGTCAAATCATTTGTGCAACAAACACCGATTTCAAAACTACCGTGTGCGAGGTCCTATGTGTGCCAGTTGCTGGAGATTCCAAAATTGTTAAGACAAGGTTTTTGCCCTGAAGTAAATCACAGCCTAGTATAGAAACAAGAATAAGATGAAGAAGAAAACCCATGATTAAAATATCTAGTCATGGGGCACATGGGTGGCTCAGTTGGTTAAGTGTCCATCTTTGGCTCAGGTCATCATCCTGCAGTCCTGGGATCAAGCCCTGCGCTGAGCTCATTGCTCAGTGGGGCATCTGCTTCTCCCTTTCCCTCTGCTCTGCCCCACTCATACTCTCTCCTCTCTTTCTCAAACACATAAATAAATAAATAAATACATAAATACATAAAATCGTTAAAAAGATCTAATCATAAGTTCAATAATAGAAGAAGGGACTGGCTACTATTGGTGCTTTTGGATCCCGGAAATAGGGCAACTAATTCAGACCAGCTTGGAGAAGAAACAGCAGCAGGAGCAAATTTCACCTGAGGGTCACCAAATAATGACATGCCATGATGAACAGTTTGAAGAGGGGGTTAAGTTTGTCACATATTCAGATGGCAATATCTCAATCAGAGCGACTATCACATGAAATGGAGGATTCCAGGATGACTTGCAGGCTTCTGGCTTAAAGGTACTGATACCTTTTAATAAGATAGGAATGCTGTTTGGAGACAAGATGCTGTCCTTCCAGTCTTGGTCATGTTGAGTTCAGGGTACCTGTGGGCTATACTAGTGGAGATGTCTTATAATAGATAAGAGTTTGGGAGATAGAAGCAAAAGTCTGAGTTGTATGAATTTGGGTGGAGAACACAGGGAAGATGTAGAGAGTGGGAAATGGAGCCAAGAACCTGGGACAGGGCTCAGGGGAAAACACATTTAAAGAGGAACCTGAGAAGAATCCCTCAAGAAACAAAAACCACCTGAAAGCGAGGTCCAGAAGCCACATGGGAGAGGGGTGTGGTTCAAGGTACTGAGTGCTATGGAGAGTCCAAAGAATAGAGATGAAGTGTCATGGAGGAGCCAGACCTTCTGTCCAATCTGTGAACAAAGGAGGAGCAAGGTAGGAAGGGAAGGTGGAAAGATGGACGAGAAGATGGGAGTTGGGGACCAGTAGTGTTGTGAAGGCATTAACATGGTCCAGGAGTATGTCACTAACATCCAGAGGAAACCCACATGTGCCAGACATTAGGGTCTTGGTATAAAGGCAAGTGAGGCATATATTCCTGCCCATACTGAATTTAAAATGTTATGGGAGACAGGCAACACTCAAATGACTAGCTAAAGAATAAATACTTTTCTTAAACCTCTTCCAAACTTGAGTCATGGTCACAGAATCTAATATGTCGCTTACACAGCTCTCAGCAATACATACCCCCATCTGAAACCTGAGCTGAGAGCCCAACCAGGCTCGGACAGTGTCATCGCCAGAGAGGTTCTTGTCCTGTTACATTCAGTTGCACTTCAACGGGTCTGCTGCTAGACTCATTAAATGCTCTCTATTTCCAGCTACCCTGAACCCTTGCCAGGGCAATACTGTTGTCCAAGAGCCTCTGATACATTTATCTGTCCCCACAAAAAAGCAATGTCTATTCATATATATATATCTATGTAGACACAGATCTGCTCCCTTCGGGGTGCAAGCCCCCTAGGTGTTGGTAGCCTCCTCCTGGTCCTGACATTGTTCCGTGGTTTCTAGGGTATGCTTTGTCTTCCCATGTGAACTGTAGATCCCTGTAAAATTGGGACATGAAGTTTAGTGTTCCATCTGCCCCATGGATTCCAGGGCTTGGTACTTTGTGCAGCCTGTGCCCCTTCCCCCTTTCTTTCTGCTTTGAAACTGGGCATGATGTACGGAGCTGGGAAGGGTGATCTTCGGAGCAAGGGGTGACCAAACACAACCGAAGGGTCAAGAAAATCACTGGGTTTCTAACCATGACATCATCAAGCTTTGGAATCAATGCCAGCAGCCAGCTAATACAATCATTGATGTGAAGAGAGAAAAATGCTTTTGGGCCCAAGCCACTTGTAAATTGAGTTTTGTGTTTCCTGCAACTGTATGTCATCTATCCAGCATCCAGCCTCCCACTTCTTCATGAGCAGAATCCTGACATTGTTCAGATAGCCTCCCCTCTCCACTCAGCGAGGTCTCAGGGGATACGGATTCCAGCTCAGGTTTGGGGGGTTGGGGGGTGGCACTGATCGGCCAACTGTAATCCCATTCCCCTTGTCAGTGTTAAGGAATCAGTGAGGCACGGGGCGGGGTAAGGGCTGAAATCTGTTTGGAGCTTCTGAGGAAAGGCTCCTGGGACAGATCAGTAAGAAGAGTCCATCTCTCTCCTTCTGAAGGAAGGTTTGATAACCCTGAACTATTGCTGGCACCTTGCTGCTCCCCTGAGGATGATGCCAACACAAAAGATTGTGGGGTGAAGACACAAAGATAACTCGGGTCTTTGTGGACTTTGTTGTCCCTCTGAATCAACCGGCTTGGAAGGTTGCCTAACCCGTGAGCTTCCTGTGCTGCCACAATGTACACTTATGTCTTTATTCTTTCATGTAGTTTGAGTTGGGGGGGTTGTTTCTTCCCCTGAAAGCCCCTTTGCAAGTAATGAGGGTATTTTTTAAAGTTTTGTTTGTGATGATCTCAATCCAGCTTTTTGTAAGAAAAGGTACATCAAGGATCAGCTTGTATATGTAGCATTTTCCAATGCTGAACAGTACTAATTTCCTCCCTCTTGAAGGTAAAAACTTTTGATGCAGACAGGGGTCGAGATCAACATGTGTCCTGAAGCAAACATTAATTTTATCCTGGTCAACCTGACCCAGCCAGAAGAGCGCTCTGATTTATTAAATTTATGTTTCTAAAGAAGATTGAGAAATCAAACCAATAATAGTCTGTCTTCACTGGTGGGGCCTTAGGGGGAAAGGAGCCAATGAGAAATAACACTCTTACTTCTGATAAGACTTGAAGAAGAGAGACCTGTGATTCTCTCGTTATAGGAGCTGAGGCTGGTGTAGATGGCTTTTTCCCTGACCCCTAACATTTCAGTCCCTTCCGGGACTATGAAGATGGGGACCTGAGTGATCTGTGGGGGATCTGTGGTTGGTGCTGTTAGTATTAATTAATTAGTAATTATAACTAATACTATGTCTTGGAGTCATTTCATCCCAAGGAGAGGAATGCCTTGAAACCTGCAAGGTTTATACAGCTGGCAGAGTGCTTGGTACATAAAAGGTCCTTGAGATGACGTGTAAATGGATGAACAAGGGAAGCTAAGACAGGTGGAACCATTCGTAGTTTCCTCTCCCCCTACCGATCAGCCTGATAAGTTGTCCTCTTTTACTTGTTTAGATGCTCATTGCCAAACATAGCTGAACTATGCAGGGTGGTTTAGGGAGACTTGGAATAGCCTGTCCGAGGTCACTGAGCTATTCCAGAAGCATTCTACAGCACACTGCCTCAACCCCTGGGCCAAAACTTTAAGCCCAGAACATTTTTAGAAGCTGTGGGCTAAAAGAGAACCCTTCCCAAAATATTGCTTAGCCACTCAGGATTTAAATGCATGTTGCTTGTTCCAGTCCCCCAGCCTGTCGTGCTCCTCTGACAGGAAGGCTGTGTGAGTCTGTTGCCATGGCCATGGCAAAGACTTCAAAAATGAACTTGGAACGTTCCAAGGATATAGCCATGTCCCTCACCCACTCATGGTGATAATCCAGAGATTATGTTCCCAGACCAAGGTATCCAATGTCCACCTTCATTCTGAGGCTCTTTGGAAGATGTGTCCTCTTAAAAGGCTTAGATCTTACAGTTGTTCAAACTCCGGTTTCCCCCGCTATCCAAAAGTAGAACATTCCTATGAAAGCTTCCGTAAGCAGAAATGGAGTAAAACAAAAAAGCACTTCCCATTAATTTACATGAAAATTTTTTGAGCATTCCCAGACCCCCTAAAGAATCTCTCTGAGGTATTTCTGAGACCTTGGGATCTTGCTAACTGACTCAGAAAACAAATTGAGATATAGCCCAGATGCGCCGAGACCCAGTTCAAAGCCCTGGCGGCCTGATGCTGAGATGTTGAGATGTTGAGTGTGGTTCTCCAGGAAGGAGCTGTGTGGGGCACCTCTGCCTCCATAGCAGGGCCTGGAAAACAATCACTGAACATGCTGTTTTCACTTTTTACCCCCCTTTTTAAAAAAAATGAAAACCCTCTTTGGATTTCTCTCACTGAGCGAAAATAGGTACTAACTAATATAGGTATTTAGTACCAGCAAAGAAAGTAAGGTGAACTTCCAAGGAGTGAAGATACCTATAGTACAATTGCTTACTAAGTGGCATCATAACCAGACGTGTATTCCCAATTTCAACCCTGAACAATCTCACAGCAGACTGAATAGTTCCACCTGTTTTGTCCACACATGCCTTCTGTGGATGCTCACAATCCATGCACAGTGAAACCTAACACAGTCCTCAATACAATCTGTGGAATTAATGAGTGAGATTCATGGATAACAAGAGAGGAAATAGACATAGGATGTTCTTTCCTAAGATCTAAGTACCTCACACTTATTTAAAAAAATATTTTAGAAGATGTTATGTATTAGAGAGAGAGAGAGATCAGGAGCAGGGGCAGAGGGCAAGGGGAAAGCAGGGTCCTTGCTGAACAGGGAGCCTGATGTGGGGCTAGATCCCAGAACCTTGGGATCATGACCTGAGCTAAAGCCAGGTCGATTGCTGAATCAACTGAGCCACCCTAGTACCTCACATTTCTCTTATTTTCTTATCTATCTATCTATCTATCTATCTATTTATTTAAAAGTAATTTGAAAATGTCCCCAAGTCCTTTATTTATTTACTTTTTAATTATGTATCTGGCAGACAGTCTAGCTGACAATTTGGGTAAGAAATAACGTCATGGGAGGGAGGATCTGAAACCTGAAACTAGTGGGTTTTCTACCTTATATCATCATAAATACTATATTTTTATTGTTTATCCTATAGATATGAGTTATTGGCATCACAATGGGTGCTACATATTTGACATTGCATTTTATTCTTACAATGACCTTGTTTAATAGACACTATGGTTGTAATAGTTCTATAGATGAGGTACCCAGGGGATTAAGCAGTTTTCCTGTAGTTGCATGGCTAGAAGTGGTCTATGCACGTGCTTGGCCAATTTATAATCCCACTGGGGGGCCAGGGTACCTCTAAGAAACTGATTAGATCTGAAAGCGGCTACAAGAACAGAGAGAATTTTGGGTCAGGTGGACACTGAAACTATTTCAAAGCTGTAAAGAACTCTTGGGGCACTACTAAAACCCATCTTGGCATGGGTTTGGCTGATATTTTATCTATTTCCAATGAGAAATTTTCAACTCTTTCCCTATAAAAAAATACCTCTAATGCTTTAACCAAGTCATCAATAACACTAGACTTGTGTATGAAGAAAAATGCCAAGGAAGAAGGATAGAAGGTAAATGCTTACTCCGAACTACAGCACTGTCATGAGGGCAATCTTGTTGAATCTTCACAACAGTGATACCCACCCTGCTCCTCAGGCTCACTCCAGACCTTGTGTGTCTCGAATTCTGTGCTAGCATTTCCTTTTTCTTCCAGAGGGGCTCTAGGTGCCTCTCCCATCAACCTAAACCCTGCTCTCCCGTTAATGTTAGCTCAAGCCTAATCACCATTTCAGCCTGCAGTGACAATTTCAACTGTTAGCACTTATTGAGCCTTTACTGTATGCCAGGCTCTGTGATAAACACTTTAATGATTACTTAACTGCCACAACAATGCCCTGTAGAAGGATCTACCTACCGCTAGTCAACTGATGAGAAAACTAAGTCACAGAGCAATTGCATAACATCCTATGGTCATAGAGCAAGGAAGTAGCAGAAGGGTAATCTCTTTTTACTTGTCGGTGAACCATATTTTTTAAAACTTGATTTGACTTTGGGCAATTAAAATACTCCTGGTGTATTTTTCTCAGGTGATTGTCTTCAGGACACTGAAGTACCTAGATTTGAGGAAATGCACCGACTCACAGTAACTAGTTGAGTAAATCTCACATGAACAAACCACCTTTTGGAAATTTCTGTTTTCATGGCATGTGTTCATTCTGTGCCATCCTTTTTTTTTTTTTTTTTTTTGTACTTGACTGGTACCTTAATTCCTCAACGGAGCTTTACAATGCAGCTTAGTGGCTGTGGAATGGTGTTCCTTTTGTCAGAATAGGTATCGTGATGCTCTGCAAAAGATAAAAAAAAACTTAAGACACGTTGGCTGGACGACTGCCTTCAGCTCAGGTCATGATCCTGGAGTCCCAGGATTGAGTCCCACATCGGGCTCCCAGCTGCATGGGGAGTCTGCTTCTCCCTCTGACCTCCTTGCTCATGTTCTCTCTCACTGTCTCTCTCTCAAATAAATAAATAAAATCTTAAAAAAAAATCAAAATCATGATTTTAAAGAATATCTAATGACATGGAAATAAAAAAGCAAATAAAAGCATAATATAATACCAAATATATAATATCTGCCCATAATTTAAATTTAAAATATTTTCCTATAGATAAATATTTTATTTTATTTTACTTTTTTAAGATTTTATTTATTTATTTGACAGAGAGAGATCACAAGCAGGCAGAGAGGCAGGCAGAGAGAGAAGGCAAGCCGAGCAGAGAGCCTGATGCGGGTCTCCATCCCAGGATCCTGGGATCATGACCTGAGCCTAAGGCAGAGGCTTTAACCCACTGAGCCACCCAGGTGCCCCAATACGTATTTTAAAAACCTAGAAATAAGTACAATAAATGTAAAGAGTGGTTAGCTCTAGATGATAGAGGAATAGTGTTTTCATTTTCTTCTTTATACTTTTTTCCCCCAGGTTTTCCACAATGACAAGCATTGCCTTCAAAATGAGAAAACAGCACAAAAGCATTCTCCAGTAAAGGGAACTAAGGCACTCTGAGGGAAATGTCTGAGTCCATGTCAAAGGGAGGAAAAGCACAAGGTGAGTCTTGACATATTGTTTCAGAAAGAAAGAAAATGCTCAAAGGCTAATGGGGTTGTGTCACAAGGTTTTAAGAACCAGATCAAAGGGCTCGCACTAGTCAAAGTCAGAAGGACTAGAGCATCAGAAATAATAATGAGTCTCTCTAATGGCAACACACTGAATAATAGTGATAGAAAAAAACAAAGAGAAAGGGAAAAGAAAGGAGAAGAGATTTTCAAGATAAGAAATGTTATCATAATGGTATTTACTAACATAATCATTTTGCAAACCCCAATGTAATCATTGATTAAGTCCAGAAAGATCAACAGATGCTAAAACTATTGGGTGAAAGATTGCTAGGGCACTAGATAATGTCACTGTACAGACAGTTTATTTATTGCAAAGAGAAGGATGGCCCTTTAGCAAGGAAGAGATTTAGCCAAAAGATCAACTTTCATATCACTAAAAGTGGAGCAATTTGACAGCATGTGCTTTCTGATATGATACAACATGAAGTTCACAACGTCAATGATGTATTCTTGACAAAAGCATTTAACCTGAATCCAATCAAGCCTCTAGACTTGAATCGAGGGGGAAGAGAAACAAGTCAATAGTACCATGAGCAAACAATAAGACAAATGTAGAATGTGATAAATGTGATACACCTAGTAAGACAATTGTCTTAGATTCTTCGAAACAATGGCATAATAAAAAAGAGTAGGATTGTGCTTTTTTCACATTTAATATACTTCGTTTTTTAAGAGCAGTTTTAAGCTTATAGAAAAATTGAACATGAAGCACAGACTTCTCATATACCCTCTCCCAACCCCTGAAATTTCTTTTATTATTAACATCTTGCATTAAGTTCTTCTATTTGTTGCAATTGATGAACAAATATTAATACACTATCATTAGCTAATAGTAGTTCATAGTTTACATTAGGGTTCACTGTTTGCATGGTCCAGCCTATGGGTTTTGACAAGTGTATAACGTCATGCATCTGTCATTCTAGTATAATACAGAGTAAGATTCACTGCCCAAAAAATCCTCTACCCTCCATCCATTCATCCCTCTCCCAGCCCCTTCACTCCTTGGAAACCGCTGATCTTTTCACCATCTCCATACTTTTGCCTTCTCCAGAATGGCACAGAGTTGGAATCATACACTATGTAGCCTTTTCAGACTGGTTTCTTTCACCTAGCAATATGTGTTTAAACCTGGATTACTCTGAAAAGTGATCCTATGTAGTAACACATGAACTTACATTAAATCCAAAGTTTTGTTTTGTTTTAAAGAGGGGTATAAAAGACATTCTTGGGATAATTGGGAAATTTTAATATGGACAGGATAATGGATGATATTGTGGGAATTAGGCATTCCTCAGACATGATCACGGCATTTTGGTTAAATCTAAAAGCATCCTTATTCTTAAGAGATGCAGCTGAAAAATTTAGACATTAAGTATCATAATGTATTTATTTGCAAGTGCTACAACATGTATGTGTGTGTTTGTATGTGTGGATTTTAAGGATGGCTGAGAGAGAAAGAATTATAATAGCACTATTTCTGAAAATAGAAAAATATACAGGTACTACTATAATTAAGCTTTTCTATCTGTTTGACATTTAGTCCTTAAATATTAAAGAATTTGCCTGCCTTTGCTACAAAGTCTCTTTTGGGTAGTTCTACCAGAATTATTAGCTTTGTTCCTCACTGTGACTCTAACTCAATTCAGTTCCTCACTTAGCATGACTCAGATGCCTGTGATTAGTGCCCTCAGTCAGTATATTAGTGGGTGACAGTTGGTTGTTTCCAATTATTTGCTATTACAAAATAATGTAGCAATGAAAATTCCTGCACATATATTTGTAGGCATTTGTGCAAGAGTTTTTCTAATGTATTATTCCTAAGAGTTGCATTACTGGTGAAAGGTATGTACATCTTCAGACTCACTAGATATTGCCAAAAGATTCTCTGTAGGGAGCTAATTTTATCTCCATGAGATGAAACAAATGAGAGTTCCTATTTCTTTTCCATCATTCACTCTCTCATTTATTTTTTTTCAGTCAACAAGTCTTTATGAGTAACTACCTTATGCTAGGTACTATCCTCGGTACTGAAAATACAGTAACAAACAAAACACAGTCTTTGCCTTCAGTGAACTTACATTTTAAGAGTAATGGGATTTTAATATTGCTTAGGACATGTGGTTCCCTTCTACCTTCCATTTTCTCTATTTTGTAACAGTAATGTCGGTAACTGTCCCATCGTTGTATTCTGGAAGCAGATATCTTTTCTAGTTTCATGGGTCACATGGAGAGGAATTTGGTACCAGGATGGATCATAACCAGATTAGCCCCCATTCCTGTCTTAGGTAATTTAGATAATGTGATATGGGCCTTGGGAGCTGAGAAAATTTAGATGAGATTTTGGTCTTGAAATGATGCTTTAATGGGTCGAGATTTGTAAATATAGGAATTGGGTGAATACATTTTGCATGTGGGAGACAGATGAATCTTTGGGGCCAGAGGGCAAAGTGTTATAGACTAAAAAATGCTTCCCCCACCCCAAAGATTCACATGCTAATTCTTAGAACTGGTTAATTTTACCTTATTTGAAAAAAAAAAGTTTTTGCAGATGTGATTAAAGACCTTAGGATAAGGAGAATATCTTGAATTGTCTAGTGGGCTCTATATCCAATTATAAGTGTCTATATGAAAGAAAGGGAAAGACGATTAGACGATTACATAGAGAAGAGGAAGAGGCAGTGTGAGCACAGAAGCAGAGATTGCAATGATGTGGCTCCAAGTCCAGGAATGCTGGTAGTACCAGAAGCTGTCAAGGGCAAGGAATCAATTCACCCCTACAACCCCTAGATGATGCACAGAGCTGATGATATCTTGATTTTGGCCTAGTGATACTGATTTCACATTTATGGTCTCCAGATTAATGAGCCAATAATGTTCTGTTGATTTTAGCCATCCAGTTGTGGTAATTTGTCACAGGAGTCATAGGAAACCAATCCAGGCAGTGAGGGAGGTCACATTTCATAAGAATAAGAAAGCAAGGGACTGAGCCACAGGGCTATCTGGAGAGAACACATTCTGGATGGAGAGAACAGAAAGTGTCCAGGAAGGCCCTTGCTTGGAGTATTACAGGAATAGCAAAGAGGGCAATGTGAATGACTATGGTAAGAAAAGAGAAATAGATGAAATCAGAGAGCTGAAGACAAAGGACAGAAGTTGTTGCCAGACCTTACAGACAGGAAGGCACTTCTCTTGAGCAGAGAAGTGACATGATCTGACTCATGTTAGACTCCTTTTCTGGGTGCTGTGTCCAGAAGAGACCATGGGGAACCCCCGTGGAAATAGAGAGACTAGTTACAGGGCTCTTGCTAACAACCAGGAATGATGGTGACTTGAACATGGACGGTAATCAGAGGAAACAGTGAGAAGTGACTAGCATCGGGAAACTTAAAAAAAAAAATCAGGATTTATAGACAGATTGTATGTGGAATGTGAGAGAAAAAGAGGGATCAGGAATGACTTTTTGGCCTGGGCAACTGAAAGGACAGGATTTACTATTTCTTAAAATGAAAAAGGCTGTGAGAAGAGCACATTTGGGGGGTGAAGAATCCAAATGTTAGTTCTGAATATGTGAAGTCTGACACGGTTATTAGACACAAGGTGTTTAGTAGGCATTTGTTTATCTCAGTGTAGCATCAGGGGAGACCTCCAGGCTGGAGATAGAAATCTGCAAGTCAGCAACAAAGAGACAGTATCAAACATGTTGAAACTGATTGAGATCAGCTAAACAGTAAGTGCAGAAGAAGGTGAAAAGATTTCTGGAGAACACAACCATGAGACATGTCAACATGTAGACATCATCAGGAAGAAGAGAAACTGTCAAACGACAAAAAACCAGAGTAATACAAAATAAGAACAAAACAGCACAAACGAAAACCAGCTAAGAAGGAAGAGCTGGTGAAGTAGGAAAAGAACTAAATAGTGTCCTGCACTAAAAGGCAATGGGGCAGTACCTGAAAATGTCCCAGGGAAATGATTTTCAAACTGGAATTCTCCATCTGGTAATGTGTCAATCAGTCGGAGGATGATCAGCAAGGGAGTTGACCACTGAAGAGGAAAACATGAAACCTAGTAGACAGGAGGGCCATCATGGAAGAGAGGCAGAGGGCATTCCTAGAACGATGCTGAAGGGAGAAGACAGAAATCTCAGGAGGAAGGATGCTTTCTCTGGAGGGAAATGGATCAACAGTTATCTGATATACTTGAAAATGGACGTGTGCATACATGTGTGTGAGTGTGTGTGTGTGAGAGAGACAGAGTGTTTGGAAGGGAAGTAGGGAGCAGGAAGCAGAAGAAATGGTGGAAAGTCAATAGGTAAGAGCTAAAGTTGATGATTCAAAATATCAATTTAAGAATATTATTCACCTGGGGCGCCTGGGTGGCTCAGTGGATTAAGCCTCTGCCTTCCGCTCAGGTCATGATCTCAGGGTCCTGGGATCGAGCCCCACATCAGGCTCTCTGCTCAGCAGTGAGCCTGCTTCCCCCTCTCTCTGCCTGCCTCTCTGCCTACTTGTGATCTCTCTCTCTGTGTCAAATGAATGAATAAAATCTTAAAAAAAAAAAAAAGAATATTATTCACCTAAATGTTGATAGAAAGAGCTGAAGAGGTAAAAGCGGTTGCTATTGGGGAACAGGAATCAAGAGAGGCAAGGAGTAGGATGATGGGTTTTGGCTTTTTACTTATGAAGTTTTAAGTACAATATAATTGGTAAGTATGTACACATAATATTTATTTTAAAACATTAATTTAGAAAGAATAAAGTATAGGTATTCTGTAATCAAGTGAACACAATTTCTGGGGAATAAAGTTGAGTTAGTGGAGGTCTGAGCATTGAACATTGGGTTTCTCCAAGGGCAGGTGATCAAAGTTTGGTGAGTGTAGATGGGGAATGGTAGTCGTGGAGGAGCCGGAATGAAGGAAGTTCGAGAAAGAATGGGAGGAGGGGGAGACAGAGATGGCTTGTGTGTTCACTGTTTCAGTTGACTTTGATGTACACAAGTTTTAATTCCAGGGCAAACGTACCCATTTCCATTGTGGTCTGTATTTATTTTGTATCCTCTTTAAGAGGGCATTCCTACATGCTCCTCTAAAATTATTGTTCAAGCTTTCTTATTACCTTAAATTTGTTAAAATGAAAACTTTATTTTAAAATAAAAGATGGTGACCCTCAAAATTTCTCTTCTCACAGTTTTCTAACTTCCCTGGACAAAAGGTCAAATCATTTTCTTCTCAAAAAGAGGATATCTATCAAATATTCCCTTTTTGGAATATCTCATGGGATCATTTGAAACAGCCCTCTAGCAACTTTGAAATATGAAAGTATTCGTATTTCATTACTATGGGATGCTAGTTCCCTTGAAGGAAAGAATAGTAACCTATATATGGTCTTCACTAATTATCACAAATCTTTATTCCTAGAACGAGCTGCTAAATTTTAAGTTCCAGGACTCCATATGGTTGCTTAGCCCTTTGTTGCCTGAAGCATGGTCCATGAACTAGTAGGTCAGCCTCACCTCGAAACTTGTTAGAAATACAGACTCTCGGGCCCTACCCCAGACCCACAGACCCAGGGTCTGCATTTTAACAAGGACCCCAGGTGATACCTATGCTCATGAAAGTTTGAGAAGAGTGGGCTTAGCCCATGAGACAGAAAAGTGCGCAAGAGACAAATCTGTCATAATTTCCCTCTTCTGAGTATGGTTCTCCAACTTGCCTGCACACTGGAATCCCCTGGAGAGCTTTCAACACTACCGATGGCTGTGGCCCACTCCCAGAAATTCAGATATGACTGATCTGGAATGCACTTTAGGTCCTGAAAAATTTTAAAGTCCCCCCACCCCCGGGGTAATTCTAATTTCACAGAAGGTGGAGAAACGCTGCCTGAGAAGACCTACGAGTTGGAAATGCTTTCAGCTGCAAGGAATAGCAAACCCTGGTGGTGGTGGCTTAAGCTAGTGGTTCTCAAATTTCGTTGTCCATTAGAGTCATTTGAGGAGATTTTTAAAATCCTGTTGCTCAATGACTCAGGGAGCACTACATCAAAAACAAATGATGTACTGCATGGTGATTCACAAAACATAATTTAAAAAATTATAAAAATAAATTTAAGCAATAAAGTTCTGATGCTCAAGCTACAACCCAAGGGATGGGTGCAGTTTGGTGGCAGATACACTGTGGCGGGTTTAGTAGTTCCGTCATGTTAATTAATACCCAGGTCTTCTCTTCCCTTCTGTCTCCCACCGAATGGAACCATAGCTGGGATTTCTCCAGGCCTCTTTGCAGCCGTTCACCCAAGTCCTTGCCTATGGAAGAGGAAGAAGTGTGTACCACTTCTGAGTCAGCCCCATAAACTTGGTAGGTGTGCTCCTCTAAAAGCTCTCTCCTCCCTCCTGCTGGGAATGGGCATGACCAGAACAACCTTAACTCTAGAGAACAACAGATGGTTACCAGAGGAGAGGTGGTGTGGGGATGGTGAAATGGGTGAAAGGGAAAAACAATACTTAAAAAACAAAAAAGAAGAGCCACCCACCAGTCTGAAACTTCCAGCGTGGGCTGTTCTGTGGAAGAGAAACAATCATCGGAGCCTGTGAGGCATTTTCATTATGTCCACTTTACAGAGGAGGAAGATAAGATGTAGCACAGTTCAGTAACTTGCTCAGAGTCACGCAGCTAGAAGGCAGCACAGAACAGGGGTAAAACCAAAGTTTTCTTATTTTAAAACCCAAGCTCTTATTCACACACCAGGTATCTTTCCATGGATTTTTTTTTTAAGATTTTATTTAGTTATTTGACAGAAAGAGATCACAAGTAGGCAGGGGGTGGGGGAAGCAGGCTCCCCGCTGAGCAGAGAGCCCAATGCGGGACTCGATCCCAGGACCCTGAGATCATAACCCAAGCCAAAGGCAGAGGATTTAACCCACTGAACCACCCAGGCGCCCCTCCATGGATTTTTGAAAAAGAGCACACATAGTTGGAAAAGATAAAGAGTTACTTGAGTCTGTAGTTACGGCAGAAAACTTCTGTGCTTTAAGGTCAGAATGTTTGATTCTGCATTTTGTGGCTTCTTGCTCAGTCATTTCTATGCAAGTCTTTGGTTCAGCAACCAGGTCTTGCTGCCTTCTTCCCTCTCACCTGCATCCTGTATGCTTATGTCTGTTCTATATGCTGCTGCTGTGTTAGTCTTCTGAAAAAACAATCTTCTCATGGCACCTGCCTCCTCAGAAATCTCCAGAACCTACCAGCTAAGGCTGAAATTCCTAAGCTTGGCCCCAAAGGCCCACCTCATCTGGTGCCTCACTTACCTTCCAATCTTTTCCTATATTAGCATTCTGTGCCTACCAAATATGCTTATCCCACTTTATGAGCCATCAACTTTCAGGGCAAGAAGGAACTTCAAGTAATTCAGTAACCATCTGTATCAGTTAACTATTGTTATGTGACAAACCATCCTAAAACTTTGTGTCTTAAAACAAGATTATCATTTCTTACTGTTGACTGGGTTGACTAGGTGGTTCTTCTGTCAGTCTTAGTCGGGGCCTCTCACAAGACTCCAACTGGCTGACAGCAGGGCTGGACTCGAAGTCCGTGAAGGCCTTTCTCACAGGCCTGGGGGGCTTGGTGCTGTCAGCTGGGGTGCCTTCCTCCTCCTCCTAGTCTCCTTCCATGAGATGTCACATTCTCCAGTCTTCTTCACGTGGCCTCTCTTTCCGGCAGGATACTCTCGGTTTCCTGACATTTGGCTTCCAACAGGAGAAAGGCAGAAGCTGCTGGGCCTCTTAAAACTCAGACCTGTATCCTATACAACGTCCCTTGTGCCACATTTAACTGGTCAAAGCAATCACAGGGCCAGGCCAGATAGACTCTGTCTCCTGAAGGGAGACGGGGCAGAGAACCTGCGGCCTTCTTTGATTTCCTGTGCCATCTCATTGCTTCTACATCCTCCTCCCCTTATTCTCACCATCACTACCCAATGTTCCTTCTTAGAAGAGCCACTTCACAGTGCTTGGGGTGGGGGACGCTATGTTTGAATCCCAGCTCTACCCCGATCTGTCGGCGGCGTTCGGTGGATCTAGTACTTCTTAGCTAGAACAGAACACAAAGGAGTCAGGCTAGGCCTGGGGTTTAGGCTCCAGGGCAGAAGGTGCTAGAGGAAGGGAGTAATAATCCCTAAGGAGTCATCCTTACTCAAAATACCTTGACTTAGTCAAGATTACAGGAGGGGTATTTTAGGGGAAGGTGCTTAATGCATCTTTCTCAGCTTCTCAAAATGCCCCCCCTTTGATAAAACCCCTATTTCTATGGAAAATACACATCCTCTGCCCTAGAAGGTAATCTCAAAATCAACGAAGTTCAGGTTTCCTAATTTAATAGAGTTTCAAACCTCATTCTATTAAGACTTAGACTCCTAGTATTTCAATGCCTTTTTCTCACAGGGCACTTTTTAGACCTGAAGGAGAAGCCTGCAGGGGAAGCCTGTCTGCGGGATTCTAAATATTGGCAGCTCCAGTGTTGGCGCACAGCACACGGAGCCCCGGGCAGCCGTGATTTACAGCAGGAGAGTCTGGGCAGGAAAGCAAGCAGCCCTCACGACACATGACAGAATGCAGAGCCCAAAGCACACAGACCATGTGGCAAGAGGAGTGGGGCCGAGCTACGAGAATAGATAGGGAGCCGAGGGCAGACCTCTGTGGGTATTGCTAGTCCCCCTCTCTGACCATTAGTCATGCTCTGTGGCGGTGAGCCTTATTTTTCCAGTTCTGATCTTTCACCAACAGATTAATCATTGCTCTTTCTAAGGGAGAGAGGAAGAAAAAAATGATTGAAATTCACTCAGAGGCTGAGAGTCATCATACCAATGCATTATTTCAGTTGTTATTTTGGGGCAAGATTGCTATTAGTTTGCCATAATTCATCTGAAACTTCTGTAATAAGCTTTCCTGCAGTTATTTATTTTTTTGTTTCATAGCCCCAAATATGCCAAGTGTAGTCTGAGAGATGAAAGTGCTGTGTAGAGCTTATGCCTAAAATTCTGAAATAAATTTAGTTAGTGTCTTTATTGTCTTCAGTTCAAGCAATATTGTGAGATTACCCACTGTGGATATTGCATTGTGCTAGGCACTAGCAAGGGGATGAGATGCAGGAAAAGAGAATCAGATGTTACTAAGCCCACACTCTGGTTACTGAGCCCTGATAATATGGGATTTCTAATGGGCCCTGGGAGTCGCAGCTTATAATATAGATGTGGAGATGGCATAAACAGAAAAAAATGGGTAACATATTTTTTTCCGGGTTTATTGAGGCATAATTGACAAATAAAGATTATATATACTTAAAATGTATGATACCTTTTAATGATATATACTTAAAATGTATAAACCTTGAAATGTTTAAATAAGCTAATTAACATATCAATCACCTCACTATTACTATTTCTTTTTTTTTTTTAAGATTTTACTTATGTATTTGACAGACAGAGATCACAAGTAGGCAGAGAGGCAGGCAGAGAGAGAGAAAGGGAAGCAGGTTCCCTGCTGAGCAGAGAGCCCGACTCAGTCCCAGGACCCTGAGATCATGAGTGGAAGGCAGCAGCTTAACCCACTGAGCCACCCAGGCACCTGACCTCACTATAACTATTTCTTTGTAGGAACAATTAAAATTTGTTCTCTTGGCAAGTTTCAGGTGTACCACACACTATTATTAACTATAGTTACCCCACGGCACACTAGCTTTTCAGAATGTATAAATCGGCATATCTGAAACTTAATACCCTTTGATGAATATTTAATCATTTCCATTACCCCTTAGCCCCTGGCAACCACCATTCTACTCTCTGCTTCTGAGAGTTTGACTTCTTTAGATTCGACACATAGGTGACATCATGTAGTATCTTTCTGTGTCTAGCCTCTTTAACTTAGCATAATGTCCTCCAGGTTCATCCGTGTTGTTGCAAATGCTAAGATTTCCTTCCTTTTGAAGGCTGAATAATATTCCACTGTGTGTGTGGGTACATGTATTACATTTTCTTTATCCATTCATCCATCAGTGGATGCTTGGGTTGTTCCAACATCTTGGCTGTTGTGAATAATACTGCAATGAATACAAGAGTGTAGGTATCTCCTCAGCACTGTGATTTGATTTCTTTTGAACATATAGTTCTATTTTTAAATTTTGAGGAACCTCCACACTTCTTTCCCTAATGACTGTACCATACACTGTTGGTTCCCTTTTTCCCTGTTCTCAATGCTTATCTTTTGTCTTTCTGATAACAGTCGCCCTAACAAGTCTGAAGTAATATCTCGTTATAGTTTAGTTTGTATTTCCTTGATGATGAGTCATGTTGCACACCTTTCACATACTTGTCCATTTGTATGTCTTCCTTTGGGAAATGTCTATTCAGATCCTCTAACCATTTTTGAAAAATCAGGTTGCTTCCCGGCTTTGAGTTGAGTTGCTCATTATGTTCTAAATATTAACCCATGGTGAGATGTCCGGTTTGCAGATATCCCCTCTCATTCTCTAGGTTGTCTTCACTCTGTTGATTGTTTCCTTTGCTGTGCAGAAACTTTTTAGTTTGATACGTCCTATCTTTTTTTGTTTTGTTGAACCCTTTTGGAGTCAGCCAAAAAATCACTGCTCAGACCATTGTCAAGAAGCAGTTCCCTTATGTTTTTTCCTAGTAGTTTTAAAATTTTAGGTCCTGTGTTTAAGTCTTTAATCCATTTTGAGTTGGTCTCTGTAGACAGCATGAGATAAGGGCTCCATTTCATTCCTCTGCATATGCATATTCAGTTTCCCCAATACCATCTGTTGAAAAGATCACCCTTTCCCAATTGTTTGCGGCCCCTTGTCAAAGATCAGTTGACTATACATGTGTATATTTATTTCATCGTCCTCTATTCGGTCCCATTGTTCTAAAAATGTCTGTTTTATGTCAGTATCATACTGTTTTGATCACTACAGCTCTGCATTGCATTTTGAATCAGGCAGTATAATGTCTCCAGCTTTGTTCTCCCTCAGGATTGCTTTAGCTGAAGGCAACATATCAACATTAAGAAATACCTTGAGGCTAAATGAAAGTGTGGACTGCATTACTGCTGAAAAAAGTGTGAGCTCCTGCTGTCACGGAACACTTCCTCAAGGAGCAGCGCCCTAGAATGTGCTTGTCATCTAGAGGTTAAGAAGCATGGGCTCAGAGTTCAGATTCAGGCTCTGGCTCTCGCATGTGAATCTGTGTGAATCTGGCAAGCTACTTGACTCCTCTGTGCCTTGGTTTCTTCATCTGTAAAATGGACATGAGTGAGATCTGCTTCAGAGTGTAGTTGTCAATATTAAGTGAAGAAAAGATACTTAGGCTAACCACATCACTAGTTTCACTCAAGTGCTAGATGTATAGTTTCTTATTGTTCTGAAGGGCATGGAGGAAAGAAGAGCAACATCAAAGGTTTATGGAAGAAGATGAGGTAAGCCATCTGTTACTGGACAAAATAATTAGCAGGGGGTTGTCACAGTCTCTTCCACATTCCATTGTTTTCCTCACTTGGCTCCCGGAGCCACAGTGTGTGGCAAATAGAGAGAAATGGAGAGAATCACAAGGTTTACTCTTGTGTGATCCCTTGTGTGTCCTTTGACATTCTTCAAGAAGCTCTGGTGGGGTTTGAATTGCTTTTCAATCATTCTTGCCCTCTAACTGCTCTTTCTTTAAAGGAGAAATGGGGCGGAGACGGTCAAGACGGGCTTCCGGGTTATATCCTCTTAATCTGAAGTAATCTTAGCCACATCTGAACCCTTGGGCCACTCTGTCTGAACTAGGTTCGTTAACTCTTGCTCTGTCTGTAACTGGGTATGTTTCCTTTTGCATGTGTGATACGCCTCTGATAAACCTCACTGGGGTTAAAACTAGGTCTTATTTGCTTTGTATTCTGACCACAGTCCCTTACACAGAGTAGCTTCTCATCATTACTGCTGAAAAAAGAAAAAGAGTATTTTCCAGGGTGAGTGATAAGTCCTCTGCTTGGAATAGAAGGTTCTAATCTTAAATAGTGGAAGTGCTAAGGATTTTATAATCCTAATCTTGAATAGGATTTCTGTTCATTCCAGAAACTGAATTGGCACCTTTAATTTGAAGTAAAAGATGTGACTACTTGTTTTCATTTCAGATGCTCTTTTTGGGCAGAATCGAGAAGCCTCAGCCAGCCCTGGTTTCCTCCCAAGGTATACCACTTTATTAAGAATGTGCTAGAGCTGGGGCTGTAATGCTGTTAATGTGATTGGTTTCCTGGTCAGATAGCTGTGAGCAGAGTTTGAAGGCAGGGGTAGATATTTTCAGATCAGTTGCATTTTCAGCTTATGATGCCAAGAAACCTCTTTAGTGTACAGTATTTAAAAAACAACTCCTAATCCATAATACAGTTTAGGAAATATCACAAGAGAGGAAAATATCCAGATAAATTTTGAATTTTAGTTATCCTTTCCAGTGTTATTATTGCATAAGAAATTCTTATAACTCAAAAATAGAGGTTTAGAGAAATAGTTTAATGTTCATAGCATTTAGTTCACTCCTTCCCACTAACACTCAGGCCAGTGGGGATTAACCATGCGAAGGCAAATTTCAGTGGAATCCATTGAAAGAAGGATTTTAGGGAAATAAGAGGAACTAGGCAAACCTCACTAACAAAACGGAGTGTGACCTCTTTGTTAAATGCCAGTTTGTGGCTGGGGCTACAGAGCAGTGGGCTTTCAACCCTGGCTGCCCATTAGAGTTATTATATTTTTTTCCTGCTTTTTTTATTTGTGCTTTTTATCAAAACATGACATATGTTTATAGTGAAGTACACTAATCTTAAGTGTGCAGCTTGATGACTTTTTACAAGGCCATCTACCTGTGTATACCATCAGATCAAAATATTTCTAGGCTTCTTCTGACTCCTATCACCATGAACAAATTTCATCTGCTCTTAAACTTCATATACATAAGATCATACAATCTGCATTCTTATGCATCTGGGGTTTTTTCTTAACTGAATAGAATGTCTGTGTGATTTGGCTGTTGTTGCTTGCACAGTTTGCTCTTTTATATAATATGTTATATATATAATATATATATTATATGCTATGTCGTATTCCAACATATGAATATATCAGTTTCTTCATTTTCCTGTTTGCTTTTCTTTTCAGGGCGAAGCAAATGGATCTGTCTTTGTGTGCATGAAATATTCTAGAAAAAACTGTTAACAATTGCTCTGGGAAAGGAAACTGAGTGACTACAGGACAGGAAGTTTATTTTCCACACTCAGCTCTCTCTCTCTCTCTCTCTCTCTGTAGCTTTTGATTCTGTGCAGTGTATCTGCTATAGATGATACATAAATTTAAGTAATTAAACATTTCATTTAAAAGTAAATCTTTCTTATGTTTCAACTCTGGAAATTCATTCTACTGTGGATGGACATTTGGATTGTTCCCAGTTTTTGGTGATTTCAAATAGAGCTTCTGTGACTAATCTTGTACCTGTCTTTTGGTGCCACAGACACCAAATTCTCTTGGGCCTATACCTAGGAGTAGAATTTCTAGGTTGTAAGGAAGGCATATGTTTAGCCTTGGTAGACACTGTCAAGCATTTTCCAAGATGGTTGTATTAACTAAATAATTTTTTTTGAGAGAGATAGAAAGAAAGAGAGTGAGAAAGCAGATGGGGAGGGGCAGAGGCAGAGGGAGAGAGAGAACCTTAAGTAGGCTCCACGCCCAGCATGGAGCCCAAGGTGGGGCTCAACCTCATCACCCTGAGATCATGACCTGAGCCAAAGCCAAGAGTTGGACACTTAACCAGCAGAGCCACCCAGGTGCCCCATTGTCTTAATTTATATTCCTACCAGCAATGTGTGAGAATTCCAGGTGCTCTATGTCTTCTCCAACAGCTAATATTACTCGATTTTTCAAAGTTCAGCCTAGGGAGCTTTGTAAGTGACCATCTACCCAGAGACTTATGTAATTCTTCTCAAGCAGCAGTCACACATCAGCACTTTTGGAAGTTCTCCCAGGTTCTTCCAATGTGCAGTGAGGGCTGAGAACCACGAATTTGAATGATGTCCTTACTTGGCTGGCTATTGGAATCAGTGGGAGAACTGTAGAGGATAGAGGTTCTTGGGTCCTATCCCAGGCCTGCTGAATCAAATTCTTCAAGGGAAAATCTGTGGTTTGAACTAGCTCCTGGAATGATCTGGATGCAATGAGCCTTAAGATTTAAGGCTTAAGATTTAAGACATGTTTACAAAAATTTTAGTTACCTTTTTTCCACTGAAAGACACACACAGTAAGAAGCAAAGAGAAAATTAAAGCAGTCCATTTGCCTATGCAGTGGAAAGGAAGCCTTCTCCTATCCTAGACTCCCAGTACCCCTCCATAGAGGTAACTGTACTGTTGAGTTTCATGTTTTGCGTGTATTCTAAAAATTTTTGGAACATACAATATTTGTTAAGATACTTTATGTCTCAAGTCATTGAAAACTCTTCATGCACTGGCTTCAGTTTTAAAAAGAATGTGGGAATTACTGATTTCCAGAACTGATTAGTTCAGAGTTAGTCCTGGCTTCAGGAAGTCAACGTTTTACACCTCTTAGCTGTTCCTTCATTATCAGGCCCATTCCCTTCATGGCAGCAACAGGGAGGCAGCTGTTTCTGGCCTCAGAATTTCACCCCCACACACACTCTACAGATTGTGGCATTTTCTCCACCTCACTGGTCTGAATTGGATTACACACTCATCCCTGATTGGCTTAAGCCTGTCTCTTAGCTCTGAAGACTAGGTCTTTTTTACCAAAATATGTGATTACAAATGTGAGGGAATTTCCTGAAGGAACGTTAAATGAATGTTCTCCACAGAGTAAATCATGACTAATCCTTATTGCCATTTACTATGGAACAGTACACTCTATAGTTATCCAAAACCTGTTTCAAGAAAGCACGTTACAGCGCTCTGGTCAAGACAGGTTGTCTCAGAGAGTTCAGTCTAAACCCCAAAATGTCCTTTCAATGTTTGTTTTATTATCTTCTTTCCTCTTGTCTTAGCAGCAGGGTAATGGAGAGTATGCTTAGGGGCAGAAGCTTGGGGAATCTTGGAAGTGAGGGCTGTTTGGTTTGGAGTGCGCACCAACTCTTATGTTCAGCTCTCCTTCCTCCAACTTGGAAATGAATCGGCTGAATGTTATTTATTTCCCAATTAATAGGCCTTCACCTCTTTCTGAAGCAGTGAGGTTAGGTTAGCTTCCTTAACAGCCAAGATCCTTTACACACACATTCTGGAGTAGCCTCATTATCGACTGTGCTTGCTGTGGCGGCAGGGTTAGGAGGACAATGCTGGCACGTTAAGGATTTGCCTTACAGTCCCATTTAGCTCCTCAAGACAACCTTCTGGCCACCCTTTGTTTAGACTGGTTCTTCCTTAATGTCAGCCCTTAGGAAATCCAGGGGTCTCCTACTCCCACACTGATGCTGGGCAGAATGGTACCAAATGAAACAGCTTCAACATACATCCTAGGACCTGCCTAGTTAAGACCTATAAGCAACTCTCAAATTGTAAGATTTGTATTAGCAATCTTAAAAGGTTTTCCTCCCTATCTCTATTTATCAGTGATGGCCACAATGATAGGAGTTGTCTAAAACAAGAATGGAAATTGTATTAACTTAAATGAATTAATAAACAGCTTTATGGGGGGGGCGTGGGAGAATTGGTTACAATATTGTAAACTGTTGTGTGTCTTACAAACTTCCTTGTATATATATTTTATATGACCTATTTTTATAGCATAATGCTTTTGATAGACACAACTTATTCTAATGGACTCTATACTACTATCATTACTATTAATTATTATAAATCTGTTCAGGTTTTTTTCTATCTTAACAGTAGGAATCTGCTTTTCTTTTAACACTAGTGAGAACTTTCTAAAAGTATTCTTGCTTTTTGACAGTATTAGAATGTTTTCAGCCTATCTTGTTTTTTCTCTAAGACTGGTTCCTAGATCCACCAAGGTACTCTGGCTCCTTTTCATGGCAAATAGCGAGAGAGGTCAGATTGTGGAATCTGTTACACTCCAGACTTGACTGTGACTTTTGCCTGCAGGTATGACAGAGCCAAAGGCACAATGTACCATAAAGCATGGTTCTCAGTCTGGGCAAATTTATCCCCTATAAGACTTTTGACAAAGTTTGGAGACACTTTTACTTGTCAGGACTGGGGAGAGGAGACTTTCTATTGGCATCTGGTAACTACACACTAGATGCCCATGGGTACTAAATATCCTACAATATGCAGGACAGCCACCACCATAAAGAATTATCTGGCTCTAAGGTCAATAGTGTTGACGTTAGAAACCTTGCCATGAAGCATTAGTTCATGTTGATAACATTCAATTCACCTGCTCTAGTTCCCTCCCTTTGTTTTGAACTTTCTTATTAAATATATAGGTAAGTCTCCAAGTCTTTTGTACATACTTACACACACACACGTTTGTGCCATATACATATATTTTATATATATAAAAAATATATATATCCCTATCAAATTTGACATTTTATATTATATGTTATCACATAAAATTCTGTATTTGAATTAAAGGGCTGCCCAGAACAGCAGATATTACCTCCACTTCCCATATAAGAGCATTTATGATCCTCTAGTAGCTGCATTTTAGGTCTTAGGGTGACTAATGTGATTTATAAACAATATATAAGTAGAAATGTCATGGGAAAGTGTGGTGGCCATGTTTAGTTTAGTTTTGTTTTTTATTTTATTTTTTTCCTTCCTTCTCAACTCTTAGTTCAAAACCTGGGAACTTGTTCCAAACTGTGCAGAGTCTATGATGTTTTGGTTGGTCCTATCAGAGAGGAGCACCAGCTGTCAGAAAAGAAAAGCAAAATCCAACAACCCTCAAGAGGACCATCCCTCAAAGCAATCTCAAAGGCATGCAGCCCTTAGTATGACAAGGAGAGGCCCTGTTTTGGAGTCCATTTTTGTATTTTCCTGTTAATAGTGTCATTTTCATTCCCTCCTTATTTATTTATGTATATATTTTTAATTATGTATATATTTAATTAATATATTTTTAATTATGTATATATTTAATTAATATATTTTTAATTATGTATATATTTTTAATATTAAAAAAATTTTAGGGGCACCTGGGTGGCTCAGAGGGTTAAGCCTCTGCCTTCGGCTCAGGTCATGATCTTGGGGTCCTGGAATCAAGCCCCACATCAGGCTATCTGCTCAGCGGGGAACCTGCTTGCTTCCTCCCCTCTCTCTGCCTGCCTCTCTGCCTACTTGTGATCTGTCAAATAAATAAATAAAATCTTTAAAAAAATAATTTTAAACTAGTCTCTACACCCAAATCACAACCCCGAGATCGAGAGTCACACACTCTACAGACTGAACCAGCCAGATGTCCCTCATTCCCTCCTTATTTTTAAAACTATTTTTGAAATATAGCATACATACCGGAAAGTGTGCAACTTGATGAATTTTAAAAATCTGATCACACCTGTATAACTAGCACCTAGAGTGAGACATTAGCGATGACCAGTAACCAGAAATCCCCTTGTATTTTTCCTTTCAGTTACTACCACACCTCCCAACCAAGTCATTCTTGTAGCTTCTAACAGCATAGACTAATTTTACCAATTTTATAATGTAAACAAATGAAATCATACACTATGTATTCATTTGTGTCTGGTTTCTGCCACTCACCAGTGTGTTTGTGAGACCCATGGACACTGTTGAGGGTTATTTAGCCAATCCCTTATTTTTACTAATATATAGCATTGCAGTATGTGAACTACCACACTTTACCCATCTGACTATTGATGAACATTTGTGTAGCTTTCATTTATGGGCTATTTGAAATAGTGCTGTTATAAACATTTTTGTCAATATCTTTTGGTGAACCTATGTGACACACATATGCATTGCTCTTGGTTCCTAGGAGTGGCATTTTGGGGTCATAAATATGCACATGTCTAACTGTAGTATATAATGTCAAACAGGTTTCCCAAGTGGTTGTGCCAATTTACACACCCATCATTAGTGTAAAAGGGTTCCATTTGCTCCACATTATCACCAACACTTGATATTTTCTACCCTTTTTTTTTTTTAAACCATTTTGGTGGGTGCACAGTGGTATTGCAATGTGGTTCCAATTTGAATTTTTCCCTATGAGGAATGCAAGCAAATACCTTTTCATATACTGGCTGTCCATTTGGGTGTCATCTTTTGTGACAAGTCAGTTCCTTATTCTTTATTTTTAAAATCTTATGGTATTACCTTCCCTGTTCTATTTTCTCTTGCTGTGTAAAGACTTTCTCCCAACACTTACCCTGGGGAGTCATTATAACATTTGAATTTTTTAAGGTAACATTCTTTCATCTTATTTTTGAGCCTGTGCTAATTCACTCTTCGTTTGTTTCTCTTAATGAGGAGCATAGTATTTTATTTTAATGATCAGTTGTTAATATACTAAAGATATAAAATAAAGGACTTCATTTCTTCAGAAACTTAAAATGTAAAAGTATAACCTCCTCAGCAAAGCAAGTCCTCCTCACGAGGTTGGCTTTTTGGCAGATGTTTTAACTCTAGACCAAACCGGTGCCAGAGAAATCTGTCATATTGAGGGCTTTCTGCTAAATCTTTAATTTGAGTAATTTAAAATGTGGTTAAAATGCATATCAATTTTTTTTAGTGAAATACATATAAGATTACAGAATACAAGGTTATATTCTTACTCACAAGATGGTCTGATTCATCAATACTGATTATGAAAAATACATATGTAGGGGCACCTGGGTGGCTCAGTCATTTAAGCATCTGACTCTTGATTTTGGCTCACATCATGGTCTTGAGGTCATGAGATCAAGCCCTACATTGGGCTCTGTACTCAGCAAGGAGTTTGCTTGAGATTCTTCCCCACTCCTTCCCTCTTCCCTTCACCCTGCTTACTCCCACTCTCAAATAAGTAAATGAATAAATAAATAAAATCTTTTTGCAATACTTATGTAGTTAAAAGCATATTTCAGTTAAAATTCCACCTTCATTATTACATTAGCTCAATTTTTATTAATATTTTTGCTTACAATTTTCACCTATATTTCATAATAGTCTCAGATATTTGTATAAAGTTTAACAGAGAAAGGTTATATTGTCTTGATGTTAAGTATCCAAATTTTTTCATCTTAATAATTACTGTGCTTGGAACTCCCCCCTCAATTATACATTCTGTGGGAATTATATAGCTACTACCAATAAAGTTTGCCAGTAGAAATTTATTCCCAATTTCACATGGACTTATCTTCTAATGTCCCCCATAGTGAACCCAGAAATAAACTTGCATATATATGGTCAATTAATTTATGACAAAGGAACCAATAATTTATGATGGGGAAAGAATGGTCTTGTCAATAACATTGGAAAAACTGGATAGCTACATGCAAAATTGAGAAACTGGACCATTATCTACATGATACACAAAAATCAACTCAAAATGGATTAAAGACTTGAACACAAGACCTGAAACCATACATCTCCATAAAGAAAACATAGGGGGAAAGCCCTTGGATCTCAGTCTTGGGAGCAACTTTTTGGATTTGGCACTGAAATAAAAAATAAACAAGTGGGATTATATTGATCTGAACAGCTTCTTTATAGCAATGGAAACCATCAGCAAAACATGAAAGAGCAACCTGTGGAATGGGAGTAAATATTTGCAAAAGGTATACCTGATAAGGGGTTAATTTCCAAGATATATAAAGAGCTCATATAAGTCAATATAAAACAGATAATTTGATTTAAAAATAGGCAAAGGACATGAATAAACATTTCTCCAAAGAAGACATACAGATGGCTAACAGATATATGGAAATATGTTCAACATCCCTAATGAGCAGCGACATGCAATTCAAAACCACAATGAGATACTATCTCATGCCTGGTAGGATAACAATTATTAAAAAAAAAAAAATAGACAAGATGTAACAAGTGTTGGTGA
This sequence comes from Mustela putorius furo, assembly GCF_011764305.1. NCBI lineage: Eukaryota > Metazoa > Chordata > Mammalia > Carnivora > Mustelidae > Mustela > Mustela putorius. The sequence continues at coordinate 6,726,612 of NW_025421290.1, read as the reverse complement.
GAAAGTGGAAAGAAAAGGAACACTTAGGCAGTGTTGGTTAGAACCCAAACAGGTGCAGCCGCTGTGGAAAACAGTATGGAGGTCTTCAAAAATGTTGAGGAAATACCATAGAACAGAAGTAACATATGGTTCAGAAATTCCACTTCTGGGTATATATCCAAAGGAAATGAAGTCACTATCTTAAAGAGATTATCTGCACCCTGTGCTCATTGGAACATTATCAACAATAGCCACGACATGGAAACAATCTTAGTGCTCACCAATGGATGAATGGATCAAGAAGATGTGATATATACACACACATACAATATAATATTATTCAGCCATAAAAAGGAAGGAAATCCTGCCATTTGAGACAACAGGGATGAACATAAATGAAATAAGTCAGGCAGAGAAGGACAAATACTGTATGATCTCGCTGATAACATGGAATCTGGAAAAAAAAAAAAAAGCCAAACTCATAGATACAGAGAACAGCTGGTGGTTTCAAGGCAGGGGGTGAGGGGAGAAATAGGTGAAGGAGGTAAAAAGTTACAAACTTCCAATTATAAAACAAGTCAGTCTTGGGGATATAATGCACAGCATGGTGACAATAGTTAATAATGCTGTATTACATATTTGAAAGTTGCTAAGTGGGGGGAGGCTCCAAAGTTGTAATCAAAAGAAATTTGATACAAATTTGTAATTATGTGTGGTGATGGAGGGTAATTAAACTTCTTGTGGTGATTATCTCACTGCATTTCCATATGCTGATCACCATGTTGTAGACCAGACACTGATACAATATTATTTGTCAATTATATATCAATTTAAAAATATTTTAAAAAGGAAATCCCTCAACTGAGATATAACAGAGTTTTTATATTGTTAGACTATTTTACCATCTTTTAATTTTTAATTTAATAAAAACTTCAAAATTACTTATCAGTACTTTCATTAAAAAGAAAAAGAAAAAGAAAACAAAGTTGTTATTCTCCCGTGCCCACATTATAGCTTAGCAGGCAAAGCAATGACCTCAGGCCAAAATCATAAAAGCTTTCCATTAACTAATAATTGCTGGCATGCTTCCATTTAAATATATTTGCTTTGTTATCTCTGGTTGCTTTTCAAACTGTTAGGTCACTAAAGTCTGCTTTTGAGACAAAGACTATTCCTCCCCCATAAGTCAGGGGAAATATAAAAAATGAAATTAGTGATTAAGGACGTAAGTTAATTAATGCAATCAATTTGGCTTAATTATTTAAAGTCCAGTTCTTTTTTCTCCAGCACACCTGACAATACATTATCCCCCCAGCTACCAGAATCATACTGAGATCTGTAATTTTTCAATGATGCATTTATAGCTCTCATATACATGGAGAGAAGAGAAAGAAAGAATCTTAAAGGCAAGCCACACAAATTCATTACCTGCAGTCACACATACACCAAGTTTTGCATGCCACACTTTCCACCTCCATTATTTTATTTTATTTTTGAATTTTATTTACTTATTTGACAGAGAGAGAGATCACAAATAGGCAGAGAGGCAGGCAGAGAGAGAGGAGGAAGCAGGCCCCCTGCTGAACAAAGAGCCTGATGCGGGGCTCGATCCCAAGACCTTGGGATCATGACCTGAGCCGAAGGCAGAGGCTTTAACCCACTGAGCCACCCAGGTGCCCCCCCCCCCACCACTTACTTTAAAAGATGGGTTCTTTAACAATGAGATTTTTGTTCCAACTAAGCAATGTCAGGACGTCTTTTGGGACACATTTGCCTAGTGAACAGTCACCTTTTAACCCTATACTCTCTGAACTTTGTGATCTTGTTTTTACCATTTTACCCATTTTTAAGTGTATAGCTCAATGATAGTAAGTATATTCACAGCATCCATCTCTAGAACTTTTTCATTGTCCTAAGCTGAAACTCTGTTGCCCTTAAACAATAACTCCCATGACTTCCCCCCTCTACCCCTGCACTGAGCAGCCAGTTTTCTATTTCCTGTCTACAAATTCGACCACTCTAGGTATCCCCCATAAGGAGAAGCCTAGGATTTTGTCTTTTCGTGACTGACTTAATTCACTCAGCAGTGTGTCTTCAAGTTTCATCCATGTTGTTGCTGGTATCAGAATTTCCTCCTTTTTAAAAAAAATTTTATTTATTTATTAGACAGACAGGGATCACAAATAGGCAGAGAAGCAGGCAGAAGGGGGGGCAGGGAAGCAATGCGGGGCTCGATCCCAGGACCCTGAGATCATGACCCGAGCCGAAGGCAGAGGCTTAACCCATTGAGCCACCCAAGTGCCCCTTCCTCCTTTTTTTAGACTGAATAATATTCCCCTGTACACAGGGGAATTTTTTTATTCATCCATCTGTTGACAGACTCTCCGATGGTTTCTGCCTTCCAGTTATCATGAATGACGTTGCTATGTACATGAGTGTGCAGATCCCAGTTGGAGCCTTGCCTTCACTTTTTTGAGAGCCGTGAAAGAATGCCAGGAGCGGCAATCTTGGGTCATGCGGTGAGTCTGGGTTTCATTTCGATGAGACACTGCCGGGTGGTTTCCACTGTGGCCGTATCATTTTACCCCCACAGTCATGTACAAGGGGGAATTAATGCTTTTTAAACTCATAACTTCTGAATGCCTTTTGTAAAAGTCTTGTGCTCTCAAGACCTGCATTTGTCTGTTGACTTATTTACAGAAATATTTAGAATAAAATACTTTGCAGCTGGTGGAGGCGCTCTGAATCCCGAGGTTGTTCTGATGGGTATGTGTACAGGCCCGGCAGGCTCCTCTCTCGCTGGGGGTCTCTCATTCTTCTGACCGACTACGGAGGGAGGTGGGTGTGGGCAGGTATCTCTCCCTCGCTCTGTAGCCGGAGGGGAAGATAAGCACTGCTGGGCAAGCCCCGGTGACCCAACTGTCCTCAGTAACAGAGACCCAGTCTCTTCCAGAATTCTTTTTGGCAGATTTGTGACTGTGTTCTCCAAGGTTGTCTCCAAACAGCGCCACCTAGAGGGATTCTGTTTACAATTTACTTTATCTTTGATCATCTTGTTGGATTCTCCTCTGATTTTCTTTGTCTGGTCTTCTAATTAATTGAATCTTAAGCGTTTTCATATTTTTGATGATACATGTCTGAGAATTCCTCTGGGTTTCCTTGGACCCGGATCGTTCACATCCTAGGCAGGAATTTGCTTTTGGATGGACTTCTAGCAAGTGATGGCCATTCGATGAGGATCTGTGAGTTTTAATTGTTGTGACCCTTGGCAAGACAAGAGAAGTTTTTAATACCTGAAAAATGTGGACCTGACTTTTGTCACTTAGGGTTTGGAAGAGGTGGCAGAAGAGGAGGGGGTGACACAGAGGTTCATTCTCATGGGATGGAGAGCCTCTGGAGTGTCGCCGTCATAGTTCTGGGAACTGATGATGCCTGAGGGTTCTCCGTGGATCCTTCTCTAGCTTCCCTTATGCCTTCTGAAAGGTCCCTCTTCCAAACAGGGCTGTAGCAAGGACTGGGACTTAGAGTGATCGTGTGTGTAAGCATGTGTGTGTCTGTCCTCTGTCCTCGCTGACACTGCTGAGTTCCTCTGCCGGATCCCTTTCCTCACAGCCTCTAAGTGTGGAAGTGCCCGGACTTCAGATCTTAGAGCTCTTCTCTATTCTATCTACAGTCATTCCCTAGGGGATTTCTCCCCTTCCTTGCATTAAACAGATCATTATGCTAATAACTCCCCTTTTGTCCTATTCTTAAAACCCTGCATTTGTTTATCCAACTTCCAACTTGTTATCTCAAATTGGATATCTGAGAAGAATGCTGAATTCAAGGTAATGAAGACCAAACTCTTCATTTTTTCCACCCAAGTCAATTCTCACCTTCTTTCTTTCCTAGCACTGTAAATGCCCCCTTACCAGTAGCACAGGCCAACGTTTTTTCATCTTGAGCTTTTCATTCTCAACCATACATCCAATCCAATCTGCAAATCCTGCCACTCTTGTGTCCTAATGTCTATCCGTTCTCACCTCCTTCACTGCCTCCCCAGCAGGCCCCTGCTTCCAGGCTTGCCCCTTCACAGGGTTCCCAAGATTGTCCATTCATCATATCACCTCTGTGCTCAGACCTTTAAGGGCTTCTCATTTTATTCCCAGAACCAAACTCAAAGTCTTTGTCATGACCTGAGCGCCCCAGAAGGCTCTACACGATCTGTCTCTGGCTGCCCCTTCCGTCTTATCTCATCCTGCCCTTGCCCCTCGTCCTCCACTGTATCTACACTGGACTTCAGACATTCTTCACACTCAGTACTCCTACCTCAAAATCTTGAACCTTGCTTTCCCCTACATCTGGACTGCTCTTCTGTTTCGACATGGCTCGTTCCCTCCCTGTATTCAGGTCTCTGCTCATCTACACCTCCTCTGAGAGGCCTTGGCTCATGACCTTATGTGGAATGTCACCCTGAACCCCCAACAATATGGTGGGTTGCACCATATGAAATGGCCATCTTTGTAGGTCAAAAATGGTAGAATAGTGTCAATTTCCATTGGCTCAACACACACACACATAACATTATCATACTTACCTGTCATCCTTTAAGTATTTATGGTTTTATTGCTTATTTTTTGGCGTATTTGTCTCTTCCCTGGGAGGTAAATATCTTGAAGGCAGTGACCTAGAGAGCTCATTTCGAGACGGCACCTGTAACAAAGGGGCATGGACTGATCACCATCTGCTGTACACCTCTCCTATCTTTGGCCGAACACTTTGATAAATTAAGCTCAGTAGACTACTCTCTGTGCAGGCATACTGGCATTTCTGGAGGCCGATCTCTTTCACTCCTTGCCAAGAGCCTTACTCTTCCATCCCCAGATTTCCATTTTTGAGATGCGGTCACACCTCATATACTATTTTCTCTTTCAGATCATCTGGCTATGGGATCAGACTGCCCTTTCCTCTGAACTTCTGAGAGCTGTGTGCTGACTTTAGGATCCATATCAAAGCCTCCCCGAATGGTTTTTCTTGGACATTTTAAACCCCCATGTGAAAGATTCCCAGCCCCGCAGCTTCCTACACTTCTGCTTCAGTAATCAGTTTTTAGTTCTTCCTCCAAGGTCAGAATTAAATCTAGGAGGAAAGTTCCTTGCGTTTCTTTCTCTTCCTCTGCAAAATGAAATTATCAGCAAGACAAGGTCAAAAGTATACTGTATGTTCTGCTTTTAGAGAAATGAGATTTCCAGTTGAAACTCAGAGGGCTGGTAAGTTCCCATTATTGCTATGACTTGCAAATGTGTCAATTCTGTGATTTTTTTAGGAATATATTAATCAGAGCTCAGTTTTTTTATTTATCTGAGGCTTTATATTCACTTATGTTATGCTAGGTGCTTTCCAAACCATTAACAGTGGATGGAAACTTCCACCACCAATATGACAATGTTTTAGACGTTCCCCAAGGAATGCACCCAAAGACTGTAACTTGAGTTCCTAATGATACTTGATTCAAAGTGGTTTTTGAATGACACTGTTAATAAAAAAAATTTTTTATGATATTTGTTGAAGGTGGTGAGACAGACTATATCAAGGACCGTTATGAATGTATGGGGAGCACTGCAATGGGATTTCATGGTGGGAGAGAGAGACGGGACTCAACTCAGAATACAGGATGGGCAAGTGGGAAGCATGGTGAGGGTCAGTAGATAGAGAATTACTGAGAGGAAACATGTGGGGTAAGGGGGATTGGTCTGGCTAAACTGACCAAACTGAATTCCTGCTGAAGACAAGTCAGGATGACCAGACACCTGGGGGGTGCCGGAGGATGGGCAGCCAGATCAGATACCGAGGGTGGAAGGTTCTGGTTAAACTGAGTTAGTGGGGTTTTTGACAAAAGTAGATTTTTATAATGTGGTGCATGGATGGGCCCAGCAGAAGAATTTAGGAGGTTGAGTAGATCAATGCCTCTTTGCCTCAGGTAGCAAAAGGGAGTGAGAGGGAACAGCACATAGCGGGGATCAAGGTTCTGGATTTGAGTCAAACATACTTGGTTTTGAATCCTAATGTTCTGTGTATTAGGAAAACAGAAACCAAGCCAGTAACTTTAACAGAAAAGGATTTAACCAGAAGAATTGGTTAAATGGATAGTGGAGATGGAGTATTAAAAAAAATACAACGAGGTCACGGAGGCACAGAGGGATGGTGACTTTAGGAGGCAGCGACTGCTGCAGGGCTAGTGGGGCAGAGAGAAAAGGACGAGGGTATTAGAACCTCAACGCTCGGAGCAGAGCCCTTCATAACTGGGACCCAGAGCTCTGGGCTGACTGACACTGGCATTTCTGAGGGGCCCGTCTGAGGATGTGGGAAGTCGTGAAAACCACAACAGGCGAGATGCTGACCCTACTGGGAAGCCAACGGGAGGCAGCAGTCCCTTCTCCTTTGCCCAGCCCGACCGTCTCCTGCTGGCCTGCCAACGAGGAGCCAGTGACAAAGCAGAAATGCTGCTTGCAGAGTCCGGCCTCAGCATCACAGAGAAGATGGGTTCTGAAGCAGAAAAAAAAAAAAATCGCTTCCTAACCAGTCCAATGGCCTTACAGGCAGGACAGAAGCTCTCTGAGCCTCAATTCCTCTCCCCCGATCCTGCAGCCAGAGAGTGACAAAGGAAGGGAGAAAGAAAAAATGGAAAAAGGGAAGAAGAAAGATGAGAGAAGGGGTAGGAGGGATGGAAGGAAAGTGAGACACACCCTGGGCTTGCGTGGCTACATCTAGAGGGAGACTCCCCCCCACGGAGGGGAGGGCTGAGGCTCTGTGGACCATCCCTGGTCCCCCCGGGGGAGACTTTTCCCCTTCGGAACAGATTACATGCTCCATGTACTTTTAATGACTCCTGGGTGTTGCTATGATTTCTGAAAAATCAAGGGAACCACTAAGAGTGGCTGGAGGTATGGGGTCATTTTCTAAGAAGTGAAGGCTCAGTGGCTTTGCAAAGGGTGGCAGCAGGAGGTCGTAATGAGTGAGACCACAAATTAATCCTGTCTTGCTTCTCCTTTAACTGTTTTTTTTTTCCCCTTGTCTTTGGCGGGCGCTAGCAGCTGTTCCGACTGTGTAATTAAGTCATTTCTGAAAGAGCTGAGCAGCTGGGTCAGTACTGTATGTTCCAGTGATCATTGGCTGTCAGGCTGAAGCTTAAATTAATATTCTGAACAGTTATTGAATTTATGCTGCCCCATCTTCATGGAAACCAGCGACGGGAACGATACCGCTATTCAGGCTTCTACTTTCATCAACAAATTCAAGGAGGGATAAAATCCAGAGCCAGCCTGCTCTCTCCAGCCATAGTTCTTAGACTAGCTGTTGATGTGCAAAGTAGATAAGCCCAAATTGAGTCTGAGGAATTGGAAATGCAACTGTTGGCGGAGGCGGGACGGAGAGGCATTGCCCGGCCACATGGAGGTGTCTTTCTTGCCTTCCAGCCTCGTTTCCTTCCTGGAGAATAAACACAGATTCCCTATAATGCAAAAGGGTTACTTTTGGGAGGTGCAAATTGAAATTTGCTGGCTGTATAAACTTATGAAATTAGCTTCGCTGGTGGAAGAAATCTTAATTAAGGGACTGCTCTGAAATAAGGGATAATAATAAAGTATTTTTCAATATGTTCACCTTGGCACCAGTCACCGTCACTTTAATGATCTAATTTCTATTTTTCTTATTTAATGGATGACATTAGATTAGCTTTCCCAACAGTTTCATTTTCAAGTTAATGAAGTCAAAAGCTAAGTACATATAGTAGGATCATTAGGGTTTCTGCCTAGAACCACCAAGATCCCATGGTCCTGGGTTCTGCTGTTTTGTGACAAGATGAGATTTATCAGAAAAATCAGTCCCACTTTTCATACTAAATGGCTGTGTCCTGTGTATGGGGAGATCATTGAACTATCAGAATTACAGAGGAAGCAGCGTCTCCTCCATGTCTGTAAATTTGCTCCAGTATTGGTTTTTCTGTGACTTTTCATACAAAGAATCGGACAAAAAGAAGAGATTTAATGTATGAAAATCAAAATTTGGGAATTTAAAAATTGATGTGTAGTAACCCAATTATATCAAGTGGTGGGGGACAGGGTTTTAAACATTTATTGAAGGTAGTAACAGGAGTAAAATTTAACTTCTTATAAAATATTTTTTGTTTGTTGGTTTGAAGGTGAGGCTATACTCACCTTCTCTTCCATCAGTCTTCTTAAGGAAAGAGCACAGGATTTGGGGTCAAAGACCTTAGTTTGCTCATCTGCCATTTAGTCAAAATGGAGTAACAGGGAAGAGATTTATAATTCTCACCTAAAACCACTGACAGAAAGAGAGAGAGAAACAATGGTTTTCAAAAATATGGATATTAGAGGGCACCTGGGTGGCTCAGTGGGTTGGGCCACTGCCTTCGGCTCAGGTCATGATCTCAGGGCCCTGGGATTGAGTCCCGCATCAGGCTCTCTGCTCAGCGGGAAGCCTGCTTCCCCCCCACTCTCTGCCTGCCTCTCTGTCTACTTGTGATCTCTGTCTGTCAAATAAACAAAATCTTTTTTAAAAAAATATGGATATTAGGAAACAAAGGACTGTGACTCCTGAGACATGATTTTTATATTTTATTTTTATTTTTTAAAATTTTATTTATTTATTTGACAGACAGAGATCACAAGTAGACAGAGGCAGGCACAGAGAGAGGAGGAAGCAGACTCCCCGCTGAGCAGATAGCCCGATGCAGGGCTTGATCCCAGGACCCTGAGATCATGACCTGAGCCAAAGGCAGAGGCTTTAACCCACTGAGCCACCCAGGCACCCCTCTGAGACATGTTTTTTAAAAAATGAGGTGAATCTTACAATCTGTGTAAAGTCAATGCAATCCTAAACAAAATCTCAGAAGCCTTTTCTGTAGAAATTGAAAAGCTGCTTCTGAAATTCACATGGAAATGCAAACAAACAAAACAACAACAAAAAAAACACAACAAGAATATTCAAAACAAGTTTGAAAATGAAGAGCAAATTTGGAGGGCTTATACTACCTAATTTCAAGACTCATCATAAAGCTATAGTAATCAGACAGTCTGGTATTGACAGAAAGATAAATAGCGGAAAAGAACAGAGATTCTAGAAATAGGGTTACATATATCTGGCCAATTGATATTCAAAAAAGATGCAAAGAAAATCTAATGGAGAAAGGACAGCTTTTTCAATAAATGGTGCAGGAACGACTGGATATCCATTTGCAAACAAACAAATAAGAAATTTGGTACATTCTCACATCATGCAAAAATCAACCAAAATGGATCAGAGACCAAAAGTAAAACCCCAATCACAGAACTTCTAGGACACATAGAAAAAAATCTCTGAGACATAGGGTTAGGCAAAGACATCTTAGATACAGCACCCAAACCATGATCTATAAAAGACAAATTTTATAAATTTGACCTCATCAAAATTTAAAACATCCACTGTTCAAAAGACATTAATAGAAGGAAAAGACAATCTACAGAATGAGAAAAGTATTTGAAAAAATCACCTATCTGATAAATACTCATGTCCAAAATAAATAAAGAACTCCTAAAACTCAAAAAGCAAACAACCCAATTTTTAAAAATGGGCAAAAGGTGCTCAAAGTGTAACACGCTAGATTGTGGTAGGTCTTGAGGACCAAGCTCCTGGACCTAGTTCAGTACTCTTTTTCCACAGTAATCTCTGCTGCTGGTTCCCTTGGCTAGACTGTGGCAGAGAGGCAATTAGATACTGGTTGTCTTAGCTCTCAGTGCTCTTGCCACGGTGCAAGGTAATTTTTTTAAAAACCACCATGAATTGGAATTAACTTATTAATTACGGAAAAGGACACCTAGAGATAAAATCATACTAGCTGCAGGAAAAAATCCCTGTGGGCTGTACTCCCATGCCATGCATTCCCAGTTCAATCCCCAGTGTCTCTCTAGAGATGCATCCTCGGATTGCTATTGCCCCTGAACCAGAAGCCTGTTTAGAGCTTTACAGCAGGTAACTGCGGGGCTGGACTGGGAAGGCCTCCCTGGTGCATAACCGCTGTCATGGCGCCCTTCCACCACAAGATGGCACACAACTCTCTTCTTTTGGGAGGGAAGTCTGCGCCGCAGCCAAGTCTGAAACGACGCATATTTCAAATCAGTGGAAGATGCATTTATTTTTAAAACTGACTTTCTTTCTTTTTTTTTTTTTAAGAATTTATTTATTTATTTATTTGACAGAGTGAGAGACAGCGAGAGAGGGAGCACAGCAGGGAGAGTGGGGGAGGGAGAAGCAGGCTTCCCGCAGAGCAGGGAGCCCGATGTGGGACTCGATTCCAGGACCCTGGGATCACAACCTGAGCCCAAGGCAGACACTCAACAACTGAGCCACCCAGGTGCCCCGCACTTATTTTTAAAAGTTGCCCCCTTCACTCTGAAAAACGGCTGGGACAAAACGACGAGCACAGAAGGAGATTCTGCTTGCCGGAGAGGTGATGGGAGAAAGGAGGCTGCGACGGAGGGTCTCCTCGAGACTTGACCTTCACGTTCCTGAATTCCTCTTCTACTTCCCATAGAGACCCGTGTTCCTGATCTCTTTTCCCATAATGACGAGGACATGTGTTTCACGCTTCCCTCCGTGTTCTCTGCTGCTGACCATACACTTCGGACATGCTGCTGTTGGGCTGCCAGTCCAGGCACAGAGAGTCGATGTTATTCTGTGTCTCACCTGGAAGACAACCAGGCCTGGGCGGCAGCCCTGCCCCTCCTCCAAGCTGCGGCTCCACACAGCCCCCTGCTGACAGGGCCACCATCTTCCTTCCAGATCCTTCCTCCTCGCTGAGATCCATCAGCTGGCAAAAAGCATATTATGGAGCCGAAAGTCATTTTTAATGCCTCCCGAAGAGCTCATTCATCTCACTCAAAGAGAGGAGTGAGCCTAAAGTAAGAGAAGCCTGGCACTTCAATCCCATGTCATCATTATTCCTAGGAAGTCTTGAGGAAATGTGGTTCAGACATACGGACAAATCATTGCAACGTAAACCCAAGCAGGTGGGAAGGGCGAGTTTGAGATGATCTCCAAAGGCTGAGTGGAAGTTAGCTAGTTCTAGGTGGGCAGAGGTGTGGGGCTGGCAGGAGGGAAAACGTTCTCCACAGACACGACCACATGCAGGCCTGAGGTGAGGAACAGCAGACGTGAGCAGTGTGCCCAGGTTGTTCTGTGGTGCTAGAGACTGAACTGCAGAGAGTCACTGAGGAAGCCACCCCATGACAGGTGGTTGCTAGACACAAGGGCCCGATGTTCCCTAGTCAACGGCTGGGCCTCTGGCTCTGAGGGATGGACTGAACCCCTGACGAGTTTGACAAAGAGGGTGTATGATTTAAATAAATCATTCTATCCCTGAGGTGAAGGACAGATTAAGGAAAGATATTCCTGAATTCTGGGAAAGTGGTTGGGAAGCCATTGTGTTAATTCAGGCGGGAGAGGATGTGGGCTGAGCCTGGTCGGTGGTGAAAGCGTAGAGAGGAGCACCGACTGAGAAGGCTCCTGCAGGAGACTCCGTCAACCAACTGCACGTGAGGCATCAGGGCGACTCCTAAGTGTCTGGCTTACAAGAGTAAGGAGCTGTGGCTTCAGGAGGAAAAGCTGATTTGGAAGGAAGGGGACAAAATAGGATTTGGGTTTGTTGAGTCTAGAGTGCTCAGGGGACATCGAGCTGGAGATGACCAGCGGGCAGGTAGTGATAGCCGAAACCTGGTCAAGGGCCTGGAGCAGCGGTATTTACTGGGATATGGCAACAGAGAAGTGTGGTTAAAACCAGGACGGAGGGTGAGACGGTCCTGGAATCGAGTGAAGAGGAAGGAAAGCAGTGGGTTACAGCTGATTCCTTTTAACATTGACAGTGAAGGGATAAGAAGCAGAAGAGAAGTTAACAGAAAGAGAAATCCATCCAGGAGACAGAAAAGGAATGGCAGAGAGGTGTAAGTCGAAGCAGGAAAGGGCTTTGACTCCAAACGATTAGTAGGAAGGAGTCCATGGTTTCAGTGCAGCCGAGAGGCCCAGCAAGATTGGGACTGTGGCCTCTCCATACTGCTTGGTGGCAGGGAGGTTGCAGAAGGCTGAGGGGCTGGACTGGAGAGCCAAGGGAAGCTGAGAAAGTGAAGACAATAAGAGCAGATAGCATTTTGGGTGGCACAGGCTGAGAAAGGGAAAGAGAGGAGGGAGATGGGGTGGAGACTGTGGGGTGAGCAGCCGGCTGGGCTGAACTGAATATAGGAAAAGAACCTTCTGTTATTTGCTTGATTTTAAAGTACGTGAATTTTTTTTATTTTTTACTTTTTATTTTAAAATCATTATAGATCCCCAGGAAGTTGCAAAAACAGGGCAGAGAAGCTCTAGGTACCCACCACCCAGATTCACCCACAAGGAACACTTTAGGTTGCAGAAGTTGAGAGTCTCCAAACCAGGAAATTGACATTGACATTGACAAGTAGACCTTATTCAAATGTTAACAGTTTTTACAGGCACTTAGTGTGTCTGACTAGTTCTGTGCAACTTCATCATCGGCCTGGATTTGTGTCACCCCCACCGTCGAATACAGAACTGTTCCGTCACCACAAAGAACTCCATCATGGTACCCCAACCCCAAGACCACGAATCATTATAACTGTCATTTCAAAAATATGATAGAAATGGCACCATAGAGTATATAACATTTAGAGATCAGCTTTTGTTCACTCAGCCTAACGTCCTAGAGACCATCAGTGTTGTTGTAAATATCAAGAGTTTGTTTTTAATTACTGGATAGTATCCCATTAGATGGAAATACCACTCAGTTCAGCCATTCACTTCTTTGAAAGACATCTGTGTTGTTTTCAGTTTGGGCCTCTTACACAGAAAGGTGCTGTGGACATTGTGTGGTAGTAGGGCAGAGGTTTGGGGGATGTTCGTTTACATTTCTCTGGCATATTTGCCATTTTTGTATCATATGGTAAGTGTATGTCTACTTTTATAAGAAACTACCAATTGCTTTCCAGAAGAGTGTACCATTTTGCATTCCCACTAGCAATTTTTGAGCGATCCAATTGTTCCATATCCTCACCAGCATTTGGTATTGTCTGTATTTTTTATTTTAGCATTTCTAATGGGTACAAGACATAGGGTGCATTTATTGTGTTGTGTTGTATTTGTTTGCAGGTTTGCTACCAAAAGGTGAGCCTCTGACAAGTTCATGGGCTGAAGGGAAGGAATGAGCAGAGATAAGGAATTGAGGGTCTAGGAGAAAGGAGATGAGTGAACGTGGTCTAGAGGAGAAGGAAGGAAGATGGGGGTGGAATGAACTTTGGCAGCAAGATGTGTGCCTTATTCTCTGACCCTGGAGGAAAGAATGTCAGGATGGCTAAAAGTGGGTAGGGAGAAGCTGTAAGTGAGAGTTTAAGAAGTTGACTCTAAGCAACACAGTAGCAGAAGCAAGATGAGAAGTGGAAGGCCCTGGAGATCATTATCACCTGGGGAAGAGCCTGGGCACTGGATGCTGGTACCAGGGCTGCCCAACCCGCTCACCAGCTACGTGACCTGGGGCACGCTATCTGATCCCCCCAAATACTCCATGTCCTCATTTATAAAATGGGGATGATAATAGGCCCTCCTTCCTAGGGTTATCGTGAGACTCGTGTAAGGTTCTATGCATGCTGTGAATGGAGAGTGGCAGTGAAGATGGTCACACAGCAAATCAAAGAATTAAATATGCCAGGGAAATTCATGGTCCAACTAGTTCGATAATTTTTGGTGTATATGTCTTTCTACTACCTCCCACAAGGCTGAAAATAACTTGAGCGTACTTTTCTTTGTCTTCCTAGCATCAAGTGCCATGTCTTCTTCCTAGAGGGCTCTCAGTAAAATTTGTGAAATTGACTGAATAAATGAGTTGCAGTCAACCGGAAAACAGCTCAGACTCCTTGACCCTCAGGCTGCCTTCCCCTTCAGCACACTATCCCTGGGTGGAGGGGGACGAGGTGAGAGGCTCTCACGTCTGTGCTTGCTAGCCTGCTACACCAATCTTTCTCTGGGACCACCAGATGAAAGAATAATGATTCCTCGAATTGGGCTCTATAATTCAGTTCTGAAAATGCAAAAGCATATTACTTAGGATTAAAGTCAAGTGATCTATTTCTGTTGGTTACAACTTAGGGAGAATTTAAAAAGGAAAAGCAGAGGGGTGCCTGGGTGGCTCACTCCATTAAGTGTCTGCCTTGGGCTCAAGTCATGATTCCGGGGTGATGGGTTCAAGCCCCACGTCGCTTTGGGTTCTCTACTTAGCGCCGGGGTGGGGAGGGGGCTGCTTCTCCCTCTGCCCCACCCTACCTCCTGCTCTCTCTCTCTTTCAAATAAATAAATAAATAAATAAATAAATAAATAAATAAATAAATAAAATCTTTAAAAAAAAAAAAAAAGGAAAAGGAGAGAAAGATTGTCAGAGAGATTTCTTTGAATTACCTGTTTTTAGGACCGTCTCGCCTTCTGGGAAGGACCAAACTTCAGCTAGTTCAACAGTGCAGAGTCAGAGGGCTTAGTAGGCGGCTGGGAGCCGGAGAAGGCGGAGTTGGGGGGTGGCGGAGGGGTAGTGGGGCCAGCTGGCTGGTTCTCAGTGGGTTCAGGTGCGCAGTGTGGGGGAGGGGCTCAGACCAGCCAGGCTCACCAGGGAAAGGCAGCGGCCAGAAGAGCGGCGGCCACAGCACACCTGTGTCTGGTCGCATTTTTTAAACCTTGGTCTTCGCCCCAACCTTTAAAAAAATGATTGTAAAAACACCCAGCTTCCGGTCCATGTCTTCTCTCTCTCTCCTCCATCGCTCGGGTAAGATATGGGGCTAACTAACAAGGGGCCTGCAGACGTTCCCGGGGCAGCGGCTCCAGCAAGATGAGTGAGCCACGGAGGCAACACAGGAATTTGGAAAATCCGTGAACTGCATACCACCCCCCACCCCCGCCTCAAATCCTTCCAGTCTTGGCAATTGCGCCCCCGCAAGCACAGGTGGAGTGTAACTTTTTCCCCCCTGAACCTCCACGAGCCCCAAGCCCTAGGTCCTTCCTGCCGAGCCACTCGCTCTGACCGCCAGGGGGCAGGCTGCGGCCAAGAACGCGCTGGGACACCCCGAGGCTGAGCTCGCGGCCCCGCTCTCCCTCCCGCTCCGCCCCGCCAGCCGGGCGGACAGCGCCCCCAGACTCAGCCCAGCGCGTCCCGCACTGGCCTGTGGGATTCCTTCCCCATTTGTCACAGAAGCTGCCCAGGAGTTGAATTAGGCCCGCGAGGGAATCATTCCCGCATATCCATTTGAGTTTGGGAACCACGCACCTAAGAATTACGTGGGGGTGGGGGGAGACAGCGCTTATTCCGGGTCCTGATTCTGGAGGCTGACTCTCTGGGTGGGGGGTTTGGGCCCAAGAATCTGTATTGTATGCAACCTTTTTGAGGGTTCTGAGACAGGTGGTGCAGGAACACACTTTGACTAGACAGTGCCTTAAGCGGTTCAAACCAGGACAATCCATTCATGCAGGGATTTGGCTTTGTGTCTAGCCCAGGACTTAAGCAGGTCGATGGGATGAGGCGTCAGATGCGTGGTCTCCCGCCACGTGAAAGAACGCCCAAGACCGGGCTGAAGGAGGCTGAGGATGAAGGGAAATTCTTACTACTGGTCCCAGATGAATACTGCTGCTCGCCCAGCCCTGTCCTGATGTCCTTCACGCCCTCTGTTCCTTCTGACCATTTCTGGGCACTGGTTTCCTTATGTCATCCTCTTCGATGTGCCTCCCTCCTCCTCATTGCTCAGGAAAAGCATCCTGGATTAGAGGCCGCTAAACCCTCTGCTCAGGATAATGCTTGCTGTCCTTCATTGGTGCTAAGACACAATCTACCACATGAGCCTCTTGATGGACTAACAGCTCTTCAGGGAGAAGTGGGAGTGAGATAGGGCATCAGATATGCTCATCGGTCCAGTCCCAGACCAATACAAAATGTGTTTGAGAATTGAGAAAGGTTTCTTCTTCTCATGATCGAATGTTACTTTATTCGTTCAACTCAAATTCATAGAGAACCTTCTGTCCAAGAGCCTGTTGGGAGGGGTGAGCCAGGTTCCTAATGTCACCCTCATGGTGCTGCTACCATGGTGTAGGAGGCAAGAGATGAGAGCATAATAAGTGAATCAGTGAATCACAAGTTGGAGATTGTGACCAGTGCTAGGAAAGAAAGAAATAGGGTGATATAGCAGAGACGCAACGGAGGGGCCAATTTCAGTTGGGTGTTCAGGGACGAACTTTCTGAGGACGGGTCACAGAAATGTGGTTGGAAAGAAGAGAAGGACCTAAAGTGGAACATTCCAGGTAGAGAGTGCTTTCTTGTAGTTTCAACCAAGTCCACCAGGTGCCTTGGCCCATGGCGGTGAAACTTGCTCTCATTGCTTAACTCAGCGTTTTCCGGAACACCCTTTTTGAGTCACGTGATACTACTTGGTGAGGATGCGGGTGTGTACGAGAATGCCGTGGCTTCTTCCCTCCTAAAGTTTATAAGCCGGTGCAATTCTTAATGATAAAGCTCTGCTGAGGCTCAGTTCCTAAGTTTGCCATTAATCTTCGTTATAGAAGATTTATTTTAGATTTTGGTTTAGTGTGGCCCTGCTTGGGGAGGCCTTTGTGACTGCAAATACCAAAGTCCAATGGGAAAATCATCCCCGGGGATTGGGGGTGGGGGTTGTCCCAAAAACCTGAATGGGATGTCTGGTGGCACAGACAAAAAAAAAAAAAAAAAAAAAAGTCCAGCCATCAAAGCCTGCCCATTTTGAGGGTGGGGGGGGAAGCTTTTCTTGACTCTCTAGCCTTCCCTTCATAACCATCGCATCTCACCAGTTCTGGGTAAGAAGACAGATTGGGTTCCCAAAGCAGAGCAGGAATCTTTCATCACTGAATCCCGCCAGTTCTGGCACTTTCATTTGGGGCGTCATCTATTGGTGTTGAGCAGAAGCGCAACGGCTAGGGCGGCCCGCACTTCCCAGACCTTGGAGGCTGTCAAAGGGGGGAGAACGATTTGTGCTTGAACCTCTCAGTGGCCTTTCTGAATTTCTCACCGAAGATAAACAATGCTATAGAAGTGGCAACAATCTATAGGAGCTCTTTGCTCCCACCCTTCCCAGGAAGCCTCTGCTTCTCCTATAGCATGAATTTGCAACTGCCAGATGCTGTCAACCCTCCCTGGCAAAAAGAGTTTTCCCCTGGGTTTCAGAAAGATCCTACTGCATCTGAATTGCTACTGAAGAAGGAAGAAGAGAAAGCTGAAGTGAGAGAGGACTTCCCTGGGGCCCCGGGCAGGAGTGGTCTGGAATGGTTTGGAAGCAGCAGAGCAGGGCCTCTAGGGGACGATAGAGGAATGAGTGGGCACTGCAGAATCCTGAGCCTCCCCTCTACAGGTTCTGATGGGCTGGTGGCTTTTTTGGTCTGGAAATAAATCTGTCTTTTAAAAAAAGCTTCTTTGGAGCTTCTGAGACTTATTCAGGTTTGTGGACACTTGACCGAGGGCATAGACCCATCAACAGTCTTCTACTTACAGTCATCTCCCATGCTGACATCCTCTGTATCTCCACCCACTCCCTCCGCATGCAAGGCCTCAGGTTCGTTTTCTGCCCCACTTTTTGTCTTAGCCCCTGGAGGCCAGGGGCTGAAACCTGAGTCAGCCCCAATCCCATGCCAGGTGGAGCAATTGACTTGAGCCGTTTCAATAAAGGCTTTAAGTTACCAGACACCCATCTGCTGGCTGTTCTCCCCAAGGAAACAGGAGCCAGATCGCTTTCACTGGGCATCGACCCCACATGTCCCAATGTGCAGGGAGAAAGGGAGATTCATCGCGGCCTTCTGGTGCTTTCACTACGAACAACTCCCATGTGGTTGCCTGAAGTCTTCTTCATTAATAGCCCAACACCTCCCAGAATAGCCTGCAGGCATTGTCAGAAAGAGTTCAAGCCCAGAGGAACAGCCTCCCTCTTCCCTTCCACCTCTTGGGTTGGTGCCCACATTGTGTTCTGTTCATTGGAGATCAACTTAACAGCCCACTCCTCAAAACAAAGCCTGACTCCCCACCCTTCTTGCTTCTATGTGCTGATCCTTTTCTCTTTATGGTCTCTGGGAACCCAGGGTTCTTTGCTAGTGACTGAAATCAGTTTTATTTTCTTAAAAAGAATTTTTAAAGTAATAGATCTATAAAGCCTCTAACAAAAAAGAGCAGTTTCCTCTTCCCTCCCCAGACGCTAACACTTTGAGTTCTTGAGGTGGTTCTAGAAGAAAAGTATTTGCCTCCATATTTTCAAGTAACATTCTTGTAATACTGATATACTGTTTTTTTGTTTTTTTTTTTCAATTTAGGATATTATCTGTCAGCTTCCTATTATGGAAGATAAGATACCACTTAGTATACCCAGTCACTCTCCCTCTTCTAAGACTAGAGGTTCTCTGGACCTAAGAGAGCTTAAAAAGAAAGTCCTTTAAATATTGAAAGAGAAGTGCTCTTCAGTACTATACCCAGCAAAGATCTCTTTCAAAAACAAAAATGAAATAAAAACTTTTTTTTAAGGCTTGGCAATAATTTTATTTTTAGATTTATGGACATCAGAATATTCCTGTGGCAGAAATAAAATTTAACAGATAACCATACATACCTATGTTTCAACATGTAAATTATACATTTGCATTTCTTCCCCAAACTTGGTTTCAGCATCAAAACTGAAATAAAAATTTTTGTAGGCTTACAAAAGCTGAAAGAATTCAACACCAATAGATGTGTATAAGAAATGTCAATGGAAATCTTTCAGGCAAAAAGAAAATGCCAGATGAAAAAATTTATTTGCACAAAAAATGAAGAGTACCAGAAGTGGGAAATATGTGGGTAAATATAAAACACATTTTTTTTCATATTTTAAGTCTCCTTTTAAAAATAACTGACCATTTAAAGCAAAAATAAAAACAATGCTTTGAAGTTTATAACATATGTAAAAAGTCAAATGTGCCACAACTGCAAAGGACCAGGAAAAGGAAGCAAGTATTCTGTTGTAAGTTTCTTATACTATATTTGAAGTGGTGTAATATTATTTGCAGGTGGATTATGAGAGTCTAAGATGTATACTATAAACTTTAAAGCAACCACTACAAAACAAAACAAGAAGCGTTAGAGAGAAAATGAAATAAAAATTTTTAAGGCCAAAGAAAGCAAAGAGGAAAAAAGGAACAAAGAAGAGAACGAGTAAAAACAAATAGAATGTTGGTACATTTAAACCCAATCATACCAATAACCAATTAAATGTAGAATTCACTGAAGACATTTATTTACAAGGGATAGGCCATAACTTTTTAAAATACAGACACGATAAGAACATTTTTTTCCAGAGACAAAAAAACCCCATAGAATTCCTGTTATTAATGAGAGTGATGAAGGTTAGCAAGATGGCAGAGGAGTAGGAGACTAAATTTCATCTAGTCCCAGGAATTCAGCTAGATAGTTCTCAAACCACTCTGAACACCCATGAACTCAACAAGAGATTGAAGAAAAGAATCGCAGCAACTCTATGAATGGAAAAGTGACTGACCACTTTCTGGAATTTCCAGGTCTCTTCTGATTTGTTTAGTGTATTTTTTTCTGGAGTCATTGCTACCCTTTTAGCAGTTTGTTCTCTCCTCCATCTATTCTTCTTTGGACAAAATGACAAAACAGAAAAACTCATCTCAAAAACAAAAGAACAAGAGGCAGTACCAACTACCAGGGACTTAATCAATATGGACATTAGTAAGATGTTGGAACTAGAGTTCAGAATAACAATTATAAAGATACTAGCTGGGCTTGAAAAAAGCATAGGGAATACCAGATAATCCTTTTCTGGAGAAATAAAGTCTAACCAAGTAAATATCAAAAAGGCTATTAATGAGGTTCAATAAAAAATGGAGGCTCTAACTACTAGGATAAATGAGGCAGAAGAGAGAATTAGTGATATAGAAGACCACATGACAGTGAAAAAGAAGTTGAGAAAAAGAGAGACAAATAACTACTGGATCATGAGGGGAGAATTTGAGAGATAAATAACACCATAAGATAAAACAATATTAGAATAACTTGGATCCCAGAAGAAGAAGAAAGAGAGAGGGGCAGAAGATATATTGGAACAAATTATAGTGGGGAACTTCCTAATTTGGGAAAGAAAACAGCCATCGAGATCCAGGAGGCACAGAGAACACACCTCAAAATCAATAAAATAGGTCAATACCCCAACATCCAATAGTAAAAGTTACAAATCTCAGAGACAAAGAGAAAATCCTGAAGGCAGCTTGGTAAAAGAGATCTATAACTCACAATGGGAGAAACATTAGACTGGCAGCAGACGACCTATTCACAGAGACCTGGCAGGCCAGAAAGGATAGGCATGATATATTCAGAACACTAAATGAGAAAAATATGCAGCCAAGAATACTATATCCAGCTATTGAAAATAGAAGGTGAGATAAAAAGCTTCCAGGACAAATAGAAATTAAAAGAATTTGCAAATACCAAACTAGCCCTATAGGAAATATTGATAGGGGTCCTCTAAACAAAGAGAGAGCCTAAAAGTAACATAGACCAGAAAGGAACAGAGACAATATACAGTAACAGTTACCTTACAGACAATACAATGGAACTAAATTCATATCTTTCAATAGTTACCCGGAATGTAAATGGGCTTAAATGCCCCCAATCAAAAGACACAGGGTATCATACTGGATAAAAAAAACGAGACCCATCAATATACTGTCTGCAAAAGACTCATTTTAGACCCAAAGACACCTCCAGATTTAAAGTGAGTGGGTGGAAAAAAATTTACCATTCTAATGGAAATCAAAAGAAAGCTGGCATGGCAATCCTAATATCAAACAAATTAGATTTTAAACCAAAGACTATAGTAAGAGATGATGAAGAACATTACATCATAAAGAGTCTGTCTAACAAGAAGATCTAACAATTTTAAATATCTATGCCCCTAACATGGGAGCAGCCAATTATATAAAACAATTAATAACAAAACCAAAGAAACACATTGACAATAATGCAATAATAGTAGGAGGCTTTAACACCCCCCTTACTAAAATGGACAGTTCATCTAAGCAAAAGATCAACAAGCAAATAAAGGCTTTAAATGACACACTGGACCAAATGGACATCACAGATATATTCAGAACAGTCCATCCCAAAGCAACAGAATACACATTCTTCTCTAGTGCAAATGGAATATTCTCCAGGATAGATGACATCCTGGGTCACAAATTAGGTCTCAATCAGTATCAAAAGATTGGGACCATTCCCTGTATATATTTAGACCACAATGCTTTGAAACTCGAACTCAACCACAAGAGGAAAGTTGGAAAGAACTCAAATACATGGAGGCTAAAGAGCATCCTATTAAAGAATGAATGGGTCAACCAGGAAATTAAAGAAGAATTTTAAAACTTCATGGGAACAAATGAAAATGAAAACAACTATTCAAAATCTTTGGGGCAGAGCAAAGGTGGTCCTGAGAGGAAAGTATATAGCAATACAAGCCTTTCTCAAAAAACAAGAAAGGTCTCAAGGGCCTAAAAGAGTTGGAGAAAGAACAGCAAATAAAGCCTAACTACAGTAGGAAAAGAGAAATAATAAAGATCGGAGCAGAAAACCAATGAAATAGAAGCCAAAAGCACAATAGAACTGATCAACGAAATTAGGAGCTTGGTCTTTGAAAAAATTAATAAGATTGATAACCCCCTGGCCAGACTTAGCAAAAAGAAAAGAGAAAGGACCCAAATTAATAAAATCATGAATCAAAGAGGAGCGATCACAGCCAACACCAAGGAAATAAAATTATAAGAACATATTATGAGCAACAATACACCAGCAAGTTTGATAATCTGGAAAAAATGGATGCATTCCTAGAGATGTATGAACTACCAAAACTGAACCAGGAAGAAATAGAAAACCTGAACAAACCGATAACCAGTAAGGAGATTGAAGCAGTAATGAAAACTCTCCCAACAAACAAGATTCCTGGACAAGACGGTTTCCCAGGGGAATTCTACCAAACATTTAAAGAAGAATTAATACTTATTCTCCTGAAACTGTTCCAAAAAATAGAAATGAAAGGAAAACTTCCAAATTCATTTTATGAGTCCACCATTACCTTGATCCCAAAACCGGACAAAGACCCCATCAAAAAGGAGAATTATGGACCAATATCTTTGGTGAATGCAGACGCAGAAATTCTCACCAAAATACTAGCCAACAGGACCCAATGGTACATTAAAAGGATTATTCACCATGACCAAGTTGGATTTATTCCTGGGCTGCAGGGTAGGTTCGACATGCACAAATCAATCAATGCGATACACTACATTAATGAAAGAAAGAACAAGAACCACTTGATAGTCTTAATAGATGCAGAAAAAGCATTTGACAGAATACAGCATCCTTTTTTTTTAAAATTTTTTATTTTTTATAAACATATATTTTTATCCCCAGGGGTACAGGTCTGTGAATCACCAGGTTTACACACTTCACAGCACTCACCAAATCACATACCCTCCCCAATGTCCATAATCCCACCCCCTTCTCCCAAACCCCCTCCCCCCGGCAACCCTCAGTTTGTTTTGTGAGATTAAGAGTCACTTATGGTTTGTCTCCCTCCCAATCCCATCTTGTTTCATTTATTCTTCTTCTACCCACTTAAGCCTCCATGTTGCATCACCACTTCCTCA
Organism: Mustela putorius furo; assembly: GCF_011764305.1. Taxonomy (NCBI): domain Eukaryota; kingdom Metazoa; phylum Chordata; class Mammalia; order Carnivora; family Mustelidae; genus Mustela; species Mustela putorius. Next base: position 6,703,851 of record NW_025421290.1, on the reverse strand, counting down.
TATCAGGGAGATCATATGATAGTTGTCTTTCTCTGCTTGACTTATTTCGCTAAGCATGATACGCTCTAGTTCCATCCACGTTGTTGCAAATGGCAAGATTTCATTTCTTTTGATGGCTGCATAGTATTCCATTGTGTATATATACCACATCTTCTTGATCCATTCATCTGTTGATGGACATCTAGGTTCTTTCCATAGTTTGGCTATTGTGGACATTGCTGCTATAAACATTCGGGTGCATGTGCCCCTTTGGATCACTACATTTGTATCTTTAGGGTAAATACCCAATAGTGCAATTGCTGGGTCATAGGGCAGTTCTATTTTCAACATTTTGAGGAACCTCCATGCTGTTTTCCAGAGTGGCTGCACCAGCTTGCATTCCCACCAACAGTGTAGGAGGGTTCCCCTTTCTCCGCATCCTCGCCAGCATCTGTCATTTCCTGACTTGTTGATTTTAGCCATTCTGACTGGTGTGAGGTGATATCTCATTGTGGTTTTGATTTGTATTTCCCTGATGCCGAGTGATATGGAGCACTTTTTCATGTGTCTGTTGGCCATCTGGATGTCTTCTTTGCAGAAATGTCTGTTCATGTCCTCTGCCCATTTCTTGATTGGATTATTTGTTCTTTGGGTGTTGAGTTTGCTAAGTTCTTTATAGATTCTGGATACTAGTCCTTTATCTGATATGTCGTTTGCAAATATCTTCTCCCATTCTGTCAGTTGTCTTTTGATTTTGTTAACTGTTTCCTTTTACAGCATCCTTTTTTGATTAAAATTCTTCACAGTGTAGGGATAGAGGGTACATACCACAATATCATAAAAGCCACTGATGAAAAACCCAGAGTGAATATCATTCTCCGTGGGGAAAAACTGAGAACTTATTCCCTAAGTCAGGAACATGGCAGGACTATCCACTATCACCATTGCTATTCAACATAGTATTAGAAGTCCTAGCCTCAGAAATCAGACAACAAAATGAAATCAAAGGCATCTGAATCAATTTAGCAAAGAAGTCATGCTCTCACTCGTTGCTGATGATATGATACTTTATGTGGAAAACGTAAAAGACTCCACTCCAAAACTGCTAGAACTCATACAAAAATTCAGTAAAGTATCTGGATGTAAAATCAATGCATGGAAAACAGTTGCATTTCTATACACCAACAATAAGACAGAAAAAAATGAAATTAAGGAATCAATCCCCTTTAACATTGCATACAAAACCATAAGATACCTAGGAATAAATCTAACCAAAGAGGCAAAGAATCTGTACTCAGAAAACTATAGAATATTCATGAAAGAAACTGAGGAAGACACAAACAAATGGAAAAACATTCTATGCTCATGGATTAGAAGAGCAAATATTGTGAAAATGTCTCTTCTACCTAGAGCAATCTACATATTTAATGCAATCCCTATCAAAATACCATCAAGTTTTTTCAAAGAAATGGAATTAATAATCCCCAAATGCATGTAGAACCAGAAAAGACCCTGAATAGCCAGAGGAATGTTGAAAAAGAAAAGCAAAGCTGGTGATATCCCAATTCCAGACTTCAAGATCTATTACAAAGCTGTAATCATGAAGACAGAGTGGTGCTGGCACAAAAACAGACACGTAGATCAATGGAACAAAATAGAGAGCCCAGAAATGAACCCTTAACTCTACGGTCAACTAATCTTCAACAAAGCAGGAAAGAATGTCCAATGGAAAAAAGATAGTCTCTTCAAGAAACGATGTTGGAAAAATTGGACAACCACATGCAGAAGAATGAAACTGGACCATTCCCTTACATCATACACAAAAATAGACTCAAAATAGATGAGCAACCTCAATGTGAGACAAGAATCCATCAAAACCCTTGAGGAGAACACAGGCAGCAACCTCTTCAACTGAAGCCGCAGCAATTTCTTCCTAGAAACATCGCCAAAGGCAAGGGAAGCAAGGGCAAAAATGAACTATTGGGACTTCATCAAGATCAAAAGCTTTTGCACAGCAGAGGAAACAGTCAACAAAACCAAAAGATAGATTGAGATAGATTGAGAAAAGATATTTGTAAATGACATATCAGATAAAGGGCTAGTATCCAAACTCTATAAAGAATGTATCAAATTCAACACCCAAAGAATAATCCAATCAAGAAATGCACAGAAGACATGAACAGACATTTCTTCAAATAGCCAACAGACACATGAAAAAATGCTCAACATTCCTCCACATGAGGGAAGTACAAATCAAAACTACAATGAGATACCACCTCACACCAGTCAGAATGGGTAAAATTAACAGGTCAAGAAAAGACAGATGGTGAGCATGCAGGGAAAGGGGAACCCTCCTACACTATTGGTGGGAATGCAAGCTGGTGCAGCCACTCTGGAAAACAGTGTGGAGGTTCCTCAAAAAGTTGGGAATAGAGATACCCTACAATCCAGGAATTGCACTACTGGGTATCTGCCCCAGAGATACAAATGTAATGATCCAAAGGGGTATGTATACCTGAATGTTTATAGCAGCAGTGTCCATAATAGCCAAACTATGGAAAGAGCCCAGATGTCCATCTACAGATGAATTGGTAAAGAAGATGTGGTATATAGACACAATGGGATACTATGCAGCCATCAAAAAACCCTGAAGTCTTGCCATTTGCAAAGGCGTAGCTGGAACTAGAGGATATTATGTTAAGCAAAATAAGATAATCAAAGAAAGACAATTGGCATACAATCTCACTGATTTGTGGAATTTGAGAAACAAGGCAGAGGATTTAAGGGAAGAGAGGAAAAGATGAAATAAGATGAAACCGGAGAGGGAGACAAAAGATAAGAGTCTTAATCTAAGGAAACAAACTGAGGGTTGCTAGAGTTAAGGGGTGGGGGGAAGGGTAGGGGTTGGGTGATAGCCATTGGGGAAGGAATGTGTTGTGGTGAGTGCTGTGAATTGTGTAAGACTGATGAATCACAGACCTGAAACAAATACATTATATGTTAATTTAAAAAATGGGTCGGGGGGGGGGGAGATAGCAGTGAAGAATTGGTGATTTTTTTCTATAAAGGGCCAAAGAGTAAGTATGTTGGGCTTTGCAGGCCCTATGGTTTTGTTGTAGCTACTTCACTCCACCCTCACAGCTGGAAAGCAGCCCAGATGATAGGTAAAAGATTGAGCAATGTGTGTACTGAACATTCAGTCCAAGAGTGGGGAGAAGCTCAAGCAGACATCCAGGAGGCATGCGTGCTCTCCATTGCTGGCCCTCTCCCGAGTCTTTCTGCTCTGTGCAGCGCTCTTTTCTGGTACTCAGCCCTATGAACTCAGCCCTATGAACTCTGGTACTCAGCCCTTGGGGCTGTTGGCTTCCCCAGTTCCCCACTCTGCTTTCTCAACTCTGGGAGACCCCTGGGATCTGCTTGGGTCCCTCCTCCCTTGGTGGCCTGGAAACTCTCTCCAGGCAGTAAACTGGGACAATGACTAGGCTCGCCTTGTTTTTCTCCTCTCAGGGCTGACTCTACTACACTGTCTACTGTTGAAGTTCTAAAAATTTCTTAGATATGTTTTCCTTTTGTAAATTTGTTTAAGGTGAGAGGGTAAAATTGGTCCTATTACTCCATCCTGGTTAAGATGTTTCATTGTTGGGATTTAAAATTGATCTCCTATTATTGAGTCTTTCCTCTTAAGAACATGGGGTATTAATTCAGACCTTCTTTTAATTTCTCCAGTGGCTTTGTGGTCTTCCACATTCACTTAGCTGTCGCATATAAAGGCCCTTATAGAGGCTCCTTCATTTTTTTTCCTTAGCATCTTATTTAGACCCTGTAGCAATATAGAGATAGAATCTAAATAAGACCCTGGGGTTTCTGCTTCTACAAGTATCTCCTAGACCCATCCTCTTCCCCCTACGTGCAGATCAGTAGAGGGCCTGTGACTTGACCTTTGTTCATTCCAGCTGACTCTTTCATGACGGTAGAGCGGGGTGGGCGGCTCTGGACTGGGGCCTGGGCTGGTGCTTGGGAAAACCCTAGAAGCACTCCTCATGGGACCCCAAGGTAGAAACTGAGTTAGAAGTGTACCCGGGTAGCTCAGTTGTTAAGTGTCTGCCTTTGGCTCAGGTCGTGATGCCAGGGTCCTGGGATTGAGCCCCATGTTGGGGTCCCTGCTCTCTGGGGAGCCTGCTTCTCCCTTTCCTACACCCCCTACTTGTGTTCCTTCTCTCGCTGTCTCTGTCAACACATAAGTAAATAATTAATTAAATAAATTTAAAAAATCTTTAAAAAAAGAAACTGACTTAGAGTGGGTTCATTTTGGCATGGCTTGGCTGAAGCTTTTTTCTACTTTTTTTTTTTTTTTTTTTAAAGTAGGTTCCACACCCAGTGCAGAGCCCATTGTGCGGCTTGCCCTCATGACCCTGAGATCAAGACTTGAGCTGAAAACGATCATCAGACACTTAACTGACTGAGCCACCCGGACTACATGCTTTTTTCTACTTTTATCTACCCTTGGGCATGGATGTGCTCTGAGAAGTAAAGCCTAAAGATTGAATTATACGTCTTTCTGTATCTGGTTGTGGGGTCACTCTACCTTCTTTGTACTCTGGGCCTCTTTGTTGATGGTTACTAATATGCAGAAAAAATAACCTCCAGTAATATCTCTGGGATAAACATGCATTTGTGGGCTAGTTAGGGAAGTTGGGGATGTTGTGTTGTAAACACCAAGCAAGGAATTTAGAAGCAAACTTGGAACACAATTCCTTTCTAAGTTGAGAACTACCTGTTTTTATGAAATCCATCTCTTGTCATAATGACAGTAATAAAATGAGGAGACCTTAACTGACTACAGTTGACACTAGATGGGTAAACACCCATCCTATGTAATGAGCTGGTTAATTATAGCTGTGCCCTGTTTATAAACCTTCGATTAATCTCTTCAGAGTATATAACTCCATCACCCACAATGTCTCATGGCATCTGAGCAGGACTTTTCAGAGGCCAGACTCCTCCATTAACTCAAACTAATGTCTAAAGAATCAAAGCGCTAGGTGGAAGTTAGCTTACTTTTATTCGCCCTCCTCTTTATATAAGGTAGCAATCATGACCTTTATATAAGGTAGCGATCACCTTATATAAAGCGTCAGAGAAATGAAGCTAATAAAAGTGACAGGGAGGAGATCTTCGAGTATTTCACAGAACTCACATCACTTCCACTCTATACTTGGCAAAACAATTATACATACGTATGTACCACCCAGCTTTCTAGAATGTGGGTGTATTCAGACTTCCCGAAGCGGTGAGTTCCATGGACTTGAACACTGGTCCACGCTCTGACCTCTCTCTGCATTGGTAAAAACAATGTCACTCTCATAAAACGCAATAAACCAAGACACTCTGGCAAGGCAACTCAGCCCAAGTGTGGATGCCGGCTCAGCTGCTCGGGCTCACCTGCAGAACAACGGGTCGGCACCCTGATGCACACTGGCATCACTGGCCGAGCTTCTTGGTAGAACCATCCCCACTCGGACGGAGTAAATCAGGAGCTGTGGTCTGGGCCCCGGACACTGCTGTTTTAAGTTCTGCTGGTCACCCTTATGTGATGCCCAGCTTGAGAGCCGCTGCTTCCACATGAGAATGGTGGTGGCCATGGAGCCAATAGTTAACACTTGAAGCATTCATGCAGAGTAGATTTTAATTCATTATATAAAGTGGTAGTGAACTTTTTGGTCTTCCCAAGGAGGTTGCTAAGTATGGAAAACTTGCCTCTTTCTCTCTTATTTAGCGTATAAGGTGATGTGTCTGTGAGACCGAAAGGAGAGAGAGGGAGGAGAGGGGAGAGAGAATGAGAGAGACGGGGAGAGCAGCATAGCTCCGTAATGTCTGAATTTGTCTTCTCCCTGTGGCCACATCCTTTCTCAGGTCATCATCTCTCCAGTCCTGCTCCCCTCTCCCTACCTTCTAGCAGCTCTGATCCCAGTCTTCCTCTCCAACGTGTCCCTCCTTTCATCATCCCCTTTAGTGGCACCCTGTCCAGAGGAAAACTCAGCATCCTCCTCTGGGCACCAAGGGCCTTTCATGACTAGTCTGGAGAGAGTCGTTCCTCAACCAAATGGCCCTGAGTGAGCACTGTTGTCTCTGGCTTCTCATCGTTGAGCGGTCGGTTTGCACCTCACCCCAACCGGCCGGAAGTTCCCTCTCAAGGCTCTTCCTCTGAGTAAAACCTTAGTTCTTTCCACCTTCCACTTCGTACCCACCCCCAGCTCTTCACTGTTTTTGCACCAGAGCAAAACCCAAATAATCCTACCACAGGTCTGGTAGAGGGGAGCTCAAAAAAACACAATGTGCAAGTGAATAAATTTCATTTCTTGCAGTAGCAAAATTGTAAGTCTGTCTTCTGTATTAGATTGTGAGCTCTCTCTAAGTGCAGTGGGTAACACAGTATATGTAGTAGAGACAGCAAAGCTTTTGGAGGTGGATTTGGGTTGCAAATGCTGCCCGAGATTTAAGAGCTGTAGGGTGTTGGGGAGGTCTGTTTCCTTGGCTATAAAATGAGTTGATTCCCTGAAGGTTGTGATGATTAGACATGGCGTGTGTCGTGTCAGCTACACAGCAGCTGACCAGAAACTTAACTCACAATTTACCAGGTGCACTGCAAAATCCACAAAGCTTGTCTTTTGGATTATATGCTTCCAAATGGTCACGATTCTATGCAAGTTACATGTTGGTTAGAAGATCTGAAAACACTCCTCTCTCCCACCTTCGTTCTCGGGCATATTGTAACCATGACCTTATTGAATCCCCCCAAAATGGCCCTCAGAATTATTACTCCCACTGAAGGCAAGAAAACTGGAGTAATGGGAAGTTCATGGCCATCCTTTCACAAGGCTGCCTGGGCTCTTCAGACCCCTGTCTACTGACCTTAAGTGCAGGTCCAGGCTTGAACCTTGATTCCACATGGCACTCACCTTCAGCCTGGGGACTGCCTGCTTTGAAATTTAACCCCTTACTTTTTACAACTGGAAATTCAACACTCCAAAGATGATTATTTTGTGGGCAAAACTAAGGTATTATTTTCATTTAAAAAATGAAAACCATTCTTTACTGAGTGCTTTCAGCCTCTCAGCATGGGCGTGCCCAGCAGCTGGCTGCCACGGCCTCTTGGAGCCTTGGTTCCTTCCTTTCTAACTCGGGAATAAGACTGGCACCTGCCTTATATGCGTATGAGGATTAAAGGAGTTGATCTGTGAGCTCCTAGCATGCGTGGGACGGGCACAGCGTGTGGCGGGGCTCAGCCTCTGTCCTCACGAGCATCTCCGCCATGCGGGCCATCAGGCTCGGAGCCCTACCTACCACACCGGGCCTTTAGGAAGTCCCTCCAGGTGCTCTGTTACAGGAAAGAAGAACACAAAACATTCACTTCTTAATGCCTCTTGGCTAACTTGAGAACTCTAATTAAAAAAAAAAAAGGCACTTTAAAGACAAATAAAAAGTAACTTTATTGACTGCTAATCTTACCATGAAATGCCTATAAGAAATCATTACAAAATACTGCAGTTTTCTTTTACACACTTTTGGTATCATCCTGATATGATGATCCTTTCACAGAAAGGATTATTTACAGTTTATGTAGATATAAAGCTCATTGTTGCAAATACAAATGTAGACGTAGAGAGGCCATATGTACCAAACAGGTATACCAACCAGCAATACTGTTAACAAATGCAGAATAAATTACAGCTTCATATGTTTCTTTTCCTTTTTTTTTTTATTGTTTAAAATAATTTCCAAATACAAAATGTCAGTAACCAAAATGGATTTTCATATACATATATATAATTCTGCTGCAAACAGTGGATCAAAAAGCAAAAAAGTTCCTTAGCATGTTTCATTTTTGAAAACCCACAAGACTATTCATAAACCCAATTAGAAAGAGGGTGTGCAAAACCACCAACAATGCTGGCAAAACCCTGAAGACCTGATTCTGGTTGAAGTACAGAGAAAAAAGAAAGCACTACATACTTAATTGAAGATGCTTTTGTCTTGATGTTTGCAAGAAATGCTATGAGCTAAGGAAATGCACCACATTATGATCTGGGTTCTTTTCAGTTAAACCTCCCAGGATGTGTCTCTGAGGCATCTATACGAAATGGTGGATAATTCAATGACTTACTTGTGAGTGAAGCAGTCAGTAGCTGATCCTTCTACCCTTTCGTACAGAAGACTGAGACCCTTTTGTACATTCAGATATCTGAAACTTTGGTTCTTTTAGAACTTTTGATAAACACAAAATAATTTCATGACTATAGAACTCTACAGAACTTGTGTTCCTTTCTCAGTGTTGGGTAAAACTGATCTGCCTGGGCTTGGAGGGCACACACTGCCCAGTGGGTGTGCAAGGGGCGGCACAAAGGCGGGGCTGGCCCGTGTTCTCCACACGTTCATCATACCAACTCCCACCCATGCGGAACACTGCATTTTCTGCTGTACCCGAAATCTATTTCTTTGTTACCTGAAAACTTAATCTTGTATAAAAATATGACTGTTTCTTTAGAAAATAATATGTTTTTTTTTAAGAAAACCTGGCAGATAGAAAAAATGGTATATCAAAATATGGTAAACAAATGTTGTAAAATACGAAATCATTACAAACATCTCATAGAAAGACACGTTGTGCTAAAGTTCTCTCCCGAAGTGCGAACAACATCGTTACTATACATCTAAAGGTTATTAACAGATTCACTCTCCTGGACCTGGTTTCATTCTCTATCTTAACAGCAGTGGCAGTAACTGTCTTAGAAATGGCCCTCTCTCAAACACTAACATTTTCTGTACACTTAAACTTCGAAATTAACAGACACCCTCTGCAGCTGTGGTTTTAAACCCCAATGCGTATTAGCTCCATTTGGAGAGCTTAAAAGGAAAAGGCAAGGGCGCCTGGAACTTGCCGCAACAGACTGAGTTTATTTGCCTGAAGTGGGACCCAGACATTGTCACTTTTTCTTAAAGCTCCCCAAATAATTCTATTGTGCAACCAGGGCTGAGAATCACAGCAAAAGACCCGTGAGAAAACAGTCATTCTTAACTTGACATATATTAACTGATTGTCTGTAGGTATCATTCATTCAGCAACACATTCTCCATGGTCAACAAGAAAGACCATGTACACTAAAACAGTCCTGGAAGCCAAGAAGAGTTAGTAAGCTTTAAACACATATAAACACACGCAATCTCCGGTATTTATATATGTATAACATATACGTACAGTTATGGTATTTTGGTTAAGCAGAAACTAGCATTACCATAATTGGTTCTTGATTAAAACAAAACACCAAGCACAAACATTTTCTAAGACATTTCCATAGTTTTAACAGAAACTCGTTTTGTAAACGCCACAAAATGCACACAGACATGAACACCACTGATCAGTTTTTCTGAGGAGAAACTCTGCTGGGTCCTAGAGCTTTCTGGGAGAGCAGGAAGAGGACAATGGCACCGAGCAGGCGTGAAGGGGTCACAAGGCATCAAAGCACACAGAGCCTTCTGGTTATTGCTTCATTCCCGTCTTCTGGACCTAGGCTGTGCTTCTGTTACATCCATGTCTTTGGCTTGCTAGAACTACAGGATTTTGACCACTTTGTTAGTGTTCACTTTGGGACAGCCCCGGAGAGGCGGCAATGGCTACGCACTAGACAAAGGTCTCTCCATTAAAAGGAGAGACTCTTCTCTCCTCCCTCAAACCACGTGTGTGAGGGACTGACCAAAAAAAATAAAAATTACAAGCAAACAAATAAATCTAACAACATCTTCCACATGATTTAAAAAAATGTGATGTCGTGTAATCAAACGAAGAAACAAAAACGAGGAACAAACACCACGACTCAATGTTCTGAAGGCCTGGTAACCAGTAAAGCACATTTCCTTCCAAAGGATCATGAACTTCTGGGCACTGGTCTTGGTGTACATTCTCTGTAGTTCTTTTATCTCTGTGTGATACTTAAAGTGCAGTTGTCCCAAGGCTTTTATTTCCATCGCAAGTATCATCAAGAAAGAGCTATATGTTCTGGGGTGAAGAAAATCTGGCACAATTCCATGGCTTTCCAGCCTCCAGCAAACAGCAGGCTGCCCGTGGAGCCAGCTGCGTGCCAACGTACTCTATACAACGAACTCTGGAACTTCATCATGAGTGAGATCCAGAGAAAAGTACTTGCTGGTTCTTTTGACTGGAAAAGCATCTTGGATGTTGACACACTGCTGAGCCAAGCAGCTATTGCAGTACAGGCCTTCCTCATCCAGTTCATGGCCGCACCCAAAAGTGTAGCTCTGAGCAGTGTCTTGACACAGACCTGCGATGCGCAGGAAGTCTTTCTGATAAAGTCGGATGTCATCCAGGCTCAAGCTATGTCGATCAGTGGAGGTCTTTGGTTTCCGACATATAGTCTGCAGAATAAGGGAAGGTGAGAACAACTTTAAGAGTATAGACCAAAGTGAAAGGTTAGCAATATTTTCCCTTGTAAAGAGAGAGCTGCAAAGTCTTAGAAGGTTATGGAATCTTTGTATGTTGGAAAGTGATTTCCAGTCTGAGGTTTCAGGGCCGCTGAGGCCCTGTGGGGAAAATGTCACAGCCACTAGTAACAGCAACAAACATTCACCAAGCCCTTAGGTGCAAGGCCCTGACTGTTCAGTCTTCCCATCAGCCAATGGCCTGAGGTCAGTGCCATTATTCTCCCTGTTTTACAGATGAATAATCTAAGGCAAAGGAAGTAAATCCAACAGGAACCAACTGTCTCTACATCTCAGAAGTCAAGCAATGGTCTTGAAATGGGACTGGATAGGTAAAGATAGGGCCCAATTGTTTTTTCCCACTAGAATATGACAATTCAGCATGGTAACATTTTCATGCTGAGGCCTGTTATTATTTTAATAAGAAGTGGGGAAATGATGGGGCACCTGGGTGGCTCAGTGGGTTAAGCCTCTGCCTTTGGCTCAGGTCATAATCCCAGGGTCCTGGGATCGAGCCCCACATCGGGCTCTCTGCTCTCCAGGGAGCCTGCTTCCTCCTCTCTCTCTGCCTGCCTCTCTGCCTACTTATGATCTCTGTCAGATAAATAAAGAAAAAATCTTAAAAAAAAAAAAAAAAGAAGTGGGGAAATGAACCCATTATTATTCAAGAAACACAACTTAAAGAAGTGTTTTTTTTTTTTTTTTTTTAAAACTAGAATTCTTGGATAGAAAAATAATACAAAGTACGGAGAAGGCTGGGAGGCAGGAGTCGGGTCCCAAACACTGTCAACGGTGTTCTGCCAAATACTTCATACAGCAGGCAGCAGACTTCTAGAACTCATTATCCTAACAAGTGCTACTGGCTGAAAATATAAATAGGTTAAAAAGTGGTTCAGATAATTACATGAATGGAAGATGCTTAATGGGTGATGGAAGGAAACAAGGCATCATTCCTCTCAACTCAAGAGCTGCTTGAAAATGCACAAGCCAACCTTGTCAGAATAAGTGCTCACGTTTTACTAAAGGCTAAAGTGCTGGGAAAAAGAACAGGGTATGAACCCAAAAACATTTTATTAGGAACTACCACCTCCGGGCACCCTCTGAAGATGCCAATCGGCTGTACTCAGGCAGGCCTCCTGGGGACCGCCAGGGTCTCCCACACAGAATGTGTTAGGTCCTCTCGGCAGGCACACAGGGGTGCTCCTGCCTTGTAGCTGTGAAGCCCGAGCTGGGCCCCACGGACATTTCTGTACCGTCAGACCTAACACCGGGGGCAGAACTGGGGGACGAACCCAGGCGGCGTGACCCTGGAGCTCATAATCATCATGCTACACATACTGCTTTAGAAATGACTCAAAAACATTTAATAAGACAGCAGGTGCGCATTAAGGCTACTTAAATGAGACAGATGGAGAAAAGGGAAGAGAGAACCATACACAGAAGACAAAAAAAAAAAAAAAGAATTTAAAAAAAGACGGAGACAGTCCGAGAGAGAGAGGCATAAAGAGGAGAGCAAGAGAATGCTCAGGAAGAAGATGTGAGAATCAGTTATAGAATAAACCCGGATACTGCAACCAGGAGTTTCAGAGTGCTTTATCTTCTGATATGTTAACAGTGTAGCCAGTGACCACAGGGTATCAAACAGCCTCACTCAGCATACTTTGAAAATCCAATCTGGATGGAAAAATCAGGGTGTGGAAACACTTCTGCCACAACACTCCTCACGAGAAAATCCTTCTCCCAGTTGTTGAGGTCAATAAATACACACACACACACACATATACACACACAGTTAACCAGAAGTCTATAGAGGCTTCCCAGCTATAAGTGTGAAACAAAGTACCTAATTTATCTGAATGAAAATCAACTCAAAGATGAATGGAACAAGCAAATAAAATGGACATAGCTTTCAACAAAACTGGAATATCCCTATTAAGAATCATTTCCTGAAAGTTTTTAATTTTTGCCCATTTATATTAATAGAACAGTGAGTTCTATTTCAAGTTTTCTATAACTTCAGTACCCAATTTAAATTTTCCAATTCCTTCTGTACCTGCGGAAGAGAATCAGTGCTCTGGCCGCGAAGCTTGACGACGGTTTCTGAGGAGCTGGAGGTGGAAGAACCGATTTCTTTCACAATCAACCCTAAAGTAAAACACAGGGAAAAAAATAGTAAAACCAATGAAGACTTCTTATTAGTCATACCTCTTGCCACATATCTGACATATACGACCATCAAGATCAAAAGGTCAAATATTGGCTGTGACTGAATAATCTGTTACTCTTCCGTGGTGTGCGACCAGGATGGAACACATTCTGTCTCTTGTCTTACAGCAAACAGGGAGGAGAAGGTTAGAGGACAGGGAGGAGTTTAGAGCCCTTTCTTTCTTCTTCTTCTTCTTCTTTTTTTTTTTTTAAGTAATTTATTTATATATTTGACAGAGAGAGACACAGGGAGAGAGGGAACACAAGCAGAGGGAGTGCAAAAGGGAGAAGCAAGCAGGGAGCCTGATGTGGGGCTCGATGTCAGGACCCTGAGATCATGACCTGAGCTGAAGGCAGAGGCTTAACAACTAAGCCACCCAGGCACCACTAGAGCCTGAATTTTCTAAACAACAACTTCTAATTAAGGTATTTATGAAGTCAGTGGCAAAAAGAAAGACCGTAGGTGAAAAAGCAGTTTATTGCCTAAAGTTCCCTCATGTTCCATAGAGCACGAAGTCTGAACTTAACCCCAGGTGAACCACGACATGGCCTTCTATGTTTGCTTCCCCTTAGATGTGCGGCAGTTTTGTGGGGGCTCTGACCACATGGATCTGGGATGGAACTCGGGCCAGATGAGTCATTACTGTGATTACTGTGTCTGCTGGCCAGTGACATGGCCTCCCTGTGTCGTAGTCTCCTCCTATAAAGGGCTGAAAGCAGCATTTAACCCACAGAGTTTAACAATAACTGAAGAGCAAATGCATGGAAAGGGCAAAGGGTTGGACCTGCCTGCGGGACACACTCAACTCACAGGACCTTCTTGGGCTGATAGGGGCCCTGTGGCACTTGCTTCCTGCAGCAAATCCAACTGGCAGGGGCCACAAATGGGAGGTCATCCTGAACACTTGGTTCTGGATCTCTGAGAGCAATAGGGCTCCTAATCTTCTAATATTTGGAAGCAGAAATTCAAAGCTGAAACTTCCCTCTGTGGCTGTGGTATGTGAGTGAAACGTCAGAAATTAATGTTTCAGAAGATAAAGCTGCTAACAAGAACTGGAGATGGGAGTGAAGATGATCACTGACATTTTTCTTGCAGATCAATGAAGCAAGTCAGTCAAACCCCAGGTCCTCAAAGGTGAATGATTTCTTAGGTAAAGTACGTTTCCACCTTATAAAAAAAGAACCTTGAGTAATGTGATTTTTATTTAGCTACTGTTAATTACCTCAGAAATGGCCTTTTGTGTTCTATCTTTTAATTCTTTAGAAATGACTCATAAGTGACTAGTATAGGCCTTGCATATATTAAGTGTTTGATAATTAGTTCAACTGAAACACGAAAGGAAGACATTCTTGGTTTACATGTAGACAGAAACTCTCAGGTAGATACTTACATCTTGAGGGTGATACAGACTGCTTTGTAGGGGGTCTTTCTCTAGAATATCCTTATATTTTAAAAAGCTTCAACTTTTAAAAAAATTTTTACTTATTCATTTGAGAGACAGCCAGAGAGAGCACAAGCGGAGACAGAGGCAGAAGCACACTCCTTGATAAGCCGGGCACCCGAAGTTGGGCTTGGTCCCAGGACCTGGGGATCATGACCTGAGCCAAAGGCAGACCATCTGAGCCACCCAGGCACCCCAAAGCTTTAAACTTTTAATAAATCCTCACAGAAAGATGTAGACTGGTGCACTAGGACCTGGAATGGATCCTTCTGGATTTCCTGGTAAATGTGCTCTTGGCCCTTATGCCTGTAAATAATCTGCTTCTAAACCCAGACTCTGCGGTAGATAAATCAGCATCAAGTCTGGGGCTCAGAACACTAAACTGACATTGCCCAGACTTCCACCACTACTCAATGTGAGCTCCACATTTTAAAAACAACGTTTAAATGCTCAAATTGTAGAGAATTTGGAAAAGTAGGATGACCCAAGAAATAAAATAAGATCCTCTGTAACCCCATCATCCAGAGAAAAGGCTATTTTTATGTATTTTTTCATATATATACACACATTTTTATAATTTGAGATCTTGCTGTTAAAACAATTTGTGTTGTTTTTCTTGCCTTTCTCATATGATTAAATATCCTTTGAAAATCTCATTAGTTAATAGTTGTACAATATTCCACCATATGGACAGAATAAACTTTTCACTGTTACCTGTTGAGGTTTTCTCCTTTTCTTTACTATTATAAATAATATTTCGAGAAGTGCTTTCATATATAAACCTTTTTAAACAACTATCTAATCTATACTTTATTTCTATTTAAAATTACAAAACCTGGGTGCCTGGGTGGCTTAGTCAGTTAAGCATCTGCCTTCGGCTCAGGTCATGAACCCGGAGTCCTGGGATCGAGTCCCACATCAGGCTCCCTGCTCCACGGGGAACCTGCTTCTCCCTCTGCCTCTAGATCTCTCTGTGTCTCTCATGAATAAATAAATAAAATCTTGAAAAAAATACAATAATTATAAAACATCATAAAAGTTAAATTTAGAAATATATAAATAAAAAGCATAACACTGTTTCCCTCCCACCGCCTCTTCCCACCGACACTTTGGTGTCTATTGGTTAGAGAGTTTTCTTTCCACACACACACACACATGCACAAACCGAGAGCATGCACCTATAATATGCATACAATTTTAAGTTTATATTTAATGTATATTAAAATGTATTTATAAGGAAAAATGTCTATTTAATAAAGCAAATGGGCAAAAAAGCCAAAAAGGGTCAAGTGTGGCACAAGAAGTCTAATTACAGGACTAGGGCAAGCAGCCTGATGATTCTGTGTTGTTTCGGCAGAGGGATTCTCTGTAACCGCTGTCAGGCCTTATCCTGGCAGAACATCAGGGGGCCACGGTTCTGCTAGGTCAGCAGGTAAAATTCTGCAATAAAGGAGCCTCATGCTCTTTTGATTAAATGCCAGGATGAGGGGGCCCTGCATGCTGGCCTTGTTCATCTCTGATTCCCAGCACCTGTTGCAGCAGGGAGACCCACTATCAGGGACCATGGGTCTTGACCGAGCAATCACAGGTCATCCCTGTTGTCAACAGGGTATCTCACTCAAAGCTTGACACGGCTGAGCCATAAGCCCCCACGCTGTGTCCCCACTGCTGATTCCGAACGTGTGGTTTTGTATGGATCGGAAACCAAGGCATGAAATGTGACAAGAGCCATTAGGGTAGACTGATGCTTAAAAACAAAACCCACAGTGCTGGTGTCTTTTTAGGGTAACATCTTTTACTTCATAGAAATAGTTTTTATATAAACCTAGATTAGGGTTCCAGTGAATGTGTGTTCTCTAACAGAATTAATTGAATACGGAATTTAGTAAGTGTCTTTTTATGTCTACCTTTTTTGACACTTTTTCCTCCAGACTCCTACAGCCAGGATGATCTAGAGTGGGGGAAAACAAAACAAACCCAGAGACCTGTTTCTAGAAACCCTGTTTCTAGGTGCAAGCATTTGTCCCCCTCATGGACAGGGTTTCCCATCTGTAGAAAGGTTTCTGAGGCCCCTTCTAGAAGTATTACAGGAGCCTCTGATTATCATTTAAAACAACAAAACAAATCAACAACAAGAGGAAACTGTACTTCGCCCAGAGCTTGGGGTGGAGGGTGCTTCTTCCCCTTCCTTTCCCATTCTCCCTGGGAAGATCCTCAAGCCGGCAGTCTGTGGTGCTGATCTGGAAACTTCTGATTCCAGTCCAGTCGGACCTAGAGCCCCACCCCAAACCTCCTGTTTTCTGAGACCCCTGCTTCTCAGCCTGGGACGGTGCACTCCTGAAGAAGAACTTCCCGTAAGAGCTCACCAGAGTGTCCATTCAGCTTCCGCGACAGGAGCATGTCCTCGGTGATATAGATGCACATGTCTGGGCTGACTTCCAGGGACTCTTCATTCATCCGCTCCAGGTCCCGGGGGTCGTCGACCAGCATCTCTATCTCTGACACAGAAGAAGGAAAAGGCATTTGGGGATACGAAGGGAAATGGACACCAGAATGCACAGCCATACTGTGAAGGAGGCTATGTGATTCCCTGTATTTTAAAATAGATTTGCTGATGAGAATCTACACTAGGAAATTCAAGGGGCAATTCTCAGCTAGATGTATTCTCTTTTTTCACAAGATTGGTGTGTTATCGACATGTCTTCTCGTGCCACGATTTGTCAATTTTTCTTTACTCTTTAAGAAAGCAGGAAAGAGAAAGGGGTGCCTGCGGGGCTCAGTCGGTTAACTGACTCTTGATTTCTGCTCAGGTCATGATCTCGGGGCTGTGAGATCGAGCCTGCGTCAAGCTCCTCACTCAGCACAGAGTCTGCTTGTCGCTCTCCCTCTGCCCCACCCTTTATACATGCTCAGGCCCGCACACTCTAAAATAAATCATAAATAAACTCTTAAAAATAAAAAAAGAAGGAAAGAGCTCTACCACCTTGCTGAGATGACAGAGGGAAAACTAAGACTGATGGGCTGTCTGCCTGAGGCCAGAGCATAAAGAGTTGTTCACGAGGGGCGCCATTTCCCATAGCTGCCTACTCGCAAGGCATTGAAGGGACTTCATTTGAGATCCACATGAATTCTACAGTAACCACACCAAGCAAATGTGCTGCAGTTTTCCTTAATGAAGTCAGTATCTTTTTCCCAAACGTGAATGTTACAGCACTTGAGGCAGAAAAATAAAAAAAGAGAAACATACAAGGGCGCCTGAGTGGCTCAGTTGGTTAAGCATCTGCCTTTCACTCAGGTCATAATCCTAGGTCCTGGGATCGAGCCCTACATGAGGCTTCCTGCTCTGAGGGGAGCCTGTTTCTCCCTCTGTCTCTCACGAATAAGTAAAATCTTAAAAACAAAACAAAACAAAAGAAAGAAAGAAAGATGCACACATAGGCTACGTTTGTCTGATACATGCTGGAGGTCTGGTTTTCTCTCCTTAACACAGAGTTAAGCAGCCAGGCGCTAACTTTCTATTATAGTCCCAGAATTCCAGTTGCATAGGAGGAATTTAAGTAATACTTACTAAATAACCAATGGCCTGGACTCAAATCTTTTTTTTCTGCAAAAAGTTGAAGACATTTCTGTCACCACTGTTGCATCTACTCTGCTGTCGGAATCAATGTCTATTTAATCTGGGAATCAGAAACGCAGACCTGAGCACTGCAGGCTGACTTCTGCTCTACTTCATAGAAACCACTAGGACTCAGAAGCCACTAGCACCCCAGCCTGTGGCCACAACGGATCACCCCCAGAGGGATGCTTTCTTTACCACACAAGCAAGTCCACCGAATCACGGGGCAGGGAGGGGGCATTAAGAACCCTCTTCTCTACCAGTACTTCCAAGTGGCGCTCACACAGCATGTCTCCAGAACTGGTAGTTGAAAACAATACTAGGCAGGAGGAAGGAGGGGGCCAGTGCTGGCGGGGCAGCACTGCGAGTGGGGAGAGCCCCGGGGAGCCCTTACCGTCATCCTGTGAGTCCTCCTCCAGCCGGTCCTTGCCGCTGCTCTCCACTCCGGAGGTGTGCGAGCTGCCGTGGCTGGTCATGGAGCTGCAGGTTTTCAGCTTGCGGTGGATGGCGCTGCCGGAGTAGCTGTCCTCCGGCCCCGCGTCTCGGGGCTTGGTGTCCGCCTCGATGCCCGAGGTGTGGGAACTGCTGTGGCTGGCGGTGGAGTGGCGGGACAGGCGTTTGTGCCGGACGCTGCCCGCGCTGCTCCCGCTGGCCCGGGACCGCTTCTCCAGCTGGTCCACGTCGAGGTCCAGGCTGTCGCTAATGTAAGACTCCCGGTACTGCTTCTTCTCTGCGGGGGGAGGAGCACAGCGCGTCATTACAGGCACCAAGACAGAAGGAATGGCCGGCTGGCTTACATGAGGCTAAGAACCAGGGTGCCTGCGTACCCAGAATGGAGGGGTTGGAGGCTGCTGGGGTTTGTGACAGGAGCACAACTTAAGAAGACTGCAAATGAACAGAAACCAGGACAATAGACCTGAAGTAGTATTCACACCACTCCAAGAATTTTAAGGCTTTAAAACTGGAAAAGTGCTCTTCCGAAGAGAGTCGCCAGGCCACCTCTGCTCCTCAAACCACTATGGGTCCACAGTGACATGGGTTCAGTAAGTGCGAATAAATACTCAGAAGTGTTTGGAGCCGTGGGACATCGCCACGAGAGCCACTATTGTGATTTTGTATTATGCAGAAGTATCAGTTCCACAACGGATTAGACATTTTAAGATAATTTCAGAAGCACTGCTATAGAAGACTGTTTAAGAAATATAATTATACTAATTGCCATTGATTTTATTTATTCAGTTTGGCCCATTATTAGTTTAGTTCTGACTGCTGAATATAATTTAAAATAAAACTACTCTTCTGCAAATTTCTTCCAAAGAGTTCTAAAATTTAGTTTCTCATTAATGAAGACTCCTTTTCTCTATTTTGGGTGAACTAGTGAGACTTTATTATCTATTTGGAAAATACAGAAATCGCTACTGGTTTGGAGATTTATACCGGGGTGACCTCTGACTGATAAAACTGTTCTTTCACAGGTCAGTGCCATTCTTTAACACAAAGACGTATTAGAAAGTCCCTTTTGTCAAATGCTTAACTAACCATTACATTAAAGCACCAAATCACAACTGAGTTGCAGGTATACATTTATACCCTTGTGTTACACGTCAGAATTTTAAAACACGGAAGTATATCAGATTCTTTGTCTTCTTAATGCAGATGAGAAATAACACATTAGAACAATGTTAAAGATGGCAAATGCACATGAGGAAGGTTAAATTGGTATTATTTCAGAAATTGGTAACTTGTAGACTAACTGGGTTCTCAGGGGACCTACTAATGGATTTAATTGTCTTGTTTCTTGGTAAGTGAAAACACTTGTACTCCTGACGTCTAAATTCAACTATGAAGTATAATCACCATGGGCTCCCCAGAGAGGAAGGAGCATCAGCAGAAAGAGAAGATGTTCTTTCCAGGAAGCAAAGTGCAAAAATGCTTGCAGAAGGTTACGTGTACATTTTTGCGCTCCGGCCATTCATATCAATTCTAAGGAGTCCAGCTACACCACAACAGTGAGTACGTGTAGCCATACAGGAGGCAGACTGGGACTGGAGACCAGAGCCCAACACACCCATACATCTGAGACAAGTCTCACGTGCATCATCTACAACCCATCTTCTAGAGCTAGACCGGGTTCCAAAGATTCCTATTTCCTGAAGGCAACCGCGTTTGAGAGGAAGATGGAGAGCTAAAGGGGTATACAAAATTCTCATACAATTTCTGTTCGCAGTAGTTTCAAAATCATAGCCACGGGGCACTGGGAAGGTGGAAAGCAAAGAGAAAATAGCTTTCTAAAAACTTCTTTAGGGTGCTGGAGTTCTAAGACAATTGGGAACTATGGTTCTAATAACTTAAAAGCTTTTCTACCTTTTTACAAATAGCCCTTTTACTCTCGACACTTCCCAGCACGTTCAGAGTCAATCACAGTTACTCTATATTCATTAGGATAGCAGAAGATAAGCTCTTGTCAACCTGTCCTCTACCTCATAGGAGCCTAGCGTTAATCTACTTCCTGTCAACTTATAGGAACAGCCTCGGTGTTCTATGTGGCTGGCCAGTGTTCCTTTCTTAGGGCTGAAGCACTTAGACCCAGTGCAGACATTTAAAAAGTATCATACCGCTCGGTTACTAACTGAAGGATATGTTTACATAATTCTGAAATTTATTTATTGCAAAAATGCAACCTCTCGCCTCCCTAGTAATCAATGGTGTCAACAGCACAGATCATCGATGTGTTGGCCTTCTTTGTATTCCCTTTGTTGTAAAAGCCCAGAGACCACAAAGCTTTTGATACATGATTTTCGAACAGATTGCAGTCAGTGTGACATCTTGACATAAGACCTAAAAACTAAGCTCTAACTGCTGAATAAAGTTGGGTTAAAAAATCTTTTTTTTCATGACAAAGCAGTTCTTTTTTTTTTTTTTTACTTCTCTTTTAATGCTATGGAAGAATTCTTGCGATCATTTCCTATTATAAAATGCTAAAAGAGTGTTTCAGACAAGGTGACTCTAAAGAAAAACAGTCTCTTTTTGTGCTGAGCTTTTTGTTTGTTTGTTTTGCTAAACTAAGACTGGTAAAAGAGCTTTCTTGTAAAAATGATGAAGCCCTTAAGTATGAATGAGATAAATGGAGTCAGGTCAAGGCTGGCCCAGAGAAACTTAGTTCAGGCTTTCTTTAGACCTAGACAAATCTCTAAGTAGAAGAAACTAAGAAACTAAATCTGGTTTAGAAAAATAAAGAAAGATGTCCCCCCAAATCTCTCTGCATTTATCCAAATAAAAAATCCAATTTACACCTTTATCATTTCTTCATTGCCCTCCTCATGTAAGCCCCCAAACAGGCACTTGGTACTATATATGGTAAGAGAGAAACCCTGCCCGCCCTCTAAGAACTGAAAATTCTTTGTAATTTTACCTTAGAACCTATAAGGGAGGTTCGCGAATTCTCAGGCTCTAAAGGGCTCCCCTTAAGGTCATCTAAACAAGAATGTACTAAAATGCTGATGGCAAAGCTCATGGAATAACTCTCAATGCCCTACAAGCTGGCCATTTAGGAATGTGGCCAACTTGACAAATAATGGGCTCCACATGGAGGTCACCTACTCTTACAAGTTTCCTTGGTGCTTCTGTCCCATCTTCCTTCCTCCTGAGATTCATGTCAGCACTGGAGAGATGTGATCTGCTCTACCGATGAGTCATGGTGGGGAGGAACTGGCTGTGTGGCCGCGGAGGAAGCCGGGACACCTGGCAGTGACGCCAGTTCTCTCCAAAGACAGAAGCAGTTTGGTGGCAGACGGTGGGGAATGATTCATGTTCTAATGGCTGCTTACAAAGCAATGACATCTCCAAACTGTGTCTCATTCAGTTAGAGATAGCTTTGGGGAGAAATCGCTCAGATGTGCAAACCGCTATAAGGTTTTTTTGTTAAGAGGACAGGTATCTGTCAGGTTTCTGTAGGAAAGGTGGGGTCCGAGAGGTCAAAATTTATTTCCACATACATGACCCTGAATATGAATCTGCATCCAAATGTTCATGCAGATATCCTAGATCTAATCTAATTGAATTGTAAGAATTACCACAATGTGAATTTGCAAAACAAATTGAAGACATTAAAATAGGCAAATATGCAAACTAACATTTGGGGGGATTAGAAGCTGAAGTGTGTTAAGTGGAGACTCCCTGGGGTGCCAGAGCTCAAGATGAAGGGTTAACCGTCCGGTTAATATTATAGAGCTCTTCCTTACCATGACTGGTCCCCTGTTTAAGGGGCCCCAAATAATTTGCTCTCTTCTGCGTCTCAGCAAAGCCCCTGTGGGACTGGCTGATAAAATCCTCGAGTAAGAAATCCTTTCTCCTTTGTCATTCCTGCTCACTTACACTGGGAGCCTCCTGGCAGTCTATGATAGAGACTGGAGACATTCTGTCACCCACCTTTATTGTTACTCTAATCTAAGGAATAATTGCACTGGAAAAAATTCCAGATCCCAAGGTGCTCCGAGCTGCCAATAAACCTTGGCCTGCACCTTCAAGACATGGCTTTCTGTAGCCATCTTCAAGGCAAGTGTGGGGAAACTTGAGAGACCGGTACCCAGGGACAGCTGAATGACAGGGACAGCCTCAGGTCTTCCACACAGGTGCTGCAGCTGGTGGGCCTCAAGGCTACCCCTGGTCTTCCAGGACAGTGAGGAGAGGCGAACAGGAATGTTGCTCTAAATCTGAGAGGCCCAACCCTTGCATCCTATTCTTCAGAGCTCTAGATAGTAAAGGGCCCCATGTGGCAAAGGCACCACTGGCTGCCCTGCCCAAGACCCCGCCATACCTTCATTTTCCTCCAGCTTCCGGATGTGGCGCAACACGGGCTGCAGATTCATGTAGAGACGGTGGCTGTTGCTCAGGAGCTGTAGCAGGTGTCGGGAGCGCATGGGGCATCCCGTGTAGTAGATGAGCTTCCTGGCTGAGGGGAGGCCATCTGGCAAGATCTCAAATTTCTTACCCTGTGGAGCGAAAGCACACGTTGGATTTGGGAAGAGAGGTCTCTTGTTTGCCAAGGTCCCCTTCATTGTCTTCTTACTAAGGAAGACTCCAGACTCAGAAATAGATGTAGAAAGCTCCATCCAAAATTCACTCAGAGACAAATTATTATTTTTTTATTCAAAAATGCCACAGGACTACATTTACCAAAAAAATTCAGGAAGTGTCTAGCCAGGGTCTTCTGGTAAACACTGACTGGGAATGATAGTCAAGGAGTATCTTTAGTTTCTCTGGCTAAAGGGGCCGTTTATATGATGGAGAAAAGAGGGGCCCATCATGGAAGCATCTTCTAATGCAATTCCAACACCCTAGTTCAGCAAACAAGTTGACAAATTCTAGAAGCATAATGCAGTCACATATTAGTTAAACACTATGTACCAAACACTGTGCTAGTCACTGAGAAAATGACAGTGGGTAGGACAGAAAAGGTGCCTACCTTCATAGAGATATGTTCTGGTGGGAGAGACATACATAAACACATAAAATAACTATAGTTTATCATAAACTCTGGGGAGGAAATAAAAAGTTATGAGAGCAAACACCACAAATTCCTATTTAGGGTTAAGAAAAAAAAAAATGGAAAAACTTCTTTAGCTGGATCAAAGAGGGAGGCTGGGGCGGGGGCGCGGGGGCGTGGGGAGCACCTGGCTGACTCAGTCAGTAAACCGTGGAACTCCTGATCTCAGGATTATGGGTTCAAGCCCCAAGCCCCACGGGGCATAGAGTCTTAAAAAAAAGAAAAAAAAAAAAAAAGGAAAAAAAGAGGGAGCTGGAAGCTAGAGGGACAAGAAAAGAAGAGAGAAGTAGTGTAAGTATCTCTATCAGTAGAGATAAGGAATCTCTTGTTCTTTAAGCCTGGGATCATTAACATAAAGTTCATTAACGTTAAGTTAAGAAGGAGAGTTTGGCAAAGTTTCTTATAGTCATTGGATATTATAAATTCCTTCACCTCTCCCATTAATGAATACGGCAGCAGGCCTGCAAAGGAATATTCCAAACAATTCTCAGCCAGAGGGGAAAAGTAAAGCAAAGCGGGAGGCATCTTCCAACTATACACTTCAAGTTAATACAAAACAATATGGCTTTGTGTCTCTCAGATGGGGATGGAGTTTTCACCCCTCGACTTTTCATTTTAAAGGAATCACTGGTGGATCCCAATGCTAGAATGGTAATAACTGTCACTTAATGAGCACTAGGAAGGTATTAACTCATTTAATCCTCACAATAAGCCTATGGGGGAAGACAAATTATCCCCAATTGGGAACAAAGAAACCAAGGCACACAGGGTAAGTAACTTACTTAAGGGTCCTACAACTTGGGCAGGAATGGGCTGGCCACGAGAAGAATCAACTGCGACATTCATCAGAACAGATGCCTTGTTCCCAGCCCACATCCACTGAATCAAAAATTTCAGAGGAGGAGGGCGAGACCTAGAAATCTTTATCTTAAGCTCCTCACATAATGCTAATGCACAACTCAATTCAGGAACCACGGAGTCCAGGACCCTTAAAGCACTCAATTTCATAAATGCATTTTATTACTACTCAATTTGGGACATGACAGGGACAACTGGGGTAATAATATCCTCATTTTCATATTGCTCAGATCCTTTCACAAAGGGCCTGGATGAGAGAGACCAAGTGAGGAGGAAGTCAGGCCCCATTTGATGTATGAGTAAAGTGGAATCAGATTGAAGTATGCCCAAGTAATTAAAATAATGTAGAGTCAGGAACAGATCTTTTGACTTCACAGGGCAGTGTGGAGTCAGTGCCCAAATGCTATTTGGCAATACAGCCCTTTGTTTATATAGGCCATCTTCCTTATGGGAGAGAAGCACACGTGTACAAATCCTTATTGTCCTGCTTTCTTTGAGCATTTTTTCCAACAATTTCTGAACAAAGAAAAAAATATGGATTTTAATGACCACTAGACATACATATCATTAACTGTAATTCTTTGAACCCTACCAAAAACCAGATATAGCTGGCAAGGTAGAGAAACAGCTGGGAAAAATCATGAATTTGCTCTTACAATGAAAAAAGAATACTATTCTCAATATTCTAAAAATAACAGCGTTTCTGCTATTAAGAACTGTAGACCTTTCTTTGTAATGATGAGTTTCAAAGAGATGGATATGAATAGAAACATCTTGTTATCATTCTTTATTCTCTGCTCAAAAGAAGCAACCTCCAAAAGAACTGGTAAACCCCCATGCTATGAGTAATTTATCCTCTGATTATGGCTCTGTTTTCTGATCCCTTTGCTTTTAAAAACAATTCTGTCTGATAAACTCATCTTGTACACTCCCCCTACTACATTTCTTCTGTAACTAGAGTAACTTAGGAAAGCACAGTGGGGACCAAACCCACAAGTTAAAGTTAGTAATTCCTTTGCTGTAAGATTCTTTAATTTTAGGTTCACTCTTCGTGAGTGGCAAGGATTAAAGCACATACAGTAAGAAAATAAGAAAGCTAGTTGTCTTCTTTGACAACTTTTTAAAAATACAAACTTTTTTTGCCTGGGACAGTATTATTTTTAAAAACAAAACAAAAGAGGGAACAACAAAAATCCACAAAAACAAACAACGGGGCAATTTTTCTTTACTCGGTTATTTTAAACTTACCACAAACACCAACTTTCCAACATTTGTCCAGGGGAAATCATAAAGCAATTGCTTCTCTTCATCTAAATTCTGTGGGAAAATTATAATGCATACAGAGTTACAGGGGAAAATGCCGGACGCTCTACAATGGCTCTAACTTCTCTCCCAGAAAACTAAAATACAGTAATTAAACTCTGATAGGGGTCCTCAACTCTCTTTGGAGATGTTCAGATAATAATGAAAAAATTAGTGACACAAAACTGTAGCTCTGGGTTCCTGAGTGAGTCATTATCTGGTCTTTTAAGGCAATCTTTTCCCTTTGAGCCTATCCTTAAATTTAAATAAAAAGTCCAAGACTCAGGCATTCAAGAGATGAGATAAGGCACTTAGACTTTCATAACTGGATATTTGCCTAAATCAAAGATAAAAGAACCTTATAGTCTCCTTGGTCTCATAGAAAGAGGCATTCTCTCTCCCCTGCTGATGGCTGCAGTATAACACTACCCCACTTGCAAGAACGTGACAGGTATTACTTATTCAAGTGACAGGCTTTATCAGAAAAGTGTAATGGAAATTAAAATGTCTGGTCTGGCACTGTATTAAAATGTCACTTTTTTCTTTACACAGTTATAATGCTCCAGAGGATAAAAGAGAATATTTGAAATCCATAACCACAAAGAAGAATGTCTGTATATTAATGATCTATTAGTGATGAAATTGGGTCAATCTTTGTTTATTCTTTTCTGTTCTGGAGGACTTACTACTGTCGAGGTTTGGACTGTATCACTTTATCTATCCTACCTCATCCACATCTGGAAGAAAAATAGGAAGCAATGGCCAGAAATGAACCAGTGAACCTATCAAAGGACCAGACAAGAGCACTTGTCAACATAAGGCATAGCAGATACCGTATGACACTTATTCCTCATTTACGAACCTGAAAAATCTGTATTCCCCGCATGGTCAATCCAAGGGTCAGAGAAGCTTCAATTTCCCTTTTATCCTATAGAAATAAGATCACATGAAAAAAGTACGTTTTTCTAGTATAATGGACTACTAAGCACCAAAGAAGAGAAACAGAAGGAGAAATTCCAGGATTAGAAAGTTTTTGACTAAAATAACTTTGCTCATTTTTTTGCATCCCTACTTTACTATAAGATTTAAGAAAGTCTTGAGTACATACTAAATCAATAATGATATATTCTACTTTTTAAGCCACTGAGATTTCAGAACATTAGTATTATCACTATATCATATAACACTCTCATATCTGATAATATTCTAAATATTTACATTAATGAAACTCTGATAAACAAGACTATTTTTGCCCCTTATCTTTATTTTTAAGTTTTCTACCTTTTCTCAGATATTAGAATATTGAATACAATGTTATAACTATATTCTGAGATGCACTAGATTTTATAGGTTTCAAACTGTGTAACCCTCCAGCTCTGAAGCCAAAATCAGAGGCAGCCTAATACTTAAGGGTGTCATTTCATGAGGAGAAAAGGCTGTATGTAAAGGCTTTATTCTTAGTTTGGAAAGAAAATACTTATATCTAAGAAATTCAATTATCACTTGCCAATACAATATGCATTCTTTTTTTAGCTTTATTTAAATTCATTTAATTAATATGTATTGTATTATTAGTTTCAGAGGCAGAGTTCAGTGATTCATCACTTGCATATAATAAGATATCCATTCTATCAGCTAAACCATAAAGTATAAAAAATAAACTACAATGAGCATATGGGAAAAAAATTCCTGAAATGGTCTCTGAATTTTAAATGTATTCTGAAAGTGCTTATCTGTAATAATGGGATATAAGGTATGAAGTTCTAAACAGAATATAAATAAAATTACTCAGTAACCAAAATATTTTCATATGAGATTCTTCAATAAAAATAAATGAGTCTGTTTAGGGCCTGTTTTCCCATGAACATGGGAAGAAATGTGTTTAGAAAATGCATCTGGCATAGTAAAGACAAGACGTGGCCTATTTTCACTATTTGGGCTGTTTTTTCTAACGTGTATGTTTTTACATCAAGAAAGGCACATACAGTATAGGTTTAACAGGAGAAACCAATCTATTACTGTGAGTTTAGGTCAATTTCCTCTTCAAGGCTACTCTGATTGCTTCCTGAAATAAGACTGTGCTCATAAAAACTCTGGCTGGGTGGGCACAAGGTGTGTGTTACTGTGAAAAGGACTCAGGAGTTTCTTTTCCCAGAATGTTGCCTGTCCTCTCTCTACTTTATAATTTCCACTTTACAAGCGGGTCTTAAAAATGAAGCATTTTAAATAGCCACTTGATTTCTCTAAAGAATGAGAACTCTGCCCAATATCTGTTTCCCCACTTCATTCAGTTATATTATTATTAATTATCTTGTTTTAAGCAGGTGAGAGGGTCATTTTCCATGCCATACAGAAGTACCACACCGTACGCCAGTAAAAGATTAACTTTTACACAAAAAATAAGTTGGGGAGATTTACTTTACTAAAGAATTCTTAATTCTTTAAAATACTAAGTTCCCCTATCAAAGCAGCAGCAGTTGGTATTTACTGAGCACTGATTAATGTGCCACACATTCCACCTGGTCATTTCAGATTTACTATCTCACAGAATTTTCCCAACCTTGTGAATTGTATAGAACCCTAGATGGCCAAGGATTAGAGTTGTATTTGCCTAGGATCCCATAATAGTGGTAATGTAGGGTTTCTAATATCTGACTCTAAAGCCACATTTTTCCTTATACACCATTCATGCTTCCAGTACATTTTAAAATACAAACTGATCATCAAATGTCATTTTCTCATACACTGAGGTGTCACAAATGAAGTCTCTTAAGGAAAAAAAGAAATAACAACACACAATCCTTCAGGAATTTGGCCAAAGAGATCTTATGGAACTCAATTATGCCTCTCGAGGGTGACAGGACATTAACGATGCTTCTCTTGAGCATGGAAGCAAGAAAAAAATTTTTTTTGGTACCGTATTAAGTTTTCTGACCCAGCCAGGGAGAATATTCAGTAACACATCCAAACTATACTCCAGCCTCCATTGGTCCGGTTATGCTAATCTTACCACAAAGGGTGTGGTAGTAAGAAAAAGCCTGACAGTAACAGTGATGAAGCTAACAGCTGAACATCAGGCTGAACAAGTGCTGGGCACTGTTTTTAACACTTTTTATCCGTAAATTCTTCTAGTCGGGCAGACCTGGGTTGAATCCTGGCTCTGCCACTTGCTAGCTTTGTGCTCTTTGGTCTGTTTCCTCTTCTGCAAAATGAATATCACAGTTTCTATCTTACAGAATTGTGAGAATTAAAAAAATAAATAAATAAAGTGTGCCCCAAGGAAATAATACTCAATAAACATTAGCTGTTGTGGTGGTTCTTATTTGTGGATACAATGAAGTATGGCTTCACTCTGAGGAATATTAAAAATTACTAATCAAATAAGTTGCAAATGTTAGTCCCCAAGGCAGACATGGAAAAGAGAAAAATAACTATTTCATAATCACTGAAAAGCCAGATTCATGATCTGAAGCCACTTTTTATCTCAATATTAGAACCACTGAAGAACAAAGATTCCATTGTGCTTCCAGGCCTGAGAAAAAGCATCATTAACTCCAAGACTGACCTACGACAAGAGTTCACCTGAAACTTTTTTTTTTTAAAGCCCTTTAATGGGGCACATGGGTGTCAGAGTTGATTAAGTGTCCAACTGTTGGTTTCAGCTCAGGTTGTGATCTCAGGGTCAGGAGATCAGGCCCTGTGTAGGGCTCCACATTCAGTGTGGAGTCTGCTCAAAGTTCTCTCTCTCCCTCCCCTCTGTCCCTTCACCCTCGCCTGTGGGCCTGTGCGCTGTCTCTCTCTCAAATAAATTTTTTTAAAAATTACATATAAAAAGACCATTAAAAAACGAAATGACAAATTTTAATAAAAGCTTCTTCTAATCGAGAAGGTATTTTTTGCTCAGAAGCTGTAGACACACTACAGTTCAGTACCTTATACAATCTGTAGTAATGCACGGCAACGTCATCCAGTCGGACAGCCTCTTTGATGTATTTAAGATGAGCCTCAGAAGCTGTCAGTGCGAACTGATCTTTGTGCATGTTTGGAATGTGCTTCAGGATGTAGTCCTTCCCTCTCTTGGAAACAACCTGTTGGAATACAATGGGCATGCAATGCGACATTTGTTGGAAGGATGGAAGTCCTACCCTCACCCCCAAAATGAAGAAAGGACAAGAACCTAAAATAGGCCATGTAAACTGGCTAATTTCCAGTAGGAAATTTCCCACTTTCATTCCATTTTCACCATCTGTTATCTTACTAGGCTGAATCAGCTAATACTAGAAGCTACAAAGACGATTTAGCTGTAATACTGCATATCTGAGAAGAAAAATCACAAGAAATGAGAAAAATATGTTCTCTTGGCTTTAAACTCATGGAGAGAAAAAAAAACATGCAAACTTGCGAAATTTGGTACACATCACTGTTTATACTTGCAAAATGACTGGTACCATGAAATACACTGACTGTCAACATTATCTTCAGGTTCTGGATCCTACTTAACTCTTCTAAAATTACAGCCAGAGTGGGAGGTTCTAAATGTTAATCCAAAAAAGGCAGGGGACTGAGAGGAATTCTCTGAAACATTTCTGGTTTTTACATAAAACGCTGTTATGAACGCTCAATTTGAATACTTGTGAGAAAACAAGTTCATTCAAGCATTCATTACAATTCACCATGGCTCAGGTTTTCATGGGACAGTAGCCTGAGCCTTTAAATGCCCCAAATATACAGTAGCCAGCAGCTTCAGACTAAGAAAGGTGCTGATTAGTTCAATGAGGATTATAAAATATGGAAAGAATTATGTGAAGGCAGCAAAAAGATTAGTGCTTAAAACGATCAGAATAACAAAATTAAAGAATTTTTAGATTGAAAATGTTTTTACAGATACTGACATTATGTTTCTTCCTACTGAATTATACATGATCAATTACTGGGCCATTTAAGAGGTTTTGCTGAGAACTCAGAGTTACAGATTTTTTCCTTCTAGCCTCCTTTTACATGGAGATCACCTAAGTGAGCATTTGTCAAACTTTCTTCAGTCAAAGAACTCACAGAAAATAGTATTTGTAAGGTCACCAAAGTAGGTGGCTTTGGTGATCCCAAAGATTGAAGGAACTCAGATCTCAGCATACTGGAGGCTGTGGTGCCCTGACAGGGAGCTCGGATTTTTAAAGGACCAAGATTCAGTGACTACCTGACAACAACCAGGCAATGAAAATATGGGCTAATCAGAGACACTGATATGTAAAAGCCTGACACCTTTTGTGGTTTCTCTTCAACAACTGGAGCACTGTTAATCTGTCCACAAAAACTTACGTGGAGCACCTCACTCTGAAATGCTGAACAAACAGTAAAGGTGACGTTTGTGCCTGTCCTTCAGAAGATACTAAACAACAGTTTACTTGAGGAAAAAGATAAACATATCATTTGAAAAGGAGATGCAAAATGTTCTGTCGAGAGTCTTACAGAGCCCAGAGGTGGGGGGGTGGGGGTGAGTACGATATGTTTTTTATTTTTTTTAAAGATTTTATTTATTTATTTGACAGAGAGAGATCACAAGTAGGCAGAGAGGCAGGCAGAGAGAGAGGAAGGGAAGCAGGCCCCCTGCTGAGCAGAGAGCCCAATACGGGACTCAATCCCAGGACCCTGAGATCATGACCTGAGCCAAAGGCAGCGGCTTAACCCACTGAGCCACCCAGGCGCCCACGATCTGACTTTTTAGAGTTATGTTTTTCTCCCTCCAAAGGGAAGAAGATGGAAGCTTGAATAAGAAGAAAGCAAAGACAATGCAAATGCCAAAAGCAGGCCAGCAACTCCAAGTTGCACCCTAGTTAGTACGGATAGCAATCTTCTTGCCTGTTAACTCTAAGGAGCAGGTGAGCTGTATCGAGAGATCATGTGTACAGTGCTCTCAAGTGTTAAATTTATATTTGGGCATCATGAAAGGTTTTCCTGGCCACAAACATCTGGGTTCCCATTTCTTGAAGCAACACGAGTAGCAGCATAATGAACTAGAAATGTGCTAGAGAAAACACTTTAAAATTTGAAAACAGTGCCTACCCAAGATGGGAAGTAAGCCTCTGGCTCAAAGTATTTTCCATAGTGCTTATTCCTTTTGAAGTTCCCAAGATCAGCCTGCAGGGCAAAGGCTGCCAGCAGGAAATAGGCCTCTTCTCGGAGCACACACTGAGAATGAAGCACTTGTTTTCTCAGGTGCCAGTAATAATAGTATCTTGCTGTTCTGTCACTGGGAAAATAAAAGAAAACCGAACTCACATTTGATGGAACAATCTGATGGCATGTAAACAGAACCCAAATCCTGCTATCCATCTGGTGACAAGAGCTCTTCTGTTTCTGCTCCCTCTTCTTCCCTCCCCCCAATCAACTCCATGAAAAAAGGGGGGGAGGGTTATAGCTAATACCTGATTGCTGCCTCACACAGGTCACAGGGAGGCAGAACTCCAAGTTAGACTACCCAACAGCAAACATACCATTTCCAGAGGCCTATAACATTTGATTCATTCAGAGAATAGAAACAAGGTCTGAATCATTCCACTCCAATATGGTAAACATTTCATTGAACAAGGATTAGTATAGAAGCCTAGGCATTTGTTGTCCACATTAAAATTATTTTGCTGTAATAATGCTACACATATTTCATAAACAAGGACAAATCTGAAGGGACAATCCTGGCTCTAATGTTTTGCTGTTCTCTTTTGGTTTGGTTTACAAGTACTCTAAGGCCCTTTTAAAAATATTTCTGTTTATGTGCCCATTAAAAAATTTATTTAACTCTACATTTTTTTTTCTTTCTCAGAATGAATGAACTGGGAAAAAAAGTGTGCCTTAAATCTATTTTTTAAGCAGATGTTACCTTATGGGTGTGGTTTTATAAGCACATGTTATGACAATCATGATGCTCCTCACCAATGGAAATACTAATAATGCACTCATTACAATCTGTTGAGGTCAGAAATAAATATAGTTCCCATTAAATACATACAGTAAGAAGTGCTGACCAGGGGAAAACATGGTCAAGCTCCAAAAAATGTCACAGGCAAATGGGATGCCTTGTGATCAAAGTAAAAATGCAAGGGGAAAAAAAAGTGTGTGTGTGTGTTTAAGGAGTTTATTTGCCTTCCTATTATTTTAGGTCGAATGTTTACCTGAGATTCATAGCTCATTAGCTGATGACAATAAAAACATGGGTTGACTTCAACTAAGATGGTGTTTAAGTATGAAAAGTTTAAAAATAAGGCATTTATGTAACTTTTTTCCCCCTCGGGACAGAATACTCTCCAGAACACTTCTTTTTATAATGCTGACCACACAGTGTTTGGACTAGTTCATCCCTGGGGAAAAGGGCAGAAAAACGTGGAGAATTAAACATTCATTAGTCCCAGAGGGTTAATTAGTGGCTACATAACATATTTTGCTTCTTTTCAGCACATTCCACACTTAGTAGGTAAAATGAGTAAAAACTTTACATAAACTTGTAATAACTAAAAAAGTTTCTTAGCCTTTTAAAAAAATTATTTATGGGTTCATATATTTTTTACTGTTAAATTTAAAATATTGGTATTACAAAATACAAATATTAAGAGTGAACTTCACATATAACTCATTAGCCAAATGTATCTGTCTCTTTTACATGGTGTTTCTCAGAGTTTAAAAGTAAAGAAATAAAACAGAGTCCACATTTCCAGTATTTTCTATGGGTCAACAAAACCACCACCTCTGAAAGTTTCTGGCACTGAACCCTCCTATAAAAGTGATAAACTGAGCTTCTGAGATGGTAAATTCTGGGTCTGTATCGTGAGCATAGTATTGTTCACGCACCCACTTCCGGAAAAAGAATCAGTCACCTGCCCTTGCCAAACTGCATCTAGGATTCTCACAGGAAAGCTCCAGTGGGTGTAATCTTAGCTTTAAAGCTACTGCCAACAACAGAAGCAAGACCCCAAAAGTGAAAAGAAAACCAGGCTGTATAAACACCATGCATTTTTATAGGGCAGAGTTCTTGCTTGCTTGCCCTACTACTCCCCTCCCTACCCCCAGAAAAGAATATAATCCTTTAGTTTTTCTATTCTTCACAAAAATGCTAGTTCCTTCTCGAATGAAGTATCTTTTTGTTGACTGATTTGTTATAAAAAACGTGGAGTATGGAAAATGTGCGGCAGTGATATTATTAACATTTTTATCGATAGTTTATCATTCATTCATTCAACAAATATTTATTTAGTGTCTACTGAACCTCTGTTCTAGGAACTGAGGATACATGAGTGTATAAAAAGATTTTTTTTTTATTCCTCCCCTTTGGAATTTTTATCATAGCAGCTGGAGACAAACACATGCAGGGACTTTATTCAGTATGTTAGAAGGTGAGTATTGCAGGAGAGTAAAGGTATAGAATTCCTGTCCTCATACCTGATCAATCTGCCATTTTCCACATAGTACTGCACACGGAAGTGAATGATCATGGGAGGTCCAAATTGGTCAATACCCTAAAACAAAGACACATATAAAAAGCAATATATTTTTAGTTACTACAATCAACAAAATACCGTTATTTACAGGACAGTTTTAGAGTCTTGAAAGGTTTTATCTACTTCTAATGTGGGAGAGGGTAGTAGAGGCAGGCAGAGGACAGATAACTGTCCCATATGGATGGATACCAAGTTCATGCAAACCTGGGAAGTTATAAAGCATCATCACGTATCTGATACTCATTCACCGTAATGCCAATGACAACACAAGGGAAGATAAAAATAAATACCAGTGGAAATTTCTAGTTGAGATCCAGCTCCTCTCTCAGCTCTATCCCCTGTGGTGACCATTTGCTCCTCATTACAAATGTTCTCTTGTTCCTCTGACATTCCACATACCAAATTCTAATATGCTGTTTGTTTATTTAGGCTTTAATGTGCCTTACTTTGTAGTTGGCTTTCAAGAAGCCTTCCCGTTTATCCCAAGAATTCTTAAAATACAAATTGGAGGATCTGGGATTAGACACTAGGGATTTATTCCTGATTTACTAGGATGGTCCTGGAAACACTAGGTGAACTCCCTGTGAATGATCTCCCAATGTAAACGGAATTGATGTTTACTAAATAAAGACATCACCCAAACAAAAAGTAACAAAGTATCAAAGGTTAGTAAAAGTAGATTAAAAAATTATGAGTAACTTCTAGAACATCAGTTTTGACAGCTAATAATAGAGTCACAAAAGAGGAGTAAGCATTTTTTCCATGGTTTTCATTTCAAAGCATTGTCCCAAAATTACTACAAAGTTATTATCCAACATTATTTAAGAGATTTTTTTTTAAAAGATTTTATTTATTTATTTGACAGAGATCACAGTAGGCAGAGAAGCAGGCAGAGAGAGAGGAGGAAGCAGGCTCCCTGCTGAGCAGAGAGCCCAATGTGGGGCTTGATCCCAGGACCCTGGGATCATGACCTGAGCCGAAGGCAGAGGCTTTAACCCACTGAGCCACCCAGGTGCCCCTAAAATATCTTTTTTTAAAAAAGATTTTATTTATTTATTTGAGAGAGAGAAAGAGAGAGAGAGCATGCACACAAGCAGGGGAGTGAATGGAAGAGGGAGAGGGAGAAGCAGCCTCCCAGCTGAGCAAGGAGCCCAAAGTGGGGCTCGTTGAACCCTGGGATCACCACCTGAGCCTAAGGCAGACACTTAAGTAGCTGAGCCACCCAGGCACTCATATATAAGCAGAGATCTGAAATCTACTGTTATATGCTATAAGCTCCTAACATTTGATTAACATGATATTGTGGAACTTAATTATTCATTTCCCTTTCCCATTCTCTACAAAATATTTTTATGAATTAAAATTTTTAAATTTAATATTTTTTCTAGTATATAACAGCTAAAATAAACCCTTTAAAAAATCAAAATAATTTTGCTTATAAATGTAATCTCACCCAAGTGACTTCGTATTGTCGTACCTTGCTGGCCTCTTTCTTCCATTCTTTTGGACAATACTTATACAGCTTTTGTGACAACTCCATATAGACATGTTCATTATCTGCACATTAAAAAAGGAGACAAGATGACAAAGAAAAGGTTTAAAAGAAAAGAATATATACAAAGACATGTTTTTTTTTTTTTTTTAAAGCCTCAAGATTTGTAAATGTGTTCTGAAGTCACACAGTACCACAAAAACTCAACAAGATACTAAAAGACAAAAGGTTGGTTAGACATTACTGAGCTATTTTATGAATTATTTTGCATTTTCAATACAGAACACATACTATAAAAAATCTGTAATATTTAGAAGAAACAATAGCTTCTCCCTCCTGTTTTTACTTAGTTTCTATGGTCATCCTAATGCACAAACTTCCAGCACTGTGAGCTTCCTTGCTCTTAGAGAAACATGCTTTTGTTGAGTTCACAGAGTATTATCATCAGAGATGCAGAATAATGAAACAGGGCAGAAACACCATCCTAACTGCTATGTAAGAAATTAGGGGACATTGAGGATAACTACCTATTTCCAAGTGAGGGGCCTGACCCACAATTTGTGAACAACAGCCTTTAAGACTATTGCTTCTCTATTCTCCACTATAACACAGCCTGATAAAATGGCAAGCCATTGCTCTCACTGCCTTTGGGATTGATCCTGTGGAATGAGAAGAATCTCATGCAAAAAAAGAATGCCAAAGTGTTTCCTCAAGGGGATGATGTTCTTAAGATGAGCACAAACTATGATTGTTGAAAACTCATGTAAAAATGATCTAAACATGTGAAGACAAGCTGGTAAAAATATTAAAATTTTCAGATTTCCCAAAGAAAATCTTTTAAAAGAGATATTTCACAACAAAACCTTTCAGCATTCCTATCTCAAAGTTCTAAGTCTTCTTTTTTAAAGATTTTATTTATTGGAGCACCTGGGTGGCTCAGTCATTAAGTGTCTGCCTTTGGGTAGGCTCATGATCCCGGCATTCTGGGATCAAGCCCCATATATCAGGTTCTGGGCTCAGAGGGGAGTCTGCTTCTCCCTCTCCAGCTCCTCTGTGTTGTGTTCCCTCTCTCGCTCTCTCTCTCTCTGTCATAAATAAATAAAAACTGTTAAAAAAAAAAGATTTTATTTATTTTAGAGAGAGAGCAGACGTGTGTGCAGGGAGAGGGGCAGAAGGGGAAGGGAGGAGAGAGAATCTGAAGCAGACTCCTTGCTGAGCTCAATCCACAACCAGGAGATGATGACTTGAGCCAAAACTAAGAGTCAGCAGCTTAACTCACTGAGCCACCTAGGCCCCCAAAGTTTTAAGCTTTTTTAAAAAGTTTATTCCTTTTTTCTAAACACCACTAAGGGAGTATGCTCATGGAAAGCGCTGCATAAAAATGTAGTGTCTGTTTGACTACTCCCAGGATAACAAGCCTGACCACACTGTCACTCCTGTCTGAACGCTGGAGGTGGGGGGAGGGAGGGGGGTTGATGGAAAAAGAGCCCTAAGACAATAGGAAGGGTAGAGCTACTGTTTATAAATGACATATTAATCCAATCAATTTGAATGAAAGGGATAGGGAAAAAGGTCCCAGGGACAAAAAAGGGTGCTACTTAAATCCACTTATCAGATCAACTAAATTATCTCCCATCTCTCATATGCCACCAATTAACATGAAATGAACAAGACCAGACAACCTTCCTATTGAATAGGATTTGAGTTTGGCTTGAGCTGCCATCTGAGGAAGCAATATAATAAACAGAACTGAGACTGTTCACTGTGTAATAGCACATACTTTTAAACTACCACCACATCTCTACCATCTGACAGGTTGAGCATGGCCTTAAATTTTAAGAATTCAAGAGCACATATCAAAATCTGACAAAGCAGGTGAAGCAGTAATATCCAGTTGACCTGTGAGAAAAGTGAAGTCAAGAGAAGTCAAGTGATATTTCTAAAGCCACACAGCTAGCTAGCAGTAGAACCACAATTAGAACCAGGTCATCTGATTCCTTTTCCAATGTTCTTTTGCCACACTACAATCTCTCTTTTAAAAAAAAGGTATCTTAAAGACTCTCGTTTTGAAATCTAAGGAAGCTGTAAACTGGTTTTATTAGACTGACTTGTTGAACGACACAGATCAACAGTCTGGCTGTTGTCATAGAATTAAAAGAATCAACTTTGAGTTTAGAATAAAAGGAAAATTTTTTAGAATCTATGGGGCATCTTATTTCTCCTGGACCCTTCCTCAAAAGAGTGACTGAAGGATACACTGTTAGAAGGATGGGGCTAAGCATTTGTAGTTTTATCACTTTAACTATTACAGGAAGAAACTGAAGAGCAAATAGTGGATTCACTGGTTCTTGAGTTGCCCCCTGCGCCATGTTCTCTGGCCTCTCCTAAAAAGACAACTGAAAATGGTTCACATTTTGGTGGAGAACGGCCTTGTTTATCAGCTGATCATGACACACTTTCCCACCTGGCAGATCTAAGCATTTTATGGTACTAACCAGATTCTCAACATGTCATAAACCTTTAAATTTAAACCAATTCCAGTAGTAGAATACGATCCATAAAGAAGTATAAAATATAATTAAGTACATTTCATAAAAACGTATTCTTGAAAAACTAAACAAAGATATAAAAGATATGTCTTTTGACGTAAGACTAGAGAAATTTAAAAACGTGATTTGGAAAAAAAAAAAAAAAGCTCAGATAAATCCTAGTAACTTAACTCAAGATATT
Organism: Mustela putorius furo; assembly: GCF_011764305.1. Lineage (NCBI taxonomy): Eukaryota > Metazoa > Chordata > Mammalia > Carnivora > Mustelidae > Mustela > Mustela putorius. Next base: position 6,665,702 of record NW_025421290.1, on the reverse strand, counting down.
ATGGGGGTGGGGTGGGGAAGAGACTTGTATTGAGCCCTTTATGTGGAGAAAACCTTTACAGAAAATATACAGAAAAAACTGATCCCTTATCTCCATGTCATATAGGCTAATTGGAAAAAAGAGAAGGTGTGAAGAGGGAAAACAGAAAATAGGAGCAAATTAGTAGATCACTTTGTTATACTATATAGTCAAGAGTAAGAGAACTTGAATAGTTATTTTTCTTATGCTTTAATGCTTTAATGTCAAAAATCATAAAAGAAATTATAAAAACACTCAAGAAATTGCCTACTAGCTCCAGCTGCTCCCAGAGTGCAAGGAAACAAAAACCAAGCTTGGTTCATTAAAACACAAAAGAACAAACCACAAAATTTAGATTCCTACAAAGGAACCCATTTTTAAGTTCAAACTATAATACATGGCCTAAAATACTAAATCTTAAAAGAAATAGATCAGTTAAGATTTTAAAAATGAATACTAGACTAAAAATAATGACCAGCTTATGGGTATTTTGATAATCACAATCTTATCACCATGTGCCTAAATTAAGTTACAGCTATAAAACATCATTTCCTCAGGGATAGTTGGCTAAATTCTATCACAGATGGGACTAAGACCTACTTTGTATGACACTGAGTCCAAACAGGTGACAGTCCTTTAGCCTGAGTAGGTCACACACCTGAACCAGCAACTGGTGACACAAAATTTTAACCTGTAGAGAAAAAAACAAAACAACACAACACAACTTGAGATAGCAAGTAAACCAAACCCACTCACTGAGCCACAATCAGGCAATTTATTTTTTTAATTTTTATTTTTAAAAGATTTTATTTTTAGAGAGAGAGAGAGATCAAGCTTTCAAGTGGGAGGAGTAGCGAGTGGGAGGGAGAGGCAGGGGGAAAGAATCTCCAGCAGACTCCATGCTGAACTTGGGAGTCTGATGCCGGCTTGATCCCATGACTCTGAGATCAGGATCAGATGCTTAACTGACTGAGCCAATCAGGCACCCCCACAATCAGGCAATTTAATCCACCCTAAATATACATCTTAAAACTACAAGCAACACTAGTGAAACAACCGTTGGTTCAAGGAAATTGCTTTACTCTGTATTGTGTTTCAATAGTGATTATCATAATACAAATGTTTATGAAATGGTAGTAAGGTACCAATACTGTCTTGTACAAGACTCATAAATCTTAGGACACACGGACAAGGTCTTATTCTAAAACCATGGTGCACAATAAATATTTCAGAATGTATCCAAAACAGGCTACTCAGATTATCAAAAGCTGAGTCAGACAAGTATCTTTACAAGGAAGCTTTTCTTCTTGATAATATACTACAAATTTAAGATTTAAAATGTCATACCATCCAAGGAAACCTTAATCCTTAGTTTTGACTGTATTTTTAAATGTCATAAACAAAGCTCTTAGGATAAAACATGATAAAAAGTTAGCTGAAAAATTACAAACCACAAACTATGTACACAAACAAACCATGCTGTAACTCTGTGTAATTGCTATTCAAATAATGCTGTACATTTCCTCCATATATATATGTGTATATATATGTGTATATATATATATCCCACATACTTTTTATTGCTCTGCTAAATTTAAATCAAGTATTTGGAGCCTACTGATAAACCTCTAACAACTACCAAGTAAGTAGTATTCTTGTTTAAAACTGTAATTAAGAAAGGCTGTGGCTCTGAAGTCTTACCTGCTGTGAAAACAAGCTTGAGTTATTTGTATTTGCATATTATGAGTCTTTAAGGCTACGTTTTAGCTGATTGTGAAATTTTTCAAGTTCTTTAATCTTCAGGGGCAATGGAGCTTTAAAAAGTGCTATATAGAGTATGAGCTATTAAGAATTAAAGTATTATCTAAAAATACACTCCATATGGAACGTGGTAATAAAAGCAGCATTTGGTCCTAAATGTCAGTGGCTTGGGAGCCTGGCTGGCTCAGTTGGTTTAGGGTCTGACTCTTGGTTTCAGCTCACATCATGATCCCGGGACCCTGAGATCGAGACCTGTGTTAGGCTCCACACTCAGTGGGGAGTCTGCCCAAGATTCTCTCCTTCTCCTTCTGCCCCTCTCCCTGCTCATGCTCTCTCTAAAGTAAATAAAGATTTGAAATAAATAAATAAATAAATGTCATTGTTACTGAGCAAGCACGTTTAAAATATATCCCCCTCCCCCAAAAAAGAAGACTTGTTCCTTTAGTCTTAGTGAACAGGTATAAACTCTTGGCCACTGTTTATATTACTCAAAAATTTTTTGTACATTTACCATAATTTTATTGTCAAAATTTACCAAGTTTCCATATTTAACATTTACTTGATGATTAAAATCATTTAAAACATCCCCTACTAGTTCAAACTCATGGAGAAACTAGAAGGATCAAAACAAAGTTTACCCCACATGCAGAAAGACAACACTATCATATCAACCACACATGTCAAGGAATAAACTATCTTTGTTTGAAAAATATTTAGAAATGAGGACAAAATGAGACCATTAATAAAACTGTTTTTGCTACAGTTAATTTGTTAGACAACAACACCACAAATATCAACTGCAGTCGTATGAATACAAAGATAACACTGTGGAAAAAGACAGACCTTTGGCAGCCCTGAATTGGTTTTCTAGCAATGAGGGGCCTCCACACTACTTAAACTCGGTCCCTCCTCCTTCCTTTGTTCAACAGCTTGCTAGAGAGGAGTCTGGACATGGCAGGGGAGTCTAAGTGCCCTGGAATAAGAAAATCTTATAGGCCTAGAGGGAGTCCAGATTTTCCATTTGAGCTTCATTAACAGAGCTCCCTAATGAAATGAACAAACAGCTCAGAGAAATTAAAACAAGTGCTACTCTATTAAGTGCTCACTTACTGAGCAATTCCCAGCTGCCAGGCACTACAATTAGCGGTTTATTCATGTTATATCTTTAAATCCTCACAATGACCCTGATGAGGAGAGGAAGATTATCTCTACTTTATAGATGAGGAAACAGAAGCAAAAAAAAAAAAAAGACAAAACAAACAATGAAACAAACAAGAAAACCAACTAACTTGCCCAAGGCTATAGAGTATGTCAAGGAGTAGGGATTTCAAGTGAGGTCCCTGTGACTCTAAAAATCCTCCTTAATCATGATGACAGACGGCTATACAATCCATAGTCCTGACCATCCTGTGAGGATATTGCACTAATTTTGCAAAATAAGGGAAGTGAAGACACGTAAAATTAATCTCTGATGAGGAATTAAAGTAATAATAGCAGCTACTATGTTGTGTCAGAAAGGATGCTACATGCTAACCTTCAATTCTCACAATCACATAGTACAATTGTAACAGAAGTGTTATTCCTAACGTTCCTCAGCTGAGATTTTAGTACAAATTAATTTCTTTGAAAATTCTAAATTTTTCATGAATAAAATTCCTCATGAAGACAGATTAGTCTGCCTTCCACTTACCTGAGGTCAGGAAGGTTTCGTTCCATATCCTATGTGTGGATAAGTGTTTACATGAACACAACGGATATACAATGCAATCAGTGGATTATGTTTAAAGACATAAACAGAACTGAGAGAAGTTTCTTTACTTTCTTTTTTAAAATTTATTTATTTGACAGAGAGAGATCACAAGTAGGCAGAGAGGCAGTCAGAGAGAGAGAGAGAGGAGAAGGAATCAGGCTCCCCACTGAGCAGAAAGTCTGACTTGGGACTCGATCCCAGGACCCCGAGATCATGACCTGAGCCAAAGGCAGAGGCCTAACCCAGTGAGCCACCCACGCGTCCCCTGAGAGAAGTTTCTTAAGTGCTTAGCCTATATGCATTGATTTTGAATTTTTTAAAAAAATTCAGTGGGTATCTTTTTATAAAATAATTATATAAAAACTGAAATAGCATAGTAGAATTACATGTTAACATATTCTGCCCATGACCAAACTGAAAAAGATTAGCTGCCGAGTTTCATTAGATTTTTAAAAACAAAGTGTAAAAATAATAGCCCATTACTTCACATACTCAAAAACAACTTCAGTTACTCTGAATAATGATGTTGTTAATCAAAAGAAATTCTGTCCAACAGATGATAAAATTCATCCAAGAGGTAGGTTGGATGCTCAAACAATCTCTCTGAGCAAAAACGAGGTTACGTTAGTAAATCAAGAAACTAAAACTGAGAAACTATGGCGATTGTCAGAATAAAACCTAAATAATTATGGTAATAAGTAGAACCTTTTCTTGTCTAAATTTTTTAATGAAGCTACTTAAATGTCATATATATTCAGTGTAACACTTAGAGAGATTCTTTTATATAGCAATTGAGTTAAAGATATATTAGCATATAGCAAAGAAAACCAATTTAAGGCATGCACTGAGGCAAGTTTCTCCCTAATTCCATCTGAATACAATCAGTGAAAGGAAGAATATGAAAGCTGTGAGAGGGGCTGAAAAATGCTAGGCGTGATTCTGATTACTATAAACCTGTTTGGCAACCTCTGCCAAAACTTAACACAGACATGCATAGATTCTCTACTCTTGAATAAACCCCAGAAAAGTATACGTACAGGTATACACACAAAATGCTCATAACAGTTTTATTCATAATAGCCCAATACTTACAACAACCTAATATTCATCAACAATAAATGGATAAACAAATAGGACAAACAAATAGGGCATATTCACAAAATGGAATATTACACAACAGTCAAAAGGAATTAGTGTTACGTGCAATAGTGTAAATGAATTTCACAGGCCAAATGTTGACTGAACGGAGTCAGATACAAAAAAAGAACACAACACATAATTTCAGCTGCATGAAGTTCAGAAACAAATTACAGAGGAGGAAACAGTTACTACCCTTTGGGTAGAGACTACTGTCCAGGTGGAGTCACAGAAGATCTTTCCGGGGTGCTGAAAATACAGCATATCTCAAGCTGGATGATGATTACACGTGTATATACACTTGTAAAAATTCTCTGAGCTGCACACTTAAAATCCCTACACCTTGCTGTAGATATAGCTCTATTCCTCAATGTCCAGGTTAACTAAGAAAGTTAACTCTGACTCAAAAACTGAAAGCCAGAGCTTAGTGCTCAAGTGCACAGCCTTTCCTGAAATTGGCTAGACTTAGGCTACTATTAACGATCAAGACGCACAGTAAGAAGCTAGCAATTACTACCATTTCATGTGTGTGTCAACTCAAAAGCATTTAAAAAGCAAACACATTATATATTAATAAAAATTTATATTTCAGTAAAAAGTTGTGAAATAGTACGGTGTTAGTTTTTCTATAATACGGTCACCAAAATTCTGCTATTTTGCCCCCAGGTGAAAGAACATTGAAAGCAGCTGCTCTTAAGCCATAATTCAGTTTATCCTTGTATAGATAACTTTAACACCCCAGTTCTGCTCCATTACTCACAGTCGCATTCTGTAAGGCTTTCGTCCTTCACCAGGTAGTAACTTGAATGTGGTCACCGCTGGGAACAGAATATTCAAACATTTCTAAAGTTGGATCTACTTACATTTATGATGATGTTCAAAGATTCATCATTGGGGAGGAAAATACACACACTCCGGCGGTCTTGCATGACTCTGTTGTTATGGAAGTTCAATTTGTTCATTGTGTTGTGGGCTCTCTAGTGGTCAGGGCTGGGCTCTGAGTCCTCGGCAATTCCTCTGGTTCCGAGCACTCCAAAGCCAGACTCCGCTCCTCATCACACGCCCTGCAGGAGAAGCAGCATGATGTTCCACTGCGTAGGTTTCATAGCTGTAGGAAAAGCCCCAAAGCCAGCCATAAATAATGGCAGCGAGACTGGCGAGGAGAGAGCCAGGAGATGAGCAGCCGCACAACTGCTCTTGGCACCGGGACAGCAAGTCTCAGAGCTGGGGTTGTCTGGCTTAATAAATGAGAACTCCCTGAAATGTGTTTTGTATTTTGCCCACTATCAACTGCTTTAAAACTTTCATTCACAGTCATGAATTAAACATAAAGCCAGTGAGTACCTCATACATTCAAAGCAGTGCTATGTGCTGCAAGGCTTGCAAAGGCAGAGAACCTGCCTTCGAGGAGCTTCCAAGCTCCCGTGGGAGATAAACGAATGACAAAACAGCCGCAACAACAAAATTCTCAATCTTGCTCTTTTTTTCCATTACAAACTCAAGTTAAATGTCTTGGCATTTTCATTACATTCCTTCTTCAACCACTGTGGTCTGGCTTTTACTCTTTTGCTTCGCCAATGTGGTTCTGCCAAAGGCAGTCAGGATCTCCAGACCATCAGCAGAATCTCTAGGACTCATTCAGTTGATCTCTCTCCCTTAAGGAGGTTAAGCCCTACTTAAAACTTTTTACTCCCTGAGTTTTTACGGCATTGCTCTCTCTCTCCTGATCCTTTAACCTGATGACACAAACAATACCTCTATGTACTTTACCAACCAACTAACATGTAAAAATAACAAAACTGTATATATCGACCATGTTTGTATACAAAAGAACTGTGGATATCTAATCAGTTTATTAAACACATTATTTCTTTTTAGATTTTATTTATTTATTTGTCAGACAGAGATCACAAGTAGGCAGAGAGGCAGGCAGAGAGAGAGGGGGAGGCAGGCTCCCCACTGAGCAGAGAACCCAATGCAGGGCTCGATCCCAGGACCCTGGGATCATGACCCAAGCTGAAGGCAGAGGCTTAACCCACTGAGCCACCCAGGCTCCCCTAAACACATTATTTTTTAACTTCTCTCAGGTTTCAATGTATACATTTTTTTTTTTTTTGCAAGTAATGAAGATTCATCTCCAATCTTCAATACTCACATCATTTCTGTGTTTCATGACTTATTGCTGGCAAAACTTTGGAGAATAATTTTAAAACAATGGGGGATAATTTCTACTTTTAAATGAGTGTGTCTACACTGTTTCATATATTATTGCAAACATAACACTATTCAACCAAGATATGTTAAGGCTAGTTGCCCCTCAAGCCAACAGTAATTATTTTTCTCCAACAGTATTTATATTGTCTCTTTCCGGCAGACAGAGCAGAAGAGAATTTCCATGAATACAAATTGTTTTACCAATCAGAGAGTATAACCACACAGTTTTAACAAAAAAGCTCATATAAATCAAAGCATAAATGAGATATAATCTGGTCTATTTGCTTAAGGTTAAATGTCCACCTGTTATCAGCAGGAAATGGGAGAGAATATGATCTTATATGGCATTAGGAGTAAACATAAACTATTATTTATTCTTAAAGTATGAATAAAAATATCATCCACAAGGCAGCTATTCAAACTGAGTAAAAACAAATGGTAATCTTATATACAGTATTTCCTTATTAGAAAGGTGACCAGAAGCCCCCTTAGAAGTATTCTGCTTTTCTTAAAGGATCAATAGCAATTGTTTCACATTAAGTTGTAGCCAGGACCTTACACTATAGGATCACCGAAGTTCAGCATGGCAGTTCATCTCCAGTATGGGATGGTTAGGCCATGTTTCTCCAACCATGAATTAAGTGCACCCCAAGTCCAATCCACTTTTAGTTCAACAGTTCCAAAACACCAGTTGTAAGACTGGGGTTGGTTGCCTCAGAATCACCTGGGTATGTGTAATAAATACAGAATCCTGAGCTCTCTTAGAATCTCCCAGGTCAGGGTTCAGGAATCTTAATCTTTTTAAAAAGCTCCCAGGTATTTCTGACACATAGATATAAAAACCACACTTGAATGAACAGAAGGAAGGTACCGAGCAGATTGTTGGTTATAATACCTTCACAGCATACACTGGGAAAACATCATGAGGTATAGAACGAGGAATATGCAACATATGTAACTTTGCTTCATATCATTGCTGTAACTGGAAAAAAAAATCCTCAATATTAAAGGCTCTGAGGAGTCCTGCAGGCAATTTCTTAAATTTCTTTAATTTACTTGGTCACTGAATACTTTCCCTCTCCTCTAAGTCCTATCTATTAAGGTCCTGTAGAATAAATTCTTAAACATACCATTTGAGAAGTATGGCTATAAAGCAATTCCCTTGTCACATCCTAAAATGACAGATTTTTTCTTATATACTGATCTATTCTAACACTTAGGTCTCCTCTCTATTAAAATATTTTCAAGAAGAAATTACAGGCTATCATTAAAAGCATCTTACTTAAATTCAAAATCTTAAATGATATTAATCCCAGTGTAATTTTTATTTAAATCTACACCTCAAATTGAGTTACTCCTATAATTTTCTATTCCTAATTAAACCAACTAAAGGGGGAGTATTTCTCTTGACCTACTTTCTAGAATTAAAAAAATAAACTAAGGAAAAAATATTTTCTGAGGCTTGAGATGTTTCCAGAGCTTCATTAAGATAATTTTCAAATTTCATTTGAGTACAATTTTTACTTATTTTATGATTCAAATAATGCATTAAAAAACAAAAAAGATTGGAGGGGGATTATTAAAGAAAATTTCATAAAAAGTAGAGTCTTTAAGAAGCAGTACTGCTCCTTGGCTGCCTTTTCTGCTTTGAGGATGGCAAACTAAAAAGTCCTAAAAGAGAGATAGGATGAAATTTTTACTTCATCCAAGACTGCATGAAAGCTGATTAAAAGGTTCCAATGAAACAGTAAAATGTCTATATCTCTAATATGCTCCAGTATAAAATTTAATCATACATTGCAGACAGTCCTGGGGAAAAGAATCAGACTCAATTTATACCAATTTGAATTGCAGGAAGTAGCCTCTGAGCCACTGGCTACCTATGCTCTGTTCTCAGCTGAGTCCCAACTCAACCCCAGGAGAGCAAATGTCCTACTCCAGGCAGCCCTTTTCTGTCCAGGGATCTCAGGGTGGATTATTGTTTTTAGGATAGATATTTATGAAGAATACATCATGTTGTAGTGTCATATTCTCAGGTAACAACAAAACAGCTTTAATAATGATCAAACCAGGGGTGCCTGGGTGGCTCAGTGGGTTAAGGCCTCTGCCTTCAGCTCAGGTCATGATCCCAGCGTCCTGGGATCGAGCCCTACATCGGGCTCTCCCCTCTGCGGGGAGCCTGCTTCCTCCCCTCTCTTTCTCTCTGCCTGCCTCTCTGCCTACCTGTGATCTCTGTCTGTCAAATAAATAAATAAATACAATCTTTAAAAAAAAAAATGATCAAACCACCTCCTGTCATCTTTATTAATATCTAACTTACAAATAAAATATGTTAAGCTAGAAGATTCCCCCAGTTGAATTTTAAACCCACATTTTTATAAGTCCCTCATTTCCTGATAAGCCCCATTGGTTCAAAGTTACTTTGTTTCTTTTAAGAATCAGGAAGCCACCACCTGATGTGTGTACACTGAATACCAGTTTTCATTTTTTAGAAATTATAGGAATTATATAGGAACTAATTATATATACAAATATAATAATATATAATATAGGAGTATTATATAGAATATATATAAGAATATTATATAGAAATTATAGGAATTAATCTTTAAACTGGTTCATAAAAGTATGAACTCTAGTTTATGATAATATATCAACACTGGTTATCTGTTATGACAAATGTAGCACCCTCGTGTAAGATGTTAACAATGGGGGAAAGTGGGTGCATGTGGGTTTCTACGAACTCCTGTGCTCTTCGCAAGTCCTATATATCTAAAAGTATTCTAAAATAATAAAGTATACTAACAAAAAAGAACCAGGTTGCCAGATATCTCCAACACATGATATAATCTCACTCTGAATGGAGGCAAAGGAGGATTCTCAATTCTGAGATTGTCACCCTAAAAAAAATGAACAGGTGGTACTGTGATATGATGACTTCTATAAGGCAAGCATGGTGAGTAGCCACTTTTCAACAGTCAACAAGGTGTCTTTATTACCTAACAAAAACAAGATCAAAATTTACCTTGGAAAACTGGATCACAGAGAGCCCTTTTAATTTAATTATTATACATTTAGGAAGCTCACATCATACACACAGTACCATGATATTTATTTGCTAATAAGCAGAATACAATAGCAATAGAAGATGTGCTCCTACACCTTTGAGCTCAGGATCTTGTTAGGGACATACCTCTTGCCGAGAAACTTAAGATAATGATACTGTCTTTGCTTCCCAAGAGCATGTGTATTCTGATGGGCGACTCTCATGGGAAGACATCTGACAGCATGAAATATATGAGTACTGTGGTATCATTTTTCATTTTGGAATAAATAGTATATAGCCTCTTTAGTGTCTGGTATTCGTAAAAGTGATATCCAAACACCATTGGTAAAATGGCTTGGTTTTTTTCCCTCATTGATTTATTCATTCATTCCATGTATACACATTAAACACCTACAACATTCTAAGTGTTGTCATAGGTGCAGAGCATATAACACTGAACAAAAAAATATAACTCCACTGCTCTGGTGGAGAGAGACAATAAACATATAATGTAGATGGTGATATCTACTGTGAAGAAGAATAAACCCAGTAGATGAGAGAGTTGACGGAGATAAGGTGGTAGTGTAGATGCTATTTCATACAGGGTAATCAATCAGGGGAAGCATCTTTTACAAGTTGATATTTGAGCTGGTAACAGAATTAAGAGAGGGATATCATTTCCTTCTCTCCTTCCTTCCTTCCTTCCTTCCATTGATCCATCCATCCCAGGGGAAGTGTTCCAAAAGAAAACAGTAAATGCCCAGGTTCACCTACTCTTCAGAAAAGACAGAATAATAGCACTAATTATAGCTAACATTTAGTACATACTTAGTATGTGCCAGGTGCTACTGTTGAGCACTTATGGTATATTAAAGAAAACTGTAGACTCTTTGCCATGCTTCCCATTAAGAGATGGGTTCTATATCCCCTTCCCTTGAATCTGGGCTAACTCATATTTGGTTAGAAATTCTGCATCATGGATAACTCATTTGTGTAAATGCTCTTGGTATGTTACTTCAAATCTCTACATTACTGACATTATGGGTCAAATATCCTTGTAGTGTGGGACATCTGGGGGATTGTGGGATGTTCAGCACCATTCCTGGCCTCTACCCACTAGATGTTAGGAGAATCCCCCCACTTCCCAGTTGTGACAACCCAAAATTTCTTTGGATATTGTCGAATGCCCCTTTGGGGCAAAATCATCCATTGTTGAGAACCAACTACTGAGAGTAAATTTCCTTAAATTCATTACTCTTCACCATCAGCTTTTTTTTTTTTTTAAATATAGGCATATCTTGTTTTATTGAACTTTGTTTTATTGCATTTCGCAGATAATGTGTTTGGCGGGGAGGAGAGGGGTTATCAGTTTTGTTTTTAAACAAATTTAAGGTTTGTAGAAATCCTGCTGGCAACATTTTCCCAACAGCATTTGCTAACTTTGTGTCTCTGTTTCATTTGGTAATCCTCATAACATTTCAACCTTTTCATTATTATTATATTTGTAATGGTGATGTGTGATCAGTGATCTTTAGTGTTACTACTGGAATTGTGTGGGGTGCCCATATAAAACAGTGAACTTAATAAATAAATGTGGGTGCTCTGACTGCTCTGCCAACCACCCATTCCCTGTCTCCCTTGCCTTCCTAGTCTCTGCAAAACAATGATACTGGAATAAGAACAATTAGTAACCCTACAATGGTCTCTAAGCGTTCATGTTAAAGGACGAGTTCCATGTCTTCTACTTAAAATCAAAAGCTAGAAATGATTAAGCTTAGTAAGGAAGGCAATGCAAAAGCCAAGACAGGCTGAAAGGTAGGCCTCTTGCACCATTTAGCCAAACTGTGAATGCAAAGGAAAAATTCTTGAAGGAATGTGCCACGTCAGTGAACAAATGCCAAGAGAGAAGGAAGGCTGAAAGAGTTGAGGAAGCTACAGAAAATGTATGCAGCTAGCATGAAGTTAAAAAAAAAAAAAAAAAAAGCCATCCCAATAACGTACAAGTGCAAGGTGAAGCAGCAAGTGCTGATGTAGAATCTGCAAGTTACCCAGAAGATGTAGCTCCAATAATAAATGAGGGTGCTACACTCAACAACAGATTTTCAATGTTGTGAAACAGCCTTCTGTCAGAAGATGCCATCTAAAAAATTCATAACTAGAGAGAAGTCAATGCCTGGCTTCAAAGCTTCAAAGGACAGGCTGACTCCCTTGCTCGGGGCTAATGCAGCTAATGACTTGAAGTTGAAGCTAACACTCATTTACCAATCTGAGAATCCCAGGGCCCTTAGGAATAATGCTAAGTCTACTCTGCCTGTGCTCTGTAAATGGCACAACAAAGCCTGGACGATAGCTCATCTGTTTACAACATGGTTTACTGGATATTTTAGGTCCACTATGGAGACCAACATTCAGGAAAAGATTCTTTTCAAAATATTACTGCTCATTGCTTGCATACCTGGTCACTCAAGAGCTCTGATGGAGACACACAGCGAGATTAATGTTGTTTTCAAGCCTGCTAACACAACATCCTTTCTGAAGCCAATGGATCAAGGAGTCATCCTGACTTTCTAGTTTTATTATTTAAGAAATACTTTTCATAAGGCTCTAGCTGCCATGGGTAGCCATTCCTCTGATGGATCTAGGCAAAATCAATTGAAAACCTACAGTCACCATTCTAGATGCCATTAAGAACATCATGATTCATGGGAAAAGGTCAAAATATAAACATGAACAGGAGTTTGGAAGTCGTGGATTCCAACTTTCATTGATGACTTTGAGGGATTCAAGACTTCAGTGGAGGGAATGACTGCAGATGTGGTAGAAACAGTGAGAGAACCAGAATTAAAAGTGGAGCCTGAAGACAAGACTGAATTGCTACAATCTCAAGATAAAACTTGAATCAATAAGAAGTTGCTTTTATTATAGATGAGCAAAGAAAGTGATTTCTTGAAATGTAACCTACTACTGGTGAAGAAGCTCTGAAGACTGTGGAAATGACAACAAAGTATGCAGAATACAACATAGGTTTAGATGATAAAGCAGCAGAAGGGTTTGAATATTGAAGCCACTTGTGAAGTGAGTTCTACCGCAGGAAAAATGCTATCACACGGCATCACATGAGACAGAGAAATTGTTCATGAAAGGAAGAGTCAACTGATATGGGAAACTTCATTACTGTCTTATTTTAAGAAATTGCCACAGCCACCCCAACCTTCAGCAACCACCACCCTGATCAGTCAGCAGTCATCACTGCACAGGCAAGACCTTCCAGTGAAATAATTATGACCTGATAAAAAATGAGATGATGGTTAGCATTTTTTTTTAGCAATATAGTATTTTGAATTAAGATACATACTTTTTTTTAAGTTTTATTTATTTTATTTTTTTAAATATTTTATTTATTTATTTGACAGAGAGAAAGAGAGAAATCACAAGTAGATGGAGAGGCTGGCAGAGAGAGAGAGAGAGAGAAGCAGGCTCCCTGCTGAGCAGAGAGCCCGATGCGGGACTCGATCCCAGGACCCTGAGATCATGACCTGAGCCAAAGGCAGCGGCTTAACCCACTGAGCCACCCAGGAACCCAAGGTACATACTTTTTTTTAAGACATAATACTATTGTGTACTTAAAAGATAACAGTATAGTGCAAATACTACCTTTTGTATGCACCGGGAAACCAAAAAGTTCACTGGACTTGCTTTACTACCATATTCACTTCTCTGCTGTGATCTGAAACCAACTTGCAATGTCTTGAGGTATGTCTGTAATAGTACAACATTTACTAAACACATACTGTCCAACTAAATGTCAGCAATTGAGTCAAAACTCAGAAACCTGGCTTGAATCTTGAAGACAACTTTTTCAACTTTTTGAATGTCTTACTAGCCTCTGGCTTCAGAGGCCACTTTGATGTTTAGCCTTCTTGAAACTTAAATTTTTAATGGAGTGTACTGCCAAACTTCTCACATAAGTACACTTCCATTATTATCAGGTACTTATTCCTGAAGAGTTCTAGATTTTGATTTTATACCTGGAAATATAGAAACAAACATGGAAACAAGTAATACCTGAGTTTCAGTTCGTATGCTAGGCATTATGAAGTTATTTTTTCTTAAGTAAGGGTAATTTGCTTATAAGAGTCATTTTGGGACTATAGAAATATTTTTCTCACTTAATTTGAAGAATAAGTAAATTGAACACTTTTCATTTCATGTCCTTTTTTTTCCAGTTACTGTTTTATCTGAAAAGGAAAGTAGTTGCTATCTATCAACTACCTGGAGCCAAACCCTCTAGAAAGATCACTCGTTGCTCTTTGCCATGTTCCAACCATTGCTCTCCAAGATAAATGAAGGACTGTGAAAAGCTTAACATCACCTTTCATATGGTTGAACCTCAGCTATTTAGAGGCCACAGGGAAAGAATACTGATTAAAAAGATGGACTTAACCTTTCCAAAGAGTCAAACCTGAGTCCTAATATGGATTCTACAATGGCCACAGGCAAGAAACCTAATCTCTGAGCTGTAAAATATGTAATTTTGGCCTTCTAGAACTATTAAAAAGGTGAAACTGAGATAATGAATATAAAGTATTAGGTATCAGGTTACTGGGTGGATGGTTCATTGAAACAACAGTCATGTGCTGCCAGGTCATAAAAAGGCACATCTACAACTGATCAGCAAAAATACATATCACCTAGAGATCTGGAATTTAGAGCCAGATGCAACAAGTCGGCTAAACTTTGGGGTGGGGAAGGTAAGTGTAATGTTGATTATAAATGGGGCAGTTACATTATACTAGGTGGTGACTCCTTTGAAATTTTATGATTGAAAAAGAGAAAGTGTATATGAATGCATAGGTTCCAATATGCTGGTTGACCAAAAGATGCAATGTCGAAGACATCTGTGTAACTCTCTTTGGCACCTTCTTTCCACCAGGAGTGCCCCCTCTCCAATCCCACATGTTTCCAGTGGGGCTATCAATCAGTGTATTCTCTACTTTGGAAGGGTGAAGAGATGACATAGGGTATGAATGTGACCAAAGCTGGCCAAACGGGTGCCCCATTCTCCAGTCCCAGTGCTTGGTCTGAAGGGTGAATGTATAACCCAAGTGAAGCCAGAATTCTTCCATGAAATCTGTTATACAAATGCTGGGTTGGAGAGAGCTACTCCTCTCCTTGGACAAAGGATAACACTCTCTTGGATGAATATTCATCATTAGCAAAGAAGACCTGGAAGGCCCAAAAAAAAAAAAAAAATCTGAGTAACTGAAAAGTTTAGGTGTTTGAGTTGCAGTTCTGACACCACTATTCTGGATGAGTAGAACACATAGCAATTTGAGAAGGGATCAGTTTACAGTACAGTCGTAGCAATTTTAGTAAAAGCATTTATTTTATTTTATTTTTTTTAGTAAAAATATCTTTAATTTGGGGTCTATTATACAAATGTGGCAAGGAGAAAATCTGCTAACTACCAAATGCAATCTATAACCTGACTCTAGCATTTTTACACTACACACTATAAGTGGCTGTGTATGTTACTTGAAATGCAGCTGTGATATATAGTTAGCATATGTAAAGTAGTATGCAAATATACATATTTTATCTATGTGAGTATATTTATAAATTTTACATATATGACATGTGCATGCAAGCACCTACATATAATACAAGTAATAACTACACTTGAAATGCAGTTATTGAATCAAGAGAAATGTTAAGTTTGGAAAGTAGGAACATAGTGAGAGGCAATATAATGTGCGGCTTAAGAGCCTGGATTCAGACTGCCTGGATTTGGATCCAAGCTGAAAGGCTTGGAACCTGGGTATCCTTGGGCAAGGCTCTGTATTTCTTTGTGTCTATTTTTCTCACTTCTGAAATCAAACTGTTGTGAAGAGTATTAAATTAGCTACTCTTTACTACCAAGTACCATTATTGATGTTGTGTTATAGAAAGTAAGGGGAAGAACTGCTATTTGGTAGTGGTATGGTGGTTAAATCAATCTATTCTGTCAATCATCTCTTGAGTTCTAAAAGAAATAGTGCTTTTCTCTTGTTTGTAGCTAATAGATTATTTTGTTTCTCTATTTATTAATGAGATTTGTTACAGGCACCTTGGAGCTGGGAATGGCAAAGCACCTTCCAATCAAAATGGATTTGAATTGGTGCCAACTAACGCTTATCATACTCTAAGGAATAAAATTACGTTGCTGGTCCTACAAATGTTTGTGCCCTTTGACCCAATAGTCTGACTTCTGGCGAATGTATAAAAAGGAAATAATTCAAACAAAGTACATCATTTTTTTTTAAATATAAATTAAAACTACAATAAGATAATCAACAACACAAGAAACAACAGGTGTTGGTGAGGATGTGAAGAAAGGGAAAGCCCTCTTGCACTGTTGGTGAGAATGCAAACTAGCGCAGCCATTCCGGAAAACATCATGAAGGTTCCTCAAAATGTAAAAAACAGAACTACACTAAATGATGTAGTAATAGCACTACTGGGTGTCTACCCCCAAAACACAAAAGCACTAATCCAAAAGGATACATGCACCCCTCTGCTTATCACCGCATTATTTACAGTAGTCAAGAAATGGAAGTAGCGTCAGCATCCACTAATAGATGAATGGATAAAGAAGATGTGGTATAAATATACAATGGAATATAATTCAGCCATAAAAAGAAAGAAATCTTGCCATTTGCAATGATAGGCATCCTATGAATGGGAGAAGATATCTGCAAATGATGTATTCAATAAGGGGCTAATATCATATACAAAGAATTTACACAACTCACCACCAAAAAACCCCAAATAACCCAATAAAAATATGGGCAGAGGGCCTGAATAGATATTTTCCCAAAGAAGACATACAGTGATGTTCAACACCACTAATTATCAGAGAAATACAAATCAAAACCATAGTGAGCTATCACCTTATACCTGCCAGAATGGGTAAAATCAGAAAGACAAGAGATAACAAGTGTTGGCAATGAGTGGAGAAAAAGGAATTCTCATGCGCTGTTGGTGGGAATACAAACTAGTTCAGCCAACTGTGGAAAACAGTATGGAGGTTTCTCAAAAAATTAAAAATAGAATTACCATATGACCCACTAATTCCACTACTAGGTATTTACCCAAAGGAAAAAAAAAAACTAATTCTAAAACTAAAAAACTAATTCAGAAAGATATATGCACCCCTATGCTTATTGCAACATTATTTACAACAACCAAGATATGGAAGCAACCCAAGTGTCCATCAATAAGATGAATGGATAAATGGTGGTGCATATAGATAAAATGGAATGTCACTCAGCCACAGAGAAGGACGAGATCTTGCCATTTGCCAAAAAAAAAAAAAAAAAAAAAAAAAAAAAAAAAAAAAAAAAAGGATGGACCTAGAGGGTATTACACTAAGTGAAGTCAGACAGAGAAAGACAAGTACCATATTCACTTGTATGTAGAATCTAAGAAACAAAACAAACAAAAAGCAGAAAGAGATCCAAAAATACAAAGAACTGGTGGTTGCTAGAGGAAAGGGGAGTGGAGGGCTAGGCAAAATGGGTGAAGAGAGTGGGGGATACAGGCTGCTAGTTATGGAATAAAGAGGTCATGGGTATTAAAAGGTACAACATAAGGAGCAGTCAAGGACACTGTAATAGCATTATATAGTGACAGATGACAGCTACACTTGTGGTGAGCATAACACAGAACCTTGTTAAACCACTATGTTGTACACCTGAAACTAATGTACACTTTGTGTCAACCATACTTTAACTTAAAAAAAAAAGGTAATGAGAGCTTTACAATTATTTTTAATATTTCAAATATGCTGATAAAACTGGTACAGTATATTAAAAAAAGAAAACCTGGCACGTTTATCCTTGGTAATATTTCAAGGAAAACTGAGAGTGTTCACTTAAGCAATTTTAATACCGTTTTTCAAGTGCTTATTTTGATAACACAGTTTTACGTGTCTGATTTAAAAAATCAAAACAATTTATTTTAATAGACAATCTTTTCAAACATGAGGGCCGAGGAAGATGGGGGAGAAAAAGGACAGCAAAAGTGAACCTCGGTGGTCAGAAGGTTGGGATTTCGTTGCTATACATACACTTAAAAAAAAAAAAAAAGCTTAGTGGAAAAAAAAAACAAAAACAAAAACAAACAAACAAAATCCTTCCTTCTATCTAATCTATCCTTCTAGTGCCTTTCTCCTCCACCATACATATTCACTGAATTCTCACCTGGATTTCTAGATGTTCTGTCTTGTCTCACTCTTGAAGTCGGCCATCGCCCCAAATGCTGCCACGGCAACCCTGTTACACTGCACAACCATCTCTCACATCCCAGCTCACACACTTTTTCATGCTACAGCACTTCCATGGGAAAACACCTCAACTCTAAGGCAGAATCTTTCACCACCGGCTTCCACCCAGCCTCTGTGTGGCCTTCTCTAACTCATATCTTAACATTTATTACAATTGTTTTCCTCATAGTCCTCTGAGCAAGTCTTGCTCTCATATGTCTGTGCTTGACTGTGTTGTTCCCTCTGCCTAGATATCCTTCCTTGCATATTATCCACCCACCTTCAAAAGAATAAAAACAAAATATCTTCTTTCTCCCCCCAAAATTCAAGATACTTGTCTGGGAAGCTTGCTTCCACATAGGCAGGCAATAGAGGGTCATTTCCCTTGCGCTCATATCACCCTCTGTAGTTGTCTCCCCATGGAGAACTGGAATCTCCTCCAGGACAGGATCCATCAGCATCTAATGTCTCTAATGTCTGCGGTAGTACTGGGTCTATAATAGGCACACAGTAGGATGTGAGGAGTAAATTATTTATAAAATCACCAAACATGCGAATTCTCTAGCAATTAAGATTAAAACTATGAGGACACCTAGTCAGTTAAGTGTCTGCCTTCAGCCCAGGTCATAATCCCAGGGTCCTGGGATCAAGTTCTGCATCAGGCTCCTTACTCACTGGGGAGCTTACTTATTCCTCTGCCTGCCACTACCTCTGCTTGTGTTTTCTCTCTCTCTCTCTGTGTCTCTCTGACAAATAAATAAATAAGTTGTTTAAAAAAAAAAAAAAGATTAAAATTATATTTTTAAAGAAGCACTCTCCTGTCCCCACTCTAGAAATGGGAGTCAGTATTGGTCACAGCTTCTTAAATATTTTCTGCATGTTAATTACAGCGGAAAGGTGCATATTGTTCCTTGTCTTTAAATGTAGAAGACAAACATGAAAAAATAATAATCTCCAAATTGTCAACAAAAATACAGTTTCTAGGAAAGTTTCCCTATGTATCAAGTTAAGCCAGCTTTGTTCTTTTTATTGGTTGTCTATCTTACATCTCCCATCATCTCCCAGCTTATGTTAAAGCAAATATATAAAAAGATACATTGGGGGCGCCTGGGTGGCTCAGTGAGTTAAGCCTCTGCCTTTGGCTCAGGTCATGATCTCAGGGTCCTGGAATTGAGTCCTGCATCGGGCTCTCGCCCCAGCAGGGAGCCAGGTGCCCCCCCCCCAACCCCACTCTCTGCCTGCCTCTCTGCCTACTTGTAATCTCTCTCTCTGTCCAATAAATAAATAAATAAAATCTTAAAAAAAAAAAAAAGATATATTGGTTGGGAGGCATTAAATCACAAGTGCCAAAATTATCCAACTCAAACTTGAACTCCATTAGTCAAATTATCTGGTTTGACTATTAGTCAGCTATTTTGTAGCTATATGACCTTGGTCAAGTTCTATCACCTCTCTACATCTCTGCTTCCATGTCTGTAAAATGGAAATAACAACAGCATCTACTTTAAAGGATGACATAAGGCATACGGTAGAAATTACAGAAATCTTAACTACTAGTAAACTAGTTAAATACTATAAGGGAAATTTATAAAAACCAAAGTAACTTGAAAACTACAAGTAGGCTAAAAGGGTTTGTGGGTAATTTGATGTAGTTTGAGATGTCATGCAAAATCTAGTTTCTTCCTGTTAACTTGGAACCACTGTGTTTTAAGGCTTGCATCTCTCAGTATGATCAAATAAACCAGAATGAGGAAGTAAACAAGAGTAATGATACTTGGCCGAACTGGATGTCTAGGTCACCAGCACCCCCATCATAGGGCAGGGACAAGGAATAGTTAGCCTAGTTGAGGTCACGTGAGGCCCACCTCTAGAGCTAGAGAAAGGATCAACTTCCCCTGCACTACATGGATATCAAAAAATCTGAGTACCTTTGGGAAGCTGAGAGATGAGGGGAGATGTTAGATAGGCAACCAACAAAAGAACAAAGGCAATGGTAAAATTCATGAATTTTCAACCAGATAAACTTTAGTATTTCATAGCCATCTGTATTCAGAAGTCATATCAGGTTTAGCAACCAGGCACAAAAATTCCTTTCAACCAAGATGAATTTCGAGCATGACATCGCCAACAAAAAGTGCTGTTCTCACGGAAAATCCTCCAACTTAGAAGCATCTGCTTCTAATTTCCACAATGAAATCTTTGATTCCTTCATTCATGGGACTTATACACAATTCCCTCTGACACTGGAACTGCAGCTTTCTAGATAATGATTTTGCTAATAATTCTCATTATGTGGTAGTAATACAGAAATTCTAATATCACATAGGAATTTTAACATTAACTTTACTTATTTTTTTCCCCTGAAATACTTTTTTTTTCCTAAAAGAGTATAATGCTTGTAAGAAGATTGATTAAAGCATTTGGGAAGTTGCTAACTTTATTTTAACACTGCAGAAGGATTTTCTAGATTATTAACAACAACAAGATAAATGTAAAAACTGTATTAATAGTAGAAGAAATAAAACATGGTATGTGAAACGATTCAATGAACATTAATGATCCACAGCCATACGATGATAACAGCTATGAATCTCAGACAGTTAGCAAAAAAAAGTTATAGAAGAATATATACAATTCCTTCCTATGAATACAAAGTTCAAAAACAGGTGACTAGGAGTGCCTGGGTGGCTCAGTGGTTTAAAGCCTCTGCCTTTGGCTCAGGTCATGATCCTAGGGTCCTAGGATCGAGCCCGCATCCGGCTCTCTGCTCAGCAGGGAGTCTGCTCCTCCACACCCCGCCTACCTCTCTGCCTACTTATGATCTCTGACAAATAAATAAATGAAATCTTAAAACAAAACAAAACAAAAAAACAGGTCACTAACCAATAAATCATTCAGAATTACATAATATATATTAGTAAGACAATAAAGAAAGGCAATAACCTCAAAATGGTGCTGGATGGGATAGTCTGGGAATAGCGAAGTCTTCAGAAAGGGATGGAAGCTACAAAGGAGCTAGAGGAATATTACTTTTCTTATGCTTGACAGTGGATACAATAATGTTGATTACTATTATTGTTTAAAATGTACATATATTGGGGTGTGTGGGTGGCTCAGTCAGTTAAGTATCTGCCTTCAGCTTAGGTCGTGATCCCAGGGTCCTGGGATTGAGCCAGATCAGGCTCCCTGCTCAGCAGAGATCCTGCTTTTCCCTCTCCTTCTGCCTGCTGCTCTGCCTACTTAAGTTCTCTCTAGCTCTCTCAAATAAATCTTTATTTTAAAAAAATAGAAAACATAAAAAGTAGACATTATAGGCACTTTCCTGTGTATTTCGTAATTAAAAAATAAAACTTATCAGAGATGTTGTTGAAAATGCTGTGAATACATACTGGTGATTAGACTTGAAAAGATACATAAGGTAGGACAAGTATGCAATCCTGTTATAATAGCCCGCTAATACATCCATTGAGGATCCTATACAAACACTTAGACAGCAGCAAACTAAAGTAATCTTTGTAAAATATTATTGTGCTTAGTACACAATTGTTTCCATGGTCCAGAAATAGGGAAAAGCCTTAGATATTCTAGTGTTGTTAGTGAATCCCTATAGGAGTATTTACAATCTGGTAGTATGCATATGTTTTAATTTCTGGGATTCTATCTACCACTAAGTAGAAAAATAATGCAACAAAATAACCACCAAATGAAAACTTCACCACTCTGATTTTAGAGATGATCTCTTCCAACTCCATAATTTTATTGGTAATGAAGCTGATGCTGTGAGACATTGACCTGCCAAGTTAATACCAGTTAGTCTTAGGTGCTTTTCTTTTCAGGATTTTTCTTCTCTAAAGTCTGTCCAAAAGCTCCCATAAGTTGGGGACAATTTAATCTAGTCTCTTCACAAAGTTCATTTTTTATATAAAGTTAAGAAACATGCTAAAATGACTTACTAAAGTGAAAAAATGCAAATGCTAATAAAGTTGTAGAATTATATGCAAAATAGTCTATGAAGCCAGAAAAAGAGTGTGAGATGTTAGGAATCCAAATTTTACCCTTTTATGGCCTGCAATTATTTTGTTAACCAGACACACCTGAAAGTAGCATTTGCAGCAGGACACACCCTCATGCATGTACACATACTATGCACCTGCCGTATGTGCGGAATGGTATAAATTATCAGGTCCAGGTTCTCTTTACGGTAGAAAAAGATCAAAATCACAACCTACAGACTTCAAAGTAAAAGATTCTTCTGGACATTCTAACAAGGCTTTGTACTGCTACAAAAGGTCTTCTTAACACCCCAATGGGGGTTTGGCAGTGAATAAGTAAGTTAGAGACAAAGTTGTCACATAATCTTATAAATACATCTGAAAATATTGTCAGAGAAAACAATGATTCTTTTTAATCATAAAAAAAAGGCTGAAATTCTGATTTAGAGTTTTAAAAGCCCTTATTTAAGAAAACTGATAAGAATGTTTATTTTATATAGGGCTTCCCTGTTACTTCTGGCTACCCCATTACCCAGGAGCACCATCCAATCATTAGCCAATCTACTCTAAGAAGACTGAGGTGATTTGTGTTATTCTGGAGAAACACAAATCCAAGACTGTGAAGGCGGCCGTAGGGAACTGGGGAGCAGAGGCTGCATCCCTTAGGTCTCCCCCAAGGTAATCTTCAGTCAGAAGCTGGCTCTCTTCTACCTGTCATCCAGCATTAAATTCCCTTAGCTTACTTTTAGAAGATAACTACCATAAATATGCCAGTTCCATCAAGTGTGAAATCTCATTTCCAAGTAGTATTTACCTATATAGTAATATTCCATTTCCCTATACCAACTCACAGGCCTTGTTTCTAGAACTCTTCTCAACTGGGGTTTTGAAATAAGATTAAAAAAACCCAAAGCCAACTCAATTAATAGCCGTATATTCCGAAGAGAGTAGAAGTAGAAGCCATTTGTCAGTGAACCTCTGGGCTCCCAGGTGTGTCAAGTTTACACAGTCCAACGGTGTGTCACTGAATAGCCCAGTCAAGTTGTCTCCATTTGACCTACCTGCTCATTTTTTTCTGGCTTTGTGATGTGCATCCCCCTGGTGCACTGCCAAAAGACAACATTCCTTCTTACAGTAATCATCCGCTAATACTTTGAGAGAGACTTAAAACTCTGGTTTTAAAAGGGTGTGGAGGAAGGAAATCAGAATTACACTTTACCCTACAATGACAGGGTTAATCTCCATGAAAAATGGAACCATAACTCAACCTCGAACTTAAAGACAAACAATGCAAACAAACAAAAAACAGAAACCAACCTATGTCTGGTCAGCACTTGCATGCTTTTTCTATATGGCTCTCATCATTCTGAAAA
The DNA here is from genome assembly GCF_011764305.1 of Mustela putorius furo. Classification (NCBI taxonomy): domain Eukaryota; kingdom Metazoa; phylum Chordata; class Mammalia; order Carnivora; family Mustelidae; genus Mustela; species Mustela putorius. The sequence continues at coordinate 6,642,109 of NW_025421290.1, read as the reverse complement.
GGAAATGAGTCCTGAGGTTGAACTATAGACTCTGATCCTGAAAAAAACAGATGAGCAGCCTATTCCGAAGTCAACCATTCCTCAAGGCAGGATCACTGCCCAATACCAATGGTGCATCACTGTCATCTTACTGCCTTAATCATATCCAAGAAAATGTTATATAATGCCAACAGATGCCTTGGAATCTTATCATCTCAGATCCAAGGGCAAAACTATTCAAGTGTTCAAAAAATACTCATTAACAGAAGAGTGCCTATCTTCCTTCATGACCCTCACATTTGGAAAAGTGAATTAAGAGAACATGGTGTTAGCACTAATCATGGGCTTTCCAGGGAAAGCTGGATGAAAATTTTTTTTCAGATAAGAGTTAGAAAGTTGTAAATTATATACTGGTAACCTTTGATACAGTTCTCAATAATGAGGAGCCAAGTCCTGAAATTCCCTCTAAATAGTCTTTCAAAAATATCTTCCAATTGCATTAATTTGTTTAGAATTTGGAAATTACATGCTCTAAGAGTAGAAGTAATAACAGTTTATGAGAAATCTATAGCTAAAATGTACTTAATAGTGAAAGACTGAATGGTTTTCCCCTAAGATGGGAACAAAACAAGTATGTCTGCTCTTACTACTCATATTCAAAGTTGGAAGGCTTACAATCTAATTTTCAGATTTACTATAAAGAATATACACATTAATCAAAGCAGCATAATGTTGGCCTAAAGAGATATTGGTCAATGGAATGAGAGTCCAGAAATAGAGGCATCCTAAAAAGTCATATGATTTTTGGTAAAGGTGCTAAGGTAATTTAGGGAGGGAATAAACTTTATTTTTTTTTAAGATTTTTTTTTTTAAAGATTTTATTTATTTATCAGAGAGAGAGAGAGGGAGAGCGAGCGAGCACAGGCAGACAGAATGGCAGGCAGAGGCAGAGGGAGAAGCAGGCTCCCCGCTGAGCAAGGAGCCCGACGTGGGACTTGATCCCAGGACGTTGGGATCATGACCTGAACCGAAGGCAGCTGCTCAACCAACTGAGCCACCCAGGCATCCCTAAAGATTTTATTTATTTATTTAACAGATAGATCACAAGTAGGCAGAAAGGCAGGCAGAGAGAGGAAGGGAAGCAGGCTCCCTGCTGAGCAGAGAGCCCAATGTGGGGCTTGATCCCAGGACCCTGGGATCATGACCGAGCCCAAGGCAGAGGCTTTAACCCACTGAGCCACCAAGGTGCCCGCCCCGGGAATAAACTTTTTTTTAACAATAAAAGACCTGGAGGATAATAATGCTAAATGAAGTAAGTCAGATGGAGGAAGACAAAACTGTATGATTTCACCCATACAGAATTTCATTCATATGGAATTTAAGAAACAAAACAGAGGAACCAGACTTTTAAATAGAGAAAGTATTTAGTTGTACAAAGTACAACGAAGAGTACAAAGTTGTACTTACCAGAGGGGAGGTGGGTGGGGGAATGGGTGAAATACATAAAGGGGATTAAGAGTGCACTTATCTTGATGAGCACTGAGAAGCAGAATTGTTGTATCATTATATCATACACCTGAAACTAATATAACACTGTATGTTAATTATACTTGCATAAAAATTAAAAAAATATAAATGCATTGACAGGTGTGCCTCAGATTAAAAAAAAATTTACACACGAACCTTCATTCATAATGAAGTTCCGTTCCCTACTCGAAACAATCCAAATATCTATTAATAACAGGTGAATGAATAAACAAATTGTGACAAGTGAATATTACCCATTAATAAAAAAGAACTATAGATATATGCAGCAAAATGAATAAAAAAAAACATTATTATGCTAAGTGACATAAACCAGATACAAAAGCAAGCCACAAAATCTGTAAGTCAGATGATTCAATTTACAAGAAATTCTATAAAAGACGAAACTAGGGATGCCTGGGTGGCTCAGTTGGTTGGATGACTGCCTTCGGCTCAGGTCATGATCGTGGAGTCCTGGGATCGAGTCCCGCATCGGACTCCCAGCTCCATGGGGAGTATGCTTCTCCCTCTGTCCTTCTCCTCGCTCATGCTCTCTCACTGTCTCTCTCTCAAGTAAATAAATTAAAAAAAAAAAAAATCTTTAAAAAAAAAAAAGACGAAACTAAAACCCAGCAATTGTTGTGGATAATGAGGGTGAGGGAGAAAGGAGGAAAAAGAAGAAGTGGTGGAAAAAAAAGAGGACCGACTAAAAGGGGGTGAGTAGAAAACTTTTGGCACGACAAAATATTCTGTATCTTGATTGTGACATTAGTTATGTGATATATACATTTCTCAAAAGTGACCAAATTATCTACTTAAAATGTGTGAACTTTATCTTTACTGTATGTAATTTATATCATTAAAAAGCTGATTTTTAGCGGCGTCTGGGTGGCTCAGGGGGTTAAGACTCTGTCTTCTGCTCAGGTCATCATCTCAGGGTCCTGGGATCAAGCCCCACATTGGGCTTTCTGCACAGCGGGGAGCCTGCTTCCCTCTCTCTTTGTCTGCCTCTTTCTACTTATCATCTCTCTCTGTTGAATAAATAAATAAAATCTATAATAAAAAGGGCTGATTTTTAAAAATTTCATGAATCTACACGTTCATTAAAGTGCCATGTTTGTTAAGTAATACCACATTACCTCAAACCCCTGCTGCATGACACAGGGTATGAACAAAGTGGTATCATATGATATTAGCTAACCTGGCTAAACCCATGGCTTCAGAAAGTTTAAACCAGACCTTAAAAATTAAAACACAGGCTTCATGTGACTTGGAAAAAGAGTATAATTTTAAATGTTTTACTAAGTAAAAACAGAGGTCAGCCTTTTAGGTATACCAACAGTATCACCTAGTAAGAGTTTTGGAGAGATCAAAGAAAATTTCTTGTTAAACAAAAGCTGCACAGCAGAGTTTAAAACAGGTTGCATTTCATTTGTCACCTGGGTTAAGTGTTCACTTGTTTGTCTGTCCCTCATCATCCAGTCTCTAACTTCCAGAGGATAGGTGCATGCCTTGTGCATCACGGAATTTCCAACAAAATGCTTGGCATATAAACGGATAGCTGAATGACAGAAAGAACTGCAGATGTTCTCATGCTAAACTTGGGTTCATTTGCAAAATCCACACGTAAGTTAAACTTCCTACAGAAAGGCCTGTGGTATGTGTCCATAAAACATCAGCACTTAAAGATTACAATGTTTAAAGATAAATCAAGCAAAATGTATTTAGTGTTTCACCTTTAAGTGTACAACGTGCAATCATTTCAAAACATCTTTATTCTAATTTTCCTTTACTAACCAATCCTACAAATTACTAGAGATTTTTTTCAAGGTAACAGCTGTTCCGAACAAAGAATTAATAGTGTAAAATTTTATGTATACTTGCTATCTTCTAATAAAATCCAATGATCATGAATTCCATGCCATGTTAAATGCATTATCACAGGAAGTGCAGTATGTTTGAAAAAACTACCCTATCTAGTTTGGCCTGACACAAAAATTCTCTATGGTAAAATCAATAAGCTACTTAAGGAGCACAAGTTGATGTAGTATCTGGCAGAAACTAAAATTGACTTAAAAAGGTACTGAAAAAAGAAAAGAAATAAAAATGTCACACTTTTTTTTGCAAATACTCTAGAAATGTTTTATCAACAGGATGACTGTGACTGGTAGCAGAGGAAAAAAGCACAGGTGACAGAGTTAGAAACAGAGTACCATGTTCTGGTTTTGTCACAAACTGTATCAGGTAAAACTATCAAATCATACAAATTATTTAACCTCCTCATCTGTAAAATAAGGGGACTACTACTCTGAAGATCAAAGTAATAAAAAGTATGGTAAAAATTCCTTTTAAAACTATAAAATGTCACATATTTATGATATAATTATGATAATGCCAGACTATCTAGTTAAAGGAAATATATGCTCACCTTCAATTTTTAGGAAAGAGGTAACATATGTGACTCATGGTTCTTACTCTGATGAATACTCTGCATCCTTGCCCTACAAGTATGTGTCCATGTACACACATACAACATCTGTGCTTCATCTGAGAGTGTCACAGTCTCCTTCTCATGACCTGCAGCCCAGGGTAAACATTGCAGCACTTTCTACTCTTCTTTCTCTTGTTGATACCTACTATCAGTAGTACATGACCATCCAGATAACTATCTAAGACCCTGAGATGACAGGGTATCATGTTTACAAAGCACCTACAAATATACTGTTTTATCTTAGTAGTATCTTCCCTTATCTAACAACACTTTAAGATCTGGGACTTCTCAAAATCAGATGTAATTCAACTTCTGAATAGTCATCTATTTTAATATCAAACTCTAATGATAGAACTCTCAATCATACCATATGGCTATATTTCTATCTGCATTTAGGCAGAAAAACCTCATTAATTAACCTACATATACCATTCTGAAGATCTATTATTTTATTTTACATTTTGGCATCTCAGAGAATTGAAAGAACACCATTTGGAATTATTCTTACAATTACATAATTATTCCCATAACCAAACATTAAAATATATATATATATATATATATATATATATAATTTTTTAATTGCCAGAGGAAGCAAATCAATGACATCTTCATTTGTTTCTTTGAAGAAAATGTTCTATTGTATAGCTAAATTCTATGGGTAATCAAAACACTATCTTTACAATTTTTGAAAACTTAAAATTTATATTTTTCAATGCTACATTAAATCTAACTACATATTACTGTTATGAAAGTTATATTTTATTCATATATCAGACTTGGAAATATATTACGTGGATTTTCATAAACATAGTTTATAGTTTGTGTTATGAGTCAACTGCTCCTGGCCTGTGGAAGGTTCAAAGTCATAAAGACACTTACAAAATAACTATCATTATCATCTCACTCCTAGGCCACTGGACCAAGCACAACAACTCAAATGATCAGAGGCCCATGTCATTTTTAAGACTACTTCCTCACAGAAAACTTGATTACCAGAACAAGAGTGGACAAACCACTTGTCACACCAAGGAGAAAAAACTGCAGAAATGGTTAAATGGGTGTTTCCAATGGATTAAGCTTTGTGTCTCGGGTCAGCCCCGGGAAAGCAGAGGAACGCTATGCATACTTTGAGAAGACTCATGGCATGAGGAAACAAGAAACCTGTTCTGATGCAGGCTGGGAAGAAACGCCAAACTCAGGTATTTCTAAAAAGACCTTGTCTTCTTGCACTGAGAAATTAGAAATAATTTCTATCACAGCAGTCTGTTGATGGTTTTTAAAACACAATATTTACTTACGGTCTTTTGAAAGTTTATGGAACAAAATTTGTATTTTTCAGTCTTTTGAGCATTTAAACAACAAAATGTATATTTCCAATGTCAACCTGAAATATGAATATGTATCACTATTGTACAATTTACACATACATATCATTTACATGTCAGACTTGGGAGGTACGCATAAACACAATTCTGTTACCTTTTATTTTTTTAAATGGTCAAATGCTTGCTTCCCTGACTTGCTAAAAGGTTTAAATCCAGATGACAGTTCTCTCACCTCATACATACCACAGAGAATAAAACCATAATACTGGTTTACATCAAGAGCCAACAGTTTTCCAGGAGCTATGGAAGAATTCAAGAGAGTAGGAATATAGCATCTCGTGTGTCCTCAAAACATCCTATTGCCTACCTGAAAATACATGACTAACATCCAAAGCACAGATCAAGAAAAAGATAACACAAACACAAATTACCACCACAACAGGTCTGGTTAGGATTCAAGCTCTAGAAAATGGAATTCAACTGACCACTAGCCAGCCTACCAGGCCCCTGAACAACATTTCATAGCCTTTCCCATCCCTTTGGCAATTATTTATTTCAGTCTCCTCAACTGAAAATAATTCATAAATTAAAATGCATTCTCTTAGATCCTGTGTTTATGAAATGCAGCTTACAAGTTCCCCAAAAACTTGTTGGTCAGAAATACAAGTCTAGTTCCAGAATACATAAGCCAGAAAAAAAAAAATCATTAAAGGAAACTTTATAAGTTAGGTAACTTTCATTAGCTTTCCCTGTTGGTTTTTACTCTACAACTAAAATTCATGACAGTGTCTCTTTAATTTCTGTAGGCACCAGGAAAAGCAAGTAATTTAGTAAATTACAAATAATCAGTTAAACATTCTCTTGGTAACTTAAAATTAATGTGGGCTCAGTTAATGCATATTTGGGATTAAAAAGATTTATCTGGCATTTATTTTAAATTCTACATGACATTTGACATTTCTTAAAAACTATGCCCTGATTTGATTTCCTTAAATTTCCTTAAGCTCACATTTGAAAAGCCTGGGTTTATTTGAACTAAAACTTCCTCAAATATGTTAATTTTCTGAATCTCCTTCTATAATTACCAGTAACATGAGTTTCTCAACAGAAATTTCAGAAATGGCACCACGGCAGCTGACCTTTGTTTCAGTGTGACACTAAACTATGCAAAAAATTAACTTTCCCACTATATTTGGATGGGTTTAGTTAAGTATAGAATTCTATTTTCTTTGGAAAAAAAAAAAACCTACGACATTTCTGATTGCTGTGATAAAATATATGCACCACACAAAATTCCACTCTATTTTTTGGCTCACATATGCCACTAACTTTACTGCTAAGGTTTTTCATAACACTATTATTACATCACTCCAAGATCAGACCAATAAACTATTAATATTTTTCTGTCATGGACTTAGAAATAGAAAGTAAAGGTACTAACCACTTGAGGGGGGAAAAATCAGTTTATTTTTTTATATCCTATTTTGGGAAGCTATAAGAAAAGTCCTTACTTCAAACATCTTTAAAATAATTATAGTTTCATAAAATTTAAGTTGGTTTCCAAGTTAGCTATATCTGAAATTTCTAGTCCAATTTCCCTTTTGTCTCTCATTTACTTATTTAAATCGAGTTGAACTTAGGTATCAAACAAAACAAACGATGAAGTTATTCCCACCCTTACCAGAGTGCCATCTTATATAAGGTCTCTGAACACCCTACATCTTGGTAGTACTTATCAAAACTGGGACACCTGGGTGGCTCAGTGGGTTGGGCCTCTGCCTTCGGCTCAAGGTCATGGTCTCAGGGTCCTCAGATTGAGCCCTGCGTTGGGCTCTCTGCCCAGCGGGGAGTCTGCTTCCCCCTCTCTCTCTGCCTACTTGTGATCTCTCTCTGTCAAATAAATAAACAGAATCTTTAAAAAAATACTTATCAAAATTGAACAATTAGATACTCTGTTATTTCATATCTGCCTTTCCAGCCAACGGGTTAAAGCTTCAGGAGAGTAGGAACAATGCCTGTTGAACTCACACTACCGCCAGGGCCTTCTGCATAGGGTACATACTACTTGTCAAAAGAATGAAAAAATAAGACATTTAAAAGAGTATTAGCCTTAGAAGGAAGCATGTCTAAAATAAGAAAATGCTATGTAATAATGATCCACTTATTTGGAAAATTCATCCATCTACAATAACAGAATCAGAATGGGCAATAAAAGAGGTGTTTAATGAATTAATACTCAAATAAATTACACAAATCCTGCTACAAAGAAATGGGCGTAGTAAATTAAGAAAGCTCTATTTGAGGAAATACATTTTATATAAATTTTTGGTTTTTTTTTCTTTCGCCTTTTTTTTTTTTTTAAAGATTTTATTTATTTGGCAGAGTAAGAGAGCACAAGCATGGGGAGCAGTAGAAGGAGAGGGAGAAGCAGGATCCTGGCCAAGCAGAAAGCCAGATGTGGGGCTTGACTGCAGGACCCTGAGATCATGATCTGAGCCAAAGGTAGGCGCTTAACCATCTGAGCCACCCACGTGTCCCAATTTTTGTATTTTCTAATTCTTCTAAAGCATCATTATAATCATATATTATCATCCACTAGGAGGTAAATCCAAACAATAGCTAACCTAGTACATCTAAAATAAATTTGCTAGGCACTAGTAAATTATAAGATATGGTTGTTGCCCTCAAGAAACTTATAGTTTGGGGAGCTAGAAAATACAGATAAAAAGGGGATTACATAAAGTAGGATGTACTAAGTTCTAGTGAAGTGATACAGACATTCTGCAGCACTGGTCAGTACAAGCAGAAGAGCAAGGAGGACCCAGACTAAGTATCAGTCTGATAATGGAGACGATGGGGGACAACGAAGAGCACAGTTGGTTAGACTTAACGATCTGTGAGATGACACTAGAAAATAATCCAAGGGTCTATAAGGACAGCCATTTCATGTGCCTACTGGAGCAGGCAAGAAAGGAGGGAAGCCTGCAGGATGAAAATGCCAACAGCCACTTGGTCTCAGTGTTGGGGGCAAGACGATCTCTTCTGGGGTCGATGGTGGCCTGCACAGTATAAACCCCATATAAAAGGGGAAGCTGTTATGTTGCCCACAAAGAATCATTGTCCCGCCTTCTGGTTTTTCAAAAGGCGGTGCAGGGTTCAAAAAAAGTTCTTTAATTAAAAAATTTAAGCTTTTAAATGTTGGTAAAAGAATGTTCTAATACTGTGTTAGAAACCCAAACATGTCTTCATCCAGTCTTCCCAGGGGGCCGCAGAGTGCAGCTCTGGTTTGGCAGGTTGAGTTCCACACTTAAGAGCTCTGGATTTCATCCTGTAGTCACTGACTTAAAAGACTTAACATTTATTTCAAAATTTGCTTAGTTTTATACCTCTGCACACTCTAATATTTACCATGTAAAACACCTAGGGCTGCCAAATTATTTCACATTGGCCTTGTGTCAGAATTTCTCTGTTACAAGCCAATTACGCTCATTTAACTAACTGTGGAGTGACTTATAAGTTTCAACTGAAAAAACATTCAAAATGATACTAATAAAGCAGTGTTGACAGCGCAGTACCCAAGAGAATGCTGACATTATGTGTATACCACAGTCCACTGGAAACACATATAGCCCCTGGAGCTCCACTTCTCAAAAAACACGCACCATAATCCCCTGCAAAACAAAAGCCCCTGTTCTTTCCAGCATTTTCCCATAATTAGCAACCTTCTAAAGACTATCGCTATACTTTTCTTTTATTACCAAACAACACTCAAACACATGTAACAAAGTTTTAATTCTACCATTTACTGTAAGCCTTTAACTACCCAAAAACAATATTTTAAGCATTAAAGGCCTATATGTTAACATTTTAATAAGCTCAGGGAAAGAAAAGATAATTAGTATCAGAGACTTGCAGATTCATTTTGATGATAGTATTACAGAAAGTTAGCATTATAATTGAAAGGTAATTCCCAGAAGAGAAAATTCTTGGTGCATAATTATGATATACAATACAGAACTATGAAAATTGCATAATCACATGCTTTGAAATAATATTCACAACGGAAGATACCAGCAAGGTATAAAAGAAATATTAAACGAGCAGTGTTTCTATTACTTAATTTGTTCTGGCTCTTGGGAACCCCTAACCTGAACCATCCATTCCGTGAATGAAGGCTCCCAGGTCCGTGGGGCACTAGGATATGTGGCTGGTCAAGCTGAAACCTATCAAGATTGCTGAAAAAGAAGCCAACTCGAAGCACAGGTCTCCCTGGGGCTCTGTTGTATCCTTTTCATAGAAAGGATCAACGAGTTGAAGTAAAGAACACGTCTTTACTAGAGGCAGAACAAAACAGGCTCAACACAAGCGACTGTGCTTCCAGGATATAGTTCTTACCAAAGGGATGCAATTTAGAATAAAGAAACCGCATTAGAACTGTTTTTCCTATTTCTAAAGAAACTGACTACAGTCTAAACACTAGGAGCTCTACCAATCATAACTCGAAGGAAGCTCAAAGGTTCCCCACATCCCTGTCAGAACCTGTTGGAAGACCTTCATGGCCTCTAGTATTCTGAAGTTCCACCCCACAGTCTATCAGACATATTAAAGAGTACTCAAATTCAATACTGGATATTTATAAGAAATATCACTGAACTGAAAATAAGAATTCTCTTTCAAAAGTGTTTTATTCCCTCTTGAGCCCACTCCAATCGGGTTTTCTCCCCACCCCTCCGCCAACACAGCTCTGATCAAGGTCCCAGTGACTTCTCTTGCTAAACCCAATGAGCAACTCAGTCCTCATCTTACTTGACCTCTCACACCTCTCAACCTATGACACCACTGATTCACTCTCTCTTCCTTCAGACACTGTCTTTATTAGACTTCAAGGATATTCTTCCAATTTCCCCCTTATCATTCTGGCTGTTCCTCCTCAGTCTCCTTTACTCCTTTACTGGTTGCTTCTTACCAACTCAATCTCTCCACGCTGAAACACCTCAGGCTCAGCCCAAGCACCTCATCACAAAAAAACAACTCACAGTTCATTCTTCCTGCCTTGTGGGTCAACAGAAATAGCAGCATCTTCTAATAACAATAGGGATGGAGAGAATGGAGACACTTAGGTCCACCATGTTGGAAATATGTGCAGAATTCTTATGTTGTAAGATAATTTCTTAGGAGATTTCTTCTATTCTTCAACAAACTGTAAATACTGGTATAACCCAAGGCTTGGTCCATGGATTGCTTTCTCTGTCTAAAAACATTCCTTAAAGGAGCTTATCCAAACTCTGTTGGCATCTTCCAAATTTGAATCTCCAGCCTGGATGTCTTTAACTCCAGATTCCTATATCCAACAACCTACTCAACCTCTCCGTTTGGAAGTCAAGCATTACATGTTTAAAGCAGCTCGTAGTCGTCTCCTCCATCAGATCCCCATCCTGGTTCATAGCAACTCAACAATTATGCAAAAATCTTGAGGTTATCCTTATTCCAATCTCTCTCACACTCCTCTAACAGTTGGCCAGGCAATCTCAGTGGTTTGATCTACAAAATAAACTCTGGTCATTTCTCACCACTTCCTCTCCTGCTATTGACATTTCTCAGTTTGGATCATTATCAGCAGCTGCTAACTTGTATCCTGGCTTCTGCCCTTGACCGCCCTACTCCATTTTTGTCTCAATATAGCAGCCAATGATTCTATTAAAATGCAAATCAAATCCCCTTGCTCCCCTGCTCAAAGGTCTCCAAAGATTCCCCATTTCACTCAGTAAATGCTAAAGTTCTTAAAATGGGCCACCAGTCAGACCCTATAGGATTGCCACCTAAACCTCTCTGACCTCATCTACTACTATTCTGTGACCTCACTGTTCTTGAAACACACCAAGCACACTTCTGCCTGAGGCCTTTGTTAATTTCTGATGGAATGTTCTTTCTCCCAATTATCTCTGTATGGCCAACTTCCTCCTTCAAGTCGTCTTCTCAGTGAGTCCTACTTTGACCATACTATTTTAAATTGCCAAGGGCCCGAGTACCCACCTCCAGCACTACCACCATCCATTACCCTATTCTAGTTTTCTTTTTCCAACTACAGTTAGTATTTTCTAAAATACTATAAATTTGCTTTGTTGTGTTTATTGTTTGTCTTCTAATAGGATATATGCTCCATGAAGGCAGGCCTTTTGTCTTTATTTTGTTCACTGACATATCTCTAAGGTCTAGAAGAGTGCCTGGCACACAGTAGGCACACATTATATTAAATGAATAAAGTTGGATAAACATTTAATAATTTCAATTTCATAGTTTTCTCTTAATATTTGAGCCTTTTACTAGATCCTAACCTTCTTATTGTTTGTTGTTGTTCCTGAAGAAGAGAAAGATCCCAGCCTGACCTCAGGGCCCAACACAAATTCGGAAGCCCCAGGGAAGCAAGGGACATCCTCCCTTTGGCCATTAGTGATTCTCCCTAAAACTAGGACTCCATTTAGCACTTATCTGGAAACATCTAACTCCTTTCGACATACAAGTATTTTGTTTCCCCATCTAGACAAGACGTACTTTGGCAGGACTTGCTCAAAGTATTCATTCTGGCCCTGGATATCTTATAGAGGTATAAAATTCATTTTTCAATGATCTTAGTAAACTGAATGCTTTATTTATTTTTTTAAACATTTTATTTATTTATTTGACAGACAGAGGTCACAAGTAGGCAGAAAGTGAGGCAGGGTGGGGGGCGGGGGGAAGCAGGCTCCCCGCTGAGCAGAGAGCCCAATGCGGGACTCAATCCCAGGACCCTGAGATTATGACCCACTGAGCCACCCAGGCACCCACTAAACTGAATAATTTTAAAAAACGCCTGCTGAGTTCAAGATACTACACAAAGAAAAAAAAAGATACTACACAACGTGTAACAGGGCATGGGGTTACACAGAGTATGTCCTGTTTTTAATGAACACAGTAGAATGATACATCATGGTTATTCTGAAGGAGCCTGTGCCTATTTTCACTGAATTTACAATTATACTGTTTAGATGTAAATGTGTCTTTCTAATGTGCTCAAGTTTGTTTTTCTTAAATGGTCCTTTTGAAACTTTCAAACTTTCAGACTATTAATTTCCATTGAATGAATGGCTTAAAATCGTAAGCTTTTATAATAAAATTATAAAGGGGTCTAGCCCACATTATATAAATGGTGCCAATGGTTGGGGGGTGGGCATGAGAGAAATAAACAATTGCTTTATACCAATAATCGTGGTTTTCTCTATAAAGTACATAAAATCTGTGTAGAGCCAAAGACATCAGCCATTTGGTACTCTTTACATTTAAAAATACTTTGCTTAAACTTAATTATCATAAAGAGAATATTTTTTAATCTTCAGATCTATCTTTTGGCATCTGGAAAGAAATTATTATCTAGGGGCTCCTGGGTGACTCAGTGGGTTAAAGCCTCTGCCTTCGGCTCAGGTCATGATCCCAGGGTCCTGGAATTGAGCCCCATGTCAGGATCTCTGCTCCACGGGGAGCCTGCTTCCTCCTCTCTCTCTCTTCCTGCCTCTCTGCCTACTTGTGATTTCTATCTGCCAAATAAATAAATAAATAAATAAAATCTTAAAAAAAAAAAAAAGAAATAATTATCTAGCAAGCAGAAGCTGAGAGACTGAGTGAGACTACTGGAAATTAGATGAGAATTAGGAAAGATCAATCAATTAGTGATCAATGAACAGGCCAGCAGCTACTCTTAGTGCAGCACCATAGACTGCCCGATATCTGTAACTGAGAAATTCTAGGTTTTGTTGCCTGCTGAATGTCATCAAAACCAAAACATAATAAAATCTCAAGTTGATTGTAAATGAAAGGTTCAGGCACTTCCAAGAAAACTAAAAATCCTACAGCATCATTTCTTTTGTCCTCAGTAATAAGAGCTAACATTACTAGGCAATTTAGTGTGTCAGACCATGCCATTGTTTTATGCGTACTATTTCATTTAATAATCAAAACAACATGGTGCTATAGTTACTAACATTATCCTCGTTTTACAGATAAGGAAAAAGAGGTTCAGAGAAGTAAAGAACTTCCTCAAGGTTACACACTGGAAGACCGTGGAGCCTGGATCTCCACCCTAGAAGACTGATTTCAAAGACCTCGTTCTTACCATTGTACTTTCCTGCTTCTCTTCCATGCTGCCTCCAAAACACACTACTCTTTCTGCAGTAATTTCAGCGAGCAACTTGTCAGAGTTGTGACCCTATGGTAAGCACATTTTTTATTTCCTAAGATTATACATGCTAAGCTTTTGCTGTTCCAAGCAGTATCTCATCTGAACAAAATGTATATACTACCCATTTGTAAAACTTCTGTTATTCTGTTTTTCACCTTCCTAATGAGCCTAAGTCAAAATTCTAAGCCTTTTCTTAAACCACAAATTAAAAAAAAAAAAAAAAGAATGCCCTTTTCCTCTTCAGGGAAACACGAGAGAAAGATGGGTATATATATCTCATTTGTTTCCTTTCGTAAGCACTTTGTTTTATCTATTAGGTTTCTCATAATCCTATGTTTTACAGTAAATGCTTCATGGATGCTGCAGTAGACTTCAACAACTGAATTTCACTGTTGTTGTAGGTAGAGACAGGATGTTTCCAGGGATGTTTACAAAAAGATAACTTGAAGGAGGCGGAAGGGTTTCCAGGGGAGGAGAAAAGTGTGTAAAAGGTGGGGGAAATAATGGCAGGAAGAGGCAAACAAAAAACAAAAAACAAACAAAAAAAAAAGAATTTTTTACACTATCTTCTTAAGAGTGAACCATTCTGAAAATATTTGGAAAGCAGTCCTTTGAAATTGGGGTCCAGCCCAGATCATTTATGGATCACTGTTATGAAACACCGAATCAGGAGGGACCTTGAGATGTCACCTACCCATCATTCAATCCCCAACATCTCACTGGAAAGGCCTAGAACACAGGGAGAAGGAAAAAAGGGAGAAAGAGACGTTCCAAGAGACTTCTGTATGGGAGCAGAAGTAGATCAGCCTTGAGGAGGTTAAATTCTGCCTCACTGTGCTATTCCTCTGTTTACTCTGGGCAGGTCTGAGTCTATCTCAACAGAGCCACAGGAGACCTTGGTGTCAATCAGAAAAGGGCACCCCATCCTTATGCCAGTGGACTCTCTGCTTGGGCTGCAGAGTTGGGGGCTAGGTTTTAGCCCTTAGACGGCACTAATGTAGGCTAGACTGGGCCTCAGTCCCTCCACTTCTAAAAAATGCTAAGGCTAGCTGCCACCTAAGCACTCCTCCGTCTTCTCAGTCCTCAGTTAAAATCTGGCAATATCCAGCTGGTATATTCCAGTGTCCCTGAAACACTAGGATTCTGTGGACTAAGTTGAGACTTCCGTGTTTTTGTAATGCTGCATTTTTTTTTCTCTCACATTTCTGAAGTACTCTTCCCTTTTCATCTTAAGACTACACTCTCCTTTCAACTCCAAAGTGCTCAAATTTTCTTGAGCAATCAAAAGGTCATACCCCACATACCAGCCCCAAACCTCCCCAAATGTCCACCAACAGAATGGATAAATAAACTGGGTACATTCATCCACAGAAATAAAAGAAAAAAGCACTGCTATCTGCATCAATTTGGACATGACACTATGTTGAGCCGAAGAAGACACAAAAGAGAACTTATATTTGATTGCACTTAAATGCAGTCTGAGAACAGGTTAAAGCTAACCGGCGGCAATGAACGTCAGAATAGCGGTTATCCCTGGGGGGGCAGGGATTACGAATGTAAGGAGAGGCTTGGCTGGGGGGAGGTTGGGAGTGGGGAATGAGGTACTGATCTGTTTTTCTGATTTGGATGCTGGCTGCCTGGATATAATCACTTCATGGTATACACTTCTGATCTGTGCATTTTTCTGGTTGTATGTAATTATTCAGTAACAAGTTCAAAGAAATAAAGCCTCAGGGACACCACTCCCCAAGCCATCTACTGAAACTGGACAGTACAAGTGTTGCTACTTGTGGGGAGAAAAATAACTACTCATTTAATGTAAACCACACAAAGAACTACCTAATTTCCTAAAATCTTCATCCAGAACTTGTGTGATTTTTATGATTTCCTCCTTCATAGGAAACTATGGCTATAAGTTAGTATAAAATAATTGCTTTTCTGGGTTCATATATCTGAAAAACCTTACTGCTCAATGCTTTATAATAAATATGTATAAAGGCAGGGTTATTAGAAAACCTCTAAAAATATTCCTGGATAATCAATTAGGAATGCTGACAGTTCTAAATCGGTTTTTTTTTTTTTTTTGGGGGGTCAGAATTATCTCAGTCATCACATTAATGAAACACACTGGATAATTCCCAAATCGCTACTTAGTTTTCCTCCTGTACAGGTTAAACTGTTAGGTAAGGCCACACAGGTGGGGGAAAGGCATTCAAGAAAACATTATGCTCAGGCAGCTCCAAGGAAGCTCCAGTAAACACTGCCTTCTCCTCTGGCCTATAACTGGCTCATGTGAATTTGGTGCAGCACTCCATTTTTCTCCTCCTGAGAAAATTCTTCCTGTCAGATCAGTGATTTCTTTCTCCTTCCCAGTGTTCTAGAATCTCTTCTCGATCAGTATGGTATACTACATGATTGTGGCACTACATACAGATTAAAAGTGATGTGATACAAACGTGCATCAGAGGTAATTACACCACCAAATCATATCAGATAACCTGGAAGCATAGGTAGCTTCTTTTCACTCAAAATTTTAGGATCACTATGGCCATTACTACTGTAGAGCCCCTCTGGTCCCATGGCATGACAGGCAGACTCTAGGGCTCACAAACATTTGGGGTAATAATTAGAGATTTGTAGAATCCTTAGAGTTTAGACAGAAAATGTTCCCAGTCTTTGAAATGAGAAGTATAGGCTGGGGGCGCAGACCACGATGATAAGCATCCAGTCCCCAAACATTATTTAACACCAACGCAGCAGTTTGACACAAATGCAGGCAAGCTTTCCAAGATAAATACCACTCAACAACCTAGGTCATGTTGTCTCTAGACTATGCTGGGGACCTTAATACTAATCCTTTTTCTCCTCAGCTAAAAAGATCTTACTTTTTAATTTCCACTTTTAAATAGAATTTTTCCCCTACTTCAGCCTTGTTTTAAATATTCATCTTCCCAAGTTCAGATTTCCCTTGCAACTCAATGCTCAGTACTCCACTTCCTCCTTCCTTTCAAATTATTCCTTTGACTTGTTTCTACTTAAATTTATAGGCCCACAAAGCCTTTTTTTCCAGATAACATGCAATTTCAAAAGTATTTTCTACTATCCCCCATGTCAAAGTTTAACTATAAAGGTCAACAAGTACTATTTTTCCTGTTTGGGTTTAGGAAAGATACATTTTTTTTTTTTTTTAAAGATTTTATTTACCTATCTCAGAGAGTCAGAGATAGCAAACACAGGGTTAGGTGGAGAGGGAGAAAAAAAAAAGCAGACTCCCCACTGAGCAGGGAAGCCCCAGGATGTGACCAACTGAGTCACCCAGGTGCCCCTAGGAGAGATACATTTTAACTAAAATTTCACCACTCATAAAATTCCATCTTTGTATCTTTTCTATTCCCCCAACTACACTCAATTGTTTAATATACAATCAAAATGTAATTAAACTCCCAAATGTGTAATTATATAATCAAAGACTCCTTAAAAGTATATAATTTTAAGTGTGCAACACACACCCTTTATAACTTTAGTACTAGAACAACAGATTTTTTTTAAACTACTGGAGACTTCTTAGAGGTTGTCTTTGCTGTTTCTTAAGGGTGAGGGAGCCGGGTAGAAGAATCATCATGTAAGGACTAACTGCTTTATAGAAAACCAGAAACAGTGTTACAACAGGATTCTACTGAAGACTGCAAACACACAAAACTCTTTATTTTCTTTAAAACAACGTTGGAATTTCCTAAATGAGAGCCAAAGATTCTATGCTTTGCCCATAAGAATACACAATACTAAATACTTCTGGCTTTCCTACAGAGACTTCATTTACCAAACCAGGGTATTTATAAGGTTTGTATTAACGTGGAGTAGGAAAAACCCATCTCTGCATAAAAACAGAAAACTTTCTGTCCTTTAGAACATTTAAAACAGTATTAAAAGGACTTTAAAGAAGGTCCCTGAAATCTAGTTCTGAACTCAGAAAACCACCTAAGGGATAATTTGTGAATGCCATCTGGGATCCAGGCAGTTTCATCAACAAAAGGGAAAACTTGTTGAGATCATCCGAATCTAAAATTCACATACATTTTTACATCTGGACTGAATTAATCTTTTCTTAGTACTGGCTTTCATGTAATAAAATAATTGTTTGCAGGTTTTATTTTTTTTTTAACCCTCAGTCTCAAAATGAGAATGTGCAGCATCCAAGCTGAAAAGTACAAAGAATTCCTTTATCAAAAAAGTTGAGAGACGGGACTCATTTACACTAAACTCTGAACTTGACAATTCAGTCAAAAACAATTCTGTTTGAAAACTTTCATTTCAAGCATCTGCCATAAAAAGGCTACACAAGTCTATTATGTCAGAAGTTCTGAAAGCCAAAGGCTTTATAACTGTAGTTAAAAGTAGAAACAAAGTCCAGAAACTAGAAAAGCTCTACAACCCCCGCTTCCCTGGATTCAGCTGGCCCAACTGAATGAGTTTTTACAGGACGGGTTACCAGAAATGATTACCTAGCACATGGACTCTGCTTTCAACCACAGTGTCTCCAGCCTAGCCCCTACTGTTTTCCTGGAGAGCCAGGAGCATCTTAAACCAGCAAGTTCAAATTACGTACTTGAAGCTGGTAGCTTACCTAGGTTGCCCCCCCAAAAAGGGAATGGAAAT
The DNA here is from genome assembly GCF_011764305.1 of Mustela putorius furo. NCBI lineage: Eukaryota > Metazoa > Chordata > Mammalia > Carnivora > Mustelidae > Mustela > Mustela putorius. The sequence goes on along the minus strand of NW_025421290.1, from coordinate 6,623,919 downwards.
AGAGAAAGATTTCCTTTCCCTTAAGATGTTTTGAGTTCTGCAAGAACTGCTGATTACTGTGGTCCATCAGTGTCAGATCTCAGGTATTTTTACAAGCAATTCAAAAGGGAGAAAATTAGTTCATATTACAGTCAGTCTGCTTTCTGGAGAAGACATTCTGCAGATAACTTACTTGATAGGAGATATCCCCTGGGGGACCCTTCTCATCTAATGATCCCAAAGGTCCATTCTAATATGAAATATAAATCCAATATGTTTATAAACCTACTGAAAGAGCATTTAAATGTCAGCTGTCTCATACTGTGGAGTAATTTCATTTTTCACACAATACTTTTATTTCTCAAAACCACACCCAAGGAAAATGATTAAGTTCTACAAGTTTTATACTACAAAGGACAACAGCAAAAGCATCTGTTTTCCTGCCTCTCTTTTCTGGTCTTCTCCCCTCCCCCACTCTCTATGGAGCACACTGTTTGTAAATCTTGGTGGTTAAAATTAGTTTCTACAATACTCTCATAATGCTGTAAATTCTGAGAAACTTCTTATCCTTTAACATTGCTGGGCCTGAATTTATGCGCTGCTCTAAGAAGAAAAAAATCCAAAAGTCAAAAGCCTTTTTAATGACAGATGTATTACGGAAAATTTTCCCCACAAAGTTTTGATGCTGTGAAATATCAACTCCCTGAAATCACAGAAAGGAAATGACTTACATTCTTGGAAAATGAAGCCACTAGCAGCTTTCTCCAACAGTATTTTCTAATCCCTAAACTACACCCTGTGGCAACAGGGAGTATTTCGTGCAAAAGCTAAATTTAAATAGATGCTTATAAAACCAATAAACAAACATTGTGGGATCTCAGAGAAGAAGGGACAGAATCAAATACTTTTTCTGCACACTCAAAAAAAAAAAAAAAAAAAAAGCTGGAGAGTACGGGCTTGAAGTCAAAAGCAACCCGAGAACGCTTGCTGAAGTTTTCCTTCCCCGCTGTGGGCAATACAAAGCTCCTGAGGGAAATTCTGGCAACACAGATTTTGCCAAAAAATAAAAACGAAAAGGGTGTAAAAGAGCTAATATTTCTTTGGACACTAACTACACAACTGCACGGCCTGAAAATCTGCCAGCTTTCAATTCAACTTTAAAATACGCTTGTTTTGACAGCTTTCCATTTATTCGTGCCCTTAAAGAAAACGCCCTCCCCATTAGGTTGTGCTGTCCCGGGACTCGAGGTGCTGTTGAAAGCCCTGTGGATCTCACAAGGGTGGCCCCCAGCGGTCCATACCTGACAGTTCCTGGTCCTCCTCGAGCACAGGATGGTGGTCTCCTCTGCCCGGGGCCCAGCCTTCACGCCGCAAGCACCTCCAGGAACCCAAATTCTGCAGGCCGCGCCCCCCACTCGCATCCCACCGAGGCCCCCTTCTGGCGCCGCCGAGCCCCAGCTCAATCTCCGGCTCCCCGACCAGACACTTCAGGGACCGTGGGGCAGACGCCGCGCTCGGGTCTCTGCCCGCAGCCCGGTTGCCCGGCCCCGGCGCGCGTACAACAGGCGGCACGGCACCCAAGAATCCAGGGTTTAGGGGCTGGCCCCGGCGCCCCGTCAAAGGCGCGACCGATGGGGCGCAACCGACAGGCGCCTCCAGAACAGGGCGCCGGAGACCACCGGGGAACCGAGCGCGGCACCGTGAGCCCGCGGCGCAGCCCGCAGCCCCGGTCGGCCTCCCGCCCTCGCCGCACAGGCGGCCCCAGAGCTCCGCGCCTCCCCCGCTGCCTGGCTCGGCTGCCCCGGGGCCCTGTCCTCCCGTCCTGGTGTGGGCGAGCTCTGCCGGTGGAGCGGCGACCTTCCAGCCCGGTGCCCGACGCCCAGAGCCGAAGAAGCAAAAAGAAGGCGAAGAAAGACGCAGAGAAGGAGACACTGCTTTGGCTGGGGCTCTCCACTCGCAGAAACCTTCCCAAAGTCCCGTCCAGCCGCCGCCGCCGCCGCCCGGCCGGCAGGGGGCACAGTGGGCAGCCGGGGCGCCGTGGCCGGGCTAGGGGGTCCCCTGGGAGGCCCCCAGGCGCCGAGTTCCCGCTCGTACCTCGCAGAAAGCCCGGAGCACCCGGCGTCGGACTCTCGTCAGCACCCCAGGCCCTCCTGCTTGCACCGCGCCAGCCCGGCTCTTCTCAGCCCCTCTGCCCTGGCAGCCAGACGAGCGCTCCGTGTCCGCCCCGCCCCCCGCCCACGCCTCCCGCCCCGCCCCCAGAGGCTCCGCCCACACGCCCGCCCCGAGGTGGCGGGGGAGGCCGCGGAGCCGCGCGTTGGGAGAGCCTAGCTTGCGGCCGCACGTGGAGCGCCTGCTGGCCCCGCCCCGGACCCAACCAAGCGTCCCGCGGAGGGGTGCCGCCGACTCGGGGGTGGGAGACAGCGGAGGGCACCACACCTCCCGGGTCCTGAGAAAGGAGGAGAATGGTAGAAGGGCGCTGTGTGTGGACCACTGCGATCTAGGCCTTTCCCCACGCGACGGAGGCGGGAGGGGACGCGGTCAGCTTCCCCCTTCTGGCCGAATGGCCCTCTCCGACGCTCGGCCCCCGCTCCCCTGGAACACTCCCTCCCGAGCCCAGTCGGGCTGGGCGGGGGTGGCTGTTTGGCCTGGGCATCGTCTTACTAATTCGGAACGACGGAGTGGAGGCCACTCAAGAGGAGGCGATCCCAGCGGAGGAGGCTTCGTGACTCCTAGCTTCTCCCCCTTACTCCTGTCCCGCACCCACCGGCCCACCCACCACTCGGGACGCGCCCTCGTGGGTTTTTATACTGGATGGAGGGGGCGCCGCCAGGAAGCCAAGCCTCCCCCGCTAACTCTTGTTTCTGCAATTGTAAAGGTAGACACAGCCTCTATTTGCTGTGAGTGTAGCGAATGTGACCCCTCAGAAATTCTTTTTGTCCGCCCCCGAAGGTGGCTGGAGGGCTTGGCGGAAGGTGCCAAGGGCCGCTGGAAGTTGTTTTTATGGCACTACGAATCGAATCAGAAGATTGAGGTTTGTTTCCTGTTTAGTTGCTGGGTCTGGGGAAGAACTATGCCTCTTTGGTCAGCGTGTGCCCGCTAGGACCTGCTCCTGGGAACTGGAGACACTGGGGAGGACCCAGCCTCCCCTGGACCCCAGGCCCCGGACGCACTGTACTCCCACCTGGTGGGCTTCTGCCCTCTGAGGCCTTATGCTAACTGCTGACCCTGTGACCCCTGGCCCCACGGGGCCCCTCACTAAAGGAGGAATAGGGTGTATGTTTCCGGGTGTGACAAATGGGTGAGGAGACAAATACAGGAGGACCTGAGAAAGGACATTACCAAAATCAGATTTATGCTTGCAGAAGCCAACTTAACGGGTCTGCTCTTTAATCCAAACATCAGTATGTTAGGCTGGCTGTGACTGCTTGACAGTGTGCCTGTTTGTGTGCCTCCTTTACTTGGCAGAAGAAATTCAGTTTTGTGTTCATTAGGGCTGAAGCTAACTTGGAATAGTTGCCTCATTCACAGCTTTTACAATTTGGGAACCATGACACTGGAACTGAGTATTAGAAGCTGTGATCTTTTTTCACAATTGATAATACATTCAGAGTTTATTTCTGATAAAGCAAAGCAGCAGTGTCTAAGGATATTGCACTTAAAATTTAAAGTCATGACTTCGTTATGGAAAAGAGAAGAAGAGCTACATTTCAACGACTGCCTTCTAAATTAGTTGTATTTAATTAATAGACTAAAATTTAAAAATGGTTTATGGTAGTTGATGACAATGTAGGCATTTAAAAGTGGAGAATTACACTTTTCTCTCATTTTTATCTTTTTACATGCATTCGGAATGAGTGCACAGTGAACACAAGTTGGTAAGGTCTTAAATTAATTTGATGTCTAATGAAATAGTCCAGCATTTCATATGCAAAGATAAATGAGTAATACTTTACCATCTTGGAAAACAGTTCCTAAATCTGATTTCTTTTTAGGCTTTCTCCATCTAGCAGATCAAGAACAACATATTGGGGCGCCTGGGTGGCTCAGTGGGTTAAGCCTATGCCTTCATCTCAGGTCATGATCTCAGGCTTCTGGGATCGAGTCCCACATCGGTCCCTCTGCTAGGCGGGGAGCCTGCTTCCTCCCTCCTCTCTCTCTCTCTCTCTCTCTCTCTCTCGCTCTGCCTCCCTTTCTGCCTACTTGTGATCTCTCTCTGTCAAATAAATAAATAAAATCTTAAAAAAAAAAAAAAGAACAACATATTGTTAGATTGTAAAACATTGCTACAATATAAAATAATTAGGTAACCCAAGGAGCAAAATATTTTAAACAGCTTAAAAAAATATATGTTTAAGATTGAGTTTATGGTCTAGAATTAGATTGTAGCAAAATTTACTATGTGAATATTTTTTGAATCATAATGGTCATATTAATAGTGAGTACCACAAAAAAACATGGACTCTTACATAATACATTTTGTAAACCAAGTACTTTAAAACTCTTAAAAACCGTTTTATAACCCCCTGAAACATTGTAAAACTCTGAAAGGACTGACAAGTAATCCACTCAAGATGGAAATGGAGCTGAGAGAGGATGGGTTGTTTTAAATATTTCTTATCATTGGAAATATTTTCCTGTACTTATTACAGCAATGAATACAAATTCAAAGGTAAAGTTATATTTTATGATTCTTTTTGATGTTGAGATATAGTTCTATTTTCATCAATATGATGAGATGTTTTCCTAAACATGAGACTGCCCATCAGTGAAATATTGCCTTAAGCACATCTTAAATTACTATTTTTTCCATGGCACGTAAATACTAACATAATTCTATATTATTGCTTTTTTTTTTTTTTTTAAGGAAGAAGATATTCATTCCATGAATTTATTGAGTACTTCCAAATGCCAGGTACAGGATTAGATTCTGAGATTCGAAGGTAAAAATATTCCTGAATTTTATAGTAGTTTGAGGGAGCAGGTATGTGAGTAAGCGGTTAAAATACACTTTAATGCTTGCCAGCATAGGGCCAAGCAGGAGGAATAGTGGGAAAGCTTAGGACCTGCAGAGAGGGCATCGGACATCCTCTGGATGAGAAGGATGAACTGAGATGGGAAGGATGAACAGTTTCCCTGGGAACAAGTTGTTTGAGGTGGTGGGTCTCAAACTTGGAAGCGCGTTGGAATCACATGGGGACTTTGAAAAACTTTGTCCTAAGCATGTGATCTAATTGGTCTGGGACGTGGCCTGGGGTATGTTTTAAAATCTCCAGATTATTCTAAGTGGAGACACATGTGGGAACCTTGCGTCATGGCATCCCGGGTAGAGGGCACAGAGTGAGCATGTACACTGGGGTGTGTGTTTAAAGCATGATGGCCAGAGCCTTGTTTTGTAATTGAAGAGGCTTAAGCTTTGGTGGTTGATATTTACACATTTTTGGCATAAAGAACACATTTATATGGAAAGCAAAGAGATGTGAGCTGCTATAATTCACATTCCTTTCCAAATATTTTCCAAACATTATACAAATAGTATTATGAGAAGTAAGATCAGGGGTGCCTGGGTGGCTAAGTGGGTTAAAGCCTCTGCCTTTGGCTCAGGTCATGATCCCATTGTGCTGGGATCGAGGCCCTCGTCGGGCTCTCTACTCAGCCGGGAGCCTGCTTCCTCCTCTCTCTCTCTGCCTGCCTCTTTGCCTACTTGTGATCTCTGTCAAATAAATAAATAAAATCTTTAGGAAAAAAAAAAGAAAAGAAGTAAGATCAGCTCAGTTTTTTAAAAAGAAAAAGATTTACTTCTTTATCTTCCATATATAATTCAGGGTCCTTTGAGACTCAGAGTATGTTTCAATGCTGAAATAGAATTTTTTTTTTTTTAAGATTTTATTTATTTATTTATTTGACAGAGAAATAGAGAGCACAAGTATGTAGTGCGGCAGGCAGAGAGTGAGGAAGAAGCCCGCTCTCCGCGGAATTAGGAGCCTGACACAGGGCTCAATTCCAGGCCCCTGGGATCATGACCAGAGTTGAAGGCAGATGCTTAACCCACTGAGCCACCCAGTCATCCCTGAAATAGAAGTTCTAGACAGAGAAAGAAGTCAGTAATTTGACCTACTGGCTTTTAAAGAAGACCTTTCCAAAATTAAATACTATTCTTCATTCTGGGTGAAGTTCACAGTAAAAAAATTAGTTCATTTTTCTTTTTGGTAACTTCTGAATTTCCATTTTAAAGCAAAACAAAATACATTTGAAAGCAATCAAAATTCATTCAAATAAGTCCTAATCTATGGTCTTAAATGTCCATTTAGCTCATGTATATTTCTTTGAAAGACAAACTAATCAGATTTGGAAACTTTACAGTGATGTAGTCCTGTTTCGCACTGCCTAGCATTTAAAATGATCTTCTTATTATTCTCAGTGGCATATCACTATATTCTTTTAAACAAAAACACACCAAAAGAGATTCTAATATTTCAAGTCAGGAAAATAGATTACCAAATAATATCTCATTATTTTGCACCAGGAGCCCCTAACCAGGACAAATAATTATTCTGCAGAGGCAGACCAGCACAAGGCTTAATATATTATGGAGCAATCTAATGCAGAAAGATTTTACCTTTACCCAATTTAGAGACACAAAGTTGAAAAAATTAAATTAATTGAATTCTGCCCTTACGGCCATCAAATTTTGAGAAAATATTTTAAAAAGAGGATATTTGATTATCCTGGGACAAAGTTTGGTTTTAATGCAACATGTAAAACTTTACAGGAGAAATATTTGAAGAGCCACCTTTCTTTCCATTCTATTATGATGTTAGTTTCACCAGAACATAGCATTACTGTTCCTTGAGGGCTTAAATACTTAAATACTCCAGACAAAAAGTTCGATAAGACTGGGTGGGCCAGGCCAGGCCCTTCACTCTTGAGGAGAGGCAGTTTTAAGTGGGGGCAGTAAAGGTGTTAGCTGCAAAAGGTAGGATACCCCAGCCCTGAGGTCTTGGAGATAAACAGGCATGGTGTAGGGAGGCCATGCTTGTTTGAGGGCTTCACATTCTAGAGGAGGCTGAGGACAGGTATAGAAAATTGTCTAGTCGAAGGGACAAGACAAGGGGTAGGCTCCCTAGAGGATAAAGCTTCGGGATGCATAGCATTTGTGTTTATACAGTAGGCCCCAAAGGTCCACCCAAAGCACCCAAAGGTGCTTCAGCTCTCATTCCTTGATTACTCTCTGAAAAGCTGAAAGAAAACCTTCCCACCCCCAGAGATCGAAGGCAGCTCCCTCCACTCCCCATTGTGGGAGATAGATGTGCACTGAAAAGAAGTAGGAATCTGGTGACAGACTGGTTTCTCCAAATTTTGCCCCAGGCACACTCTGATTATCTATATGGATGGGCTGTTCCTAGAGGAGTCACTTTCAAACCCAAACGATAACATTAGAGATGTCATTGAAATTCTCTTCAGTATTTTCTGACATCTTATCAATTTGTGCCTAAGACATGCTGAACTGGAACAGGAGGAGATGGGAACATCCCTCTTCCAGAACACAGGCTTACAGCCGGGCCAATACTGGCTTTCTTGTGAATACCAACCAATGTTTCATTTATGAAGACAGTTTATGAAATCTACCCATTCAGTTTTAATTTGGCCACCTTGTGTAGAATTTAAGCCTAACAAATGTGCCTTTTAGCTTCTTTTTATCTGCTTGAAAAAGAACGATGAATCAAAGTACAGGTAAGATGTGCTAGCTCTGGATTCCTCTGAAAGTTCACTGAAACTAAAGGTCTCTGCCAGCAGGGCCTCCAAGGAACACCCTGTCCGTCCATGGCACGTGGGGTACGGGTTGTAACTCAGGGTCCTCATATGCTGGTTCTATTGCCCAGCTGTATACAAGGGAAAAAAACATTTATGAACACCCACGTTGGATCCCTGTTTTCCTCTCTCCTAATCCTAGGTTAGAAACAGAATCTACACTCACCCTTGTTTGGTGTGGCTATGGAACCAAATGCCGAAAAAATCTTAAGAAATTCTTCATAAGCAGGGTACTGGGTCTATTTTTCTTTTTCGAGGGTAGCCTAATGTGTTATTCTGTTCACCTAAATAGAATTCTTACACTATAGTTCCTTGAAGAAAGAACACTGGTAATTTGGCATGGAGCATGAATTAGAAACGAAGCATTGTGAACTTGTTCTCCAATGGCCTCTAATTCAGATACTTGGTTGTCAGGTCTGGAGAAGAAAATGCTGGGGGATAGCACTCGTAACTGGATCTGGCTTTGTAGGTAAGACTTCTGGAGTGAAGAGCTAGGGCTAGGCTGCCTGAAACATGCTTTCCTTTAAAAAGCTTTTTATGTATTTACGATTCACATATGATTAAACATTTTATGTGATTTCTTGGGCAGAAAAATAGAATCAGAAAATCAGTGATTTTCTGTTCTGCCCATAGTTCTATGTTGGATAATCACTTTTGTCCTTTACACCCCAATTTCTTAAGAGATAGGGGGATATTTACTCAACATATAACTTTATGTATATGTATATATAGAATTCATATAATATACAAATCGATGTAAAATACTTGATCATATCACTTTTTTTTAGCACTTTTCTCATTATCTGAAATTATTTATGAATATGTTCGCCTTTTTGTCACTGTCTTTCCCCTTAGAATTTAAGCCTCATATGAACAGACCTAATCTCACTAACTGCTGTGGCCCCAACATCTAGAACAGTGTCTGGGGTGTGTGTGTGTGTGTGTGTGTGTGTGTGTGTGTGTGTGTGTGTACAGGCATGCATGTTAAGAGTGGATGGAAAAAAGAGAAGTCACTGAGGTGAGAATGGGAAAAATTTAACATTTTTTGAGAAGCTTCTTGGACAATATCCCAGGTAACCTGAGAAAGGCTCTATCCCTTAAAAAGATTTTTGGTTGATTTGAATGGGATACCATATATCAGCCAGTTCATATAATGTTTATATTTAAAGTTTAAATATATAGTCATCAATATTCTACATCTATTGATATTCCTTCATGTGTGTTTTATTTCTGTTTGCAGCTTTCCCTCTACCTGTACTCACCCTACAGACTTTTGAAATATTAAGAAGAATGTTAAAGGGATTTTACTAGAGGAGTTGATCGATCATTGAATTCCTTGCCAGCAAAACGTTTTGATGAGATACACTTGGGAACAGAGTAGTTTGAGTCGAGCAAGGGAAGAATTGGTGACCTTGCTTCCATTCGCTCATAGCGCACGTCCATGTCAAGCTTTCCTTGTGTCATCCGGAGCTGCTCCTCCTCTGAACACCGGAAACCTCTCTGTCCACCAGAGCCTGCCCTTCGACCTCTCCCACCAGAGATGTTGTTTGACTTTCAGTCACCAAAACCTACCCAGTTCTTCCAGTTTATTAGCCATTTTTGGCCTCACTTCTTTCCTTTTGAATTAAATGCCTAGACTCACCATTCTGAATTTATTCTCCCCTGTAGTCTATACTTCATCTCTCCTTGACCTTCTAATATAGCTTTGCTAACAACCCTAATAGTCAGGAGAACTCAGTCACCCATTCCTTGCATTTTGTTTTAAAGTCACCAAGGAAGACCAAAGAAAATCTAATGACTGTGTTGATCACTAAGACAACATTTGAGCAGTGGAGCACTTACAGATGCTTGGTCAATTTTTTATTCATTCCCGGTTGGCTCCCTTTCCCTTTCACCACAGTGTTCAGATTTTTTTTTTAAAGGATTTGTTTATTTATTTGAGAAGATGGAGAGGGAGAGAGTCTTAAGTAAACTCCATGCTGAACGCAGAGCCGCATGCAGGGCTCTATCCCATGACCCTGAGATCACGACCTGAACCGAAACCAAGAGTCGGACACTTCACCAACTGCACCACAGTGATCAGATTTTAATAGCTTTCTTCAAGTCTGTCATCCCAGTCTATAACCCTGCCACACTCAAGGCTCAACCTAGCCCATCTCCTGGTGGGTCTGGCCACTGGTCTGAAAGGCTTATAAGTATTATCTCATTGAATCCTCACAACAGTCCTTTGAGGGAGGCACACTCATTTTCCCTGGTTTATGGATGCCTAAGATCTTAAGGAAAGTAACTGTTGGATCTGAACTCAGGACATCTGTCTCAAAGCTCATACACACTCTTCCTGAACTGCCTCGCTTCTGCTGCAGAGCTGACTCTAGGCTTTTCTCCTTAGGGATTTAGTTCCCTCCACCTCCAAAATTCTGTGTGTCTTCCTCTGACTCCATTCCCTCCTGACCCCTCTCAGTCAATCCCCTACCAAAGCCCCATATCCCAAGCCCACCTAGCTGTTCAGGGTCTTCTCCATCATTTGTTTATTCATTTAGCAAATGCATATTAAGTGCCTGTTGTATACCAGGTGTTGGGGACAGAAGTAAACAAGGCCTAATCTTCCAACCTGGGAGATTAGCTAATTATGCACTCTCCCTCTTAAGTATTCAACATCTGGCAAGCTCCTAGACCATTCTTTGCATTGAAAGAAAATCACTGGACATTTCACACTACATCTAGCATTGACCCTGACAGGTGCATTGCTGACAGAGGGATGAATGATTTCAGGTAAAGTATATTAGTTTGGAGGTTTGTCCTTAGTCCTCTTTCTGAAAAGTAGCCCACTTTAGGTGGGCCTCCAGCTCATACCTTTTTGTCCACAGTTCTGAGAAGGTTTGGAAAACTAACCGTTTGCCATTACTGACTGACTAGTTGCACTTTAGGTGAAATATAGTCCCAACAAAGGGACCTCAAACTGGTTCTTGTGGCTTAAGCCTTGTAATCTATGACTGAAAAGAAAGATATAATCTTATTAAAAGAATTTCAGCATTTGCAAGGGGGGAGATAGATATTTGTGAGACAAGACACTTTTTAAACTTGTATTTTGCCACTTTTAACCTAGTGGTTCTCAACTGGAGGGTGATTTTGTCCCCGAAGAACATTTGGCAGTGTCTGGAGATTTGCTTGGTTGTCGGAACTCGGGGTTGGGAGGAGTGTCTAGTGGACAGAGGTTACAGATGCTACTAAACATCCAATAATGCAGGGCACCTCACAACAGAATTACTGCCCCTGGTTGAGAACCATGGATCTAACAGGTGAACTCGACTAGAGCATTTAGCTACCCTATAAGTTGGGTTTGAGGGACAGGTGCCTTTGGGGGTGCTGGCTGAGCCTGCTAAAGGTCTGTTGAAGAGTTACTAGAGGGGAAGAATCATTTGGGACCTACAGAGTAAGGTATTTGGGCCGAGTTTCTCCATCTCCTCTCCCTAACTCTACCTGGATCTTGGTCTTAGCCCCCAAGACACCTGATACACATTTTATTTCTTCTTGTATCACCTATTTAGTGTGTGATGACTTCAAGGGGGGATAATCCCTGTGTCTGACAAAGCAATTTTTTTTTTTTAATGCAAGTATAATTTCTACCTCTGGCTATAAAATTTCTAATGTGGCCAGAACACTATTCTGTTTGTCAACAGAGGCATAGTAAGATTGATCTCAATCCAAATTAAATGATAGGTCAAAGAAGAAAAAAGCTGGAAACATTCTTTTCACTTCTATCAGTGAAGAATCAACTTTTGAACTAAAATTAGTGTTAAAGACCTTTTAATAAAATTTATAATTTAACAGACCTGACCAGTTATTCACGTTTATAGTGAATAATTATAATTAAATAATCTGCTAAATTTTATTTTTAAGTAGAAATGCATATAATAAACCATGTGTGTTTTGAACAAAGAGCTACTGCCAAATATATAGAAATAAATTTTGAAAGGATCACTAGGATTATTAAAAATGATTTGCATGAATCACACTCTTCACATTCTTATGGCTTAAAGCCATTTCCTATCTATATACTTCCTTCCATTATTCTTCATATCACTAGCATTTATAATAATGAATGTATATGTATGTATTCAAATATATTCAAATTCTCAGGAAAGCAAAAACCCACGAATAGCTATAAAAAGTACATCATTAAACACATTTTCAAATATTGCCACTTAGACGTATTAGCTGATTTATTTTAGACTGTTGTTTCCAAACCTGTAAATGTATCAGAACCTATGTAAGAATTGGGTGGCAAGGCTGGGAATCTCAAATTAATATAATGGCAACAAACTGCAAAGAGTTCTGTCACCTATTTGTGACCTTGTGTGTAGTTGCACTATTCATGCTTATGCTAAAGTAAGATTTACATGAAGAGGCCAGATTAAAGATACTTTGGTAATGTTTGATACCCACAAATTCTTTAGGTATTGTAACTCTCCCAACCCCTTCCAATGAATAAAATTAGGTGGGAGGGGAGGGGGAAGGAAAATACATTAAGATGTGTTTAATAATCTTTTATCACAATAATGACAGTGATGTCAGTGCATCCAATTCAAATTAGGGAAAGGTTCCCTTTTTCTGATTCTTTGTGACGTGAATGGAGTAACTAAAACTGAGATTTTTAATTTGGTCCATAAGAAGCCATTCAACTCAAGATAAAGCAATAGAGCCTACCAGTCTTATTGAATAACCTAATTGCATCTAGTCCCCAGAAACTTCCACATCAACCTAATAGCGTACAAATGAATCACAGTCTTAAGTAACATTGCCAATAAATACGCTGAAGGACAGCTCTGAGAAAAAGGAATGTGGACTGAACGGGATATGTAAGCATCCCAATTTCTATTTCTTCCCATTTCACAGTTTTCCTCTTTTTGATGCTGCCTAATAAACATGGACGTGTTTCATCCCCACAACACTGACTCAACTCAGGACTTTAAAAGGGGACACGTCACTGATAAATAGAAGGTTGCATGGATAGATACTGTTTTGTTCTATGAATGACAAGTAGCTTCAGAAGACTGGTTTACAGGAATGCCATGTATTTAAAATAATGACAGGCGAGTGTTTATTGATCCTTTACAGTGTCTTAGGTATTGTGCCAAATGTTGTTAAGTTTATGATCTAATCGTAACAGCCACCCAATGAGATATGTACCATCACAGTTTCTATTTTACAAGTAAGTAAAATAGCAATTTTTCCTTTTACAAGTAAGGAAATCAGGGCAGTAAGGAAATCAGGGCACAGATAATTTCCCCAAATTTAAGTAGCCCATTAGTACTGGAGTTTCTAAATAATTAAAAGAAAAAAAAAAGGAATAGAAAAAGTCACATGAAAATGGAAACACCTTGACTTGATAAAATTTTTAAAATCGAACACTACACTGTCCACCTTTCTTTTTTTTCAAAATTTTTATTCATTTATTTGAGAGAGAGAAAGAGGGAGAGCACAAGCAAGGGGAGGGGTGAAGGAATGGGAGGGAAGCAGAACCCCCAGAGGAGCTGGGAGCCTGAGGCAGGCCTCAAGCCCAGGTCCCTGGGATCATGACCTGAGCCAAAGGCAGCGCCTTAACCAACTGAGCCACCTAGGCTCCCCAGTGTCCACCTTTTTATCAGAGTATCTGATTTTCAGACAGCAAGCTATAGTGTCAGAAGAAGTCAAGAAGAACCCAAGATATGTGCCCACTCAGACTGTTTCCAACCCAGATTTGTATATGGGACAGAAAGGGCTAGGAACAAAATCATCAGCCCTATTTTCAGTAGGTAATCTATTTAACCTATTTAAATAGATTATTTAAATAATCTATTAAAAGTAATTCTAGAAATTTACATGAGGTCATCTGGCAGCAACGTACCAAGGGCATCGCTTGATAACACCCTTCCACTCCAACAACTTAAATCTGTCTGTGTTTTAAATTGATCAGGCTAGGGGCGCCTGGATGGCTCAGTGGGTTAAAGCCTCTGCCTTCGGCTCAGGTCATGATCCCAGGGTCCTGGGATCGAGCCCCGCATCCGGATCTTTGCTCAGCAGGGAGCCTGCTTCCTCCCCTCTCTCTGCCTGCCTCTCTGCCTACTTGTGATCTCTGTCTATCAAATAAAATAAATAAAATCTTTAAAAAATAAATAAAATAAATTGATCAGGCTAAAGGAATAATGCCCAAAGCTCTCAGTAAGTTACTACACCCCTTTGCATTCATCTGCAGCTCAGCTTTGTCCCTTCAAGTTTTCAGTTACTCCACTGGAGCCACAAAGGAGAGAGCATAAAGGAAAGAGGTGAACAGTCCAGGGGAACCTATGGGGAACCGACTGGCAGTCCCTGGAATCACCTCTGCCTTTAGTCTCTTATGATTTTATCCTCGTTAGGGCCAGGTGTAAAATCTAGCATGCGACAAGAGCCTCTTCTGTCAGCGGTGGCTCCCAGAACAGTGGCTGTCAACCCTGAGTCTCCAGGAGGAATTCAAACAATGCGGAACCACCCACAGCTGGAGGCTCTCCATCTGAATGGGGTGGTAGGGAGCAAATTACTGTTCCCCTTGGCACTGAAGGTTGGGCACTGCGCTATCCTGTCTCATTCAGCTCGTTATCTGTGGAAAGAACTTGGCAAACTTTTAATTTCTTAAATCACAGATTGCCCTCTTACTCTTAGCAAGTTGGAGAACTCTTGAAAAAAATGTCCTTGAGTTTCAAGAAAAACCAGCCATTAAAATCGTTGGGAGGATTTGGGGAGAGATGATTTAAACTGGAGGATGATTTTTAAAAATAGTTTTAGCTGGGTGAGGGGTTGGGTTAAAGGGGGTGGGGATTAAAGATGGCACTTGCTGTGATGAGTACTGGGTATTTTAGGGAAGTATTGACTCGCTGTATTGTATGCCTGAAACTAAAATTACACTGTATGTTTACTAACTGGAATTTAAATACAACTTGGTTAAAAAATAATAAAAACAGTTTTAGATGGACTTATGGATTACATTAATGAAGGTATAAACATATCAACAACTTGTATTATGAATTTCATCTTTATCCTCCCTCATCAAAATTGCTCCTACTACTTGTAAGTCCTACTTAAATCCTTTTAGCTTTATGACTTATTATACTAATTAACAGGGGAAAATATTTTTCTTGTTCTTCATTCCCTTTACATTTTTTTTCATTTGAATATGGTATAACACAATGTTATATTAGTTTCAGGTGTACAACTTAGTGATTTGACAAGTTTATACATTATGCTAATGGTCACCTCAAGTGTATCTACCATCTGTCCGTTATGTCGCTATTGCACTATTATTGACTGTATTCCTTAGGCTGTGCCTTTTATTTTCGTGACTTATTCATTGCATAACTGGAAGCCTATATCTCCTTCTCCCGTTCACCCATTTGGACCAACCCATTCTCCCCTCCCCTCTGGCAACCATCCGTTTGTTCTCTGTTTTTAGGTCTGATTCTGCTTTTTGTTTATTCATTTGTTTGTTTGGTGTTTTGTTTTTGTTTCTTTGTTTCTTCTTTTTTTTTTTTAGATTCCACTTATGAGTGGAATCATATGGTATTTGCCTTTCTCAGAATGATTTATTTCACTTAGCATAATACCCTCTAGGTTTGTTTTTAGATACACCAAGCATTACAACTGTGTTGAGTAGAATAAAATGTTGTTGCTAACTGTGCTGTTCTGCAGGGCTGATAACATGCCATTTGCTTTATGTCAGTTTTTCCCTCCAGCAACTATTTCCAGTCAATGGTATCACTTTTATGTGTTATGTTCCAAAAAATAAAAATAAAAATTTGCAAAAGTATCTTCCCAAAATTAGGGAATTGCACATGTATTTAGCATCATTTACATACTAAATGGGGACACATCAATTCTAGAGTAAATAACAGTTTCAAAGGATTTTCATTTAATGGTTGTTATGTAAAAGGCATTTTCTTTCCCTTAAATGGGAGACATACCCATAGAAATAAACGTTCCTGCTAATTATTTTAAAGAAAAACAAAAATTTATTTTTAAATGTAAAATAAGATCAAATTGCTGTTTACTTAAAATGTTTAATGAATGTGAGAAGATGGTTCAGAACAAAGCTGGCCTTTTCCTGCTTTAATCTTGGTCTGCCTTCTGAGGGAAGGGGCTCTCCTACCCCTCAGGTCATTCCTCTTCAGGGCGGGGAATCAGGACAGACCCTTGGGAAATGAGCACTATATCTCATAACAATGAGAGTCCTTTCAGAGGTTACATCCCATATTCTGGCCTTCTCCCCTCTAGATTTTATCTTCACATTGGACTTTACATGTAAAAACCGTTCTATTTCAACAGCATTTTGCAGTTTCTTTCTTTCTTTCTTTTTAAAGATTTTATTTATTTATTTGACAGAGAGAGAGAGATCACAAGTATGCAGAGAGGCATACAGTGAGAGGGGGAAGCAGGCTCCCTGCTGAGCAGAGAGCCCTATGTGGGGCTTGATTCCAGGACCCTGGGATCATGACCTGAGCTGAAGGCAGAGGCTTTAACCACTGAGCCACCCAGGTGCCCCCATTTTGCAGTTTCTTAAATCACAAGCATCTTCTCGTTGGCCTCACAAAAACAGTAGGGGACTTGTGAACTCTCTTCAGCAGGTCAACATTTCATGGGACTACTTCTCTCCAGCTGCCCAGAATGAGCCGACAGCACATTGCCAGACAGAAAAATGGTCAACTGTAAGCAAATTTGATAAATCAACCAAAGAAATTCAATTAGTTGCAGAGAGGCCTAGAACTCCAGGGTAGGAATGGACAGGAGCAGTCAAGTACCAATCCCGACCTGCTCTCCTCATTTGTTCTGCCGAGGTGAACCAAAACAGGTCAGAGTCAAGAGACAGGTACATAGCAAATGAACACTTTTATTGTATTCTACTAGTTAGGAGGGAAAAAAGTGTTTTTCTAGATAAAGAATATTTTAAAAAGACCAGTGGGTCTTTATTGGGTGATTACTACATGCTAGGCACTCTGCTACAAGTGCTGTGTACGTGGGTTTATTTATTTATTTATTTTGTCCATTTAATTCTTATGCCTCCCACAAACCTGTAGAGTAAGAAGCATTTTTTTTCCTTTTTGTAATCACTTGTAGAAAATGAGGTAACTGAATCATAGAGAAGTCCCTTGCCCTAAGATCTATTTTCTGCCCAGCTTTATTGAGATCTAAGTGATATATAACATTGTGTGAACTTAAGGTATACAGTGTTGATTTGATACACACAGAAATAACAAACAGATTACCACAATGAGATTAGTTAACACGTCTATCCTTGTGTACGTTCTTTTTTTTTTTTTTTTAAAGATTTGATTATTTATTTGAGAGAGAGCATGAGTCAGAGGGAGAAGCAGACTCCTCACTGAGCAGGGAGCCTGATGCAGGGCTCAATCCTAAGACCCTAGGATCATGACCTGAGCCAAAGGCAGACTCTTAACTCACTGAGCCACCCAAGCATGCCTATCCTTGTCTAAGTTCTAAAGCCAGGATTCCAACCCAAACAATCTGACTACAGAGAGTATGGTCTTAACAGCTAGACAGGCCGTCTCCTGATAAAATGTACTTCAAATATTAAAAAGAAATGAGAGTATTTTAAATTGTTTCTAAATATGTTTGTTAAAAAATTGAGTGACAAAGAGCCTTTATTTATATGTGAAATGTTTGCTTGCCACTACCTGGGCTCATGTAATTCAGAATGGCACTGCGACTGTGCCCAGGGCCATGCCAGACTGTGTACTTAATTACAGAAAAGATCTGAAGCTTAACACTGGGCACTGGTCAAGGGCCTCTGGCGAAGAAGAATTTCAAAAAGAAATAATTAGGGGGCGCCTGGGTGGCTCAGTGGGTTAAGCCTCTGCCTTCAGCTCAGGTCATGGTCTCAGGGTCCTGGATTGAGCCCCTCACCGGGATTTGATACACACAGAAATAGCAAACTGATTACCACAATAAGATTAGTTAGCACGTCTATCCTTGTGTACGTTCTTTTTTTTTTTTTTTAAAGATTTGATTATTTATTTGAGAGAGAGCATGAGTCAGAGGGAGAAGCAGACTCCTCACTCAGCAGGAAGCTTGCTTCTCCCTCTCTCACTCCCCCTGCTTGTGTTCCCTCTCTTGCTGTGTCTCTCTCTGTCAAATAAATAAATAAAATCTTAAAAAAAAAAAAAAAGAATTTTAGAGCTGGAAGGAAACATATAATTTAATCTGACTTTTTCATTTTATAAATGAGAACACCGAAGCTCAGATTAAGTGACTTTACCAGCTTGTACCCCGCTAAAGAGTAGCAGACCCAGGATTCCAACCCGGGCTTCCATCTGCATTCTCTCAGTTACTCGAAGCTTCCTTTCAAATTTCCATTTCCTTTTCTAATGTTTTAAGAAATGTCAAAAGCTAACATCCATGTATTTAAGTACGTTTTTCTAGATTTATTTTTGCCTCTATTAAATACATTGGTAAATGAAAATGTGTTTGGGTTTCCCAAGAGTACTTGAATTTCATGAGTTTTACATTTTCTACAAAGGGGCCTGGCTCGGCAATTTAATTTTCATGGGCTAAGAGCTCTAATTAAAGCCTTCACCTCGACAAATAATTGGTTTTGAGAATAGGGGATAGGGCTAATTCAGAGATATGATAAGCATTCATTCATTTACTCAGACTTGTATTGCATGCCTATTATGTTTTAGGAACTATGCTAAGTACAGGTCATACAAATATAATTATGACATAGTTCTTTCCCTTTAGGAATATTTTTTCACTTTCTTTCCTATTAGCAAAGGATCTGATATATTCTTGCTGCTGTCAAATTAGGTTGATGTCTCCCCAAGGTATATGAAGAGTATTACTTGTGGTATGCTACATTTTGGATGGTAAGGGACAAATATTTCCAAAATATAGTTTTACGTTTATCTTACTGTATTTTAGAAAAATGAAAACAGCTCAGAAACCAGTATTTAATGGATGTTACAGCCTGGGACGCAGCTACTTATGCACACGATCCACTCTATGCAGACAAGACGACCTACAGGCATGATGCTCAGGCATGTTCTGCAACAATATGGATTTTTGAAAAGTACAGATGATATGGTTTAATGGCATAGATTCTGCATGTACCAAATTTCTATGTTCATCACTGCATTTTTAATTTTTTAAAATTTTTTATCTTTTTAATTTATTTGACACAGAGAGAGAGATCAGATGTAGGCAGAGAGGCAGGCAGAGAGAGAGGGGGAAGCAGGCTCCCCGCTGAGCAGAGAGCCTGATGTGGGGGCTCCATCTCAGGACCCTGAGATTATGACCTGAGGCAAAGGCAGAAGCTTAACCCACTGAGCCACCCAGGTGCCCCTCATTACTGCATTTTTTTTTAAATAAAAATTTTTTTTTAGATTTTATTTATTTATTTGAGAGAAGGAGATCATAAGTAGGCAGAGAAGCAGGAAGAGAAGAGGAAGAAGGCTCCCCACTGAGCAGACAGCCCGATGTGGGGCTCGATTCCAGGATTCTGGGATCATGACCTGAGGCGAAGGCAGAGGCTTCAACCCACTAAGCCACCCAGGTGCCTCCACTGCATTTTTTAAAAAGACGTATTGCATGGAGCACTGAGTGTTATACACAAACAAGGAATCATGGAACACTACATCAAAAACTAATGACATACTGTATGGTGACTAACATAACACAATAAAATAAATAAAAATACAAATGCTAAAAAAAAAGATCGAATTGTGACTTCTTAAGTTGACTCTCATTTAGTATTGGAAGCATACTATATAACTTTTTTTTAAAAAAGATTTTATTTATTTATTTGACAGAGAGTTATCGGAAGTAGGCAGACAGGCAGGCAGAGAGAGAGGGGGGAAGCAGGCTCCCTGCTGAGCAGAGAGCCCGATGCGGGACTCGATCCCAGGACCCTGGGATCATGACCTGAGCTGAAGGCAGAGGCTTAATCCACTGAGCCACCCAGGCGCCCCATATGTAACTTTTTTATGCTACTCATGCATAATGCCATTCTCTAAGCAATTTAGTTTTAGATACACACATTAGAATTGATTAGAGTTATTATTATTTATTATTTATTTATTATTATTATTTATCTTATTTTATTTGTGAAAGGTAACAATACCCCTTCTTGTAATTTTATGGTTACCTCGTAATTATGGCAAGTAATTCACTCTTTCATTTTTAACTCAAAGGTGTGTTCATACTATAAACAGTAAATGTCAAAACTAACCAGTAAACACAAGCCACGTTAACCGTAATTGTTTACTGAGTTGGTTGAGCTTCTAGTTAGCATCTGTAGCTTCAGTCTGCCTAGCCGGGCAATGGGCTTTCTGCTACATTCAAACCCTCTCCCCCACCTCCCTCACTGCTTCATAAACTCTTGAACAAAACACCAGGCTAGGTGAGGTGGAAAGGCTGCAACATTCTAGAGGAAGCTAGCTTTCCCAACTAAGAAACCCTGATACTATGATTTTAAGAAAGAGCAAGGGAGAAGGGGAGGGAAGCAAGAGCAGACTCCCAGGCACAACCTCCAGGTCTGATTTAGTAGCTCGGGGCTGATTATGCTGCATTTAAAAAATTACTCATCAACATCAGAAAATTCAAAACTACTAAAAAAAAATCTATATCTATAGATATAGATAGGTACAGATATTGTGTAAAAAAAAAAATCCCCACCTATCCCATTACTTAGATTGAACAGTTATTTCCTAGTTGGCCGTATATGTGTTTCATCTATTTTGCGGGGAAGGATTTTGGTTTGCTGAAATCCAGATCCCAACCAGTGCCATGAAGTGCATTTCGTTATTAGACAGGTTAGTTTTGTTTTTCAATGAAGAATCCCCCTTTCCCGTGATAACTACCACGAAGGAGTGCTCAGTCAGGCTGGCCCCTTGAGGCTTCTGGAAGAAAGCTCAGATTTAGAGAGGGGTACAGATAGCATTTCTCTTTCAACATACTTCTGCGCTCCAGGAGTTTACCAGCAGGGGTCTTTATGGCAGATATTAGACAGAATGCGGGTGAAAAGGCAAGAGCTGCCTGGATGTGCGAACCTTGGGGAGACACGAAACCCTACTCCTGAAGCAACTGCCAATTTTCTGTGCCCTCTTTCCCTGAAGTGTGTTAGAGAATATTCCGGCAATTAACAGTTTTTCTTTCGAATGGATAAACTTGTGGGAGCGCCACGTTGTATACCTGAAACCAACGTAGTAACATCGTGCATCAACAACAAGGAAAAGTTTTCCTTTTCAAGCAGATCAGGAAATCTGCCCCCAGGCAGCATCCTCCTCTTGGAAGCTCCTAATGGACATTTAATACATTCAAGGCTCTTTGGTGTGGCAGAAATTTTACTCAGTGTTTCCCAAGCTTATCTGATTATGCAGCTGGGCTTCTTTTCCCCCGCAAATCACTTACTAACATCTTTTAGAACCCCAATTGCGGAGTGCATTGATCTATGCCGCTATTATTCCTGCTTTTCTTTTCTTTTAAAGATTTTATTTATTTATTTGAGAGAGAGAGAGAGTGTGAGAGAGAGAAGGAGCATGAGAAGTGGGAGGGTCAGAAGGAGAAGCAGACTCCCTGCTGCGCAGGGAGCCGGATGTGGTACTCGATTCTGGGACTCCAGGATCAGGACCTGAGCCGAAGGCAGTTGCTTAACCAACTGAGCTACCCAAGTGTCCCTATTCCTGCTTTTCTTAGGTACACCAATGACCGTTTGTTCTGGCAAAGCACCTTATAATCACACTTGTTAGTTTTTCCTCTCACTCTTAAATCCTGTATTGTAAACTGGGATTTTTATTCCCATTGAAAGGTAAGTGCTATTAAGTGCACGATATGAGCCTGGTAACAAAATGCTGCCAGGGTTAGGGTTTAACTTAAAACCCTACATTTGAAGACTTAATTGGTAAAAATCCAAATAATCCCCAGCTACCTGACTGGGTTGGCTGTTGTCAGAGAAAAAGTAATTTCCTAATTATTACTCATATTCTCATCTCCCCATCCCCTGCCCCTTTGATCACATTTCTAAGCTACTTGTTAACAGCCTCGAATTTTGATGCTCTAAGGAATTGAAGAACTTAGGGAACTAGTGCCATTTCCCTTGAAATGAGACATGCTACAGATGAGTTCTCACTTTTTTCTTTGGTGATGATCATATAAACATTTATGAAAAATAAATGAGGTAAGAGACCATAAATCAAATATTCCTAACCATGGGGATTAATGAGGCTTCCACTCTGGAGTCTGTAAATGTGTTTTCATTTTTGTCTTTTGGGGGAGTTCCTCCAAGCACCCTGAAGCTTTTTGCAACTGTTGCTCTCCATCTCTGTACTGCTGTGACCGCCACCATACAGGGATGCCAGGTGGCAGTGGGTGGCAGTGACATCACAAGAAATTCCAGGCACCCGAGGGAAGCAGAACTATTACTCAAAAGATGTACCAGTTTAATTCTGGAACTTCTTAGTTTCTCACCCTGGGTGGTAAAAATGTGTCTGTGGATTTTCTCTGCACTCTCTGGGCAAGGGGTTTGAATGAACAATCTTTTTTCAGCTGGGAAGAAATCAAAATGCCTACTCAATAAACAAGAATACCACTTCTCCCCATTCCTCCTAAAGCTGTGAGTTTGGTTCTTTGTCCCCAAGGTTTGAACTATGTCTATGTATAAGGCACCCAACTATGGCAATAAAGAAGTCCAGCACCGCCAGAGAATTGTTGGGTGTATAATACAGGTATTATAATTGACCATGATAAATCTCATTGCTAAATTTTCTCATTAGTTAGCAGTTGCATGAACTTTCCCCCCTGCTCATCAGAATCTTCCTCCCTTATTTATTTATTCTCAGTGGGCACCGTGAAATAAAATTGGATTCCAACTAGGTGGCCTGGGCTTGAAACCCAGCTTCACTTATTAAGTGTGTGTCCTAACACAATTTACCAAACCTTCTCTGAGCTTTCATCACAAAATTATCTCAAGGATTATGAGAATTTCACGATCTAAAAAATATGAAAAGGTTCATCTCATATCCTGTACATGGGCAATTGGCAGATGTTGGCTTATTTGCTTTCTTTTCTTCTTCTCTGCTTGTAGGGGATTTGTTTATCACCCAAGCCCATCGTTTTGGGAGGAAAATCAAGAATAAATGACTTTACTGAGTCTGTGGGCATTTTTTTGACATGACACAATGATGTAACACTGCGAAAGGTTTATCCTAAAAAGCTCAGCTTCAGTTTGTTGGAGGAGAGAGGGAGAAGCAGCTGCTTATTTGCCTGGAGGAAGAACATGCTCAGCAGGGATCCTCTACCTCCACCCACATCAAGTGCTAGGTTTTCATTTTTGTTTTTAACTTATTCTAATTGGTCAAAACAAGAAATGGAAACTAAACATTTTTTTTTTTTCTGCTTGTATAGACATCAAAGGGCTATTTCAAATCAGAAGGAGACTCTGGCCCATGCAAATGCTTGTGATCCTACTGAATGGACATAATTAAAAAGACTGACTATAGTAAGTGTTGACAAGGAGGTTGACAAGGTTCCCTCAGGAGAACCCGAGATTCTCATACAAAATAGATAAAACATATTTTTCAGTTTGAAAAATAATTCGGTGGTATCTTAAGAAGTTAAACCTACAATCTCAGGGCACCTGGGTGACTCAGTCATTAAGCATCTGCCTTTGGCTCAGGTCATGATCCCAGGGTCCTGGGATTGAGCCCCACATCGGGCTCCCTGCTAGGCAGGAAGCCTGCTTCTCCCTCTCCCACTCCCCCTGCTTGTGTTCCCTCTCTTGCGGTCTCTCTCTGTCAAATAAATAAAAATCTTAAAAAACAAAAAAACAAAACAACAACAACAACAAAACCAACCAAACAAAAAGCCCTCTCATCTCATCCAGCAGTTTTGCTCTTGGGAATCTACCCAAGAAAAATGAAGATATATATCCACACAAAGACGTGTATGTGACTATTCACAGATGCATTATTTATAAGAGCAAAAGACTGGAAATAATTCAAATGTTTATCAGTTGGTACATAGACAATGGAATAGTATTCAGCAATAAAAAGGAACAAATGACTGATACATGCTGCAACAAGGATAAAATCCAAACACATGATGCTGAATGAAAGAAGCCAGATGCAAAAGTCATTGGATGATTCCATTTAAATGTCTAGAAAAGACAAATCTATAGAGACAGAGCATATTGGTGGTCACCTGGGGTATAGGGTAGAAATAGGGATTCACTAAAAATAGTCACAAAAGATTTTGAGGGGGATGTCGGAAATGTTCTCAAACTGGATTGTGGTGATGATTAGATAATTATAAATTTATTAAAAAGTCATTACAGTACACATCTAAAATAGATTTTATAGTATGTCAGTTATGCCTCCATCAAGGTATTTATTTATTTACTTATTTTTAAAAATTTTATCTATTTATTTGACAGGCAGAGATCACAAGTAGGCAGAGAGGCAGGCAGAGAGAGAGGGGGAAGCAGGCTCCCAGCTGAGCAGAGAGAGCCCAATGTGGGGCTTGATCCCAGAACCCTGGGATCATGACCTGAGCCGAAGGCAGAGGCTTTAACCCACTGAGCCACCCAGGCATCCCTGCCTCCATAAACGTATTTAAAAACAATGGTTATTGTTACACAATTCATGAGAAGATCTCTGTATCAAAAGCAGCAGAGATTGTGCAGAATATCATAATCAAGCTGTATGCCTGGTAATAGTCATGCATCTGACTTCTAGCTCAAATATCCAATATTCTATGACTCTGATTATAAATAACTCCAAAGCTCCAGCTTTCCAACTGAGTAAGGTATGGGGTAGTGAGCAAGGGGGAAGCAGAACTGGGTGATGTCAGCCACAGAAGAGAGGACACAGAGAGAAGGTGAGCAGGCCAGGGCTACTTCTGTTTATCCACATCAGGAGTGGAGATGGTAGGACACCTGCATGACCTGATCTTCTGGGACCTTGGACCCAATATGCCCAACCTGCCATTTTTCATCTTGGCCAGAAGTTTCTCTTTGCCCCACCTCTCCCACTCCTCCTTTTTCTTGATTTCCAACCTCCTTGGGCTGTCCTTTTCTATCTGTCAGTCTTTCTGTCCTTTGTGCACCAGGGTGTCCTATCTGGCTAGACCTTCTAAAGTGTCTTAACCCCTATAGGCAACAGTTTAAACCAAGGAAAACCCTGTCTTTCAATCATTATTTTTCTTATACTTAAAAAACTTAGAAAACTTCTTTCTAGGTCTCATTCACAAGCATATACTTAAGAAGCTAAGATTATGAACTGGGAATTCGTATTACTGAAGAAAGTGAATGTGGGTTAGAACCTCAAAGAATAGTGAAACATGACTATTTGGGACCTTGATAGCTTAATAATTCTCCCTTTTGCTTCATTCAATCCCAGTATTTCAGAGTAAAATTATCGAGAGAGGAAACACTGTAATCATGCAGATAAATGTGATATACTCCTAATACTGATGGTTGCACTTCTACAGGCACATAAAGAATAATCAGATTGGTGTGAATCAATTAAATATCAGATAATGTGTCATATAGTGCTTGTTTAAAGTAAAAGCCTGTTTAAAATCTACTTAAGACTGAAAATATCCTCCCAAACCTGTATCTGCCAGTTGAATAATTTGGATTCTGAATTACATGGGTTTATTTTCTATAAGAGGCTTTAAGTATTTTACAAATAATAGCTAATAATTATTGATTTATTGTGATGTTCCAGGCACCTTATTTAATCTTCACACTAGACAATAATTACCCTCATTTTACAAGTGAGAAAAAAAATAGACAAAGAGGTTTTCAGCTCAGACTGACAGTTGATAAGTAACATAACCAGGATTCAAGTCCATGTCTTTCTGACTTCAAAGCCATTATCTTCAATCACTATACTGTACATCTAAATAGAACTCATGATGGTATCTTGCAAAAACTGTCATCCTCATTTTTAAAAATGGAGAAGCCACAGGGAACAGGGTGTATGATTCATTCAAGAATAGCCAACAAGTTGGTTCCCTGTAGATTTTTGTCTTTGAACCATATGGGCCTCCTCTTTAGTGCTTTATAAATTGTTCACTAGGCTCTCTTGAACAGGACTCTCTTCTTTTATAGGGTACTTACCTGAATTCTAGCTATAAGTCCCAGAAAGCAAGAACAATTCAGACTCTTCATTTTCTGGAAATCACTGGAGTGGCTGAAAATAAAAAGGGCCATTTGTGTTTAGCTTACCAGGTCATTAGAGATAATTAAGTAGCAGTTTTATTCAGTTTACATTTAATGCATAGATTCTGGCATCGGTCCCACTGAGAAAAAGACATGAGGTTATGGATCAATAACATTATCACATGGTGGATATATGCATATCTTTTAAGTTACTAAAAACTAGGCATTTTACTCAAGGTACATCATTACATATCAAATCTCCTTAAAAAATCTCTCTGGCTTATCTTCTTAATCTGACATCAGGCAAGAGTAGCAGAGAAGAGAAATCCTGAGAATTGAATGAATGAATTATAGAGGAATATGCTTTAAAAACTAAACAACAGATGTTGGTGAGGATACGGAGAAAGGGGAACCCTCCTACATGGTTGGTGGGAATGCATGCTGGTGCAGCCACTCTGGAAAACATTATAAAGGTTCCTCAAAAAGTTGAAACTAGAGCTACCCTATGACCCAGCAAATGCACTACCAGGTATTTACCCTAAAGATACAAATGTAGTGATCTGAAGGGCACCTGTATCCCAATGTTTATAGCAGCAGCAGTGTCTCCGATAGCCAAACTATGGAAGAATCCCAGATGTCCACCAACAGATGAATGGTTAAAGAAGATGTCCTGTATGTATATACAATGAAATACTATGCAGTCATCAAAAGAAACAAAATTTTCCCATTTGCAGTTATGGGGATGGAACTACAGGGTATTATGCTAAGTGAAATAAGTCAATCAGAGAAAGCCAGTTATTATATGATCACTGATATGGGGAATTTGAGAAACAAGGCAGAGGATCATAGGGGAAGAGAGGAAAAAATGAAGCAAGAAGAAACCAGAGAGGGAGACAATCCATAAGAGACTTCATCTCAGGAGACAAACTGAGGGTTGCTGGAGTGGAGGGAGGTGAGAGGGATAGGGTGGTTGGGTTATGGACATTGGGGAGGGTATGTGCTATGGTGAGTGCTGTGAATTGTGTAAGACTGATGAATCACAGACCTGTACCCCTCAAACAGATAATATGTTATATGTTAATTTAAAATACTTTCCTTATGAAGATGTGACTGCTGCTCTATTAACTGTGCAGAACAACCCAGGCCTGATTTTGATGCTGATAAGGAGTTGCACAGGCAACTGGGCTCCTCAATAAATTTATTCTCCCTCAGTAACAGAAATCTCAAAATCCTTTAATTTATTTTGTAAATGAATACAAAATAGAATCATGATTTCCAGGTCTTGGTTTCACAACCGACAATGACTCCCATTTATTGAGAACCTACTACAGAGGAGGCACTCGCCTTGGCATTTCACATTTATTATTTCTCATCCTGAAAACTAGGCAAGTTAGGGGTTCTTATTCTTACTTACAGGGAACAAAAACCCAAACACCTGAGGACAAGAGAGATTAGAAAATTCTGACTAAAAACTCACCTGCTTTCCATTGCCACTATCTTACCCTTCACTAAATCTTGGAGTCTCACCAAGCATTAGAGTAGTTTTGGCCACTTAAACAAACATTATCAGTGGCCTTACTGCGTGCCTAAATAAACCTAGGATATGACAACCTCCCCCAAATAAGACACAGACCTTTTTTCTCCAGGAGCTCATAATTTAGTAAAGAGAAAAGGATGGAATTAAGTCATACAAGGAGTGACTCAGACAGCATGGGCCAGGGGAACCTGGAGAAGGCACAGTTATAAGCTCATGAGACTGAGGGTAGCCTCCTCAAGTGAAGCCAGGCCCAGAACAGAAGGCATGGTTTGGCTTGCAAAGAAGAGTGGAAGAGCAGTCTACAAAGACTGGAACTAGGACCAGGCCTGATCCGGATGCATCAAAGAACAGTGAGGACACTCCCCTGTGGGGGGTCAGGGGATGGGGTTTCTGCTAAGGAGCAAAAAGATTTGAATGTGACAGTGACTTGTCCTAGGGCAGCTTGTGGCACTAAGGGAATTCCAATCCAGTCAGGCAGGGCCCTGGGAATAGTTATCCAGGTGCGGCTTCCTGTCCTGGGTAAAAATATGTCTATTTTTTGCCCGCATTTAAGAGAAGAAAGAGAGTGGGCCGCCTGGATGGCTCAGTCGGTTGAGTGGCTGCCTTCGATCACGATCACGATCACGATCACAGGGTCCTGGGATTAAGCCCTGCATTGTGCTCCCTGCCTGGCAGGGAGCCTGCTTCTCCCTCTGCCTCTACCAGCCGCTCTGCCTAGTTGTACTCTATCTCTCTGTCACATAAATAAATAAAATCTTAAAGAGAGAGAAAAAGAGTAAGTGTAATCCCAGAAGGGTCAGGGGACAAACACAAGGTTAGAAATCAGAATTTCCAGGTTTTGTTTTCATTTTCAGTCATTTATTCTCTGAAAACACAACAGCAGAAATTACTGAAGCTCTTCTGAATAAATTTTTCCTAACAGAGAAAACTATTCATCATCTCCCTCACCACACACACAGATTCATCCCATTCAAAATATGCAGATTGTTGGAAGATACCCAAGTATTCAAATTACTGATTTAGGTACTGAAAGTGCCCCCAAACTACCCTGTTTCATCCCCTTCCAGTACGTACTATGCTGGAGACAGGCTGGGTGGCAAATGATCTTTTAAAATTAGAACATTGTTGGGATTTTTTTTTAGGTTACAAGAGAGATGGTGCTAACCCTCTGCATAGTTTTCAAGCATACTTGCTAGATACAGTGTAATTTTTTTTACTGTCATAATTTTCCTCCTACCTGGACAACTTGAAAATTTTCCAGTGTGTTTAATTACACAGTTATAATTGTGTAAGACTGGGGTGAGCAATTATTTTCGTGAGTTTTATGAAGGCAAGTTAGCCTCCCAGACAAATGTTCCCAAACTCCCGCAGTACTAATTTGGATTTTAAAAATTCATTTTACTAACTTGCTGAGCTTAAAAGATTTGGTGCTGATGTTTAGCTGTCTCAGCGCTACAGTTTAGAACGGCAACTGAAGAACATCCCTCTGGGCTTTGGAAGCTGGATGGAGGCAGATCTAGACAATGCCCATGCCCCTGGCTAAGCTGAGCCTAGCAGAGCCCGTTTTATGAAAGTAAAGGGATAGACATATATACTCCACAAAGGGATGACACACCCGTATACACCCATCCTACAAATGCATCTTGCTTTTACAGAGGCAGCAATATTAAAATCCAGGAATGAAAGGGACCAAGGGTGAAGGTTCAGAAATTGGAGATTCCAATTTACTCTTTTATGTCTCACTCAGGGCCTCCCAGACCCTTGAAATTTTCTTTCATCCCAGCTGGGATATAGTATTGTCCATATGGCATTCCCAGTAAGGGCTGCAGTTTCTAAGTTGGGAAACACCAGAATAAGGTTCACAGGAAATTCTTGGAATTTTTTTTTTCAGAAGCTCTGAACCACAGCCTTTACCTTACAAGTGCTCTACAATGCCATCTTGCTTCCATACGTTTGTTCGTTTATTCCACATTTATTGGAGGTCTACTACAGTTACAGTAAATGTAGTCCCTATACTGAGACTTTTCGTGGGCCAGACAATAAAACTTGATGAGACAGTGTAGAAAAATGTGATATGATCATGAACTAGTTGTTCCTGATGACAGGAGGAGGACAGCAATGGCGAAGTCTTCCAGGAAATGGTGATGGCTATGGAAACGCTGGAGGATTAGGAAGTACAGTCCAGGTGGAGAAGAGGTAAAGCAGCTTTCTAACAGGAGAAAAGCGTGTCCAGAGGCGTGAGAAGATGTGCACGACCTTCACCAAAATATGAAAGGTGGCAGAACTGGAAGAGGGATGATTGGCAGAATTTAGCTTTCAAAATCATTAGCTGGGCTCTGTTTTTCACAATATAATGAATCCGACTATTTGGACCTGTGGAATTCAGGAGCCCATTATTATTTTTACTATTTATTTATTTATTTATTTATTTATTTATTTATAGCATCAGCCAGGGAAGGGGCAGAGGGAAAGAATCTCAAGCAGACTCCGAGCATGGAGCCCCACCTGGGGCACAATCTCATGACCCTGAGATTGTGACCTGAGCTGAAACCAAGAGTCACATGTTCAACCAAGTGAGCCACCCAGGTGCCCCTCAGAATCGCATTTAAAAGCCATTTCCTTGATTGGTAGTGAGGAAACATGATGGTAGAACTCTGAGGCAGAATTTCTACAGTGTATCCAGTTGGTGTTAAAACAAGAGCATCTCATTTCATTTCTCGAAGTGTGATCAGGAATTTCAAGATCATTTTCTGTGTTATTCTGTTTTAACAATCAGCTGTCCTGTTCTCATATTCCATAATGCAAAGGTATTTTAACATGCTCGTAGAGGTCAGCTGATTTTAAAATCTGATCTCCTATTTTTTTGAGGAGCAAAATTTCATCTCCTATATCTTGAGGCATTAATTCATTTTCACTATACAGCCAAGAGAACTGAAGGCCTTATGATAAATGACAAAGCCAGAAAATTCAATGCCAACAAAGAATTAGATAGAAGAACTCCCAAAGCTTGGTCTGGATGAATCATTAGGGTGCTGTGAATAGAAGCAAATATTCTAGAAGCTGAGCAGAGTATGTAGCGTTGGGGTTCAGGCAGCAGCAGAGCTGGGTCAGGGACTGACTCCGAGTGAAGATTGAGGGCAGGAAATAACCCTTCCAGTGAGTACTATAATAGTACCTGAGGCTCACAAACATGCAATGAACCATTTTCTCCTACATTTCTTCCTCTAACCAAGGACTCGAAATCAGGACCCCTGAGACCCCTTTCTTTTGTCTGTGACCCTCGGTTCCAGCTGGGAGATTGATTTTCTTCTCTGGAGCTGCCTTTAGTGATCATTTTGTCCTGATCCCATTGATATAAATATGACGAGGATAAGAAAGTCTGATTTACACCTTACTGGGATGATGCTGATTTCTACTTCTCTTGCCAGACGCCCCCTCCCCCCTTTCTGGGCAGGTGCCCTTATTACAAAGTGTGGAACTTGAGGCTTATACAATTTGTGTAGGAGGTAGATGGTGAGAAGATGGATGCTCTTTAAAATAATAATAATAATAATAAATTATGTATGTAAAATTAAGGACAAAAATGAACAACTATTAAGGAAAGAAATCACAACAGATAATTGAAGGCTTGGAGATATGGAACTTTTTCTCAAATATTTTCAGGGCAATTATCAGTGATGCTTTACATAGAAATGCTTCCTGATCACACTCTAGTGTTCCCTCCACACCTGCAACACTCTACACATCTTGGTCATGCCCAGCATGCACAGGGACAGAGGAAGTGAGGAACCTGAAGCTTATGTTTCATTGGCTTCATGGTTCTCCCAGATATGGTATACCTGATGAAAGCTGCAGGAGGATGACTTGGCTACACATCCTGGTTTACCAGAAAGTCTCAGGTTATGCCTGTTACTCTTGCTTAAATTTGAATAATTCTCTTTTCATCCTGAATCAAACAAACAAACCAGTACTGGTTGGCACATTAAATTATGTGTTCACCCTATTTTTGTCAGTCACCTCTAGAACCACGCAAACCAGGCTCAGGTAGGAAGCTCTCCATTCTACCTTTGGCATCTTCATTGCCTTTCTGCCCCAGCTGGACCTAGGCGAGTCTCTGTGTTCCAGTCTTAAAGTGGGGGTAATCACATTGACCTACTTAGGGTGAATGGCAAGAAAAGCTCCTGTTGTGTGGGCTTTTTTTTTTTTTAATCTTCTTAAGTCACTGATATAATATAAATTAAAACTTAAAAAAAAGTAGTCATTGGTATGTAAGTCTTCTTTGGTTTAGAAACCCAAGAATCTGTAAGTAATACCATCTGGTCCAGTAGAATTAGTCCTCTCTGTTCTGCTTTCCTGAAGACCCACCCATCTTCTCACACAGCCTGCAGGGTGGAGCAGCAGGAAGGCCTGGGTCAAAAGATCACTGGGTGCCTGTCCTTTGGGTGGTCCACTGAGATGGAATGTGCTGGTGGACTAAGAACATGCTTTCCATGCAATCACTTCATCTTGGTGGGTCCCACTGTGTCCATTTATCCCTACTAGAGAAACACAAGCAGGAAGAGCAGGCAGAATGCTCCACCCGCACCTGGAGCTGCTTTGCATGGCTGGACCAGCCAGGACAACAAGACAGCTTCATCGTGGGCAGGCTACTGGATCCAACACACCACTTCAGAGCCTTTGAGTCATATGTCAAGCGCAAATAACCAGGCTTATTTTCCCTGCCAAAGTCACATGCAATGTCGAGGTAACATCAAAAAGTTGATTTAAAAGGCAGTTTCCTCTGAGTGCTGATTTAGGCACATAAACAGTGGCTTGGGTGAATGCCACTCTGTGTTTAAAGTAATTACACTTCAGCCCTGGAATGTGGTGATGGGGAAGGCCCACTGCTGCAAACAAAGTCGATTCTATCAGCAAACTCTGGAAAGTCAGCTGGCCCGGTTGCTGCTTCTCCCCGAATTTACTACTTCCTACTTGGGGGCTATCTCTGGAAAAGTCAGAACTTGAGAACCAGTGTGGGTACATAGCCCAGATCTCTAAGGCTGGTGCCAGTTCGCAACCGACAATATGTCTGCAAGATGGCTTGGGAGCCTTGGCCTATAGGAGCTGCAGTTGCTCATGTTCAGTGGGAGCCCTTGGAAATACTGAGGCTCTTAGTCTCTGCATTACCCTGTCTGCCAGATCCTGCTAGGCTGGACAGCCACTGCTCAGCCAGCCAGAGAAATCCAGCTGAAGAAAGGCTGGTAGGTTTGGGGCAAGGCTTCCTGGTGGGGGGTTGGGTGACATCCTGAGGAGCAAAGAGATGATGGCTCTCGCTGCTGGTTCTAGAGGCCCTGTCTTGATGGCTTATGAAATGTCTGGTGTAGTCTAACTTCATCCTAAATAAAAGGACACAGGGGCTCTTTTATCCATTTCCACTTTGGAATCATACCTTTCTCTGAGAAAAAGACCTAGTAATCACCTTTCTGCCCTGCGTCTTGGCAATGAATTCCCAACCGTGTGCCAAATCAGTGGAACTTTTCTTGTGTCTGGGAAGAATCATTTCCCTTTATCCTTACAGACTTCCTTCATAAGTTACTGCTGGCAACTATTTTCGTGCTAATTAGCTGCCCTTGATGGATTTATTTCAACCAGTTGTAAATTTTAGAGCAGACATTCCCAGGCCAACTTTAAAGTAGAAATCACAGAACAAGCTGAGTGGAAATCAGGTTTGGATGACCTCCACAGAGCAAGTCACACCAGTTCCCATGGGGTCTGAACACAGCGTTCTCAGGGATGCGAGTCAAAGTCCAGTGACAGACCTGGAAGAAATCTTAGGGAGATCTTTTAGTTTAGTCACTTCTTCTTACAATGAGGGACCTGGGGCTCAGAAAGTGACTGAACTTGCCCTGTCACACAGCTACTTACTAGTCACCTCAGAAAGTGAAAAGTCTAAGAGTAACACTAGGACTACAGGGGAAATTCCTGCTTGTCTTCAGAGACAACTTGAATACAGTTGTCATAAGCAAAAGCCTGGTCTGTTTTTCTCAAGTTCGTCTTTCTTTTCACCTTCTAACTTTTTTCCATGGAGTCATGTTGTATCCCCGAAGAAAACACATGGAATCCAGCTGATGTTTTAGATATTCCAAAAAGTATACAAAGAAGCTGATGTAATTTTGGTAGGTACACTGGACAAGCTGTTGGAAAGTACAAAGCTCCCCAAACATCTGGACTGATCTGTGTGGTAGGCTTCCATCATAAACTGTCCATTAGCTATAAGTCTCTATGCTCTGAGTCTGGAATATTCTCTGATTCCCCATCTGTCTCTGACCTTTTAGGAATAGTTGGGGAAGGTGGTGATGGCAGAAAGATTTGTTTTATGGGGTAATTGAGAAGAAATCTTTCTGGTCATATTTGGGACAACTCTTCCAAATGGCATTTTTTCTTTGTATGTTGGCCTCAGATGTATTAGAAGTGAATCAGAATTTTCTTTTTTTTTCTTTTCTTTTCTTCCTCATTTCCCTCCTCATTCCTTCCTTCCCTTTCTCCCTTTTTTCCTTCCTTTCTCTAACCTTCCAACTCCATCTCTTTATTTGTCCTTCTTGTCCTCTTATTTCTTTTTTTCTCCTCCTCTTCCTTCTTCTTCACACCCCAAAGCCCAACTCTGCCATTTAACAGTCACCCACAATAAATGTTTGTGGAAGAGAGACTGTTATCAGTTGGTCACCTGTTGAGCCCTGGCCTCCTGTGCATGTATTAAAAATGAGCATTCCTTCATATTGCTCAGCTTTTATATAGACTAGAATTATTCACATTTTAATATAAAATATAAGATGACTCTTCATTTTACAGAGTCAAGATCAAGAAGTTTCAGTACAGAACTTTTTTTTTTTTTAAGATTTTATTCATCTATTTGAGAGAGAGAGTGAGCGAGAGAGCAGAAGCTGGAGGAGGGGCAGAAGAAGAGGGAGAAGCAGACTCTCTACTGAGCAGGGAGCCTGATGGGACACTCGATCCCAGGACCCTGAGATCATGACCTGAGCCAAATGCAGATGCTTAACAGACTGAGCCACCTAGGCACCCCTTAGTATAGAACTTCTATCATGAGAAACTTCTGTTTTGAGTGCAGCTTTCTATGGTTAAATTTAAATGATGTCAAAATAATAGTCAGTCCCAAACCACCAGATGACTGATTATATTTTTGGCCGCAGAATCAGTCTTTTGAAACTCTTTAAATATACGGAGTCCAAGGATCCTCTGGGCTTCCTTAATATTACTTTATGTATATCTGCATCAGTTGAAACCTTGTCAGTTCTTCATAAAAGATACATTTATAATTATATCATAATAATTATTTACTGATTGTGATGAACTTAACAATTTGCATTTCAATTAAACGATTCTGAAAACAAATCACAGGTAATCATCTTCTCCACCCAACGTGTTCCTCCTACAGACTTCCTCATTTCTGTTGGCCGCACCATCTACCTTCATGTTCAGTCCATCACCAAGTCTTGTCAATTTCACTCCCACATTATATTTTGACTCTGCCTATTTTGCTTCTCATCTATAAACTCCGGTGTGCCCAAGCCACCATCGGTTCTTTGCTGGACCACTCATCCCATAACCTCCCACCTGGTTGCTCTTCCTCCACACTGGCCTCTTCCCATCCGTTCTGCTCAGAGCAACACAACAATCCTTGAAATGAGTGAACAAGGGCAAGCTGTTCCAAATTCCTTAACACAGGTCTAAATCTCTTGCCCCTTTTCTCTTGGCTCCCTGAACTCTAGCACCTTTGGCCTACATACCACATTTCCTCCTTCTTCCCTTTATCCCCACTCCGTGCCTCACTAGTCTCTTTTCATCCTCAGATTGGTCTTAACTGAATGTCAATCCTCAGAAAAGTTTGGTACCCAAACTCATGTAGTTACCATTGTTATTCTTATACATAATAACTGGCTTTTCTCTTTCAATACTCTTACCACAGTTGACTGTGGATTTGTGTATTTATATTGTATCATAATGATATATTTTTATTGTACTATATATAATGTCTAACTTCTCCTGAAGACTATAAACTCTATGAGGGCAGATACCATGTATGTCCTAGTTCAGAGAGGCATTTAATACATTAATATGTATTCAATAAATGCGTGTGAACAAATGGATCATCATGGTAGTGCATTTGTACATTGCATTTTTTCAGTTTAAAGTGCAGGGGTATAATATACCCCTAAATTAATAAATTTAACCTATTGACAAGATGACTGTATCCCCCTTTCACAGATAGTAAAGCAGGTTGTTTTTTTTTTTTTAAGATTTTATTTATTTGTCAGAGAGAGAGAGCACACAAGCAGGGGGGAGTGGCAGGCAAAGGGGGAAGGCAGGCTCCCAGCTGAGCAAGGAGCCCAATGTGGGACTCGATCCCAGGGCCCCGAGATCATGACCCAAGCTGAAGGCAGTTGTTTAACCAAATGAGCCACCAGGTGCCCCAGTAAATCAGGTTTAAAGAAAAAAAAGAAAAAATCAGGTAGGAAAAGTGGTTTAAGGTCCTCGAGTTCAGAGTTGTTAATATAGAAAAACAATAATAATGATTAACATTTAATGCTCTCTTATGATATCCCAGCAGTGTTCCCATTATATTAATTCATTTAATCCCTATAACAAACCTGTGAGGTAAGTAATATTATTATCCTTTTTTTTTTTTTTTTTTTTTAAGGAAATGGAAGTTAGGCAACTTGTCTAAGGTCTCAAATATACACACACATAATATTAAATATTTGTTGGGTTGTTTTTTTGTTTGTTTGTCTTTTTTTTTTTTTAAACATAATAGGTATAGATTTATGTTGGTCATCTTACTGAAATACAGTTCTAACATACTGAGCTTTACCCAGCCAGGTTAGGTTCCATACTGAGGAACACTTCAGGTAGAATGATTTCCGTTCCTCTTGGTCATCATTCTCTTTCTTCTCTCTACATCCCCTGCCACTGCCCTCCCTACCCTCTCTCTTCTCTTCTCTTCTGTTCCCTGCTTCCCTGGGGCTCTTCAGTGGGAAAACCTCTGACAGAGCCACTTTTCTGCCAGGCCATCATATACAAGGTCAGTGTTTCCACATTCCAAAGGTAGGTAAAAATGTGTGTGGAAAGCAGGGAATTCTGCCAGAACAATGACTCACTGTGTACATGCAAAATGGTTCAATAATAGGCCACTGCCTTAGCAAGAAAAATGTGGCCCATCCCTGTGGAAAAGAAGGGGGCAGGCCCACAGCACTCCTGGGATTTAGGAGAAGCCTCCTGTGACAGACGGGAAAGACATACACCTCATAAACCACGTCCTGCCTTTTTATTTCATGGACATGAAAGGGTCAGATGGGCAGGAAATGTGTTCTTGCCATGTAATGTCATACGTATATAGAGGAAGCATGTTCAGCCCTCTCCAGGTTAGTCAGCAATTAGCAATGTAAGTGGTGAAGCCTCTGGTCCTCTTGATTCTCCCAGACCCTTGTTTACTTGTTTGTTTTTTCTTTTTTGTCCAGATTCCTTTTGGTGGGAACTTGCACTGGGAGAAATGGAGGGTTAAGGTGGAACCGGGCTGGGCTGCTCCCTGTCTTGCTTTCTTCTAAGCTCAGGCTAGACTGCATGGAGATGACCTAACCCCTCTCTTGTACCTCAAGCCTGTGTAAACCCCACCTCAGGACCAGTTCCACTGCCAGCCTCCCATGCTGGTATAACACTGCAGCTGGGAGGGAAAAAACAAATGAGCCTTTGCAGATTGGGGCTCTCGTAAATCTAGGATCTGAAGACTTCCCTCGTCTTCAAGATGGACTCCCACTGATTTTGCTTGTCCTCAATTCCTTTTTCCTTTCCCCTCAGCAGCCGTTCCCAACCTATTCACTCCACTCCTCAACCCCCTTAGTCCAGTCTGAGCCAGTAGTTCTCAACCTGCTCAAGTCATTAAAATCACCCCACAAGCTTCGAAAACTCACAGTGCCTCAGCTGCATCCCAGGCCGATGGTATCACATTCTCTGACAGTGGGTCCAAGCATCCATGGTTTGAAGAGCTCCACAGATGATTCCAGTGTATAACCAAGGATTAGGCCCACTGCTTTCCAGCAGATTATGTCACTTTCTACTTCATCAGAAAATGTGAGGTTGTAAAGCACAAATCTGTCACAAGCTTTTCTATACCCACTCTGTTGCCCTTCCTTCCAGTCTCAGAGCTCGAGGCAAACGCCATCCTTTGTACATGTTGCCTACGATCTTCCAAGACCTGCTTTTGTCTCTAATTTCTTCCTTTCTACTGGGTCTTTCCCTTCAGAGGATAAGCAAGTTTAAGTCTCCCCTTTGTCTGATAAGAGCCCTGCATCTTTTCATCCCTCTGTCTCCAGCCTCACATCCATCCACTCTCCACTCAGTTCTTCATATTCTGCTAATATCTCCCTGAAAACCAAGCTTTCTCAGCCGGACCAGTTCTTACCAACCTTCCCTAGTCGGGCTCAGTCACTTTCCTCTCTCCATGAAAGGTTGCCAGATTCAACGGCTGAATCCAGACTTTTCTGCAAGCATTTAGTACTTTTAATGGACATTCTCTCTTTTTCTCTCTCAAACCTGAAGCTCTTTGAGGGCAGGAACCATGTGATTTTCATCTCTGTTAACATCAGCATTCACCTGGCTTTTTGTAGGCATTCACCTGTGTTCGTCGAACTGATTCATAGTTCAGTTCAACAAGCACAGGTGAATGCCTACAAAAAGCCAGGTGCTGATGTTAACAGAGATGAAAACCCTCTTCCACCTAACTTCTTGGGCAGAATGTAGTGATCTAACCAGCTGTAAGTACATTTCATATAACCCAGCCCCTTTGCCTTTATTCCCATGAGTGACTGCCATACATATAACCTAGGGCAATTATCTGGACATTCTTTGGGTTTAATGTTAAGCCAATAAGATCATATTTACCTGTTTAGGATAAACTTCTAAGTAAATCTAATACAGGATTCCTCTGATCAGCATGCCACACTTTTCACTCTTTTCAAGGCCATTGAGTCAACAATAATGATCATCAGTAGCCAGCTGAAATAAGAATGAACAGTTGTGGCTCATACTACATGTATGGTTTTAAGAAATTAAAATTCATACCCCAACATGGTCTGCTTTATTTTAGAATCTAGCACCATCTCTTTGCAGGGGCAGAGCTGACCTATCTCTGCAAAGCAGCTGGAACAGGCTAGGCCACACCACTGAGATTTAAGCGGCAGCAGCTTACTAAAGTTTTCCTCTGCTTCCTTTTGTTTTCTGCTTAAACTCTGCTTCAAAAGTATAGGTTACTCCTCAGTCAGCCTTCCAGTGCAGAGCTCCCTCAACAGGGGAGCCAAATCCCTACCCTGCCTGATTAATTAGCTCAGTAAATTGAAGAAACTCCTCAGCCTTACGACCCTTCTCTCTACCAAG
The DNA here is from genome assembly GCF_011764305.1 of Mustela putorius furo. Classification (NCBI taxonomy): domain Eukaryota; kingdom Metazoa; phylum Chordata; class Mammalia; order Carnivora; family Mustelidae; genus Mustela; species Mustela putorius. The sequence continues at coordinate 6,584,989 of NW_025421290.1, read as the reverse complement.
TTTTGTAAAATTCATAGGCTGCACGTATGCGTAAGCACAAGAAAACACCTGTGAGCAATTAACCAAATGCCCTTGATTTAGAGGCCTTGGAAATATGCTGATGGTCCCTAGACTGTTGGCACAGGTCTATAATTATGGGAGACCACAACCAAATCATCCCGACAGGCCACTTACAGGAAGGGTCATTCTTTGAAATATAACATGATGCTGCCTCTAAAAATAATTCTGCCTGAGATTTAGAAAGAAGCAGCTTTTATGAGGGTGCTGCTTTATTTTTTCTTTCCTTCTTTCTTTAGGATTTTATTTATTTATTTGACAGAGAGAGACACAGCAAGAGAGGGAACACAAGCAGGGGGAGTGGGAGAGGAAGAAGCAGCTTTCCCACTGAGCAGGGAGCCTGAAGCGGGACTCAAACCCAGGACACTGGGATCAGGATCTGAACCAAAGGCAGATGCTCAACGACTTAGCCACTCAGGTACCCCGAGGGTGCTGCTTTAAAGGAAGGATGCATATAGGGTTTGGAAAGGAAATAGTGCCTCAGGCCATTTTTTTGAAACTTGTACATAAACGTGTAAAGGGGGAAAAGAAACCACCAAAACCTATTTTTAAAAATGTACAGAATTATAAATCGTGTTTAAAATTATCCACTTAGAAAATGTTCACATAACTGTACTTTGGCCTAGAAACAATATCCACAGGGTAAACACATTAGTCTGCCACCAAAAGTGTCCCATGAATATGTAAAAATCCATCTTGGGGAGCAGACAGTATACTGTAGAATTACAAACTAAAAAGTTTTGTTTAATCCTTTCTTTAATTTGCAAGAATGAATTCCTACCACTCTGAAGTGTACATTACTTTATATTCTGTGCAACTAGAATATTTAGAATTAAACATGATGTTATCGAAGAAAGCCATGGATTTCCAGAATCAGTGTTCAGAAACCCTGAATCTCTAAAATCAGGAGTTGCTAACCAAGCATATACACACTTCAGGAGCTATGGGAATGCCTGGAATTCTAGGAAAATTCTTTGTGTGTGTATGTTTTTCAGGGTGGAGTAGTGGGACAGATCTATAGCAACACAGTCCAATGCAGTAGCCATACGTGGCTATTAAGCACTTGATAACAGTGTAGCCTCTACTGAAGTATGCTGTCAGGGTAAAATTCCCACTGGATTTTGCAGATAACGTGAAATATCTCAACAATTATTAGAGTGACAAACATGGACGTTATAATATTTTGTGTGCACTAGGTGATGTAAAATACGTTATTAAAATTGGTCTCACCTGTTTCTTTTTGCTTTTTAAAATATGGTTACTAGAAAAGCAGGAACTATGTAGTGGATGTTACATTTCTTTTTTTTTTTTTTAAAGATTTTATTTATTTATTTGACAGACAAAGATCACAAGTAGGCAGAGAGGCAGACAGAGAGAGAGGGGGAAGCAGGCTCTCCACTGAGCAGAGAGCCCTATGCAGGGCTTGATCCCAGGACCCTGAGATCATGACCTGAGCTGAAAGCAGAGGCTTTAACCCACTGAGCCACCCAGGCGCCCCTGGATGTTACATTTCTATTGGATGGTACTGAGTCTTAGCTTTTGTGAGTTCATCAGGGTGCCCTCTTGCTGAGGGCAAAGAGGGCCTTGCTGAGTTCTAAATCCTCACGCTTGTCATTCATCTTCCAGACCCAGTTTCAGTGGACCTGGGGTAAAGCCCGCCAGCAAGGGCTCTGAGGCAGACAAGGCTCTCCTTGGCCTGCAATGAGAGACATGCTGCCTTGGAAACTCCTAACACTGCTAGTGTTTTCAGAGACAAATACTGACCCACCCATCACCTCTCCACGAGTACACGGATTCTGGAATCTCTCTGCCTCTGGTCTGGGCGGGACAACTACCCACACATCTGGGCTGTCTTCCTGGATGCTCCACGTAAACACCGAATATATTAGCACTTCTCACACCAGTCCTGCTCCTCTTGCACTTTTTGTCTGGTCACGGGCACCTCTGAATTCCTCCTCTCATTCCCTGCCCACGCCAGGACACACAAGCAGTCATTAAGGCCTATTGGTGTTTCTAATATACCCTTTTGTGTTTCTTTGTCACCCACTGCCTGAATTACTGTCGTAACCTCCGCCTCACCTCCCTTCCTCCAGGTCTTCTTCCTCACCATGGTTGTTAAAGTTCATTTTATTTATTTATTTTTTTAAAAAGATTTTACTTATTTATTTGTCAGCTAGAGAGAGAGAGAGAGAGAGAGAGAGAGAGAGAGTGTGTCTCTGTGTGTGTGTGTGAGAGCACAAGCAGGGGGAGCAGCAGGCAGAGGGAGAAGCAGGCCCTGCCCTGAGCAGGGAGCCTGATGTGGGACTTGACCCCAGGGATCATGCCCTGAGCAAAAGGAAGACATTTAACGGACTGAGCCACCCAGGTGTCCCATTAGAGTTCATTTTAAAGGGACAGATCTGATTATAGTACTCCCGGTACAAAGATCATGTCATAACGTTTTCATTGTAGCCAAAAAGGCCCTCCATAAACTGTCCGAATCCCAGATTCATCTACGATTTATCCCCCACCCTACGTTCGCTCCAGCCCCACCAAATGTAATCTTCTTTCATACTCCCAAGCCTTGGCTCATGTGCTTCTGCTGCATGAACGCCTTTTCCTTGGCTTCCCTTTCAAGTCCCACAGTATCAGCATCTCTTCCACATGTACTTCGGGGTCCTCAAGCACTCTCTCTCTCTACACACACACACACACACACACACACACACACACATCTCCATCATGGCACATCTGTTGTACTGAAGTATTTCACTGTGAACTCCTCTGAGTCACTGTCTTGTCCTTGCTGCCTGGTACAGTGCTAAGAACTGTAGGAACGTATTTGACACCTAGACAAATGTCAAGTAATCTTGTTTCTATGGATTTTCCAAAAGTACAGTTCTCTACCCTCACAAGGTAGAGTTTGAAGAATCCTTGGAGATCTTCTAATCTCCCCTTGCATTGTCTGAGGGGCACATCAAGACCTTCAGAGGTGGCGTGAGTCATTATTTACTGAGTGCCCGCTACCTCATCTCATCTTCATGATAACCTCTGAAGCAGCCATTTCCATTAATACCCATTTTACAAGAGAGGAAAATAAGACCTCAGTGGATTTAAACAACGTGCCAAAGTTCACACAGCTAATTGCCTGGCAAGAGGAGACAAAAATTCAGGTCTCCTTATACTTGGCCTAGCCATCCTTCCCTTGTCTCACTGATTATTTAAAATTTGGGGGGCTGCTTGAGTTCTTCAACAGACACAAAGATTATATTTTTATAATCTACCAACAACGTGGTAGAATGATCAAATTAACAGCACAAAAGGACCTCAGAGAGCTCTAGTCTGTTGTTTCTCAAAATGGGGTCCTTGGACCAGGGATGTCAGCTACACAGGGGAGCTCATTATCAGTGCAGACTGGAGCCCCACCCTGACCTACTGAATTCAAATCTGCATTTTAAGGATATCTCCCGGTGATTCGGTGACTCGCGTGCACATTAATACAGGAGAGGTAGTGACTAAAAACAGTGGTTGTCAATCTGGGCAGCACTTTAGAATCTCTTGGGAAGGTCTTCAAAATCCCGATGTCCAGGTCGCACTTGAGTTTAAATCAGAATCTGAACTGGGGGAGGGGAGGTGGGCAAGCATCAGTCTTTGTAAATCTTGCCCTGATGATTTCAATGTCCTCGAAAGCCGTAAAGGAAGAACTGAGTCCCTGCCACAAATCGATGAGATAATTCAGTAGCCTTCTCTCTGTAGGCTGGGAGAGGTTTTCATAAGGCATTCTATAAATTTCTGTGGGAAATTCTGGTAAAACAAGACCAACCAAAACAAAACAGAGCAGCAACAATGGAAACAAAACAAGACCCCACGATACTTAAAGGAAAATTTAAATTTAAAAATTTCTTTATTTCCCATTTGTGTTTCCTTTCTGTACCTCGATAGAGTCCTTCTCCCTTTCCACCTCTCCCAAAAGATTCCTGGCCATGATTTTCTCTGGGGATCCTGCTCAGAGACCACAAAATGTGGGTTTCCTGTATCACCGTGCCAAGAAGCAATAAAAGACTACTCAATTTCTTCTCAGTAAGTGTATTGTCCTCGTACATTCTCCTACCCTCAAGCCCCAAATCCACCTTCTCCTATCTGCCCGTATTTAAGCAAGCCAGTGGATTTTGAGAATCTGACTCTATCTACACAAAGCCGCAACCATAGGTCAGTGGGAAAGTCAAGGTCATAACCATGAACCTGTTCTCCTAATTTTCTTTTCCATGAACTGACCACTTAAAAAACAAACACCTGTGTTAAGTTGGAAGACTTTGGTCTCCTAGTCCTGCGGAGTGTTTAACCATTTTTAATCCTGGGCCCAAGAGGAATACATTCTTTTTCAAAAGGAGGACTCAGCATTATTTCCCCTTTTTACATTAACTAGGATCATAGCACATACTCTGAATATCTTGACTTTTGTAGAGGATGTTATAATGGAACACTGGGCACATGGCATTGTATTTGGTCAATCAAAAGTGGTCAATCAAAAGTGATTTTTAAATTGTTTCATCTTTAACCCAGTTTTAGGGATTTTAACCATTCTGCTTCTAATTTGTTTCAATGCTCAGCCATAATTCAGAATTTGTCTAAAATTTTAAACTTTATTTTATGTTTATATTTAAAACTTTTCACTCTAAGGAATACAAAAAAAAAAAATTCTGAACAGATAGATGTCTTGCTGGTAATTGCCAACTGAGTATACTTATTTCTTTTCCTCTCGATAGCCGCCACTACACATGAAAGATTTTTTTTTTTTTAAGGTATAGAAAGAGCAGGGGATGGGAGCTATTGGTTTATTAGAGATTTTAAAATTTCTTGGAATACAGAAAGTAGTTGGAGGGATCGTATACTGGAAAAAGGGAGGCTGGGACCTTTACGCACTGACAACCGTCAGCCCTGGATCTGTAGGTTGGGGAGCTGCCCTGGGACTGACTAAGCCTGTGTGTAAGTCACAGGAGGCATAGATGCCAATGCAAGGACATGTCAGAGCTTGCCCAGAACTGTCCACCTCCATGCCACTGCACTCCAAGGTGGCCTGTAGGGATGTGAAGCTGGCATAAAGCTGTCACTGAAGCCATGTACACCTGGAGGTGGAGAAGCAGGGACTCAGTCCTCCATCTGAATATGACATTCCTGCTTAGAACTTTCTGGGGCTTCCCCACTGCCTAACTCAAAAGAGGAATGGGAATGCGCTTCAGATCCTTTCAATCCTGAAACTCTGTGTGTTTGTGTGTGTGTGTGCGTGTGCACATTTTGGGGGATGAGAAGGTTCATAATTTTCATCATAGTTTCCAAAGGGTCGGTAGAAAAGTGTTTAAGAAACTCCAACCAAAAGCCCTAATCCTTAACATGGCAGTCAAGGTCCTGCACAGCCCAGACTGACAGACCTCTGCAGAATCCCAGGTCCTGCCTGTGCCTTCTTCCCAGTCTCCACCGCTCCGTGAAGGAAGACCCAGTCATGGAATTTCTCACAGTCTTAAATGGGCCCTAAGCTCGTTAATACCTCTTGGATTTAACACACACCTTTCTCTCTGCCCAGAATGCCATTCCCCCTTGCCACTTCCTTGGCCCCTTCCCTACCTGGGAATTACCTTTTATCCTCTAAAACTCAGCAATAAAATCACCTCTACTGCTGTGCCCCCTTATCCTGCCTCCTTTCCTATTTCTTCCTCAGTGGTTTCCTGATCGGTCTATACACTGACATATGTGGAGCCTTCCCCTTGGGGTTTTCATTGTTCATGTGCTGGTTCCCTCCACGCATTGGTGAAATCTTGAAGGCACCGACCATGCCTCTCACCACCCCAAACCATAATCTGCAACAGCAAATCACACTCATTTTGATGCAATGAATAAAGAAGTGAATGACTTGCTTTATCAGCCTGGCCAATGGTCTCCTTGGCTCTTACAGAGAAACTGAAGTTGAGAGGCTGGTACACTCAGAACCAGGTTCCTGTTCCAGTTGTTGGAATCTATCCTTGTCCAAATGTCATGCCTAGCTGACTCTCATACACTATTTAAAAACCCCTAGGATAAAAAAATAATCAGAACAAAAGCAGAAGACCTGATCATTGAAAATACAATTGATGACATCAAGCATGCAAAGGGAGGTTTGGAAGAGAGAGCTGGAGACATCTCCCAGGAAGTAGAGCTCTGCTGCAAAGCCCGTGGGCACGGCCTTCCTTGAGGAGTCTTGGATGAGCCTTCTCACCAGAGTACGTCTTTGCCACCACACAATAGAGCCAATGTCCCTCCCGCTCTCTAGACTCCAAAAAGCCAGGGCTTCCCTCAGAGCTAGGACCTGTCTCTACCTCTACCACCTACCATAGTGCTTGGCACATGGGAGGTGCTAACATATGCATGGCCTGAAAGAATGCATAACAGACACACGAATGAGTGGAGCTGAGCTTCACTGGACTTGAGGCTGAGAGGAAACTGGAATCAACAGCTCTGAGTTTGTGGAAAAGGTGAATGAGGGCAAATCCCCGGGAGCACCCCCCCAGGGAAGGGCCAGGCCGGGACCGGCTGGCAGGGGGCCAGCTATTGTAAGCTTGCCTGAACAGAGAAAGAGTGACTCTCTGGGGCAGGCACAAGCGGGTGGAACCACCAAGGAAATTCTCAGAGATGAAAGGGAAAGCTCACTCAGCACCTAACATTTCATGAGGAATTACTATGTGCCAGGCGCTGTGCTAAGGACTTTTGGTGAATTCTCGCACTTCAGCTTCACAAAAGCCTCACAAGATGGCTATAATTTCTACTACATCCATGGTTCTGATGAAAAGGATAAGGTGTGTAGATAATAAATATCTGACCCAGCTTCTAGAGCTAGAGATGGAACTGGGATTTGAGAGGGGGGCAGGTCTGGTCACGTCTGTGTCGCTGAATCGCTGGCCTAGCGTTCCTGGTGAGAATTCCCATTCTCCTGGGGAAGGCCCTGCTGGGAGCCCAGCATGCTCCCTGCAGTTCACGGCTCTGGGACCCAGCTGAGGATCGTGGCCAATCCTCTTCCCAGATCACTACCATCTCCCTTTCCCAGAAAATGCTGTGTGGGAGAGAGTAAATAGCTGGGTTTGGGGCATAATGGTTTTCTTCTGTTTCGTGTTACTGGATTTGATGCCCAGAAAACTACCCAGAACCTCAAATAATTACAGTAAGATGACTCTGCTTCCTTCACGAGGCCACAGCAGACACGCGGGAGCCCGGGGACACTGCAAAGTGAGTGCTGTCCCCGGAAGATGGGAAAAGGCAGGAGCCCAGGATCAGGAGTCTTGGGCAGAGCCACAAGCGCAGCGTGGCACTTGGCAGAAATGGGGGTGAGGGCACCCCCTTGGAGTTTATGGACTTGTCGCATATTAAAAAATCACTTAATAAAAAGCCCCTTAAGGCATATGAGTAAGTGGGAAAAAATGGCAAGCCGTAAGACAATGGGGGCCATTTAGGACAGGAAAAGATTCAGTCCAGACAGTCTGCCGTCTGGAAGACCATTCGCTACCTGCTGACAGGGGTGGTCTCTGAGGAGGGGCCCGTATGTGGGAGAGACATTAGCCTGACTTGTCCTTTTTTGAAATGTTCCCAATACCACAATAATCATGGATTCGTGGGCAATGAAATATAGTAAAATAAATAAAGGTAGTAAGAATTATAAGGAAAACAGGTAAGTGAGAGATGAACCCTGTGGTCAGTCAAGATTAAAATGGGCCCTTCAGGATCAATGCCAATCCCTTCTTTGGTTGTCGTGAGGGATGAATGCCCCAGGTGCCCCCTCTGTGTTCAGTTGCATGCATAGTACACTTTCCACCACAAGGTGCCTACCACACATCGATAATTTCATGGTGCGTTCTGAGCCAGAAGAGAAGAGGAGCTCCTCCACTCTGACGGTTTTATGGATTAAGAAAGGGACTCACACCCTTTTTCTGTCCGCCTCCCCAACCCCCCCAGAACTTCAGCCTTCCCACTTTCCAGCACTGGTTTCGGAGATTCAATCTTAAAGCTATTGGGATAGAAATAATTATGGACTGAGCCCAGGAGAGCCAGGGTCCCTAGATATTAGCCCCAGGCCAGTGTATCATTAGGGCAGAGGGGGTGGGAGAGGGCTGGGGGCTCGAAATAGTTCTTTGGAAAGGACATGCTCAGTGCCAGCCAGTGTGGCATGTGTGTAAGTGTGTGTTCGAATGTATGTGCATGTGTGTGTTTGTATGTGTGACCGCCTGTGTGTACGTATGCGTGCTTATAAGGGTGTGTATGGGTGTGCACAAGCATTTGTGAAGGTTCAGATGTATTACTGAATGTGTGTGAGTCTGTGTGTGTGAGAGAGTACAAGTATGTGTGTGGAATGGAAAGATCTTTCTTCCTCCAAACCAGAAGGAGGTGCTTCGAGGGGCTCAAAGACCTAATGCCACATTCTTGACTTTCCACAGAGGACTTGTGGGCCCCTCACTGAGGCAAAGGTGTGGTAGAGGATGGCCCCTGTCTTACCCCAGAGGGAACATGCTTTCCCAGCCCCTGGAAACTGACCCATCTCACTTCGGGCTCTACTACTAATTTTCAGCGAAGACACTGGTTTCTCTGACCCTCTGGAGACAGCAGTGTGGAAAATGGGTAATTAACAGTCACTCTAGAGTAGCTCAGAATAGCCAGCATCAGCAGTGGGAAGGACACAAGTTCTGGGACTCAGAAGTTCTCGCTCCCTCCAACATACCCACTTTAATTGCTTTTATAGATGAATAAACTATTTTGTGATTCTAGGTGCTCTCCTTATCAATATGTCTCAAAACGTATAACATAACCCGCATGTTGTTACCAATCCTTGCAAGACCCACATACTACCTCTAACTCTAGAGGCGGCCTTGCTATAGAAGAGGCTTCTTCCAGCTGCTGAAGAGAGTAAACCTTGTACAGTCTCCATCTATCTAGGCCACTGGCGCTTCAAGGATATAATTCAAGGACTGAATCATATCGCATGCCAGTGTCAATAGTGAGCCGTGGTCTAGAAGGTTGGCATGTGTGGAGACGGAGAGAGCCTGGGAGACAGTAAAGGTGGGAATGAACGTTCAGAGCAGTATGTTCGCCGGAAAACAAGAACACGGAGGATGAGTAGAATAAGACGCCCTGTGGAATTCCCACTCGGCATCATCCTACCCAAGAGTTTAGTGAAAGCAATAAAACGGACCACAGAATCCTCTCTTCACCTCATCCTGTTCTCTTAAGCATTTAGCATCTAGTCCTCTAACTTCGCTTTCCATCTTTTAGTCACTGTTCTCACTCCTGGCCCAATTGTTTCCCAATCGTTTCATCAAAACAGGTTGTTTTAACAGTATTTTGGTAATTATCTTACTTCTTGCTTACCCTCAGTGTGCTAGCATTCCTTGGAGTGCTACACAGGCAACCAGCGCCTCTCCCCCCAAATCTCTCTCTAAACCCGTATGAGACACTCACTCTAGAGCCATGCTTTATGCATCTGGGGAGTCCCAGCGCCCCTCACCTAACGGACACTCTGAACTGCTGAACTAAATGTGAGCTGCTGCAAGAACTTTTCTCCAAGGCTCGCACCATCACACATATCGGCCCATACCCACTCCCCCCATCAGCCATCTAGCGGTCCCCAATTACTCTGGGGAGTAAGGAAGCTTCCTGACCAATGACAAAACCTGCATCTCTTTGGAATCATTCTGCTTTGCTTGTCCTCAGGACAGGTGGCATTCTCGTCCTCCACTGCCCTCCTGTTCACTCGCCCACCTTCCCCTGCTCCTCATGCCACACAGTTCACTCAGAGACCTCTTTGCACAAGAGAAATTGGTGCAGAATGTAGGCCACCTTTATAGCAAATAAACTTCATAAAGTATGCTGGAAACTGAGGATGCTGGAAACTGAGGTTTTGTTTTTTTTTTAATTTAATTTTTTTTTTTTTATTGCTTGTGTGGCGATCACTAGATGAGTTGCTGGTTGTTTTAAATGCATTATTTTATTTAGTGTTTGAAAAAGCCCTGAAAGGATGTTTTCTTTCCTCACTGCAGAACTTGGAAAACAGACTGAGAGGTTTGGTTTCTGAACCCTAGTGGGTGGTTCCATGACAAGACCCTTGTTCCATAGCTCCAAGAAAATTCCTCCTTTTTCCCTTAGGGATGAATAAAAAAATATGTATTATAATAATTTTGTTCTATTTTTCTATCAGGGAAAAAGGTTTTTTTTAATTATATATTTTTTCTTTTTCTTTTTCTTTTTTTTTATATTTTTCCTTTTTATAAAAGGAACATTTGTTCACTGAGAACCATTTTGGAAATACAGAGAGCCAAAAATAAGGAAAGAAATAATTTTTAACCCCACCACTCAGATATAGCATGTCTAAATTACATGAATCTTTGAAGATATTTTTGGTTGGAACATTTCTTGTGGGTTCACAGTGCTGTACAAGAGTTAATACTGGACTCAGAGGTCGATGTCAATAGAGTGGACTATACCATTCGATCGTGTAGGTGTACCACACTTTAACCAAATGGTTAGGCATGAAAGGGAAGAAATGGTGTTCATTCATTTTATGAATGGTGAAAGGTTTTTCACCAAAATGTATTAAAGCTAAAACAAAAACAAAAACAAAAACACAAGAAAATTTCATTTGAGTCAAGAGTTGACAGGCTTTGTTTACCAGGGCAGGTGATAAATATTTTGGCTTTGCAGGCCATATGGTCTCTGTTGCAACTAGCCAACTAGGTCATTAGAGCACAAAAGTATCCATACATGATACATAAATGAAACAGCATGGCTATGTGTTGACCAAACTATTTATAGAAACTTAAATCTGAATTTTGCACAATTTCCATGAGTCATAAAATAGTACTCCTCCTTTTGTTTTTTTAAACCATTTAAACATGTAAAAACTATCCTTAGCCTGTGAACCACACAAAAATGGGGCAGGGTTATATTTTATTGACTTTTGCTCCAAATCATCCATTCATATTTAGAGCAGCACACCAGATCCACAGACCAAGTTACAGAATCAGTGAGGATTTGCTTTCCAATTCTTCCTTCTCCTGGATATTCACACACACACACACACACACACACACGCACATAAATATCTGGTTGAGCCAAAATCCTTCCTTTGTGGGTTGGCCGTTCAAAAATTCTCCTTCTGGGATCATCTGATTATCTGACCAAAGTAACTCACATTAAGGAGTGACTGTCAGGGATCAACCCTCCTCCTGGGAATTCCCATTTAAAAGGAAATGTACAGCTATAGTGACCTAGATGCTGAGGGAGACATATCCAAGTAGGATATTCAGTTCTTCATTTAGAAAGTTCATTTTGAAAGAAAAAAAAGAAAGAAAGTTGATCTCGGTTTTATCTTGCCAAGGAGGGTTGGATAACTAATCTACCAGATGCTTAAAATCTGATTGTGGAGGTGGGACAAAGAAAATTAAAAATTCAAATCAGAGGCTATTAACTGTCAAATGGATAGGTAAGTCGCACTTTAAGCTCTGATGTAGACTATCATTGTAGTCTAAGCTCTGATGTAGACTATCATTGCCCAGTGATATCAAGCCCAGACTTTTGGGGGCATTTCCTTGTATGTTGGTAGATGCAGATCCTTACTCCTTGCCTTTTGCAGCTGGATAATGGTTTCACATGTTCAGTGGCTCAAGGCTCTTCTCCAGCCAGAGTCCCTACTTTATGGTTTTACTTGTGCTACGGCATGCAGAAGCAATTAAAGAAAAATTTGTTTTTATTAACTGGCAACACAAGCTTAGGGGCAGTTCTTAAGCCTTTCACTAAATCTCTAGATATTTGTCAAGACAAAATGCCTTCATGAGTCTTTTAGTGATTCAGGCTAGGAGTCTCCCCACCACCTCTGAGCAACCACTGGACAAGCAAAGGGAAATAGGGCAACGTGTATCGACGCGAAAACATTTTCTGCAAGTCTCCTCTTACTAAGGAGGTGGAGAAGGGTTGGTGACCCAGACTGAAGTCACAAGAATCTTCTTTCCTGAGAAACACGTCTGAAACTCTGAGGCAGTAAAAGCCTCTTCAAAGGCACAACAGAAAAGTGCAATAAAAGCGTGGCGTCCCTACCTACCTAGGGTCTAAAAGCCAGTGGGGTCTCCGTTGGAGTCATGTTTGCTCACTAGCTTTCTAACCTGGGCAGAGGTCCCAAAACTGGAGCTCAGCTCTACCTGAAGCATAGGGGAGACCAGAAGGGGGTTCTCTCCAGGAAATGCCGGGAGAAACCGTGGGGCTAGGAGAGGCAGCTCCAAGGTCAACATCTGGCCGTCAGACTGTTTCTGAAAGTTAATCGTGAAAAATATACCTTCCCTCCACATCCTAAGACTTGCTGCCCAAATATCCTTTTTTTTTTTTTTAATCACACAATTTTCATTTCAATAACTGCTAATAGGTCATTAAAATAATATGCACGTTACTAACCCAGGCTATTGGCACTGGCTGCCTGCGGCAAGCCCCTGACATTGCCTCCTGTATCCGAGGCTCCACTTCATCTGGGCTCCCTGCCTTTGGCAATGGCCGGGTTTTGATGGTTCAGAGAGAAGCAAATTGCCTAGCTAATTAAAATCTGTATTTTTAAAAACATTTTTCTCTTCTATTGTCAGGCAAAGTTAAATGGGTGCTACTTTCTTTGAGAAAGCCAAAAATAAATTCTGGGCTTAGATGGGGTAGATAAAATTGCGGTCTTAAATTCTCAATTGCAGAAAAATAAAGGCTTATCAGGAAGATTGTTATTTAGCTGTGACTGTGTGGGTGTAGGTATGATGCTATTATTAACCTCCTCCACAAATGGATGTGTCAGGGACTGCAAAGAAGGACCGAGAGTTTGGTGGCCAGTTGCCAGTGTGGTTAAATACCCATGGCACTCTTCACCCTTTGGTGATTGTTAATTCCACATCTGTTTCTGGCCTCTCTCCCCTTGGATATAGCACTCTGCAGAAGTCAAATGGATTTCAGAAATCAACTGCAAGGGAGTAGTCTGGATCCCTGTTGATAAATAAATTATGTCCCAATTACTGGTGGTGCTCTACTGAAATATGTTACTGAATGAAGCAAAAAAAAAAAAAAAAAATTAAGCCCCTCAGCTTCAGCATATCTTCTTTTGCAATCCACTGTAATAATTCTGTGACTGTGTTCAAGTAACTCATTCCCTTTGGCAATTCAAAGGAGAGCTTGAGCTAAGAAAAGGGATAAAATACAAACCAAACTGTTTCCTTGTTTATACCTTTTCTGGAGAAAAAGTTGAGATGAATTTTTATGAACTAGAATGTGATCAATGTCACCTTGAATTTATAAAGCACAGGGGCTTTTAGATTTATGATTTCAGAAGTCTTCTGACAACAGTTGGGAATCAGTGTGATAGTTGGATATCAGGCTGGCCAGAGGGAGCTGACATGGACACAACCATGACTCTTGGCTGCCTGCCCACAGCCTGAGGACCTGGCCGTCACTCCGAGAGGGGACTAGGCTCCAAAGGAAACCAGGGACAGAGAAGCAGGAGGGTCTCAAGCCCACGCTTGTCTTCGCATTTAACAGAGAGAATTTTACCTGGGAGGTCACTTATCATTCAGAACCTGACGACCAACCTTGAAGAGAAAAGAGTGACTGAGAGAACGTTGTCTGCCTTAGAAACAAAGAGATGTGACAGCAAGCCCGTGAGACTTTCCTACACTCCCCAGTCTGACAGCCTGTCTCATTAGTTCTCAGACCTCGCGTGCTTCTGTGGTCAGCATGAAGGCAACGGGGAAAGGTTCGGCTCCTGGCGCCACTTTGTGTCTGTGACTACAGATTATAACCTTAATTTCTCTTTTTGTTTCGGTTTGGTTGTTTTTCTTTTTTCTTTTTTTCTCCTCTCTGCAGCAAAGCTGTTTTTCTCTCACTCTCGCTCTCTTTTTTTAAAAAAAATCCTTTATTGGCCAAAGAGGACAGAAAAGAATTGCTGAAGGAAATTCAAAGTAGGGAATTTTCCACTGGAAGAGGAGGATATGATATAAAAGGGCCTTTTTTCCCTTTTCTTCAAATTCCATATTGATATTAACAGGAAAAGTTAGAGGCAGTGGCCCCCTGTTTTCAGAGCCTTCTTTGTTTTCAAATCTCTGCCTCTTCTCCACTGTTCTCCAAAACTGTCCCCGGGTTTAGTGGGAAGCTGTCATCCTCCCTTAGAGGCCACTCAGAACTCACAGTGGGTTTGCATGCTGGGTCCCTAGAACTGGAAGGATCATGGGGTCTTGGAATCTCTTCACTCCTTCTGTTAATAATGACTCAGATCAAATACTTAAAGAACACTCACTATGCATAGAATATTCTAAGGATTTTGCATGCATTAACTCATTAGTTTTTCACACAGCCTCATGAAGTGGGCACTATTATTACCCTCATTTTACAGATGAGGAAACTAGGGCACAGAGAGGTTTAGTAACTTCCCTAAGATGGCCCCGTATAAGGTGTCCGAGATATCCTTGTGCTTTGCACGTTCCACATTGTCACCAGGTTTGCTGTATACACCCTAGATCTTCTGTCTGGTGCCCCTCCCTGCTCAGCCCATTCCCTTTGCCTGGAAAGCCACCCGCCTCCAAACTCAGTATTGTCCAAATCCTACCAATCCCTCGTGCTCCAGAGCACACGCTACCCTCTCCAGACAGCCTCTCCTAATGGTCTTCAGCTGGAGTCCATCTCCTCATTCCGAAAAAGCAAAGAACTTCCATTGTCTTCTGCGACCTGTGCCGTGTTCTCCCCTATATCCTTTACATGCCTCGTGTATCCTTAAAAACATAAGGTAGGCGCTCTATGGTATGAGGCACGTCTGATTTATCTCCGTGCTCCCACATCAGCTAGCTCATGCCTTGGAACAGAGTAGACGGCACAGAGTAGATATCCGCCGCAGGATATATCACATGTTAGGAAAATCAATGCCTGAATGAATACGTACACTAGCGGTTATGTTACCTCACAAATGAATGCCCTTTCTCACAAATTGCAGTTAGGCTCATTGGCTATAGCAAATGTGTATTTATAAAAGGAATACTGACATGGCAGTCAAGTGCCATGCAATTTTTTTTTTTTTTTTTTTTTTTTTTTTTTGCATGTAGTGTCTATGTCCGCCACAACAGAGCAAGAAGAGTAAGGACCCCGTGGAGGCAGGCAGGGCGCGGCCTAGCCCGGCGGGACAGGGAGTCATGCTGCTTCTTGGCGTTCTCCCGTGTGAAAGAAAGAGCTTCTGTCTGGCCTCTGCTCCACCACCGCCCTTGCTGGGTCCCTGAACTTTTGAACCAGGGCAGCGGGGCTCTTCTCAGGATGACTCTGCCCTCCACCAGCATGCCCACACAGCAAGCCGTGTCCACAGGCCACAGAGGCGTCGCTGGTTCACCGTGAGCCTTGGGGCTCAGCCCCAGCCCAGGCCAACGCCCGCACGAGGCAAAACAATCCCGCTCTTGTATAACATAGCGTATTTAAAAAGTCATTAGTGAGGACACTTGGCACCTTTAGCAGCATAGTAATTTTATGAAGGAGTCTATGTCTCCTAATTTCCATGCAAGCCACAGGAGAAACAATCAGGCAGACAGGGGAGTATGCACAAAATATTTTGATCTATGCCTTGGCCGATCTTACATGGCAAGTATTGGTTTAAAAGAGAGGTTTAGATTGCCTTCCAATCCCAAACTTAAATGTTTGCAGATATTCACTGAAATCAATAAAGTGAGAGTTCTTGATTCTGGCTCTGCGTCAGATTCCCCGTGGAATTTAAACGTGTGTGTGTGTGTGCACTCACGTACACACACATACACCCCACACATGCTGGGCTCTCCCCCTGGAAGTTCCACAGTTCAAAATGCTGCATAGTTCTGTCTGATGTGAAGCCTGGGCTGAGAATTACTGTGACAAAAGAAGACATAAAAATAATAGCAACTCTCAATCCCTGGTCCTGTCTCTCGCTGTTACTGCTTTTTAATCAAAAGGGTGAGAGAGGAACATCCGTAAGAACATTAGTTCTGCAAGTGGCAGGACTTCTATTTCACGGCTCCAGGAAACATGGGTAGCCAGGATTTCCACACCAGCAGACGTAAAACATTTTTCACAAGTCCAAACCGAAATACACATGAACCCCTGCACACTCTAAGAAGGAGGAATTAGAAATTCAAGATTGTGGAACTCACATTCCGCTCACGTTCGAATACCATGAATTAATTATTGGCAATATTTTAGTAGCAAAAGAAAATCAGAATGTTGAAGATGCTTTTTTGTCTGAGACTTGAAGGAAAGCAAGTTACTTATTTTTTTTTTAAAGATTTTACTTATTTATTTGACAGAGATAGAAAGTGATCACAAGTAGGCAGAGAGGCAGGCAGAGAGAGGGGGGAAGCAGGCTCTCTGCCGAGCAGAAAGCCCAATGTGGGGCTTGATCCTAGGACCCTGAGACCATGACCTGAGCCGAAGGCAGAGGCTTAACTCACTGAGCCACCCAGGTTCCCAAGCAAGTTATTTATTGAAAAATGTTAAGAAGTCATAGTCCAAACCAAATGGAAAAGTTAGTGTTTTCTATTCCACAGCATGGAATTGATCTGCAATATTATTTCCAGCGCACCCTCATTGACTGCCTTCTCCCCGAAACAGAGGGCCTTCCTCTTGCTTTCTTTGATTTGACGCTGTCAGGGTTCACCCTGTGTTCTCCTCCTTAAATATTCTTTTTCTTTCTGGTACTGTAGTGCAGGGGTGAATCTTCATACTGTTACAGATACATTCATCGTTCCGTTCACACTGGAAGCAAGTTTTGTTCTCAGCCTTTTTCACGTAATCCAACTTTACCAGTCTCATGTTCCATTATTCCAGAGTACCCTGTTCCCCTGTCTCTGTTCTGAGAAATCAGAGCTAATAATATAGATTTCCCGGGAACAAATGTGAGTTCAAAAGGATCTCTGGCAATAATGCCCAAGCTTAAAACTCAAACCTGAAAAGGCAGAATTTCAGAGTAAGAGGATCGATGCCACTTTGCAAGATAGATCTTTCAGAAACTCTCAATCATATTTTATAAGCGTCTACTAGTCTGCTTATCCCCAAAAGTCTGATCCACTGGTCCATGGGGACCCTGGGTATCCAGAGGGGGTTGGAGGATAGGGGGGATTCAAGAATACCCCAAACTCTCAGTTTCTAGCCGAGTCCAGCAGTCCCTTCCTCCTTTGTTGAGGCTGGATTATCCAAAGCTAACCCAACAGCCTATCATTCAGCTCTTTCTCTTCTACACAAGCTTGGGCAGTTTCCCTGACAACACCTTCTCTAAAGGAAGGAATGAAAATGCAAAGCAGTCAATTTTGATTTTGCTTAACAGCGCCGACCCGAAGTCCTGCTACCTGTAAATAGCAGGGACCCTTCCCACCGTATTTTTCCATCCCTGAGTGTAATAGGGAGCTGAATTCCTGCTGTAAAAGATGATTCAAACATGCATGTACTTCCTGTTCTTAGCAAGACTCTGGACACAGGATAAGAAACGCCCGGAGTTCGTTCACGTTGCATGGATAATTTCATTCCGGTATTTCCATTTCACACGCCCTGCTTCGCTGTCTCCAAAAGTACACCTGTGTACACCAAGCCATTTGGCCCTATATTTGGTTTGGAAAGGATGGGGTTTCTATTCTTTGGAAGGAGGAGTGGAAGTTTTGTAGCAGTGGAGAGGTGGGCTTCTTATACGTGTATCAACCATATTTCAAATTACCATCTTCCATTTTGTACTGAAAATATCCAAAAAAACGTCCTGGTATGCAGAAGTGGGAGTCAGGGTCGAAATGGATTAGTCTCTTTGGGAAAGAAGCACACGAGCTCCAGCACAGCAAAGAGAATCCACCGGACTTGCCGTCGGACAGCAGGAGTTCACTCTGCCCGCCCATGTGTGTCCTGACCATAGTCTCCTTAAGGAGGGGGTGGGGACCCAAAGAAAAACTATCGTGAGGCACAACGGTCAACTGTCGGCTGGTAACCGACACAACCCTGAAAACAGTCACTTCTCCATTGTGACAGGCATGCTATCAAAAGCCTGCAAGGAGGGGAGTAGTTATTTAAGAGGCCGGGTGGGGGGACAGCTAAAGATTCTAGATCTATTTGGAAATTGTAATTTATTTTGTCTTTGCTTTCATTTGTTCACAGGCTACAGGAAAAGGTGAATTACAAAGTCTCCGAAGGAAGACAGAGTCTTTGTTCGGTTGGGCTAGAGGCGACAGGACAAAAACCTCCTCTTTGTCAGATGGGGAGATCCGCGCTGTTAGCCGGCAAATGGCAGAGGCCTTCTGCGCTCTGTTCTCTGGGTGACCTCCTTCTGGAGGTGGAGGTGTGGTGACACTGGCCTCGGTTAGGTCCCACTAAGCTGAGGGCAAGGCAATGAGATACCGTGTTTCAGGAGGCCAGGAAAAAGAAGAAGGTGCTCTAGGTTATAACTACAAAATGCACTGAGTATTCTTGAATCCTCCCAGGGAGGAAAATGGCATTCTACGCCTGCCACCGTGCCCGCATCTCTGCGCTCCTGCACTGGTGCCTAAGCTGACTTGAGAATGAGTCCATAAAGAAGGCAGCGGCTTCCACCAGGAATGCACAGATTTTGTCTGTCATTGTGTTTCACATCTTTTGAAGAAAGGATGTCTTTTTAAGAAATTACCTCTGAGAAACGGAGTTAATTTTTAATAAATACTGTTTAAGAAACAGAAATTGTGGTTTCCATAACATTCACGACTTTGCTTTCATATGTATACATATAAAAAAATTAATCCCATTTGCTATAATCCAAAAAAACGTGTCAAGACTCTGAGGCTGCCTTACAGTTCCCATGGAAACCAAAAACGTAACCATCATGATGGAGAGACCTGTAGATTCTCAACCATTGTGCTGTTTGAAGAAGAAGAAGAATTTGGTTTTTAATTTCATGAGGGAAACACATAAATAATTTTATATGAAGTTTCTTAAGACATGCTCAAATACCGTCTGATGCGTTCTTTGCTGTTTCCGGGGTAATTTTCCCCAGCAACTTCTGGCAGGGTTTTGAGAGCCAGGTTAGAAATATTTATTGAGCACCTATTATATATACAGAACACGATTCAGGGCTCCATGGGATAGGAAGGATAACACTTTATATATAATGTCTATATGTAATTAAGAAATCACAGACAGCAGTCCAAATGCCTTTATAGAACTCTATATCAGCAATAAGACATCTTAATTATATCTTGGTTGAGGGTTCCTCAGCCCATGACAGAGACCGCCAATCATATTTCCAATGGAGCTGAGTTTTAAACCAATTTTTATTAGAAATAATGATTTCTTCTTTGATTATAAAAGTGACATGTGCTAATTGTGGAACAGTTTGAAAATATTGAAAATTGCAGAAGAGAGAGTTAAAATCAGTTATAATTCTAATGCCTGTGCTTTTCAGTGTCTTCTCATCTAGTCATTTGTTTCTCTGGAGATAGAGGTATAGGCAGTTGTGACTTTGCATGATGTACAAATAACCATGCAAACTGAAACCGTGCAAAGTCATTTCAAGAGTCAATGGGGAAAATCCAATTGTTCTGTGGCCTTTAGCGTTTTTTGTCAAAACATGAAGAACTCTCTTATTGTTGGTAATAAATGTGAAGGAAAATAGAAAATAATAAGATTCATATTTAGTATGCTGTAACTTAAAATACTAGAAACATTGAAGAAGAAAATGTTTTACATTATTTTATAAAAAAAAAAAAGGAACAGAAGTAGTTTGAATAGCACTTGTCTGTTTTGCATTGTGTAACTTACAATACAGAACAATCATTTCTAAGCCTTAGCAAATTGTCATAGTCTTTTCTCAATTTAGATCAGCTTCTGGTATTTTATCTTTTACACTTTCAGTGATGTGAGCTATCTTCGAGAGTTCCTTTAGTGTAAAGTTTTTGCTGTTGTTGTTTTGTTTTTTATTTTTGCCAGCACCACTTCCTCTAGGACATTTCGATCCCTTTCTTCCCAACCACTTTTCTCATTTCTGTCAGTTTTGCCTTCCCTAGATTCCTCTGGCTCCATATGAGGGGTCTTTCCAACTGTGGTAGTGTCAACATTCGTGGGCAGCTATTTCTTTTATAACTCCACTCACACTGATTAAAATTCCCCTTCCACTTTTCATTTCCTTGCTGCACTTCCATCATTGTTGACCAATTCCCTCTTTCAGCGAACCATTTTTTAAAAATGCCATGTGGTTTATCACTGGAAGACAAGGAAGCAGCGCAATCAATCACACACTCTGCTTGTCTGTATGTGAACTGAATTAACAGGTGCATAGAGACCAATGACAGACAGACTTGGAAAGAAGCGATGTGATTGGTTGCTAATCCTGATATGCCTCTGTCATTTACATGGTGATTTGTGCTCAGAATTGCTAGGAGTGAAGTGTTACTTCAGGCAGTTCCTCACAATTAATATGCTGGGGTAACTGAAATTTAAAGGGCATTGTTGAGACACCGCTGTTATTTAACATATGGTAATGGAAATTCACACATATCAAGCTTGTGCAAAGAGTGGTCTACCTGTGTGTATATTTATTAAATTATATTTTTAACGAGCCTGAGGTCATGAATATATAATTTTGTGCCTTTTTTTTTTACTTAGTATTATTCATAGGATATTAACTAGTTCCAATAACTAGTCTCCAAAAATATTATGGAATAATGTAGGCAATTTGGAAAATTGCAAGAGAATGGTTAAAATGAGAACTTTGGATTGGCAAAGGGTGACTTGCTTCCTAGTGAGAAGCAGGATAGGGAAAGGCATAGATATAAAAATTGTTTGTTGTTATATCAAGAAGATTAATTTGGCTAGAACCTAGAATCTATGTTCTACTAAAAATGACAATAATGTGTGAAAGTCCATTTTTCTGGGCTTTACAAATGATGATAGTTACAGCTAACATGGATGGAGTACTTACGACCTTCTGGGTACTTCTCAGGCATTATCTCACCTAACTTTCAACCTAAGTTGCTGTCATCCTCATCGACACACTAGGACATGGGAGCTCAGAGAGGTCGCTGAGTTTGCCCAGGTCACACAGCCGTTGTAGCACAGCCAGCAAAGAGCCCTAGGTACTCCGAGGTCTTGCTCCCGACTGCAGGCTCCACAACATGCTTTACGACAGCATGTTTTGCCTTTTAAACAGTTCTGCATCTATTCATACCACATGTGCTGCTGGGCAGCTTGTATGGTGTGCCAGGGGCTGGTGGGGGTGCCAGGGGCTGCAATTTAGCCTGTGCCAGTAGCCAAGCAGGATCAGAAACTTGCATAATTCCAGAAGGGGTGCCTTTTTCTAATTAACACAAGGCAGGCTACTCTTGGTCCTGCTCAACAAGAACAATCCTTGCCATAACGCCAGAATTGACAGAACAGTTAGAATTGCTCCAATCTTCCTAACCCCTGTAAAAAACCCAGGCTCACACTGGGTAAGTGATCTAGCTAAGGTGAGAAATGAATCAGTGAGATAAAGACATAGTGGAGGAAGGGACTAGATTCTGGGCTGAGCAGGTTTCATTTGAGGCAAAAGGCAACAGAGGACAGAGAGCCATGCATAAACCAGGGTACATCTTTGACTCTGACAGAGTGTAATGGGAAGCCATGGCCATTACCTAGAATAAATTGCCCTGGGCAGCTAGATGCCTTCCACCCAGAGAAATCATTTCTTTCCAGAATTTAGGTTCTTTCCTGCATTTGGAGCAGATCTTTGGAGACACCTTCATTTCCCTTGAGAGGTAAATATATAATCACTAGGATTTAAAAAGACTGAATCTGAAAGCAAATTTCCCTTCATCTCACTGCCTTCCATAATTGAACTTTATAGACCTCTTTTAATTACAGAGTTGTAATTACTGTTGTTACTATCTTGAGAGGATCCAGACCAAAGATTTTCTGTGCTTCTGAGCCACACTGTCTCTATCCTTACCTTCCAGAGAAATGCTGCCTAAAGCATACCCTTCAGATGTAAGGGGTCCATTGGAGTCTACCTTTCCTCTGTGAATTTAGCAGTTCTTCTGGGCTATACAAGCTTTATAAGAATCCTTGTTTGAAAAAAAAAAATGGCTGAGTAAGATACAACTCAGCCTGCTTCCAAGACAGCCAAAAGATTACTAGGCATTTAAAGATGAAACACAAAATTCCAGGACACTGGCCCTGAGAAATGCAACTTGAAAAACAGGACTCTGGTCAAATGTTTGGAAAATTCTAGATACTCTACCTCCTCTTTGGAGAGTCACAGTACTCTTGCAGAATGCTTCCTCAGAGGTAAGAAATATTTTTGATTTTTACAAATTTCTTGCTTTCCATTTAGTTAGCTGAGATAAATTCAACATGAGTGAAGCCTTTTTTATTTTTCTCATTTATCATTTATTAATATCCTGATGAATGAGAGTTCTGTGGAACAGAAATGCTGGACCATAGCCATGGATAAATTTGGGTATGAATAGTTAATTCTCTATTTAAACTCAGAGCTATTTCCAGTCCCCAAGCCTGGGGCTGGAGGGATAGTGATAGGAAATGCACCAGGAATGGCCAAGCTCTCTTTCTGAGGAAACAACAGCAGTTTGCAAACTTCAGTGGTGTTTTGTGTGTTTGAAATGAGGAGTGTGAGGCCAGGTGGCTGAGGTTCTGTTCTCTCTCACTCTTCAACCTCAGCAGCTCTGCTATTACCTGCTTTAGATACTGAGATTTCTTATAAGGTTTCATTAGAAAAATGTAAAATGTTCCACTGGCAAGACAAAAACACAGAAATTTAAAAACCAACAATAAAAAATAAAGCAAAATGGGTAGTAGTGTTTAAAAACCCATTCATGGGGGCACCTGGGTAGTTCAGTCAAACATCTGCTTTGAGGGGCAAATGGGTGGCTCAGTGGGTTAAAGCCTCTGCCTTCGGCTCAGGTCATGATCCCAGGGTCCTGGGATCAAGCCCCACATTGGGCTCTCTGCTCTCTGGCGAGCCTGTTTCCCCCTCTCTCTCTGCCTGCCTCTCCACCTACTTGTGATCTCTGTTAAAAATAAATAAATAAATAAAAATTTAAAAAAAAATCTTAAGCAAAACAACAACAATGAAAACCATCTGCCTTGAGCTCAGGTCATGACCCCAGCCAGCGTCCTGGGATTGAGCCCAGGGTCCTGGGATAGAGCACTGCATGGGGCTCCCTGCTCAGCCGGGAGTCTGCTTCTCCAGCTCCCACTCTCCGTGCTTGTGTTCCTGTTCTCACTCTCTGTGTCAAATAAATAAATGAAATCTTAAAAACAAAACAAAACAAAACAAAACCCATTCACGAAGCCAACAAATCTAGAGGTAATAAATATTTTCTATGATATTCCATAGTCAATTAACCTCTCTGAGACTTGGTACTATGAACTGAATGTTTGGGTCTCCCTAAAATCCAAAATAACCACCCCCCCAACCATCCCTCACAACCAAAAGACTTATGTGAAGCAGTAATCCCCAGTGTCATGGTATTGGAGGTAAGGCTTTGGGGAGGTAATTAGGTTTAAATGAGATCATTGAGTAGAGCCTTCATGATGGGATTAATGCCCTTAGAAGAAGAAAAAGAGACCAGAACTCTCCCTGTCCTGTGAGGTTACAGCAAGGACATGGTCATCGGCAAACCAGGAAGTGGGCCCTCACTAGATCGCAAATCTTCTGACATTTTGAACTTGGACTTCCCAGCCTCCAGAACTGTGAGAAATAAGTGCTTTTGTTTAAACCACTCAGTGGATGCGATTTTGTGATAGCATCCTGAACTAAGATACTCGGTTTTCCCATCTGTGAGATGGGAATAATAATGCTGTAAGGATCAAAAGATATTTTTGGAAGAAAAAACTCACAGCTCTATACTAGATTTAAGGTAGAAAGTGAGCAAGTAGGGGAGGATGGAAGAGAAAGTGAATACTTAGCATATTTTGGCTGCCCATCACCGGAATCCCCAACCCGTATTCTGGGGACTTCACCACTGTGTGGTTTGGGAGGAGGCTAATTGGGTGTTTGACTGGTGACTTTAATATTGGAGTGAGTGACATAGAGAACTCTGGACAGGTTAGGACTCATTTTAGTGGTGCTGGAAAACACTGTTTAGGGGCAAGAGTACAGCCAAGGCCTGTGGTCCCCAGAGAGCTGGTGCCTGAGCAAGGCTGTGTATGTGATAGGAGACTAGGGTCTGTGAGCTCCCTTTGTTTGCTATGTGGATTCCAAGCCTGATTCTCTGACCTTTTCAGAGTCTGTGAGCTTCTCTATATCCTTCTGTTTAATACCCTAAAGCTGAGATTAGTCAGAACTCTTCAAGCGAGAGCCGAGACAGGCAATGACGGTGGCATATCAGAGTTGGGGGGGGGGTGAAGACTACGGGTGTAAAAGCATTAAGAGATATAAGGCTCTCCACTAAAATTTGATTTAAAGGGAATGGGAAAACTAGAATCCCTGTCTGTGTCCCACCTCTGCAAATTATGGAAGATATTTCACCAGAGGTCAGCTTTCCCATCCCCCATATTTTATAATCTTCGTTCAATAATCAAGCAGAGACCTGTAGAGCACCTTTTTTATTTTAAAGTGCTCTATGTGCTTAGTTTTGTTAGTATTGAATGGAAATCCATCTCTTAAAATGTCTCAAATCAAATTAGAAGAAGACATATGACGCAGCAGAATAATACAGACAGTAGGGATCCCAGAGAACATCACACAAAAGAAGGATATGTGTGGGAAATAGTCTGCTAGAATTCTTTTTTTTTTTTTAAGATTTTATTTATTCATTTGACAGAGAAAGAGAGATCACAAGTACACAGAGAGGCAGGCAGAGAGAGAGGAGGAAGCAGGGTCCCTGCGGAGCAGAGAGCTCGATGTGGGGCTCAATCCCAGGACCCTGAGATCATGACCTGAGCTGAAGGCAGAGCCTTAACCTACTGAGCCACCCAGGCACCCCAGTCTGCTAGAATTATAACCCAAAGAGCCCTTGACTACTGGCGACCAGGGGAGTTAATTTCTATCTTGCTGCAAAGCTAAGCTCCGCCGTTTTCTGATGAACGCCCAGAGGAGGAATAAGAAAACCACTGCCGTTAAGACTGGGCAGAAGGACCCTCACGGTTACCTTTATGGGCAGGCACAGTCGTGAATCTGGTGTCATTTGCACAGAACCCCTTAGAGATCTGGGGGTATCTCTTCCTCCTCCTCTGTGTTGCTAGAGAAGTCACCTCACTCCACTTTTCAAATTCAATGTCAGAGGAAGCCAGCAGTGACTTGTCATGTCCAGCTTATCTGTGTACCTCTAAGAGCTTTAAAAAAAAAAAAAAGCCTAAAACTGCTGCATGGCCTGTGATATTTTTATAAAGAATATGGGGAAAAGACAGACAGTCCCATCGCCATATTGACTTGAGACCTTATGGTAGTGAAGGGTCTCTTTCTGCAATAGCTCAGTGGCTCATGGTGCTGAGTTGCTCTGGCCAACAGAGATTACTGAAATTCTTGGCTAGTGGCTCTGCCATTGGCACCTCCAGCCTGTGGAGCCAACATATCAGATGCAGTAAAAACAATGAGATTATGGTTTGGCTGCTGCCTTGTGCTGATGGCTTCTAAAGTTGTACATCGCCTGTCATCACCAGCAACAACTTGGTTGAGTTACTGAAGCCAAAAAAAAAAAAAAAAAAAAAAAAAAAAAACCCAAAAAAACCCCAACATAAAATCTTTCCACTGTTTTTAAACATTAGGTATACTCATAACTGGGTTGCTTTATAGTCATCTCCTTAATGACACAAGAACACCTGTTGGAGCTTGGAGGATGATGCTGTCATAGCAGCCGACAATAATGACAACAGTAATAATAAGAGTTTACTGAGCACTTACAATGTGCCAGGTAAGATGCTCTGCAAAGGCTTTCAAGCTTTAAAACTTATAACAAGCTAGATAGTGGTGCATAACTAGGAAATGTAGAGCTTGCATGTGCATCTAGGTCCTGCTGCCTCTCAGGCCTTTGCTTTTAATCCCCCTTAGCCCTGCATCAGAGGTAGACCAGAACTTTCTCCCACATGGATGAGGATCACCATGTTCCAGCAGGTGCCATGAGGTACAAGCCACCTCTCTCTCATAGTACTAAACTCAAGCTGATGCTCTCTCTGCCCACATGGCACCTTTGTCCACTTTCCCCATTTCTGTCAAAGCTATGCCAAATTGGGATCACCCTGGGGTCATCCAATCAAATTCTCTCAATCCTTTTTTGGAAAGTTTACCATGTCCACGGAGCCCAGGCCCCTCATGCTTCATCTGGATTTTGTGATAATGCCCCGTAGTCACCCAGCCTCTGTCTCTCCCTTCTAGGCTGAACTATATGCCTATGCCAGGTGAACCTTCCAGAAGGGCCTGAAACATCAGAAGTGGCATTAAATGATGAATCAGGACAGCTCTGTTCTGTCTTAGCTCTGCCACCAGGTAAGTGACACGGGGAGTCACTTCAACCCTCCGGATCTTTGGATTCCTGTAATTACCAAGGGAGGAGTTGGAATTGAAGCTCTCCGAAGTCCCATTCAGGACTGTCATTATATCAGTGCGTGAATGAGTCAGGCCTTTGCTTTTACACTTGCCTATGGATTCTGTTTGAACTCTCAAGCGGGGTGCTCAAAGCCTTATAAAAAAGTTTTCTCACACCATTTTGCAAACTAGGCATTCCTCCTATCATCGCGTATTCATTTCCAAGTCCCAGCTTTTCTTCTTGCTATCCTTGCTTCTCAAAAAGTCCAAGTCTGGTGGCGCCAGGGGAGCTCAGTGGGTTGAACGTCTCTCTCTTAGTTTTGACCCAGGTTATGGTCTCAGGGTCCTGGGATTGAGTTCAGGTTAGGCTCTGCCCTGAGTGGGGAGTGTTCTTGGGATTCTCTCTTTCCCTCTCCCCCCCGCCCCTCCTCCACACTCCCCTTCTGCCTCCCCTGCACGCTCTCTCTGTCTCTCTTTCCCAAAATAAATAAGCAGATCTTAAAAGAAAGAAAGAAAGAAAGAAAGAAAAAAAGTCCATGTCCTCCCTCTTCACAATCTATACTTTACACCATCACCAAGGTTCTACTCAAGAACTATATCTTCCCCGACTGCTTTCCCGAGTGACCTCGGGCTGCAATATTTTAATTCTATACAGAATATATATACAATAGTAGGCCTTAGCCAAAGAGCCTGGACTCAAGAGCCAGCCTGCCTGGACTCAAACCCTGGCTCTACTCTTTACTAGCTGCTAGTTAGTTAATCTCTCTGTGCTTCAGTTTCACCACATGGAAAATGGAATCATAAAAGGGGCTACTTTGTAAGACTGTTGTGAGCATTCATATATGTAAGACACATATAGAGTTTCTGGCACATAGTAAATGCTATGTAATATCATCTATTATTATTACAACTAAATTTCACACACTTCAAATAACTCTTAGCACTAAATTGTTTCATGCATGTAGATATTGTCTCCCCAAGCAAATAGCAAGGATCTTCACTATTTTCTATTTTTTTTCATGTCTTTGAAAACAATTGGTTCTTAATAAATGCTTTTAATGAACATATGAATTAAGTAAATGAGTAAAAAAAGAAAATGAATGAATTACCATTCAGCCTCAACAGAGGAGAACAAGGAAGAAGTGGGTATAAAGACAAATTTTATCTAATTCTGGAGGAAAGAGCCCAAATACACTAGACTTCTTTCATGTAACACATAACAGTTTATTTAGTTTCTAAGGGTGCATATCATACCGTTACTTGCTCTGTAGGAGGATGCTAGATGAGGAAAAACAAAATGAGAACAAAAATCAATCTAATATTAGTTCTATATCGATGGGGCTTTTCAATGTTAAGGAAGAGTTGGTTCATAGGAGGTATCTAATGATGGATAATATATTTCTTCAGCTATTTGGGAAGAGGAATCACATTTATTCATTGGGATAAACCAAAAGCTCGGAAAACCACAACAATGCATACACAGGAATTAAGAAACTATAGCTCTTGTTTTTGACAACTTATTTCTTTTTCTTTTTTAACAGAAGGGGAGAGAGGCAGGCTAAGGGCAGAGGGAGAGGGAGAATCCCAAGCAGACTGACACCCAGTGCAGAGCTTGATGCAGGGCTGGAGCCCATGACCTGAGCTGACACACAAAGTCAGATGCTCAAATGACTGAGCCACCCAGGGGCTCCAACAATATATTTCTTTAAAAAATGGTTTACTTTTACTACTAAATGCCTACATTTCAACTTGAGGAGTCTGTTTCAAATCAGTAAGGGTCACCAAGTCGTGAAAAAAATATTAGCACAGAGTTGATGCCGCAGTGTCTAATTGTCCCAGTGGATGGACAGCAGAGTAAACCCCAGAGGATTGGTTCCCTGGGTGGGGGGGGGGGACTCAGAGCACAGCCACCACACATCTTCTTCTAAACAAACACCCGAAGGCAGGCAGCGGACCTACACCACAACTTGGAAGCATTTTGTTTTGGCAAATAAAGACATTCATGATGGAAACCAACAGAAGCAAGACCCTGCTGCTGTAGCCACTAGCTTCTCCTTAATGTCTTGGTTTCTTTCTGAATCTTTGCAGCCAAACTCTAAGATTTGGGAATGAGAATTTTTAATGGATTTATTAACACTACATAATTCAATATATAAGAGTAAGAAATCCTCCAAAATGTATATGAGGGTCACTATGTTGAGAAATTATTATAGGATAGGAGAGAAGATGAAAAACAGGTGAGGAATAAAAGGATAAAAATGTCCTTATTTCACCAACTCATCTTTTTACTTTTGTTTTATTGTGAGTTCTAAATATGTCCAGATGAAATGTGTTTATTTGGCCTTAAAGCTTCTCAATAATGGGGCATTTCATGAATGCTAAGCAATACAGATTTCCTGTAAAGCCACCAAGCTTCCTTAAGAAGTGCTCTGGAAGGAAAATTTCTCATACGTTTGTTACATTCCTCATCACCAAGTAAAATCAAATGCCAGTGCCAAGTCAGACAGGAAGAGGGTTGTGACATCCAGTTCCACATTCCACTGAAGGTAAGATGACATACAGATTGTGTTTTTCAGACCGAGCATGCTTCTTAGGGCACTTCCTGTTTGTGAATCAGTCTCTTAGGGGATCCAGACCAAGTACGCCTTGTGTGTGTGCTGGGGCAGCAGTATGGGACGGTGGGAAGGCTTGTCATGTCTTAATGCTTTTGTACAGCCTTTGGAAGACATGTGAGGCGTAGAGCCTTAGAACAGGCTGGTTACAACGTCTGAGGTGAAAATATCACAAAACCTCAAAGGTCATAGGTTCACTAGAGCTGGGAATACAATTAATCCCTTTGCTCACCACAGGGAAGATCAGATCACCTAATGGATCTACTCATCAAGTGGGATGGTCAGTGGGTCTCCATCTAAGCTGCCATGATGGACAAGGTTATTGATTTCATTCTGGTCTTCACTGATTTCTGACCTAACTCAAAAACAAACAGAAAAACGCCATAAGTCTCCTGCCCTCCCCAAAATCCCAAACATTAACTCTAATGTCCCTTTCTCCAGAACATTAGGGAATATGACAGGCCATCTGAGAATGAAAAAGACTTCCACTTTGATCAGTAGAATAACATGTTCACAGATATTTACTAAGCCCTATCTATGCTGGGTGCCTGGGATAGGCAAGTGAGTAAGACACAGTTCCTACTGTAAAGGAGCTTATAGTCTACTAAGATGAGCTTTCCTGTCTCAAGTGGAACATGTGTGGCCAGCTGAGGCTTCATATTCATAACAAGGGACTTTTTCAAAAGTCTTTCACCTGCTAGGGTTCCCATAAAATAATCTGCTACTTTATGTCTTTGGGGATTAAATTATTTTCGTACTACATATAGCTGTCTGACTCAAGCTTCACACACTTAAGGGGGGGGAAAAAGTCATTTCCAGGCTAGAATGATGTACACGTTTATTTTTCTCAACTGAACTTTTCACAAGCACTGGGTAGACTCTCTGAATCTCAAAAACACAGTAGAATGTGATGTCAAGAATTTGGCAAGTACTTAGAGAAAATCAACTGAACTTTAACTTAACACTTTATTGACTCCTCACCAAATGAAGAAAGGAAGAAAAAATACAGATATATAAACTTATTGATTTATAGCTTTTAAAATATTGTCTGTTTTTCTATAATGTATTTGTTCTTCTCTAAGTGTTTCAAATAGTTACTTAGTCCATATGGAAATGCACTGTATATGTTTCCAAACAATGAGAATTCCTCTAGCTGGGGGGAAAGAAAGAGACAGAGAGACAGAGAGAGAGAGGGAGGGAGAGAGAGAGAATGGTTATAAAACTTCCTGGAGAGGACTCACTTTGTTTAATCCCCCTCTAGGCTGTGAGTGACTTGAGGTTAAGGAATGCTTTACTCATCTTTGTCAACCGCATCTACTTCAAGGCCTAGGATATGGTAGGTGCTCCACAAATGTTTGTTGAATGAATGGATGGATGGATGGATGTCTACATCTTGAAGAAGGAGGTAATAGGTAGAGAAAGATGGGGAGAGGTTGAGGAGGAGGGAGAAACATTTATACAGCCTGGGAAGTATGGGAGGATGTGTGTTCAGGGAACAGTGGCAAGTGACACTGACAGAGTTGCATGGGAAGAGGTGGTGGCAGAGGACAGTGCAGAGTCTCTCTGCAGTCACACTGGGAAAGATATCTTTCTATTCTACCATAAGGGACAGGTTATTTCTCTGCGTTGTCTTTTATTTAGTTTTTGAAGGCCACACTAGCTCAAGCTGCATCACTACATCTCCATTTGACCCCTATATTAATTTATGGGTATAAAGAAGTATGCCTTTTGGAGGTGTCATGTGCAGCTGAGCAGTCTGTGCACTGCACAATTCCAGGGCATACCCTTTGCATGCGGTACAATGGGTCGCAGCCCTATGCTCCCTTGAACTCCATCTATGCATAATGGAATACACTTAGACATTTATAAACATGCTGAGAAATACAATATGCTGGAAGATGCTTTTAACTAACCTCTTTACTTGTTCCTGAAGACCAAGCAATTCTTCCACTTTCCCCAGTTATGAGAGTTATATTGTAAAAACAAATGCGTGTTTTGTATGCGTGTTGCTTTCACAGTCTAACTCTCGTAATTAAAGGGCACCTGCTTGGAACCATTCCATACTGGATGGAGTTCTGAGGCTGGAATGCTTGGGTTCTAATCCCGGCTCCGCCACTCAGTGTGTAATCTTGTGCAAGCTACTTTGTTTCTCTGGGCCTCAGTTTCCCTAGTTGCAAAAACAGGAGTAATAAGAGCTCCCACCATCTAGGGTTGATGTAAGAAATAATTGAAATAATCTGTGTAAGGTGCTTAGCACAGTGATTGGAACATAGGGAGTTCTCATAGGTATTAGCAATCAGGCTGCTAAAATTATTATTATTGTCAGTACTGGACTACCAGGTTTGGCCTGCTAGGCAGAACTCCTCCTGAGCCCCTAGAACTGGGACTGCCCATCTAGGGCCTTCCCCTTTCCAATGAGCAGGAAGATATCAACATTTTTCTCAGGTTGTTTATTCCACGAGAGTTAGCCAGACCATCACAAGCTGTGGATCAATCTCTCACAAATAGACACACACACTACATGTACACACACTTCCCCTGTACTCCAAGAACTGCTGACAACAATGCTAGAGAATAAATACGTTGTGTAGGCAGCCCTCCCCATCTTTTTTTTCCAGATGAGTCTGTTCCAACATAATTGTTGGATTTGAGAAGAAAATGAGAACCGTGAGACTCAAAACATTTCATGGCTAACAGCAACAGAATGATGGTTTTTGGCAAAAGATGAGCACCAGAAGAGAGAAAGAAAACAAGTTTTGTTGTTTTTGGTGGTGGTGAGTGCGTGCATAAGTCAGACTGTAAGTAGGGTGGGAAATCTGTAAGATCTGAAAGGGACATGGAAATCAATGAGCAAGCTGATGTTGGAGGCATCTAGGGTCAGACAGACAGTTAGAGAGAGAAAACTCACTGGCAAGGTAAAGACCAGAGTCCAGCAGTAAGAAACAAGGGATCAGAACGCTTATTCTCATTTAATTTTTTACTCATTCATTTGGCAACTCGTTATGGAGTCCTGACTATGTGCTGGGATGTGTCAGATGCAGGCAATCAGTAGAGAACAAGGGACTCCCTACCTTCATGGAGCTTAGAGTCTACTGCAGACCAAAAGCACGTTCTCAGTGAGAAGCTGTATTCCAGAAGTAAGGGCAACGCATTATGGAGGGTGTGGGTAGTGCATGGTCTGATGAAGTGTTTCGGAAAAAAGCTGGTGCTTTCTGGGAACAATAGAATGCCTGGGGTGCATCGTGGGAGTGGAGCAAGATGAACGTGAAGCAGTAAACGGGAACAATGCCATGAAGAACTTCTTAGCTTAGGTTAAAGAAGTTGGTCTTGATTTTGAGAGTACTCTGTTTTGTAAGACTTAAATATTACCCAGATCTCAAGGACTAGAATCCAGGGGCGGGAACTGAGTGGCTATTTTCTTAAAAATGACATAATACATATGAAGAAAACTCCACTGGGAATATTTGTTGGACTGTCCTTCCTCCCCTCTGTTGTCATGAGAACTGAAGGACTGTCCCTGCCTGTGGTGGAGCATTTGGCAAATCGAGCATCTTCAGCCCTTCCCAGCACCTCTCCCACTTTAGAGCAAACCTTGCAGCAGCCCACATGTTTGCTGTGGGTGAGTTTCATAAAGCTGTAAAGAAGAAAAGGAAGCCTATCATTTATTAGCTTCTAGTCGCCATGTTCCAATTCCTCAGCCTGACAAGATCCTCCAACCTCTTCCACCTGCACTCATACAACCCCTGTGGATGGATCCTCTCTTCCAGTCAAATGAGTCTCAAGCCCTCCATGGATTGCCCTGCTTCAATGCCTCTGACTTGTCCTTTTAAGGTTTAGCCTCTCTCAAGGTATCTTATCTGTAAATTGGGGACCATCATAGCTTTATTCAGGATGCTACATGGATCATGTGTCTGAAAGTACCAAGCACAGAGCCTGGCATGAAAACATTGTTCAACACATGCAAGCAGTTGCCAATCTTAGGTTCTAGATCCTTATCCATGTGTCACTAACTTCAATACTGAAATGTTTTCAGGCCTGTGTATGAGATCAGTGTTGGGAACTGGAGTAGATTGGAGAGGGCACGACTGGCAATGAACATGCCAAGAAACAAAAACAAAAACTAAAACTACAAAAAATGAAGATGAAAACAACCAAAAAGCCATGCCTACAAGCTCATTTGGCTTAAGCCTGCTATTTACTTTTTAAAGCCCACCTTTGACTTCTGCCTCTTTACTTTAGGTTATAATATCCTTCCAGTTGTTAAAAAAAAAAAAAAAATCCTTCCTGTTGTAATCCTCTTCCATCTACCCTGTGCCACTTGTTTTTCACTTAGTTCATATCCTTTGTAGCATTACTGATATCTCTGCATAAATTTTTTGACCTTCAGGACTGCTATGAGAAATTGGTCAAGCTACACGTATAAGGCATTGAGTGCCCGGCACATACATTTTAGCTTTATTGTTTTTAATAATGATAATGATGACAACAGATGTCTCTTAAATTCAGAGACCAGGTCTCTAAGAGTTCCAAGAATCTCCTTCCCACTTGTTGACTTGGCGAAGAATAATATTAACAATAATAATGACTACTGCTTATTGAATGACTACATGACAGGACCTGTTCTGAGTACTATATGTGCCTTAACTCATCTCTGCTCGTGGGAACTCTCGAGGTAGGCTCAACTGGTATCAGACAATATCATATTATAGAAGTAAGACAACTGAAGCAAAAGACATGTAACTAGCCAAGTTTGGCAGTTGGAAAGTGGCAGAGTTGGGATTTGAAATGGTTGGTTCTTCATTCTCTGACCAAGTTCTGTTCATCCTTGAAGGCCCAGCTCACGTGAACCTCCTCTCCAATTTCCCATACAGAATTGGCTGAGTTACTTCATCTTCTGTACTTCTAAGCACTTTGAATATATCTCCCCTACAGCAACGTTCACATTGAACATTATTTACGGATTTATGAGTGTGTTTATGTATATGTGAGTTTCTTAAGGAAGACTCTATAAATTATTCACTGTTGCATACTTAGCATAGGGTGTGGTGCATATATGATGGGCAAAAAATATGTGCTGAAATTTAATGAACTAGAGGACCTCGGTAAAACTTGATGTTCATGATGGTGGTAGTTATGAGAGATCAAACATGGTTTAATGGAAATGTCAAATGATAAGAAACGCAGTGCTAAGTTTTTGGCTGTATGATTTTATAATATTATTATTGCTGTCGTCATTTTCTGAGTTGGAGTAGCTAAAATAAATCCTATCTAAGATGGCTCATTAATCAGAGGCCCCCAGTCCCTTTTAGTTACATGCCTTTCCACCCCATCCCTTTAGAGAAGTATCAGTTCATGGTAGATATGACTGCCCTGAGAAAGACACAGAAGAAATAAGAGATATGCTGAAACTTACACCACTTAGCAACAATTATGACTATTTCACCAGAGGTTACACAAATAAACTAGAAGAATGATTAAAGGAGCCCCACCCCAATGTGAGCCAATGATCCATATTTTATTACAACAATACCTTCTGTAGTGTTTTAAAATTTACAATCCTCTCCTTTCCATTATTTCATGATTCTTATAATTCACTGGTCTAAGCAGAACCAGCTTAGGGGAAGGAAGAGATTGCCTGATGTTATGCCAGTGGGAGATGGAATCAAGACAGGGACCTGTTTTCCATACAACATGTACAAAACACACCAAACAAGATGGTCAGAGGAACTAATTCGATATTGGGAGGTTGCTGTCCCTTGTGTGCACTGATCTGTACTCTTAAGACTCTGAAGACAGGGACGATTTTGCAGATGATGAGAAATGGAAACTCTGAGAACTGGGCCAAGAGGCAATATGCTAAGGGCCCCCCCCAAAAAAGAAAAGATGGGGTTCATGAGTTTCAGCATAGAGAAATGTGTTAGGTAATGCTTACTTATTGGAGACCACAGAAAGAAACTCTGTCACAGAAGGATGTCATATGTTGAATTTCATAGGATAAAAATTTTTTTTAAATATTTTGCTTCAAAAGGAGATAAGATAGGCATGTGTAAGGTGAGAAGACAGAGGAATTTTCAGTCAGTGTGTATGGCCTTGGCCAACTACATTATATTTAATGTTCATATGTGTGCTGTGAAAGAACTCTTCTTTCTTCATGTCACTGCTAAAAGAGACATCAGATTCTTTGTGCCTGTGTCCCTCATCTCAGTTCCCTGTTCCCATCTATATTGGACTTACTGTCAACCCTACAGGAATGTGGAGAAATTTAGAAGCAGGAAATGATTAGAATGTCTCCTTTGATGCCAGCACATAAGCTTGCCTTCTATTTCCTCATGCTTTGTCCCTGTGGTTTCTGCAGACTCTCTGGACTCTGGTGTCAGAAACCCTTCCTGGGTCTTGAGCACCAAGCTTGCCCTGATCTTTGAATTATTTTTGAATTCCCTTTATCTTTCATATGCTGGCTGCCCCTTTCCCCATTGTTGACCATAGGGTTCAACGTGGACTTGCTTTGGCTTATGGTCACACTTATTTGTTGCCAACTGCCTGGTGCTGACAGGGATCTCCATTGTACATCTACTTTCTTAAACAATGTGTGATTATACCAGAAACTGACTGAAATAGGTGACGTTTTGGGACTACCTACTGATGGATTCATGTTTTCATGTTCACAAAGACACAGCTCATGTCCATGAGTTCTTGTTGGTTGAGACAGAGACACACAGAGACAGAGAAGGGAAGGGAAGGGAAGAGAAGAGAAGACAAGAGAAGAGAAGACAAGAGAAGAGAAGAGTAGAGTTGAGCTCCAGCCATCTGCAAATGAAAGATGAGGCAGAGACATAGCAATTCCAAAG
Organism: Mustela putorius furo; assembly: GCF_011764305.1. Taxonomy (NCBI): domain Eukaryota; kingdom Metazoa; phylum Chordata; class Mammalia; order Carnivora; family Mustelidae; genus Mustela; species Mustela putorius. The sequence goes on along the minus strand of NW_025421290.1, from coordinate 6,548,993 downwards.
TACAGCTGAATCCCATTTAAAAAATCATGTGAAAGCTCTGTATTCCTGCCATCGTGATGAAGAGGGAAAGCAAATGTCTGAAAGTTTCACAAAGCAAACATTTTGTGACCAGAAAACTTAAAGTTCTATAAAAATCTCATGAACATAGAAACAGTTTGATGGGAGCCCAGCAAGTCCATGAAGGATAGCCAGCATAGGGAGGCCACCAGAGGGAAATCCCACTCCCCTCAGCAAAGGAGCATCTGTGGGAGGAAGTCAAAGTCAGGTGGGCTCCCTTAGCTGACGCAAGAACAAAGACCTGATGCACAAGGAGTGCAGACAAAGCTGTCTTTATATTCATAGCCCGTCTTTTAGAAAATTATTTCAAGTCAATAGATAATTAACCTTAATTCTTTTCTTCCAAATTTTTTCTTTAGATTGACTCTGAACCTTAAAATTAAATTTAAGCTGTTCTCACCAATAAAGAAGAATTAATTGAAGTGTTCCTGGTAGCCCTTTTGAGTGACTGGTGGGTATTATCTCTCTAGACTTCAAAAGAGTTACTTTTAGAGGCTTCATAGTGTGATGAAAGAAATCCAAATGGCTTAAAGCAACAGGTTTACATTTTATTTTAGTAACAAAAAACCCGTATAGATCTAAAAATACACATTTTTTCTAGGGTAGTTTTAAAGATTCTATGAATATTTATATTCTGTTCTATGCTTGGAATTCTTTGGGACAATTAACTACCCAATCCAGAAAAGGGAACTAGAAAGGCCAAGCATGAGGAAGAATTATTATACCTTTCAGTGTGAAAAGATGAAGGCCGAAGGCAGAAAGGACGGCTATTTACAAAACCACAAAGGATAGGGCAGGGAAAACACTTCAAGGACCATCCTCAAAAATTGATCAAAGGCAGCTTTTGCATAAATAAAAGAAAGCATGAAGTCACATAGTGGCTATTAATTCTCTGGAAACTATTATCCAAAGAAATGCTCCAATCAGAAAATAAAAAATAGGTGGGAGAAGATGATGAATTTAACAATAACTAACTATTGTGGGATGCTGGGAATACCTCATAGAAAGCAAACTAATCTCCCCCATCCTTTCTCCCCTGCCTAATTGTTATTCTAGAATCAGGCTATTCAGTGTGAAAGACAACCAGGCCTGGGGCCTGAACTATAAATGGGATTCTTTGGTTCTTTTAGAGAATGACAGTCTAAGCAAGTGGTCATCTGCCCTCCACCTTACCTCCTATAAGGTAAAGTGGTCCGCAATCCCGAATTTAATAACATGGGAGTAAAAAAGAAAACACAAGACATGGGGAGTTTCTTCAGTGTCATGACTTGAATACAAAAGATCAGCATGAGAGTGATTCGGCAGTAGAATCCTGGGAATTTAGTATGCCACCAGAATGTCACAAATACGGTTTATGCCTGATATATATAATTCCATTCCATGGCTTCCCTGAGATCTGGCTCCTCACAATATTTGCTTTCTTATAAAGTATTTAAGAAGGGTAGGAAATTGATGATGGAGGAGAGAATACTTATTTCACCCCAAGATGTCTTCTTTTCCCCATCGCCTCCCTCTCTCCTTCTCCCTTGTCTGACATAGGCAGAGGAATCTGTGCCACAGGAATGAAATAATTCCGAGAGGTGGTTCCCTCAGAATCCCAACACCCTGGGTCACCTCATTGGCCTGTAATGCCTGCTCTCCTTCTAGAGAGTAACCAGTCCTGAGCCCCAGCAAGAGCATGTGGAAGCACCAATGGAGAACACAATAGGATTTAAGAAACCCGTAAACCCACCGGCTATTGCCTAGTCTGTCTTGGCTAGAACCTTATTCACAGAACTAATCTTTCTCAGAAATAACAAAGAGAAATGACCTCATTTGTAATTCTCGGCTGCATCCATAATAAAAGTAAGAGCAAAAGTCTAGGTAGATCCAACTCTATTAGATGATAATGATGGTGATAATGATTTTTTGTGGAGGAGGGCTGGCTATTGAAGAATCACACAAAATAACATAAAAATATGAAAAAAATGAGTCTTCTATCTCTCTCCAAAAATTTACTATTAAATTTCAGATAGCTCTGTAAGCCTTTGACTCCAACTTTGTATTGAAATGGAACAAAAGGACTTCAAAGTGACAGCATTCAGCTTAGTTGATGGAAAGTTAAAAACTTTGAAATTAAAGATCTCCCTTTAAGGCCCTGGGGTTCTGAATTCAACTACATTGTCTTCTCAACCACCTTAGACATTTGTTTTAAATAAGCCTTTAGAAAGTAAACATTTTAAAAAAGGACCTCAAAACTGTTCAGACCAGCAAAAAAAATACAGATTCCAGATGTTTCTCATTTTTCTACGTCACTAATTCAAAGTAAAAAATGTCTTGTTTATTGGACTTTTATTTAATCCTAATATTTTACATATCTCTCTTCTAAGAATCTCCTTTCCTATCTCTGCATCCCTTTCTCTAGCCAATGTCATCTCTGCAGTCATTTGTCATTGATGGAACTGGAACTTTGCAGCAGATACTAAGACATATTTAAACTTGGGCACAAATGAGACTTCATAATTGTATATAACTGTTTTCTGCTTATATCTGTATCTGTAGGAAAAATCAGGGAAATTTCTTTCTGCCAAAATCTTTAAAAATTGGATATATGCAATGTTTTATAAGTTGATTAGAGGTCAGGGAGGTCAATCACCTTTCAGGGTACCCTTCCAATCCTCTGATCTTCTGATGCCTGCCTTTGGGTCACCCAGCTGCCTTCTGGATTTTGCTTTAAGGGCTGATGGGTATTAGAGGAACTAATCTCAGATACTATTGGTGCTCTCCTAGCCCTACAGGTGGGTCTGGGGGAGGGATTTCTATACTTTACCATGTTCTTAATTTTACCTGGCTCCATGTTGGAGTTCTAGCCACGGCCAAGGAACTAAGAGAGCAGAGAGCTGAAAACAGCGAATATAATGTAGTAGGGTAGGAATCATGCAAAGGAAAGACACTTTCTCCTCCTTACATGCTTGTTTTTAATGGGATGAGGTCTAATGTGACATTCTTGAATTTATAATTCTATTGATATAATTATTTTTGATTATAGATTATATTTACTGAGGTAGGCACTATGTAAAATGCACCTGGATTATCTTCATTCTTTCTTACAACAATACCATTTACAAATGACAAAACAGTCCTAGAGACTATAATACCTATTTGCTCATGAAATAGGCATGCTATTGAGAAGAAATCATGTATATCTTTGAAAAGGAGGGGTGTCTTAAGCAAGGGCACTTGGGGGGCAGCATTTAGCAATCATTTCAGAATGACAACATAATTCATAGGTTTAGCAGACGATTCATAGATATTCATAGGGTTACAGCAAATTATATTAAGGTTGGAGGTGAAATGGCTGCTGGGAAAGCTATTAAGACTGGCTTCTGGAATTGGAGGTAATGACTACTTACAGACCTCCGACATATCCTAAACACTACAAGAGAATACAAGCTCCTTTCGGACAACACAATCCTTTGTGAATGGCTTCAGAGGTGACAATACAACACTTGCAACCCACGTGAAAATATTAACTTGTAAAGAGAATGTCCTACAGATATTAGGTCTAAAAGGCAACCATCTTTAGAAGTTGGGCACCCTTTTACAGGTGTGTCTAGCGTGACTACAGAAGCATTCCTTCCAAAGGCTAAAAAGGGATTTAAATCAGTTAATTAGTTGACAACTTCTACTGCATACCTACTTTTGATGGAGTCCCATATTAGATAGCATTTAAATTGTCATAAAGACAGTAATTACAGGTTTTTAATGCAGTATGATTTTGTGATGCAAACTTGAGCTTGCTAAATGACTAATGAAGGGATGAACCTGCAGGAAGGAGGAAAAAAAAATCAGTGGAGAAAATAAAGGATGAGATATCAAACCCACCAAATTTCTTCAATCCAGAGGAGATATTTTATGTTCTTGCATCCACAAAGCCTGTCTAAAACAGCAATTGTCAGACTTGTGTGTGTGTGTCAGAATCACTTGGAAAGTTTGTTAAAGCACAAAGAAGGGTCAGAGAGTTTGCATTGCTGGCAAGTTCCCAGGTGGTACTGGTGCTGTTGGTCTGGGGACCACACTTTCAGAACCACCAAAACAACTGGAGATCCTGCTGGACCTTTCCCAGTCTATATTCTAGATGTTTGTCCAGAGTCAACATATCTTTGGATTTTCTAAACTTGGGTTCTTTTGAAACAAGCTTTTCAGTTTCACATTTAGTACTTCTTACCTGATGAAATTTGGTACGTTTTCAATTAGAAGAGACTTCATGGGAATAAACTGGATGTAAAGGCTGTGGAGAGAAAGATGAAGCAATCAAGAGAGGAAACAGAAAGTCCTCTATCATTATAATTCATAGTAACTTCTAGGTAGAGTAAACACCATTATCCCAAGGATATAGTCATTGTATTTTCTACATTACTTTTTATATAAATTTGCAGATAAAGAAGATCCAATTTGATCAACACAGTGACAAGTAAAAAAGGAAATGTCATGGTTTAGAATAAATTCTATTGAATAGAAGGTGATAATTATCAGAGATACAACTAAATATTCTAAACAGCAGTAATGTTTATTTTGACCCAACTATTGTTTGCCTAAGGTCAGGCATTATTATTATTATTATTATTATTATATATTTTTTGCATTACAAAATCTACTTCCTAATGTAATGATGTGGTCTGTTTATTTGACAATTTATTTATTTTTTGATTACTAAATAATATGTGGGACATTTTGAGAACTGTAAAGAAGTACCTGAAAGGCACATCTGCATGGGGTTTGTGAAAGTAAGTATGGAGAGAGAGCATTTTCAGTAAGAGCACTTTGTGAGTATTTTATCAGTATTTCCAAATAAAAAAGAAAATTCAATGCTTTTCTTTGGTCAGGCAGTCAATTTATACCAGAACAGGTCCCTTCACCTTAGCTTTTCGATTCCCTATCACATCAAGCTCAGTAGACTCAGGGATCCACAGGGGTATTGTTTTCACACTTCTTGATCTTCCACTGGGGCTGGCCAATTCAAAGCAAACACTATGCCCACTCCCAGGCGTACTTGTGGCTGGCCTGGCACACATGCCCAGCTGTTCTGACCCTGTAGCCTGCTCTTGACAGTGGAGATAACTTGGTCCAGTACACTGCAAAACTTGCTTGTGGTGAGGGCCATTTCTGGGCCACTCACCCTCACTTCTACACAGGGACAAAGACAGTGGTCAATCATTTCTGGAGCTACAATACTCACTCCACTTCTCCTTTCTCTACCTCTCGTTTCTGGATTAAGGCTGATTACAGCTCATGCTTCTGCTGCTTCAAATCACTCTAAGATAACCCAAGAAGGTCTGACTTGTGAATGTGAAATATGAATTTGACCTTCTCTAAGTGAGCCCCCCATTCTCTTACTGCCTAAATCGATGGAGGGCTTCCTGCAGACAAAAGGTGGCTCAGAAAATTTTTCAAAGTCAAGACTTAGAAAGGACCACATCACCTCCATTGGACTATATACATCCGACATTTTTATTCTAGAAAAGACATCATGAACTTGTTGCTATTTTACCAAAGGCTTCTTCTTAACAATTTATGGCAAGTTCGTGCTTCTCAGCCCAGCAGGGCACGGTGTCCAGAGACTTGGATTTGTTAGCTTGCCTAGACTAGAAATTCAGGAACTTCAAGACATTAAACTTATTTCTAGTATAACTAAGTATTCATGTGTCAGCAAAGGCTATTCTTTTTTTTCCCTTTATTGAAAAAAACCTGCAAGTCTTTATCGAGCTTCGAAGTTGACATAAAAGAAGTATTCAATATGATTTTTGCCCTGGAATTGCTTATAATGAGGTTAGACTGTAAGGCCTGGACATGTGGAATAATTAGAAACAATGAGAGAAAGGACAGAGTTTATTTAGTGTGAACCGTGAAGTACAGACCATCCAGCTGTATGATGTCAGAGTTGGGGACAGCTTTAGTAAAGAAGTGATTCAAGTAGATTAAAGGATGCATATGATTTATATAAAAAGATGGGTGGTCTTTCTCCCTGTTTTATTCAGAAAATGAATGCACTAGTTTATATAATTTAATACCACCCACTGATTATCTTTACAGGGGTCTAGAAACCTCAAACTGGTCACCAGTGGGCCAAAGAACTTTTTATCTATCACTTGCAGTGTTTTGAAACATATTTGAATTAGTTGCCAACATTAGCAACTTGAATGATTTTACATTAAAGTGTGTAGATTTATATTTTTCTCTTAAAGAACATTGGACAGTCTGTTAAAACCTGGCATATATTTCTGCATGGTAACAATGAAGCAGATCTGAGTAAAATGCATCCCCATTCGATGGGACACTAACTACCCGGTCTCTACTGCCTGAAGAAACCCTATTACTTCTCTCACCCGCCGTGCTCTGCTCATGTGTATCACCTACGTGGCCTCTGTGGGCATTTGAGCTTGTGAGCCCTATTGTACCTTACCAGGGCCTCCTGCACAGGGGAGGTACGACCAGTGTTCCCCTATGACCAACTCAGTCAAGGTAAGGGATCCTGTCCTCTTAGCCTTACTTTTGCAGGGTAAAGCAACTTGCACATGGAAGGACACTTGATAAAATATTGTTCTCAATCTACAGAGGAAAATATCATGGACAACACAGGTGACGCGTTGAACATCCAGTTCTGCCAGTACTTGGGTGATCACAAGTCCGAACGCACATTCTAAAGTGCAGGTTACCAGGCTGGGTTTATGTTCAAGGGACAGATGTTCCATTAACTCCTTCAGTTCATTTCATGTAGGGAGATCCATGCAAAGCACAAATTTAATGTATGAAAATTTGGAATGAGATAGCAGATGAGTTGACGTTGATTATTCTATCTTTCAGAAAATGTACCTATTTAACAAAGAATTTTATTTAGATGGAGTTGTTATATATTTGAAAGACAGTCAAGTTTACCTGTGACTATTTACTGTGCACAATCAATTTCTTATTGTATGCTCTGAGGAAATGTACAGACATCCAATGGTTGGGCAACACAAGCAGAATGTATTAGATTTAGAATGAGTTTCACACTTGTATTGGAACAGTCATTCATTTGTTCACTTGGCCATCCCAAACATGTTCATTTTTTCAGCCCAGCCCTGTGGGCTTTGTCTTGGCCCTTCCATTAACTGGCTCTGTGACCTTGTCCATGTCAATTCATCTCTCCTGGTTTGGGTTCCTCAGATGAGCGAGTCATATTAAGTTACCTCTGAGGTCCCTAAAGATGAAACATGCCTCAGAGGAAGGAAATAAGTTCTCAAAGGAAGGTACCTAGACTAAAGGGAGACAATCTGTTCTGACTTAGAATTGGGCTGCAATCCTTCGCATGTAAATATCTCCATCCAGCCTGGTCAGTGCGCAGGCCAGGTATGGGGCTCTTACCCAGTTTGGAGCCACTAGTAAGGACTGCACTGGAGTTTCATATCTAGCTTCCCTTCCCCTTTGATTTGCCCTACAGTCCAATGGGAGATTCCTGGGATTTCTGGTTGTTAAATACTTAATCACTGATGCTCATGATCCCTTAAGAAGTCTTTGTTCCCTTTTTAGTTCTACCTCCTCTTGCTGACTAAGAGGATGGGGGTCCATCCTCCTTCTTTGAGGCCCCTGGGAGTGAAGAGGGGCCAACTTGCAATACCTCTTAAGATGGAAAAGTTATAGAAAACATTACCTGAAGCAGTTGAGTTGCTCACTATTTTAAGAAAAAGGAAACGGAATTCTGTGCTTTTTCCTTTTTTCTTTTTCTTTTCAAATTTCACCTTGTCTTAGCAAGGAGGGAGATTCTACTATAAAACAGTGTTGGGGAAAGGGAGCATGAAAGGACAGGCTCTCTTTATGGAATTGGAGTCTTGGGGCAGAGGCAGTGACTATAACTGTATCAGTCTTCTATTTAGAGCAGCCCCTAGAAGACCCCGGGAAGCTGTTGGCAGTGCTACCACCCTGGGCCTCATGGGTCTTTTCCTTTACACATTAAAAAAAGCAAAAGGTACTTATTGTAGAATAATTATGATATCTTCAAAATATAAGTAAATCCTCCAGATTTCTACCACTCTGAGAATTATACAGTTAACATTTTGATGTATATACTCCCAGCAAATATAAACATGTATATTATGTAGAGTTAAAAAATGGGATACTATCACAAATATTCATACAAATATATATGTATGAACATATGCATGTGTACATATTACATATACAAATATATTGTATATATACTCTATACATATTTATATCACATACATTCACTGTACACACGCTTCTTTTAAATAGAGGGAGACAGAGAGAGTGAGAGAGAGAGAGGGACCTCAGAGATAACTTAATATGACTCGCTCATCTGAGGAACCCAAAGCAGGAGAGATGAATTGACATGGACAAGGTCACAGAGCCAGTTAATGGAAGGGCCAAGACAAAGGGACAGAGGGAGAGGGAGAGAGAGAATCTTAAATAGACTCTATACCGATGTGAGGAGCCCAACATGGGACTTGATCCCACAACCCTGAGATCATGAGCTGAGCGGAAACCAAGAGTCTGATGCTTAACCAACTGAGCCACCCAGGTGCCCCATACACACACATATTATTTTGTAAACTTCTTACTTCACTTAATATGTTACAAAATTTTTTCTACTCCAGTAAATATAGAATTTCAGATAATTGGTAGTGAATGTATTATTCTCCATTGTACTGGCATATTATAATTTATTTAACCAATCCTCTATACTTGGGCATTTAGACTTTTTCTTTCCCTATTCCTAGTGCAGTTGGTAAGAAAGATTTTTTTTTTTAAAGCTTCTGGAAGAATTCCACAAGACAGAAGAGGCACAAATGGATTGTCCTCCATGATGAAAAAGCAGTCATTCTGACATTCTGGGGACAGGAGAGAAGAAGGAGTACTGGGGAGGATCTGGGTTTCCAAGGGCCTGAAACCAGCCAGGAATCTGTATGTTAGAAAGAAAAGAATCTATTTTCTTAAGAAAATAAATTCTTAAGAAATCCCCAAGGACTTTTAAAACCAGGGCAATCTACTGTTATCCAATACTGGCCATCTATTGGACCATGCTGTGACAACTTTCTCCTGTGACAAATTGCTTTTTCTAAGAGACTTTGGGAGGGAAGTTACAATAAGTAACAGGCTATGTTACACATTTGAGTTGGCAAAGGGCAAAATGACACAAAGCTGTAGGATAAACTACATAAGTGTAGTAAAGAATGTCACGCTATTGAGGAAAGAGAATGAGAAGTACACAGTAAAGATGTTATGCCTCTGAGAGTCCTTGGCAGTGGGACATACTGAGCTTCCCTCTCCAGGGGGAAGATGGCCTGAGTCACTTTATGCTGAAGTTAGAAGGGCTTCAGGAACTTCGAGTATTTGGATATGCCCAGGCAGCTAACACAACAGTGAAATGAAAATCTTTACATGTGTATTGGCTAAATTCCAATTTACAGTGAATTCTGAATTTCCAAATTAGAAGTAAAACTTAATGTACTTTTTTATATCCTTCTCCCTGATAGCCTTTCCCTCACCCATTTTCTCTTCTTTTCGTTTATTCCTTTCTTTTCTCTGAGCTAAATAAAATACCTTTGCATTAGGTGATCCATTTATACTTGGAAAGTTACAAAAGGATCTGGAGAACAGGCTGAATCACACCTACGTAAGTCTACCTTGGTCTTCATTAGAGTCAATGAATGTTATCTGGTTGAATATTCTTCCAGATGTTCTAAGCACACATCGCACAAATGAATAAGAGCTCCTCCCTTTTTGTTTCCACAAATGGCTGCTTACTCTATGAAGAGTTTCTGGCCTGCTTTCCTCATTTAATATACCTCAGCAATCATTACATGTTCATACCCATAGAGCTGTAGCCAGCGACTGTAGCCAGTCCAAGTGAGTACGCATAACTTATCTAGCCACTCCTTTTTTGATGGGAATTAAGATTGTTTCCCCCCCTCCTCCAAAAAAATTCTCCAACAGTATTGGACATATGTTTTTTCATTATGTGTGTGTACATCTATCTATCTGATAAAGTTGTAGGAATGGAATCTATGAATCACATTGTATGTTTTTCAAATACTGATAGATAAGAGAGTATCCCTTTCCTTATATGCTAATCAAAATACTGTGATTGATTTTTAAATCTTTGCCCATCTGATAACTGAAAATTTCTATCCCATCTTAATTTGCATTTTCATATTGTAAGTGAAATATAGCATTTTTGAAGACCTTTAATTCCTATTCATATGTTCATTTTTACATTGTATTATTGGTTTCTTTCCTTTTTATTCATAGGAGTTCTCTACATATTATAGAATTTAGTTCTTTTCTATATAATGTACAGTAAACATTTCACCTGCATTGGCTCTTAACATTTTATGCTGTATCTCACTTAAATGTATTTCACTTAATAAGTGAAATATGTGTATTTCACTTAAACAGAAAATTTCGTTTTTGAGTAGTTGAATTTACTGACTTTTTCTTTTATGCCTTCTTTTTATTGTTTGTAGTTTTTTGGAGGGGGGATGTCATTATTTTTTCCTTCAAGAATTAAAAAATAACAACAACTCTATTCATATTTTCTTCCAGGACATGTACAATTGCATTTTTTTACATTTAAGTCTTTGGATCCATCTGGAACTTATTTTGGCATACTCCTCTTCTCCTCAGATTTCCCTTCTCGTATTTTAGGTTTAGGCAAGTTGCCAAGAAGTTGTGATGGCCTGTGCACAGCTCTTTCCTCTCTGGCACACTTCTTCACTGAGAGACCCAAGCAGAGAGTGAACTGCTCTGAGCCTTAGTTGAAAAGGGGAGTGGGGCATGGAGATTAGAGGAAAGTGTGACTGGGAATGGGACAGTCACAGGCGTCTTTATGCACTTCTTCCTGGAAGATTCAACAGCTTCTGGTTTAAAGTTTGGGAATGAAATTCCTGGGTGTATTCTTCAAGCCTTACTGCTTTAACCATTTTCTCTATGAAATTCTCCACAGAGGACAGAAAATGTGGAAATGAGATGGGATTAAAGAGAAAATAGTTTAGACATAAAGAAGAACTTATTGACAGAGAAGCCTACAATATGCTGGAAAGCCATGTGTCTTGAAAGATACAGTTGAACACTTGTCCTGGAATAGGAGTCCTTAAAACTCTTTATTTTTGGTTTTTCCAGCTTTCCCATCAGAAAACAGACAATTTTAATAAAGAGGTAGCATGTACATTAATATCTATAAGCCTAACACCATTAATAAAAGAGGTTGCAGAGGGTACCTGGGTGGCTCAGTTGGTTAAGCGTCTGACTTTGGCTCAGGTCATGATCTCAGGGTCCTAGGATCCAAACCCGAGTCAGGTTCCATGCTCAGTAAGGAACTTGCTTGAGATTCTCTTTCCTTCTCCCTCTGCCCATCCCTCCACTCGTGCTCTCTCTCTCTCACATAAATCAGTAAAAAATAACATCAAAAGAGGTTGCAGAAATATAAACTAGCATTATCACAGATGTATTTTTGATAATTTTTGTAGCACATTTTAGAGTAAGAGTATTTCCATCTTGAAAGTTGAGGAAATTTGGTACACAGAGACGTAGATGAGCCCTGTCTCAGTACCACATTGTACTGCTCTTGGGCAAGTTACTCAAATCTCACATAAGAGACTTGATGATAAAATCAATTAGACAATAGTAGAAAATATCCAAACCAAGAACCAGCGGCTAATATAGAGAATTTTAACCTTCTGTATCGTGACCCTCAGAAAGACATACGTTTTACACTTTGATCTAGAATGACACTTTCATATACACACAAGACTGAAATTAAAGTTACATGAAACAGTATTCATCTTTACTTCATGCATTCTGGTTTTTGTTTGCTTTTAAAGCAGGCTCCACACCCACTGCGGGGCTCGAACTCACTACACTGAGATTAAGACCTCAGCTGAGATCAAGAGTCAGATGTTCTACCAACTAAGCTATCCAGGACCCTCCTATTTTGGTATTTTCTATGTGATTCTATTTGGTTCCATTCCATCCCACCCCATTCTGTTTCTTTCTTTTTTTTTTAAGATTTTATTTATTTATTTGACAGAGAGAGATCACAGTAGGCAGAGAGGCAGGCAGAGAGAGGGGAAGGGAAGCAGGCTCCCTGCTGAGCAGAAAGCCCAATGCGGGACTCGATCCCAGGACCCTGAGATCATGACCTGAGCCGAAGGCAGCGGCTCAACCCACTGAGCCACCCAGGCGCCCCCATTCTGTTTCTTTTTAAAATAGGTGGCCAAAACACACTAAAGGGATGTGTCAAGTCTTTGACCCTCAGTTTGAAGAAAACTAGGCTAAAGGAAAATGAACATTCACCTGCCACAACACATAAATTTAGGTAACAAATCATCATATATTTTAAAAAGTTTCCTTGTAATTCATGTAAGTGAAGCTAATAGATAACTATATATCGTACAGTTATCTGTACACATATTTTCAACTATTTTTTGTGTGTTTTAAAAGAACACAATGTGTTTGGGAACATTTTATCTGTAGAATCCAAATAGTTCTCTAGAACAAATTAAAACTCAGAACCTAGGTAAAATTTAAAGTCCCATATAACTGCTTCATAGCAACAGCTGTTATAACTTAGGAGTGGGTGATTTTCTGACCAACTGGACTACAGATAAATTCAACCAATTAGAACTCAACTATGCTTCCATCGTTTGAGGAGTACATATAGCTGCTTAATGATATTGGTGACCAAAACTCATGAACCCCTAGCAATAACTTGGATCGATTGAAAACAGATTTTTTTCCCCTGGCTATTATCTAAACATAAGCTAAGAGTTTGTTCATTTAAAACAAAAACAAAAACAAAAAAAAAAACCAAGGTCTATCATAAAAGAGAATATGACATAGGAAAATTGGTCATGTCAGACATAATAATAAAATATGCCTTACTCCAGAGTTGCCATGCTCCCTCATCCTCTCTCTTCCCTTTTCCTCCCTCTTCATTGTTAACAGAGGAGTTGTGCTGGGACCTTGGGGTCTCTTCCTCCCATGGCATGCTCTGGTTCTTGGTGATTCGTTATAACAAAGGGCGACCACCACTATCACCCCCCACCCAAACTCTATTTCTTGAAGACTGAAAACAAGAAGGGTTGTTTCTTTCAAAATATTTAAAACTAGACCCCAAAACACCTTTGAGCAGGAAGCTTAGCATCCATCCTGGAACCAGTAGGCTAATCTGGTATTGTTCTAGGAGCATCTTGAAATTGACTAGGGCTCAACTACAGCTGCCCCTCAGTGGATTATAGTGGTAACTGGCAAGTTCACACTAAGTGTAGCAACTTCCAGTGAAGAAGTCATAATCAGTTTGGGAAAAATACATCATTTGACCATTTCATTTCCATTGTTTTGAAAGTTGCTAGACTTGTCCTGCTAGGCATTAGTGTCAAGAACTTTCATCTTCCTTGGCTCCACCTTCTCCCTGTGCATGTAGAGCAGAACAAAGGGAGGAGGCCCCACTGCGATGTCATCCAAGGAGCCAGAGGCCTGGGTTTTGAACGAATAATTACTTTTGAATTCTCAAAGCTTTTCCAAGGAAGTTTGCATTCATGACTTACTGACTTTACAAATAGAAACAAATCCAGGCTGGTAGCACAGGATTGGAACAGGTCTACAATGATTCCTGCTATGAAAGATAACTTCCCTGTGTTTTTTATTCTCTACAAACACATATGTAAGGGGCATATGCACATATTTTTTCCTATATTTTTGAGAACATCTCACATGCTGATAAACCTGTTTCTATAAGAGACATGGGTACCTGATTTTAGCAAATACAGACTTCTACATATAAGTAAAGTCACTGTAACTAGTAGGTGAGCTGCTTATTTAAACATCTGCTTTCCCTTATGCTTGGGAGAAGGCTGTTGCCCTGAGGCCTTTCAAAAAGGCCCTTGACCTCTCTTTCTAAGGTTGTTGTTCTAACTCTTCAGAGGAAGGTTGTTAATTATAACCTCTAAGCCACCTATTATCCTGAGCTACTGCAGTCCATAATCTAACAAAGTTGTTCTTGGTTGGATCTTTCTGGAACCACAGAGATCTGTGCTCAAAATGGAGGCCTCTGAATCTCCTTGGGTCCCCACAGGTTGCTCCATTTTACCTCCTCTCTTCTCAAAGGGGCAATTTCTTTTTCATCTCATCATTTAAAAGCCATAAGAGAGATTTTTTATCAAGAACAAGGTTTTACAATTTTCTTCCCAGATTCATTATTATAGAGAGGAAAGTGAGGATCTGAGACAAACTGAAATCCTGTAGCGAGCACCTCACAGATCAAAGACAGGAATACATTTTCTTTCGCTCCCATGAGTAGACTATCCAGGCTTAGGAATTTATTTATTAATTTTAAAAGATTTTATTAATTTATTTGTCAGGGAGAGAGAGATAGAGAGAGATAGAGTGAGCACATAAAGGGGGAGCGGCAGGCAGAGGGAAAAGCAGGCTCCCTGCTGAGTAAGGAGCCCGATTCAGTGCTCAATCCCAGGACCCTGGGATCATGACCTGAGCCGAAGGCAGACACTTAACTGACCGAGACACTCTGGCATTCCAGCCTTAGGAACCTAAATGCTTCAAAGTCATGACAAATATGAATATAGAACAAAGGAAGACTCTATAAAATGGAATATAAAACTTGAATATGACCAAAGTCAGCCTGTAGAGAAACTAGGATCTTTCCTTGGGGCATGGAGGGACATGGAGTAAGTAGTATAAATCATCACAAGAGTTATAATAAATGCAATCAGCATGTAGCTGCATTTCCAAGAAGAATTTTTCCATGATAAAAAGTTTAAACATTAGTTATAAAAGAACGGTTTTTCCAAGATGTAAAAGATTTAGTACCTAGAAAGTTTATAACTTATAATTCTAAGTTATTTATCTTGTAGGAATTCCGCAGATAGACTTGTTTTCAAATATCTCTAAATGTGCAGTTAAAAAACCTTACTATTCATCAAGGATATCGGTCTATAGCTCTCTTTTTTGGTGGGATCCTTGTCTGGTTTTGGGATCAAAGTGATGCTGGCCTCATAAAATGAGTTTGGAAGTTTTACTTCTATTTCTATTTTTTGGAACAGTTTCAGGAGAATAGGAATTAGTTCTTCTTTAAATGTTTGGTAGAATTCCCCCGGGAAGCCATCTGGCCCTGGGCTTTTGTTTGTTTGGAGATTTTTAATGACTGTTTCAATCTCCTTACTGGTTATGGGTCTGTTCAGGCTTTCTATTTCTTCCTGGTTCAGTTGTGGTAGTTTATATGTTTCTAGGAATGCATCCATTTCTTCCAGATTGTCAAATTTATTGGCGTAGAGTTGCTCATAGTATGTTCTTATAATTGTCTGTATTTCTTTGGTGTTAGTTGTGATCTCTCCTCTTTCATTCATGATTTTATTTATTTGGGTCCTTTCTCTTTTCTTTTTGATAAGTCGGGCCAGGGGTTTATCAATTTTATTAATTCTTTCAAAGAACCAGCTCCTAGTTTCGTTGATTTGTTCTATTGTTTTTTTGGTTTCTATTTCATTGACTTCTGCTCTGATCTTTATGATTTTTCTTCTCCTGCTGGGCTTAGGGTTTCTTTCTTGTTCTTTCTCCAGCTTCTTTATGTGTAGGGTTAGGTTGTGTACCTGAGACCTTTCTTGTTTCTTGAGAAAGGCTTGTACCGCTATATATTTTCCTCTCAGGACTGCCTTTGTTGTGTCCCACAGATTTTGAACCGTTGTGTTTTCATTATCATTTGTTTCCATGATTTTTTTCAGTTCTTCTTTAATTTCCCGTTGACCCCATTCATTCTTTAGAAGGATGCTGTTTAGTCTCCATGTATTTGGGTTCTTTGCAAACTTCCTTTTGTGGTTGAGTTCTAACTTTATAGCATTGTGGTCTGAAAATATGCAGGGAATGATCCCAATCTTTTGATACTGGTTGAGTCCTGATTACAGATGCGAAAATACTCAACAAAATACTAGCCAATAGGATTCAACAGTACATTAAATAGATTATTCACTATGACCAAGTGGGATTTATTCCAGGGCTGCAAGGTTGGTTCAACATCCGCAAATCAGTCAATGTGATACAACACATCAATAAAAGAAAGAACAAGAACCATATGATACTCTCAATAGATGCTGAAAAAGCATTTGACAAAGTACAGCATCCCTTCCTGATCAAAACTCTTCAAAGTGTAGGGATAGAGGGCACATACCTCAATATCATCAAAGCCATCTATGAAAAACCCACCGCAAATATCATTCTCAATGGAGAAAAACTGGAAGCTTTTCTGCTAAGGTCAGGAACACGTCAGGGATGTCCATTATCACCACTGCTATTCAACATAGTACTAGAGGTCCTAGCCTCAGCAATCAGACAACAAAAGGAAATTAAAGGCATCCAAATCGGCAAAGAAGAAGTCAAATTATCACTCTTCGCAGATGATATGATACTATATGTATCATATAGTATCAAAAGACTCCACTCCAAAACTGCTAGAACTTATACAGGAATTCAGTAAAGTGTCAGGATATAAAATCAATGCACAGAAATCAGTTGCATTTCTCTACACCAACAGCAAGACAGAAGAAAGAGAAATTAAGGAGTCAATCCCATTTACAATTGCACCCAAAACCATAAGATACCTAGGAATAAACCTAACCAAAGAGACACAGAATCTATACTCAGAAAACTATAAAGTACTCATGAAAGAAATTGAGGAAGACACAAAGAAGTGGAAAAATGTTCCATGCTCCTGGATTGGAAGAATAAGTATTGTGAAAATGTCTATGCTACCTAAAGCAATCTACACATTTAATGCAATTCCTATCAAAGTACCATCCATCTTTTTCAAAGAAATGGAACAAATAATGCTAAAATTTATATGGAACCAGAAAAGACCTCGAATAGCCAAAGGGATATTGAAAAAGAAAGCCAACGTTGGTGGCATCACAATTCCGGACTTCAAGCTCTATTACAAAGCTGCAATCATCAAGACAGCATGGTACTGGCACAAAAACAGACACATAGATCAATGGAACAGAATAGAGAGCCCAGAAATAGACCCTCAACTCTATGGTCAACTAATCTTCGACAAAGCAGGAAAGAATGTCCAATGGAAAAAAGACAGCCTCTTCAATAAATGGTGCTGGGAAAATTGGACAGCCACATGCAGAAAAATGAAATTGGACCATTTCCTTACACCACACACGAAAATAGACTCAAAATGGATGAAGGACCTCAATGTGCAAAAGGAATCCATCAAAATCCTTGAGGAGAACACAGGCAGCAACCTCTTCGACCTCTGCCACAGCAACATCTTCCTAGGAACGACGCAAAAGGCAAGGGAAGCAAGGGAAAAAATGAACTATTGGGATTTCATCAAGATCAAAAGCTTCTGCACAGCAAAGGAAACAGTTAACAAAATCAAAAGACAACTGACAGAATGGGAGAAGATATTTGCAAACGACATATCAGATAAAGGACTAGTGTCCAGAATCTATAAAGAACTTAGCAAACTCAACACCCAAAGAACAAATAATCCAATCAAGAAATGGGCAGAGGACATGAACAGACATTTCTGCAAAGAAGACATCCAGATGGCCAACAGACACATGAAAAAGTGCTCCATATCACTCGGCATCAGGGAAATACAAATCAAAACCACAATGAGATATCACCTCACACCAGTCAGAATGGCTAAAATCAACAAGTCAGGAAATGACAGATGCTGGCGAGGATGCGGAGAAAGGGGAACCCTCCTACACTGTTGGTGGGAATGCAAGCTGGTGCAGCCACTCTGGAAAACAGCATGGAGGTTCCTCAAAATGTTGAAAATAGAACTGCCCTATGACCCAGCAATTGCACTATTGGGTATTTACCCTAAAGATACAAACGTAGTGATCCAAAGGGGCACATGCACCCGAATGTTTATAGCAGCAATGTCCACAATAGCCAAACTATGGAAAGAACCTAGATGTCCATCAACAGATGAATGGATCAAGAAGATGTGGTATATATACACAATGGAATACTATGCAGCCATCAAAAGAAATGAAATCTTGCCATTTGCGACAACATGGATGGAACTAGAGCGTATCATGCTTAGCGAAATAAGTCAAGCAGAGAAAGACAACTATCATATGATCTCCCTGATATGAGGAAGTGGTGATGCAACATGGGGGCTTAAGTGGGTAGGAGAAGAATCAATGAAACAAGATGGGATTGGGAGGGAGACAAACCATAAGTGACTCTTAATCTCACAAAACAAACTGAGGGTTGCTGGGGGGAGGGGGTTTGGGAGAAGGGGGTGGGACTATGGACATTGGGGAGGGTATGTGCTTTGGTGAGTGCTGTGAAGTGTGTAAACCTGGTGATTCACAGACCTGTACCCCTGGGGATAAAAATATATGTTTATAAAAAATAAAAAATTAATTTAAAAAAAAACCTTACTATTAGTAAAGAAACCTGGACTTTCCAAGCTCAGTTATATCAAGCATTTCCAACAGCCCTCAGTATTGTCACAGACCTTTATCTTCATCTTATAGCTATCATTACTGAGATACACATTTAATCAAAGTTATTATAACAACCACTCTAGTCTTTTTTTTTTTTTTAAGATTTTATTTATTTACTTGACAGGCAATGATCACAAGTGGGCAGAGAGGCAGGCAGAGAGAGAGAGGAGGAAGCAGGCGTCCTGCTGATCAGAGAGCCCGATGCGGGGCTGAATCCCAGGGTCCTGGGATCATGACCTGAGCTGAAGGCAGAGGCTTTAACCCACTGAGCCACCCAGGCTCTAGTTTTTTTTTCTACTGTGGCTCTAGTTCTTGTTAGTTATGATTTATATGAATAAAGTGACTTTGAAACATATTTAAAGCACATATAAATATTTTTTGACACATGGAGAGGTGGGATTTCTTTACTCCTCCCCTTGAGGGTGGGCTATAAGCAATATTCATTCTACTACTATGGAAATGACACTTAAAAAAAAAAAAGTTTTATAATACACTGCTAGGTCAGCAAAGGCCATGCAGCTTCCTCTTGGTTTTCATGAGATACTCACTCCTGGAGGACCTAGCCACTTTGTATGAAGTCTGGCTATGCTGAGACTGTCATGTCGGGGTGGGTGGGGGACCTACTTGGCACTTCGGCTAGTTGTGCTATGAACTCCCAGCCTGTAATCAACATGAACCACTAGACAGGTCTGAAAGAACCTTTAGAATCAATCATTTCAGCTCCCAGTTATCAGGTCACCCTGAGCTGTTGGCTCTCCCTGGCTGAGCACCTTGACCTTATGTGAAGAGAAAGGCTGTCCTTACTATGTCCTCTCTGAATTCCTGACTCAGAGAATCCAAGGGCATCATAAATGATGGTTTTATGCCACTAAATTTGGAGGGCAGTTTGTTATGCAGCAACAGTAACTAGAATAATCCCTAATCACTATAATGCAAATTGTATTATAGTGAACTATGTTTAATTCCATTCAGCTTATAAAATCTTACGTTGGAAGAAAGACTTTACTAATTAAAATCTTCTTGATGATATGCCTTCCCAGCCCATTATGATTTAGCCATTGCACAGAAATTGCACTTGGATTCGAGGGAGGGTGGAGGGAGGGAGGAAGGGAGGAGAGAGAGGATGACCTGGATGTTCTTTAATAAGAAGTAAAAGGGAGAAGCTTTATCTAGGCTAACACTTCAGGAGTCATGCACAATCACCATGCATGACTGATTTGTGCTCCTAGTTATTCTGAACTATTTTGGCACCAGGATTTTCATGAAATTGTGACTCCAGTATGCATATACCTGGGCCAGCTTGAAGATCTCAGAGTGCTATGAAGCCTGAACAATGCTTCTGCCCTCTTCCATTATCTGATGAATGGCATCATGTATGATCCTGGACAGAGATAAATTTGTCTACCTGGGTGAGACCTATCTCTCATCTCCTGACCTACTTCCATTAGTCCCCAGATCTAGGCAATTACTGGTTAATATTTACATTCTGAACAAGAAAGCAAGATATTCATTTTTAGATCATGGAACCAATGGACCTAGGGGTTGGGTAGGATAGAGCTGTGGAGGTGAGTTACGGATATTTACTTCACACTGATCTATGCTCCTCAGATTCATTTTTCAACTCATCTTGAAGGAGAAATTTATGCTAGACTTGGGCCCTGGAAGGCTGATAAAACAAGCCAAAACAAGTCAAAGAGACTCTTTGATTTGGGCCAAATTCTACAGACTAAGAAAATAAAGTGAATTGGTAATGCTGGAAATATAGTTTTATAAAATGATTTAACACCAGGATCTTTCTACGAGATCAGATTTCCTAGGAAAGCTGAACTAATACATTATTAATTATTTTCCCAGTTGGGATAAGGTTACAAATGAATCTATAATGATTTTTTCCTTTTTCTTTTGAATGAATCATGATACTAAAAAGCTCAATTAAAATAGCCTGAAAGGATCATAGGCATCATTCAGAAGATGTTGATCTTCATTTTCACTGAATAAAGTTGGCATATCCATTAATATGGAAACCTCTCCTCCTAGGAATGAGTCCTCTTCAAGACTATTTTCCTGAAACTCATCAGGTCAATGTTAGGTTGAAGTCATTAAAAAACCACCTAAGCCTATTGTCAAATGCAACACAGTCTTTCCTTACAAGTCTACTGCTGTTTGCCCACAGCTCTGTTACTTAAATGCATGATTCACAGCTTCAGACTCTGTTTCTACAAAACACATTTGTTTTCTTCTACTTTCTAAGCACAGGTAGTTTACAACACATCCTTAATCCTGGGCCATAGCAGGTTCTAGTACAAAGGAGGTCCCTTCCACTGTTGAAAGGACTTTAAAATTGAATCATTTGCTTTCACTCAATTTCATATTCTAGCACTTAATGATTAAACATGCCTTTTCTGTAATAGGGTTAGGGTTAGAGGCCACAAGAAGAAGACCATATTGATAGTCTGGGAAAATAATGTTGTCATATATATAAAAGAATCACAGTCTCAGTAGGTAACCTCTTTCCTCTGTAGTCACACATGGCTAGCTAGAGTCATCTGAATCTGCTGAGTCACCCCTGGAAGGCAGCTGGCACAAATGGCTCTTGCAGAAGAACTTCATCTGAGAAGAGTTATCTAGATTCAGAGGGCAAATATTCTGTATTCAGAATTAAGCTCAATTTTAATCACAAACTGTGACACTTACAATTGGAATAGCAAGTTGCTAACCCATAGTCTTATGATAGTAGGGGAAGGAACTTAAGAATATGGTCTTCATAGATGTCAAGAGTTCGAGATTAATTTCATTCAATAAACTCTGTTATTAAGGTACAAACATCAGATTATGTTTCCCCTAATAACAAGATGATAGATTGGAAACTTTATTCAGGAGGGACCAGGAGGAATTCTGGAGTTTAGAGAAATTTGAGCAGCATATGGAAAGGACCTTATCCTAGGACCCTGGATGTCTATAGAAAAGAGAGATCAATATAAAGGAGTGGGATTCATTAGGGATCACCTGCCCACTTGGCCATTACACAAAACCCATTGGGGCTGAAAACTCTCCCCATGCTTCTTTTGACATGCTAATGTCAGCCTAGATGAATATTACTACATTACTACAGTATTACATTTATGACTACATTCAGCCTAGATGAATATTAATTCATTTGCCATTCAATTCTTGTAGTTTGCTATATAAATTCATAGGACACTGGTATGAAAGCTTTTAAGACTTTATCAGATAGTGGGGGTGCATGGGTGGCCCAGTTGGTTAAGTCACTGCCTTCAGCTCAGGTTGTGATCCTGAAGTCTCGGGTTCGAGTCCCACATTAGACTCCCAGCTCGGCGGGGAGTCTGCTTCTCCCTCTGACCTTCTCCCCTCTCATGCTCTCTCTCTCTCTCAAATAAATAAATAAATAAATAAATAAATAGATAAAGAGTTTATCAGAGAATATTCAAGTAAGTACAGAATTAAACTTAGTTTTATGTTGGGCTATGCCCATTTCATTGAATAGGTGAATGTCTGTTTTCTCACACCTAGATTGTGATATGGAAAACAATAATGCAAAATACAGATCAACACATACCCATTCTATGTCAATAAATGTATTGTAGCTTCCTAGTGTCTCTTACTGTAACTGAAGATGCAAAAGGATTCTAAAACATAGTCCTAATGATGAGTTTCAAAATATGAAGATAAAAGACTAACAAGTAAGATAAAGGGGACAGAACAAAAAATAATGAATTACTATTTACCACGTAAAGATTCTAGAAGCCTGAAAATGGCTATATAAGTCATTCAGTTCTTTCTACCTATAAACATAAACTCACACCTTTAAAAATTCCAGGGGTTGGCGCCTGGGTGGCTCAGTGGGTTTAGCCTCTGCTTTTGCTCAGGACATGATCTCAGGGTCCTGGGATAGAGTCCCATGCTGGGCTCTTTGCTCAGCTGGGAGCCTTTTTCCCCTCTCTCTCTGCCTGCTTGTAATCTCTCTCTGTGTGTCAAATAAACAAATAAAATCTTTAAAAAAAAAAAATCCAGAGGGGTGCCTGGGTGGCTTAGTCAATTAGGAATCTGTCTCTTGATTTCAGCTCAGGTCATGATTTCAGGGTCATGATTTCATGGTTGTGAGATTGAGCCCTGTGTTGGGCTCCATGCTGGATATGGAGCCTGCTTACGATTTTCTCTTTCCCCTTCTCTTTGCCCCTCTCCCCGCATGCTCTCTTTCTCTCTAAGAAAAAGTAAAGAAAAGAAAGAAAGAAAAGAAAAGAAAAGAAAGGAAAGAAAGAAAAAAGAAACTTCCAGAAAAGGTGTTTCATCAGCCTGTGTAGCTCCTTTATACATGCAGGCTCAGGGAAGTAGTTGAACAGCTGGCAGGAATTAAATGTGCAGAAGGAAAATGGATGACTTATTTCTTTTTTATCAGAGAAAGATTAATGAAGGGGATAGAAAACATTCAAAAGAAGGTACTTGAGGGTACTGAAACTCGAGGATCTGGAGAGCAGAAAATTCAAGATAAAGTGGATAAGGAAAATGGCTGAAATGGGTAAAGAAAGCACAGAGGTCTGAGGGAAGCTGGTTCAGGACAACTGTGAAGAATGCCAGAAGGGAGACCAGCATGGTGTGGGAAACTCCAGTGTGCCTGAGCGTCGATCACCAGGGGAGCTGGTTTTCTTTAAAAAAAAAAAAAAGAATTAAAGAAAAGAAGAGAAGGAGGGAAGGCAGGAAGGAAGGAAGGTAGGAAGGAAAGAGAGAAAAGAAAAGCAAGTACTTAGACCCCACTACCAAATGATTCTGAATGGTTTGTTTAGGACGAGGGCCAAGAAATCCACACAATAACATGTAGATGAGTGCTTCTGACACAGTTAGTCCGAGGACTACACTGAGAGACATTCAGAAAAGATGACTGTTGAAGTCTTGCAGAGGAGGGCAAAAATTATGACCTTTACACAGAAGGGCGGGGCAGGGGGAAACAAATGATATTTTCCTAGCAAACTTACAGATCTTTCTTTCCTGAGAGAGAGTTGGCACATTCCCTGGGATGAGAGATACCAAACTAAGTGAACCACGACTTGCCACGCTGTGTTTACACACAACTTTCTCTCACCTAGCAACTTCATTTATCTCAAACACACTCAAGCTAAGAAATGGGGGAAAAAATGCTTCAGAGTGGACAAAAGTGACTTAAATCCATGCATGGTTGTCATAAAATAAGTCCTCAGGGACTGGCTTGAAGCCTATTTATTCTTGTTTTGGAAATGTCTAAAAAGCTGGCTCTTGGGTTTCTTAGCTCATAGCAGTTAAAATCATAAATTTTGGCAAGGAGAGGTGTAGAAGGGGGTCAGGGGGTAGGGGACAGATGCTAGAGGCACAAACACAGGTGGCAGCAAGAAGTGATAGCTGATAGTGAAGACATCCTGACAGTAAAGAATATGAAAAGCAGACAAAAGAACTCATTTAGAGGAGGTGCAAATTTTCCTCAAATGATCAACAACACCTACGAGCTACTGTGTTACTCTTACGTTGGAGCACCCAATATTCATTTTTTAAAAGATTTATTTATTAGAGGGAGAGGGAGCATGAGTGTGGGGGAGGGGCAGAGGGAGAAGCAGGCTCCCCCATGAGCAGGAAGCCCAACATGGAACTCAATCCCAGGACCCCAAGATGATGACCTGAGCCAAAGGCAGACACTTAACCTACTGAGCCCCCCAGGTGCCCTAGCAGCCAATGTTCATAACAGTGATCTCTAAGTGGAAAAAATAAAATAAAATGACTAAACTATGTTTAGTATATTTTGTTGAAAAAGGCATGGAGAAGGGCACCTGGGTGGCTCAGTGGGTTAAGCCTCTGCCTTCAGCTCAGATCATGATCTCAGAGTCCTGGGATCGAGTCCTATATTCAGCTCTCTGCTCAGTGGGGAGCCTGCTTCCCCTCTCTCTCTGCCTATTTGTGATCTCTCTCTCTGTCAAGTAAATAAATAAAAATCTTTAAAAAAAAAAAGAAAAAGGCATGGAGTTATGACATTTTTGAAGAGTTCTTATTTAAAATGGCTACAGTTGAGCTCTTGAGAGAGTCTGCTTTATTATATTATATACAGTCCATGTTATAATATTCAGCTATATTATATTATATTACATTATATACAGTTCATATTATATATTCAGTTATTCATTAACACCTTACATTAGTATGGTATATTTATCACAATTAGGATATTGATACATTTACATACATTAGTATGGTATGTTTATCATAATACTGATACATTTTTATTAACTAAAGTCCATATTTTATTCAGATTTCTTTAGATTTTATTCATTTGCTCCATTATTACCTTACTTTAGTACCATGCAAAGTGCCAGGAGAAAATAACATGGTCCCTCAAAAAGCAAAATGCAAGAGTCTGGAAATGCAAGCATCTCAGTTAAGAAGAAAGGTCTGAGATCTCAATCAGGATTTGGGAGGGCTTATGTGGAAAGTTCTACTGAAGTCACTTGAGTAGTCACAGAGAGGGAAAGGGGGCAGCTCAGGGTGGAGCCAGGTGATGGCCTCACTCTCCAGGGATAGAGAAGGCATTGCTAGGTTATATGAAAGATGCACTTCAATCCTTATACAACTAGGATGGACTATGAATTGGGAAATTTGGACCTAATTATGGACTAAATCTTCTTTGAAATCAAAGTTTTATCTAACGTCCCTCCTCACTCCCTTGCCCATCAAGGACCTGGTCTAAATGCGTAAATAGGATCAGAAATAAGAGCTGCTGGGAAAACAAAGTTGACTGAGCCTCCGTGTGATGAAGCAATTAAACAAATGTCACCAGAGAGCAAGTTTCAGCGCCGCAGGTTTGACTCTGATCATTGAGGCTCTCACCTGGTCATCATGTCCAATTTTTCAAAGTGTTTTGGCACTTTGAAGCAAAAGAAATACCTTCTAACTATTTGGGGATTGATACCAAAAATAAAGCACATGAAAAAACAAAATGTATAGTGCATTAATACACCAATCCATTACACTGAGTAAACAGAAGCTTTCTAAATTTTACCATTGGTGTCCGGGGGCAGAAGGAAGTGATAATCAAGATGGTGTATTCTGGGTTTGCTGTGATGTCCTGTCAAGCCTCCTGCTAAATCATAGCAGCAACAGGGTTAAACTTTAATTCATTCACTAAATGTATGGAACACCAACTCTAAGGAAGGTCCTTTGGTAGTTATGGGGGAGACACGAAGGTAAATGATACTTAGCCCTGTCTTTGAAGGAGCTTACAAGCACTTGAGGTACCAACAAATGACTACATCGGAAGGCAGGGAATGATTACAGAGTGCCTTTGCATATCTCCCATTCCAGCCTCCGAACAAATCACCCAGAGAGCTTTGGATCTTACATGGGATGTAAACTGAAACCAACATGTAATTAACAGTGATTTCAACAGCTTTATCTTTTCTTTAATACATCGCTACTATTTATCAGTTTACTTTTTAGCCAGGAGCAGATGGCATCAGTATCTAAGTAAAGCTAGAATTTATGAGGGCTTGGAATCAATCGGTTCCAAAGGCAGTTTCTATATAGTCCAGGTGTAAAAATCAAAGGCACGTGATTTATATATATATATATATAAGATATATACTTCTATAAAATATATCTTTATAATTATGTTAATATGCTTATATTTATGTATTTATTTTATGTAATGAATAAATCACATAATAAAGATAATAATATAATTATATAATAAAACAAATATTTATATTTATTTATATAGATCTGAATATAAATATATGTGCTTATATGTATAAATACTTCCTGGCACATAGTAGACAATCATTATTTATTTGTTGAATAATAACAGAACATAAAATATGGATTAAATTTGCTATGAACTACCTGAGTTGTCTATTTATGTACATTAATTGTTATTACTTGAAACTGTTAAATTTATCAGAGTAGTTAGATAGACATAGTAAATAGAACTCTTCCTTGGAGATGAAATTCTCTCCAACATGTATCTGAAGATAACACGTTCAGCTAGAAAGTCAAGGGAATACACTTTTGCCAAATGACAGCCATCAGGTGGCTCATAGGTGAAATGATGCCTAAGCTTTCACATCACTGCCCTTTTAAGTGAGAAAGCTGTCTGAGGAAAAAAATGCATTGGCTAAATAGTCTACGTAATGCAAACAATTAGCGTTTATTAGTGCAGGCTTGGGTGCTATTTTAAAAAAATATTTTAGGGGTGCCTGGGTGGCTCAGTGGGTTAAAGCCTCTGCTTTCGGCTCAGGTCATGATCCCAGAGTCCTGGGATCGAGCCCAACATCAGGGGCTCTGCTCAGCAAGGGAGCCTGCTTCCTCCTCTCTCTCTGCCTGCCTCTCTGCCTACTTGTGATCTCTCTCTGTCAAATAAATAAATAAAATCTTAAAAAAAATATTTTAGACTAGTTTTAGATTTACAGCTAAACTGGTAAAACAGTACACATATTTCTACATACCCCATACCCATTTTCCCCTATTAACACATTTATCACAATTATATTTATATATATTTATCACAATTAAGATATTGATATATTTTTATTAACTAAAGTCCATACTTTATTCAGATTTCTTTAGGTTTTTCTTTTACATTTGCTTGTTTGTTTTTACCTAATGTTCTTTTCCTGCTCCAGGATTCCATCCTGGATATCACATTACATTTATCTCCTTAGGCTCTTCTTGGTTGGGGCAGTTTCTCAGATTCTCCTTTTTTTTTTTTTTTCCTAAAGATTTTATTTATTTATTTGACAGACAGAGATCACAAGTAGGCAGAGAGGCAGGCAGAGAGAGGGGGAAGCAAGCTCCCTGCTGAGCAGAGAGCCCGATGTGGGGCTCAGTCCCAGGAACCTGAGATCATGACCTGAGCCGAAGGCAGAGGCCTTACCCACTGAGCCACCCAGGTGCCCCTCTCCTTATTTTTAATGACCTTGGCAGTCATTTTGTAGAATCTTTTTTATTGGGTTTGTCTGACATTTTCCTTATGATTAGACTGTGGTTATGGGTTTTTGCAAAGAACACCACAGACATGGTACCATTGTCATAACATCATATCAAGGACATGTACTATCAACATGATATCATTCCTTTTTTTTTAAAAGATTTATTTATTTATTTATTTATTTATTTATTTATTTATTTATTTGACAGACAGAGATCACAAGTAGGCAGAGAGGCAGGCGGGGCAGGGGGGAAGCAGGCTCCCCGCTGAGCAGAGAGCCCGATGCGGGACTTGATCCCAGGACCCTGAGATCATGACCTGAGCTGAAGGCAGTGGCTTAATCCACTGAGCCACCCAGGCACCCAACAATATCATTCTTGATGTTGATCTTGATCACCTGGTTCAGGTAGTGTTTGAAAGGTTTCTCCACTATAAAGTTACACTTTCTCTTCTTTTCATACTGTATTCTTTGGGAAGAATTTACTGCACAACCCCATTTAAGGAATGTGGAGCTATGGTCCACCATCTTGAGGCCAGAGTTTCTACATAAACTATATGGAACGTCAGCATGGGACATTTGTTTGTTTGTTTCTTCTTCTTCTTTTTTTTTTTTAAAGATTTTATTTATGTATTTAACAGACAGAGATCACAAGTAGGCAGAGAGGTAGGCAGAGAGAGAAGGAGAAGCGGGCTCTCTGTTCAGCAGAAGGGAGCCTGCTTCCCTGCTGGGCAGAGAGCCCAATGCAGGGCTTGATCCAGGACCCCAGGAACATGACCCAAGCTGAAGGCAGAGGCTTTAACCCACTGAGCCACCCAGGTGCCCCGGGACATTTTTTTCTTGTCCCTTTTATTTATTCAATCATTTATTTATATCATATGGATTTATGGATATTAATTTTGGGTTATAATCCAAACACAATTTCATTTTGTTGGTCAAATGTTTCTAGCTTTGGTCAGTGGGAGCTCTTTTCAATTGGCTCCTTTATTCCTTTGACATACCCTACTGGTTATAAGTTTCTGTTTTAGTTAGCACTTCTTTTTTTTTTTTTTTTTTTTAATGGCAGCTATCAGCCTTTTTTTTTTTTTAAGGTTTTATTTATTTATCAGAGAGAGAGAGGGAGAGAGCGAGCACAGGCAGACAGAATGGCAGGCAGAGGCAGAGGCAGAGGGAGAAGCAGGTTCCCTGCCAAGCAAGGAGCCGGATGTGGGACTCCATCTCAGGACCCTGGGATCATGACCTCAGCCGAAGGCAGCTGCTTAACCAACTGAGCCACCCAGGCATCCCTTAGTTAGCACTTCTTTACTGGCATTACAAGATGCTTCAGGTTCATCATATATATATATATTTTTTTTTTTCATCTTATATATTTTTGTCCTGTCCTAAAATCATCCATTTCTCCAAATATCCCTGGTTCCTTTTATTGAAGAATGGTGTTAGAAACCAAAATCTGAGCACTAGCTGTATTTACTGTTAATGAGGTTTTAGGGTGATATTTTGATGTTTGGGTGGAAGCTTACCCTCATCTTCCTTGGGGTCCTCATTGTCCTGCTTCTCCCTTCCCACTGTATAGACTCACAGTCTGGTTAACCTCATTCCATTTCTTCTCTTAGCTATTCCTTATCAGCAACTCCTTCAGGGTTAAAGTAGCATTAGAAAGAGTCACCAGGAAAACGACATAGATTTTTGTGTCTCTTAGAACTAGTTAGTAGACATCCGCAATGGAAATTGATCCATTCTTCTACCATTAGTCAGATATTTCTGTTCTGATGCTTTTGGCTATAGCATCAGGTATCCACCACTTAGGGAAAGTGACCTTTCCTTACGAACAGAAAACTTGGCCCAAATAGCTAAAACAATACTGAAATTGTTAGCAAGTTCAGTGATCCAACAATGTCAACCAAGAACTTCTGAACTTTCTGCCATGTTACCTTAGTCCTTGTCCTTAGACTAGGTACTCTCATGACCTCCGGATGCTTGATGCAGGTGTAGGTATCATATCTAGATACATAGAGAATCTACTTCTTGCCTTTGTAGTATGAAAAAAAAAACTTTCTATAAGCCCCCAACAGACATTTTCTTATGTCTCACAGGCCCAAACTGGGTCATATCTTCACCTCTAGATCAATCATTGGTAAATTACGTGGGATTATCATATTGCTTTAAACCAAATGGAGTATATCTTTGAGGTTTCCTGCGGGATAGATACCTAAATAAAATCCGGATTCTATCAGCAGAGAAGGGGAAGATGACTACCGGGTAATTCACCAAAAATGTGTGGTAGAACAGCTGAAGCATTATTACATTCCCTGACAATCCAGATTAAGTTGGATCTCCTTGTGTGTGTGTATGTGTGTGTGTGTACATGCACACATAAATAATACACACACACACACACATACTTTCAGAATCATTATACATCTTCATAGCATGTCTTAACCAGGATTCATTGAAAGCAGAGCCTGAAAAAGGCTTACTTGAAGGTAATATATTTGGGGATTGATCTCAGGAAACAGAAGTGAGGGACTAGGATAATGAAATAGGGAAGGAGAAAAGCTGATAAAAAGAGATACTATTGATTTGGCCACTACTGATACTTGAACCTACTAGAATATTTTAAAGAGCCTTGCGAAAAACATCTCAAAACTGCCTATCCATGGGATAAAAGGAAGAGGCCATTAATTTATTATCTTCAGTCTCCCATTGATGAAAGGTGGCCTCATTAGTGTTAACCCCCTCCAGGCTAGATAATTGTGAGCTCTGAGTAGGTTCCCACACTTTGGCATCAGAAAAGCCCCAGGACAAGAAGCAAGAAGTAGCTATGGGCTAAGGACAGACACTGTCAAATTATACCTCTGTGAGGCTAGCCAAAGGCTGTCTGGAATCTGTTGCCACAGTAGTGGTTGGGTAAGAGGTAGGGCAGAGGGTGTGAAAAAGAGGAACAAAAGGAGTATCTGATGCATAGCATTTATCCTGATTATAATTATTCACCATTTGTAGTAGTAGTTAATATAAGTCTCCCCTGCCCCAGGCTGCAAGCTCTGTAAAAACAGGAATTGTGTGTGTCTGGATTACTTCTATCCCTGTGTCCTAGCACAGTGCCTGGCACACAGTAGGCATTCACTGAAACTATAGGAAGTGAATGGACAGATGGATGGATGTCACAAAATGAAGAAAAAGGTAAGCCAATTGCCAGACCCATCATTTCATAAAGAAAGTGTCCAGTAACAAACTCAAAATCAGCTCAGCCTCCCCGGGTATGGGACCAAATCCTCTAGGGCTCCCTAGGTTCCTGAACCCTTTGAGGCATTTGGTTAGGAACAGGCTAGGTCAGAAGGAATACACTATCTAGTGTTTGGTTTGGAGAATACCTAAGGGGAGGTGTCCCTTTCTGCTGCATTCCTGAGTGTATTGATGTGGTTCAGGAGACCTACAGGAGTTCTAATTCAGACGTAGTTTCTATGGAAGAACCCTTGGATATCTGGAAGTCAGTTCCTGAGGTTTCCTCAGTCCTCCTGGAACAGTTTAGTACAGACCAGGCCCCACCAATGGGCCATGGATCTATGGTGCATAAAGTGGCCATTTGATCTGACTTGAATCTCAAGTCAGAACAGTCTCAGAGAGTACTCGCTGATTCAGGACAAACAACAGAATCGGGTGTACTCCATGGCTCACAAGTGGCCACTCCACTGAGTAACACTACTTGGGGTGCCTCTTTGTTGTGTCTCTCTTCTTATACTGGTGGATTTATTGCCCTTTGTATATTGAAATTATATGAAAAAATTTCGGAGTAGGACCGTGTCAACCTCCATGTTTCAGTCAACTCTAATACTTATGGAAGCTGAATAATAAAGATGAATAACTATTCAATACCTTCATAAAACATTTTAACCACAAAAGAAAATGTTCCAATTTCTTTCCCATGTTGATCAGGCAACACACAATCCCCTGCTTTTATCTTGGTGTAACCCTGTATGAGAACCTGTCTGATTAAGGCCATGTGTCCATCTTGCAGAGTTAAGGGCATTTATAGGAAAAAATATATTTTAACATCCATTGTACAAATGCTATTAAGACTATTACCCTGAAATGACATTTCCTGTCACTTGGCTGGGATTTGTCTGTTTTTGACAGACCTGCTTCCCTTTTAAAATGCTATATAGACTTGTAACTTCAGTAGACCTCCAAGAGCAAATAAATCTGAGGGGTTTTATAATTTAGTCCCAGGAATATTTTTAGAAAGGAGAAGAGCTTATTTGTAATGTGCTAGGACCTCTCTCTCTCTGACTGACTTGCCAATTCACTGAGTCAGGTCAAAAATTTTGGCAGCCTCCTCTCCTTGGACTGACATCACCTATGGTAATTGACCAGCAAAACTGACATCTCTGGACTTATTCCATTCACTTAGGATCTCCTGCAGGAGCCACTGAGAACCTAGGTCTGGTTTACAAGAATGACATGTTGTACCCCTTGATGATGGCAGATACAGCCAGTCCTTTAAAGCAGTCACACCTGGCATTCAAGTATCTGTAGGCTTTCAGGCAATCTAACAGCTCACCTGCCTAAGCCAGACGCTTGAAGTTCTCAGACGGGAACTGTATGACTTGTATATGTTAGTGTTTTTGTCATACACTAATAATAAAAATAAAAATTAATAATAATGGGGCACCTGGGTGACTCAGTGGCTAAGTGTCTGACTCTTGATTTTGGTGAAGTCATGATCTCGGAGTCATTGGAGAGGGTCCCGTGTTGGGCTCCATGCTCAGCAGGGGTGGGGGGGTTGTCTGCTTGAGATTTTCTCTCTCCCTTTCCCTCTGCACCCACCTCAAATAAATAAATAAATAAATAAATTGTACAAATGACATAAGGAACTAATGAAAATGATAAACAAATAACCCAACTAACAATGGGTGGAAGACCCACAGATGGTCAACGCTAAGCGACATATGAAAAAGATGTTCAACAGCACTCAAGATCAGGGAAATGCAAATCAAAAGTACAATAAAATGCCACTTCACACTTGTTAGAATGGCTAAAATAAAAAACACAAGAAATAATAAGTGTTGACAAGGATATAGAGAAAAGGAATGCACTGTTGGTAGGAATGCAAAACAATATGGAGGTTCTTCAAAAAATTAAAGACAGAATGTCCCTATGATCGAGTAATTGCATTACTGGGTATTTACCCCCAAATACAAAAACACTAATTCAGAGGAATACCTGTACCCCTCTGTTTACTGCAGCATCGTTTACAATATTCAAACTACAGTAGAAGCAGCCCAATGTCTATCAATAGATGAATGAGTAAAGAAGATGTGGCGCATATACACAATGGAGTATTATTCAGCCATAAAAAAGAATGAAATCCTGCCATTTACAACAATAGGGATAGAGCTACAGAGTATTATGCTAAGCGAAACAAATTAGAGAAAGACAAATACCATGTGATGTCACTCATATGTGGGATTTAAGAAACAAAACAAATGAATAAAGGAAAAAAAAAAAAAGAGAGATTGAGAGACAAGCCAAGAAACAGACTCTTATCTAATGGTCACCAGAGGGGAGGTGGGGGCAGTGCATGGACGAAACAGGTGATGGGGATTAAAGAGTACACTTATCATCATGAAAATAAAATAAAATAAGACAATAAACAATAGTAACAATAATAAAGAGGGCAAGAGAAACCTTTTGGAGGTGCTGGCTATGCTGATGGCCTGGATTGCAGTGATGGTTCCACAGGTGTAGAGTTATCTCCAAATTCACTATTTCATACATTAAGTGTGTGCAGCTTTTTCTATGTTAACCATCCCTCTATAAAGCGGTTTAAAAAATAAATGTAAATTAAATGAGTTGTCATTACTTTAGAATTAGGAATTTCCCATAAAAATTCACATGTTTGGCTTCATTGAGAAAATCTGACACCCCAGGGCCTGATATTGGCACATGAATGGGGCTCGGTAGTGGCTGCCCTTGGGAAAGAAGTGGGCGCTCCTGTGTGCAGACTGTCTACAGGAGGTGTCCATCAGCATCCCATTCAGTCTACTTATTCTGCAAAATCCCTACCCAGCCCCTGTTGGCAGGGAAGCCAGGTGGCACTTGTCACCGGTAACTGTCTGCCCAATCCCTAAAAACATTCCACTACTTATAGCCCCCAAGTTTCAAAGACAAATGTGTCCAGATTTACCGTGCTGAATCCACCCAAACTGGATACCGATTCTAAATCTGTGTGCAGTTCTGGGGTGATAAGTTACGGCAAAGGGGAGTCCACACAGTAAAGACCCACCTTTACTGGTGGTCACCTTAGTAAAGAATAGCTTTTTCTTTCACGTACATGTTGCATGAAAGCTCATCAACAAATTTACCTCGATGAAAGGAAATACAACATAGAAAATTCAGAATTTACACAGAAAATAAATTAGTATACGTTCACTCATTTATTATATATGCACACACACAGAGCACCACTGTGGGCTTAGCAATATTCTAGGCACTGATCTGTTTAAACTATGACTTATATTCAATAGCATGAGAGATAATCAAATGAAGAAAAGTGGATCATAAATTCATAAGTATATTAGGATTGTGTCTCTGCATGTGTGATTTCTGATAGTTTCTATAAAGTTAGTGACAGAGGAAGCAAATATTTACACATATACTTAAAATGTATTAGCATACATTTCCATGATATATGTTAATATCCTTTATAGTATATGGATTTACTGGAGAATTTATTTATATAAAATTGATTTATTTGTATATTGTAGGCTCATTTGTATAAAGATTTTGAAGCCTAATGATTATCTGTATTTAAACAAATTTTTCTCTCCTACAATGAAACTAAATATGCCTCCAAGTCATTTTAAAAGATTATTTATAAAGATTATCTCAGCTTCAAGAAAGGCAAAAGTACTGAAGTTTAAAGAAGTATCCTAAGAACACAATCTGGGTCCACTATTTGTCTCTAGGTCAGTTACCTGTAGCAAATGGGACAAGTCTTTTACTTGGAGTAGGAAGGGCAGGGATTTAGATACAGATGCTGGGATCAGCCAAGGATGTAGTAGGGGTCAGGGATGGGCAGAAAATACTCCAGGTGTTGAAAAAAGTGCACCTTGTAGATAAACCATGATTTTAGACCATTTTAGCGGGGACAAATGGAAGTTATTCCAATAGCACTCTTTAATCCAAGGGGATCTAGCACAGAGGAATGGGCTGTGGCAAATACACTGAGTGGCACCAGGGACCAGTCAAGTGGGAGGGAATTCAAAGCATTCATTACGCACGGTCTGTGCGCCAAGTACTAAAGGATGCAATATTATTATGCATCACAGGGAGGAAACTGAGACTCAGAGAGGGAATGGAAACCAGTATTTTGTTGAACATGGCACTGTACCATCCCGGACACGATGAAAACTGCCCAAGGTCATACAAGTAGTGAGTAGGAGAGTTGAAATTCAAATCCAGCTTTTCTGAGTTCATGGCCGGGGCTCATAACATTCGCCTTGACCACTCTGCTTCTACCTCCACATCTTGAAGCTTCTTCCCAGGAATCCACTCAAGCTGGGATTCATGGAGTGTCTCTAAGCTGCTCTTTGATGAGGCAGGTGCTGGCACAGTCTCTCAGAACCCTTTCCTGAGAGCAGCATTGACACACAGGCTCAGAAGCCATTTTCATCCACGTCAGAGAAGCAGGAGCTACCCCCTGTTATATGATACTGGCTGGCTCTGACTGCCAGCTATTTATTGAGTGAAAAGATGAACCAATACTCGGAGGACATCAGTACTTCTTTCAAAAGAGATGGTATTGGTGAACAGGTGAATTTAAGATGAGAAAGGGAAGGCATACATTCCTTGCTAAATGAACACCTCTGTGTTGATCATGTAGCTCTCATTATTAGCAGGCGTGGCAGGAGCGCCATTCTGGGGATGGTCAGGCCAGTGGACATGTTTTGGCTGTGGGAGAGCTGATGTTTAAGGCATGTTTCCTGTCTCTAAAAGGTTTATATTCTAGCTATGGAAATACAGCACAGCTAGAAAAAAAAGGTACATGGCGACAAAGGGCCCCAGATGGAGAGTGTCAAATGAGCTCAGGGAAGGGAACATGGTCTTTGTTGGGATATACCCTTCCACATCCCAGACCAGGCTCCCTAGGCTGATGGAGGTCTAGAACTGTCCAACCAATTCCTAAATAAGCCTTTATTGGCCTGACATGTTATACTACATGGTGATGATGTCATTAAGCAAGTCTTTCTTGATTAAGTAATAACAAAAAGCAAATTCAGCTTTGACTTCAGTTTTTTATATTCACTTTTACTTTCAAGTTTTTTGGAGGGAAGGGTACCATGCTCTTTACGCATCCACCCATCCATCCATTCACCCATCCACCCATTCATCTATACATCCACCCATCCACCCATCCTTCTACAAACCCATCCCTTCATCCATTGGTCCATCTCTAGTATATGAGACAGTGAGCTACATGAAGGGATTCTAAGACCTGGGAGGCAGTAACTCTGCCTTCAGCACACGCTTTCCCAAGGAACAACATTGCACCCACTTCTTTCCGAGTCTGCTTAACAATCATATCTGGAAATATGAATGCCTCCTAGAAAGAATGATAAGCTCTTTCGGTGGATTAACTATCATAGGCATGCATTACATCTGGTTCTCAAATGTTAATATGAATACAAATCATCTGGAGGCCATGTAAAAATGGAGATTCTGACTTAGGTCTGGGATGGCCAGAGTCTACAAATCTAATTAGCTCCAAGGAAATGCCCCAGGTCCTCGGGCTACATTTTGATAGGCTAGATTTGATAGTACATTACGATGACCTTGAGGACTTAGTAACACCAGAGTCCCTCTTCATAAATAGGAGGATCCACTTCTTTCCTGCTTCAAGGAAACATCTTTACAGAAGGGCTTCAGGCCTTCACTGAGATCTCCCTTCTCTTTCCCCACACGTCCCCTTCCAAAAATTAAGAGTGTAGCCCAGTTGCTTTTCTATTTCCAAAGGGCGTCTTCTATTCTCTCAATGGCAAGCTGTGGCTTCAGAAATCCACTGAGCATTAGAAGCACTTGAGAATAAGGAGAGAGGATCCAGAGCTAATTACCCTAAGCCTACTGGGCTATGTTGCAGATCCACAGAGGCACCTGCAATTAATTTAGATGGCTACAAGCCATGGGACACCTAGCAGCTTCTGGTGATTAAGAATGAATTAGTAACCTGTCATTTAAAGGTCCCGGGGGAAAAATGGGGACAGATGCCAGATATGTGTACATTACTTCCAGAGCTGGGCAATCATGAACATTCTCATTAATTTCTGGCAATGCTTCTTTTTAACTTTTCTGATTCTAAGTGGCACTTGTCCTTTGGAGCCACACAGACGCAACCTTACTGATGCATTCACAAATAATGAGAATTCCTTTCTTTTGAAGATCCAGAAATCTTTAGGTGTCATTCTTCCGTAGAGGGAAAGAATTGGTAGTGACCAAGAAATTGGTAATGATGTTGGTCACACATTTCATTTTTTAGTAAAAGATAATTTCATGGCAACACCTCATTAACATTTCTGTGTTTTCAGGATGAATGCTGTATGATACTTATAAACTCTGGATTGATATGCAGTTTCTAGTTCAGTTGCAAAAGACCCAAGATAGTTTTTTTGAGGGCCACAGAGTGCCAACAACTCTCCAGTCTCAGAATCTTTGAGAAATGTGCCCACTCTCCAAAATGCTTACAGATGTGACTCTTTATAATAAAATCCTCTTCTTGGCAGTATTTGGCATTTCCTTGGGACCATCACAGAATTATTCAGTGTGTTATATTTAATGAGGAAGCTATAGGTGAGCACCACCATAATTAAAAACAAATCACATTTGGGTAGGACACTATACGAATGTAAGTTCCCAGGGGCAAGAAAAATGGTTCACTGAAATCACTCCATACTAATACGCACAGTGGGGCTCTCAATATATATTGCCAGAAGACGTGTTTGGTTAGGGCATACTGGACTAGGATATGAATCATGGAATGACACTCCAAGACTATTACAGAATGTGCATATGATATAAACCAGAAAAGGCTGCATTTTAACCTCTGTGACTCATGCATTACAGCTTGCGGCTTCCAGAGAAGGCTACGGATCAGGATGGCATCAGGCACAGGCTGAACAAACTTGCAGCCAAGAGAAACAGAAGCCTGGGCTTCCCGGCAGAGACCATGATGCTCAGCATGTCATATGTTACCTTAGATAGAATTATGTAACCTGTCAGTGGTAGGTACTCTGGGGAGAGAGCGGTCTGTACCTTTTTTTTTTTCCTAGCATAAATATTTAAACTTCTCCATAACATCAGAGTCACAACTTACTTTCCTGGAATGAAATTCTAAAACAAATTGATAGCCAAACATTCTGGAATTTCTATGTACCAACAGGTTTGTTTCCATTACAGAACTCTCTGAAGTTTTTGTGTCTCTCAATTTTTTACCATGACAATGCTTCCCAAGCCTCTAAGGTCATTGTCTCTGGGGCTCTGGTTCTTGGTCCACAAGGAAGGCACCAAGAGCATGCCAGGAATACCTATCATCTGAACTGTCCATTTGAAACCTGCCTTTAAGGTGGTGATATAATATTTTTTTCTTTTTGTGGCTAGCATTTGCTTTTGAGCACTCTTCTGCCTGGGTTTCTCAAAATCAGTTCCTTCTGAAGATACCATCTCTATTTATGCCTCCTTATGACGAAGGTCTTTAATGCCCTCAGAAGTGGTAAGAGCCGAAGCCCAGCCTGAGAAGGAGACATCTGCCCATGAACTGTTCTCATCTTTATTCAATGACAGGGAAGATGATTTATAGTAGACAATTGTTTGATGGTTGCCCAACACTCTCCTCATCTTACTGTACTAGCTCCCCAATTTTTTGGCTGGTCAGTTATCTCCTCCCCATTAGATGCAGTCTGTGACAGGGCTCTCAAACTAGAGTGAGGCTATGTGACAGTTCACTCAGAGAAGTCTTCAGGAGTTGTGCAAGAACCACAAGAAAGGTGGTTTTTCTCTTGCCTGGTACACATGATTTCAGAAAGAACTTTCCACTTCAACAGTGGAGTCTGAACTGCTGGGGCTGCCACATGGAGGCTGGGGATGGCAAACACACTAGAGGGCAGAAAAGAAATGAGCACCCATGACCTAGTCAGGGCCCCGCAGAAAACTGCGTTTAGAAGCAAATCTATCCCTGGATTTTGTTCTTTTGGAACCAATAACTCACTTTTTGGCTTAAAAGAATTTGGGTCAGGAATTCTACCATTTGCTACAGGAACCCCAAATGGTCAGATTTTCCTACCAACTATTTAAAATTGTTCATCATTGGGTCATCTGCCATTTATACTGAAATTCCAGTGAGCTGTCCCAAGAAAGACAAAAGGAGAGCTAACATTTTGAATTTAAATATAATCCCTTCCTCTCATTTTTTTCCACAACTTTTTTTCTTTCCTTTCTCTCCTCACATGTTTTGTCAAGCTGAAGATGCAAATAAGCACTACAATGAGTTGGTTAGGTCTTCCCTGCTTTATTTTCTGTGTCTGAGTGTATTCCCTGGCGTGCTGCCAGGGATAAATCATAGATGATTTATCAATTTGATAAGTAAACAATGGTGAGTTAGTTGCATTGGTTTTCAATGGCACACTACTACTACTACTGCTGGCTAACATTTATTGAATCCTCTCTGTATGGCAAAAACCACGTGAAGTGCTTGACAGAAACGAACTCATTCTATCTTTCAACCTGTCTGGTAGGCAGTGCTGTGCTGGTAAACAAGCTCTGAGGAATGGGGAGGTAACCCAAACTTACAGAGCTCACCAGTTTTGGGGATATAAATACTGCCATCATGGCTGACTTTAAGCAGCCAAAGGTTTAACACTGGCTGGAAAAATTCTTGCATATTTAACAATCAGCCCTTGGGAACAGTCTGAAGGATTCCTGGAGGAACCTGAATCATGGAGAGACAATGTGGCTTACTCAGATCCAGTGGTTTGTAAACCCAGATTGGTCTTCCTCCAGAGCTCACACGCTCAATCTCTCTACTCCTTCTTAACCAAGAAGCAGGTTTTCACCATTTACTTGAGTAAAGCATATGGGAATCCAAAGGCTCTTTGAATACCTTGACATACACAAGTGAAGGTAATTCAAATAAATAGTCTTTGCACTCAGATAAATTACTGAGACCGTTTATTTTTATTTTATTTTATTATTATTTTTTAAAGATTTTTAAAAATTTATTTGACAGACAGAGATCATAAGTAGGCAGAGGCAGGCAGAGAGAGAGAGGAGGAAGCAGGCTCCCTGCTGAGCAGAGAGCTCGATGCAGGGCTCGATCCCAGGACCCTGGGCTCATGACCTGAGCCGAAAGCAGAGGCTTTAACCCACTGAGCCACCTAGGCACCCCTAGTGAGACTATTTAAAGAGTACTTGCATTTTCCATATGTTATGGGTAAAGAGCAAGAATTTATATTAAATATGATACCTGTATCAACCTCTTTGATCGTTACTAAATTCTTCTGGCTACAGAATGTTTTGAAGATATCTATGTCTCTTCTGTCTGGCAATGCTGATGAAAAATGAACAAATTATTTAAAAAGAATGGAGCACCAATTAGGAGTGACCTATCAACATGTGGCAGCTCTAAACTCTGTCCTAATTCAAGTGTTGCCACATTTCTTAATCAAGAAACAAACCTGTCCATAAGTTTCCAGGAAGTTTGTGTGTGGGTGTTGAGCCCATGAAACATATTGACTTATAACCATGGATTTAAAATCATAGTGTGTGTGTGCATGTGTGTGCATGTGTGTGCATGTGTGCATGCGCATATGCGTGCGTAAATACCAAATATTCCCAAACTGAGGAAAATGAAGTAAATTAGAGCTGGTAAGATGTCACGCACAGTAATTTCCTTTCATTACCCATGCAGGCTTGCCTACAAAGTCTTTCTTGGCTCACAAGTAAAGGATTTTGCATATATTGTTTATTATTTCAATCTCAGCCTGAGAGCTGCAAGAAATAAACACTGGTGAACAGCAGATAATCCACAACTTTGCACAGCAGAGCTGAGTTCACTAGGTAACAGGCATGAGGGCACTTTGGAAAATTCAAGGCTTTATACAAAGGTAAGGAATTGCTACTGAATAAAAACAGTTCAAAGGTAAAATTTCTCAACCGCCCGATTTACACTCATTATGTTCAAGCTATAAATTTATAACAACGTAGAAACTTCCCTAGCTAAAACACATAGAATAGAAAAGTTAATCACAAATGCGGTTCCAGGAACTAAAGATTTCGTATCTCAAGCAGCATCATTTTAGTTTTTAGGAAACTGGCTCCCCTCTCCATCCCCTAACAAAAATATTAAGGGGGAAAAAGTCTCTACAGAGAATAAGATAGAATTCGTTATGTGAATATAATGTAAATTCTTGACTTGAAAGAAAACCTACCATGAAGAAGTCACTTTATTTAGGTAGTATAATCCTATTGAGATTAGACTTTAAAAATAGTTCTTATCCGTTGAAGTTACATAATAAAATATTTATGGATGAAGTAATATAGTGTCTGAGATTTCCTTCAAAGTATCTGAAATGGAGAAGGGGGCAGAGGGTATAGAGAAAATGAGATTTGGCCATGTGCTGATAACAGATTGAATCTGTGCTGATTAGATACAGGGAGTCTGTTTACTAGTCAAAGAATTTTTATGTGTTTGAAGCTTTGCATAATAAAAATCTAAGAAAAACTCACCTCATATCAATATTTGAAAGATCATAGAACATTTCTAGGGCTGAATACAAGGATATGGGGGAACTTGATTGCCAAAATACCCATTATTATTGACCTTAATGACTGGTTTGTGTCCATTCTAGTCCAGTCCTCTCTCACGTTGCTGCCGGAATTTTATTTCTAAAACTTAAATTAATTCATGGAATTATCTTGCTCAAATGACCTCTTTGGAGACCCCATCACCTAAAGGACACAGTCAGTGATTCTTTCTTTTGTAACCCCACAGCACTTTGGACTTATTCTCTCCTAGGAACCTCTTGTGTGGTATTGATCTTTATCAGCTTCCTGCTTTTATCTCCTGCAAGACTGTGAGATCCACAAGGACAGAGGACACATCTTTCTCTTTCTATTTTTAATACTTGGCACATTGTCTGGCATATGGTAAATGCTCAGTAAATTCTTGGTGAGTGGGATGAATGTGAGATACAGATTATATAAAAGTAAATGTTCAGAACAACAGAACTAGAACAGGTAGTTGTAATAATGATCAGACAGTT
Organism: Mustela putorius furo; assembly: GCF_011764305.1. NCBI lineage: Eukaryota > Metazoa > Chordata > Mammalia > Carnivora > Mustelidae > Mustela > Mustela putorius. Next base: position 6,507,155 of record NW_025421290.1, on the reverse strand, counting down.
GGTACTTTTTTTTTTGCTCTAGCCTTTCTGTATAGCACATGAAAACTACTTATAATCAAGGCTTCACCAGAAACCATACATACACAAGATACTTAAGTATCTTTTAATTGAAAAAAGGCAAGGGTGAATAAAATGCATATAATTTATTAGCTGTTTTTAGATATATACACCTAAGAGAAAATAGACCTATGAGGAATATACTTTCTTCAACAAATAGTATCCTGGTAATACTGTCAGTACAAGATTGTCATGCTTTAGTGTCTAATCATAATCACAAAAAATCATAATCAACTTGTGTGCTTTCCCATGGGTAACAAAAGAAAGAAATGGATTAACTGGACTTCATCAAAATTAAAAACTGTTATTCATTAAAGGACACTATCAAGGGAGTGAAAAGACAACTCAGAGGATGGGAGAAACTATTGGCAAATCATGTCTTTTTTCTTTAGATTTTATTTAATTTATTTGAGGGAGAGAGAGAGGAAGTGCATGCACACAAGCGGGGTGAGGGGCAGAGAGGGAGGGAAGAGGAGAGAATCTCAAGCAGACTCCCCACTCAGCATGGAGCCAGACACAGGGCTCGATCTTAACCCTGAGATCATAACAAGCCAAAACCAAGAGTTGAACACTTAAAAAACTGAGCCATGCAGGCACCCCTCCAAATCATATTTTTGACAAGGGTTCAGTATACAATACAAAATGAAAGGAACTTAAACAATTCAACAATGGAAAGGCAGATAGCTTAATTAGAAAATGCAATATCTACCTACAGTGGAATATTATTCAGCCATTAAAAGGAAATGAAATTCTGATATAGTCTATCACATGGATGAACCTTTAGGACATCATGCTAAGTGAAACAAGCAGGACACAAAAGAACAAACATTGTATGATTCTACTTGTAGGACGTAGCTAGAACAGCCAGACTAGAAGAGTAAAATTCATAGACATGAAAAGTAGAATGGTGGTTACCAGGGCCTACAGGGTGTGGGGAGTTGTTGCTTAATGGGGACTGAGTTTCAGTTGGGGATGATAAGTTTTGGAGATGGGCGATAACGATGATTGCACAACAATGGGAAAGTACTTGACACCACTGAACTGTACACTTTAAAATAGTGAACCGCGTGTAATATATATTTTCCACAATTAAGCAAAAAGAATGGAAAAAAGAAAAAAAATGAGGACAGGACCAGAATATACTTTTCTCCAAAGAAAATATACAAATGGCTAGCAAGCGCATGAAAAGATGTTCAACATCATTAGTCATTGGAGAAATGCAAATCTAAACCACAATGTAATAGCACTCCACACCCACTAAGACGGCTACAGTGAGGAGCCCAGAGCATAACAAGTATTGATGAGGATGTGGAAAAAATCAGAGTATGCCTATGTTGCTAGTGGGAATGTAACATAGCACAACCAGTGTGCATAAAAGTTGGGCAGTTCCTCAATAAGATAACACAGAACTACCATGTGACCCAGTAATTCCCTTTTAAGGTATCTATCCAAAAAAATTGTAAAGAAGTGTTCAAACAGAAACTTGTACACAAATGTTTATAGAGACACTGTTCACAATAACCAAATGAGGAAAAAATTCAAGTGTCTATCAGTGAATGACTGAATAAAAAATATGGTATAGGGGCACCTGGGTGGCTCAGTGGGTTAAGCCTCTGCCTTCGGCTCAAGTCATGGTCTCAGGGGCCTGGGATGGAGCCCCATCGGGATTTCTGCTCAGCAGGGAGCCTGCTTCCCCCGTCCCCATCTGCCTCTCTGCCTACTTGTAATCTCTGTCTGTCAAATAAATAAATAAAATCTTTAAAAAAAAAAAAGAACCAACATGGTATATCATACAGCAGAACATTATTCAGCCATAAAAAGGAACGAAGTTCATGCTACAACATAGATGAGCATACAGAACATGGTGAGTAAAAAAGCCAGATACACAAGGTCACACATATGTTTCTGTTTATAAGCTACATCCAGAAGAGTCAAATCCATAGAAACAGAAAGTAGATTAGTGATTGTCAGGGGTGGAGAAGAGGGAAGGATGTGGAGTGTCTGCTTAATGGATTTGGGCTTGCCCTCGGAGGTGATGAAAATGTTTTGGAACCAGATAGCTGTGAAACACATCACTGCAAATGTACTAAATGCTACCACATTTGTAGTTTAAAATGGTTAAAGGGGGGAAAATTTATGTATATTTCACAAAAATAAAAAATTATGCTTCCCACGTCCAACTTCCAGAGGTTCCAGTGTGGGGGTCCTGGTACATATTCTAACAAGAACCCTAGTGATCTGATGCAGGTGGTTTTGGGAAAAGTACTTCGAGGAACATTGATATTCTGTTCTACAGATATTTAAATAACTTCCACGATAAAAGCCTCCTACCACATAATTTAGCAAGGAAAATGTCTCAGAGGCGTTGCACATTACCCTCCTAAAGTTCCTACTTTCTAAGATGAAAAATTGTTAACAACTTTAAATAATACATCTCCAGGGCCTGGTTACATAACCATGTGTACAGTCTCCCTTCTCAAAACTTATTCCCATGACCTCTGGAGTCACAGTCCCGTTAATTGATCAAGGCTCATCTCCCCTATGCCCTTGAAGGATGCACATGTTTCTGCATCCTAACAAAGGATCTCCTTTGACTTCTGCTCAAATCCATACATAGTCAAGAACCTCGAAAATCTGGTGGGTGTTTTCTTTCTCAATTTCTCTCTGCCTTCCACCTCCCACCTCTATCCTGATTTAATCCCTAGAACAACCTTAGGAGATATGTACTATTTTTATTCCATTCTACTATGAAGAAAATGAATCTTAGAGTGAGTGGTTGGGTGATTTGTTCAGAATCATATAACCAGTAACAGTTAAAGTAAAAAAACAAAAACAAAAACAAAAAAAAAACGAACTTAATCTCTAGATCTCAAGGGTGGTGAGGGTATAAATTCCATAACAATAGAAACTTTGTGCCTTAAATAAAAAAAGAAAATAATGAGTACTGTTCTTTTCCCTGAATCCAGAAGAACACCTCAGTCAATGCTCAATGATAATTCACAATCAAAACAGCGTATAAATGATAGACAAATCTTTGAGAATATAGGAAATCTAAGAAAGAAAATCCAAGTTCAAGAATCTTGATCCGTACAGAGATATAACAGTTTGCAAATTACTAAAGTCAAGTAAAGTCACCCTGATTTGGAGGTCTGCCACCATTTTGTTCCAGGGAATCTTGTTAGGAAGCTACGGGAAACTTGTCCATGATCACTTAGAAACTGCTGGTTTAAGATACTTCACATCTATATATTACGGACAGAGATTCTAAGAGTTCAGAAGGAAGGACTCCAAATTGGATTTCTTTTACTAGAGAGTTACTCTGAAATGGGAGATAATAGCTTTTGTAGTGTTTACCTTAACATATCAGCCTAAGAAATACATATCTTTGAGTGTGGTGATTTCATAAACTTTCTCTTTCATTCTTGTTTCAAAGTAAATGCCTGGTATTTTAAAAATTTGCTCTGATGAGACATTTAGACACCATAGCTGGCAAGATAAAATTTTTACTTTTGAATCATTCTCCTTTAAATTTTATTCTATTGGCAGCAAAGCAATGATTTGGTTCATTTACTTATAGAATTTATAATTAATTACCTATCCTAAAAAACTAAAAATTAAATACTCAAACTATTTGCACCCTGTGGTCTAGGAGATAAAATGGAATGATGAGCATCCGGATGAATAACAAAACAGAAAATGAGCTTAGTTTCCTGGACTATAATATCTAATTTGCAAAATTTCTTTGGCTTGCATCACCTTATGTAAGCTGTTCTATTGAATTTTCACTGAGCCTCTACTCTGAGCCAGGCATTGTGCTAGATCATAGACACACAAAGACAAACCAGAGTGTTCCCTACCATGATGGTCTCATAGATTCATATGGCAATGTTTCGCTATATCTAGCAGATCTCAAAGCCCCTGGAGCAAAACCTCATCTCAGATGTTTCAGAATCCTCTAAAATATGGCTCAAAATGAAAAAAGTCTCTATTTCCCAAATTTATCTCACTACACATCAACATTTTCCTTCTCTCTGGCCTGACAACTGGAACATGGATTCCAAGAATAAGACAGGAAGTATGTTACATGCCAGCAAAGCTGCAGGCCAGCCTCGTCTTTGCTTCAATTTCCCACCCCCTCCCCCCATCACTGGTCTTTCCTCTTCTCTTATCACCCCGAAACTCCAACTGAAGCACCAGAGTTGAACCCAGACTTTTAAGAGAATTCTAATTAAGAAACAAAACAAAACAAAAACAACACTGTTCTAACTATTGTCATTGATCTCAATGAAGCCCTCAGGACAGAACTGAAAGGCTCCAGGGCCCTCCTTTGGGAGGGTCAGCATGTAAAGTGCGTTTTCTGTTGCAGTGTTCCAAGCAAATATTTTTCTTGCTAGTCACTGGAACAGCTGGTCAGGGATTTCCCTGTTTTTGTTAGAGTGAATTGATTTGGCAAGAAAAAGATGAATCTTTTCAATTCCCTCTCTCCTCCCCTTTCCCTCCACTGCCTCCTCTCCCACCTTCCCCACAACAAGCTGTACCTCAGGAAAGGTAAGAAGCTACTAAAGAGTCACACTGTGGTTATTCATCTGCAAATGACTCAGATGGCCGGGTTTTTGTTTTTTTTTTTCCTGGGTTTCTTACCACCAAGTAAGGAGATTTAATGGGGGGGAAAATCCAACGTTACTGACTACACACTCAATGCCTCTGCCCTCCTAAGACAACCACATTCCATTCCAGAACTTAATTCCCCAGAAGGAGGTCAGATTGGCTATACAGATGGTATGTGCCCCACCTTCAATTTGTTCTTCCGCCCCTCACCCCACCCAAAGTTCTTAATGATAGCCATATTTCTCCAATGCTAACCCTTCATTCTTCCTTTCATTCAACAAGTAGTTGTTAAGAATCCACTATGTGCCAGATATAGTGATGAGAATTATAATAGTGAGAAAAATGGGACAGCGGGTTACAGTCTGTTGGGGAAGAAGGATATCACTCAAAGTGTAACACAAATAAGAGCGTACGCTGAGGTGTGTGTTGAGGAGAAACACAGTATTTGTGATGGTCTGCAGGAAAGAATCAGACCTGGACAGAGGTGAGGGGAGCAGTTCAAATCAAGAGAGCTGAGGTGCACCTGGGTGGCTCAGTGGGTTAAAGCCTGTGCCTTTGGCTCAGGTCATGATCCCAGGGTCCTGGGATGGAGCCCCGCATTGGGCTCTCTGCTCTGCAGGGAGCTGCTTCCTCCCCTCTCTCTCTCTGCCTGCTTCTCTGCCTACTTGTGATCTCTGACTGTCAAAGAAATAAATAAAATCTTTTAATTAAAAAGAGAGAGAGAGAGAGAGAGCTGAAGGCTGAGTTAACCGGGTGGAAAATGAAGCAGAATTGGTGAGATTGAGGTAGAGGGAAGAGTTAAGGCCCTATGACAAGAAGGAGCTTGGCATAATTAGAGAAACCAAAAGAAGATCAGAAAGGGTAGAGTTCAGAGAAAGAGGGAGAGAAGAATACAAAGTGGAGCTAGAGGCACCAAAAAAACCCAGACAAACATAAAACAAATAAACAAAAAATCCTATGAGAAGTAGTAAGTGACGGGCACCTGGGTGGCTCAGCGGGGAGGTTAAAGCCTCTGCCTTCAACTCAGGCCATGATCTCAGGGTCCTGGGATCAAGCCCCACATAGGGCTCTCTGCTTAGCCGGGAGCCTGCTTCCTTTCCTCTCTCTCTGCCTGCCCGTCTGCCTACTTGTGATCTCTGTCTGTCAAATAAATAAATAAAATCTCTTACAAAAAGAAGTAGTAAGTGAATTCAGCCAGGTCTCAGGATACAAGAAGAGGGTATATAATAAGTCAATTGTATTTCTACACAATAGCAGTGAACAATCTGAAAAAAATTAAGAAAACAATTTCATTTACAGTATCATCAAAAAGAATAAAACACTTAGGAATAAATTTAATTTAAAAAGTATAACACTCATTGAAAACTATACAACATGTTGAAAAAAATTAAAGAAGACCTACGTAAATGAAAAGGCATCCTATTTTCATAAATTGGAAAATTTAATCTTGGCAATACTCACCAAACTGATTTACAGATTCAGCCCAATCCCTATTAATGCCCCAGATGATTTCTTTCCAGAAATTGACAAGCCAATCCTAAGATTCATATGGAAATTCAACAAATTCGGAATACCCAAAATAATTTTTAAAAAGTTGGACAATAGAAAAAGAAAAAAACCAATCTAGACAGACTTTACACCCTCTACAAAGATTAGCTCAAAATGGATCACAGACCTAAATTTAAAATGCAGAAGTATAAAATTCCTGAAAAATAACATTGGAGACAATCTTGGAGATGGCAATGACTATTTAGACACAACATCAAAGTGATGATCCATGAAAGAAATAACTGATAAGTTGAATATCCTTAAAATTAAAAAGTTCTCCTCGTGAAGGCCATTGTCAAGAAAATGATCAAATAAGCCAAGATTGGGAGAAAATACTGGCAAAAGATAGGCCTGATAAAGGGCCGTCATTTATAATATACAGAGAACTCTTAAAATTCAACAATAGAAAAATAATGAACAGCTCAATTGAAAACTGGGCAAACGACCTGAACAATATCACCAAAGAAGATTTACAGATGAAAGCATAGGAAAAGACGCTCAACATCACAAGTCATTCAGAAATTGCAAATAAAACCAACAATGAACTGCTATTGCACACCTATTAGAATGGCCCAAATCCAAAACGCTGACAACAGCAAATGCTGCCAGGATGTGCAGCAGCAGAAATTCTCTTTCACTGCTGGTGGGAACGTAAAATGTGGCAGCCACAGTGGAACAGAGTTTGGCACTTTCTTACAAAGCTAAGCATACTCCTACCATATGATCTAATGATCACACTCCTTGGTATTTACCCAAACGAGTTGAAAGCACATCTATACAAAACCCTCTACATGAATGTTTATAGCAGCTTTATTTATAATCATCCAAACTTAGAAGCAACCAAGATGTCCTTTGGTAAATGAATGGAAAAATAAACTTAGGCACATCCAGACAATGGAATATCATTCAGCCTGACATGAGCTATCAAGCCATGGAGGGACAAGGAGGAAGGCTAAATATATTGAACTAAGTAAAAGAAACCAATCTGAAAAGTCTACGTACTATATGATTTCAACTATGTGACAGTTGGGAAAAGGCAAAAACTATAAAGCCAGGAAAAAGATCAGTCATTGCCAGGGGTTGGGGGTAGGGAGGGATTAGTAAGTGGAGCACAGAGCATTTTTAGGGCAGTGAAACTCTTCTGTATGATAACATGATAGATATATGTCATTATACATTTATCTACATCAATAGAACATACACTAACAACGAACCTTCATGTAAACTACCGTTTTGGTCCTTAGGTGATAATAATGTTTCAATGTAGATTCATCAACTGTAACAGTGTACTATTCTGGTGTGGGATGGTGTTAGTTAGGGAGGCTGTGCATAGATGGGACAAAAAGTATAAACAAACTCTCTGTGAACTTAAAACTGCTCTAAAATTGAGGTCGATTATTTATTTATTTATTTACAAGATTTTATTTATTTGACAGACAGAGATCACAAGCAGGCAGAGAGGCAGGCAGAGACAGATGGGGAAGCAGGCTCCCTGCTGAGCAGAGAGCCCAATGCGAGGCTTGATCCCAGGACCCTGAGATCACGACCTCAACCAAAGGCAGAGGCTTAACCCACTGAGCCACCCAGGGCCCCTCTCCCCCGCCCTTTTTAAAAGAATTTAAAAAATTTATTTCCTTGAGAGAGAGAGAGAGCAAATGAGAAAGTGAGCATGAGAGGGGGGAGTGTTGTGGGAAGAGGGAGCAGCAGACTTCCCACTGAGCAGGGAGTCCTTTGTAAGGTCCAATATGGTGCTCATTTCCAGGAACCCAGGATCATGACCTGAGCCAAAGGCAAATGCTTAACTGACTAAGCACCCAGGCACCCCTACAAGGTCTCTTTAAAAGCAAAAAACAAAAAACCCACCCAAATAAATAAGAAACACCATTCTGGGGGTGCCTGGGTGGCTCAGTGGGATAAAGCCTCTGCCTTTGGCTCAGGTCATGATCCCAGGGTCCTGGGATCGAGCCCCATGTCAGGCTCTCTACTCAGCAGGAAGCCTGCTTCCTCCTCTCTCTCTGCTGACCTCTCAGCCTACTTGTGATCTGTCTGTTGAATAAATAAAATCTTAAAAAAAAAAAAAAGAAAAGAAACACCATTATGTATCTAAGTCCACCATGCATTCTCCCTAATACTGCTAGGCTGGTTTCTGAATGATCAAATCTAGAAACTAAAATATTTCCCAAAATGCTTTTTAAATATGAGCAAAGATTGGAAAGAACATTTCTTCAAAGATGATACCTAGATGGGCCATAGACACATGGTAAAGCCTCAACAACATTACTCACAAAGGAAAGCAAGTCAAAACCACAAGATACCACTTCACATCTACTAGGATGATAAAAACTTCAAAAACCTAATAAAAACCTAAAAAGGCAGATAATAGTAAGAGTTGACAAAGATGTACAAAAATTAGAACCCTCTTATCTTGCTGGTGTAATTTTTAAATGGGTCAGTCCCTTTGGAAAACAGATTGGTACCTCCTCAAATAATGAAACATATTGTTACTATATAACCTAAAAATTGCTCTCCAGAGAGGAAGGAAGGAAGGGAGGGAGGGAGAAGAGAAGTTATGTCCACATAAAGACATGTACATAAATGTTCATAGCGACATCACTGATAAAGGACAAAAATTGAAAATAGCCACATGTCTATCATCTGATGAATGGATAAACAATGTGTGGTGTAGCCACACAATCGAATACAATTTGGTCATAAAAGGAATGGAGCACTGACACGGCTCTAACATCGATGACCCTTGGAGACATCGTGCTAAATGAAAAAAGCCAGACACAGAAGAAAGTCACCATCATATAATCACATATCATGTGATTCCATGCCTATGAAATGTGGCAAATTCAAGAGGGACAGAAAGTAGATTAGTGGCTGCTTAGATCTGAAGTGGTGGGTTTGTGATGGAAGACAAAAATGTGTGAAAATTGTGGTGACGGTTGCGCATATCTGTGGATATACTAAAAACCACTGTACTGTGTACTTGAAGGGATGAATTTTATATAAATCATATCTCATTTTTTTTTAAGTGGGGTTATAAAGGTAGGCAGATACCAGACTTTTCTAGGCTCTGGCAGCTGCAGAGGTCCTGGGCATCCCTGCCTCAGCCAAGAGATGACAGAACAGGTTCAAAATGTCCTTTCAGCATCCCGAGGGTTGGAAGAGAAAAGCAAACCATCCAGAATATCTAAACTGCACAGTCCATGTGTGGTGGGGAACAGCTGGGTTTCCACTGCCTGTGGATGAACAGACCACCGCCCTGGCCTTGCCCGGAAGTGGGCTCTGTGTTTCCTCTCAAGGCTCACCCTGGGCCAGCCAGTATGACACCCAGCTGAACGACCATCCCCGGGGCCCACGCCCTCCATGGGGGAGTACCTGGCATGTGCTTCTTGTTTTATCTGGGTTCTTGTTCCTCTGTCCCGCTCAGCAGTTTTTATGGTCAGACTCGCCAGAAAGTGTAACCTTTTGGGTCATGCGAATGACATTGCTCCCAAGCTGCAGGGGAGCCCTTTGCCCAGCTGCTCTTTGCCCCACTTCCTGTGGTGGCGGATATTGATTTTTCTCATGACAAAGCAAGTATTTGCCCATTCTGGAAGGCTGAGAATTTAAATCCCCAGTTTTCAGGGAAGGATTGTGACACTGACGACCCCCTGTATGTAGGATGTGAGAGAAGGAAAAGCTGAATAAAGTGACTGCTGTGTGGGGAGAGGAGAGACTGTGATATTTATACAGACCTGACAGGTAGTCAAAGCAGGAGAGGTAGAAAGGTTTTAAAAAGCAAAAGCAAGCATATCAGATTGTCCTTCCAGGAAGAAGCCAGGGTCTAGGTTCTTCTTCTTCAAAAAATGACCAGCCATCAAGACCTTACTCACTCTCCAACCACCCAGCACTGTTGGGACTGAGTACTGAGCACTGATGGTCAAAGCCCTCATCGATGGGGGTCCGGTGACCAAACCCTTCCTCTCTTCATCTGTGATGTGGAGTGGGAGATGGCGGCATACGTGGAGGAAGTGGGTTGAAGCGTGTGGTTCAGGGAAAAGTAACCAGCTAGTAGCCTTTGAAATGAACTCGTCTCCAGCCATCTGAAGTGCATGAACAAGTCCCTGCAGGCAGACTGGCACGGGGTGTGTTCCCTGCACGCCAGCACCCTCACTGACGCGCCTCTCTGGTTGTGCAAGGGGCTGGCAGAGTTGCCTCACCCATGCAGGACACCAGGCGACGCACGTCTGCAAACTGGGTTCTCTCCCGACCCACCTGGGAGCGCCGATGCTGCTGTTCCTCCTCACACTTCCCTCCTATCGGTCTCGCCTCAGCTGACAGAGGTACAGGGCTGGGCCCCGAGGAAAGGAGGCTGCAAGGGAAACTGAAAACAGGGGGAGTCGTGCCGGTGCGTGGAGACGCGGACACAGAGGCATGACTTCAGGCAGGGCCCAGAGGCGCTGAGTGAACACAGCCTAGAGGAGAAGGATGGTGGCCTGGGAAAGGGCGTGAACCTGGGCCCAAGGCCCTAGAAGTGTCCTTTGGAGAACACGACATTTATTGACCGAGTTCAAGAGGATGTTCCTTTTTTTAAAAAGAGGGAATTAGTAGGTCTCACAAACTGGGCAGAAATATCTGGAGACAATTATCTTGATGTGTCTCATTTGGTGAACGGGCCCAAGGTCACCAACATTTGGTGAGACCGAGCAGGAGGTCAGGCAGTGTGCAAAACAGAGAGGCCACCCTGATGGCCACGCATCAGGCTCTCACAAAATGCTGGCGTCTTACTCAGACTCTGAGCTCCTGGCCTCAGGAAAAATCATTTATGCAACTCATGTAAATGTAACATGAAACTATTTTTATCCAACATTTTATTTATTTTTTTTGAGGCAACTTTTCTGTAAATCAAACCACCCTAAGAGATAAATCCCATAAATACGGCTGGATACTAGCCAAAGGCCCTCTGGTAGATCAGTTCCCTACCATCAACCTGCCCTTTCCCAGAAAGAACTTCAGGCTCTCTTTGAAGCACAAAGGAAAACCCAGGCAGGGCTTGGCTTTGTACATGTGACATTGTGATTCTCCTAAACCTTTGCCTTTTACCTTCTCTTTGCTGTGTAACCCAAGCATCTGGCAGACACAGAAGAGACAGACACATTTCTCGTTCATAAAAGACAGCCGTTTCCAAACTGTTCCAGAGGAACATTCTTCAGAGTGACCTCATAGCAGTGTTTCGGCCCTCAAAGGGCTTAATAACATTTACAGCATTTACTGCAAGCCTAATAAGAGCCAGGCAGCACGCCAGGCACTGGGTTAACAAAGATTTACAAAATGAGGTTGAGTGGGCCTGGAGATAACCTAGGGCTGAGCTCTGTCTTCTTACTGCTGTCACCGTTAGATAGCTAATTGTGGTTTTTAGGACAAAACACAATGGATGATAGAGTCTACGAAAATATGGACTACGAAAATATCAATGATGTTGATATTTCCATCTGGAAGACTCAGAAGTAAAAACTTCCTAGAGATGTTTGCTTCAAGATTAAAGGTTAAGGCTGAAGAAAATCATAAAATCTATAACTTCAGTTACAGTGTCCAGTTGTTTCTTAAAAGCAGTCAACAAGGATTTACTGAATATACACGAAGGTTCTGGAGTGATTTACAGAAGCTCGGGAAGTAGTTAGAGGTATTCTCTGCTGTTATGGGCCTGAAGTCATGGTGAAGGGTACCACACACACACACTCCAGCAGTCCAATAGATCAGGTAATCCCTGAATGGTACGAAGGAAGTAACAGTACAGAAAACAATAGAGGAATTGCAGGAATGAAGACTGCAGGTGTCTTCATGGAGAGCTTCATGTACCAGTAAAAAAAATTAACAATGTGCTTGGTAAAACGGCAAGATTCCTTGGAGTAGAGAGGAAGAGAAAAGTTATTCCAGACAGTAGTAGAGGGATGGCCAGGCATAAAAGGCAAGAAGGGAAAAAGTGGGTCCAGAAAACTGTGACTTTTGCAGGCTAGCCCTGGCAAAGAGGGTAGAAAGGCAGAGTATGGCTCCTATGCCTAGAAAAGTCACTTGAGCAAAGACTAAGAGCATCAGGGGTCACTTATGTTTACATATCTCATTACCCACGACCTTAACATTGATTTCTTCATTAAGGTGGGATCTGCCAGGCTTCTACGCTATAGAATAAGACAGATCAATAAATATCTTGAGGAAGATGCAACACACTTTTAAGTTTAATCACCATTATTAACATTTTCCCATAACTAAGTCTACATGATCAATGAAACAATAAGCCGAACCCTCATCTGCAGCATTTGTTGGTTTCTGCAGTGCAAACAATCCTACCATGGCAACATGAAGCTTCCAGCGTGACCCCACGAAAGGGAAGATGGTGCTGGGAAGAGATGCCCAGCAGCATGCGGCTGCATGGTGCGCCTGCCATCCCCCAGGAGCAGACAGAACAGTAATACCTCAGGAAACAATTAGAACCTGCTTGAGTTTAGTATTCATTACCTTCGTTTGGAATCTAATCTATGCAATTGCAAGTTTACACAACTTAATTTTTCAGAGTGGCTTCGTTTAACAATGGCCTCACCAAATTGCTGAAAACCTAACAGTTGGCTCTTCCTGAGCCAGTAGGCGGGGATCCGGGCATGGCAGTCTGTACGCAGGGGGCTCACCCAACGCATCGTGTCACAAAGCTGGGAGTAAGCAGTTAAATCTCTCTGAAATCCTGTGGTCTGGCATTTGTTCCAGTCACAGGAAATGTGCACTTTAGCTAGAGGAAAGAGTGAAACGGACTGTGTGCCTTCTTCGTTATGAGGTGTGGCTGCCGGATGCCTCAGCCAGGAGGGATGCCTCGGACGATCTGTGCCGAAATGCGGTGGCTAGGAAGCCAAACCCTCAGTTAGACACCTGCTGCTTGCTTGGAGAGAAAGTTCAGTTCTTTTTCTCACCCATAAGGGTAGAGCAATTGCTAAGGAGTATGTAAGAAATACACAGATACAGACACAGGGACCAGATTGATAAAATGCCTAGTCCCATACCTCAGCTCTTTAGGGATGTGTGTGTAAATAAAAAATATATATAAATTTATATAAATATATTTTATAGAATTTATATATTAAAATGTCAATATATGTGTGTGTGCATTTGTATTTCACACTTCTGTAGCAGCTTTTTTTTTTTTAAAAAGGATTTATTTATTTAAGAGAAAGAGCATGCAAGGGGAGGGGCAGGGAGAGAAGAAGAGAGAGAATCTCAAGTAGATGCCCACTGAGCATAGGGACCAATGTGGGGCTCGACCCCAGGACCCTGAGATCATGACTTGAGTGGAAATCATGAGTCAGACGCTCCAGCAACTGCACCACCCACATGCCCCCCGTAGCACTTGTTAAATGGGAGGAACTTTGCTATGTGCTATGTGCATATTAACTCTAATTGCCATAATCTCGAAAGACAGGTAGGTGTTATTGTTGTTGGTGTTGTCGTTGCTACTCTTTTCTTTAGGGATGTGTAAAATAGCATTGAAAAGTTAAGTGACTTGTCCAAGACCAAAAAACTAATAAATCCTTGGGATTTAAGCCCAAGGAATTTGATACCAAAATTAATGTGCTTTCAGACAGTCTGAAGTGTTAGTTTCCTTTCCCAGTTAGAGGAAAGGCATGAAAAGAAATACAAAACACCATGTTCCTCCATCTGTGGGCTGTTCCACGGATGTGTCCCACGAGACACACTGTTAACTGCTGGGTGTCTCAAAAAGAATGATTGTGCTTGTTATAGTCAGTTTCTGAATATGAGAGGAGGGATGGGTGCTTGTAGAATGGGAGAACCCTTACCACCACGTTAAAAGAGGAGAAAGCAACACCTTTTGCCCTGAAAGTTCTGCAGAGCCCTTCCTGGCAAGTGGGCATCAATGGCAGTGAGGGTGTTGACTCTGCACAACTTCTTGGTTACTCCTCCACTGACTGACTAGCTCTTCTGGAAGGTCCCTGTGCACTGACATGGTCCTGTTCTGCTCTGCTAGAAAAAAATCATAGTATATCAGAACTATCTCATGATTTCTTTTATGTTTTCAAAGTGAGGAAAAGCAGATTATCAGGGCCAGTGATTTCTAAACTTTCTAATTTTTTTTTTGAAGCAAGAAATTTTTCATTTTCCCCAAATGCAATCTTACACAGACATTCAATATATAAAAAAGGGAAAAAAAAAAGGTGAGGTAGCTGGTTGTAGCTAGGTAGGGGACCTTGGTGCTCTGCCTTTTGGGCCCTTTTTAGTGGCTTTTTAGAAATCTCCTGAAATGCGGGGTTTGGGGGGTACGGATCGAAAGTTACAGATCTGGCTAAAACTCCTCATCTTAGCTGAGGGCTTGAGAAACGGAAAGATAAAGTGATTTTCTCAAAGCCACACAGCAGACGGAGGTGAGAATCTCCCAGTTTCTGGTGCTCCTGGTGGTTTGTGTGAATTGCGTCATGGTATCAATAATGTGACTTTGGTGCTTTCTGGGGATCAGCTGGAGAGACACGACACTGGTGTCTGGAAGCCACAAAGGCACTCTCACCTCGCGGCTGGTGCTCCACTGGCCAAAGTGGGAATTCACCTGCCCAGCAGGGCACAAGCCAGAGGGCCTGGCAACTGCTGACCTGTGGGCCTGCCCCCGAGACTTGACAAAAGGTTCCCTCGCCATTTGCGGAACAGATGCTGAGACAGAGGATCATATTTTCCTGTAATGGAAGCTCCTTTAATGGATGCCTCACCCATCTGTCTTCTCTAAGGTAGAGCAGCAGACCTCCCTCTTTATCAGGCTGGAAGGTACTGTTTTCTTTATTGTCAGGAACATAAAATACACAGGGACATTTGAATGGGCATCTTTGGAATGCACAGAGAGTAGCTTCTCAGCACAAAGCAACTGTTAAATATTTTGTAGGGTTTTCATAATTCATGAAACCTGCTATTCCATGAAGATTTTTCTAGATACCCCATCTTCTGTAGGCTGCAGAGGAAGGAGAGAGAGCTACTTTCCTCAAGGGTCTGCCTATCTGATCTATTTGCCTCATTTACCCAAATATTTACATAGGGCTATCTCTTGATGACTAACTTTCCTGTAGTGACCTGTTTCCTGCCCCAACTCTGGAGGTTTTGGAACAAGCTGTTTAGCTATTTCAGGCCCTGGTTTATCAATTCATGTGAAGGACCGGTCTGCATGTTGTCATAAGGAATACAGAGTTGATGTTTACAAACCGTGGTGATGTTCTCAGATGAAAGATGTTCAGTGAATATAAAAATACTCCTCTGTGATGAGTAATGCATGATCTTTGCCAATGAGACTATTTACATGATGGGACAGTGGCTACTATTTTAATCGTATAGAGAGCCTCATTGAAGCCTCAAAGCGCTCTCTGACACTCAATCATGGCAAATGTTACTTAACCCTCACTTTAGAGACAGAGAAGGTGAAGCACAGTAATGCATGTGCTTTATCCATGGGCAGGGGTTCAGTTTTACTGTGGAAAAGTTCTCAGGGTTGCCTCTCTTCCAGAACATTCTCCATATTCATTCACCTTGTCCCTCTTGCCAGGCATTTTGTAAAATATCCTGAGCCGAGACATCTTCCCTGGACAACGATGGCAAAGCTCACAGGAAATCCATTAAGTCTTTATGGAGGTCCTGGAAATAGAGAGATGAGAAACATAATCCATGTTCTCGAAAGCCTTATAAATGCCCTGGGAGAGGAAGGGCAGCGAGCGAGTGGTGAGCTGAGTGCTGTGACAGCCGTGCATACAGAAGGAGAGTATCCAGGTGAAGAGTGAAAGGAGTGTAGGGACGATAGAAGAAGCCATGCTTTGCTAGTTGGCAAATGTGCTTTGTTCGTGAATCTTAATTTGGTTCCCTCAGACATGGTTGCTGGAGCAAAGATTTGAAATATTGAGAGGCTTATTCAGAAGATGAAGAGAGCACCATAAGGTGACAGGGAAGGAAAAGCAGTCATCACCATGGGCAACCAGAGCTTATTTCTGGGGAAACACGCACCTCCCAGGCATCCCTGCAAGGAGCAAGGGAGATGGGGAATTCGTGCCCCAGTTCCTATTGGCTGTGGATGGGGCCCTACTTCTGGAGGACAGTCATTCCCTGACATTTCTTGCCTATGTCATGGGTGACAAAGTAGGCTCCAGACACTAGAGGACATCTTCAAATAAAGAAGTGCTAGCTGTTGGAAGTCCTGCACATTTAGGGATAAGAGTGAGGGCGGCAAGCAAGACAGAGTGACTTCTCTACCTTTTGAAGAAAATTACTGCTTGAGTGCAAAGTACTCATTCTCTACTGTGTCTCTTTGACCGTCTGGTTATAGACTGCTATTTATCAATTACAGTTATAGAAGACAGTCCCTATGAAGAGTAGGGACAAGGCTGGGGGAGGACCAACGTATGGCTTACTACTCATACTTGTGCAGAAGACACAGCTCACTCCTCTTGTCCTGCAGGTCTCAGAAGAGACGTCTCCTCCTTAGCTTTCTTCTTGACCCCTCCTGTGTCCTCCATAGGACTCTGAGCTCACCCCTCTCACAGCACTTATAACATCCACTTGCACCTTTGTATTTACTCAACCATCTTTGAAAGACTCAGCTTTCTGAAGGCAGAATCTGTGCCTGTCAGAGAACATTGCAAGGGATGCATGTGATCTCCTCTTAAAAGGACAAACATAGGGGTGCCTGGGTGGCTCAGTCAGTCAAGCATCTGCCTTCAGCTCAGGTCATGATCCCAGGGTCCTGCGATCGAGCCCCACACCGGGCTCCCTGCTCCGTGGGGAGTCTGCTTCTCCCTTTACCCCTCTCCCTCTCTCTCCCCTTCTTTTACTCTCCCTTTCTCTCTCCTTCAAATAAATGGATAAAATCTTTTAAAGAAAAGAATAAAAATAATAAATCTTTTCTATTTTATGATGTTCCCTTTAAAGCAAGCATATGGGAGTGTGTGTGAATGTGTGCCATACTCCAGAAGAAGCGTAAGATGAGCCAAAAGTAAGGAGGTCAGTGATTGTGATGCGAGGAACACAGGAGGGGACAGAAGGGGTGGGGGAGATCCACCAGGATAATACATTCTTGGGATTAAAGTTAAGCAGCAAGAAGTGTAACATCATGTGAAGGGAGAAGACTCTGAGGAAGGCACATGGCGTAATGAGCACTGAGTGTTCTATACAACTGCTGAATCACCGAAGGACCCTCTGAAATGAATAATACAGTATATGTTAATTAACTGATTTCAGATAAATAAATAAATAAAATGTTAAAAAATAAAATTAAAAACAAAAACACAAGCCTGAGAGGAACGCCATGCTGTTTTCCACAGTGGCTGCACTAGCTTGCGTTCCCACAAATGGTACACAAGGAGGGTTCCTCTTTCTCCCCATCTTCATCAACATTTATCGTGCTTTTGATTTTCGCCATTCTGACAGGCGTGAGGCGATATCTCATTGTGGTTTTCATTTTCATTTCCCCGACGATGAGTGATGCTGAGCATCTTTTCACCTGTTATATCATTATATTGTACACCTGAAGCTAATGTAACACTGTGTTAACTGTACTGGAATTAAAATGAAGGAAAAATAACTAGAAAGTCATTTTCTTAAGGTACTTAAGGTAAAAAAAAAATTTTTTTCTTTTTTTTTTTTTAGTTTTTATTTATTTATTTGAGAGCGAGCGAGCAAGAGAGAGCACAAGTCAAGTGAGGGGCAGGGGAGAGAGAGAAGCAGATTCCCCACTGAGCAGAGAGCCCGATGTGGGGCTCACTCCCTGGACTCTGGGATCATGACCTGAGCCAAAGGCAGATGCTTAACAGACTGAGCCACCCAGGTGCCTAGAAAAAAAAAATTTAACTCACTTTTATCAACTCTGCTTTTAAATTTAGGTCGTTGGGGCATCTAGGTGACACAGTTGAGTGTCCAGCTCTTGGTTATGGCTTGGGTCGTGATCTCAGAGTCGTGAGGTTGAGCGCCACATCAGGCTTCCCACTCAGCATGGAGTCTGCTTGGGATTCTCTCTCTCCCTCTGCCCCTCCTACTCATGCTGTCTCTCTCTCTGAAACAAATAAATCTTTAAAAATAAATAAATACATTTAGGTAGTCAAATAGCTTGAATGAACATATTTTGTATTTAAATGCCTTTTAAATCTTTTCTGATTATGAATTTTTGCAACCTTATGGCAGAAAATTTTTAAAATACAGAGAGGTTTCAAAATTATAGCCTTAATTCCCTGAGATAATCATTGTTTACACTGTGTTGTATTTCTGTATAATTTTTATCCAACACAGATCACATCTATAACTTATATTTTTGTAAAATGAGAAGCATACAAGAATTTGCATGTCATCGGTGCACAGGTGCCATGCTAATCTTCCTGTATTGTTGCAATCTGGGTACAAATGTTGCTGAAATATTGTACATAAAATTTTATATTACACGTTGCGTTTTCAATTTCTACTATATTTTAACTTTGCCCACAGCAGGATTTCTTTTCAGTCTGAGTCCTTCAGGCCAAATCTAATTTTCTCTAGTTGCTGGAGGAATTTCTGACATAGAAAGTATTTTCAATCCAGGGGGAGGGGCAAGCATTCTCTTTCCAAATCCCCAGGGGTACACTTGTGCAAATTTGTCAAACTTATGTTTTTAGGAAGATGCTAAGGTGTGGATGCTGTGACTGGTTTTAAATTCATGCCCCATTTCCTAGAGCACTTTTTAAAAATGTAGAAGGGAAAACAGTCATTCTCATTATAGTGCCACTACTCCCAAAACATCATGCCACAGATTTTATAACATCAATATGACAGCCAGGAACCTAAATGACAAAGCTAATTGAAAAATGTGAAATCGGGGCTCCTGGGTGGCTCAGCCTTCGGCTCCTGGGTGGCTCCTGGGTGGCTCAGCCTTCGGCTCAGGTCATGATCCAGAGATCATGCCCCACATCAAGCCCCACATCAGGCTCCCTGCTTGGCAGGAAGCCTGTTTCTCCCTCTCCTACTCCCCCTGCTTGTGTTCCCTCTCTCTCTGTCTCTTTCTGTCAAATAAATAAATAAAATCTTAAAAAAAAAAAGAAAGAAAGAAAGAAAGAAAGGAAGGAAGGAAGGAAGAAAAACATGAAAGCCTGGCTGCAGAGGCTACGTTTAAATTGGTCACCATTTTGTTCTTTCACCCTGTCCCTGCTCTCTGGATTTATGTCTTTACATAAAAATAGCCACATGTAAAACCTGCTAAAAATGATATTGTTTGCATGTCATTCATAACCTAAAATTTTGAGGTTAAGGCAAGATTATTTTCTGGCATTTAGAAATAAGACATTTTATATATAAATCCATTTTTGATTTGATGAGTGGTCTTGGATAAATCAGTGTGAGGTGTGTTTAAGCCACTTTTAAAATCCTGCTGAAGAACAAATCTAAGGAACAACTAAACTAAGAACATCATTTTTTCACTCTGTATTTCCACGGATGAGTCATGTAAATGACCTTTAATCCTAGTACATTGAAAATGATTACTACAGTTAAAAACACTCATTCTACACTCCATAATTTCAATTGCGTGCTAAATGAGTTCTCTGCACCACTCAGAGAAAAGTCTACATACATAAATGGGCTTAAACCAGATGGGGCCAAAAACATAATTTGTCTAGAGATAAGCCCTTATGGTAAATAAATATCACTTCTGCTCTTCACAAACTGGTCTTGGTAAGTTAAAGGAAAGTAGGGAAAAAGAACTTTTGAAAGTTCTTCTCATTTCACAATGTATAATAAGCTTCCCATGTGCCAGTTACAATGCCAAGAGCTTGGGAAAGAAGGGCTCTATGTTGGAGTAGCTCGTCCCTGAGTGAAGGAGTCTCAGTGTTTTCTATAGAAGAGATGTGAGACTTAGACCCAAGATATATTCCAGGGGAAAAAAAGGAAAAGATGGGGCCACGGCTGGGATTGTGTCTACAAAGTACACAGAGCAACTCATTGAACTTGGCATCCCTGGGAGACTAATCCATCATATCATGGCATCTCTTTAGTGAAAATTTATAATTTCAAAACAGTTGGCCCCTGAGAGGCTCTTTTTGCCTCCTCCTCCTTCCTTCCCTTTTGGCTGAGCTTAAGACCTACTTCTTGGCTGGGGAACTTGAATTTAAGTTTCTTAACCTGCCCACCTCTATCAACAAATCAATGTTTTTCTTCCAAATTCTTTTCTAAATTTAAATAAAAATGACAGCAGTCCTTGTTTTTAAGGCTATATACTCTTTATTGGAAGATAAAATACATAAATATGGAAATGTCCCCTGGAGATTCAAACGCATTGTGCTTCATTTCTGAGGCATATCAGTATGATTATTAAAAGAACATTCAAGTGACACTTCCTTCAAATTATGCACTCCAATCTTTTTTTAAAAATTTTAATTATTTAAAAAAAATTTTTAATTATTTTTAAAAAATTTTTTATAAACATATAATGTATTTTTATCCCCAGGGGTACAGGTCTGTTAATCGCCAGGTTTACACATTTCACAGCACTCACCATAGCACATACACTCCCCAATGCCCATAACCCCACCACCCTCTCTTGACCGCCCTCCCCCCAGCAAACCTCAGCCTGTTTTGTGAGATTGAGTCTTTTATGGTTTGTCTCCCTCCTGATCCCATCTTCTTTCATTTTTTCTTTTCCTATCCCCCAACCCCCCATGTTGCATTTCCACTTCCTCATATCAGGGAGATCATATGATAGTTGTCTTTCTCTGATTGACTTATTTAGCTAAGCATGATACCCTCTAGTTCCATCCACGTCATCGCAAATGGCAAGATTTCATTTCTTTTGATGGCTGCATAGTAGTCCATTGTATACATTATATACACCACATCTTCTTTATCCATTCATCTGTTGATGGACATCTAGGTTCTTTCCATAGTTTGACTATTGTGGACATTGCTGCTATAAACATTCAGGTATGCCTCCAATCTTATTTTAGCTCTTACATTCTATTATAGTAAAGGTACTCACTTTACTATGAATTGTACATAATATAGATACTGTGCCTCATGGTTCTACTTTAGTACATTAATGTATGTCCTTTCGTGATGTCAGTTTTTAAAATCAACCTTTTGGTACTCTAGCTTACATATGGTAAAATGCACCTATATAGGTATACACTTCCACTCGGGGTACAGAACATTTGCATTACCTCAAAAAGTTCCCGCCGCTCTCTTTGTAATGCTCCTCACCCGCATCCACAGATAACCACTGATCTCCTTTCTGTTACCATAGATTAGATTGATCTCTTTTGGCATTATAAAGTATGCATGTTTTTGTTCATTTTTTTTTTTGATCAACCTAATACTTTTGAGATTTATCTATCTTGTTGCATAAATGAATAGTCCATTCCTTTTAAGTCCTGGATTTAATTCCATTTATGGATCTAGTACACTTCATATATTCATTTACCTCTTGGTGGGCATTTGGATTGTTTCCAGTTTTTGGACATTAAGAATCAAGCTGCTGTGAATGTTCATATATAAATATTTGTGCAGCCTTATATTTTCATTTATATTGAGTAAAATAGCTAAGAGTGGGGTTGGGTCATAGGGTACATTTGATTAACTTTAGAAGAAACTGCTTCTTTCCCAAAGTGGTCGCACCAGTTTACATTCCCATCAGCAGTGTATGAGAGTGCTCACTCCACATCTTACCTAATTTCAGCCATTCCAGTTGGTGTATGGTGGCATTTCATTGTAGCATATAATTTGTACCTTGCCAATGACCAATGAGGTTAAAATATGTTTCTTCGATGAAGTAGTGTGTTAAATCTCTTGCTAATTTTTAAATTAGGTTGTCTTTTTTATTATTTAGTGATAAAACTTCTTCATACATCTGAAGACAGATCCTTTCACAGATATTGGTACTGTGAATATTTTTTTCCCCATTTTGTGCTTTGCCCTTTTCATTTTCTTAATGCTGTCTTTTGAAGAGCAGGAGTTTTGGATAATACCTTTCCTTAGAACCTGGCAGGCATATCTGTTTACAAGTAAGCTTTGCTAATGACTACAGTGAATATCTCTTAAGATGTAATACCAAGGGAAATCATGTTGCCTATTCCACAGTGACTGATAATGTGTCTGAGGCAAAGAGTCCCAGGGATTATCAAGCATAAAATTCACCAGGGGTATATCTCTCCAAATTCTGTGCTACCAGGAGTTTCTGCCTCAGTACCCATCTTCATTTCTTTCCTTTCTTCCCAACACTTCTCCACAAGAAGTCTTCCCCATTTCACAGAATGAATCAGCAGGACACAAACACTATTTCATCGCAGTGTAAGGGTCACCATGACCTCCTTGTTGCACTGGGAGAGTAATATGAAAGTTGAGTCTGCTCTAGATTTCAGGAGTGGAAATCTCTGGTATATTGACTTAAAAAACTCAACTCTCTCTTTGGCTCTCAAAATCCGAACCCCATGAGTTTGTCCTCTCTTCTAAGAAAGCTAGTGGCCTGTGTTTCATTCACTTCCTGTAGAAAATATTTGTTAAAATGTACCATATGCCACATATTGTGTCAGAAAAGCAAGAAATATCTAGTATACCACATATCAAATCTTTTAGTTTATTCTTGTGGAACAATGAGCCATCTTGACCATAGGAATTTTCTTCATTCTCCTGTGCTCAGTGCTTGGCACATAAATATTTGTTAATGTAGTTAATGTATGAATGATTGTACACACCCATGCATGAATGAAGTGTCAGAGAAAGCTGCCTTGCCTATGTTTTCTTTTTATTTTTTAATTTTTAAATATTTATTTATTTATTTATAGATTTTTATTTATTTATTTGACAGAGAGAGAACACAAGTAGGCAGAGAGGCAGGGGGCAGGGGTAGGGGGAGCAGGCTCCCTGCTGAGCAGAGAGCCTGACTCAGGGCTCTATCCTGGGACCCTGAGATCATGACCTGAGCCAAAGGCAGAGGCTTAACTCATTGAGCCACCAACACACCCCAGTTTCCTGTGTTTTCTATGAGACCAAGGTTTTCTCTAATGGGAAAGCTATAAGCAAATAGCTATGGCCATTCAAGGAAAAACCACACTATGGTAGCAGTGAAGCAATCCAGCTCTTCCAGTAACATCCTAGTTAGGAAGTCAGTCACAACTCAGAGTGGGGCTTCTACCATTTTTTTTCCTAATGGTTAAAATTTCCCAAAGTGGGAGAAAATACATGGGACCTCAGAAATGAGAAGGGTCACAAGGAAGTTAGTTTCTTCTTAGATTATATCAGATATAAGATTAATAAAAAGAAGAAAACTATCACTATAACATGTGATATTTAGTACAGTTTATAAAAGAGGTTCATATATATTTTCTTATTGGATCCTTAAAATACTCCTGGCAGGTAGCCACAAGGAGTGTCGGTACATTTCCCCATTATATAGAGTTGGAAGTGAGGTTCAGAGAATGAAAGTGTCTTGCCCAAGATTTTACAGCTACTTAGTAATGAAGTGGACTAGTTGGATTTTAATATTCTTTTTTGCTGCCCTTGGAGGATGACCCCCTTACTTGATGGGGTGCCATGGATGGTATATCTAAGTGTACATTTCTCTTTTCCTCTTGATTTTCAAATAAAATCCCTTTTTTGTGCCATGAGAGGAGGTAAATTATCCTTACTATAGTGTATCTTTATGGTACACTCTGAACAGTATTAAAGAAAGCTCAATTTTTAAAACAAAGCTTTGATACAAAGCTTCACTTAATTCCATAGGAATGAGCCCCTTGGAAATCATGACCCCGTGAACCCTCAAATTCTTTTTTCTCTACAAACACTATTTTATAAGAAATTAACTGGAACATGCAGAGAGGCTTTTTTTCTTTTACACGGATGAAACTTCCTTAATTGTTTTTATGTTCCAGTTGTCCAAGAGGAACTCCTTAGCTGAGGCACATCAGAAACTTCATTGCCTTGGTATGCTCCGAAGGACAATGGCGCTTGATAGGTATAGACAGGAACTTAGGAGGAAAGACCACAGAGCTCTTCATCACCTTTGTTCAACTCTCCAAGGAACAAAGTGAGGCAGTGCTATCTGTGAGCTATCACATCAGGACATACTGGAAAACCTTCTTGTATCTGAAGAATGATTTTCAACGGCAAGCATGGCTGTGGGCGGCCATGACTGCTGTAATAGGATTCCATTGTCAGGCCACTGTTTTGTAGAAGGTAAAGTGTAAAGAAGGTAAAGGAAAATTCAAGGACAGAGGCTGGGTCATTGGACAAAATTCGAGATTCTATCTTCCCTGTCAACAGTTGAGAGCTATGATCAAGAAAAATACAATATAATCTCTTTCTCCAATAGCTATATTTCTGCATTTTAATTGGTGTCTATAATAGCTGCATGAGAGAGAAACACTCTCTTTATTAATGCTTCATTAAGAATTTTTATATTTATGTGACAATCTATATCTATATTCTTCGCTCGGAATTGAGGACTTTAGAGCTTTGATTCCAGCTGGTCGGGATTGGAAAACTCATTAATGCTGTGAGAATGACTGACAGCAAACTCCTCAGGGGAGAGATATGGTCTTATATGTATGGAAACAGTCAAACTGGATCGGTCAACTTTTATAAATAAACCACTGGAATATGTAATTTAAAGGGAGGAGAACATCAGTTACAGATTGTTTCCTTAACCGTCCCTGTTATTTCCCAGTTTCGAATTTTAGGCATTTTTCATGACAAAAATAATAATTAAAAGTATGCAACAAAGCTCCTCATTCAGTCCTTTATAACACAACATCTATCTGTAATGACAAAGGGAATTATAAATGACATTACAATTTGGAGGCAAAATTACAAGATCCTTTATAGTTAAGGCAATTGATAGCCATCTTGACCAAGTTCTAAATTTAAGTCACCATCTCTCAGTTCTGACTGGCATCAAGTTAAAACAGACAAGGAATTGTTTCCAGTGGAGAAGATTAAAATGCGATTATAAATACATCTATCTTCCTTTGCCCAGGGACTCTCCATCCCATAATACCATTTGCATAATGGGTTAGTTTGTTTGTTCCCTTTTAAATGTTAAATTTGGAACATTTTATTCTAAGTGTCATCAAAAAATAAACACATGAAGTTCTAAGCCCACAGCTTTTCCTATCTATTTGAGACTAAGAATATGTCCATTTTGTCTGTATTTAAGGAAGCACAAGCACTTTCTTATTTTTTTACACACCCAAGATGACAAGGATCTGAAGAGTTATGACAGACAAATACAAATACAAATATACAGACAAATGGAAGTTAGTATTTCACCTCATTCTCAAAAGACACACACACACACACTCACTCACTCTGCTTCTACTTGAAGGTATCTGGAGGCTCCAGTTTGTTTGTACATTGGTTTCTGATTGCCCTACTCCTTTCCCATCTCTGATGTCTTTTCTTCCTAAGCTGTATTCTAGAGTAGACACTTGAATCGGTGCACGCTGACACTCTTTCCTCCTACGGGTCCCCCATGAAAATGGGCCGTGTGTCTAACTGCCTGGATAGCAAAGAGTTAACCTAAAATCCAGTCCCTGCAAATGGAGACTCTATTATTCAACTCAAGTGGAACATGTTTTTCTTTTTTAAAGAGGGTATCTTGGGATGCATAACAGCTGAGTTTAGTCCTTAGAGGAGGGACTCCATGGCACAAAGTTGACCAGTGGTCAAACTTTTGGCAGGAGGAGAAACTTCCATGTTCTCCCAGATGTGAGCACTTTCCCCTCTGCCCAGTACGGTCTGGCTCAGAGCTAGGAGATGAAGTTAAGATGAACAGCAGCCAACATGCCCTGACGTTTAGGAGTGACCTCCTGGAGGGTTAGAAAGTGCCACCCAGGAGTCCTTTGCATTGCAACAGTCACTACTTTGCAGCATCTCAGACACTTGGTGCTTCAAACTCTGCTGGTCTAAAGCTTCTCACATTGGATTTGTGTTAGCAACTGGCTTTTCCTCAAACTTCGCTGCCGAGGCTCTCAGTAAAGAGATTTTATGTCATTTAGTGGTAAAAATTCAGCCTCCCTGATGGTTTTCTTTAACACAGATATTCGAGGAGGCAAGGGATGGGTCTCCTTGGAAACATCAGTAGCAACTCAGCTACTCTGTCTCCTGACAGCGATCTCCCTGTGTCATTGGCTGCCTATTTCCAGCAGCTGGTGTCCTGGCTAGAACTGAACACTGAAGACCACGCAGTAAGGAGGAGCAAATTTGTGATTAAGGTCAAGATGGGTGGTGGGAGGTAGGCCCAAGTGATAGTGGAGATTCTGTCCGACCAAGACCTTGTGTCCAGGGAGCATGAATACCTCCATTCAGGGTTCCAACAGAGGAGGGGCCCAATTATTCTAGATATGGGGGCACATCAGGGAGGTGGGGCCCAGCCATAGGGGGGGCCTGAGTGGCTCAGTGGTTTAGTATCTGACTCTTGATTTCGGCTCAAGTCATGATCTCGGGGTTGTGACATCCTTCCCCTACCTCAAGCGAGCACACGCATGTGTGCACACGGGTGTGCGCACACACACACGCACACACACATACACATGCTCTCTCTCTCTCTTTAAAAATTAAAAAAAATTTTTAAAAAGATGGAGAACAGAGACCCCGCTACTGAGCAAAGGTCTTGGCAGAGATAGGCAGGTCTGAGTAGCAGGAGACAAAGGTATGTCCCAGAACCAATACTCTGAAATGGGACAAAGGCAGAGCTAAGATGTGGCTTATAAGAATAGGAGTGGGGTAGAGTACCTTGGAATTTGGGAACAAGGTGAAAGCTTCATTATCAGAACTGAATTCAGACCACGGAATGAAGAGGAATATGAGGTAAGGCTCTGTTCCCATCTGACAGCACACCCTAAGAAAAAGAGCCAAAGAGGCATTTTTCTTTTTTTCTTTTTTTTTTCCCCCACCACCCCAAAGAGGCATTTTTCTAGGAGAGGAGGTAGGGACACCATCGTAGTTGAATCAGAGGGTCAAGGACCCAAGGTACACATGTAAATTGCTATTGGTTGATGAGAGAGAAGACAGATTAGGGGAAAAAAAAAAGTAGTATCCACAAGAACCCTCCCCACATGTTTTGCATCTCATATTGCTTCCTTTCTCTTCTTGTCATCAGAGTCTTAATAACTGCCTTTATTAACAGTTTATCTTAAAAACTGTTGAGAGGAGGATGACTTCTGAAGAATGTGCTAGGGTGAAGAAGTGCTTTGAGAATGATCCCCCTCTCTCTACTCAGCTAGATCGTGCTTAGGTCACCTCCCGGGTTAGATGACAGGCGGAGACACGTAGGGGAGGGAGGCTAACAGCCCAGAGAGGATGAGCGTGATGTTGTATCACATACCGAGAACCTTCCATGGGCCAGGTATGAGGCAGGATACTTAACATACGTTATCTGATTTCATCCTGGCAAGGCAAGAATTATTCTTGTCATGTGCACAAATAAAGCCACTGAGGCTCAGAGAGGTTGTGTCACTTCTCTGATATCCCACAGCTGGCTCCTGCTGGCTTTCCCTCCATTATAGGAGCTGAGAAAGCTGAAATTGCCTGCTTCCAATGAGGATTACAGAGCAGAGAGGGGTGTCAGCTGGGGAAATGCCAGGGACCAGACGTGAATAAATGAGGAAGGCAGGGGATGAATAAAAGGGTGATAATAACATAGAACTTCAGATATGCCTGAGCCCAGGTCAAAAACTGAGCTACTGTTTAACTGGATGATACCCAGACCTGACTCCGGGCCATTAGAAAAAGTCCTAATGATAGATGGGTGCTCCTTAGTTTAAAAATATAGATTCAGGAAGTAGCTGAGAACATTGATTGAATGGGTACCAGTTTTCTTGGAACATAGTAACTTTCGCCCCTGCCTTTGCCAGCCAGATTTTACATTGTAAAGCCAAGCAGTCATTACAAAGACCTGGCATAGGGTATTTAAAGTAGGTGTTTAGTATGTGACAGATTTGTGGATCTGGGCTGAGAAGAAGAGCCAAAGGAATCAGTTCCTCAGTATTCTCTGATGAGTAATTTACGTGGCATTTTCTCGAAGGAGGTATCAGCCACCTAATATTCCTGCTGACAGAGACGGCTCTTCTCTTGGCAATCAGAATATGCAGCCTGTTTTGGTTATTGGAACCAAACGTTTTTTTAAAAGATTTTATTTATTTATTTGCCAGAGAGAGAGAGACAGAGAGAGCGCACAAGCCGGGGGAAGAAGCAGGCAGAGGGAGAAGCAGGCTCCCTGTAGGGAGCCCAAATGGAGGGTCTCCATCCCAGGACCCTGGAATCCTGTCCTGAGCTGAAGGCAGAGGCTTAATTGGCTGAGCCACCCAGGCATCCCGGAAACAACCTTTTAACCAAGAATGATCTCAACAAAGAGTGGGTCAGGGTATTGTGTTCAGACAAATGTGGGTGAGCCTGTTAAAATGCAGAGTCCCAGGCCCCCAGAATCAGGACATTCTTCAGGTGACTCTCATGCAGACGGTCCTACAGGGATACTTTGAAAAAGTCTAGCAGAGATCCCCTTCGCAGCAGCACCCACTGCATTTGTCAGAGCTGAACTGAACTGGTCAGTCCTAATTTTAAGAGTTAAAAGTAGGCCTCCCCATCTGCCCATGAATGGGCATTTTTTCCAATACATATCAGTGCCCAGTGCTAGGGAGGAACAGGTACCCATTCCCAGAGACACTGTGGCAGCCAAGAGAGGAGCCCTCTCTTGCCAACTACAGTCACCTCACCACTGAGCCCCAATCTTTGCTTTTCTTTCATTCTGGCCACGTGACCAGAAGGGGGGTGGGGTACGTTCCAGAAATAAGGGATGAAAGAGGGGACATACAGGCTGTCCTTTCTCCCAATTTTTCTCCCCACCATGGCTACTGGAGTCTACCCATTTGTGCTACATCCTGAAGACGTTAGTTCTTTTTACCCATCTTGAAAAAAAAAAAAATGAACTATTACACAAACTATCAGAACAAGGTTGGGACTTCCTTGCTTAAGTCTGCTTTAAGGACAAGGATTTGCTGAGACAGAAAATTCCCCATTGGCAGGCTTGATGGATGATATGACATTGTCTCCTGGGGACCCAGTGATTTGCAGCAGCATTTCAGGCAACCCAAAATAAACCATCACTCTGCACAAGGGGTGACAAGCTTAATGTCTACACTCGTCATCATAATTCTGGTAGCAGAGCTTCCCAGACTCTAGGTTAACCCCTTTTACTTTGGCTGAAAAACCTGGAGCAGGAGCATGGGAGAGATCGTAAGATAATTGTTCTTTGGATGAGCACCTTTCATCTGACAATCTCTGAGTGCTTTATAAATATTAATTAAATTACAACAACACCTTACTATGCCTAATTATTATCTGTCCACCACCCCCAGCTCCATAACAGCCCTTTAAAGATGAAGCACTTGAAGGATAGCCTGGCTAGACTTCAATGTCTGGGCTTATCTTAGAGGCAAAACCCAAACCTCAATGTTCTTCATGTCTAGAACTCTGTTAAAGAGGACTAAAATGATTGAAAGGATCACGTGATTCCCACGCACTTATACACTGTGAAGTACTACTACTAGAAGCATAAAATATGTATGTTGACTTTATCATTTAATTAGAAGAACTATTCTATTAATCTTAGTTTTTTTTAAAGATTTTATTTATTTTATTTGATAGAGAGAGAGAGATCACAAGTAGGCAGAGAGGCAGGCAGAGACAGAGGGGGAAGCAGACTCCCTGCTGAGCAGAGGGCCCCATGCGGGGCTCGATCCCAGGACCCTGAGATCATGACCTGAGCCAAAGGCAGCGGCTTAATCCACTGAGCCACCCAGGCACCCCTATTAATCTTAGTTTTTAACCAATCTTTTTCCTTCTAAGAAATCTAACTTCTTACTGTTTCCATGTGTCCACCTATGAAATAGTGACTTAACGGGGTTCCCTAATCTCTTATATTATTCTATCACTCTATCATAAGCCCTAATGGCTTATGAGGTGATGTGTTCTATGACCTACAAAAAGTATTCATCTTTCCCATTAATAATGGCGTACCCTCACAATTTAAAATGTGTTATCCTCATATATCACCCAAACCTGAAGAATTTCCATGATCAAAGCTGTTACTCATATTATCAGAATCACCTTCCTCTTCATATTTCATATTAATTCATGGCCACTGCCTGTATGATACTTTTATTTGAGTCTGTCACAATCCACCCCCCTTTTTTGAAAAGCTGGTACTAATACCACCACCAGGATTTATAAGTTTAAAAAAAAAAAAACACCTGTAGTTAGAGACTAAATATTGTCAGTGATTCTAAAATCTGTCCCTGCCTCTCTTCTGTTTGAGGAACATCGGCTCCTCATTTAATATGTTTACCTGGAAACAGCTGCCTGGAGGTAGTGGGCCTTCTTGGAGGGACTTGGGACAGAGTTGCAAGTGAGTAAAGCAACTAAGTTAACAGTCCTTGTCAACCTGCTCTCCAGACTCACTTTGGACTCTTGTTCGTGGAGGAGGCGGAAAGAAAGAGAAGATCCAGTCACGCCCTCCAGAGGATCCCAAGCAGAGAGGAAAGGAGAAAGGTGTGGAACAGGGCATATACACAGAAAGGTCAGAGATAATACTGTCACTGTAAAGGCCTGTGGGAAAATGGGAAAATTAGAGAGGGCAGAGAAGACGGATCCTTCAGAGTTAGCCACGAGGTACAATTGTGAAGGAAAGAAAGATTTCCAACTTCCAGATAAGACCAGCTGCAGGCATATTTGGTGGAATTGGTGGAGACATGATAGAGTATGTGTACCAAGATTTCTTCTAAGGTTCACAGAGAAAACAACGCCTGCTGCCAGTGGTAGCAACTCTTCCTACAGAGATCTCGTTTATGAGGCAAGGAAGAAACACCTACAAAGGAAGCCGCTGGTTAGAGCAAAAATCTGTAGTCATAAAGCATCCTTGGATTTTTTAGAAATCATTAAAATTCCTGAAACAGGGACGCCTGGGTGGCTCAGTTGGTTAAGCAGCTGTCTTCGGCTCAGGTCATGATCCCAGCGTCCTGGGATCGAGTCCCACATCGGGCTCCTTGCTCAGCAGGGAGCCTGCTTCTCCCTCTGCCTCTGTCTGCCATTCTGTCTGCCTGTGCGCGCTCTCTCCCCCTCTCTCTCTCTGATAAATAAATAAAATCTTTTAAAAAAAAAATAAAAAAAAATAAAATTCCTGAAACAAATTCCTGAAAAAAAAATATATGTAATGGGAAAACTGAGAGCGAAGGAGAAAGACCTGCACAAAAGACAGGCATGAACGCTCACTTGTTGAACACTGAGCAGCTTCGGCTGTGTGTCCATGCAGCGCCCTCTTGGATGCTCTAGGCAAGGGATGTGTTTGGAGCACAAAGGAAACAAGTGAACTGCCTCTGATTGGTGACTTGGTGAATGAGCCCTGGAGTCAGAAAAATGGGTCCAAATCCTAGGTCTGCTACTCCCCAGTTGTGTGCCTGCTCTGAAGAACTCAGCTTTCTCACAGGGCTGTGGGGAGAATTAAATGAGATTTTGCATGTGAAATGCTCAGCACAGAGCCTGGCACATCACAGAGAATGCATTCAGTAAACGCCAGTGCCCATCGCCCACGTCACAGGGGCCTCCCTACTCAGGCCCAAGGCTGATTAAAAAAATAAACACCATCAGGGGTGCCTGGGTAGCTCAGTGGGTTAAGCCTCTGCATTCAGCTCAGGTCATGATCTCAGGGTCCTGGGATAGAGCCCCAGGGTCTCTGCTAAGTGGGGAGCCTGCTCAGGGTCTCTGCTCAGTGGGGAGCCTGCTTCCCCCTCTTTCTCTGCCTGTCTCTCTGCCCACTTGTGATCTCTCTCTCTCTGTCAAATAAATAAGCAAAATCTTTTAAAAAAAAACAAAACAAAACACAAAAAACCCCACCATCCAACTTCTCTGAGCATATACCCAAAGGAAACACTGCCTTCCCAAATGGCCACTTTGGGTGCCATGTCTGACTTGAATGTTGTTGCTCTGTTTCCACAAAATAATTCTGGACTGCCTCTGCTGGGAACGCCCTCAGGTCTTATTTAAAATATACACACATATGTTTACTGTTATTGATGGCAAATCTTGGTCCTTCTGGAGTGATTTTTTTTTTTCCATTTAGAATTTGTCATTTAGAGCCAAATCTAATGAAGAAGGAACATAATCAAGAGGGGACAAAATTAAAGCATACAGATTGATTGATTGTGTGTGTGTGTGTGTGTGTGTGTGCAGGCACACACCTTATAAATCAACCCCAAAGGCCATTCCAAGTGAGGATTTGTGTAAACATTGTGAAGAATGGTGGACAGTGATGTGACGTGCATAAACTTCCTGAACTCATTCCTTCAAGGGTGTCCTTTCATTTATTCTTGACTTTTTAAATACCATTTAACATAAAAGTCTCATTCTTTTATTATTATACATGAGCCATTGGTCTCTACTCACTTTTTCAGAAAGGGAATGCTGGGAAGGAAAGAGAAGAAAGGGCCCAGGATAGAAGAATGAGTATGGGAGGAGAGAGAGAGGCCAAAAGTGAAAGGACAAGTCAAGGCAGGGAAAATCAAACCAACTTAGAGACATCACAGAGAAATCAACCTTGTAGGCCAGAGACGTTAATTACAGTTTGCTTTTTAAGACATAACTCATGCTACTGTTTGTTTTGTGAAGGGGGAGGACTGCTTATAATGGGCCGCAATAAACTTTCCAGTTAAGGCTAAACATTTTTATAATTCTGTTCTGAGAAAGTGTGTTTATTAAAATACTTTAGCCTTGGAGAAATGGAACCATTTCTTAGAACACATATTTTACTGTTTCCTTCATATTTTGGACAATCGCTCACCACCTGTGCACTTTCTCCCCCTGGTCTCCTCAAGGCTCCCCAACAAGCAGGGGCTTGTGGGAAAGGAAGGAAGCACCAAAGAGCTCTCTTATGTGAATAACGTGATTAGCAGAAAGTATAAAGGAGGCTTCTTCCCCGGTTCACAAAGCAGATTTTCTTTACAAGCTGGCAGAGCTCCCAGACAATTTGCTCTGGGGACAGACTCTGGCTAAACTGCTGCCAGTGCCACCTCTGGGGCCTCCAGATTGATGAGCTGGGGCAGCCACAGGGAGGGAGCACTGAAGAGGCAACACCAGGCAGGGCCATCCTGGGTCACCCAGCAGGAGTCGCAGCCGCAGCCACGAGCACAGAGCGGGCGCTGTGCTCTCCCATCCACTCACTGTCCAGGCTCTCTGGCGCTGAAACAGCAACAGGAAGGGCTGAGGGGCTACAGAGGGGAGAAGCTGGCTCCAGGGTCCAAGACAGAGCCTGAAGGGTCATGATGGAAGGCAAGGAGTAGCGAAGGATGTGTGGCTCCCATCTGCCGGCCCAGGGCGCAGGCCTGTTTGGGTGCTCAGAACAACTTGGAGGGCAGAGTAACCTTGTTCTCAGGCACCAAGAAAAGAGCGTCTCCTGACTTCCTGTCTGGTGCAGGGGGTCGGGCCAAGCAGCGTCTGGGGAATGATCCTGTGGCCTGGATCTTGCATTTAGCATCATCACCCCAGCAATGCCTGCCCCCCCCCCCCACTTCAGCTCCCCTGGGTGGTGTTGAACACCAACACACATCCTCTGGAGTACTTCAAACTGAATTGGAAATTAACAGGCGTTCTATGATCTACAGTGTGTTGGTGGGGGAAAGAGGAGGGTCATCAGCTTCTACAGCTCCTGGAGGTTTTAGCTCAGCCAGACCTGATTTCTGACGGGGAGCCTTGTAAAAATGATTTTCCCCAGTAGTAGAGTTTTAGAAAGGGTTTATGGCCTTGAGTCATTCAGGGTCACTAACTGATTTAGCCCCTGCTGTTTCCCAAATATCCTCAAAAGGATTCTTGGCTAACTTGGATATTAACAGAAAAGGGAGGGCCCTATTTGCCTCTCAGTTCTCTTAAACATCCACCAGTGAGGCCCTGCCCTGAGGCTACTATGGAGCGGGGACCTGGTGGTGAGGGTCAACTGGCCGGTCCACTAGCTTCGGCTTTCTTTGTTCTTTCTATTGGTGGAACAACCTTACTGGGAGTGTGTGCATGTGCATTTGTGCGTGTACACCTCACCATACAACTAATTCCTGATTAGTTCCCCCCAAATTCAGGAAATCTAGAAGAAGGTAAAGAATACCACCAACTGAGAATAGGCACGGTTGGCACGCTAGTTCCTATTCCTCGTGATTTTTTCTATGCTAGTGTTTTGAAGTGAGATTACAGTATGTGTTTATTTTTAGAACCAACATTATCACTCCACAGCAGGTCACACATTCTAGCCTTCCATGTCAGAAAGTATAGATCCATGTTAACATTTTTAATGGTTGTTTAATCATCCAGGATAAAAATGTTCTGTGCCTTCTTTCACCGACTGCTTCTAGTTAGACATTTCAGGTGTCACTCGTCACGGCTGGTCAAAATAAGGGTCTTTGCATAAATATCACAAAAATCCTTGTCAGAGCATTCCCTTAAGATGGATTCTTCAAAATGGACCTGCTGGGTCAGTTTCCATCATCTTTAAAAGCTTTGATGCACCCTGTCAAAATTTTCCTACATTGAGTGTCTACCAATATTCCATCCTTCCAACAGCAAATGGAGCTGTCCATTTTCCTCCTCCATGTGGCCTTGAGGCTGGGCATGGAGAGTCTCATTCATCCTTCCCAGTCTGACGGTTATAAGTGATATCTCATTTGCTGGGGTAATTTGGCATTTGGGGCTTTTTCTTCTCCCTCTGGCACCTTCCATCATCTCTTGTGGCTCTTTTCCCACCGGCATCTCTCTCATTCAATAATAAACATTAATGGAGCACTTCCTGTAGGTCGGCACTGTACCCAACATCCATACTCCAGAAATGGCATGATTTAAGGTGTACTGGGGGCAGGAGGGCAGCTTGAGGGAGCAGGAGAGAGCTTCACAGAGGTGGCGATATTTACGATAGGTTTGATGCAATGGTGGAACAGGTTATTTAATGCAGAAGATAGAGCATAAGCGAAATCAAAGGCCAGTGAGGAGGGAGAGAGGGTGGGTGGAATGCGAGACTGAGATGGACGGGCTCTGTGCGCGACACTATGCAGTGGAGATTTTATTCTGTGGCAACAGCAGATACTGAAAGGAAGGATTTTTAGGGGTGACTAGTGATAAGATTTACACACAGCAAGTTAATTCTGGCAGTGGTATAAAGGAGGAAGTAAAAAAAAAAAGAAAGAAAGAAAAAGAAAAAAGAAACAGAGAGGCCAAAAGACCAATTAAATGCCTGTTGCAACTGTCCGTGTGAAGAAGCTGAGAGCTGGAAAGAAGTCAGGGGCAGTGGGACAGGAGCAGAGAGTTGGCGGTGATAGGATTTTCAGGACGCAGGGGAGATGTTCAAGAAAACCTGGAGCACAGAAAGTATGAGTTCGGGCAAAAAAGAAGAGACAGATTCAATTTTGAATACGCTACAGTTAAGGTGCCCAATGGGCTTCAGATGGATAGATCCAAGGGAGAGTCTCAATATAGATTTGGGACCCTGAGAGAGGCTGTGGCTGTGGCTGTAGATTTGGGGAAGCATCAGCACTCAGGATCCGCACACAGACTCTTAGGAGTCCCTCCCCTCCCCGGATCCAGGCCTGCCACCCTGTATTCAATCCTTTATCCTTGTCCCTGACCCAGAAGCCCTGTTCCCTTTACCCACAGTTGCCCACATTGCTATGAAAAAGAATGCATCTAATGTAGCTGGTTCATATAAAATATTGAAAATTAAGCTATCTTATGTTGCTTTTTACTGGATAAGTTTTTTTTAAAAAAAGGGTATTTGTCTAACACAAAGAAATGATTCCTTATTCGTGTGGCAAATGGGCTATTTGGGGGAAAAAAAGCCTTTCTGAGCTCCCTCAAATCACACCAATAAAGCACCGTCCCCCCGTCTTGGTGTTGGGGGCTCTGCTTCCTTGCTTGAGATCCAAAATGCAAAAGCACTATCAGTTGCGGGAGGAAGGATTCCTAACTGAAGCTGGCCTTAAGACAGCTCTGCAACCTGAGACCTGCTCCCAGGAGCCAGGTTTAAGCCCCAGGACCTGAAGAGGAACAAGGGGTGTGGTGCCATGTCATCGGCTGCTTGGCTTCCCAGCTAGAATTTGAACAGCTCAATTCAAAGGACAGACAGCTGCTGTCTAAAGTTAAATAAAAACAGAATAAAACAAATCTGGGTAATTTTAGCCTGCCCTGTTCTCATCAGCCTCTCAATAAATCTTTACCTAGAAAGATGAAAAGTGCTTTTGAGAGTCATACTGGGGTAGAAATGTGTCCGTTCTCGGCTCCCATTTTTCTGTAGCTGACAACCCCAGCTTATCAACCCCACAGCAGGACGACCTCGCTCTGACCCGACCAGAAATTGTTCTCTTTTCTTTTACTCCTGTCTACTTTTCTCACTGGCTCCCTTCGAGCCCTCTTGTCTTGGGATGTCAAATCAGAAGTGACTAGTGCTCTCTGGCAACAGGGTTCTGGCTATACCCACAGGATCGGGAGCTCTCCGCCCTGCCAGCTCCTTCAAAAGCCACCCCACATCCCCCCTCGTGGTGTATCAGGAAGGAGCATACGACAGAGACACCTCCCTGACCAGCACCAGTGAGTGGACAAACTAAACATCTATTACATCAACAATAAGGACTTGACAAGAAAGGGGATACTTCAAATAAAGCGATATTCGCTCCATAGTAAATATCACTGTTGCGGGGTGCACGACTTCCCCCTTTCCAAAGATGGATACAGTTAGCTACACGTCAAGAAATTCAAGGTTTCTAAAATACACCAGGAATCTGAGAGAGAGAGAGAGAGAGAGAGAGAGAGAGGCAGCACAGAGGACATCATTGAAATCTATCTGCTCAGTCAGGGAACCAGGAATGCAGAACATGGGGAAAAATAGCCCCTATCAAGGGCTGGAATTACACAAGATAAATCATAGCTATTGCTCTAGAATATTTCAAAAAGGCTGTTTATTTAAAATGATATAAACACCCCAAATGAGGAAACTATGCAGAAGGGAATAGGGCACGGAGAGATTCTGAATTTCCGTTCCCGATCTCTTACTCAGCAATGGCATGACTTTCGGCCCAAGTTGTTAGCGTTTGGGGGCAGATGAAATGACTTCTACTATGGAGGAGGACAAGAGAAGCTCTCTGGAGCGGCAGCACCCTTAATGACAAGCCCCCTGGATAAACCGGTACATTTCTTAAAAGCATTTATGGCAAAAATTCCTGTACCATTAAAGATCAAAATGGTCTCCTAATTATTTTTTAAAGATTATTTATTTATTTATTTGATAGACAGAGATCACAAGCAGCCAGAGAGGCAGGCAGGGAGAGAGAGGGGGGAGCAGGCTCCCCACTGAGCAGGGAGCCCGATGTGGGGCTCAGTCCCAGGACCCTGAGATCAACCTGAGCCGAAGGCAGAGACTTTAACCCACTGAGCTACCCAGGTGCCCCTGGTTTCCTAATATAAGCCAACATTTCTGAAACTGTTGACACTTTTGATAGAAATTAACCTAGAAACAGCTCCCCAAATTGTTCTCTTGACACACACACTACATGATACTACTTCTACCTTGGTTTATATCTTTAACATCCCCCCCCTCATTTCCCAAAATGTGTATCCGCCCAAAACCCTTTATAAAGCGCAACTCCGGTAACATTTGGGTGGATTTTTAAAAAGATGATTGTAAACATGAGCTGCTTCTTTTTCTCACCCTACACACTTGGCACCTTCCTATGTCATAAATCTCGGTGTGGCAGCTACAGAACCAGAGTGACTATACTCTGTTGGGACCTGTGTGTTCACCCTCAGCATGGCAGGAGTCCTGCCAACGTCTTCTGAGACTCAACATGCTCTCTTGCCACTGTTTAGGCTATTATTTCACAACACATCAGAATATTTGCAATCGAACAAGCTTAGTTCAGATAGGAGAATCAAGTGAGCGCCAACTAGAAAAAAAGTACCTCCCTACACATTTGCCCTGATTGGGAAAGCTGGTCACCAGAGGAAAAGAAAGGTTCTAGAACAGTTTATGCAGTAGACCCAAAGGACTAAACACCTGAGAAAAATATACACAGACTTTGGTGCTGCCCTGCTTTCTTCTGCATGCCAGGCCTTGTTTTCCACCCTTTTCCTGTCTCTTCTGCCTTCCCTGAGC
This sequence comes from Mustela putorius furo, assembly GCF_011764305.1. Taxonomy (NCBI): domain Eukaryota; kingdom Metazoa; phylum Chordata; class Mammalia; order Carnivora; family Mustelidae; genus Mustela; species Mustela putorius. The sequence continues at coordinate 6,468,757 of NW_025421290.1, read as the reverse complement.
ACAGACAACTCCGAGACAGTGATTGTGAACATGGGCCGCAGAGCTAGGCAGCCTGAACTCAGGGCCTGGCTTGACCCTTAACTTGCCGGATTGCCTGCGTTTCTCTGTAACTCATTTCCCTCATCTGCAAAATGGGCTGCTTTGAGGATGAAATGACATAACAGAGTTGAAGCCTTTTGCACAATGTCCTACATATAAACTGTCCCATCTGCTCAACTCTTTGTTCCTCGTTGGACCAAAAAGAGAGTAAGCATGGATGGGTCTCTCGAAACATAAAGCAAGAGCAACTTTAGAACCGAGTTCCAGTGTCTTCCTGTGAGACTTTAAGTGCTTTATGTATAAATCACCTCACGTAATCTGTGAGGTATTTAGAAGAGATAGCATGAGATGCTTTATCCTAGTGATTCCTCAACTTGTCATTTCCTCCCTGTTTGACTCTGGCCTTGGTGGACTGCTTACCTTGGCCAGTGCAATCAGCAAATGTGACACTAGTACAGACCTCGTAAGTGCTGGCACATTAAAGCTTGTACCTCTAGAATGCAGTTGCCTCCATGTGAGAAAGCTTTGCCTCCTTAAGGATGAAAAGAGCACAGGGAGCCAGTGAGGCCCAGCTGTCCCAGCTGAGCCCAGCCCCCCGTCTTCAAGCTCTTCAAACTGAAGGTAACTGCATGAATAAGCCCGGGTAATACAGCCATTACCCTAGCTGTCAGCTCACAGCAGCATGAGAAACAGTCATCTGTTGTTTTAAGTCACCACATTTTAGGGTTGTTTGTTACTCTGCAATGACTAACTAAAGCAGAAACTGGTGAGTAGGGCGCTGCCCAACAAAAGATTCCAGGTGGCATTGCCCCTGGGACAGATGGTGGGAGAGAGACTGCAAGGGCAGTGAGGAAATTGTTTTTGGAGGCTGGAAAAAAGGCAACCCGTCTGGCTGAAACCATCAGCAACACTGTCATCTGCAGTAATTTGTAAGGTGAAAAAATAGATCTAATAAACATGTTGGTCTGGGTAAAGAGATTTCTGAGAAGAATGCTGAAAGCACCAAGGGATAAGTTACTCTTGCACAGTAAGGTACAGGAAGGGAGAGAAATGAGTGAAAGCAGGAAGCACTGAATTTGCAAGCAGAAGTGAGAAGAAGGAGAATTCAGGATTGGGTGAGTTGGAAAGTAAAACTGTTCCTCATTTCCATTCTCATCAGCTGGCAATGGATTCTCAAAGGAAGAGACAGTCTCAGGGTAAAGACTAATCAAGGATAGGAGTGTAAGACCCTCAATTAAGACCTCAAGAGTTCTCTAGGAAGTGCTGAGTAGGCCCTCTCAACTAGACAAAGGGCTTCTAAGATTTATAGAAGCCTAATCCCAAAATAGCTCTGAGTAATCAAACTGGGCTGTCCAGTATAGGCACATGTAGCTACTGGGCACTTGAAATGTGGCTAATCTGAATTAAGATGTTCTACAAGCATAAAATATATACCTGATTTCAAGAAGCTAGCATTAAAAAATGTAAAATATCTTAATAAGATAATTAATGTTGGAATGATCATATTTTGGTTATAATGAGTTAAACAAAATATATAACTAAAATCACTTTCCCCATCTTTTTTTTTTTTTTTTTTTTTTTACTATTAAATGGTGACTCTTAGAATGGAAAAAAAAATACATATATGGTTCACATTTGGGGTTTGTATTGCATTTTTATTTTATTTATTTATTAATTTTTTAAAGATTTTATTTATTTATTTGATGGAGGGAGAGATCACAAGTAGGCAGAGAGACAGAAGGGGAAGCAGGCTCCCTACTGAGCAGAAAGCCCGATGTGGGGCTCGATCCCAGAACCCTGAGATCATGACCTGAGCCAAAGGCAGAGGCTTTAACCCACTGAGCCACCCAGGCACCCCTGTATTGTATTTTTATTAGACAGCACTATTGTAGAGAGGGACCAGTTCCAAAATGTACTCTGACTATGGATTATATCTAATGGAATGAACAATAATGAGATATGTAGAAAACCCATGAAGTCTTTAAATGAGTTTTATCAGATTGGAGGAATGGTTTATAATGATAGGGGATCTCTAGACTACCTAATTTCTATAGCCAGAATGTAGGGTGAGAAAGCTAATTAGCTATAAACACAAGCTATTTATTCTCAAAAAGAAAAGACATCTCAGAAGATGGAACCAAGAACCCAGAGGAGTTGAGTCAAGAGCAGAACCAGACCATAATCAAGGAACCCTGCCAGCTAGAGTAGGAGAACCTGATATCCATGAGCCTAGGTCAATTTCAGAATTGTTCTGGACAAAGTACTGCTATTTCTTCTTCCTATTACTCTATTTTTGAATGGGGATAACTACTGGAATTATCAGGTCCATGTTTCAACACTGCAGTTGGGTGTGTGATTTAGTTTACAAACAGAATTTAGAGGACATAAACAGAGTCCAAGGTTTGCTAGGATGGACAGCAAACTTGATCTCTGGTTGAAGAGGAGCTACACACAAGAAACTCTTTCTCTGTCTGGACCAGATGCAGATGACAAGATCATGGACTACAAGCCTGGTGTGATCACTGGATAAGACTTCAGGGGTTTTAGGAGAGAGGAGTATATTTTGCATATGGGAGAAATTTAAATCGTTATGGCCAGAAGGTAGACTTGATGGATTGAAATATGATCACATATTACAAATGCTCTCATGAAGAGGCAACACTTATTCCTCCTACCCTTTGAATTTGGACTGGTCTTTCTACTTGCTTCATCCAATAGAATATGGAAGAAGTGATGTTGTGCAGCTTCTGAGCCCAGAACTCAGGAAGTTCACAGCTTCTGTCCTTGTCCTACTGGTACTGGGAGAATATTGTACTGTGATAAAGCCCACAGTGAAAGGCTATATGGAGAGTCCTAGTCATCCCAACTGTTCTTATCATTCCTATTTGCAAGCCCAAACATGAGAGTATCACTCTTATTTGGGGGGTGGTTTGTTCTGCAGCAACAGATAACTGATGTCTATTTATGGTCTAACAGGGAATGAAGAGTTGAGCAGATGGTTCAGGTTTCCTGACAGAGGTGTGACTTGGGATTTCACTGGAGTTGGAATGCTGTCACCACCATGTTCTTCATTACATGAGCCTCTCCAGAGTGCTGCTCACAACATGGTAGCTGGCTTCCCTCAGAAGGAGGGACCCAAGGGAGGGAGAAAGTGACCAAAATGAAGGCCACAACATCTTTTATAACTTAATATCAGAAACACCGTACCATCACTTGTCCTGTATCCTGTTGGACACCAAGACCAACTCTGACACGATGTGGGAAGGGACTACACAAGATACTAATCATCAGGGACAGGGATCATTAGGGGCCATCTTGGAGGCTGGCTACCACCTAAACCAACAAATGAATAAAAGTATTTCACATACTAGTCTTTAAGAATCCCTAAGAAGATAATTTTCCCATATCCTCTACTATTTCTCTATCCTATTTATTTAGTATGGGTTCTTTTTTTTTTTTTTTTAACAGAGAACGAGAGAGAGAGAGAGAGATCATAAATAGGCAGAGAGGCAGGCAGAGAGAGAGGGTGAAGCAAGCTCACCACTCAGCAGAGAGCCCAGTGCGGGGCTTAATCCCAGGACCCTGAGATCATGACCTGAGCTGAGGGCAGAGGCTTAACACTCTGAGCCACCCAAGCACCCTTATCATGGGTTCTTTACTATTTCTCTTTACTTCTCAGCTCATTCCATATCTGTCATTCCCCTCTCTAACTTTGTTAGGCCATAGCACATGGCATTCCAGGTCTTCACTACTCTGACTGGAAGCAACTGTGTGGTTATCTTGCTCAGTGTCAGTCTTCAGGTAGAAGGTTCAACGATGAGAAGAACGACACTTAAGACCAGTACTCCCAACATTTTTGGAGAAGAGAAATATAAATAAATTCAGCTCAATAATAAATAATAAATAATAATTCATTAATAACTTATAAATAAAAAATAATAATAAATTCGGCTCAATAATAAATAATAAAGAGCAGACCAGCCTGAAATGGGAGGAAAATAAGTCCTGATATTTGTTTGTTGCTGGTGACAATGTGAGGTTTCTGAGGAAGGCAGTCTGGAAATTTCTTGTAAGAGATATAAGATTTGTTTTATTATGTGGCTTAGCGATGTCCTCTTTGGAAATCACAACTTCCAAAGGGAAGAAATGAAGTTGTATTCTTTGGATCATCTCAGATGCTCAAAAACAAGGAATTGGGCTAACAGGACAGAAAACTGTTTCGTGAACAGTGGAAGGACAGTATTTAATCTCACTAACATTGAGTAGCATTTCTGAAATAAAATTATGTGAGAAATGGAGTAGGGCATATGGAAGCAAATACACATTGCTAAGATCAAGGTTTGAAAAAATCAAAAGTGATACAAATAGCTAACTGTTAATTAGGACCTCGGGGGTTAACATTTTTCATGTGAACACCATTGCCGCAGGAAGTCCACTGTCAGAGATGAGGAGGTAATGATCAGGCTTAATAGGAACTGATCTCCATTAATCCAAGCAGTATCCTTTAGTCTTGGTTTTCTCATCTACCAAATATGTATCATGTACCTCAGTCCCAGGATCACAAAGGTCTGAGTACACTCTGTCTACCGGAAAAGGGTTCGCAACAGATGTGACACAGTGGAGGCAGTAGGGAATAAAGGGAAGCAACCTTGGCTTTGACTTTTGCCCCACCTTTGGGTTACACTCCCACCGAGTAGCTTAACTTCTTTGAAACTTTAGTTTCTTCAACTGTAAGTGGGTCCTTCTACCTTACCAGGTTCTGTCAGGATTAAATATCATATTATATGTAGAGAGGCTAGTAGAGTACCCAGCACACAGTAGGTGATCATTCGTCTTAGTCCCCTCCTTTTCTGCTGCCTCAAACCTCCACCTCTTTCATGCTCTTCCAATAAACACACAATAATGGAAACTGTTTGAAACCAGAAATAAGCAAGTTAAGGCCAGATTTCAAAGAAGGTGATACTTCACTAACTCGTTGCCAAATCACACAATAAAAATAGCTTGTGAGAGGTCTAAGTGGATGGGTTGTGATGCATTGCTCAAGTTAACCAAAGGGCCACCCAGTGGGCTTAGGGTGGAGGCTGATCTGAGAGCCCTTCCCTAGTCTCTTTGGACAAGATCCATATTACAGAAGAATTTGCCTATAGATTAAAAATAGGAAGGAGGTCAAAATGTGAAGGCACCCCTCAGAAATGAGCTTATGACATGACTTATGAATCAGGGAACCCCGGGTAAACAGCCTGGAGACTTTCCAAACTCTTCCCCAGAGTGGTTTCAAACAGGTAGGAAGAGTGGTAATTGACAAAACAAAGACCATCCCTAAAGGAACACCCCCTTTGGTTCTAGGTAGGCCCTGGGGAATATATGAGCTGAAGCCAAGGAAACGAAAAGAACTGGTTGTGATCATACCCTCATGCGTCTTAAGGCTAAAGTCTGTGTCCAAAAACACCAGCAGAGCGGAAGCAGAACACATGCTCCTTTAAAATTAAAGTCAGCCCCAAATAGCAAGGAAAGAGCAGGATGCATGGCTCCTGTTTGTAAACAAAGACTAAGATAAATGCTGGTTGCCAGACCTCAAAGGGAGGTATGACAAGCCACTTGTGAGAGAGAAGCCACAGGCCGCAGAGCAATCCCTTTGGTCTCCCTGGTGGTCTCCAACAGACCTTTCCAGAGGCATCACGGAAGAGCAGGAGAGCAAAGAAGGCCAGAAAAGGGCATCTGCCTAAGCACCCTGCTCACCGCTCTGCACTGTCTTCTATCGGCCAGCATTCAAGCTAAATTCCATTGCCACGCTCATCACAGGCTGTAGTTAAATGCTTTGGAGTCAGACACGTAGGTCTGAACTGCTAGCAGCAAGTAAATGGTTAAGCCTCAGTATCTTGGGCTGTATGATGGGGATACCAAGAGTCTCCACCTCGTAGGTGGTTGTAAAGAATAAATGAGATCCTGTATATAAAGCTTTTAGCACACATCCAGTTCTCATGGATGTTAAGTGCTATTATTACTATTTTTGCATTGTTGTAAATTTCATCCTCTGCTTTGTTATTTCACGCATGGCAACATTTTTCACCAGAACTGGGAGCCATGCAGAGCTCAGCGACCACCGGTAACAGAGCTGGACATTTTCCAGAGTGGGGGAATGGCACTATTTATAGCAACTAAGAGAAGATGCAGCCATAGGGAAGAAGGGAAAAGGAAGAGCAAGTGTGGTAATGAAGCAACGTTTACACCTTTCTGCCTTGCCTCTGGGTCTGCCTCAAATCAACTGAGGAGCCAGCCTCCACCAGCAGGATGGGGCCCAGGGCTAACAGGCAAGGAGGTTCAATCAGTTTGCTGAGGGCGCAGGTATCATGAAGAAGAAGGTGTCCTGAGAGACACCCAAAGGGACTGAGTCCCCACTTCCACCCCACTCCTCAAGCCCACAGGGTTTTGGGGAGAAAGCCTGGCAGACAAGGCACTGCCCCTGTATTAGAGCCTGCATGGCTCTAGGTCAAACTTCTAGCCAAGGATCAGCACCTCTCTTATACAGAAAACTCGGGATTCACAAACAGAACACAAATGTAATAGTAGTGCGCTACTATTTCTTGGCCTCAGAGAGCTGGATTTTAAGGAAGCTTGGGAATTCCTGTTTGTTTTCAACAGGGTGTCATTTCCAGCTAGAAGACAATATGGATTTTTTTTAGCACATCGATATACAAGCAGTTCAGGTCACCAGGTCGCCCGAGGAGTCCAGTTAAAGTCATTGTACTAAATGTCTGTGGCTGTCTATTTGTTGGTGACACTGATAAGGGGGAGGAAAAATTTACTGAAGAAGAAACTGAGTGTGACGCGTGTAGTCCAGAGCCTAGCACAGTGCCCAGAACACAGAAAGTCCCAATTGCAGAATAAGTGGTTGCTGAGGTACATTTAAAACAAACCAGTCCATAACCTAGTACAGAAGGACAGTGTCTCCTCCCTCCCCTCCTCCTTCCCCCCATCTTCCTCCTCCTCCCCTCACCTATCCCCAAAGCAAGCAAGAAACAACCTCAGTATTTGATCATGTTTTAAAGAGAGGTAATCACACAATGCACAAGTATTTTCTCTGAGAATTGATTCTCTGGTTGCTGACACACACGTTCAGTTTGCTTTTAAAAAGTAGACTTAAAAATTCTCATAAAACTCCATCTTGTTCTTTTCCATGTTCCCTTTATTACTGCCTTCTATCACACATGCATTATATTTGACTTTTTGCCACACTTGGGAACTGGTTATGACAAACTCTGTAACGGCTCATCATCTTCACTTTGGGTTTTTTTTTTTTTTTCTAGTTTTACTAAGTTATATTCCTTATAAAGAAGTCAGTGGCCCCAAAATATATAAAAGTCTTCTTCTGTGATCCAGAGGGTGAACAAGGAACCATACTAATGTAACTGACACCTATTCACTATTTCTCAGACTCCTAAAAACTTCCTTCTAAACAGCTCATGGTACTGTCTTTCAAGAAGTCAATTGATGAGTTCTTGGAAAACTTAGAATAAAACAATGCATTAGAAGGGGGCCCATTTCTGGCCAGATCATCATCTGTGTTTTGAGGAATATTCTTAACAGAGGTGATTGTGTCTGGAGCACAGACCTTTATAAACATGCACATTACAAGTGAAAATCCAGAGAACACAGATGATATCAAACTCATCAAGACATGAGTTTCTTTCTGGCACTGACCACAATGGCTATCATATGGAACAGCCCAAGGCTCCCCCTGCCCCCAAAAGAAATCCTGAAATAGGTTCACCACCAGCAGGACCAATCCTCTCATTAGTTGAGGGTGGTTTACAGATGGAAATCGCATTATTTAAATCCTTTGGTGATTTTGCTATGTCTAATATACTGACAGTTAACATTGAACACTGCCTTAAAATTCCATTTTATGAAAAACAAAAGGTAAGAACAACCGTTCTTTTCCTACCTGCTGCTGTAGCCACCAGAAGCCAGGCTGCTGTTCCTTGAAGGGGGCAGACTCCAGAATCGAATCTTCGGCTCTCCCTCCTGGAACCAGAACCATCAAAGGAAAACTTTCAATTGCTAAGAGCAAGCAGATGGTTTGCTTCTAGCCAGTTCTTTCTTATTCCCATGGCTTGTGGAGTGCCAAAGTGGCATGCCTATGAAAGGATGGATGTTTTGGGGGAAAGGGATTGAATTTGGGGAAAGGAGAAGAAAGAGTTCCCAAGGCAAGAGTTAGTTCATCCAATACCCTTCCTTCAAGGAGAGGAAAGCCCTCTTTTTCAGCTTTAATTTCTCATAGAAGATCTGCCACTGCATTACTCACAGGTAATTGCTACATTGCCCCTTCACAAACAGCAGACATACTTTTTGGGCCAGCCTCCAGATTCACGATGCATGCCCATACCTGTCCACAGGGATATCGCTGTGCCTGGGAAAATTGGGAGAGCAACAAGCCCGCCCAAAGGGAGGACCTTGTCTAGACTATTAATCAAGTTCTTGGGATAATATATGCCGCAAACGAAGATCAGAGGCTGGTGTGAGCCCCTCTGTCCATAGGGCATCCACCTCACTCATGGAATCACCTGGTTAGGGTTCGAACTTCTTCCAAGGAGATCAGCAGCTAGAGTTTGTCAAGCTTTGACTTGTTTCCCCAAAGAGGAAAGGAATAGCAAGGATTACTATCACAGAAGGAATGTGGTTTTCTTACTCTGGGCAGTTAATATAGGAGCGTCAAAGATGATAGATGTGCAATTACAGTTCCTTTAAGTTTAATATCATGAAATGCAGTGTTTAAGAAGGCATTTCAATGATAATCAAGTGTCATAGAATCTTCACATTCGATTCATTCCCAGTTTTCAAGAAGGTAGATGTAACACAGTAGAGAGGACAGAACAGAAAGGCAGAAACTGGAAAATCTTGGCTCTGCTGTTTATTATTGTGCCCTTGGACAGATCATTCAATCTGGTTTCCAAAGAAGTCAAATGAGAAGACTGGGCCTGGAAGATCTGCACAATAATAGAATACCACCTCTCACTTCCACATCTATCTCACCTTGTTCTTGTATCAACTCTTCTGTTCTTCTTTGGGAAGTCACCCCTTCCTCTCAGCTGGTTTGGTTGAAGCTACATCACCCCCAGGCTTCTTTAGAAGTGGGCACGTACTCGTGAATTAGAAGAACAAATACCGTGAAAATGTCTACACTACACAAAGCAATCTACACATTTGGTGCAATTCCTATCAAAATAATACCAGCATTTTTCACAGAGCTGAAACGAACAATTCTAAAATTTGTATGTAACCAGAAAAGACCCTGAATAGCCCAAGTAATGTTGAAAAAGACCAAAGCCAGAAGCATCACAATTCCAGACTTCAAACTGTATTACAAAGCTGTTTTCATCAGGACAGAATGGTACTGGCATGAAAACAGACACATAAATCAGTGGAACAGAATAGATAACCCAGAAATAGACCCTCAACTCTATGATCAACTCATCTTTGACAAAGCAGGAAAGAATATCCAGTGGAAAAAAGACGGGCTTTTTCACAAATGGTTTTGGGAAAAATGGACAGCCACATGCAGAAGAATGAAACTGGACTACTTTCCTACACCACACACAAAAATAAGTTCAAAATGGATGAAAGACCTACATGGGAGACAGGAATCCATCAGAATCCTAGAAGGGAACATAAGCACAACATCTTTGACCTCAGTCACCGGAACTTCTTACTAGACCATCTCCAGAGGCAAGGCAAACAACAGCAAAATCAAATTATTGGGGCTTCATCAAGACAAAAAGCTTCTGCACAGCAAAGGAAATAATCGACAAAACTATAAGGCAACCTATGGAATGGGAGAAGATATTTGCAAATGACATATCAGATAAAGGGCTAGTATCTAAAACCTATAAATAACTTCTCAAACTCAACTCCCAAAGAACAAATAATCCAATCAAGAAATGGGCAGAAGGGCGCCTGGGTGGCTCAGTGGGTTAAGCCGCTGCCTTCGGCTCAGGTCATGATCTCAGGGTCCTGGGATCGAGTCCCACATCGGGCTCTCTGCTCAGCAGGGGGCCTGCTTCCCTTCCTCTCTCTCTCTGATCTCTTCCCTTCCTCTCTCCTACTGTGATCTCTCTCTGTCAAATAAATAAATAAAATCTTTAAAAAAAAAAAAAAAGAAATGGGCAGAAGACATGAAAAGACATTTCTGCAAAGAACACATCCAAATGGCCAACAGACACATGAAAAAGTGTTCAACATCACTTGGCATCAGGGAAATACAAATCAAAACCACAGTGCGATACCACCTCACACCAGTCAGAATGGCTAAAATTAACAAGCCAGGAAACAAAAGATGTTGGCAAAGATGCAGATGTGTTATATTGGAATATTACTCAGCCATCAATGAAATCTTACCGTTTGCAATGACATGGATAAAATAGAGTGTATTATGCTAAGTGAAATAAGTCAGAGAAAGGCAAATACCACTTCATTTATATGTGGAATTTATATGTGGAATTTAAGAAACAAAACATTGTTGGTATAAACAATGGGAGCTGGTGCTGGCTATGGAAAACAAAGGTATGGGGAGAGATTCAATGGGGACTTCCAAGAAAGAATGCCATAGCCTTGATGATTGGTTGGAATGGATTTGGGGGCAGGTAACAATGACGGCAAGGAATGAGCCCAAGGGGATGCTCAGGGTTATGGTTAGGGTAGAAATCCAACAGAGACTAAGAATTTGGAAGGACTGAACTGGGGGTAAGAATGGGATGTGGGATGATAAGGCAGCATTGCTCTTCAAACAAGCATGTACTGGATCTAGGGTCTATCTTGCCAAGAAAATGTCCTATCTCCTCATTAGTGTGCAGTGGGAAGGTTCCCTATAGTGGGGTCAATAGTATCTCCCCAAAACTCATATCTACTCAGGACCTCAGAAATAACCTTATTTGGAAATAAGGTCTTGCAGATACAGTTAAGATGAGGTTATACTGGAACAGAGTTAACTCTAAATCCAATGAGTGCTGTCCTTATGAGAAAGAAGAGAGAACACAAAGAGACACAAAGAAGAAACCCATATGAAGACACCTACATAGATTGGAGTGCTATGGCTAGTAGCAAAGGAATACAAAATTGCTAGGAGCTACCAGAAGCTAGGAAGGGGCAAAGAAGGATTCTTCCCTAGAGCCTTCAGAAAGATCATGGCCGGGGCACCTGGGTGGCTCAGTGGGTTGAGCCTCTGCTTTCAGCTCAGGTCATGATCTCAGGGCCCTGGGATTGAGTCCTGCATTGGGCTCTCTGCTCTCTCTCTCTGCCTGCCTCTCTGCCTGCTTGTGATCTCTGTCTGTCAAATAAATAAATGAAATATTTTTAAAAAATTTTTAAAAATGAAAGAAAGAAAGAGCATGGCCCTGTCAATGCCCTGACTAGAGGCTTCTAAGCCTCCAGATTTGTCAGAGACTAAATTTCTGTTGTTTTGAGCCACAGTCTGTGGCATCCCTAGAAAAATAATAAAGCCCCCCAAATCCCTTTGGCACACATTTTCTTGAAATTGCACTATTAGTTTAGTTTTTTGGGGGTGGGCTTTAATCTGTTTGATTGGAAACAATGCTATATCAAGTCAGGTTCACACATTTTAGGATTCACTCATAGCAAGGCCCTGTGGAATTGGAACATGGGTCTGAAGACAGGTCTGAAGAAGGGAGGAATGTTCTTGGGATAATAAGCCAAGATAGGGTCTCACAGCAGGGTAAATCTAGAAAGTAGGGGTATTAGGTGCCACTCACATTCAATAGAATTCTGGAAAATAGAAAAATGGCTATTATTATCTCCATCTTACAGATGCAGAAACTTAAGTTTATAGACATTAGGCAATTGTGTGAAGGTTACACAGCTAATAATAAATGTTGGAGGCAGATATAGAAACCAGATTTTCTTAGTCCTACTCTCAGGATTTTCCATGGGACCATGAAGCCACTACCATGCTGTCTCTAGGGAATCGTCTTGGACTAAAACAAGAAAGAAAAGAAAGAAAGAAAGGAGGGAGGGAGGAAGGAAGGAAAGGAGAGAGAGGAAGAAAGAAACAAAGATTATCAGCTATTGTCACAAAGGAGTTCTTCTACACAAGTAAATTTCCTATGGCACAAATTAAAAATATTCCTGTAAATGTTTGATTTTAATCATTTCACATGGAAGTCTGCCTTCAAAAACAAATTATACTAAAATGATTTAATCTCTTCCCATAGTATGGCCATTAATCATTGCTAATACCTTTGTTACAGTGTCTTGAGTTTTCAAAAGAAAAGGGTAGAAAAGTGCAGACACAGATGGAGGCAGAGTATTTGGTGGCCCACCCAAATCTGGTCACCACACTATCCATCAAGAGAAGAATCATGCAGATAAGGGATCAAAGTTTTCATTTACTAAGTGGTAAGTACATACTAGGAAATATACTAAGTGCTTTCATATGTGTTCTCATGCAATCTTCCAACCTCCTTGTGATATAATTTTTCCCCCCAAGGGAGACAAAGAAAAAGGGGGGAAGGGGCAGAGAGAGAGGGAGAGAGAGATCTTAAGCAAGCTCCATGTGCAGCCCACAGCCTAATGTGGAGCTCAATCTCACATCCCTGACATCATGACCTGAGCTGAAATCAAGAGTCAGATGCCCAACCGACTGAGCCACCCAGGTGTCCCATGATATCACCATTTTTAATGCCCACATTACAGATGAGGAATCTATGGTTTCAAGACCTTTTGAGACCTTCTAGCATGTATCCTTACTCTAGAAACCTGACTGGTGATGAGTACCTACATGAAATACACACCTACTGACTGAGAATTGTGTCAATAAATATCCATGTTTAAATCCAAGAGTCAAGCCAGAGTCTTTCTGTGAGAACTCATGGAAAATATTGTTTTCAACTGGCATGGAATGCTCTCAAGTTTCTCAGCTCAAATTTCTGAAAAATAAAATAACCTTCAAACCTGCCTTGGCTAATCTAAATCTCATGTCAACACTGCGAATAAACTTTTCATGTGAGTGCACTGTGATGCAGAGGAAAGGCCCTGGGGGCATCCTTCATCTTCTGGAACTGCTGGCTGGTGAAGGCCCCCTAAGATGCACAATCTCAGGCATCTTAAAAGCCTACTCTTCACTGATGCTCGCAAGCTTGGTTCCACTGCATTCTTCCAAGGACCACCCAGGGCATAATCTAATCATCAGTCCTTTCTCTTTGAGGACAGAAGCATCATGGGACAAACACAGGCCCAGGAAGCCTCTCACACAGGAAGCCTCTAACACAGCCTGTCATTGCTCAGAGGATCACTATATTTGACTAATGTCAACCAAAAACTCTCCCTCATTAGCTTCATTTCTAAGTTTCCAAATTGCTTTGCCAAGTGGTGAACACTGTACTTGGGTAAAAAGGGGGAGGACTGTGGCTATGAGAAACTGGTACCCATCATCCATTCTACTTTCTTTCTAGAAAGGCTTTCTTAGAAATCTAAGAACTATTTCCCCAGGATCCTTGCAGCCAGAATTTGGTTGGCAAATCAAAACTCCCAATTAGATGCACGTGTAGCAAATGTGAGGGAGGGACTCTTTTCCCTGCTGCCTCTACTGTTGCTTTTGGAAATAGGTGTGTGGAGGCAGGAGCTTTCTGCAGCAGTGTTCCAGCCTCCAGTCTCCAGATATGTAACTGCTGAGTGGAGTTTTCCTGATTGTTTCCCTGCTGCTCAGGGGATGTGTTCTTGAAGTCAACAGCTTGATCAGTGAACTTCTAATTGACACCCTGTTCCTGAATGCAGCAGAAGGTGGCAGAGGGGTTCCTCCCAGCAGGTGGGATTAGGAATTTATTCTGGGAGTCATCCAGGAGTCCCAACCTAGGAACCCCTCTTCCAGTCCCTCCAGCAATGTTGAGATCTTCACAAAGGGGTTTTGTCTATGGATAGTTGTGAGCTGTTCTTCCCATGAAGGGGACTGAAGTCAGGAACCACATAGTTCGCCATCTTGCTGATATCATTCTCTACATATTTATCAGATAATTCAGGCACCATGACTCCTCATGCTTTGTTCACAATCTGTAGGAGGTCAGGTTTGACTCTCCAAGAATTTAGAATATGTTTGATTCCCTGTATTACATTTCTTTTTGCTTAAGAAAGCAAAGTGGATTGTTTCCCATGACTGACACCTGACAGACGCTCTAATTCAAACACAAGTCCTGAGAGTTCCTGGATTGTTTCTAAAATTGTTCAGACCCTCATTAAAGCAGGGCTAATGCTGTTGTTTTCATTTACCTCTTACCTTAGGTCATTATTTCTGGATTTGGTGTTTAAAATAAAGGTAGACTTTTTAAACTGACATGTTTACTCTTTCCATATATTTAACAAAGATTTATTGAATGTCTTCTACATTTGAGGCATGGTGCTAGATACCCAAAGATCAAGACAACATGGCATAATGGTAATAGCGCACCCTCCTTACAAGTAGTTGATTTCTGGTTTTGTCCTTTATTTGTGTCTTATTTGTACCCCTCAGTTAGAATGTTAAGTATCACATGAGTAGGGAGCCCCACTATCTTATTCGCAATGACTTCCCCTGTCTTTCAAAACAGTGTCTAATGAATTAAAACATGCAATAAGTATTTATTGAAAGAATGAATGAAGCTTGCAATCAAATATCCCTGAAGATTATGGCTTAAAGAAAAATATTTATAAAGCAAAATATTGGTAATAATAGTAGTATTCCAGTGTGCAACTATCCTAAATACATTTAGCTTTCAAAAAAATTTTTTTAACCAGAACAGGAGGCAACATCACTAGAATCATTAAAAATCAACCAGATACTGTATGTCTCTTCAAAGTTCCTCCCTCAACTGTATCTCCCTGGTCACCAGATATAGCTGCACTGTGCTTATTTCTGTTCTTCAGACAGATTCTCCCACTTTGTAAGAATTTTTGTGGCAGGGTACCTGGGTGGTTCAGTGGGTTAAAGCCTCTGCCTTTAGCTCAGATCATGATCCCAGGATCCCGGGATCGAGGCCCGCATAGGGCTCTCTGCTCAGCGGGGAGCCTACTTCCCTTCCTCTCTCTCTCTGCCTGCCTCTCTGCCTACTTGTGATCTCTGTCAAATAAATAAATAAATAATCTTAAAAAAAAAAAAAAGGAATTTTTGTGGCATTCCTGAAGTTTACTAGTCCCTGTGATTCTCAATGAGGGAATAAAAGGGAGTGAAAGACATAATTCCAACTCCCTGGTAAAGTCAGAGCCTGGGAACACCTACAGAGACCTTCCAGGCTGCTCTAAGGCATTTCAAGCTTTGTTCTAGAAACATGAAATGAGAAACCTCTTCACTGGCCCAGGAGGGAGTACATGGCCCACAGCCAAATGAGGGTGTGGGCTTCTGCAGTCTCCAGGACTCCATGTGCCCGGGCGGGTTCCAGAAAAAAGGGGCTGCATCCGGCCCATGTGCCATGACATAAGCCCCAGTCAACATTTCAGGCGGTCAGCAAATAGCTCTAGGGAACATCTGGATTTGAGCCCAAAATAGGTAAAGCCAGATAATTCTACTGGAGGCAGCCTCTCTTTTGTGTCATGAAAAGCACTAACCAAGTTCAGATTGTCATCTTTTGCTAGACCTGTTTTTCTTTTCTATACTGAAACAATCCCCATTCTCCAATCCCTGGAACTTCCAATTCCTTTAAAAAATAGCACGAGCTGAGGTTCCCATCACCATACTGCCCGCTTTCAGGTACACCCAAGGGAAAATGCAATTATAAAGCATGAACTGAAACAAACAAAATAAAACATAATACCAATTAGGACCAGTTCCTGGGGGGAAAAAAAGTCAGTTCTACATATGCCCTAATCTCTGTAACTGATTTATTGGCTGAATGGTCCACTCCAGAAAGCATTTGGAGGAGCCCCATGCCAGAAAACACTCTAATGCTTTCCAGTTTTCAGTCAAGTGACTGGGAGTTCTCCTCTGACTGTACATGCTTATTGTAACCTGGCCACTTTTTGGGACCCAGGATATAGCTTGTCTGCAGTATAAAAGCTACAATAAAAGCCAACTTGTACGATCAGGGAAATCATGATCTAAGGGAACTCAAACTGGAGTTCAAGTGATATTAACTTGTGAAATGTCTGTATCCTTACACCTCATACTCTTGCAAATAGTACCTAGTACTTTCATTCTTACCTGTCAAGTGCCGTATGTCTAAGAATGTAATCTGCATAGCGTTGTTTTATTTAAATGTTCATTGCATAATGATGAATCAAGGAAACACTCTCTGAAAATAAGATATTGGCCCTAGTAGGTGCTCCCTGATACCTATCCTCCCCCCAACATTTGGTCTTTACTTTTAGTATTGGATGTGGTTTCACAGGATTGTCTTTGACAACCGCACTTTCAACATACTGGTTGGAGAAACAATGCTTGACAATGGGCTATAATGTTTGCATTCACTGGGACAAAGTGAACTCCTATCCTCGCCAATAGCACACAACCCACCACGGCAACCACGACCCTCCCAGATAACATCTCATACTCACCGGGCACTGTCTTAAGCACTTAGCATGTATTATCTCTCATAAGCCTCACCATATCACTTTGTGAGTTAGATATTATTATTCCATTTTACTCCTGAGGAAGCTATAGCATAGAGAGGTTCATTCAGGGGCATGCAGCTAGACGTGCTGATGCCAGAATTTGCACCAAGGTCCTGGATAGGACAACAGACATCCCAATTTATATATGTAAACACAACGCAAGCTCACTCTCAAGCACCATGTACACTAATGGAGAATATACATATGCAAAATGGATCATTACAGCCCTGGGTTTTTAAACCAAAGGTTATTTCCTAAGTCTTAATTTTCTACAGAGTAGGAATACAGATACATAATAAAGCTACAAGAACATCGAAGAGGACAGACATCCTCCTCTTCATATTCTTTCCCACTTTATTATAAGTCTTTGCTCTCCACCTGGCCATGTACTTATGGTCCCATAAGTTTCATTTTCAGTGACCTTTTCAGTTATTCAGCCTCGATTGTTCTGTAAATACATATGTCGGTATCACCCTGCATCCTGGTGTTGGGCTCAGAAAATGTAGCACCAGATCTCAAAACAGTCTTCTCTTTCATTACTCTGCTGTTTCCCCCCAGCTTGTCACTTCTTCCATAGTTTTCTGGCTGTAGCCACCTCCTCATTCTGCCAGGCCCACCCTGAGTATGGCTCAGCTGAGCTGTTCTAGCAGCCTTCTCTTCTCTCTGGCCTCTCTCTCTCTTCTTCATTGCTGAGCATATCACAACCCAAACTCTTCTGTCTGACTTGTAAAGCCTGCATAATCTTACTCCACCCTATCGAGTCAATTTCCTTTCCCACAAAGACCAATACATCGCCACTCAACCCGTCAGGCTGTCATCTGAGCCCACATGTCTCCACAGCTACCTGCCCACCTCAGATGACCTTTGCATTGCTCAGGTTGCTGACTCGCTAACTTTTAACCATCATTCAAAGGCCCAGCTTAGATCTCAATTGTTTAAGTAAATTTCCTTCCCTGCGGCAGCACATATGGACCATGTCTTTCTCTTACCTCCTATTACACTTACAGATCCATAATAATATAAATACTAGTAATGATGGGCTAACATCTATGAATACTTTGTATGTACCAGGCCCTATGGGGATAAGTAGTTTTATCATTCCTGCTTTGCAGGGGAGTAAGCACAGGCACGGGGAAGGCAATACAACTCAGCTTTACACATGACATTTATCATTCAGCTCCTTTGTGTTACGGTGATCTTCCTAACACATTTCCCACTTCACTGAGACCAAAGGCTGGGATTCATATTTATTCTGTGTCTGTCCACACAACTAGTGGAGTCTGTGTGCATTGCAAGTTACCATAACTGTTGGCCCTTGGTACACATCTTTTAAATTCCTACCCTGCAAGACTTGCACCATGTTTGTACAATGCACAAATACATGCTAAAAAAAAAAAAAAAAACCCTTTCAAGTACAATGATGACTGGTTTGGGACAACTCATAGTCTACAAATGGCCGTGTGTGATTCTCTACTACCCTTACGATATCCATCCTCTGCATCCTCTACATGCTTGAAACATCTTAAAGACGGGAAGCCACAGGGGAGCTGTCAGCAATCAATGACAAAATTAATTAGAAGTTTTGGAGGATTAGAGGGTAGGGGAGGTTGTTAATTCCATCCTGGCCAAGAACTAGGTCTTCCGTTTTTTATTAAAAATTAGGTTGCAGGGAGATTTTCCCAAATAATCAAGTATTTGCACCACAATACTATGAATTTTCTCCGGATCTTTTTTTTTCTTTTAACAACCATGGTTATTATAGATATATATAGATATATTCAGAAAAGATAAGTACCACAGTAAGGATGGGGAAAAATAATGATTTAGACTAAGCTTTAGTATTTTTTTCTTTTTTCTAATTTTATTTTATTCTTTTCAGTGTTCTAGAATTCACTGTTTCTGCACCCACCACACCCAGTGCTCCATGCAAAACGTGCCTTCCATAATATTCACCACCAGGCTCACCCAATCCTCCTCCCAAACCCTCAGTTTGTTTCTCAGAGTCCACAGTCTCTCATGGTTTGTCTCCCCTTCCGATTTCCCCCAACTCACTTCTCCTAAAGTCACAATTATTTCTTACATTCATCATAGGCAAAATTTCCAGTTTCTCATTACCTATTCTATAAAGAACATGACATTTAAAAATTCACAAGATTCCTCTTTTCCTCTCATTTCAAATCAAAGCTTCAACAAAGCCAAGACCGTAAAGAAAAAAAATTACTTAAAAATTTTTTACATTTGTTCAACTGTAGAAAAGATACAACTGTATCTCGTGAATTTCTGAGGAAACTCTCATAAGCAATAAAGAACATTTTTTTTTAGCCAACATATCAAGTGAGAAAACTTATCTCACCAAACTCAACCTACTTTTAGCTTATACTAACTACTGCTCACTTTTACTGATGCCAGCATTTTTCTTCAATTGAAAAAAAAAATTAAAGAAGAAGAAAGAAAACCATTTATATATCTTGTCTCTTTATGTACTTTTTTAAAGCTTCAGCTTACCAGGATTTCCTTCATTGCCAACTGAAGCCAGATACATGGCCCATCTGATCCTATAATAATTTCAGTTTTAGGGATAAGCTGGCTTGAAGAGCATTCTCCTGGAGAAGCTGGTTTTCAGGCTAAAGCCACTTGGTCAGAGAAAACATCATCTCACATTAAATAATAATATTTTATATTTTCTCCCTAATTATAGAAAAAACATCAACTCACCATGGAAAAGCTGGAATATATTCCCCCTTCCTCTTTTATCAGTCTTTGCTCATCTAATTTAAAGTTTTTAGACCTAAGTAAATCTTTTTTTCAACAATTGGTATTAGCTTTTGTATGCAGTTTTGTAATCATATTCAAAACCTTAAAAATTTTTTTAAAATAATTTCCAGTTGCTCACTGCAAGTCATTCTGTACTTTTAATTGTGTGTACTCATACCAATTTACCTCTTGATCAACTGGACTGCAACTTAAAATAATTTTTTTTAAAGAAGGGGCCATGTAGGCTATATTTTCCACCTCCTGGTAAATCTAGAAATGAGTTCCTACAGTGTTTGCACATAAACATCACATTAGGTGAATATGACATTCTTGAGACACAATCTTGTCTTCTAGAACAGTCTTTTAGCCATCAGGGTTGAGAAGTCTGACCCCAGATGGATATTTGTCTCATTAATAACCTGTTCATTTCTGTCCAAATGCCTGAAAGATTCCTTAACCTGGAAACACAAACCTTTTAAAAGATACATATCTATTTGGGTCTATTAATTTTAATTTTATCTCAGATCTTTTTTGGCTCAGAAAAGATTTCTTCTGACAGATGTTTGACCTTTGTTTCCAGTATTTTGTTCCATTTTTCATTGGAAATAAATTAAGTTCTTAGATAAAATCTATGTTTCTTTCTCTCAACATTTTCGTCTTGGTCCTTCTGTTCCTTATTTTGCCTTCTACTTTGCTGGTTTGATTTCTGTAGAGTCTTCTCTATATTTACAGCCTTAAATTCCTTAGTACAGCCTTAAATTCCTCTTACACTACTATTTCGCCTGTGAAAATCATCTTTCATCCCAATCTTTCTTCTGATGGCCCCTGATTCCTATCTTATGGTGGTTCTACCTTCTCGCATCTTTTTGAGAATACCAAAAATATTTCAGTTAAGATGTTTTTCTCTTTCCTGGAGAATTTATTTCCAAATATATAATCTTGCTTCAAGTTTTAATGGAGAAGCTTCCTGTCTCTTATCCTGCAGTATTCTTTTCTTAAGTCCCCTTTGGGCATCTTTCCATCTATTCATAGACAGAAAAGAGAACAGTATGTTCAAGTCTAGCACTTGCCAACAGATAGTACTGGTGAAGAGCCTTAATATGCCCTCATTTTCCTCTTGGGCACCAGCAAAGCAGATCTCAAGGGCAAACTCACCCACACAGTACCTACCTCAGTTTTCAGGGTCTACCAGATATTTAGCGATTGCAGCTCTCTGAATGGGGTTTCTCCTGCTCTCTCTGTTATAATTTCTGACTAGGATGAAAGAGACTAAGAGGCAATCTACTGGTTTTGGGTTTTGTTTTTGTTTTTAAAGAGGGGAGTACATAAAAGATCATATGTCCTCCCAGCATGCATTGTCTTCTGCCTTCTCCTTGCCTCTTCCCTATTGTGTGTGGTACTTTATATCATGCAATTAGCCATTCAAGAACACAAAACACTCTCTGCTTGTCTCCATCTACCTCTTCCTTGGTTGTGGTCTGCTAGCCACATATTTAAGTGGATATAGAAAAAAAGAAATTGATAGTTTGGGTAGGAGGCACGGCTCTGGATTTGACTCTGGCTAGCTCAGAAGACAGTTTCTTACCAGTTGGAGCATTTGCTTTCCCAGCCAGTGCAGCTCCAAGGTCCTGAAATAGTCAAGTGCAAATGATAGGGGCAAGGTACCTTTTTTTTTTTTCTCTTACAGCACCATTTGGGCTTCTCAGGTTCAATGGATGGTATGCATGTTTTATAAACCTAAGAATATGCTTCTCAACCCATCCCACTGACAATTACATTAGTAGACATTCCCTGTGGACCTCAGCGTGTGGCCTTTCTCCATCTTAAATTTACTATGTATTAGCCTTCCTTTTTTCACTTTTGGTATTGTTTTATGGGTATTTTGGTGAAAAGTTTGGGAAGAAGTGTCTCAGATATCACCTGTCTCTGCTATGATGATCTGGAAAGTTTGTAAATGAAAATTTTAAATATTACTAGCTAGAATGATACAGGTAGTCTAAAATAGCATATCTATATTAGGTTCTGAATGCAACACAAGGGAAAAACAAAGACATTTTCTCATGCTACTCATAGATTCATGGGACAGAAAAACCACAAATTATGCTAATAGCACCATCATGGCTCATATTTTATGTAGAGAAGCAAAGGAAGTTCCAAGGTTCAGAGTCGCCCCACCCCTTCCAGAACTTGGGAATAAGAATGTTCTCTGAAGTGGAAAGCATTATCGACTTAGAATGGGTGAAATCAGCTTCCAGCAAAAGTGACTCCTGAGATTATAGTGTTTCATGACTCTACAGCAAGGAGAACAGCTGGCCGTCCAACTGAATCTAGAAAAACAAAGTATTTCAAAGAGTTGGGTTGACCTGTCTGCACCCTTAGGGTATGAAAGTTGTTCACATAAATCAATTTATAACTAAGTAAATTACAAAGTCTCCTGACTGAGGAAATAATGTAAAAATATACAGTCTGCTTGGAATCTAGGAAAAGGGGAAGCAAAGAACAGGACTTTGTCAGTGAGTCTCTAACACTGCCTAAGAGAAAGAGCATGTTCTGGCTAGCTGAAACAAGCATTGTCATTCTTTTGGCAGGTACATCCCTATATTGGTCAGGGGCATTATCGTAACTGATGATTTGTATTTCTGAAGTCCTCTAGCTCCTTTACTCTGAGCCAGTGAGCAAGCTCTCACTTTCCACGTAAGGTTTTCCCTCATTTTAGGAAAAATCTGGGCAGGAAGGAATGTGGCTCTAATCCTAAATGGATAACAGAACCTATTTTTCCTGGAGTTCAGTGCTAACATCTTGACTCTAACCTCTTTGATATGGTGAAACAACCCATGCTATGAAAAAAACATTCCATGTGATTTTTTTTTGTGGGGGGGCTTTCTTATATCCACATGTCTTCTGTGATCCCTCACTTCTTTCTAATTTAATTCTAAACTTTTGAATATGACACTGAAGATCCTTTCCAAATTTATCCTCCACCATTCCCCAACACAGGCTACTTTCCAATCTGGCCCATCTTGATGCCTTCCCAAATGCCCACACTCATTCCCTTCACCCTGCCTTTGATCATATTTTCCTTACTTAGAATTTCCTCTCTTCCTTTCCATTAACCAAAATCTCCTTGGTTCAGGGTAAGTTCAAGTCCACTCATCTCCATGAAAACCTTTTCAGCTACACCAAGCCACTGATTTCCGCATATCAGCTGTACTATGTAACATTCTCAGGCCTAACTCTTCTGTGCCAGCCCTAAATCACCAATGGTAGATTCCTCTCGAGTTTGTCACTACTCTGTCTTCTTCTGTGCTATCTAAGCTTAATGAAATTTTATTATGTAGTATTTAACTATTTGTGTATGTGTCTAGTCTCTCACATTTCTAAGGGCAGAGAAATTTCTGAAATCCCCTCTCTATCCTCACTCTGATAATCACAGGGATGATAAGGAATAAGCACCCTAGCATTTACCTGAATTGAAGCAAAATGTAAATCAGTCCACACAGATCTGAATGTGGACAACTGTGTGTCTCTCTGCATCGAAATTGTGAGTATTCTAGGTTTTTCCTGTGTGAGACCAAATGGTACAGTGATTAAGAATCTGGTTTCTGAGAAACCTGGACTCTCATCTCTGCTTGGCTATTTTTCCTACACATTTTTCTTAGAGTCTCTAAGCCAGGATTTTCTCACCTGTAAAATGAATTCATTGGGTTTTGGTGAAGATTAAAGGAGATCGTGTAAGTGACATGTTTAGCATAGCGCCTCACATGTGGAAGGTGCTGAGTAAATGTCAACTCTTGATTAGTAAGAAGAGTTCCAAAAGGATGCCTTCATCTGCATCATTCCCTTGATAACTCTGGATGGCTCAGAAATAAGAGAAATTGTATTATACAAGATCTTAAGGCACATTAGGATAAAAAAGTAATGAAAGCATCAAAATTATTTCCAAGACTAGGAGTATCAATCCTTAGTAATGAGTGGGAGACAAAGATGCTCCTGTCTCAGATGTGGGTGACTGGGAGCAAAAGGAAGGGATGAAGGGGTGGGGAGGAGTACTGCTCCAGAAAGGCAGAAAACTCTCTGAGATAGGGCCAAAAGCCTGGGCCCTAACCTGGGGCATCGGTCCAGAATCAGCAAGGAAGGTGCTTAGGGACATTACAGATAGTGTCTTCAAGTGAAATGAGTACTGGTTCCAACCTGTCAAATGTCCTCAGCTGAAGGTGTGTAAAACAGGAAGAACAAGACTACCTCTGAAAGTGGGAAGAGCTGTGCTCACTTACCATTCTAGGTGGTGATCAGAAGCTGTGATCACTGGAGAAAGAGTCTGTCAGGTTCTGAGGCAGCTGGTGCAGTCGAGGAGCAGTAGTAGTGGTGGCCTCAGGAGGTTGGAGTTGGAATTAGCAGCAGAAACCCACAGCTGGCTAGGTAAAGATGGCCCTGCCCTGAAAGGGCTATGACTTTGAGCCAACAGAAAACTGAGAAGAGGCTGAGAGTCAGCCACATGGAAGTGTGAGGTAAGGCCAAGTCCTGATTGTCCCTCATGGGATGGCCCCAGAAGACCCTGGCTGTGAACAATTATCCAAGGCCTGGGGAAAAGGAGCAGCAGCAGGGCTGGCAGAGCCATAATCCTAGGCCCTCACATCTTCCCAGCATCTTCACGGCTGGCCTAGGTACCCTCATTAGGATGCCCTCCCAAATAATTTAACTCATTACACCTAATTTTAAAACTGTTTTCCTAAATGCTTAAGGGTATTAACTAATAAGTGGTCTGGGGTAACCATTAGGTCTTGTCATATGTAGGGGCAAATGTTCTCTTCAAGAAGCATACAGTACATTATTCTTAATTGAATCTGGTAACAGACTTCCAGCACAACCTGGGGATTAACTTGCTAAAGTGGTTAAACAAAGATTCCTGGCGCCTCAGTGCTTGAGGACTAAGAACATTTCAAAGATTTACATGACTCAAGTCAAACCAGAAACCTGGGTGAGGGGAAGAGGGCAGCTTTGAATTCTTGGCATGACTACTTCAGCTATGAGTCTAATTTCAGGTGAACTGGGGACAAGGCTCAGAAACTGAAAAGAGGGTATTTCTATAATGGCTAAAATCATCCCTGCTAAAAGCAGTTGAGTGAAACAAAAGGGGTCTCTAAAACACCCAGACATTCTGAAGTTTCACATATGTGCCTTGGTGTGTCACTTCAACCTCCACTATGATGTATCTTAGGAAGCCCCTTTGAATCTGGTAAACTGTGTCCCTCACTTATGGGAAACATTCTTATATTATTTCTTGGGTAATTTCTGCATATACTGTTTTGTTTTATTTTGTTTTTAACTCTTCCTATTTATATGCTGGAACTCCTTGAGGGCTTCTGTTGGGTCCTTATTATTTATCTACCATTTTCCATCACTGTTGTTTTCTTGGTTTTTGTTGTTCTACCTGCTGGGGGGCAGGGTTCTCTATAATTTTCCCTTCTGAACCTTCTTTTAACATACACATTTCAAAAATTTCATCATCATATCTTCATTTTTCAAGAGCTTTTTAAAAAAGCAATAGGTGGATGCCTGGATGGCTCAGTGGGTTAAGGCCTCTGCCTTTGGCTTGGGTTGAGATCCCAGGATCCTGGGGTCAAGCCTTCCTCCTCTCTCTGCCTGCTTCTCTGCCTACTTGTGATCTCTGTCAAATGAATAAATAAAATCTTAAAAAAAAAAAGCAATAGGTATTTTATAATGATAAAAGAAATAATTTATTAGGAAGACATAATCACAAACATGTGTGCATTTAATAACAAGATACATGAAAAAAAAAACCTGACAGTATTAAGGAGTAACAGTTCCAAAATTATACCAAGAGACATTAACACCCATTAATAAGCAATTCAGAGCAAAGCAAGACATCTCCATAGACAGAGAAGATGTGAACAACAGTATTAATCACCATCTAATTGACATTTAAGGAACACAATATCTAACAGCTGCAGAATACATATTCTCTTCAAGTGCCCAAAGACCAACCATATGCTGGGCAATAAATAGGTCAATGAATGTTAAAGGGCTGAAATACAAAACATTTATTTTTTGGTCACAATGGAATTAAATAAGAAATCAATAACAATATGGTATCTAGGGATACCCCAAATGCCTGGAAATTAAACACCTTTCTAGATGTCTAAATAATTCATGAGTGAAAGAAAAAAATCACAAGGACAACTAGGAAATATTTTCAGCTAAATCAAAATGAATTAAGCTAAAATAGCTTTAAAATGTGTATGTTACATAAGGAAGAAATGTTTAAAAGTCAGAGAATGATAAAGATTACAATAGAAATTAGTGGACTAGAAAACAGGCAGATAAAATAGAAAATTATCAAAGCCAAAAGCTGGTTTTCAAAAAGATCAACAAACTTGACAAATCCCAAGCTAGACTGATTGAGAGTAAGAGAGAAAGAATATAAATTGCCAAGATGAAGAATAAAAGGGGAGTTATCACCACAGGTCCTATAGACATTTAAAGGATAAAAAGAATGATATTAAAATTTATGCTAATAAAATCAACTATTTAGATTAAATGAAAATTCTTGAAAAATACAACTTACCAAAATTGATACAAAAGAAGCAGAATATTTGAATAGCCCTTTATCTGTATAAAAATGGAATTTGTTATAAAAGTCCTTTCAAAAATAAAACACCAGGTGCAGATGATTTTAGTAGTAAATTCAAAGCATTTAGTAGTAAATTCAATGCACTTAAAGCCTTCATGGAGAAAGTAATACCAATCTTATACAAACATTTTCAGACTACAGAGGAAGAGGAAATATTGCTCGGCTTATTTTATGAGGCCAGCATAACCCTAATACCAAAATCTGACAAAAATATCACAGAAAAAAAAATGAAGAGTATAGACTTTAGTCTTCATGAGTATAGACAAAAATTTCTTAATAAAATATTAGTAAATTAAATTCAGAAATACTTTAAAAGAATACTACATCATGTCCAAGTGGATTCTATCCCAAAATGCCAGGTTGTCTTAACACTAAAAAAAAAAAAAAAAAAAAAAAAAACAGTATAATCCACCATATCAGCAGAATAAAGAAGAAAAACCATATGACCATTTTAATAGATGCAGAAAATCTATTTGAAAAGTGTAACACCTACTCATAATGGAAGAAAGAAAATATTTGTGACCCATATCAAATACTTGTATCCAAAATATATAAAGAATTCTTATAAAAATCAATAATAAGACAACGTACTTTTAAAAATGGATAAAAGATTTGAACTCTTTACAAATATGATATGCAAATAACCAGGAAGCACAGGGAAAGATGCTCAAGTTCCTTATTCACCAGGCTAATGAAAACTAAAACTACAATAAAGTTTTACACACCCGTTAGAATGACTAAAATTGAAAAGCTGTCCATATCTACCACTGGTGAAGATACAGAACAGCTGGAACTCTCATAGACAACTGATGGAATGTAAAATCTTACAATCACTTTAGAAAACAGTTTGACCATTTCTTGGAAGGTTAAATATGTACCTATCATACAACCAGCTATTCCACCCTTAGATATTTACCAAAGAGAAATGATAGTATGTCTACACAAAGATGTGTATTTTCATTGCAACTTTTCTGTAATTGCCCCAAACTAGAAATGTCCAGATATCCATCCATATTGTGACTGGATAAACAGATTGTGGATATCCATATGATGTAATACTACCCAATCAAAGGGGAAAAAACTATCAATACATGCAGCAACATCAATGATTCTAAAATCATCATGCTGAGCAAAAGAAGCCAGATACCACCAAAAAAGAGTACTTGTAGGACTCCATTTACTTAGAATTCTAGAAAGTGAAAGTTAATTTGTAGTTTCAGTTAAAAAAAAAATCATGGTTACCTGAAGATGGATATAGATGGGGAATGGGAGTACAAAGGGGTGTGAGGATGGAATGGAAGAAGATATTTGCAAATGACACTACAGACAAAGGGCTGATATCCAAGATCTATGAAGAACTTCTCAAACTCAACACCCAAAAGACAGATAATCACGTCAAAAAAAGGGTGGAAGATATGAACAGACACTTCTCCAAAGAAGAGATACAGATTGACAGACAGATAATGGTTGACAGACAGATAAGTTCATCATCCTTACCGTCAGGGAAATTCAAAACAAAACCATATTGAGATACCACCTTACACCAGTTAGAATGGCAAAAATTAGCAAGGCAAGACAACAAATGTTGAAGGGGATGTGGAGAATGGGGAACCTTCTTACACTGTTGGTAGGAATCAAGTTGGTGCAACCACTTTGGAAAACAGTGTGGAGATTCCTCAAAAATTAAAATAGAGCTACCCTATGACCTGGCAATTTCACTCCTGGGTATTTATCCCAAGATACAGATGTAGTGAAAAGAAGGGCCATCTGCACCCCAAAGTTCATAGCAGCAATGTCCACAATAGCCAAACTGTGGAAAGAGCCGAGATGCCCTTCAACAGACAAATGGATAAAGAAGATGTGGTCCATATATACAATGGAATATTACTCAGCCATCAGAAAAGATGAATACCCAACTTTTGTATCAACATGGACGGGACTGGAGGAGATTATGCTAAGTTAAATAAATCAAGTAGAAAAAGTCAGTTATCATATGGTTTTACTTACTTGTGGAACATAAGGAATAGCATGGAGGACATTAGGAGAAGGAAGGGAAAATTGAAGAGGTGAAATCGGAGGGGGAGATGAACCATGAAAGACTATGGACTCTGAGAAACAAACCTAGGATTTTAGAGTGGGGAATGGGTTGGCCCTGTGATGGGTATTAAGGGGGGCAGGTATTGCATGGAGCCCTGGGTGTTATACATAAACAATGAATCTTGGAACACTACATCAAAACCTAATGATGTACTGCATGGTGACAAATATTACACAATTAAAAAAATTTTTAAAAAGGGGGGTGTGAAGAAATTTGGGGTAATGATAGAAACATATTTTCTTGATCATCACAACAGATTTGTGTGTGCATACAAATGTCAAAACTAATCAAATTTTATATTTTAATATATGTAGTTTATAGTTAATCAGTTATAGTTTAATATATTTTGAATTCAATATATAATAGTTAAATATATTTTAAAACAATGAAAACAAAACCAGAAACATCTATTCTCATGGTTCATCTCCCCCTCCAATTTCCCCCAACTCCCTTCTCCTCTCCATCTCCCCATGTCCTCCATGTTATTACTTATGCTCCCAAATAAGTGAAACTGTATGATAATTGACTCTCTCTGCTTGATTTATTTCACTCAGCATAATCTCTTCTAGTCCCGTCCATGTTAATACAAAAGTTGGGTATTCATCCTTTCTGATGGAAGCATAATACTCCATAGTATACAAGGACCATATCTTCTTTATCCATTCATCTGTTGAAGGGCATCTTGGTTCTTTCCACAGTTTGGTGACTGTGACCATTGCTGATATGAACATTGGGGTACAGATGGCCCTTTTTTTCACTACATCTGTATCTTTGGGGTAAATGCCCAATAGTGCAATTGCAAGTCATAAGGAAGCTCTATTTTTAATTTCTTAAGGAATCTCCACACTGTTTTCCAAAGTGGCTGCACCAACTTGCATTCCCACCAACAGTGTAAGAGGGTTCCCCTTTTTCCACATCCTCTCCAACACTTGTTGTTTACTGTCTTGTTGATTTTGGCCATTCTAACTGGTGTAAGGTGGTATCTCAATGTGGTTTTGATACTGAGTAATTCTTTCAATTTCTGGTGGTTCTTGGTTGATTGGGAGTTTTGCCTATGTGGCAGGGAATTAGTTTGATATTACAGGTAGATTTCATCTTTGGGTGATCTAGCAGAGATCCAGCTTTTTTTGTAGGAGGATTCCTAAATTTGTTTCTGCAAGCCAAGTCTCTTGAGCTTGTCCATTTCCCTAAAGAGGAATCCTCCAGCTTCCTGCTTTAGGTGTGTAAGCCTGGCTGCCAGCAGTGGGGGGCTACATTGGATAGGAAACTTTATCATTCAGTATGCAGCTCTTCCTTCCTGTTTATGGACCCCCTACCTCACTACCTCCCTATGTCCTACCTGAAGCCCCCACACCCTGAGTCCTTCGGATCGCACCCCTTGAGGTAGGATTCCTGCCTTTGACTGTGATGGGGAAGGCCAGTTACAAGGTGAAGGAACAGAGTAGTTTTTGCTAACCCAGTTCACCAATTTTCAGCTCTACCTTCAACCCTGCTGACAGGAAAACTGGACTCTTGACTTCTCCAGTCCTCCTCAGGTTCTCCAGCACATATTACTTGGCTTTCAGCACACATTCCACTTTCTCTGTTCAAAGTTAGATATCACTGCATCTGTTTTCTGTCTTCCCAAAATTTATCTTCTCATTGACTATTGTCTCTTCTGTTCTCCTTGTGCTGGGTTCACAGAGACTATATTCTTTTACAGCCAGTAAAGTTGAGGTTTTAGTCAGAGCAGAGATAAATAGGGGTATAATTGTTCTCAACTAAAGCCCTGGGAAGAAAATGAAGACTGTATTTTAATAATGAAATACAAAAGGCTATTGTGGGCAACCAAATCATGTATCTTCTGGGAAGGCCTGCAATGTGCCCAGTGGAGTTGTTGGTTGTTAGAAGCCCTGAAGCCAGTCTATAAGCATCAGGCCTCACAGACACTCCTCGCCAATCCCTATTTTAAGGCCATTATTCAGAGTTGCTGGCACTGTCAACACCATGTCTTATTTCAGTTTTTCCCTAGTGCCTCCCAGGACCTTTCTTGTGGATTCATTCTGGGCATTTATTTTTAATGTGGAAACAGTGTGGCCTTTAGAGGCAAAAGAAACAAATACTTTCAGTCAAGAGAGTAGTGTTATTTAGTAAACAGCTAACAGAATGGAATTGAGAACACTCATGAAGAAAAGAGCTAGCTGAAATGCAGTAGGAAAAGTTGCCATTTTCATGTTTCCAACTTGCCCCAAACCAGGGAATCCTGGAAGCAGTGCATAGCTGAAATACATATATATACATGGAAAATATTAATTTCATTTCTATAATACTCTAGCAAGGTAGGTTAGTACTATCATATTTTATAGACAAAGAACTGAAGCCACCAAGTGATGAAGCTACTTGCCCAATGTCACTAACAAGTCATGGCACAGATGGGACTGGAACTCTTGGCCTCTGGGTTTTTAGTTTGTTTCTTCTTCTATGAATCATCCTTTACATTTTTTTTTTTTAAAGAGACTTGACTTATTGGTCCTCACCATTCCATTTCCAAAAAAGGTTACACTGACAGACCAAATGCAGAATGGCCCAAGACCAAGCTTTTCCTCATCTATGGGCACATTGTTCTGATGAAGCAATTCAGAAAACACACACACTGATATCTAGCAGTAACCCTCGCTCTCTCATACCAGGAACCGGGTAGGCAGGGTTCATCTGGTCTCAATGAACACTTGCTGCACAGAAGCCCTGAAGAAGGGGAAAGCCCCAGCCCTAAAGCCCCAGACTCACAAAGGTTCTATCTCCTCCAAGAGCCTGTCCAAGCAGGCACATGACCAAGGAAAGCCATACCAAGGGAAGAACTGCTGAGTGAGATAATCTGTACCCCTATCACGCTTACAGGGCTCCTACCTGTGCATTAGTTCGTTCTCACTCACAACCACCCCATGAGGCAGGTATTCTTAACATCATTCCACCTACAGAAGACACAAGGACCCTGAGGTTCAGTGATATCACATGATTCTTTGGATCACACAGCTAAGGAATAGCACAGCCAGGCCCAGAGTCCAAGTCACCTGGACCCACACCCTATGCTCTTTTCTAACATTCCACAGGAAAAAGTCTGTGACAAGGGATCCATTGCTTTGAGACCCTCCCTTCCTTCCTTCCTCTTTTTTTCCCCCCCTTCCTTCCTTTTTTAACAGAATTTCTTCCCATGAACTTTATCATAAGAATAGGAACAGCTAATATCTATTGAGTGTCTGCTGTGTTCAGGAGTTGTGTGTGGTGGATACCTTACATGGGGTTTCTCTTTACTGTTATTATCTCCAATATGTAGATGAAAAAGCTGGGGCACTGAGAGGGAAGCAACTCAAACTAGGTCACCAGCTACTAAAATGCAGAGTCTAGGATTTAAACCCAGGCAGTCTAGCTTAAGAGTCAACACTTCAACTCATTACCACCTTCTTTTCCTTTAATGTAAAACAAGAAGGAAAAAAAAAGAAAGAAAGAAAGCTTGATTCTTACATTGACCAGGAAACTGGTGGTAGGCAGAGTTTTTAGGAAAACACAGTTCTCACATGTTCAGACCTCACTAGTTTCAACCCTTGACTGGTGAGATTTCTTCATCCTATCAAACATCTTAAAAGCTCTGATCTCTGTTATTGGGGATAAGAACACAAATTAGTTTTTAAGCTAAACTCTGTGGACACAACTGGCAAAAGGTTTCAGAGATGGGAAGCTTTTTGACACCGTTCATTACTTCCTCTGGGAAGAAACAGAGGCAGTGGCAGCATCTAATCATAATTCCACTGTCTCAAACCAGGCCGGTCCAGTGGTCAGGTACCTTGCTGCATTCCGAGGGTAAAAATAAAACAGTAAGCAGTTCTAATTCCTGGACCAAGAAATTTCTCACAGAATTCTTTGAACAATACCTGTCCCAATTGTTGAAACAGGTGTGCTTTATCTTTCTGGGAAAGGTTTTCATAGATCTTGTGTGGCTTAACTTAAATACATGTGTTTGTTGTCAAAATTTGCTAATCCCGTTGGTTTCCCATAAGAAGGGGGGGAATCACTATACAGCATTGGGGGACTTTGGGTCTATCAAAAGGAAATTTCATCAAGGGGGTTCCACTATCTTTCGCACAAACTGTGTGGGGAAGGACTTGTTTCCTCACCATTTATCATGAACAAATGCTTCCACTATAAATAATAATAATAATATTAATAATTATTATAGTTATAATAATTATAATAAACTACTAAAAAAATACAGAGTGAAAAAGAAGCATACAATATACGTGCCCAATTTTTTAACATAAAATCATTTTATCATATTGTCATAAGGTTTTTAAATGTTTCATTCTCAATTTCTATACTAATCAACATCTCTAGGACCTATGCCAATCGGAGGACTCTACTTTGAATAGCCTCAGTTTATAATGTGTGAAAGAAACATACCAAGCAGGGCACCTGGGTGGCTCAGTCAGTTAAGGGTCCAACTCTTGGTTTCAGCTCAGGTCTTGATCTCAGGGTCATGAGATTGAGCCCTGCACTGGTTTCTGCACTCATTGCAGAGTCTGCTAGAGATTCTTTCTCTCTCTCCCTCTATCCCTCCCACTTGTGCTCACTTGCTCTCTCTAAAATGAATAAATAAATCTAAGGGGGGAGAAAAGAGAAACATACCAATTGTTTTTACTATAATTTTTTTGATTTCTTAAAGTTAACTCATTATTTTCATGAAGGTAGTTGGATATGTGGGGGCCCACATCCCTTACCGGCTACAAAGCTCTGCATTGCTGCTTCTAGAAAGCTTTTTAATAATATGTATCAAGAGCCATAAAATACTCACATTCCTGACCCAGTAATTACATGTCTATGAGTCTACCCTAAGGAAATAATAGCACTTAGGCACAGAGGTGTTAATTGCAGGCTTATTAAAAAATAGCCAACCTTGGAAATAGCATAAAGTCCCCAAATAGGGGGAATCGTGGAGCAAATTATGTTCCATGCTGCCCAGAGAAGTTTCTCTCATGTGACAGACTAGGCCAAGGTCCCCTATGTATGTCCCACCACGGTCCACCTGTGCTTCCTTTGTGTCACTCACTAGTAGGACTTCAACACTTACGATGGTTTCTGGCACATAGTATCTGCTCAATAAATGCAGACTGAGTGGAGGAAAACAGTATGTACAAATGGACTGGATGACTTGGAGAGATTCTCGTGATATGACATAAAGTGAAAATATTAGGAGTTAAATTAACAGAAAAACAAGAGTAGCTAAGCTCCTCCTAAGTAAACCATTTTATGCCATTTAGCAAGAACTTGTTAGAATAGTGTCGGGAAAACTAAAGCACTATAGAAAAGCATTAGCCGAGACTTATAAAAATGGAGAAGATATGTGCTACGGGGTGTGCTGTGAATTGGGTAAGACTGATGAATCACATACGCTATATGTTAATTAAAAAATATTCAAGTCAGCAATTGCTTTTTTAAGGTATGTCTGAAATAAGGAAAAAAGCAAGGGACTTTGCTTGGGAGGGTTGGTGCAGTGTTCATGGAGGGAAGAGAGAAAGGAGAAGTGCCCGTTTGACTTTTCTATTCAACAAGGGAGCCCAGTCTTCAACCTAAAGAGGGCAGAACAATGCAGAGGGAATTTCAGTTCCAGATAGGCATGAGCTAGTGGCCTCAACAATCCGAACCTGTATGAATTAGATTCCAGGGCCTAAAGGAATTGCAGAGTCACTGACAGTGATTATAGGAAGCGATTATAGAGATTATAGGAAGCACCAAAAAATAAAATAACAGAATGCTGAGGACGATGCAGGATTTTTGGAGAAAATAATGTTTGCTCTTTGTTGCTTTAGAGACCAAAGGAAAACCAGAGGATTTCAGTGGGAGGTAAATGGACATAAGGGTCAACATAAGGGGAAAACCCTTCAACCAGTTACAGACACCATTCAGTGAATGCTTCCCTGTGCTGCCTTGTATGCCCCAGGCACTCCGTGACCTGACAGAGATGATGGGGAAGGACTGGGCTGGGGTGTTTATAGAAGACCTCTGCCATCCTTGCTAACTCAAGCTATCTCATTCTCTCTGGCATCCCAAGGCACAAAGTCACGGCCATGATTTCAAAACCCGTGAGCTGGAGTATTTCTATAAGACACTCCCCTCGTTTCCATCTCCCGCCCTCTGTGCAGCTTAAAACAGCTGCAGACTTCTCACGAAAAAGACCAAGAGTACATCAAAGCATGGGAATCAGAAGGCAACCAGGGGGATGGTTGCTCAGGGAAAAACTGGAGAGTACACAATCTACCCTTTGCTCACCCCAATAGCAGTTCAACCAAGAAAGTCAGGATTCAGACTAGAACACAGTCCAGGTTCCCTTTCAGTTCTTTTTTTCTCCACCTTGTTTATCTTCTAGTTTTCCTAATTATAAATCATCAATCATCCAATTGGTTCTGGAATTGCATCACTAATGGTCTGGAAAGATAGTACTGTGGTATTGACGGGGGTTTAGAAAGACCAGGAAAAACTGTCTCCCAAACTTCAAAGGATTTACTCTTTTAAAACACACCAAAAAGCCCGAGAGATAGCAAGCAGTTTAGACTAAAGACACCAAACAGCTTGAAGATAAGATACATAATCTCAGAACCTTCTATGGAAGCTGTGAAAATGCTATCAGGATCATCTCCAAAAAATGCAATTTACTGTGAAAGTCTAATCAGTCATTTGGCAAACATTTCCCTGGACAGATAAGAGATTAGAGCGGGTGAGGGGAGATAGCAGAGGGGCTTTGCAAGAAACCGGGGCAATTAATTACTGGTATCGATTGCTCCTATCATAACAATACAGCTCTCTTCCCTCTTCAAAAATTATTAAAAATTAGGACATAGGAAACAAAATAGGTCAAAGAGCAAACAGCTGAATTTCAAAACAAAGGACTCAAGTTAGTCCTATGGAATGCAAGTCTGCTTTTTACCCACTTTATCTGGCCCACATTCCAAGACATCTTAGAAAGGTTACTAAACAAACAATCATGTCAGAAGCCAAGCATATCTCAGAGCAAGCACAGACTGAGTTCTCAAGGTCCTCTTCTATACCGGAGCCCATGATTCACTGAACATTCCGGATTTCATCCATTTGTTCCATATTAATAAACATTTGTTCTATGTCAAGGCACTCATGCCTTTTATAAATCAGCCATTTTACCCTATTAAAAGCTCCCAAGAAGGTTCTTTTTTTATTCACAGATTAAGCCCTTCATTGGAGCTATGGTAGAATTTTTCCAACTCCCCACACTGGGACCCACTGTAGGACCAGGGTGTCTTATAAAGCACAATTTACTGGTGCTGTTTAAGAATGATGGATGTTTAGGGGTGCCTGGGTGGCTCAGTGGGTTAAAGCCTCTGCCTTTGGCTCAAGTCATGATCTCAGGTTCCTGGGATTGAGCCCTGCATCGAGCTCTCTGCTCATAGGGGTGCCTGCTCCCCCCCCCCTGCCTGCCTCTCTGCCTACTTGTGATCTCTCTCTCTCTCTCCTGTCATATAAATAAATAAATTAATTAATTAATAAAATCATCCTTTTTAAAAAAAAAAAGGATGGATGTTTAGAAAGTGTGCAAGGAACATCTCTTTGACACTGTGCTACATCATTAGCTTCAAACGGACAATAAGGGTCCCAAATGGCTCTCATAGATGTAGTACAAAACAAAAGACCTGGAATCACAGGGACTTGTAGCTTCTCGAATTTGCTTTTTACAAAAATGCTTTGTTGACCACACACCCACCTTTCTTTTTCTCTCTTTTTTTTTAAAGATTTTATGTATTTCTTTAGAGAGAGAAAAAGTATGTGAACAGGGGAGGGGCAGAAGGAGAGGGAAAGAGAGACTCTCTAGCAGACTCCATACTAAGTGAGGAGCCCAATGTGGGGCTTGATCTCACGACCCTGAAATTATGACCAGAGGCAAAAATCAAGAGTTAAATGGACATTTAACCAACTGGGCCATCCAGGCACCCAAAAAACCCCCTTTATGCCAGGTTTTATTTTTTATCTATTCATCATACACTTGGATGATTTACAGTCTTTTTTTTTTTTTTTAATTGTCTCTGAAGGTTTTCAATCATCCTTATAGTAAAAACTCTTAAATACGTGAAGGTTGCAAAGGAGCTGAGGTGGCTCATTTTTGCAGTTTTTGCAAAAAACTGCTACTTTTCAGAGTGGAACAGAAAGCATGATGGACTTCCCCTTGAGCAAACAGCCCCCCTCCCTCCAGGAAAAAAATCCAGCCACAAGTCCTCATACAACAAGACGAGTGGGATTGGCAGAGGCCCACTGGGCCACAGAGGGCAGGATGGGCTGGAGCTCTGACATCCAGGCGGCCTGCAGAGAGGGTGAGTCAGTGAGAACAGGCAGGAAAGAGGGAGAGGAGGAGAGGAAAGACCTGATGGGGAGGGAAGGAAGCACCAGGTGTCCTAGGACAGATGATCTGGAGCTCAGTCCAATAGGCCAAAGACTGGACAAACTGGCTGAATCAAGGCAGGCAAGAAGGCCAGAGTTCAGTGGGGTCAGGCACCTGGGGCACATCCCATGACTCCAGGAGCCTGGGGAACCAAGAGTCAGAGAGCCTGGGTCTCAAGTCGGGGGCTGTGTCTGTCCCACCCACCTTGTGCCATAGCGGCCACCTTATAGCAGGTCGTTAGGGTAAGAAAGAAAGGGATGGAGGGCATTCAGAAGCTCAAGCCAGGAGGTCTGGTTATTTAGGGGCTAAGAACAACCAGAAAGTTTGGGCAACAGCAAAATGACATGAAACTGAGTCAACATCCCTGGAAAATACCGGATACTTCTCCCCAGTTAGATAAGTGGGAAGTGAGTTCATGGCCCAAGGCAGGAAGGAGGCAACAGAACAGGAAGAGAAGTGAGAGGAGGAAGAGGGAAAGGGAAGAATAATTTTTTATTTTTGCTAGTTATTCATGGAAGCCTCTTTTTTTCTATCACTTATTTCCCAAAAGGCTCTTGATAAAGACACTTGCGATTAAAAAAAAAAATCACATTAGCATGACTCTACTCCAGGCTAGACTCAGACCTTATCTAGGAGTGGCTTATGCAATCTATGAAGAGATGCTCCCCTAAGATGATGAACTAGTCGGAAATAAACTCCACACCCAGAGCCCCTGCAAATCCAGTGCTTCCAAAGCTTTCTACCCAGGAGCTGCCACCCTCCTTGATCCTTAGTGCTCAGGTCTACAGGCACAGTCAACCCACTACATCAGCCTGTTTCCTGCTCGTCCAGACAACAGCTGGCAGATCAGGCCCAGGCCCAGGCCCAGGCCCGAGATCTAGCCTGAATTTTGATTCCTCATCTCCCCCTACTAAGGCAAGGCCCCTGCAGATCCTGAACTTCGCCTTTTCCATCTTTGCGTTGATCTGGCCCTGAGAAAGCGGCCCAGTGATGGCAACGGAGAGCTCGCATCAGCACTTGGCTTCTCCTTTAACTCCCACAAATCCTGTGAATCTCAACACTGAGCCTGTTAGTTCCTGAAGCGGTTGTCTGCTGGGCATTCCCTGCTCCTGCACCCCAGCTAAATCACCCGGCCCTTTAGAAAAGGTAAACAGCTCGTCAAGATGATACAGATGAACAGAGGTAGGGCTCAGAGCTAAGAATGCTGGCACAGTGTCAGGGGCAGGCTACCTCTCAGGGGATAAATATGCATTTCAGAAAATTTCAAAACTCTTCTGCAAATGCAAGAACTTATAAAACATAGTATACAGGCTCAAGAAGGTTATGGGTTTTAAAAATTCAGCTCAGGCTATCACCACAATGACCACAGCCAGTCAGGCATAATTATAAAAAAGATCCATCATGGGGATGCTCGGGTGGCTCAGTTGTTAAGCCTCTGCCTTTGGGCTCAGGTTGTGATCCCAGCGTCCTGGGATCAAGCCCCGTATCCTGGCTCCCTGCTCAGCGGGAAGACTGCTTCTTCCTCTTCTACTCCCCCTGCTTCTGTTCCCTCTCTCACTGTGTCTCTCTCTGTCAAATCCATAAAATCTTAAAAAAAAAAAAAAAAGATCTGTAATGGTGCCTTTAAAAAAAAAATCACATCTTTGGGGACTGGTAGAAGGAGCTAGAACAGTATGACTCAAGCTGTGTTCTCTGGAAGACTGGCATCTTGGGATGTGAATTAGTGTGCCTTGACAAAATAGTTCACGATCCCATTAGTTTAGGATGCATCCTCTGTATCCCCCTCTTGGTATTCCCAGTGCATTTAAGCTATTTCAAGCTCTATAATGTAAAGAAACCCCTTACATCTGATTTGACCTAATATTTTCTAATCTTACCTGACCACTGTTCTCTTTGTCTAGAGTATACCTATTCATTCTGAGGACTGTTTGGGAAATTCTGAGCCAGAGTTAGTTCATGGGTTTATTTAACTCCTGATTTTTAAAATTCAATTTAATTTAATTTGATTTGATTCAATTGCTAGCTAGAGTGAAGCAGGGCACTGGCTTTACCCAGTTCAGCAGATAATCGTAAACCTTCTGTCCTTGGAACTTCTCTGACATGAGCCCTGCATGGAAGTGCATCCTTATTCAGTGCGTTGTTGTTTTTTTTTTTTTCTTTTAATTTCCAGAATTTAAGAAAAGGATGGGAAAGTAGTTACAACACTTCAAAAAGCCTTCCTCTGAAGTCCCTCCTAGCTTCAGAGGACTGAGGATGTCTGAGTGGGAGCTCTCACTGCTCATGAAGAATTTGTGTCCAAAAGCACATCATTTGGGGAGTCAGAACATCCCAGGCCCCAGCTGGAAGAGGTCCTAGAGGTTGGCCAATCGATGTGGTCATCTCCTAACCAGAAAGCAGCCTCGGGAGGGTTGGCAGCCACCAAGACCACAAGCTACTCAGTGGTGAAGCAGGGATTAGAACCCAGATCTTTTGGTGCCCCTGCCAGGAAGTTTTTCTTGTCCTGGAAGTATCAGCTTTTCTCAGAAAGGAAGAGATCCATCCTTTTCATCCTGAAAACCACAGTAGAAAGACAAGAAGGAGCTATGCCACAATGCGAACACTGCCTGACAAAGAGATGACATTTTGGTCTTAATTCCATTTTTCTGCATTGGCCAAAACATTTCCAAAGGGAATCTACTGCTTTTATGCCAGAAAACAACATTCCTTTAAAAACGAAGGGGAAAAAAAAGCAGAAGGTAAAGTAAAGAACGTACCCTGGAAAGCATCCTCTACGTGGCTCCTAGGGGTTGATCAAAATAAGCAGAACTAATAAAATGCCATGGCATTTCCCTGTGCTGGGGAGGCACCAGGCTGTGAGCAAGGATGACTCACGGAGGCAGTGGGGAGACCCCCCCCCACTAGCTGCCCATGGGCCAGCGGCTCTCCCTCAGAAGCCCTACGTTGCTGTGTCTTCACCCACAGACTGGCAAGGAGCAGAGCCCTGCTTCCCTGCCTATGGTCATTTCCTCTTCAAGCCCGTGTCTCGAGATGGGCTTTGAATGACTCCTCGATGATTTCCAAGTTCACATTCACCGAGCACACAAATCTAATTAGAAAAATTTTTTTCACTTTGTTTTTTTCCTGTACTTTTACTCTGGCCTCCCACCTAGTAGAAACTTCTCTTCAGCCCGAAGTGGTCTGAACACAATACTTTTAGAGATTTAACCCCTGTCTTGGAGATTTTATTTGACAGAGAGAAAAAGAGACACAGCGAGAGAGGGAACACAAGCAGGGGGAGTGGTAGCAGGCTTCCCAGTGAGCAGAGAGCCCAATGTGGGGCTCGATCCCAGGATGCTGGGACCATGACCAGAGCCGAAGGCAGACGCATAACCGACTGAGCCACCTAGGCATCCCATTCGTAAATTGTTTATTTATAAAGCACATAGGTATGTGTTTGTGTGTGTGTATTTGCCTTCGTGCTTTCAGGCTGCTATACAGAAATATTAGAGACTGGGAGGCGTATAGACAATAGCCATTTATTTCTCACAGTTTTGGAGCCTGAGAAGTCCAAGATCATAGCTCCAGAAGATTCTGTATCTAGAGAAGGCCCACCTCCTAGATGCATGTCTTTTTGCTGTGACCTCACATGATGGAAGGGGCAAGGGAGCTCTCTGGGGTCTCTTCCATAAAGGCACTAGTCCCATTCAGGAGGATGCCCCCTCATAATGTAAGCACCTCCCAAAGGCCCCGCCTCCTCCTACCATCACACTGGGGACAGGGTTTCAACATATGGGGGAGAACGCAAACTTCCAGTGTCCAGCAGTGCGCATGTGTGCTATTTGAGCTTGACTCAGATTCTTTAGTGCTAAAGGGAATGACTGGATAATCCTTTCAGCCAAATAACATGCATTCAGTCACTTCTGGAATCTCTGTTCACTGAAGCTTTCCAAAAACTGTTAAGTCCACTGTTATCTGAAAATACCCTGAATCTTTAGAGAAGCATCATTCTTCAATGTAGCAACTCGGGTAGGTCTTCAGAGCCACTCTCATTCGCTTTGTTATATGCCTCCCGATTCCCAGGCTGTCACTCCTTCCTGCCTTCAACACTACTCTAACCTGCCTTCCCTCCCAGTCCCAGAGGGTGTGGTGTCCCTCCCTCCCTTGCTTAGCCAATGGCCAACATCTCCCTGTGGGCGTTTCATCTCCCTGTGGGCACTGATCCATTAATTACTTCTCTTGGTCACTGTATCTTTAATTTTCTTCTTCTTACCAATTTTTCCCTCTCAGTTTATAAGCTTTATATGTTTACTTTGTAACTCTATAAGCTTTATAAGTTTATCCAGTTTTCACCCATCTTTTTTTTTTTTTTTAAAGGTTTTATTTATTCACTTAAGAGAGATCACAAGTAGGCAGAGAGGTGGGGGGGGTGGGGAGAAACAGGCTCCCCACCCAGCAGAGAGCCCAATGCAGCACTAGATCCCAGGACCCCGAGACCATGACCTGAGCCGCAGGCCAAGGCCCAACTCACTGAGCCACCAAAGCGCCCCCAGTTTTCACCCATCTTAAAGAGAATGGCTCCCCCTTGACCACACATGGTGTTCTGGCTATTGCCCTTCCCTCAAGTTTCTTGGGTGGTGAGACTGTCCTCACTGTCTCCATTTTCTCAGTTCACATCTACTCCTCCCCAGGACTATCCTGGCCTCTACCCATGAAATCACTAAGAAGGTTGAAGAGAAGGCCAACAATGACGAGGCCATCCTTTCTCGTCATCGTCCTGGACACGAATTGCTCATGAGCATGACAATGGCTCAGGCCTCCAGATCCTCTCTGCTCACTTGGCTTCCAAGACTGCACAGTTTGTCTGTTCTTACACTCCTTGGACTGTTCCTTCTCGGTCAGTTTCACTCTCCATCTGAGCTAGCTGTCCCTCCTGTGCATGTCCCAATCGCTCTCCATGGTGGACCCAGATGATCAATTCGCACCTCAGTCTTTCTTCCCTTCTGGGTCATGAGCTTCCCAGGAGCGGATCCAGGGCTCCCCTCACCTTGATGTCCATAGTCTCTAGGACAATGCCTGGCATGAGGTAGACAGTAATTCATGGAACTTTTCCATTTGGGATGCAAACTGGTTAGCTGGTAGGTCAGATCCAGTCCACAGTCACCTGGTTTATTTGAACCATATGAGAGCTATTTTTGAAAAATATCAGTGTTTAAAAATCAGGAGACCTCATGTAAAAATCTGAAGTTTTGGAATTTCTTAAGAAGTTTAACTATCTGGAAACATTAGGTTCAGGTTTTTCTGTGGTACTGACCTCACTTACTCTGAGCCTACATCACTCCTGGACCCTGGAGGGAGCTGGCTCCCTCATTTGTGGGGCAGGCTCTTCATTTGTGCCCAAAGAGGTGTCTGGGGGTGGGGGGACTTTTTGATTGGGCTGCACCTGGAGGAGCGGCCAGAGGCTGTCCAAAGCAGGCACATGGTTGTTTTTGCTTAAAGAGTGAAGAAATGGTCAGAGACAGCCTTGGTTGTCCTAGAACAATTTAGGGTGAGCAAGAAGTCAATCATAGCCAGTAACTTCTGCTCTGGTTTTCTGTCTTTCTAGATTTCCATTAGTATCAAAATCATTATACCATAGATCCTAGTTCAATTTTTGAAATTCAAAACATTTCATCTCAAATTTCCTTCCATATCTTTTCCCCTAGGGAGCTGTAAGGGAAGATGATAGTGACATTATCATCTCCAAATTCACGCTGTCACCACTGCTCTCTCATTTAATGCCTAACCTCACCTCTGGGACAATAAGTCACAGGGTCTTGGCACAAGACATTAAGGTTTATAAGTATACTACTGAATTTTCACCCCAAGTATGATTGTTTTCACCCAAAACAGACGACAATCACATGCACAAAGACATATCAAGAGCTTTCTACATCTGAAGTGTTAACAGCCTTATGAATTTTAATGGTTCAGAATAAGTTTATTTTTCACCACAGGCCCAGATGGAAATCGCTGCCATCCGGAGTAGCTGAAATCCCTGGGTGAGATAAAGCAAAAGATTTCTAGGCAGAGGAAATCAAGATTGGACCTACTGGTGTTGCCATCTGTTCCTCTGAGCTGACCTGAGAACTGGGAGGCTCCCTCAGGGCCTGGAGGATCATCCAGCTGTAGTTTTGTTTTACTTGGATTGCATTCTGCATTCTGTGACTGTCCCTGAATTCCAGGCTTGCCAATCATCCTACAAGGTCTGCTCCTATTAGACACCTCTACTATATGCTTTTTAAGACATACTGACTTCCTTATAACTGA
Source organism: Mustela putorius furo (assembly GCF_011764305.1). Classification (NCBI taxonomy): domain Eukaryota; kingdom Metazoa; phylum Chordata; class Mammalia; order Carnivora; family Mustelidae; genus Mustela; species Mustela putorius. The sequence continues at coordinate 6,425,908 of NW_025421290.1, read as the reverse complement.
CTCTAATTATAATAATTTGATGACTTTTGGGGGGATCACTGTGTGTACTGCTAATCATGCCCACATCCAGGTTTCAGATCAGGGATGACAGAGCCTCTGACCATTTTAGAGGGCCTGTTCTGGGAGAGCAGGCTGGTGTTTTCTTTGCTGCTTTGGAACTGTTCTCTTGGAGCAAGCAACAAGCAGGAGAAGATGTGCCTTAGTCTGATAATCACAGAAACTGTGAAGGAGAAGTTCATTGTACTCTGAAATGCCTTTTTATTGGGTAGAATCTCCAAATCAGCAGCCACACGCCCTTTGGTAGAACTGCCCTGAAGACGGGTATTTGTGTTCTCCACGAGAACCTCCCACTGAACAATGGCCAGATGCCAGGCCCTGAATGCCACAGGGAGAGACTCACCCTTCCCACTCTCCCTAATCACCTTGCCAAAAACACCCTGGGAAACTCCCTCTGAAGTCATGCATATCTTTTCTGGACTGTGACCCTGCCTGGGCATGACTGTGGTCATCAGCAGCTGGGTACGGCAAGTAAGGGGCAGACATCTGTTCCAGAAAGATGGCACGGACAGCTTGTCCTTCTAATGAGGCTTCAAAAGTGGTGGTTCTGATTTAAGCACAGCAGCAGGGATCTCTGAGGGCAGACTGCATACACTGTTGGCCTACACCTTGTCCCACTTACCTGCTGCCTGCGATGACAGACCGTGACTAGTCTGAACAAGCCTTCTGAGACTTACTGAACTCCTTTTTCTGGATGGTAACCTTCCTTCATGTGTTTCTCGGTGGGACAGAATGTCAAGATTATACCTACATCAAACTGGGGTGAGGTAACCCAATTCAAAAGTGTTTTTTTTTTTTTCCTGAGGCTTGTAACCTGGCATTATGGCTCATTTCCTGCCCCAATTTTGTTGCATAAGCAGGATGATATTTGGGAGTTCCTGTTTGAAAAAGAGAGCCTGGCTTGGCCATGGTTGGTAGACAAGCCTGCCCTGTGCTCCTGCCTGGCCAACCTTGCCCCTTACAGAGAGAGGGGGTATAGTCCAACGGGTCCCGTATGTCATTACCGTGAGCAGGGAGCTCTCACGGTTCCTCTTTCCCTGCCAACAGATAACCAATTTGTATTTTAGCATGTATTTATACCTTGGATTGAATAAGAAGACCAAGCCAATGATAATCCCTCAGATATGCCAACCAATTAATTTCAGCAAACACTTACTGCTCACTAGCTGTGTCCCAGACACTAAAGTAAGATAGAATACAAACAGTCCTTGACCTCAAGGAGTTCACAGATTCACTGTGGGGAATTGGACACACACACACACACACACACAGCTAAACACAGGTTAGCAAACTAAAATATGGAGGTAAATATTCCAAAAGCAACCCAGAGATATATAGCAATGAAAATATTTTTTACACAGTTAAATACATATGAAGAATAAAGAACATCTAACATATATCTATTTGGAAATCCAGAAAGAGCTCCTTCTGGATAGAGGGAATAATGAAAAGGCAATATTTAAAGAGATAATAGCTAAGGATTTTCCAAACATCAGGAATACTGAAATCTTCCAAATAGAATAAATAAAAGGAAAGGTGCAAATAATCCCATTATAATAGAATAAATCCCAATATAATAGAATAAATAAAAGGAAAGGTGCAAATAATCCCATTATAATGAGATCTCTGGAGAGATAATCTCAAAAACATCTGAGAGAGAAGACACAGTATGAAGGAAGGGCAATCAGAAGGAAGCTAGCCTCCCTACAGCGATATTGGAAGCCAGAAAAAACAGGGAAGTAATATCTTCAAGTAGTACATAACTGTCAACCTAGCATTATAAGCCCTCAAAACAATAATAAAACAATTTTGGCTGTGATAAGAATTGTAATAGAGTTATAAATAAGGTGATCTGAGAAAGCTAAGGAAGGAAAAATCAATTCTGCATGATAGTAGTAGCATTGAGGGGTGGTGAATGGAATAAATGGTATTTAACCGGATTTGGATCCTGACAGATAGTAAGATTTAGATAGCTGGGGGATAGGTATGCAAGGCAGTGAGCTATAGGATCCTTTGTTCAAATGAGGAAAAGGCCCTACCTCTAAGTCCATGAGGTTCCACCCACAGTGCCCAAAATGCAGGCTGGAAGCACTAGGGCTGGAATGCCAGCCCTCCCTTGATTCTTCAGCCTTCCCTTGATCCCTCACCAAATACATGGGTGTCTTGATGTCCTGTAGAGAGGTTCTCTAAACAGAGCAATCTGAGTAAAGTCCTCTAGAGGTATACATGGATGTTCTAGAATGTTCAGATGATAGAAAATAATGGAAAGTCTCTAGTTTCTGCAAACAGTCAGTACAGAAAGAACACTTCTCATGGGGCGCCTGGGTGGCTCAGTGGGTTAAGCCGCTGCCTTCGGCTCAGGTCATGATCTCAGAGTCCTGGCATGGAGCCCCGCATCGGGCTCTCTGCTCAGCAGGGAGCCTGCTTCCTCCTCTCTCACTCTCTGCCTGCCTCTCTGCCTACTTGTGATCTCTCTCTGTCAAATAAATAAATAAAATTTAAAAAAAAAAAAAGAACACTTCTTCCTGGTGTTCAATCTTGTGCATGGATTATGCAAAAGAATACCTATCTCTGTGGGCAGAAGAGACAACAAAATGAGAAAGCTAATTCAGAGTTTCAAGGCTATGAGGCCATTCTAGAATACAATGTATGTGATTTCCAAGGGACCTATCAGAATTCTGAGCCTAAGGAGGTCAAGCTCAGTTATACAAGTTCCTCTGCTTCTCCTCATGCCCTGACAAGGCCTTGCGGTTGCTCCCTACAGTCCCTGTGGGCACTCTGTTCATCCATACTTTGCTGCTCCATACCAGGGGAAATGCAAAGAGTTAGAAGCTACCATAAATCCTTTCCACCCTCCTTGCAAGTCCTGGGTCTCTGCCCCATTTGCCTAGTCATATGGGGACAGAGTATTAAAAAAAACAACAATAAACAAACACTGGAGGAGCCAACTACCTTTTTCAAAAGTACTTCTTTACAGGCAGTGTAAAATTTCCAGTCCTATGTCAATGACCAGAGCCTGCCCAAACTCTCCCAGGAACACAGGCTCACGACATACTTCCCTAAGATGGCCCTTCTCTCCAAGGAGTCAAGTATCATTTCCTCCATATATTTGTCTTCCCCTCAGTCTTTTCATTAAGGGAATGCTCCACAATCATCTTAATACTGTTAGGATTTGGCACAGTGCCTGCCCTCATGCCAGTCTGAGGTTTAATCCCTCTATAGTATAACTGCCTTCCCTAGAGCCTTCGCTTGAGAGTGAGGACCATTGCTCATTGACAAAATCCACAGGGTCCGAGGCACTATTGGAAACATAGTAGATTCTCACTAAATTATTTCTGAAAGAATAAGTAAAGTTATAACTGTGTTGCATGGCTTCTAGACCATCTAATTCAACTTTCTTTGGATATGCCCCAGACTCAGAAAACCATGAAATCCAGAACCAAAGCAGGCAACCCCAACCTCCACATATAGGAGTACAGAGAAGCACTGGTCTACTCTAGCAATAGCATTTCTGCTCTTTTCTTTTTTTTTTTTTAAAGATTTTATTTATTTATTTGACAGACAGAGAGCACAAGTAGGCAGAGAGGCAGGCAAAGAGAGAGGAAGGGAAGCAGGCTCCCTGCTGAGCAGAGAGCCCGATGTGGGGCTCAATCCCAGAACCCTGGGATCATGACCTGAGCCAAAGGCAGAGGCTTTAACCCACTGAGCCACCCAGGTGCCCCGCATTTTCTACTCTTTTCTTCCTTATATTATTCCTTTGGGTAGCAATGGCCTCTAAGTCAATTTTCAAGCCCATCTCTACTCGTTCCTCTTTCATGGGGTAAATTTTCCCAAAGACAGAAATGAGAAGCAAGTACATTGGGAAAACCACCCCAGTCACTCCCGTGATCCCTCCCTCTACCACTGCCCTGACTCAAGTCTCTGCTGCTGTGCAGATCCTGTTTTTTTCCCCAGAAAACGTAAGCATGTCAGGAAAACTGACCATATTCTACAACTCGGGGCACAGTGTAAAGCACACAACTGATTTCTGTGAGACAATGTAGAAATTAAGACTGAGCTCTGCAAGACTGAGACCTGACTGAGTCTGAATCTTCACACAATTACTCGGTTCTGTGGCAGTGGGTAAATACCAAACCTCTCAATGTTCTTGCCCCAGTATCTCTAAAATGGAGGTAGTGATGTTATCTGCTACATTAGGACTGGTGTGAAGAGTAAATGAGAAAATATGTTACAAATATCTGGTATGGGGGCACCTGGGTGGCTCAGTGGGTTAAGCCTCTGCCTTAGGCTCAGGTCATGATCTTGGGGTCCTGGGATCAAGCCCCACATTGGGCTCTCTGCTGAGCAAGGAGCCTGCTTCCCCCCCACCCCGCCCCGCCTGCCTCTCTGCCTACTTGTGATCCCTCTCTCTCAAATAAATAAATAAATATCTTTTAAAAACCCGCAAATTTCTGGTATGTAGTAAATATAAGAATTGCTCACTATCATAATAATCACTATTTAATACATATTTATTGAGTTAATTATGCACACATGCAAAATCACAGCACTGGACGATCCTTTGCTAGGTACATACTTCTTCATATCAATAGAAAGCATGTATAGAACCTTCTTTGAGCAAGCTGCTGAGTGTACAGAGGCAAAGAGCACCTGAGATGATGTCACCTGGGAAGCTATTCTTTTCTCACCTTCTCCCTATTATGTTTGAAGCTGTAAGGAGTCTCTAAGAAGGCGTTAGTTAGCAGGTGTCAAAAAATCTTTTTTAAGCAAGTCCCTTAATCCTTGTGGGTCTATTTTCTACATTTCAAAAACCAGATGATTGGGTTAGTTGATCTTTAAGGCTCCTTCAAGCTCTCACTGTGTAGAATTTTATAATCATGGGGGGTTGGTGGTTTGTTAAAAACTCTCACCTCCATTTCAGCAGATTTTTTTGCCCCATTCTCCTTCTCATGGGCTTGCGGCTTTCCTATAAGCATACAGGGGACTCGTTTTTGAGGTCACAGAAGAGGAAGCATCCAAACCCCTCAACCTAGACCCAACCACTGGCTTTGATGACCAAGTGGAGAGGGAGGAGAACTCTCTGCAGACCCAGGAAGCTGGCATATGATTCTCCATGAGGTAGGTGGGCCTGAGGGCTCTCTGGGGGGCCCAGCTGTAATCCTCACACAAATCAGCCTGGCTATGGGGACACGCAAATCAGATGGGAAATAAAGAGATACTTTCAGGCTGGCACCTAAGGAAGGAGCCGCCCAGATTCTCACTGTATCACACAATAGTCCAGCTTCTTCTGGCAGGAAGCAAAGCTGTGCAGAGACTCACTGAAGCTTGATAGTCAATTGGATGGCCACAGACCCTCACCTTCTTCCTAGGTCCATTAAACTGAAAAATAAATAGTCAACGTTGAGCTACCTCCAGGCTCCTGATGTAGTTCAATGATCATTACATTATCTCTGAAGCTTTCAAGCACAGTGCATTGTGGTGGTGGTGGGGGGGGGGTTACTTAAAGGGAACATCTCTGAGGAGTGGCTTTATCTGAGGCCAGATGGGAATGGACCAGGCTGTGGGCTCCCTAGAAAATGACACTGACAGCTGTGAGAACTCAAACATGAAAATGCCTCCACACCCCAGCAGTTGCACAGGGGGGTTTGCTAAAGCAAATTAGAAAAATTTTTAGAAATCTGGAGAACAAAACTCTAAGGTAGACTGGGGTTCAGCAACACTTTGCCAGAGCCAAAGGAGAAGCTGGCTCTTATCCTCACCACCTGACGGAGAAAGGGACTCTGAAGTACTTAACCCAGATGAGCTATGAGTCCAAATTCCCTTGTTCTCTCCCATTCTTCATCAGCCCCACAAACGCAGGCTGGCATTTTATGAAATAACTGACCACTTATATTGCTAAAATGGAATTGTAACATATTACCCAGGAAAAACTGAGCAGGAAACTGAGAGGAAAAACTGAATTGAGGCATAATCCCAAATCATATCATGGCAACCCTGTAAAACAAACAACTCTTGATCCGTCAACATGGGAATATGCCTCTCCCCTCCCTGGCCTCTGCCAGTCCTCAAGAGGACACTCAAGGGGGTCTGATGGCCACAAAATGATCATTAAGTCCCTTGATGGTGGGACCAGCACTGACAAGGAAAAATATTCTGTCATATAAAAACTCACAGCTTGAAGGGGATGACACATTTTCTTCCCTCTCCTCCCTAAACATTCACACACGAAGCTTTCTCCGTGAAAGCAATCATCTTTGCTATTCTCTGCTAGTGGGAGGTAAGGCAGGCTCTAGCATTCTGGAAAATGTGGAAGAAATGCTTCCCTGTTTGTTTTCTAAGGGGGAGACTGCTTCCAAGGAATTCAGGAGAGAGATTTTGCATGGTTTCTCTTGAAAGATGGGGACAGAAGTCCTATCGAGACAGGCTTTTGGAAGAGAAGGGCGAGGCATGATGTGCACATAGAAAAACCAACTACTGGTATGTCATTTGGAGCTTCAGACTCATCAGGTCCACAAGGGCTACACAGGCACTGCAAACTGGTAAAGGTGCAGCCTTTGGTTTCACACAACACAGGTTTTTATGTTCATTATATTTTTGGAGGCAAAAGTCCGTGCAGCTTTTGGCAGTCACAAAGCTTGCCATATGCTGAGAATGAGGGTTGAATTACATGCTGCCTAATCCTTTGGTGTATCACAGCTGAGTCACATGCATTTTGACACTCAGAGGATATAAATAGAAAGATCTGGGGAGAAGAAATAAGAAATCCATATCTTGGATTCTTCCAAACTCTTCTTGCTAGCATGTGCCATTTTTCCTAGCAGTCTTGGCTGCGATAAAATAAAGTCAGAAGAAGAATCTTTGTTCAAACTTTTGAATATCTTTGACACCCTGGATTGGGAGGGTTTGCTTGAACGAGCCAAGCATGCTTTATTTCTTAGAACTAGGTAGAATATCCTAAGCCAGGGGTGGGGAGAAGGGAGAAAAGCTCATGGGCAATGGGCATCAGCTTGAAGTCCTAGGGAGCTAATCCCATTCTGGTGCTTTCATGAGCTCATTAGTATGGGCAAGCCAGAGTCACACAGAGATTCCTACACCAGGAGTTCAAGCTCAGAACGCATCAAGGTAAAAGGCCAGATACTGCTAATTTTTCTCTTTTGTACTCTGTGGTTTCCTGACAAAATGATGCATGACTTTGTCCACTTTCTTGCTGTTCTTTTGAGGTGAAACATAAAGTTTCACCATGTTTTATACCAAACTAATTACACTAGAGAAGTCGGGCATAGAGTTACCCTGAAGGAGGCTGCCCCAGAGGAGGGACAATTGACCAGCAACACTTAGTTACAAGCCACAGAAATTAAGTGACCTGGGATAGTCAACATGTCAAATATGTCAACAAATATTTCTTTAGCAGTCACTAGAATAGTGTAAATTTAAAAGGCGGACTTCCTGCCCTGGGGAGCTTATAACATGCGTTGGGGTGGGAGGAGGAAGAGATAAATATTTAACAACTCGAAGACAGTGAAACTTGAGGCAAGTAAGGCCAGAGGCTATCTAGGAGTTTGCCGGAGTGAAATCACAGGCAGAAAAAGAAAAAAAAAAAAACCTCAACGGATCTCTAGTCTCTTATGTGGAAGTCTCAAGATTAGTCTTTCTTTCTGGATGTCTAATTAACTAATACTATACTTGGCAATTGCTAAAATTATTACTTCTCCAGGTATAGAAACCCTTGATACAGCTTAGAAAAAAAAGAGGAGCCTGTGTGTTTGTGTGTGTGTTTGAGTGCCTGTGTGTGTGTGAGAGAGAGAGCAAGAGAGAATGAGGGAGAGAAGAAAAAGGAAAGGAAGGGAAAGGTGGGAAAAGGAGAGAGAGGAGGATTAGGAGGGAAAGAAAGAATAAGAGAAAGTAAAGGAGGGGAGGAAGATAACTGAGGGAAGAAGAGATAACCAACTTAGGTCATTGCTCCCCCAAACCAAAACACTAAGCACTTTAAGCCAATATCAGAATTATTAGTCACTGCCATCCACACATGCTTTTAGGTTATCTAAATGCATGAGAAGCCTTTAATGTGCTTTACAGAACAAGCTAAATTAAAATGATTCTTGCACCTGGAGCCACGGGACTCCCCCTGGGTTGTCTGATGCAGGAAGTTCTGAGCACTCACACAGGGAGAAGACAGCAAGCCTGCCTCAGGGCAGGGCCTCAAGAACCCTGACTTTTCAGGTGCTCAGAAAGAGAACAGAGAAGTGTGCATCTGAGCTGATAGAGATAGGAAAGATTAATTATGCCACTAAGTAGTATATAATTATCAGGCACATTTAATGCAGTGTATATTTATGGTAATTTTCTAAAGCAATTTTACATTATTAAATTATTCCCACAACTAAGATTTTTTAAATTTTTTTTTCAAATTCAATAGTTCTACAAGGAGCTCCATGTACCTTCTTTGAAGATTTTATTTATTTTATTTGAGAGAGAGCATGTATGAGCAAGGTAGAGGGACAGAGGGGGAGGGAGAAAATCTCAAGCAGACTTCCCCCTGAGCAGGGAGCCTGATGCAGGTCTCCATCTTGGGCCCTGAGGTCATGACCTGAGCTGAAACCAAGAGTCAGATGCCCAACCAACTGAGCCACCCAGGAGACCCTCCACATACCTTCTTTACCTTAATTCCACCACCAATATAGGAGAAGGGGCAGATTATATCAAAGCTCTAAGCATACTGGATTAAATTCAGACATTCATAGTCTCTTGCTCGCTCTCTCTAGTGTGCTGGAGTGTGCGCGCTCTCTCTCTCTCTCAGTTTCTCATAGTGCTATGATGATATAGGGAGTAAAATTGGATCAGCGTCTCCAGAACAGGGATATTTCAGTTCAACTCCCTTCCTTAAATAAAAAAATAAAATTTTAAAAGAATGGAACACAGAAACATAAACTCTGCCATAATGAAACTAGAAGACAGATGACAGCCACAACTCTAGACCATAGGCTCTGAGGAATGGATGCCGTGAGAGTGGCATTAGGACCTGAGGAGAGAGGTAAGGATGGACATGTCCGTCATGGGACATTGAGGTCTCCAAGAGGGTAGAGTGGCCCAGTGATCTCACTGAAGTGTCAGGAATTAGGAACATGGGCAGGGCCAGAAGTTCCCCTGAGTCTTATTCCAGACTGTAGAGCAGAAGCAAAAGATATGGGGAGAAGCAAAAAGCAAAAGAGATGTGGAGAGAAGCAAAAGATGCCACTAAACGTCTAAAATGTGCAGGACCTCCCTTTCAGTGATCCAACCCAACATATTAACAGTTGCAGAGTTGAGAAGCCCTGTGCTATTCCCCAGATAGCACAGGATCCAGGGAAGCCTGGAGCCATATGCACCTCTTGCTGGCCTGGAAAGGGAGATTTTGGATCCCTGAGCAGAGCTTTACCCCTGAGGGTGTTCTCAGGACTCAGTGTATTTGATGGGAAGTCTTTCGAAACAACATACTTAAACTGACGTGGCTGCTACCCCGACTTCATTCCCTACCACTATAACATAATAGTTCTTTAGTAAACAACTGGCTTGGGGAGAAAAGCCTCTATTCAAAATTAAGATGATCAAAAGGAAATCGACATGCAAAAAACTTGAAAGCCATTGATTTCGAGCCTGAGGTTTAAAATTTGAAAGACCTGGGCTCCAACACTTCAGAAGTCTTCCTGGCAGCTCTGTGAGAAAATAACTAGCTTTTATCAAAGGTTGAGCCTAATGAAAGGCAATCGTCAGGGGTTGGCCAAGAGAAACAAGTTTTCAGGAAGCCTCACCATTTGAAGAGCTCTTGTTTGTGGCCAGGTTCGCTGAATCTGCAGGTTATCACATAGAGTCTCTGCCTCTAGCCCAGGAATCTGTGGGGATGTCTTCCTAGGTCTGAAGACAGGAGAGCAGGATGCAAATGCCGAAGCTGCCTTTATAGCTGTGTTTTTGTTTTTGTTTTCTGCTCCGGAATGCTTGAGATCAACTCTGTGGTTCAAGAATGTCCCTTTTAAATGTCCCCCCAAGAACTTTCCAGTAAACCTGAGTCATCAAAATGCAGTCCAAATATGTGTGGAGGCCTGCCTGATGCCCAGTTTGAAAGGCTGTTAAGAGCCAGTTTCAGGTGACTCCAGTCTATAAGCTCACTGCAGGGAAAAAAGGGTTGGCCCTTTCATTTGAGTTATCTCTGAAAACCAACTCTTTCCCATGTTGCCTCAACTGCAGGCTTGTTTCATGTTGATTCTTTTGAGCCTCCATGACAGACAAGGAAAAAAAGTCACCAAACTGTAGGGTAAGAGGTAATAAGGAAAAACCCAAATTCTAATGCGCAGCCTACATACTGAGAATTATAATCTTTTTTATTAACATATAATGTATTACTAGTTTCAGGGGTACAGGTCTGTGATTCATCAGTCTTACACAATTCACAGCATTCACCATAGCACATACCCTCCTCAATGTCCATCATCTAGCCACCCCACCCCCCCAATCCCTCTCCACTCCAGCAACCCTCAGTTTGTTTCCTGTAGTTAAGAGTCTCTCATGGTTTGTCTCCCTCTCTGGTTTCATCTTGTTTCATTTTTCCCCTCACTTCTCCCCCATGGCCCCCACCCGGCCTTCGAATTCCTCATATCAGTGAGATTATATGATGATTGTCTTTCTCCAGTTGACTTATTTCACTTAGCATAATACCCTCTAGTTCCATCCACATCATTGCAAATGGCAAGATTTCATTTTTTGATGGCTGCATAAGTATCTATATCTATATAAATATAGATATAGATATATCTCACATCTTCTTTACCCATTCATCTGTTGATGGACATCTAGGGTCTTCCACAGTTTGGCTGTTATAGACATTGCTGCTATAAACATTGGGGAGCACATACCCCTTTGGATCACTACATTTGTATCTTTGGGGTAAATACCCAGTAGTGTGATTGCTGGGTCATAGGGTAGCTCTATTTTCCACTTTTCAAGAAACCTCTATACTGTTTTCCAGAGTGGCTACACCAGCTTGCATTCCCACCAACAATGTAAGAGGGTTTCCTTGTCCCTGCATCCTCTCCAACATCTGTCATTTCCTGATTGGTTAATTTTAGCCATTCTAAGTGGTGTGAGGTAGTATCTCATTGTGGTTTTGATTTGTATTTCCCAGATGCCAAGTGATGTTAAGCACTTTTTCATGTGTCTGTTGGCCATCTGGATGTCTTCCTTGCAGAAATGTCTGTTCATCTCTTCTACCCATTTCTTGATTGGATGATTTGTTTTTTGGGTGTTGCGTTTGATAAGTTTTGCATAGATTTTGGATACTAGCCCTTTATCTGATATGTTGTTTGCAAATATCTTCTCTCATTCTGTCAGTTGTCTGAGAATAATTTTTTTAAAAAACATTTACCAGATACCTACTCTATGCCAAGCATAGACCTGGTGATCACACCTATGTCACATTTTGACATCCTAAAATTTGGACATTCTACAGGTTGGTGTTGACTCCTGGTCACATCACTTGGTCTCTGACCTTCACCAAGTTACTTTACCTTTCCGGGCCTTAGTTTCCTCACTTGGAAAATAGGAGTGAATTCTTATTTTATTGAGTTATTCTGCTTGACACTTCACACTGTTGACTTAACGATGGCAAATGACTGTTGCTTTATTTACTTTTTTCATTGTGGTAAGACATACATATCATAGAATTTGCTATGTTAACCTTTTTAAGTGTATGGTTCAGGGACATTAAGTACATTCACATTGTTGTGCAACTAATCACCACCATCTACTTCCAGAACTCTTTCCATCATTCTGAAGTGAAACTCTGTACCAATTAAACAGTAACTTCCCATTCTCTCTTCCCCCAATCCCTGGCAACCACCATTCTACTATCTGTCTTTATGGATCTGACTACTCTAGATACTTTATATAAGTGAAATTATACAGTATTTGTCCTATTTTGTCTGGCTTTTTTCCCCCTGCAAGTACAAGTTCATTTGTTTAGTTGTATGACCTATAGCCACTTTTTGATACCATTCTGCTTCTACAAAGCATCTTAAGCAAAATGTCAGTTCTCCAGGACTTTCTAACAATGGCCTACTTCATTCACAACTCTTCCATGAGAAAAGTGCTAAAAATGCATGCCGGAAAGGTTCAGGTCACCATCCTGGGAAATATGATCCAACTGATTGGTCTAACACACCACTCTGATATTTAGAGTAAGGATCATAACCCACACTTCCAGCTTTACCTAACTAAATTAAAGTGAAACCCAGGCCATCTGAATCCTCAAATAAACAATTGCTTATGGGTGTATCTTCTGGATCATTGAAGATTTAGATGCATAAGGATCAAAACTTTAAACAATTAAAAAGAAAATCTTCCTTAAATGAATTATATACTTCCCTGTATTTTTTTTTAACGGAGTATATAAAACAGTTTAAGGTTTACTTCATGATTCAGGATCATTACAGCTAATGTCAATTATCATATATGCTTCAATACATTGATGGCCTTAGGATCTACTGACGTTTGTTGACTCTTAATCCATACACTAAATAGCCCTGGAGCACTATTTTTTTTTAATTTTTTGTTTACATTAATTAATAGGGGTTTTTTCCTTACTTAATTCCTTGTTATAACCTCTCTACCCAGGTCCTTCCTCAAACATTACTGTCATTGCCAAGAGTAGATTAAAATTTGTAGGGGATTGAAAACCATGCTATTGAGCAGGGGGGAACGGGAGAGCTTTTTAAGAATACAAAATGACAAATACAAAATCAGATTCCAAGTTGGAGAGTGGGAGTACTCCTGGAAGACATCCTGCTCTGGGTCAGCTACCAATGATTTAACGATACACGGAAGTGACTGTAAAATATACAAATATATTCCAATAAACCCTAATTTACTTCAGTTAGCTGGAGCTCAAAAACGCCTGCAGCCACTCCAGCGCCATGTAACAGGAGGTGAAAGGTGCTGGAGGGCAAGTCAGAGTGGCAACAGGCAGTCCCAACCAATTGTGGCCGAAATTACCTTCACAAATTTCACAAAACCTTAAGATCTGGTGAACACATTTCTGGGGTTGCTTACTACAGATCTGCCTCTGTAGTGATCAGATGTAGTACTACTCTCTTCTTGCCTATTATGAGCTAAAAAACCAGACAGAGCTTGAACCAGAGCTATGTATGAAGAAAGAATGAATGGGCTCTGAATTAAGATTAAGGGCATCTCCTTGGAATAAAGTATAAGGACTTCCGTGCATAAAAGTTGAGACATGAGCATAAAATTGTCTCTGGTTTATCTCTTATTTCTAGCTGTGTTTCACCAGGTGAGGAAAAATGAACCAGTCTTTTTTTTTAGGGTCTTTTTTTTTTAAAGGATATTCTCTTAGGATGATTAATTTTTCATATAATTGAGGTTAAAGTAAATATGACTGTATGTGGCTGGTATTCTTTTCAGTTGTAAAAATTCAAGACTTGGCCTCTTAAGGTTTCTAATAAAAGGCAAAAACGGTTACTTATGTCTCCTCTTATTCCTCTTTAGCCAGCTTTTTCTTTTTAATTTTTTTATTTTGAAATACATTAACAAAAGTTGTAAAAATAGTTCAGAGTTCCCTGATCTCCTTCAGCCAGCTTCCCTAACATTCCCATCTCACATAACCATACTACAGTGATCAAACCAGAAAATCACCATTCATATACTACTACTCACTAATATTCAGATCAGTGGGCAAATGGCAAAATTCAAATAAGATCTTGTTCAGGATCTACTCCTGGATTCCATGGGTGTTGCATCTAGTTGTCACATCTAAGTCTCTTCTAATCTGTGACACTTCCTTATCCTTTTCTGTCTTTCATCGTCTGGACACTTCTGAAGTGTATTGGTCAGTTATTGGTGGCATGTCCTTCTATTTTCATTCATTTGATGATTTCTCATAATCACTTTTTTTTTTTTTTTTTTTTGTAGAAAACCACAGAGGTTATTTTATGCCCTTCCCAATGTACCATGTCAAGGGGTACACACATCCCTACATCATTACTGGTGGTGGAAATTTTGGTGATTCAGTTATGATAGTGGCAGACAGATTTTTCCTCTCTAAAGACATTATTTTTCCTTTGTGAATCTTTAGGAGTGAAACTTTGAGACTAGTCCAGTAATCTTTATTTCTTAATGGAATTCTTAGTCCTTATTTCTCTCCATAAAAACACATTTGCCAACCTTGTGTATGGTAATTGTGTACAGTTATTTTTGTCTTCAGTGTTATAGTACATACTCAAAATAGAGTTTTCCTGTAGTTTCGTTGGTATCCTAACCAGGCTCAGTGATCTGGTTATTCAAGGCTATGGTTATTTTTAGGTTTCCTGTGTCAATAAAAACTGCTTTTGTAAATGCTTTAGAGCAATCCATGTATTTCGTGTAGAAATCATGAAGTTAATAATTAACATGGGCCCCAAGGGTCTTCAAATTTGAGTTCCAGGCTTTAGTACTCATGTTTCATCCTGGGAAAAGTCATTGAACTCACCATTCACAAAGGTCAAAGCAGAGGAATGACCTCAGGACTGCCAGTTTTGTGTTCCAGATCATCGTAAATTCCTTTACCCTTTTGTTTGCAGAAGAAAAATGGAATTTTCCCACATTTCATCTGAATTAATCACATTTAACAGCTCTTGGGGGAGCTGTTAAAATCACAAGTTTCCCTTAACTGCCTAGGGATCTACTCCTGAGGTATTATCTATGTGCATGTGGTCAGGCCTGAAAGGGAGCTGGGTTTCATTCACCGGTGGGCACACCTTTACCAAAGGCAGCATTTCTGCCATTCTCTGTCTTTCCAATGTTGGATCATTAAGAACTGATCAATTTGAATGAAACTGCCATTACTGTGTCTTAATTTCAATATTTTCTGCTCTATCTTGTCTTCTTTTGATATTCTAAATCAGAAGAGTTGATGTTATTTTAATTTAGCACCATTATCAAATTAAACAAGGGAGTATCTTACTTTGGTAATACCCTCCAGGGATGGAAGGGAAGTAAGGTAGTATAAGCCTTATTCAGATCACATAGCTTCTAGGCACCCTCACAAAGCAGGTGCATTTGAAAGGCATACTTCCTTTCCACATAAGTAATCCCACCAAGAAATCCACACTGACATCTAAAAATCAGCCTGCTTGCATATGACCTCTATTTGTTATTAGATGAGATTAAGAAAAATTAAGCCATCCTCAGGGTTCCCTTTACTCCGAACTGCTAATAAATCCATCTATAATTTGGAAAAAATAGATAAGGGGAAAATAGCTAACAATCTATCACAGACATCAGGTAAAATTCAAGGTCTTGCTTGTATTACAGCTATATTTCTGTACACGTCAATCTATGATCCTTCGGTTAAAGACCATGAACTATAAACTCAAGTTCACTTTTCACTGCAACATTGGTTAAGAAAGAGAAGCTACGAATGCAGGCATTAATCATCTCAAAAACCTTTGGCATGTGTGACGGTTTCTCTGAATTTGGTATAAAAGAAAATGTTTTGAGCTTTTCATTTTCTATGCTAGCTGGTATTACTGGTAAGTTTTCCACAGCCCTTTGAGGAGAGACAGAGTGAGTTGGAAGCATGTTAATATTAATGTTTCATAGAAGTCTCTTGGAGCCCCTGGCATACCAAAATTGTTCAATGTTGAGTGAAACAGAGAGTCTATTTTAGAAGGATTGCCAGCTTGAGTGACCATTTTTCTATTGGTAAACTTTGAAAATCCCTTATCTGAGGCAATGGCTTAACCATTAATAAGAAAAACACGGGCTTCTTCTCTAATTCTACAGTGCCCTTGTTGAACTTGGCCAATCACAGGTATGATGGCTCAACGCCCACTAAACCATTCCAACACCATTCTGGGTTAGACATTGAAAACAATAATCTCAATTGTGTGTGTGTGCCTGTGTGTGTCTCCCTCTATCTATCTATATACATACACAAACCTATATGTCAGCATGTACATATTCTCAAACACACACACACACACATACACACACACATGAGCTGTTTTCTGCATGCGTCCATACTCTATACATGAATAGCAATGTCCTTACTAGCATAATAAAAGTCTCTTTCAGTTTTTCTCTCTCTTCAGTTCCCATTTCAGAGCCACACCACAGACTCTTTGTGCTCTTAAGTTCACAGGAAGCATCCCAAGCATTCTCACAAGTCCTGTGGCTTGGCTTATGCAGCTGGGAATAAAAGGTCCCTTGAATACAGATGGCAATGTTACATTCTAACAGCTGCCACCCAAGGGTAGTGAACCCCTGCAGTTCATGTTTTGTAGCACTACTTTCTGTGCCAAGGGAAAGATAAGAGAAATGTTCTTACTGGGGACTCCTTTTGGTCTGATTTATGAGAGGAAGGAACAATTCTTTTGATGATTCCCTGTGGCATGCAAAATGTTTGACTTTGATTTTAGTTCCCAGGAATACGTGAGCTTCTATACAAGGTCATGTGTGAATTTTGAAGCTAAAAGAATTGGGAAATGGTTCCAATTCGCATGGAGATAGCACTTTTCAGGTTTTAGAACCGATCCACAACTATCATGTGTACCCTCAGCAGCCATGGGTTAGATCCTCTGCTATTAATGGATACCAGAAAAGAACATTTGGGTAAGGTCACCAGGGCTTAGCCAGAGCTGGAGGAAGTGAGTGACTATATTTACAGTCCTAGAATGAAGCCTATTTCAGCTTTCCACACAAAGGACGCTTTCTTTCAGCTTTTAACATGTCACTAAGGCGAGATGGGTAGGTTCTGAGGACTCACAGAGGGATTTGTTGCCAAATTGTAAATCCAAATTCACATGTCATAAATTTCATGACTCTATCCCTCATTCTACCAGAATAGCCTATGGCACGGAAAGTCTTCGGCCTGGTATAATCACACTAAATACAAAGCATCTACAGAATTTCACGGAATGAAAGAATGGATATCGAGCTTTTTTTTTTTTTCTTTCCTCTTGAACTTTGTGCATTTAAAACAGGCGTGCATACTCAGGAAGCTAAGTGACAGAGGAAGTTCCTAGTGGCGTCGACACAGAGCTTTTCATCCCTAGCTGGTGGGTATAAACCTAGACTGAGTCTGTGGTGATCAAGAGTAGATTGATGGGTTATATGGGTTTTTTTGTGAAAACAGTACCTTCCGGTTGATAGTTACTATTCCACACATCATTACACTGACTGTCACAAAATCCCACAAGTGAAAGGGAACTTGGAGACAATGTAGTCTAACTTCCTCATTTTACAAATATCAAAAATAAGACTGGGAAAGATATATGACTCACTGAAGGTCATGAAAGCCAGGGATGTCAAAGCTGGGAATAAAGTCAAGGTTTCCTGATTCATATTCCAGTGTTTGGTCTCTTTAAACATCTATGACACTTTGTTGAATGGTATGAATTATTTCTCTGAAATGCATAAGATGTCTTTTTGCCACATAAAGTAGTTTACTTAGGTGGAAAATGAAGCAAATATTGTATAACGTGTGAATAGGGGCTGGGGGAAAAACAGCATTTGTAGTGACCCAGCGGGAACTATTTCTGAATGGCCACACTGCACATTAGAGTCACCTGGGGGAGAGTTCTGGTTATCCAGTGTGCTGCAACAAACTATCACAAAACTCAGGAGTGGAAGACAACAGTCATTTTCTTGGATTTCACAGTTTTGAGGGACAGGAATTTGAGAGAGGCTTGACCCAGTGATTCTTCTATTCCATGTGGCATGGAACTAGAATGACTTGGTGGTATTTAGCTGGCAACTGGACTGGCAGTTCGGAGGATGAAAAATGGCTTCACTCACTTGTTTGATTCATTGAGGGAATATAAGGGAGTCTGGACTCAGCCAGTCTCTCTCTTCCCATGCAGTCACTGGGGATCTCTACATAGTTTTTTTACATGGTAGCTCAGCATTCAGGAATAGATAGAAACTGACATTGCTTTTAAAAACTAGGCCCAGAGCTGGCCTGATTTTGTTTCTGTCATTCTCTATCAGTCAGAGTGGTCATAGACAACCCAAACCCAAAGGGAGAGGAAATAGATCCCATCTCTTGGTGGGGGGTGTATCAAAGGCTTTGTGGCCATCTTTAATCTACCACAACCCATCCTCTAACCACTAATTATTTCTATTCCTCCCACATACAATACACACTCCCTCTTACCCATGACCTCCAAGAGCTTTATCTCATTAAAGCAACAGGCTGAGATTGGAGATCTTTTAAATCATGTTTAAGGAACAATATGGTTACTCAGATGTGATTCTCTCCATCTAAAGACCTGTCAGCCAAAAAGCCAAGTTTCCTATCTCATATACCCAACATAAATGATCACACTGAAATAGAAAATCACAGGAGACATTCAAATTCAGAAGTGGGAAGAAGGACAATAAGACCCACAGAGAAGTACCTTGTCCATAAGTATGAAATACAATTGGCCACAAGTCACGAATTCCTTGAATGGGTCCTGATTTAACTGGGTCTGGAGTAGAGCCCACATACTGGTATTTTGCACTGGCTCCCCAGGTGATTCGAATGGGGAGACAGAGCTGGAAGGACTGACCTAGGGAGTTCATCTGGCATTTTTAGTGTGGAAAAAAGGGGAAATACTTGAAAAGTTTAAGTGTGCTCTCATTTCTGGCAGCATCTCATCTTTTATAAAAATGCAGATTTCTGCCCTCAGACTAGATCTACCAAACTCAAAATCCTTGTAATAAGCCTGCCACCTTCTCCAATGATTTCCATGCTATTAAAAGTTTAAACCCATTGGATTTACCTCTTTATAAAGCCAACTATATTTTGTAATTTTTTTTCTTTTTTTTAATTTATTTTTTATAAACATATAATATATTTTTATCCCCAGGGGTACAGGTCTGTGAATCACCAGGTTTACACACTTCACAGCACTCACCATAGCACATACCCTCCCCAATGTCCATAACCCCACCCTCCTTCTACCAACCCCCCTCCCCCCAGCAACCCTCAGTTTGTTTTGTGAGATTAAGAGTCATTTATGTTTTGTCTCCCTCCCAATCCCATCTTCTTTCATTTTTTCTTTTCCTATCCCCCAAACCCCCCATGTTGCATCTCCACTTCCTCATATCAGGGAGATCATATGATAGTTGTCTTTCTCTGATTGACTTACTTCGCTAAGCATGATACCCTCTAGTTCCATCCATGTCATCACAAATGGCAAGATTTTGTTTCTTTTGATGGCTGCATAGTATTCCATTGTGTATATATACCACATTTTTTTTTTAAACCACATCTTCTTTATCCATTCATCTGTAGATGGGCATCTAGGTTCTTTCCATAGTTTGGCTATTGTAGACACTGCAGCTATAAACAGTTGGGTGCACGTGCCACTTTGGATCACTACGTTTGTATCTTTGGGGTAAATACCCAGTAGTGCAATCGCTGGGTCATAGGGTAATTCTATTTTCAACATTTTGAGGAACCTCCATGCTGTTTTCCAAAGTGGTTGCACCAGCTTGCATTCCCACCAACAGTGTAGGAGAGTTCCCCTTTCTCCGCATCCTCGCCACATCCCTGCTGTGTTCCTGACCTTAGCGGAAAAGCTTTCAGTTTTTCTCCATTGAGAATGGTATTTGCAGTGGGTTTTTCATAGATGGATTTGATGATATTGAGGTATGTGCCCCCTATCCCTGCACTTTGAAGAGTTTTGATCAGGAAGGGATGCTGTACTTTGTCAAATGCTTTTTCAGCACCTATTGAGAGTATCATATGGTTCTTGTTCTTTCTTTTATTAATGTGTAGTATCACACTGATTGATTTGCAAATGTTGAACCAACCTTGCAGCCCTGGAATAAATCCCACTTGGTCATGGTGAATAATCCTTTTAATGTACTGTTGAA
The DNA here is from genome assembly GCF_011764305.1 of Mustela putorius furo. Lineage (NCBI taxonomy): Eukaryota > Metazoa > Chordata > Mammalia > Carnivora > Mustelidae > Mustela > Mustela putorius. The sequence goes on along the minus strand of NW_025421290.1, from coordinate 6,405,967 downwards.
TCCTATTGGCTAGTATTTTAGTGAGAATTTTCGCATCTGTGTTTATCAAGGATATTGGTCTGTAGTTCTCTTTTTTGATGGGATCCTTGTCTGGTTTTGGGATCAAGATGATGCTGGCCTTATAAAATGAGTTTGGAAGTTTTCCTTCCATGTCTACTTTTTGGAACAGTTTCAGGAGAATAGGAATTATTTCTTCTTTAAATGTTTGATAGAATTCCCCTGGGAAGCCGTCTGGCCCTGGGCTTTTGTTTGTTTGGAGATTTTTAATGACTGTTTCAATCTCCTTACTGGTTATGGGTCCGTTCAGGCTTTCTATTTCTTCCTGATTCAGTTGTGGTAGTTTATATGTCTCTAGGAATGTATCCATTTCTTCCAGATTGTTAAATTTGTTGGCATAAAGTTGCTCATAGTATGTTCTTATAATTGTCTGTATTTCTTTGGTGTTAGTTGTGATCTCTCTTCTTTCATTAATGATTTTATTTATTTGGGTCCTTTCTCTTTTCTTTTTGATAAGTCTGGCCAGGGGTTTATCAATCTTATTAATTATTTCAAAGAGCCAGCTCCTAGTTTCGTTGATTTGTTCTATTGCTTTTTTGGTTTCTATTTCATTGATTTCTGCTCTGATCTTTATGATTTCTCTTCTCCTGCTGGTTTTAGGGTTTCTTTCTTGTTCTTTCTCCAGCTCCTTTAGGTTTAAGGGTAGGTTGTGTACCTGAGACCTTTCTTGTTTCTTGAGAAAGGCTTGAAACCCTATACTCTCAGGACTGCCTTTGTTGTGTCCCACAGGTTTTGAACCGTTGTGTTTTCATTATCATTTGTTTCCACGAATTTTTTCAATTCTTCTTTAATTTCCTGGTTGACCCATTCATTCTTTAGAAGGATGCTGTTTAGTCTCCATATATTTGGGTTCTTTCCAAATTTCCTCTTGTGATTGAGTTCTAGCTTCAGAGAATTGTGGTCTGAAAATATGCAGGGAATGATCCCAATCTTTTGATACCGGTTGAAACCTGATTTAGGACCGAGGATGTGATCTATTCTGGAGAATGTTCCATGTGCACTAGAGAAGAATGTGTATTCTGTTGCTTTGGGATGAAATGTTCTGAATATATCTGTGATGTCCATCTGGTCCAGGGTGTCATTTAAGGCCTTTATTTCCTTGTTGATCTTTTGCTTGGATGATCTGTCCATTTCAGTGAGGGGAGTGTTAAAGTCCCCTACTATTATTGTATTGTTGTTGATGTGTTTCTTTGATTTTGTTATTAATTGGTTTATATAGTTGGCTGCTCCCACGTTAGAGGCATAGATATTTAAAATTGTTAGATCTTCTTGTTGGACAGACCCTTTGAGTATGATATAGTGTCCTTCCTCATCTCTTACTATAGTCTTTGGCTTAAAATATAATTGATCTGATATAAGGATTGCCACTCCTGCTTTCTTCTGATGTCCATTAGCATGGTAAATTCTTTTCCACCCCCTCACTCTAAATCTGGAGGTGTCTTCAGGTTTAAAATGAGTTTCTTGTAGGCAACATATAGATGGTTTTTGTTTTTTTATTCATTCTGATTACCCTGTGTCTTTTGATTGGGGCATTTAGCCCATTAACATTCAGGGTAACTATTGAGAGATATGAATTTAGTGCCATTGTATTGCCTATAAGGTGACTGTTACTGTATCTTGTCTCTGTTCCTTTTTGATCTACTACTTTTAGGCTCTCTCTTTGCTTAGAGGACCCCTTTCAATATTTTCTGTAGAGCTGGTTTGGTGCTTGCAAATTCTTTCAGTTTTTGTTTGTCCTGGAGGCTTTTTATCTCTCCTTCTATTTTCAATGATAGCCTCGCTGGATATAGTATTCTTGGCTGCATGTTTTTCTCGTTTAGTGCTCTGAATATATCATGCCAGCTCTTTCTGGCCTGCCAGGTCTCTGTGGATAAGTCTGCTGCCAATCTAATATTTTTACCATTGTATGTTACAGACTTCTTTTCCTGGGCTGCTTTCAGGATTTTCTCTTTGTCACTAAGACTTGTAAATTTTACTATTAGGTGATGGGGTGTGGGCCTATTCTTATTGATTTTGAGGGGGGTTCTCTGCACCTCCTGGATTTTGAGACTTGTTCCCTTTGCCATATTGGGGAAATTCTCTCCAATAATTCTCTCCAATATACCTTCTGCTCCCCTCTCTCTTTCTTCTTCTTCTGGAATCCCAATTATTCTAATGTTGTTTTGTCTTATGGTGTCACTTATCTAATTCTCCCCTCGTGGTCCAGTAGCTGTTTGTCCCTCTTTTGCTCAGCTTCTTTATTCTCTGTCATTTGGTCTTCTATATCGCTAACTCTTTCTTCTTCCTCATTTATCCTAGCAGTGAGAGCCTCCATTTCTTATTGCACCTCATTAATAACTTTTCTGATTTCAAGTTGGTTAGATTTTAGTTCTTTTATTTCTCCAGAAAGGGCTTTTATATCTCCCAAGAGGGTTTCCCTAATATCTTCCATGCCTTTTTTGAGCTCGGCTAGAACCTTGAGAATCGTCATTCTGAACTCTAGATCTGACATATTACCAATGTCTGTATTGATTAGGTCCCTAGCCTTTGGTACTTCCTCTTGTTCTTTTTTTTGTGGTGAATTTTTCCGCCTTGTCATTTTGTCCAGATAAGAGTGTATGAAGGAGCAAGTAAAATACTAAAAGGGTGCCAACAACCCCAGGAAAATATGCTTTAACCAAATCAGAAGAGATCCCAAATCGTGAGGGGGGAGAAAGGGGGTAAAAAGAGGTTCAGAAAGGAAAAAAAAGAAAAGAAACAATTAAAAAAAGAAAACAAGAAATATATATATATATATACATATATATACATATATACATATACATATATATACATATATATACATATATATACATATATACATATACATATATATACATATATACATATACATATATATATATTTCTTGTTTTCTTTAACTTTTTAAACAAGCTTATCTAATATATATATATATTAGGATGCTGTTTAGTCTCCATATATTTGGGAGACTATATATATATATATATATATTAGATAAGCTTGTTTAAAAAGTTAAAAAAGAAAAGGGTAAAAGTTTTAAAAAATTTAGCAGAAGAGAAAAAAAGAAAAAAAACTGAAAAAGAAGAAAAAATTAAATTAACTGCAAGACTGAAGAATCATGGGGAGAAAGCCATGAGTTCTGTGCTTGGCTTTCTCCTCCTCTGGAATTCCACTGCTCTCCTTGGTATTGAAACCGCACTCCTTGGTAGGTGAACTTGGTCCTGGCTGGATTTCTTGTTGATCTTCTGGGGGAGGGGCCTGGTGTAGTGATTCTCAAGTGTCTTTGCTCCAGGCAGAATTGCGCCACCCTGACCAGGGGCTGGGCTGAGTAATCCGCTTGGGTTTGCTTTCAGGAGCTTTTGTCCCCTGAGCGCTTTCCATAGAGTTCTGGAGGACGGGAATGAAAATGGCAGCCTCCTGATCTCCAGCCCGGAGGAGCCGAGAGCCCGAGGCCCCACTCCTCAGTGCGCCCTCAGAGAACAGCGCCCAATTTTTCCTGTCTCCTTGGCCTCCGGCCGTCTCCGAGTTCACCAAGCCTGCGACCAGTTCAAGGTAACTCCGAGCTGGGAGCTCACTCCTCGGCTCCTTCTCTGTAGCCGGCTTTCCCATTCTAATACCTGTAAGCTCTGCGACACTCAGTCATCCCCGGTCCTTCTGTGACCCTGCGGGACCTGAGGCCACGCTGACCCCGCGTGGGCTTCACCCCGGTTTAGCCTCTCGAACGATGTCCCTCAGCGGAACAGACTTTTAAAAGTCCTGATTTTGTGCTCCGTTGCTCCGCCGCTTGCCGGGAGCCGGCCCCTCCCCCTGGGGTCTATCTTCCCGTCGCTTTGGATTCACTTCACCGCCAGTCCTACCTTTCAGAAAGTGGTTGATTTTCTGTTCTTCTTCTCTTCAATCTCCCGTTGGATTTGTAGGTGTTTGCAATCTTTAGATAAGCTATCTAGCTGCTCTCCTGCTAGCTAAAGTAGTCTCAGCCTGCTACTTCTTTGCCATCTTGACTCCTCTCCCATTTTGTAATTTTTAAAAGAATGTGGTGATGTTGCACATCCTGCAGTGGGTGATAAATGTTTAACAACCAGATCTTCAGGAAAGAAAAATGCTGTATTTGTAGTGAATGCCAATTTCTCTGGTGTAAATATGCCCGCAGTGGTTATTTCATGTGCAACATGACATCACAAACTTGCAAAATTTCTGAACATATAAAATGACCTTTCATGAGACAGCACTAGCTGACTCTAGTGTACCATGGCTCACATTTGACATGAAGTGAAAAACCACAGTGACAACACAGGACCAGAAGCTTCAAAGGAAGGCTATCTTGAATAAAAATTCTGGTTCTGCAACTTATTTGTTGCATGACCCTGGACAAGTTAGTTTTCTAAGACCCAAGTTTTGCATAAGTAAAGTGGAGACAATAATACCACTTTAATGGGTTAAGTTTCCCCTCTTTTTCCCAATCATGTATTCTCAAAGCACTCCATATTTCCTCTATTACAAGACATTCCATATTCACACTGACTTAATCACCTGCCTTCTTCACACTACTGCGAGCTACATAAAGCAGAGCCCTTCCTTGCTTTTGGACTCCTATCTCCAGTGATCAGCAAAGTTCCTGGGATTATAGGAAGGGCTCAATAATCACATGTTGACCAAATAAAGGACATTATGTGTCTATTCTTCCCTTCTTCACCCATGGCAGACATTAATAACAAATCATAATACTTGGCTACTAGATGACAAGTTATTTCAGAAAATTGCACTGTAGGGAGCCACTACCCAATAAGCTGGAACTAGCACTTCCCATGAACCTATTTTCCACCTTGTCATAAACTCTGCCAATAAAGGATCCTGAGCCTCAAAAAAAAAAAAAAAAAAAAAAAAAAAAAAAAAAAATAGAGCAACCAGGGCTCAGAAACCAACTACATTAACTGCTCTGCTGAAAAAGAAAATCATGTTTTATAATTTTGATAGGACTTGGACGGTAAGGCCTGAAGAGGAGAGGAAAAAGAAGATAAAGGAATAACTGGTAACTATTCCATCCTCCAGAAGAGTAATTCCAATCCACATCCAATTATCCTGTGGTGATTTTGGTCTCAGCCAAATTTGGCTCTATCAGCTCTAAGCTAAGATAGTGGGATGAAACAAGGGGACATGAAGCCAGGCACCAGATCTATCCCTGACACCAGCCTCTGAGCTCAGGTCCCCATGGCCAGTACAGGGTCCACAGGGGAATGTAGCAGAGAAGCCTTGCACCTCAAGAGAAAGCTCTCCGGAGGAGACAAGCCCCCTTTCATAGAAGAGCGATAATGGTCCTAAACGATGGAATTCTTATCTGTTCTGCAGCCACATTTCACAGTACCTGGCATCTCTTTTCCTACTTAGTGTAGCTTATCTGCTTTAGAGATTATATACCATGTGTACCATCGCTCAGGAAATACTGAATTTTCAAATTTCCTAGGCACTGCGTAAATAAAGTGCAACACACACACACACACACACACACACACACACAAACACACACACACCTTTGTATTGAGGAGTTTGCAATCTGCTTAGGAAAAACAGCACTTATATAAACAACCGCATGTAAGGTTGAAAGTGATGTTTTATTAAAGAACTTCCCAAATAATCTTCAGAGAATTCCAAGAGAATGGGATCTAATTCCAGCTGACGGCAGGAATGGGGGCTTGGAGTTGGTAGGAGAAGGCAGAGGGAGTACAGGTGACAGAATCACATGGGCACATGGGTAGGTCAACAGAGAGTGAAGGACGCAGCTGAGATGCGGACTGAGTAGGTAGAGGGAATGGCAGGGGATGTGGTTGAAAAAATCAGGAAATCTTAAATGCCAGGCTAAGGTACAAGACAGGTAAAAGATTTTTAAACATGAAAAGTGATAGTTACGGGGTGCCTGGGTGGCTCAGTGGGTTAAAGCCTCTGCTTTAGGCTCAGGTCATGATCCCAGGGTCCTGGGATCGAGCCCCGCATCAGGCTCCCTGCTCCACAGAGGAGCCTGCTTTCCTTCCTCTCTCTCTGCCTGCCTCTCTGCCTACTTGTGATCTCTGTCTGTCAAATAAATTAAAAAAAAAAAAAAAGAAGTGATAGTTATGACAAATGTGTCAGTAAAAGACACCAGGCAGTAATGAGTCACAAAGATAGCAGAGGAGACAATTATAATAATCTAGAAATTAGGGCTTGATTTTAAGCAAGAGAGTTCACAGACTTCAGACCGGATTTGGAGAGCGAGCGAAAAAGTCTATATGAATCTGAAGTTCAGGGACCAGGTGGCAGGAAAAACCATCCGTCCATTCATCACATAATCATTACACGCTTGCTCTGTGCCAGGCATGGCTCTCAAGAGTACTTAGTACTGAATAAAACATATACAATCCTGCCTTATGGAGTCTATAATCTAGTCAGGAATTCAGAGCACAGACAATGGAAAGATAAAGCACCCAATATCCCAAGTGGTGAGCTCAGATGAGAGGATCACCTGCATGGAGGCAACAGGGGAAGAAGTGCATGAGGTGGGGAGTGCTCCGGGGAGGGATGGAAGGGTCATCAGCACATATGACATTGGAACTGGACACACAGAACCCTGGGGTGGGTGTGCAGAGTCAGTTCTGGGAGTCCTGAGGGGCCACGGGGTCCAGTGTGTGAGCTGAGGAACAGGATCAAGGTGACAGAGGATAGAGAGCTGCTAATAGACAAGTTCATGGGGGGATACTGGAGGTGAAGATACTTGGAGAGGGCACAAGACCAGGGCAGGGAATGAGGTCAAGCAGCAGCATCTAGTTCAGCCTCACCATCTACTGCACCAGAGCCAGGGGAAGCACTGCTTGGCACCAGCAAGAGCAAAGGATAGAGAGCCTCAGGCAATAAAAGGAGGAAGGGGCAGGGCCAGATGCTGCCCAGGCTAAAGTGGACACAGATGGCTCTGGTGGTGAGGGACGTGAGCTGGAATTCCCTATTTCAGCTGTTTTGTATGAAAGCTAGTCCTGCCCAACTCCAAATGCATGATGTGTTCACAGAAAATGCTGACCTTTTGTTCTCCCATGAGTGAGCAGAGCAGGGATAGAGAAGGGAGTTGTTCTGGAGAAATCTACCACTACATTAAAGGTTCAAAAAGGCTAGGAGTATGATGACAGCTGCTTTTTCTCACACTTTTCTTTCCTGTTCTTGGAGACACACTTTTCCCATAAGCTTTACTGATTGTTGCTAAAGAACAACACAACACACGCAAACTTTTAAATCTGGAAGAAAAAGAAATAGAAATTCCTCTTTGGCACAGCGCTTTAGACGACAACAAAGTCATGAGGAGGAATTTAACGGCGTGACACGTGTGGGACTCCCTGAAGAGGAGGCGTACCAAAAGTCAAGTATCTTTAAAAGAGATCATTTCTGGAATATATTTGGGGAGCCACAGAAGGCTAACAGAAATGGTTGCCTTTTTCTTTTTTTTTAAGATTTTATTTATTTATTTGAGAGAGAGAGAGAATGAGAGAGAGCATGAGAGGGAAGAGGTCAGAGGGAGAAGCAGACTCCCACTGAGCAGAAAGCTTGATGTGGGACTCGATCCTGTGACCCAGGATCATGACCTGAGCCTAAGGCAGCTCAGCCAACTGAGCCACCCAGGCGCCCCCAGTGATGGTTGCCCCCTCTTTCAATGGAAGCACCCTGATGCACAGACTGTGATTTCCATACAACGCAGATTAAGAATCTGAACTTAAATGATACCGTCACATTTTTTACTTTCATTGTGCTATCGGAAATTCTTATAGAAACTGGAGAAAACAATGTCACTAAGTACTTAGCTGGTCTGTATCCACATGTGGACTTGGGGGGTTTGTCTCAGTTCATAAAATATCTTAAAACCGTAACACCTTATTTTAAGCTGATAACAACTTAAATTTCAATTCCAAAGAATTCCTAAACTTTACATTTTACTTCTCCTCCCCCTCACAATTTAGGTTATCACTGTTACAATCTACATATTTTTCATATTGTGTAACTAATAACAGATTCTTGTAGTTATGGTTATTTTTACTACATTCATGAATGTAAGCAAATTATGCACTACCCATTACCATATCACAAAATCTAACTTTGACTACATATTTTCCATTACCAGTGAGTATTTATGATGTTAATCTGTGGGGGCTCGCGGGGAGGAGGAATATGGTCAGCGTATAGCTGCTCCTCTTAAGTTTCTACTGTGGTCTTTCTTGGTCTCTGTGGTAATAGGGGATGCTTCTGCTTTACCTCCATGTTCTAGGATGCTACCTTGTTCATGGATAGTTATTAGTCATTGTTCTTGTGAGGGGAGTGAAGTCAGGAATGACCTATGTCGCCATCTTGAAGACATCCTCTCCGCACAGCTCCTGTCCCCCTATGAAGCAAAAATGTTCTGTTTCCATATATTTTCTGAAGTCTAATCAGTAACTTTAACTACTGTTCTTTCCCATCCCAGAGGATGAGAGAGAATGCAGCAGTCTTTATCTTCAACACTTCATCAAGGTTTACTTACCTTATTAATAAAATCAAGCACTATGCAGTTTGTACCCAATCAATGGCTACCCAATTTTTCAACTTCTAAACAATATGAAATAGAATTTACTGATGTAAATTGTCAAAAGATAACCTGAGGCATAGTAAAAATTTCAAGAGTTTATATGAGCAAAAATCAATTCCAGCAGGGCAGCACCGAACCAGAATTGGTTAGGAGCACTCTACCAACAGAAGCTCAATGAAGAACTTTACAGAGAAAGGGCAGAAGCAAAGTAAGGAAATTATTGACTGGCTCTATGTTTAAGTCAAGTTGGCTGTTTGTGATTGCTTGTCCTCAGCTTTCAATGCCATAACTTTGAGGCATTTACGGGCTTAGGTTTTGGTTTGCTTATATAGGCCACCAGGCATTAGAGTTACCTCAAACTAACAGCCCCCTTGCTTAATTACTTTAACCATACATAATGCTAAAATGTAATACTCTTTCACTCACACATTATTTCACATAAACAAGTTCTTTCCCTAATTACATTGGAAACATTTTATACTCAAGGGTTATACATTTTACTTTTTAAGTTTTCCTATATCAAGCCCCAAGAGAGTGCTAGATCATTTTTACACAGGGAAGTAGCCCAGTTCTCCAGATGTAAGTAAACTTATCACTAAATCTTTAAGAAGTAGCTAATGAGAACAAAAAAGGAGGGCAAAGAAGTTAAACTGGTAAAATTGGTGAAGCAGTCACCTCTCCTCCCCCATTGCTGATATGAAAAAAAGGGGAGGGGCTTTGTCAGAACCATCCTCTAGTTCATTAAGATGGTAGGGACAAAATACAGAACCTTCAAAAGAGGCCTAGGATACAGTAGGATAAGTGATTTTCAGAAGATTCTGAAAAAGATGTGTTTAACGATCTGGAAGGGGTGTCCACTAAGAAGTGAAGAGGAAAAGAAGGAAAGTTTCTCTCAAGTGGAAGGAAAGTCAGCCACCTCGGGTGCTCAGTTCGTACTCCAGGACAAATGCTTGTGGTCCTACTAAGTAGTAGAAGGGGCCTGGTCTCAAGGTCCACATGCAAGAAGAGTTATAGTAGAGGTGATAAGCAGTCCCCTCCATGGCAGGTGGACTTTCCAGGCCAGGAGGGCTGCTGGGCATGGCTTCTTCACACTGCAGTAGCCATGTTGTGGCCAGATAAGGAAATAGCCACTGAGGCGCCACATTGAGATATGAAACTTGGAGACTTGCAAAGATGTGAGGAGGAGGAAATTCCTTGGAATGATTGGTTTATCTTGATCTTATAAAGTGACCTATCCTGAAACTCAAGGGACTAATCAGGTCAGGATAAGCTAAACTTCAGAATTTCAGTGGCCTATCATAACAAAAGCTTCTCGGCCACTCATACCACAGTTTCCAAAGCAGGTTGGCCACGGGCTCTGCCTGCTGTGTTCACTCAGGCAGCAAGGCTGATAAAGGGTTCATCTCCCCACACACTTCAAAGCTCACCCAATGCTGGGAAGGGAATTATAGGAACTGTATACTGGCTCGTATATGTTCCTCCTGGAAGTGATGCATGTCACTTTTGCTCACATCTCATTGGTCAAGGTAAATCATGTGGCCAAAGCTAATTTTAGAAGGGCAGTGAGTACAGTCCTATCACGTGGTGGCAGGAGTGGGGAGCTATTTGTGAACAACAGTAATGAACCCACTGATACCATGGAAAATACCAGTTTCCCCCCAAAGCATTGACCTACCTTTTCAGCATGGTGAAAATCTTTTCTCCAGAAGTGTAACGAAAACTGATTGCCTGCTTGATTTCATACCACCATTGACTATCACCAAATATTAAATGAAAAGATTTGGATTTAAAACATGTTTTAATCTTATTCGTAAATTTTACTACAATAAATGGTTAAATTGTAAATTCTCCTTAACTAATTCTTCCCAGAACTCTCTAAGTAGGTAGCCCTCTTGTCCACTCTCATTTTATCCTGTAATTCCCTTCATAGACTTTACCAACATTTGTAACTACTCATTTTTCTATGTACTCATTTGTTTAAAAATTTTCAATAAGTAATATTGGTGTAAATCTTGTCCTAATTACAGAAGATCTAAAATATAAAAATATCACTCTCTAAATATCACTCTCTAAATTTGCCATCCTTGGGGACACCTGGGTGGCTCAGTGGGTTAAAGCCTCTGCCTTCAGCTCAGGTCATGATCCCAGGGTCCTGGGATCGAGCCCCGCATCGGGCTCTCTGCTCAGCAGAGAGCCTGCTTCCTCCTCTCTCTCTGACTGCATCTCCACGTACTTGTGATCTCTGCCTGTCAAATAAATAAATAAAATCTCTAAAGTTGGAAAAGAGAAGGAGGATTCAAAAAAAAAAAAAATTGCCATCCTTGGCTCATTACATACTGGTAGAGTACTCAATAAATCATGATTACTACCAGGCTGATGAGGATAGTAAATATAAGGGAAAACAGTTTTCTAAGGCCATTTCATGGAAAAACAAACAGAATTATGTATGTCGCTGAAACCTGAATTATTCACTAAATGAATTAGTTTATGATGAAGTTGAGTTACTTAAAAAAAAAAAATAAAAAGTTTTACACTCAATATCCTCCTGTAAAGGGTACAAGAATAGACTGTGGTCATCCAGGTCCTGCAGACCCAGCAAAATCTCTCCGTTCCCTATAGTGACTAGAAGTATCAAAAGAATATTGGGGAGCATGGGTGGCTCAGTTAGTTAAGCATCGGACTCTTGACTTCAGCTCAGATCATGATCTCAGGGTAATGACCACATTCAGGGAAAAGCCTGCTTGAGAGTCTCTCTCCCTCCTCCACTGCCCTTCCCCTGACTTTCAAATAAACAAATAAATCTTAAAAAAAAATTAAAATACAGAAAACCCACATCAGCCCTGGAAAGCAGGAAAGAGTATCATCAAGACTTCATTGAATTTCTAATGGGTTGCAGATAGAAGCAAATTAAAGGAAAGCCCTGGGTGGTGACTTGGAAACTTCCTTCTTGAAAAGAAGAAATAAGTGAAGGGAACTTGTACCCAAATGTTCATAGCAACATTACTCATACTAGCCAAAAGACAGAAACAGTTCAAGTGTCCATTAACAGACAAACGGATAAACAAAATGTAGTATTCATAAAATGAAATATTATTTGACCATAAAGAAAATGAAGTATTGATACATGCTAAGCATGGGTGAACTTTTAAAACACTATGCTAAGTGAAAGAGGCCATTCACTATGTGACTCCATTCATGTGAAAAGTCCAGAATAGGGAAATCTATGGACATGGAAAGTAAATTAGTTGTTGCTTTAGAAATTGGTGGGGGGAAGAGGGGAAAATAGCTAAAGGGTACATGTTTCTTTTTGAGATGATGAAAATGTTTTAAAACTGGCAGTAGTGACGGTTGCACATCTCTATGCATAGACTAAAAATCATGGAATTCTATATCTTAAATGGGTAAAGTACATGGTATACGAATTATATTTTAACAAAGCTGTTAAAAATTAAGGAGGAAGGGAAGGGAGCCTCAAGAAACCTTAGCGATACTTCTAAGTCTGGCTGAGGGTAAAAGGCAGCTGTAGGATAGATGAAGCCAGCTCCCTTGAAACCTTCCTGATGCAGATGAAGAGCATTCGACAGCAACTACACAGAAGGCCTGGGGCCAAGTACAGCCAGAGCAAAGAGGAAGCGTACCAATCCAGGCTACCTCTCTAACGCTGTGGAACTCTTTCTGATGTGTAGGCAAGAGGCAGGGCAGAAGGCTGGGCCAAAGAGCAAACAATGTTCAGAAGCTGGCTTCTTGTGCAGTTGCTTTAAAAAACAGGGCAGAAACTACTGGAAAGAGTCTCACTTGGGATTGACCATGGCCTGAGTCTTTGGCCACTATTTAACAGTCTTTAGCTAGTGTATGATGACACAGATGTGTTACCTCCATTCACACAGTCCCCTGGTTTGTGATCAGAGAAGAGGTTTCTAATGATAGCCAGGCTCTAAGGGATCTTTGGCTACATAATTTTTCCAAACCCTTAGTAAACGTCTAATGTGTTTGTTTTGAGGAAGTTCTGCATGTCAATAATCATACCTAAATCTCTTTCCTACTCATAATTCCCAAACCTAATTTATTTTTTCCCACTCTTTCTCAATTTAATGGTGGCAATTTGGGGAAGCTGGGAGGAAATACCACACCTTTAAGGAGTTCTTTGCCTTGGACTGAGTCTTGAAGGACTTTAACTCCTCAAAATCGTCTTTCAACTTTTGAGCGCAAAGGCAATCAGCTTTTCCTACTTAAAAGCACCTAAATTCTAGTCTCTGTTTTCTTCTTTTCTTTCAAGCCAGGCAGTTATTACTTGGGATTTTTGCTAAAACCTTACAAAATGTAGCCCCTGTCAACTACCACCCAGTACTCACATTCTTTTAGTCAATTTCTTCTCATAGAACTAAGAGCTCAGTGCCCACTCCCCAGCTATAAAAACAGTACGATATGGTTTAGCTTGGGGTTATGGTAGAACCCTCTTTCTTTACCATTTCTTGCATTCATACACGCTAGCTGTCATGACATTTGCATCTGAGTGGCTTTACATAGCCCAAATTTATTTCTCTCTCATATATAGTCCGGTGGGCAGTAGTGGGGCTCTGCTCCACGTAGTAATTCGGGGACTCAGACTATAGAGCCTGCCATTTCAGCTGTGGTTTACAAGGCTGCCGTGGAAGGGGCACCTGGGTGGCTCAATGGGTTAAAGCCTCTGCCTTCAGCTCAGGTCATGATCCCAGAGTCCTGGGATCAAGCCCCATATAGGGCTCTCTGCTCAGCGGGGAGCCTGCTTCCTCCTCCTCCTCTCTCTCTCTCTCTCTGCCTGCCTCTCTGCCTACTTGTGATCTGTCAAATAAATAAATAAATAAATCTTAAAAAAAAAAAAAAAACAAGGCTGCCGTGGAAATTGTCTGCAGATCAGATAGAGCTAAGGGGTCATGGCTTTGAAGTGCAAGAACTTCACTGTCACCATATTCTGTTAGAACTCAAGTCACGTGCCCACGCTGACACCAAGGGAAACTGCAAATCCAGCAAGAGAACCAAAGGGGCACGGAGATGGCTACACAGTGTGTGAACTCATCCTATTAATTCCAGAGATTTTCAGATAGGTCTCAATGAAAATATTGGCAAAATCTCTAGATTTTCAATAAGAGACAGTTAAATTGAAAAAGAAAAGTGATACAGAAAAGTTCAAAGAGACAAGGGTGACTACAGACATATCAAAAAAGTATACATACAAAAAGAAAGCAAGGGGGCCTTCCTAGCATCAGATTAAAGGTAACAAGGCAATTGAAATTAAACAGAAAAAGCACTTGAGGAAGTGATCTGCATCAGACTCTATAAAGTGATAACTGGCAGTGTAAGAAAAAAGATGGTCCGATGTATTATACTAGTAAAGTGTTCAACAGTCTGCGTTTTTGTTCCTGGTAGATGAGGAAGCCAAAAACAAAGATATGGGGTATTTGAACAATGTATTGAATAAAGTTAAACCAAAAATCACTCCCTTAAGTAACTGTTGGTCTAAATGATCAAAACTATTGTGTGATTTATATTCTTTAGGCCTCAGGGAACAGAGACTCACTCAAACGATCAGTCTGTGGGTGGTTGAACTGGCGGATGGACTTGTAATACACGGAGTACCAGGGAAGTGGAATCTAACAGAAACACACCAACAGGAGCAAAGCTAGAATTGGGGGTCCTCCAGCATAGGCAGGAGGTGACCTAAGCAAGGGGCTGGCAGACTCACCATGTGGCTCTTGCTCTAGTTCTCCAGCATGAACCAACTCAGCTGTCTTCCACCGGCTGTTTCTTCCTGCCCTCCACCAACTGGCGTCCTCTCTCTCCGTATCTTGCCTTTATCTCACAGTTTCTGCTTTGTTAATGAATGTGCTAATTGCTTTTATAACCTCTCCATTCCTGCACTTCAAGAGGGCTTCCATATTGTTCCTCGGGCTGTCTCTAACTCTGAGGATTTTTTAGTTCAAATTCTTAAGAAATGGAATCTCATTAACTAGCACATCCTTTGTTTAGGAGACCCCACCTTCAGTCCCTGGCTGGCCTGTGGACTCTCGGGGGCCCCTAAGTACTCCGCACCCAATAAGCAAAGAGAGAGGAGAGTATAAAACTGGATGCCTGAATGCTGCCCTTTCTGAAAAGACAGGGGCAGAGTGCAAACTGGATAATAATTTGTTTAATGAACAAATGAAGAAACTGCTAGGATGAGGCGTTTGGCTAGATGATATACACATTGTCTGCGACACCTATAAAATACCATGCCGTTTTCCAAAATTCACATTTACAGACATGGAGTGAGACCCACGATATAATGGTGATTTAAAATATCCGATTGCAAAACAGGATTATTCTGTTCTCTGAAAAATAAAGTATTTGTATGCATAAGAAAAAAAATCCAATAAGATATATGAAATACGAAAACGTTCAGTCATGGTATTCTCTCGGTAGCAGGTTTGGGGTAATTTTAATTTCTTCCTAAATCTTTCTGAAGTGTCTGCACATATCTAATATTAAGTTTACACTGGTATTTTTTTTTTTTTTACAATCAGGATAATAAAGCTATTTTTATTATGGGATGGGAAGCCTTAAAATATGCATACCTTTTGACCTAGTAGTAAATCCATTTCAAAGAACTTCTCCTAAGAGAATAATTGGAGTTATGCTCAAACATATTTTTATAAGAACACTTAAAGGGTTCTCCCGCCCTTTCTAAAAGGAGAAGCTATTTAACCTTTCAAGGCTCCACAGTTTGTCTATAAATGTGGCTGAAAAATGAGCCTTTACATTTCCTTGACTGGTCTGAAGAAAATTCAGTAAAACAAGCTAACCACTGGTTTTGAGACCAAATAACCTAAAGATATAAGCGAGAATACCCCCATGGCATGGTCAGGGAAACAGACTCAGTGAATGCTCGATTCTTTACAGAGAAAAGCAATTTTTCTCATGCCAGTATCAGGAAGACACTTCTTTTTCCAGATATCAAGTATTCCTAAGCTTTTTTTGTTATGAAAATTCGTTTTGGAAAAGAATTTGAAACTAATTTTTTCAAAAGCATAAAAGACACATAACAACAATGTGATTCTCCACTGTATACTTAATACAAATTCCTCCTCCCTCCATCCCAAGATGTGTATCAGAAAGCTTGAGATGTGACCCATGATCAGCATTTTAACAAGCATGCCAGATGAATTTTATGGCAGTGGTTTTAAGATGACACTGTGAGAAATACTGCCTTAACATGCTGTCTCAAGCACAGACATTTACATTTTAACAAGAACCAAAGCCTCAGCTTAGAGGAATGAAGTTGATATCAATTTCTGGCAGCATAGTGGAGAAAAAAAAAAAAACACAAAAATCCTGCATAAGATGTCTTTTAGCATCTTTTTAAACTGTTCAGAGAGCAAGACTTTTCTCTGAGACCAAAAAAAAAAAAAAAAAAACCAACCAAGAAGCCAGGAGAACCAGAGCATATAGGTTCACTTTTGCCCTGAAGGATTTGTCAAACCCAGGGGAAACTAAGCATTAGTTCTTATCCACAAAGGGGTTCAGGGTAGAAGAGACAAAGTTCTTTACAGAAAGATAGCGGGGATTCTAAATAAGAGATCTCCACTGACGCTGGGGTTCATCAGGGCTCCTCAGTTAAGTAGCCTAGGGAAAAAAAACTGCCCTCATTGCTGGATAGTGTGAAGAAAAGTACCTTCCTCAAACTGTGGGGATGGTCGGAAGGAGAAAATGTCCCCTTGGGATATCCTTAACCACAAGCCATATTTTATGTGGCTTATGCTATCTAGGTCATCCCAAATGTCTTAAGGTGAATATTGGGATTAAAGCGGTTTGGGGTTAGTAGTTGACCAGGAGCCAGACAGAAGCAAAGAGAAAATTCTCTGGGATGGAAACTATTTTGGGGGCACCTGGCTGACTCAGTCAGTAGAACATGCGACTCTTGATCAGGGTCATGAGTTCAAGCCCTAACTTGAAAATGGAGTCTACTAAAAAAAAAAAAAAAAAAAAAAAAAAAAAAAAAGCCACACAGGAAACCATTTTTGACCCACATGCAAAAAACTGGCAAAGATAGTTTTCAAAATATGGGCTCATATAAAAATCCCTCCTATATATACAAATAGAGAAGATGTCAATATCATACTATCCTACTGTATCAACAAATCCTGATGGCTTGGTCTTTAACATATAAGCACAATTTCACCATCTCCATCTTCACCTCCCTCACCCTAGTTCAAATTATCATTATCTGTCACCTGTATTATATGTTTGGGCTCACAATTTTAGATATATGTGAACAAAGAATTCTAAAGCATGATCTTAAAATGATTTTACAAAAGCATCAAAAATGTAGAGCTATACATCCAACCAAAAAAAAAAAATGTGCAAGGCCTCCATAGGAAAAATTATAAATTATAAATCGTTATTTCAAAGATAAAAAATAAATAAATATAAAGCTAAGATCACATTATGAATTGGTCAATTCAATACTGTAAAGAGGCCATTATCCTAAAACCTATAAGTTTGATGCAGTAAAAATCAAAATCTCAAAAGATTTACTTTAAATTTTCCCTTTTGTGTGTGTGTATATGTATGTATGTGTGTGTATATATATATATATACACACAGCTTGTCTAGTTATATACAGTTATATACATGTATATGTATATACATGTATATACATATACATATACATATACATGTATATGTATATAACTGTATATAACTAGACAAGCTGTATTTAAAATACATGTGGGAAAAGGAACCAATAGTACTGAGGGTCATCTTGATAAAAAAAATTGGGCTGGAAGTAGAAGAATGTCCCCAATCAGATGTCAAGAATTATTACATAGCTATATCAATTAAAACACTGGAATATGAATCAGGGATAAATCAGAACTGAGTGCACCTGTTGTTTATGGCAGAGAGGGATCACAGAACAGAAAAGAAAGGATGGACTTTTAAAAAAAATGGTCCTGGAGTATTTGGTTACCCATAAGGAAAACCAATCAAATGGCATCTCTTCTTCACAGCTTATGTGAAAATCAATTCCAGGTAAATTAGGAAGACTCATGTGAGAAAGACAATACTTTAACATTATAGAAAAAAATAGGAGACTATCTTTATGATTGTGAGAGAGAAAAACAGGATGCTAAAAAGCATCAGCCATAAAGAAAAGCCTTGGCAAATACAACTATATTAAGTACTTCCATGTATTGAAGGACACCAAAAAGAAAATAAAGATGTAAGCCATCAACCAGAAGAAGGTATTTGTGACAAATACAACAGATAAAAATTTAATGTCCAGACTACATAAAGAAATTTTACAAATTAAAAAAAAAGAAAAACAGTCAAAGCTTGAACAAACATTACTATACAGAAAATATACTAATGAACTTGGAAATAGTAGCTTACCTATAGTAAGAAAAATGCAAATTAAAACTACAGTACAGTAGTATTTCATGCCTACCAGAAAACCAAAAATTAAAAATTCCTATTTTCAACAGGAAAATAGGGACTACAGTTTTCTCTGAAGGGGGAAGAGCCTGCAAAGGACTTTAAGGATAATGACAAATTATTTTTCAAACCAGATGCTTGGTATCATTATTTATTTTATCTTATACATGCTTTGTATACTAGTTTATCTTTCATTTGAAACCACTTTCTGCTATGATACACTCTTCAACAAAGTGAATCTCTATTAGGGTATTTCAAATTTTATAAGCAATTAGGAGAAAGATTTAAAAGGGATTTAGGGCATCTGGGTGGCTCAGTCAGTTAAGCATCTGTCCTGGGCTTAGGTCATGATGCCAGGATTCTGGGATGGAGTGCCCCCCCACCAACCCTGCTCAGCCTGAAGTCTGCTTCTCCCGCCTCCCCTCTCCCTCTCCCTCCCCACTCCCAACTTGTGCTCTCTTGTGCCCTCTCTCAAATAAGTGCTCTCTCTCAAATAAATAGCATCTTAAATAAATAAATAAAAGGGACTCAGAGAACCTTCTTGTCCCCCCAGCCTATGGGCACGAGGAAGGTCTGCCTTGCCAGAGACAGTTCTCTCCCTCTTTTTAAAACCCGGAGTTCAGATACACTCTCCCACTCTCCTACCGCCTTTTGCATTCTTGCATTCTTTCCAAGGCTATAGCGGCCCATTTTACTCCAGTCTTTTTAAATGAACACAGTTTACCCGTGCAAGTTTGCCAAACACAGATGTAAGTGCCATTTAGCCTCAGCAGAATTTACCCAGACCTCAACCACTGAGTTTTCTGGTTACTCAAGGCCCTCATTTTGGCCCCATTCCTTGGCTCCTGCCTTTTGCTCAGCTCAAGGGTGGGTAACCTGGCTGGGCCACGTGTTTTGGCCCCGCCTCCTGCATTCCCCCCAGCCCCAGCCTGGTTGTCAGACATTCATCCTCAGGCCTCATGACCCAGCGACCTCCACAGACAAACACCCTCAAAAGGAATAAGTCCAGCCCCATCAGGCGCCTGCATCACCACCCCAAATACTGTGGGAAGGAAGTGTGAAGAGAGCAGCTGCTTCAAAAATCACTCAAATATAGTGATTTCGTATTAGTCTCACTCGTGTACCTCTGCCAGTGTTCCCCATTCCAGCCCTGTTGACATTAGCAAATTGAATATGACCACTGGATGTTCCAAACAACGGAAAAACTCTCTGGAGAAACTGATGACTGTTTTACTGTTGGCGTGAGCTTAGGGTAGGGCGGGCATTCCAGAGAAGCCCTCCAAGACACCACCTGATCTGATCCTCTTACTCTCAGAGTTCAAGATGTTCCTCACTGAGGGACCTTGCGTTTTACAGACTACTGCCCAAGGAACTTGTTGCTACAACAAAAACTCCCAAACCATGGAAACTGTTTGTAGCTGGCCAAACCCAAAGCGCAACTATATACAAAGTCTAAAAAATCAAGTTGCCTTAATCTTGCATTTTTGGCTTATTTTGCCTGGCCACATCCTCAAACCAAATGGGTTGAATTACTGGATGAGAAATAAATTTCATCCGTGGGAACTGTTGCTATTGTCACAGAAAACAAAGGGAAGGGGCTTCCCTGCCATGTCTTGGAGGAGGTGAAGTCACTGTTTTAGGATCAAAGGTAAAACTGACGTTCCTGCCACAGGCAGAAGAGTGAAGCTGGTTGCTTAACTAGATTCCCTGTTAAAAGGTCTCTCATTATTTTCAATTCTCTTTTAAGAAACCATGTCCAGGGAAGCTTTTCTAAAAAAGTTTGAAAACGTGAATTTAAAGTGTTTAAGATGCATACAATTTTACTCAGTAGTGCCAGTTCTGGAAATAATTAGGAAAGTGCCCCCAAAGAATTATCTGCATGGAAAGTTAATGCTGTATCACTTTTAACAGTGAGGAGAAACAAAAACAAAAATAAAAAGACAACTTTAGATGCCCCACACAGGAAACTGGCTAAATAAATTACTGTATGGAAGACTCCTTGCAAAGCTCTACAGGTCCCTGGAGTAACCGTAACTCTCTCTTCTTTACATAATCTTATTGTCGAATGCCCCATCATGCCGAGTGCAGGCAGCAGGCTCTCCTGAGTTAACCCACACACTTACACTCCCACTAGGTGAGTCGTATGCTCACCAGGAATCAGTTGTGTTCGTTCCCAAACCTGTTTATGCTAATCGTTTTGATTATAATTATGTAATTTGATTAAGTAGTAGGTACATCAATGAAATGACAAAAAGATTTTTATTTCTCCAAACTCTGGACTGAATGTTTTTAAAAAGACTGGATTGTGGCGCCTGGGTGGCTCAGTGGGTTAAAGCCTCTGCCTTTGGCTAAGGTCATAATCTCAGGGTCCTGGGATCGAGCCTCGAATCAGGCTCTCTGCTCAGCAGGAAGCCTACTTCCCCCTTTTTCTCTCTGACTGCCTCTCTACCTACTTGTGATCTCTCTCTCTCTGTCAAATAAAGAAATAAAATCTTTTAAAAAGACTGGATTAAGTAAGCTGCCAAAACAAAACAACAAAAATAAAAACAAAATAACATTGAATTAAGTGACAACAGACAGCTGTAAAATATTAAGGGAGAAACTGTCATGATGCCAAAGGCTTTTTTTTCTGGATTGGCAAATATATTTTCACCTAAAATACATGGCTTAGGATAGGTTTTAAGTTAAAAGGTTTCAGGGGCACCTGGGAGGCACAGTGGGTTAAGCCTCTGCCTTCAGGCAAGGTCATGATCTCAGGGTCCTGGGATGGAGCCCCGCATTGGGCTCTCTGCTTAGCGGGGAGCCTGCTTCCCTCCCCCCTCTCTGCCTGGCTCTGTGCCTACTTGTGATCTCTCTCTCTCTGTCAAATAAATAAATAAAATAAATTTTAAAAAGATTTCAGTTACTCTGATCAAGTTGGAGTGGACAGAATCTACTAGAAAATGATATGGTAGAGTATTAGTCAGCTATTACAAATGAGTATGCAGAAGAGTAGGTGATAAAATGGAAAAACATTTGTGGTACATTTAGTAATAGGTACAGCAAATAAGTCATAGAAGAATATATTAAATATGATCATGATTTCATTTAAAAGTATACATTTATGCATAAGAAAAACTCTAACAGACATATTCTAAAATGGTACCAGTGATCATCTCTGGGTGGTCACTCTGGGAAGGTGTGGCTGGCTATGGGATATCATGAAGGCCATATTTAGCAGTCTACAGGGGGATGGAGGAAGGTAAACAAAACAGAGAAGTCTGACAAAATAAAAGATGCAAAGGGATTACTAACAGCTTTCTGCTTCCATTTTCATTGCTTAGTGATGGGTTCCAGCATTTTTCTGAGGCCTGGGAACATTCTTGGCTATGGTTCCCTAAGACACCCATATTACTAATTCCTCATTTTTGCTTAAGCTAGTTTTCCTAAACTTGGTTTCTGTTACAGCAGCAAAGAATTTGCTAATAAATAGACTTACTTTTAAAAACAAGGGCACACACCTAAAATTTGGGTTATCTCGGTCTCTGAGAGTTCATTAATAATACCATGCCCCCGATGCACCATTATGAGGGAAAGGTCCGTTCCCTCATAAGCGTTCATCTTGAATCTGACCAGAAAAACCTAAGAAAGTGTGAAAGCCCTTCTCAAGGTCTGGAAGAACCACCCAGGATGCCCCCAGCAACTTGAGAGCAGGGCCTATGGCTTGTCAAGATGGGACCAAAGCACTGACCAATGTCATGGGTCCTTGTTTGACACCAATAGTTCATCCTCATTACATGGGATAGGCATGTTGCCCTGGGCCTAGGATTGAGGCTCTCTGTAGTTAGCCTCGGTTGGGCTTAACTGACCCATCTGAACTTCACTAGGAATATAATAAGCTGAGTGAATTCAGTATTTTCCTTGAGAGTTGTCCTTGGGGCTTCTCCAGCAGAACGAATGGGGGACCTTATTCAATGCTGACTCCTGGACCTCACTCCAGGCCTACTGAATCAACTCAGCTGTATTTTTATAAGCTTTTAGCAGGAGTCTGCTGTGCATTAAAGTTTGAGAACCACCGTGCAACCAAAGAACATTACCTCATCTCTCAGGTGTGACTCTATGTCATTAACTGGATTCTGCCCCTGGTTCTGACTTCAATTTGCTCTGTGATCTTAGGCAAAACCATTAACCTCCCTGGACTTCAGTTTCCTCATCTATAACCTGGATGGGGTTGGAGAAAAGATTATCCAAGATCCCTCCAATGTGAAATACTTCAATTTCTATGTTGTACGGGATCTTTTTTTATTTGAAATGTGCCTAAAGTCACTTCAGGCTCACAGGGGGGCTTCAATTGTTGACCGATTGCTAAATAGCAGGTATAAATATATGTAGTACCTAGCAGACTTGAAAATAACAAAGAATTAACTACATACATGTAGAATTTCAGAGTTTCTGTTCTTTGTCCTAAAATGGCAGTTTCCTTCTGATTCAGCTTAAGTCCTTAGATCATTAGGACAAGAAGATATTTGGCCATTTTCTACCAGAAGAGATGAGGCAGGATAGAAGAATGATATTAGGGGTTTTCACCCTGGTTTTAGAAAACCACTTCCAAGGTGAGCCAACATTAGGACCAGGGTTAAGGGTGGGAAGGGGTTGTGTGATTTATTCATCAGGTAGAATGGTTCCAGTCCAAATTCAACATTGTAAAGGGAAAAGATTGATACCCAGAGAAACAAACGACTGATTGAAGGTCAGCCCACCAGTGTCAGAACTCTGTCATCCTGACTCCTTGTCCAAAAGCCCAGTTCCAGGGTTACCAGAATTTTCCTGGGGATTCAGGGCTTTCCAGCATCAGAAAGGTACCACTTGAAAAACTGTTGTTTCCTGGGTAAACAACAGCCAAGAATGGGCTAGTAACATTTTCTTTCCTGTGAATATAGGGAAGATCATGTAATATTTCCCTTTCTAGGTCATCTTCCAAGCCCCCAAGTATGTAGAGCAAAGGCTTTTTAAGTTAACCCTATCTGGTTATCTCTATCTGCATACAGTGGTTTACACAGAATGACAGGACTCCAACTCTGCTGCAAAATACCGATTAAGGTATTTTGGGCACACAGACCTTGCCCACAGACCGAAGAGCTGCGCGGCAGGTGGAGAGATACCTGCCCTCCTGTTAGGGGTTCAACACTGTCCCTTATTAGGTGACTTTCTGATCTCGGGCTCCTGCCCAATCTCCCTCCAGAGCTCCGTGTATCCCAAAAAGGATAAACTTCAGTGCCTTATACAAAACTGAGCTCCTCTTTCCTTCCTCAAGTTTGCTCAGCTTTTGTGTTTATTTCTCTTTCAAGGCAGCTTCGTCTTCCTATCAGAGATTTGAGGTTGTAGAGACAGCTTTGAGGGTCTCCTCTTCCTCCAAGCAAGCATTGGGAGCAGCAAGAGTAATAAGAGCAGTAACAACAACCCTTGTCATTGGCTATCACGAGAGTCGACCGTACGCACATACAGCGCCAGGGCCTTACTACATTACCTCACAACGGCGCCATGAGTATGATCCCCATTTTCACCTCAGAGAAGGTAAAGAAGCTGCCCAAGGACACACAACTAGAGACTCAGGGTGCTGGTACAAAACCCAGGTGGGTCTCAAAAGCCCCAGTGTCCCACTCTGCTGCCATGCCTCCCTACTCTTCCTTCATCTGTCCCTAAAATTCAACCCTACCTCTTCCCAGGCCATGGGGACCCTTCCTCACACCTATCCCAGCTTCTGGTCTTTCTTTGTTTCAGTCTATCCTTAAAGTGGCAGCCAGAGATATCTTTTAAAAAAATTGCTCTGTGAGTTCTTTCCCTGCTCCACCATCCTCCACAGCTCCCCATTTCCTCCCCAGGAAAGTAAAACTTTCTTATGTGGGCATTAATACTTTCCATAGTGTGGACCCAAGTCCCTTTCTAACCTTAATGTCACATTAGCCTGTTTTTTTTGTTTTGTTTTGTTTTTAAAGATTTTATTTATTTATTTGACAGAGATCACAAGCAGGCAGAGAGGCAGGCGGGGCCGGAGGGGGGGGAAGCAGGCTCCCCGCTGAGCAGAGAGCCCAATGGGGGGCTCAATCCCAGGACCCTGGGATCATGACCTGAGCTGAAGGCAGAGGCTTTAACCCACTGAGCCACCCAGGTGCCCCTAGCCTGTTTTTGTTTTTTAAAGATTTTATTTACTTATTTATGTTTATTTTTTATATTTTATTTTATATTTATTTATTTACTTGAGAGAAAGAGCACATGAGGGTGGGGAGGGGCAGAGGGACAAGGAAAAGCAGACTCCGCACTGAGCAGGGAACGTGATGTGGGGCTTCACTCCAGGATCCCAAGATCATGACCTGAACCGAGGTCAGACGCTTAACTGACTGAACCACCCAGCTGTCCCACATTACTCTGTTTTTTTAAAAAAAATTAAAATAGAGTTGACATATTAGTTTCAGGGGTACAGCAGTGATTTGTCCATTCTATACATGATTTTGTGCTCACCACAGAAGTCTAGGTACACTCTCTCACCAAGGTTATTACAATATTATCAGCTCTATTCCTGTGCTGCACTTTTTTCCCCATAACTTACTTTATAACCAAAAGTTGGTACCTCTTAAATCTCACATGACTCTTGCCCACGCACCCAGGGTTTCACTTTTCGAGTCTCAGGGCTTGCACCAAACTCCTATGACATCGGGCCACCACTCTCCCTGTTCTACTGTCTCCATACGCTGAAATTCTTTCCTGCTGGACAGCATGGCCAGTGTGCCACCTTCTCCTGGCAGTCTTCCTCAGCTCCCCACCAGCAGCAACTGCATCCTCTGCTGACCTCCATCAGCCTTTGTTTGAATCCTTCTATTGCCTTCTGTATCCTTCACCAGTTGGACCTTTGGGCATATGTCTCAATTCTCTATTAGACCATAACATTGTGAGGCATAAACTGAGTTTTCTATTTTATCTCCCATGGAGCTTCATTCAGTCCCCACCTGTAGACAGCACCGTCTTAGTACCCTGAATCTACCACCTTCCAGCTGCGTGACCTCAGGCAGGTTGCTCAAGCTTTCTGTGCCTATTACTTCATCTCTAAAGCACAATGATCATGTCTCCTAAATTCTACAGGAATCAAATGATCTCATAGAATTAAGTGAGCTAATAAATGTAAGAGCTAGAATAGTGCCTGGTATACAGAGGGCATTCATTAAATGTCAGTTATTATTAGTTCTATATGTATGCATCAGCACTTATAAAATACCGACTTCTACTTTACATGTTTTATGTAAGCTGGCTTCACCAATCAACTAAATTCTGGTTACTAATTATCATGGTAAAATATATTAATAATAAGATAGCTATTCATTGATACCCTAATTCTAACATATCATTCTTATTTTACTTAAATAAAGTACTTATTAGATATATCACTATTATGTAAAACTAGCATAAAATTTCAAACCCTTGTAAAATCTGTTCGAATTACTAATGGTCTATAATCAAGAAATAATTGCTAACTCAACAGAGCAACATTTCCTGAACATTTGAAGCATAAAAAGAAAAAACAAATTCAATTCTTTCCTATTCCCCTGTATTTTGCCTTATGCAATAAAACCTCACAACTCTACCTAAGTTGATTCAACAATTTCACTGATTTTGACAAGAGCTGACCTAAAGTTTATTCTGGGAGAATCAATCAATATAAGTAGAACTGGAATAAAAATTCTAAGAAAACAGAAAAGAGAAAAATTCTCTTAGGTAGATAAAAACACTTTGGGACCACCTAGTTAAAGATTGATAACTTGACTGGATTTGAAGCACTTGGCGGGGTGGGGGTGGACAGGGGGCCCTGTTAAGGCTATCATGATGGCATTATTTCAGATTATTCATCAGGATCAATTCAAGAGAAACAACACTTTAGAGCCTAACTCTGATAACAGCAGGTACTCAAAAATAATAAACTTATACTTTGGAAACAATATTCTAAGGATCAGATATGTTTCTAACTCAGACTAGTATCCCAATTTTTAATCTAGATTAGTGAGATTTCACTAGTCCTAGATGTACCCAAACTGAAAGATCTAGTACATCCAGATGGTGGCTAATGTCTACCACAGAGGAAAGTACTAGAGTTAATGTTTATTGAGCACTTACTATTTTCAAGTAACTAGGAGGGATGAAAGAGTAAATAGTTCCTCAAAGTGGCAGCCCCACAGACTAGTGTGGGAAATGCACAAAGATAGGTTGATATTAATACAGTTAATACATTGCAGAAGGAAGCTTTGTGTGAGGAAGACGGAAGAGGGAGTGGTTAATTCTGACTCAGGGAATGAAGGAAGGGTAAGGTTTCCAAGAGCAGAGCTGGGGCCAGGGCATCAGCAGACAAAAGCACATGAGCAAGGGCAGACACAGAGGAAAAGGGCTTGCCCAGGGAGCAATGAGCAGTTTGCAGTGAGTCGAGGGTGTGCCTATTTGGGGTGGGGACAAGCAAAAGTGTGGGAAACAGAACCTGAGAACGGGGCTATGGCCACGCTGTGTAGAGACTTAGTGACCATATCCAGGAGCTGGGCCTTTATTCAGTAAGCACTGGGGAGCAATTGACATTTTTTAAGCCAAGCAGTGAGCAGACCTAGATTTGGGGCATTCTCTTAGGCAGCAGTGGGTAGGACGGGTTAGAGTTAGGAAAACCTAGAGACTGGTGAGAAGGTGCTGGGGTCCACTGTTCCTGTTTACTTGCTGTCTTCAGAGAGAATTATTAGCCTGTAAGATATGACTTTTTGAAACTAAAAAAGTATAAACTAGGCTCGTCATTATTCCTTTGTTTCAAAAAGCTGGTTATCAGATGTTTTAGTGCCCTTTTCATAATCTAAGAACTTCTAGTGAGTAGTTAATGTGCAAAAAAGATATACAGATTGCTCAGTTTATAAATGTTGGCCATTTTAATTGACATTGGTGTGACATGTCCAATGTGCCTTTAATATATAGATGATGAGAAGATGTTCTTAAGAGAAATTGTCTATCTATACATAGCTAACATTCTTGAGTAAGGTGCTAAGAGCACTCCACCACCAGGAATAGAACTAAAGAAAATTAGTTCTGCCTTGTCTACAGACCATGACTTCTACCTTGAGGCAGTGTGCCCTGAAATGAACACCCACTTCCGCTGGTGTGCCTGGGAGGGATCCTGGGTGGAGGAGCACAGTTTGACTGATTGTTCTTCTTATCTCTGGATGGCCCAACAGTTTAAACATAGGACCAACATCTCTACCTCATGAGCAAGAAAACCGACCAAAGATTTAAAATGACCAGTTTTGAGATACACACCTCATCAGTTCTAAAGCTAAGAGAAAATCTTCATCTTTAGAATTCTTGTTGGATGTCTCCTGGTACATATACAACTTTCTCCTAAGGTCATTTGCCTCTTTATATCCTAGAAAAAAATTCCGTGTTCAGTTGCTTCCAAACTTTCTCCCAGGACTTCACACTTTTAAATATATCAAACATAACCAATTTATTAGCAAAGCAAATTACAAAGTACAATGCATTGGTGCCCTCACTTTTGAAGGAAGGCAAAAAAAAAAAAAAAAAGATTACTATGTAAAAGTTGTTTTTCTCCCCCTATACAAATCATCACTACATAAAACATATACTTTGCAAGTATTTCAAAATTTCTGAAAACTTCACATCTCTTGCCTCAAACTCTAAGTCTGAACCTGCCTATAATATTGTGGGGCTGGGGAGAGGCATCTGAACTAACTTGTTAATACTTAACTGCCCCTCCTATAGCAGAAGCCCTGGATACCTTTAAAAAAGGGGGCCTGAAGCAGTGCCCTGCAATGGGAAAACTCTCTCGGGATGTGTGCACTCCATCCTTTGCTTGAAACTCCTTATTTTGGCTCAGTTTCCTTCCTGGTAGACACCTAGAACCACCCAAATCTTTCATATTGACGACTCCCTGGGAAGCCTGCCTATGATCCAGCCTCCTGCTGCAGATAAGATATAATCTCCCAGACCCTACTCTGCTCGTCACTGACTAACCCAAGGGCCAGCTCTTCCCAGGTCCAACCCCTTCTAGAAGGGGGAGTTGCAAACAGTCACAGCAAAGGATAAACCCTCCCAGCTCTACACATGATGTGGCTTAACACTTCGTCTTCACCAGAGGAACACATAATAGCCACTTCAGCACAACTATAACTAGAAAACTGGATTTGCATATTAAAAAAAAGGAGGTGGTTGGAGCTAACTGATGAGTAAGACCCTTGTAGCTTGCCAAGTTACCTATTAGCGTCCAACTTGTCCCACTGGCTGGCCGACTAACTTGGCCTATGGGTTCCCCCAGTGCAAGATTCTCATGACTCACCTGAACTTTTACAATTCAGAGAGCTGGACCTGCTACCTGGAAAGTTTTCCGACAAGCAGGATGTCAATTTGTGAGACCGAGAGCTGCCTTTACCCCTGGATGTGTCTGCGTGCTAGACGCGGAGACAGAACTCAGGCAGATGGTGGTTCCGCAATCATTAACTTTGGGCAGCTGTGTTCAGCCACCACGAGCTCCCTGGCAACACGCGCCCCACAAGCCCACGGATTATACCGATAAATAGTACAAGACCGCTCACAGGTTGTAGGCCACGGAACACATGTTTAATTTCTTCGGGGTGGGGAGGGGAGAAAGAGAAATTTGACAAATACCTCATTTCCTGCTGTATAACCAGATGGTTATGAATCATGTAAAAAATCCTTTCCACCTCCATGAACAAATATTTCGTGTTATTTACAAGCTAATGGTACATTGGTGACTGTGTAAGTGCGTAAGAGATGTCTGGGCCACGGAACAGAGTTCTCAAGTATGCAGAGAAATACAGAACCTTAAAAAAAAAATCTTTATCTTCCAGGTGTTCTGAGTCATGTTTATTAAATAGTTATTGATGACCCAACAACGACGACGGGTATTCAAGCGCAATACACAGCACTGTCCTGGAGAAAGGAGGTTTTCCAGAAGTGGGAACCCATCTTTTTCACTGTGGTTTCACCCTCTTATTTAAAAACAAGAAACACTTAGTGATGGCTTTGGAAAGAGAAGATGAATGTTTTTTTGAAGGGGAGAAAGGGAAGGTGGTGGGAGGGAAGGAAGCAAAGAACTGGAGGGTTCTCTGCCAGCCAAGGTGCCTGAGAGCTATGAACAAAGCTAGGAAATGCTGGAGCTTTCTGTACCACCTCTGCCTCTCCCTGGGGCGGAGAGCAGGCCCTCAGGCTCCCAGCCTCTGAGGGGACGCGTCACCCTCCAGCACAATCTGGCACAGAGCGAGCGGCTCTGGCGTTGTCCTCTTTGGCCTCCTGACAAGAATGTTCGCTCACAGATCCCCAGTTATCCTGAGTCCATCTGGTGCGTCGTGAGGCTCAAAAACAAATGTGGGAGCCTCCCCTCCTCCCGCACCCACCCTCTCTCTCAGGCTCTGACCTGCTTTCCTGAGCACTCGGGGTGAAGCCCGGACTTGTCCCAAGGAGGTTGCTCCGGAAGGGAGCCTCTAAGCGCACAGTGCAGTGCCTCTGCCCCCTCAGCCCGCCCCAGGGGCCAAATGAATCAGCCTGCAGTCCCTGACAAACCGCATTGGAACACCACTCGGTCTCACAGATCCTCCATCCTGGCCACTTGCCCCACACTGCTTGGTTCTTATTCCAGTCAGAGACTCGATTTTACCGAAGGACGAGGCTCCGCAAGGTCGGCAGCTCGCTATTGCTCTCACGAGTCACAGAAGAGCTGGGAGGAGATACCAAGGGCGGGGGTTTCCTTTTTATTTTTACTTATTTTTGTTTTTTTAAGATTTTATTTCTTTGTCATTTGTCAGAGAGAGAGAGAGAGAGAGCAGAAGCAGGCATTGTGGCAGGCAGAGGCAGAGAGAGAAGCAGGCTCCCTGCTGAGCAAGGAGCCCGATGTGGGACTTGATCCCAGGACCCTGGGATCATGACCTGAGCCAAAGGCAACAGCTTAACCGACTGAGCCACCCAGGTGTCCCAGGGGTTTCCTTTTTAATGTTCTGCCATCGAAAGGCTAGGTTTAGATTAGAACCAACTTTAACCCAGCTACTCTTCAAGGAAAAATAAAGCAAGGGAGTTTGGGGCATCATGAGGGGAAAAGGAAACATCAGTCAGCGTTTTATGTCACCAAACAGACACCTTTTCTGACACAGGTGTGACAGTCCAATACAATAGCATGCCATCTGCACCAACTGGCTTGACCTGAAAGGCGGGTTCAAATGCCAAGGTGGCTGGGGGAGGGGGAGGGCCCCGGAAGAGGAGAGAGGGGAGAAGTTCCTACACTTTCTCAGGGCAGGAGTCTGGCACCTCAGTCTTTCCTGAACAATAGAGTCACTGTGTAAGTCCCACATCACCCAGGGAAGGAGAAAGCCAGGAGGCCCCACGCTTTGTAACCCACACTGCTTCTTCCTCGTTTCCTCACTGATTCCTCACTCTGGGGCCTAAGGATGGGCTGCGCTTGATGTCCAGTTATAGTAACTGTCCACACGTCCTCTCCTCGATTTCACTCCATGGCAGGAAGTAGCCAGAGTGCCACTGGAGGCTCTCTGTGTCTGGATTTTATGACAAAAGAGGATTTATAAACAGAACTTAAGAGCTTTCCTGAGAAAGAAGAATCAGCCTCTCTTCAGGCAGGAGCCAGGGAATTATTTGCACACCAAGCAAATAGCTCTCAAGCTAACAGTAAATGACTCTGGGGACGTGTCATTCACGGACCCTGGGAATTCACCAAAGACACCTCTGGAATTTGAAAATTGCTGTTAATGACATTAAATTGTGAGGGTTACAGATTCTTCCAGAAAGGGATGATCATTAGAAATGTATGGGGTCAAATGAGGTTCTGATGAACAGGCCCTACCAGTCTGAATTGTTTTTCTTATGTCCCTTAAAATGATCTGAGAATTCATACACTCAAGCTAACTGTAAGTCAGGCCAATATTATGAAGTGAAGTTAAAACCTATGCTCTTTTCACCTCCCCCTTAACAGTATATACTGCATTGGTCTGGTGCTTGAAACACCTACCACAGGTTATTGCTTTGGGCTGAAACATTTACATATGTAAGAGTCTTCCCTCAAAATGAAAATAGGCTGGGAAGGGACAGCACATCAAGCCATTATGGGCTGAATTTTGTCCTCCCCCAAATTCGGATGTAGAAGTCCTCGCCCCCCATATTTCAAATGTGACTGGGGCTTAGAGATTGGGTCTTTAAAGAGAGAGTTCAGTTAAAATTAGGTCATTAAGGCAGGCCTTATCCAACATGACTGGTGTCATTATAAGAGTAAATTAAGACACAGACATGAGGGGCTCCTCGGTGGCTTAGTCGGTTAAGTGTCTGCTTTCAGCTCAGGTCATGATCCCAGGGTCCTGGGATGGAGCCCCACACTGGGCTCCCTGCTCAGTGGGGAGTCTGCTTCTCCCTCTCCCTCTGCCTGCCTCTCCTGTGCTTCTGCACTCTCTCTCTCTGTCAAATAAATAAAATCTTTAAAGGAAAAAAACAAGACACAGACATGTACAGAGGAAAGACCAGGTAAAGACACTGGAAGAAGGCGGCCACCTCTCAGCCAGAAAGAGAAGTCTCAGAGGAAAACACCTTGATCTTGGACGTCTAGCCTCCAGAACTGTGAGAAAATAAATTTCTATTATTTAAGCCGCACAGTTTGTGGGTCTTTCTTATGGAGGCCCTAGAAAACTAAGACACAGGCTATTTCCACTTAAACATGAATTACTGATAGTAGAAAAAAAGCAAGCTCTGTAAGTTCTACAGGAACAGAGATGGCAAACCAGTCATGGCCCTTGGAGGGACGTGGGTCACAGGGTTTAAGAGCTTGAACTTTGAAATATGCACTAGCTATGGTAACCTAGGTAAGCTACTTAACCTCTCCAAACTTTAGTGGTTCATCCATGATGTGGGGATTATAACTGGACCCACCTTATGAAAGTCTTAAGATTAAATAAAATACAGAGCAAGTGCACAGTGTTTGCAACATGGTGAGTCCTTGTGTACTGGAATTATGATAACTCAAGAGGGGCCAGGAGCAGATATCTGAGAATGGAACTCGGTGGAGCCTGGGGTGGGAAGTTGACAGAAGAGTGGTGCACCAGAGAGTTGAGAGCCCTGGATCAGCCCTAGCCCTACAGCTGATAGGGTTTGAGAAATGACTTTTCCACTCTGATCCTCGGTCTCTTCATCTATACAGTGAGAGGGCTGGGCTACATACCAAAAAATTTAAGGGAAGAGGGAGCTGATAGCCACCTCAATCTCTTCTCAAAGTGGTCCTGGAAGGAAGAAGTTCTTTATTCTTCCTTTCCACAGATGTCAGTAACAGATCAACTTCAGAGTTGGGGGGTGGGAGGTGTAAGTGTAAGTTTTTACTTTACTATACTTTACTCCTGTTTTTGTTCCACCAAATTCCTATCCCTGTAGCACGTACCATGATTGGCAAGTGATCTCAGGACTCTGGAGCAGCCCCCAGACCCTTATCCATTGACCTTCATTTGAGTCTCCTCTCTAAACTTTCCTATCCAGGAAACCAAGATTTCCACATCCCAGGGCAACATTCCCCTTGGTCCTGGGAAAGCAGAAGAGCATGCATGGCTTAGACCTTGTGTTACTATGAATAAATACACAGAATTTGTCCTGGCGATGAATTCTCTGCCAACATCAGAACTCAGGAGCCTTAATCACAAAATGACTGCATTTAGTTGATGAGAATTGACGAAGCTTTAATCAGAGCACGCATGTAGGCAGTCCTTGCTCTGTGCCTACCAGCTGTCAAGATACTGTGCTAAGTGAACACAGGAAGAAATAAGACACCATTCTTGCTTGGAGGGAAATTCACAGAGTATTAGATAGTTAAAAAAGAGTCCATCATCTTACCATGCTCCTTATATCAAATGAGCCATGGTATACTGCTATCAAATACTGATATAAGCCATCATGAAAATAATTAAACTTCCTTACCTTCCAGAGGCACCAACTGAACATTTCTCACCTATTCACGAAAGACATAGAGCACTTCTCCAGATTCTAGGACTCAGACACATTGCTAATAACAGGATACTTCTCAAGTCTGGGGAGCCAGAAAGATCCAGGCCCCCCGCACACTACTTGGGCATAATGTTATGAATGGATCTATAAATCAACAGAAAGATTTGTGCCCTTCAGGTATCTGGTCAAAACAAGTACTTGAAATATGACTCTGCTATAATCTGGCACCCAAGCTGAGCCCATTACTAGAATTAACAGGACTGGAAAACATCAAAAGGAGGGAACTAACAGGTAAATCCCTACTGAGTGGATATTGGGCATAGAAGTAACTTAAAAAGAGTGGTTATAAAATGGGAACACAGTATTCTAATTCCAGAGTCCATGAGTCTTACACACTTGTGCATAGTCTGTAAGCCATGCTTCTCATTGCCTTGATTACCAAAGGAAGAAGGAGGATTGAAGACCCTCAGAAAGTTCCACCCCAGTCTTTAAACACCGTTTGAATGGAGAGTAAGGGACACATTCCCATTTTACAAGGTAAAGTTTAAAGATTACATGGATGACCTTCATTGCCACTTGTCCTGTGGTTATGAAAAAATCAGCAGCCCTATGTATCTCAGAAGGAAACTAATGCAACGCTTAACATTACAGAGAGCAAGAAAGTGCCAGAGCAAGAGAAGAAGGAGGGAAAGGAAGGGAAGAGGGGGAGGGAGGGAAGGGAGAGAAAGAGAAAGGAAATGCACTATAAAATGTGGTATTTGTCAAGCTCTGTCAATAAACTGACCTGTGTGCATACAGATGAACCTGGCTGGCTTGACAATGAAGACTCCAGCATAGAACTTCTTGGAAGATTCCCCATGCAACAGGGATCCCAAGGCTCTCTGGTGAATGGACTGCTCCAAGAAGGATGCATGATCAAATACTTCCCGCAGCCAGAAACCACTCAGAGCTGCCTCACAAATCCTACTTATATACTATAATGAGTTGTGAAGAATATGCTTTACTTTAATTCTTGACTACACAGATCATTTAAATGCCTAAATGCATGAAAAGACTCATGAGATATGGCTTTAAAATATATTTTTAGATTAAAGGTTTTCCAAAGCTGGAAAGTTTCAAACTTGCAAGTAGGTTTCTTATGAGAAAATGAAAATAGAATGCATCCAAAAAAGTGGGTCTGTATAGTAGTGAAAAACAGTCCTTTCTGCTTTGCAGATTTAAAAATATGCACAGTCAGTGGAAGGAAGGTGCTGTTTTTAAGGAAAGAATAGCGAACACTAATGGGTGATGTTTATTGAGCATTTACTATGCACATTTGCTCTTCCCAACAATTCATGAAGCAGGTATCATTTCCCTATTTTACAGATGGAGGCAATTGAGAAATAGCAACTTTAAATCCCCTAACCAAGGTCACAGGATTAGGAGGCGATGAATGATAACTAAGACCTGGAGCAGCCCGACCCTAGCACCCATTCTTGCAGCTATCACATCGCATTGTCTCCCTACAAGGAAACCATCTTAACTTTCCATAATGTCCTGAAATGAGCAGCGATTCATCTACTTTGGAGTAACTGAAGTATTTATGGTGCAACAAACTCTCTTTTACTTTTTTCTACGCCTCCAGGATTTCCAAAGTTTGGCCTCTTGTCAGCTGCTCAGCAGAGGAGGAACCTGGAACCTTCCATCCATTGTATCTTCTCTCTAGCTGGCGCTAAGAACTGCCTCACCCTGCAGGCTCGCCTCAGCTACTAAAACCCACCTACTCCCTCCCACACCAAGGAGGGAGCTGTCTGGAGAGCCACCACAAGTCTGATGAGTGCTGAAGAGGATAGTGTCCTCAGGCAAAGAGGTGCCCACTAAACATTCTCCCAAGAAATCTGGGGTCATGGGACCCCCTGGCCACTGCAGAAAGGAACAGACAGAGCTTTTCCACCCACAGATGATATACATGTGGAAGAATTATCTTTCAAGCATGAATGAAGCACATGTAAGATCTCAACCTTTCTGTCATCTCTGTCAGTTGTGGTCTTAAAGATGGGCTAATGACCCACTTGCTCATTCTCTTGGCTAGCAACCTGGGGGACATTTATCAACATTTCATGCTGTGTAAGGGATGAGAAAGTAAGTCAGACTTCAGGCTACCAAAAGTATGGCATCCTGGTAAACAACCGAGTTGGAAGGAGGATAAACAAATTCCATCAGACGGGAACATTGTCTTGTTGACTGCCTACTCCTCCATGAATGTCGATAAGCGCAGGGGGGCCACGGAGGAAGTGTAGGAGGAATGAAACTATTCCCCGCTCTAGAAAAGTACCATGTGATGCTCACCTAAGCCTCAGGTGCCCCCTCGTTCTCAAGGTCTCATTAATTCCATCTTAGGTGAGTGAGATTTACACTTGTCTAGTAGCATTGATGTAGCACTCAGCCGGTTTGCTGTCAGCTTCTCTTAACTATATACCTAAGGTCAGGAAGGAGAGTGGTTACACATTTGTTATCTATGGCTACATAGAAACCATCCCAAAACATAGAAACTTAAAACAATGGCAATCATTTAGTTGCTCACGATTCCGTCATTTGGTCAGGATCCAGTGGGGACAGTTGGTCTCTACTCCGTATTGTGTCAGCTGTGGCAGCTCAACTGGGCCTGGGTGGCCCACTTCCAAGACGGCTCACTCACAAGGCTGGCAAGTTAGAGCTGGCTGTGAGTTGGGATCTCAGTGAGGGCTGTTGGCCAGGGCCTTGGTGCTCCTCTACCTAGGCCTACCCATATGGCTGCTTGCACTTTTTCATAGTATGGCAGCTGGCTTCCAAGACCAAATATTCCAAGAAAACAAGCCCTAATATCAAAGCACTTCTCAGGGCGCCTGGGTGGCTCAGTGGGTTGAGCCGCTGCCTTCGGCTCAGGTCATGATCTCAGGGTCCTGGGATCGAGTCCCGCATCGGGCTCTCTGCTCAGCAGGGAGCCTGCTTCCTCCTCTCTCTCTCTCTCTGCCTGCATCTCTGCCTACTTGTGATCTCTCTCTGTCAAATAAATAAATAAAAAAATCTTTAAAAAAAAAAAAAAAAAAAAAAAGCACTTCTCAGACTTTCACTTGTAGTACACTTGCTAATGTCCCATTGGTCAAAGACAGTTAGTTCCATGACCAAGTCTAGAGTCAACGTAAGAGGGAGCTTCACGAGAATATGATTACTGGAAGTCATGGGGCATTGTTAGGTTACCAAAGTGACAGCCTACCACAGAGTATGATCATTTTTGTTTCCATTAGCAGAGAAAAATTGAACATCGATGTTATTCATCCGCTTGCATATGTTTTGTTAGCCAGAAACATGATACTAATCATTTCCCAAGTTTTTAACTGGCTTAGGAAAACCATCAGGAAACAAACAAACTCTATGAGAGGAAAAAAAAGTGCCCTGCATATATAAAATCAGGAAAACAGAAGTTCTTATTTTAAAAAACTAAACTATCTTGTAACCACAGGAAAGTAAGGGGTAGGCATGTGACTGGGGAGGGGGGCAATGATTGCCTAAACTATGGCATGTTGGTTGGCAAAAAACACACATGACATAAAGGACACACAAATTTCATAAGTAATAGAAATGTCACAAGTTAATAAAGCCTCTTGAAGAAATAATAAAGACTTTTCAGGTAAAGCCAGAGAAACAAAAGCAAGAAAATAGTTCAATTTCATAAGCAGCATTTCAAGTGGACTTTTAAAGGTTTATTAATTTGACCAATATTCCATGTTTTTATCAGTGATGAGATTATTAAAATAGGGAAATGACTAATACTTTAAAGGACTAGACCAGAATTTAAATTAACTTAATAAATAGAAGAAGTTAAGAACTAAAAGTACAACTTCCATCTTTGTTAACTACCATTAATGGTTTTTGAACCGTTACATTGTTCCAAGTTTATATTACAAACTCTGTGTATATTTGTCTTCACAAAAACTTAAGCCACAGAGTTTTAGTCACTTGTTCGAGGTCACACAGTTGGTTAGTGTGGGAGACAGGATCTTAGCCTGATCTGTCTGCTTAATCAATTTGTTAGATAACAGGGGTTTTTTTTGTTATGTAAGTGGATATGTAATGTAAAATATGTAAATGGAAATTTTTTTTCATTGACTCTATGAAAATGGAAAAATGTATTCCTATAGGGGAAAAAGGCACTGACTAAAAATGCAATAAAACCATCACTTGGAAGAATTTTGAAAAAAGAAATTTTTAAGAAAATGATAATAACTCTTAAAGTAATTAACCAAATCAAATACTGAATGTTTAAATATCAAATTATGAACATGCTTCCCTGTGGCTAGATGTATATGAGAGTCTTTTAAAAGCAATAAGCTGCTACTTTCTTTATTCCAAGTATTCTCTTTTAAGCCCCCCAAAAGGGGGTGCCTGGGTGGCTCAGTCATTTAAGCTTATGCCTTCCACTCAGGTCATGATCCCAGAATCCTGGGATCAAGCCTACTTCTCCCCCTCCTCCCCCCTCTCCTGCTTGTGCTCTCTGTCGGTCTCTTTGTCTCTGTCTCTGTCTCTGTCTCTGTCTGTCTGTCTCTCTCTCTCAAATAAATAAAATCTTAAAAAAAAAAAAAAGTGTCCAAAAAGTTATAAATAAAATACCAAATTCCGGTCAAAAACTTGAAAATAATTTGTGCTGTAAAGTCTTTATCTTAGCTTATTTGCTTACTTCCAATGGGTCCCTCCCCAGTTTTTTATTAACTGGGGATTCTGCTGTGCTTGGGCCAAAAATACTAATATGCTGCACTTAATTGGTCCAGTTGCTTGACATGCTTTTTAAATTTCTGATGCTAAAAAAAAAAGAACTCATTTTTATGTTTTTCCTTAGAACAAAAAGGGTATGTATGGAGATTGACCATTACTGCAGTAACAACAGAAGCTCTATTAGACATGATTAAAAGCCCTGGCTTCCTAATTTATTGCTTTCTTTTTACTAAACTTGGCATTTCTTCACAGCAAGGAAAATGACTCAATAGTGCTATAGAATTACCGTGGACCACAGCCCTAGGGCATATAAGCAGGGGGAGAACATACAGGACCATGGGGCAGGTCCTCCAGTTCATTTTTCTCAGAGCTCTGTTAGAATTAAAAGTCCAATTTTGGACTCAGTAATTTAGACAAGTAGTGGGAAGCTTGGAAAACATCCAGAAAAAGAGTTGGGAAAATTATTAAAAGGCCAAGGAAACAGATCTTATGAGAAAGCGAAAAGAACTAGGGCTATTTATTCCAAAAAAGAGATGCTTACAGTGAGATTAAAGATCTGTCTTCACGTCTGGGTCAAACTATTAGAGGGGTGGCAGTGGCCCCTGTGAAGGGACGTCAGGCTCAAAATGAGTTTGTCTGTATAAGCTGGAATATTCTAGAACAGACTGCTGAGAAGAGGACTGACTAAAAACAAACAAACAAAACAAACAAGCAAACAAAACCAGGCTAGAAGCATCTTTTTATAGTGTTGCCCAAGATTAGGTTTCTACTTAGCCATCAGCAGCAGGATTGGGTCTGTTTCTGGGACACTGATTATTCAGAGTGCTGTGAGATTCGGAGGCTAGGCTAGAAAAGTAAGACCTCTGGCTCCATGGCCCCTTGTTTTGTTTTCAGTGGACTCTTTCAGTGCAACACTAAGTATTTGCTAATGGTAACATTCTCTCAGTAGACCACCCAGGGTCCGCGAAGGCATTCAGGTTCCAGATTCAAGCAGCCATAAGCCGAAACTCCATCCCTACCATTTTATCAATTCACAAATTCTTGTTTCTCCAAACTCTGTTTCCTCAACGGTTGGATGAGGATACTACTACTTGAACTTAATTTAGTATTTACTGCATTGCACAATCTACTGCAAGTGCATTCTGAATGCCGGGCACTTTAGATCCCAATACAACAGGTATGTGTTGTCGTCCCCATTATATAAATGAGGAAACTGAGGCCCTGGAAGGTTCTATGCGTGCTAACTAAGACATAAGGCGACGGAGATGTGGAGCCAGAACTGGAACTTCGTCTCTTTCTGGCTGCATCTCCTGCGATGGGGAAGGGGAGAGGAGAAACAAGAGGACTCCCTCAGGGCAAAGCCAGGGTTCACACAGAAAGCTACCAAGCGCAGGGCGATGAGTGAGTTGCACCACCAGGGCCTGGCACCTAGAACCTGTCATCATTTCTGGGTGCCATTAAAAAGACGTTTCCAGGAGTTAGCCGTGAGCACGTTGCATGAAACCCACTGTGATGGGTGTGTTACAAGGAGGAGAGAGGGCTGCTTACTTCCTCAGACCTAAACGCTCTATATCTTAAGTAGATTTCTAAGGGTACAGAAATAACTCTCTCTGCTCCTGACACTCAGGAAGTCTTGAGTGTCACCTGATTTCTGCTTCTTCCCAACTTGTGCCAGCATGCCTCTCTGTACCTACAAATAGCTTTCTATTCATTTAAAGTCTACAGGTAGAAACAGAGCAATTCTGACTCACCGTTAGGCAGTTCCAACCCGGTGCTATTTGCCTTTCCTCACCCCATCACCAAGTTAATGGGTTGCATTAACAGTGATATTTATAGACAACGGATTGAACCCAACGGCAGCAGCGATGCCCATCCCATTTAGAAAGAGCCTTTTCACTGCGATTTTCACCCTGGCAGTTCTGCTATTTCCCCATGGCCCTGATCCCAAAGTGTTTGCCAAATAGTACCTGTGTTTCTTTCCCTTGCATGTAAGAAGTTTTTGGCCATAGGGTTGGAAGGAAGAATGGGTAATAGAAGAACATCCACGATAGTGTCCCTGATGTCTTATATCCTGGTTTTTACATCCTGTCACCCTTGGAATAAAATAAGAAGTTGTTCTCCGGCCTGCGGAGCTCTTCATGATCTGCCTCTCCTCCAGCACACACTCAAATACAGAC
The DNA here is from genome assembly GCF_011764305.1 of Mustela putorius furo. Classification (NCBI taxonomy): domain Eukaryota; kingdom Metazoa; phylum Chordata; class Mammalia; order Carnivora; family Mustelidae; genus Mustela; species Mustela putorius. Next base: position 6,365,973 of record NW_025421290.1, on the reverse strand, counting down.
GCGTATGTACCAACTCCCATCTCTCTGCCCCTCAGTCACTGAGCTCCAGCCACTGTGGCCTCTTTTTAGCTTTTGAAACAGTTAGCACATGCCTGCCTCAGGACCTTTGTACTTACTTTTCAGGTGCCTGGAACTCCCTTCCCTTATGTAGCCTTATGACTGACACCTACGTGTAGTTCAAGTCTCTGCTCACATGTTAACTGAACAAAGTGAACTTCCCTGGCCATCCTATCTGAAACAGCACCTTCAGTCATTCTTTATCCCTTTATTCTGCTTTATTTTTCTTTCTAGTGCTTATCTATTTGGCATTATATTGTCATTTGACTACATACACGCACACACTCAAATGGAAGCTCTATGAGGGTAGGTATCTGTTCACTGCTATAGCCCTAGCACCTAGAAGAAATCCAGACCCATAATAAGGTGTATGACAGATAGCGACTGAATGATTAGCCTCACAATTGCTTTGTGAGGCTAAACTAACTTTTAAGGTATAATAAAGACTTTAAAAGTTCTGTGTATCTAGTATCAGCCAGCCTCACAGGATATTAAAACCAGGAATTTCAATTTTTAAATCAAAAAATTTATTGGTATAAGAGTAGCCTCTGAAAAAATATTGCTTCTCTTGACGTAGAAGGAAAATAAATTGATACAGGTAAGGAGAGCAAAGGGAGAGAGAGAAATAAAGAGGCTGAAAGATCTAGTTGAGTACTGTATCTAGTTAATGAGAGAATTGTTTTAATTGAAGGCAGAAGCTAGACCTCTTGCTGTTTTGAACAACATCCAGATCTTAAGCTTATACAGAAACATTCCAAATAGTGCTAAATTTCAAGGCAGGGTGTTTCATAAGTCATTACAAACACACTGAAAAAGATAGTTGGTGGGCCAGAAAAGAGACATTTAAATCTAGTGTTTTACACTAGAAGAAGGAGAGCTCACAGCTTTGGAAGTCAATAGAAAAATATAACGAATAGAAAAACATAAGGATATAGAAATAGAAAGAGAAAATATAAGAAAGCAGAGCTCACTGCTTTAGAAGTCAATAGAAAAATAGAAGGGCTAGAACCCACATTCTCCCGCTGGCTGATTTTCTCCCAAAGGTGATTATTTCCTCCAGTTGCCTTGTCCTCTAGGCTTTAACATTCACAAATTGTCATTTCTTTTCCGAAGGGAAATTCGTTTTCATCTCTGAACCTAAGCCAGCATTTGCCAAACCGCATTCTTCATAATATGTAAGGTGTTTACAGATGTTCTCAAATTAATATAGAATAGGTATATAGTACATTATAGACCTTTAAGAGAGAGAGAAAGATAGACTGTTGGCTTCCTAAACTTAACGATTTATAAAGCAGGAAAGACCCTGAGAAGCCATGCAAAACAGAAATTGTGTATCTTTGTATAGCTCCATACTTCTAGAATTTATGTGCCCAAAGAAAATTAGGGTTTTTTTTTTCTTAGAATTTTCTCACAGACACAATTGCAAAAATATCTCCATTTTTGTATCTATACACACACAAGATAATCACTTACGCACTGACCCTACATTGTTTGTATATGAACAGAAATATACAAAAAGATTACATATCATAGGTATACACTTATGTTGCAGGACGTGCAGTTTATCTAGCCAATTGGGGGAATGGTCATGTGACGTGATGGTAGACTAAGCGCTCCCGCAGAACTAAAGTTGCAGTTAGCTGGCAGGAAAGAAAACAGGGCAGCAGGTAGAGCATGCACACTATTTAATCCTTTGCCTAGCTCCTATATTCTAGGAACTGCTTCTACCCTCTCCCCCACTGCCCCAGGGGTTGCAGGAGGAAGCACCATGTCTCTGTGCTCTGGGGAGGCCCTGCCCACACAGCTGTAGTAGACCAGGACATGGGGTGGGCTCTCTGTTAACCCTGGCCAATTAATTTTGGATCCAAGACAGAAAGACCTTAAGAAAAAAGAATAAACGTGGCATTAAAAGAGATGCTGAGACAAGAGCTGGAGAGAAAGGGAGGTACTCTTGGAGAATCCCACCCGCCCCCCACTCTCCCCGAGGTTCAGCTGGATCCCTGACTTGGGATTTCCCTCCAACCCACCAATACATTCTCTCCCTTCTCCTTTCATCTTACTATTTTTGCTAGAATCGGTTTGGGCTCCTTCCTGGCAGGCTAATACACATCAGTCTTACCAACCTACTTGTAATAAATGCTTTCAAATTTCCGACTGTTTTCTAGAAGTTCTTCACGTTACTCATAGATCATACTTCGCTTGTTAAATCTCTCTCTCTCTTTTTAAGGACCTCTTAAGCTTTTTCCTGAGGAAAGTATTTCAGGTAATTTATTCTTTTTAGTACACAAGTTATTTAGCTGTGTTAAAGCCCATTGTTGTTGCGGCTACATTTCAAAAACATAACTCCAGATGGAAATCTATGTTTTGGTTGGTGAGGGCGGAGAGTATCAGAGAGTAATTAATAATCTAACTTGATGGGGGCGCCTGGGTGGCTCAGTGGGTTAGGCCTCTGCTTTCAGCTCAGGTCATGATCCCAGGGTCCTGGGATCGAGACCCAAATCGGGCTCCCTGTTCAACAGGGAGTCTGCTCCCCACCTCCAGCCTGCCTCTCTGCCTAATTGTGATCTCTCTCTCAAATAAATAAATAATAAAATCTTTTTAAAAATAATAATCTAACTTGATGGTAACCATTCACCTTAAACAGATTTTAAAATTGGTTCCCTATAAATGAGGCCAACACAAAAGAGCTCTTGAATAAGCAAATAAGCTTAGTGGGACAATTATGGAAGGATTCAAACCTACAAGGAATCAGAGAATTACAAACTAAAATAAGGCATCAATTTCTATCAGCAAAATTATACATATATGCAGGCACACACACATATGGATGCTTCCTTTGGGGAATAATCTGGGAGTATATACAAAATGTTATATAAATGCACATTCCCTTTCATCCTCAGTGCAACTTCTAAGAAAATGGGAAAAATATTACATATGAAAAGATTACATTCTTAAATATGTGAAATACTATTATTTTTAACAGTAAAAAATGGAAACAAGAAACTAATGTTCAGCTAGAAGGGAATAAATAGGTATAGTATAGTATATTTAATTGATAAATTGTTATCCAATAACTAAAGTGATAATTAGGAGATAGATAGGTGACTATGTAGGCAATTAAAAATTATTAACTTTGTATTAAGAGCAGTCCAACCTTGCATGTATGGGATATTTACAACTTTGTAGAAAGAAGTGTATTTTTTAAAGTCTAAAAGAAATATTCCAATTTGCTTAGACTGATTTATTAAATGGTAATATATCTACTTTTCAGTATTTTTAAACTGTGATTGTATTATTTTTCTAATTTTACATCTTCTAAATGAAGTAAGCCTAGAAAACCATCATACTTCAAGAAACCAAATTTTGATACTAATATTCAGCCAACTTGATTTAAAGACTCAGGAGAATCTTTGAAAAAGCATCTGTGAGAAATGTAATTAAATTACTGATCTAGATCTTGTATGAGTCCTAGAAAAAGTGTTATAGTAGAGAATATTAAAGCAGGGTACACAGTGTTTTAGAAGCTGTGCATTGAGAAAATATTTTTAAGTGTTCACCAATGCAATTCTTAGGTGTGGTAATATAGTACTCCATATAGACATGGGTATTAGATTATTTCATTTTTATAAATTATACTGTTAAATTTCCTTCTGAGAAAAAACAAACATGCCACTTCATGTTATAAATTTAAACATCTACTCTTTTGCATATTATTACTATATTGGACTTTATTCATGTACATGAGAAAGACCACTTTGAAAGACATACAGGGGAGTTACTATTCTGTTGATACTGCTATTACTGCTATGTGCTGTGATTGAAATTTAACATTCTGAGGACAAACTTTGTGCTCCCCCACCACTCTAAGAAAACTCTCCCTACCCCGCCAAATATCATTACTTAACCTCCCTTTGCCAAAGGCGATGAATGGTTTTTTTTTTTCCTCACCATCAGCATGGAGTCATCTATAGCATTTGGCAACATCATTCGTTTTTTCATTATGTTGTATTTCAGGTGTTGTTCTGTGTACTTTCAAGTATGATCTCACTTAAACCTCACAACAACTCTATGAGCAGATACTTTTGACAGACCTCTTTTAAAGACGGGGGAGCTGAAGTGTACACAGATTAAGTTGGCCAAGACAACCCAGCTAGTTAAGTTGTGGGATCTGAGTTTGCATTCAGCCAATACTATTTGAAAGTCCATGCCCTTGTCCAACAAAGAATCCAGGTCAACACATCCAAGCTGCTGTACTACCTGGAGTGACTTCCTGTTGCATGAGGTCCTATGTGTCCTTTGCTACTTTCTTGGTGCTGTTTCTCATGAGTCCCAACTGATGCATAAGCCCAGGGCCTAGTCCTGGAGTTAAAGATCATTTTCATGACAATGAAGGCCCAGCCTGTCTCCGAAAAAACACCTGTAAAACGTTCATTTTTTTTCATGTTCATGTTCATGTTCACGTTCACATTCATGTTCATATTCATGAACACCCCATGTTCAACCAATGGTATAATTGTTACTGTTTTATTATATGAACATAGTGCTGTATACTCTTGAAAGTGCTTCAGTGCATTTTTTTGTACTCAAACTCTTCATGTTCAAGATCAAGTTTATTATATTTCTCCCCAACAACTTTCGGCCTCCCTATTCTTTCAGGTCATTATCTTCCTCCCGTCCTCAAACCCGAATCATCTTTAACTCCTCTTTCATCCTTAGTCTCCACATTTGATCTGCTACATGCTCCTATAGGTTCCACTTTCACCAAGCCTTGGGGCTCCTCCCGTCCTTTCCATTTTCCCAAAAGGCAACTAACCTTCAATGGCTCCCTACAGCTACCCATTAAGTGCAACTTCCTGAGTCAAACACTCAGATTTATGTCTTCAGCCTACCTTTCAGCATTAATTCAAGTTAATCCACTATGTGTATCCTATACTCATTCACATTAGACAGCGTTTATACTCCTCTTTAAGCAAAGGGAACCACTGGGGTTTTAGACAGATTAAATCACACACATTTTGTCAGTGTCAGACATTTCTTAATGGGTGACTTCAGAGTAATTTGACCTTCGAATCCCTAACAACATCTTGAAAATATCAGCTAAGATTATCTCATCAAAACAACAACAACAAAAAACCCCAGTATATCATGTAACTATTCTCCATAGTCAAATTCACAAAGTAATCCCCATATTTTAACCCAGAGAGCTGCTCCTTCCATCCCACATAGCAGTAGAAAAGGAAAAGAGAAAGTTACAGAATACGGTTGGGCTATTGAACTGTGAAAATCCCCTTTAACTGTTCTCCTTTATCCTAATAAAAGGGTATGGTTCCCAAATAGAAATCCGTGTGAGTCAGAAGAAATGTAATCTTGACACTGGGGGTGGTTGGGCGTGGGTATGAACAGATTTACCCTGAATGGAGAAAGCAGTAACAGAGTGGTGAGACAGGTAGTACGTTTTTTCTTAGACTTTGATTTGTTTAATATCTTACTCATATGAATCATCTTTAAACCTAATTTTGGCAATAATTTTTAAATTCTGCATTTTTAAAGACGTAAAAATTACCTTATTTTCTATGGTAAACGCCATAGTTTTACTACACAACCAAGGTGCCAAAGTGCCCCCTGGTGGCAGGCTATCATTATTGCAGGTTCATGCTTAATCCCCTTAAGGGTTCTCCAACTTCATCCTTTCCTCAATCTGGAGAATCCCTACAGCTTACAAAGTGCTATTTTAGGGGCCTACTTATTCTAATTTTCCATCCACCTTTTAAAAATCCCGGGCCACCTAGCTGATGCCCACTATCTCCTGGTAGTGCTTTGTTTCTTTGTCCACAAAAGCACGGGAAGAGAAGGAACGCTATGTTTCACCTTGATGTAAACAGGTTACTCCATGGCGTGAATCAGTTCATGACTCTCCTGAGGATTTCGACAACAGAGACACACACCAGGCCCTTCAGGATGGAAGGGGGTGTTGCTGGGAAAGGTGAGGGAGGGGCACAAAACGGAGTGTCTGGAGAAGTTAAAAGATAACTTGCCCATCTCAGTGTTTTCTTTGGTTAAACCATTCCTTTGGTTAAACCTTTCCTTTGGAAAGGAATAGCTTTAGTGCAAGCAAAGACATTTTGGTGAAAATGACAAAGAGCCTTAACAGGAGGACAGGCACTTGGACAGGAGGAGGTTGGGAAGGAAATCATCCCTCCCGGGTGGCTGTGCACACCACTGCTACTGTCGGCACTAGTCAACTCTTCTGCAATCTGTCCTGGGAAATGTGTTTAACCTAGTTCTCAGCACATGGCACTAAGATTTTTCCCTTTATTTGCCTCAGGCTCAGAAGAGCTACATGACCTGGTTACAGTTTAACACAAGCCATTGACTAAGTGATTCCTCTAATTTCTTAAGGGGGGAAAAAGCCTGTGGTAAAAATCAGATCCTGAGAATCCAATCTAATGTTAACTAGGAAGAAGATCTCTGTTATACCCAGCATCTAGTTTGGGAGATCTGTTCGAGACACTTGTTTATTTGTCTGTCTGTCTGCCTGTCTGTCTTTTTTAAAGATTTCATTTATTTATTTAAGAGAGAGAGAGAGCATGAGCAAGGCGAGTGAGAGAGAGAGAGAAGCAGACTCCCGGTTGAGCAGGGAGGGAGCCTGATGCAGGGCTCAATCTTATGACTCCGGGATCATGAGCCGAAGGCAGCACTCAACCGACTGAGCCACCCAGGTACCTGGACACTTGTTTTTCTAAGACGAGAAGGAGGACTGGACCAGGAAGACCAAGCCATAAAATTTTATCCTTTCACATCCCTGATTCTAGCACTGACTCAGCTATGCAGACGCCAGAATCCCAAAAGATGCTTATACATCATACTGGTTAATTCCAGGAGAGAAAAAAGGGAATGTAGCCAATGACTGCCCTCTTATCTTTTCCTAGATCAAACCTGGTAGAAGTCCAATACTTTCTACTATCATAAGGTGCTGAGACACTCAGCACGGTATCCCTGTGTCTCTCTACCACATAATGGAAGGATATGCCTACATCACTTCAATCCCAGACAACAGTTCCCTTTTTGGAAGAAATTTTGCAAACTTCAGAAACCTACTTCTTCATTGGACTTCCAAAGTAATCTTTTAGAGGTTGTTTGCAAATAGGAAATAATGTGGATTCTACCCCCATTGTCTCCTAAACCATCTCTTCTACTTTACATGGACAGTATTTGGTTGGAAGAACCAAATGGAAAGACGTGGAAACCTATCTTTCGCCGTCTGGTATGACCAGTTACTCCTTGAAGCTTCCCTGTCCAACACAATACCATTAGCCACAGGTATCTACTGAGTTTTTGAAACATGCCTAACCCAAGTGGAGATGTGCTATACATGTAAAACCCACAACAGATTTTGAAGCTTTACTTAAAAAAAAGAATATAAAATATCTCATCATTATTTTTTCCCATTGCTTATGTGTTGAAATAACATTTTGAACATATTGAGTTAAGTACGTCATATGACTAACATTAATTACACTAGTTTCTACCTTTTTAATTTGGCTAATAGATCACTAAAAATTACATACTTAATTTTATTTCTACCATCAGGTCAACTCTTCTTGCATTAGGATCACTCAGAGCTTTTAAAACTCGAGAACACTCAAATCAATATACCTGGGTTTGGGGCTCACAAATGGGTGTTTTTTATTTTTTTGAAAGCTCCCAAGGTGATGCTAATCAACAGCCAACATGGAGAGCTACAGCTCCATGTTCTGGAATTCTATGATTCTAAGACTCTCATGACTACTCGTGCAGGTTAAAAGTTCAGAGTTGTTTTTTTCCTGATTCTGTATAATCAACTTTGTCTGTGCTGATCTATCTCTCCCTAAAGAAACAATGAAATGTTTTTCCAGCCATGCAAGTAAGAACTTTGTTTGTTTTATTTTTTAATGAAGTTCACATGAATCCAATACACTGCCAGGGTTGGGGAAAAGATGCAGTGAAGTTGGGATTTTAAAGTTGATGAGTAACATGTAATCTTTCCTGGGGCTGCTTCTTACACTTACCTTTTTCTTCATGGAAGCACCTGCTTTGTTCCTACTAATAACAAGGAATGCATTCACAGCACTGCTAGACTTGAAAGTGCCTGTGAATCACTGGGGAATCTGGTGCCAATGGCAGATAAGGATTCCGCAGGTCTGGGGTGGGGCAGAATCCTGCGTTTCTAACTGGTGTTCAGATGAGGCTGCGGCAGCTGGCTGGTGGCCAAGTGATGCCCACCCTTCTTTCGAGAAACAAGGCATCAGGGCTTAGGGAATTAACTAAGTTTCACCTGGGTGGGTGGTGCTTGTGCACAGTTGCCCAACCACACAAGGAAGTGGGCAGCGTATTGACTCTTTTCTGCAATGTGCACAGAGCAACCTTTTAAATGACATTTGCTCTGATTTGCCCATTGAAGCACAGTGACGTGAACACCTATGTCCTCTCTCTATTACTATGAGTATCCTGGGAGAGAGTGCATCTTTATCCCATCCATGAGACTGAACTCCCCAAGGCCTTCTTCCTTCGGGCCTCAGGTCTGGAGGTGGAGGCTACAGACTTGGAGATGGGTGTTTGAGGAGGATTAACTCCATGTTTCTCTGGACCTCTAGGCATCCACCAACAGGGGTTAAGATGGGAGTCCCAGGAAGCCCAAATTGCTCCATGCTCTCCAGCCCCTTTGCCACCAGCCACCACTGCCTCACTTGGATCCCGCAGGAATACTCACATCATGTTCTTTATCCCTGACTGTGTCTGTGGCCACAGAAGCTGGCTCCCTGGTGGGCCCACGTCTCCGATTTTCTACTCCCCAGAAGATTCTACTCATCCCCCATTCTGTCTCCATCTCTCAATCACAAGGCCCTCCAGTGAGCCTTCTGGCTCCACAGTCCTTCTTTTGCAAAATTGATTCCGAATGTCCCTTCCCCCTAGGGCTCCTGCATGCGAGCACGCCTCCCCTGTGGGGTCTCATGTAGCAGTCCTGTTTGCCCCTCATGCTTCCAAGCCCTGTGCCTGGAGCTGGAATGGGTGTCCTCCCTGTCCCCCTACCCAAATATTGCCATGATACCACCGGCCTCCCTCCTTGCTAAAACTCCCCAGCGTTCTCTCTAATGCAATCCCCTTCTAGCCCTCACTGCCTCACCTTGTTGCTGTGGCCCCTCCGGGTTCCTCCTGCTCACAGTCCTCCTGTACCACTTCCCTCCCTCTTCTTGGTGATTTCAACACACACAGATGGAGCCTGCAACCATCTGTCCTCTCAGTCACTTGAACTCCCCCCCCCGCCACATCTTGTTTGACCTCTCCCCTCGGTCAACCACACCCAAGGACATACCCTCCCAAACCAGTAATTTCAATGTCTCTGATTTAGTTTACAAAGCACTGATCCCACCCTAACTATCACAAAATCAAACAAAATAAGTTTTTGGCTCATGGTCTATCACTCTATTGGGGTCGAATGGAGAGACTTTCACGTGAGGGGCAGCCACGCCCCAGGAACTCACAGTCCTTGCCTGCATTCTCAGCATCCAGCTGCCTGTCAGAACCGAGGGAGGGTATGGGAATTGCATGGTGGGGGCGGGAGGGGGGATTTGTAGGCCAGACCTGGAAACAGGGCATCACTTCCACCTCCATTCCATCGGCCAGAAGTAGTCACTGGCTATATCTAACTGCAGGGAGGAATAAAAAAAGGTGGTCCAGCCACGGATGGTGGTGAACCCCCGCCCCCCACCACCCACATGCTCACTGCCATTCACCCTTTGACCACTCACCCCGTAATCCTCCAGTTCATTCTGCTGGGTGCCCCAACTACAACAGGACTTCAGCCATTGGGACCACAGATCCATGGATCCCACCACCTCTCGCCATTCCTTGCCCTCTTCCCTTTTTCACCTGCTTCAATTACCTGATCAATGATCATAAGGCCTCCCTTGTCCCCTCTAGCTTCATCACTTGGCAAGACCTCAGCCCTAGTTAAATCCAGAAATTGCCTGCACCTGAACAGCTAAACAAGACTGGGAAAAAGCTCAGCCACACTCACGGATCCCACTGCAAGTTCAGATGAACTGCTCTGCCATCGTCAATTTCAGGTGATGACCTTCCCATCGATTTCACTGAGAAAACTGAAGCCATCAGAAAAAAAGAATCCACAGACTCACCCACTACCCCCTCACTGGCACCAGTGTGCATGGGTGCTGCCTTCACACCCAATTCAGGGATGGCCCATCCTTGCACCCACCTCCCAGCCGTGCTCTCAATCTTTCCCTTCCCACCTACTCAAGGGCATTGCTCCAGCAACTCCTCCCACACCCCAACCCCACTCTTTGGCATCAAGAATCCTTCCTTTCCTTATCCTTCAAACAACACACACATCACAACAAAATACTATAATCAATCCCATTGAATAAGAAAAAGCAACAAAAACCTTCTCTGGACTTCATTCTCCTCCTCAGCTCTCCACCATTCCTCTATTCTGTCTCCAAGCTGGCTTTAACCTCCACACAGCAGACTGCCCCAGTCGGGGTAATTCATGGCCTCCCCATCAGGAAACCCAGGGGCTACTTCTCAGTCCTCTACTCGGACCCACAAGCAACACCTGGCCCAGTGCCTCTCACCTCGCCAGCCCTTCCTCATTGTTCTCCTTTGCTGGCTCCTCCTTGTTTCCCAGACCTCTTGGGGAGCCCCAGAGCTCAGTCCATGCACTTTGTCCATTTTGCACTCCCCAGCCACCCCAACCAGTGCCTGGCATTAAACACCCCCATACGCTGACAACTGCCCACATGTGCCCTTCCATCCCAGAGACTCCTGCTAACTCCGAGTCCAAGGCCTCTTGGACATCTCCACATGGGGGGACAGACTCAAATGACCCAAAGCCAACTTCAATATTCCTTTCCAAACTAGCTTCACCCACAGTCTTCCCATCTTACAACTGACTGTAGTCTTTTCAGTCTCTCAGGCAAAAATAAACAAAAACCAAAGCACAACAACAAACTCAAAAAACAAAATTTAACAAAAACCTTGGAGTTGATAATTCTACTCTTTCTCCTACACCCAATTCAGCCTGTCCAGGAAAGCCTGCTGGATTTTCCTCCAGAATATATCCACTTCTCACCATTTCTACTGCCACCATTTTAGTCCCAAGTGCCAAGAGTCTCCCCTGGATTCTTACAGAAGCCTCCTCACTTGTCTCCTCCTTTCCTACAGTCCATTCTCAATGCCGCAACCAAAGTGATGCTGTTACAATAGAGGTCCTATCCTAACCAGCCTGATCCCCCAGTGGCTCTCAGTCTCAAAGTCCAGAAATGTCCTTCAAGACCTGACATAACTGGCCATTTTCCCTTCGACCTCATCCCGCATTACTCAATCTCTCTTACTGCACTGAGACCACCCTGGTCTCTTTGTGGTTCTTCAGATACACCCGGTGTGCCTCAGGGCTCTTGCACTGGCTGGTCCCTCTGCCTGGAATGTTCCTGACCCAGATACCCACCCAGTAAAACTCCTGCACCTTCTTCAAGCACTTGCTCAATGCGTCTCCTTCACTGTCTCATATAAAATATGTTTAAATAGCATTTTATCATATTCTAACATTTTATGACTTATTTACTATGTTTAGTTTTTACTGCTTATCTTTTCCCATTGGGATGTGGGCTCAAAGAAGTTAGGGATTTTTTTTTAAGATTTTATTTATTTATTTGGAACACAGAAAGAGAGCTCACAAGTAGGCAGAGAAGCAGGCAGGGAGAGAGGGGAAGCAGGCTCCCTGCTGAAGAGAGACCCTCGATGCAGGGCTCGATCCCAGGATCCCGGGATCATGACCAGAGCCGAAGACAGAGGCTTCAACCCACTGATTTTACTGATACATTCTAACACCTAGAGCTGTGCTCAATAAATATTTAATGAAATCAATCATATCTCCATGGTCTTTACTCCAGTAGGCACTTAATAAGTTTTCATGCACAGGTAACTTAAACCACTCCGCCACTTTTTTTTTAGAAGGGTTGTACTTTATTTGAGAATGTCTAAAGCTCTCCAGCAGAAAGCCATTTTAAAATATTTAAAATACAGAAAAACCAGAAAAGTGAATGGAACATTACTTCATGCAAATGAAGTCCCCAGCAGAACCATCTTTCACATGTTTGCATTTGTTGTTCGTTTAAAGCTGACAAATTAGCACCAAGGCCTTAGTTTTGTGACTTTCATTTAGCCATTTGCTGGGATCGATGTCCAACATCAACACTCTCAGCCTTGTTTTTCATGCCTCTGCTCCCCTAACCATCTCCTGACTGAGTCCCTTAATACCCACACTGAATACAAAGAAAAAAGGGAGAAAGAATGAGAAGACAAGGTAGTACACCAATCCAATCGTGCTTAACTCAGCTTGAGTTTCATAATCACCAGCAAGTTTTGTTTTGTTTTGTTTTGTTTTATGAGAGAGAGTGCATGAGCAGGGAGGTGGGAGCTGGGACAGAGGGAGAGGAAGAGAGAGAATCTCCAGCTGATTGCACACTGAGAGTGGGGCCCCACACGGGGCTCCATCTCACGACCCTGATATCCTGACCTGAGCCAAAACCAGGAGTCTGATGCTTAACCAACTGAGCCACCCAGGCACCCCCACCTGTAAGCTCTCTAACACCATGGATGCTAGGAACCCACCCTCGACTTACTGAGTCAGAGTCTCCAACAGTCAGGTGACCTGCAGCCCGGTCGAAGTGCTACCCAATGAGGCACTTCACGTTATGCCATTTCATCTTCAAAAACCACAGAAAGTAGGTATTTTCATCTTCATTTTATAGAGGATGAATCTAAGTCTCAGAAAAGCTAAGAACTTGTCCAAGGTCACACAGCTATGAAGGGGCAGGATGAAGTCTCAAATTCAAGCCTTTCTAAGCTATACTCTGTAAGTAGACACCCCCCCCCCCGAAACCTAAAGCACCTGGCAGAGGCAGGCCATGCTAATGTCCTGGGGGAGCCTAGATGTTAGTCACTCTCAGAAATCCAGAGACGCCCCTTGGAGTCAGTGACTCAGGGACTGCCTACTGGGCACCCACTGGGCCCAGCAATCCGGCTTACCATCCCCGGGCCCCAGTACTCGGCATTACCCTCAGTCCCTGTTCCTAAGCCCTGCCCTCCAGTCCAACTCTGCATGAGGTGGTCCGCCTTGCTGTAGGCAGACCCTTCACTAAAACCACATATTCCTGGCCCTGGATTCCCCATCTTCTTGCTGTATCTTCTCAATGAGATTCTGATCCTTCATCTTGTAGAACCTTCTACCCCAGTTCTCAGCCTGAGGCTACCATATTATGCACTTGTTTATTTGTTCATTCACAGAGTAGTTCTTCTTGTTTGTTTCAAGTTTTTCTTTAAATTCCAATTGGTTAACATAGAGTGTAATATTCGTTTTGGGAATACAATTTAGTGATTCCCATCACTTACATGTGATACCCAGCACCCATCCCAACAAGTGACCTGCTTAATGCCCATCACCCATCTAGCCCATCCCCCACCTAACTCCCCTCCAGCAACCCTCAGTTTGTTCCCTGTAGTTAAGAGTCTTTTATGGCTTGCCTCTCTCTCTCTCTCTCTTTTTTTCTCTTCCTCTATGTTCATCTGTTTCGTTTCTTGAATTCCACATATGAGTGAAGTCAAAGGGTATTTGCTTTTCTGTAACTGACTTATTTCACTTAGCCTAATACTCTGTAGCTCCATCCATGTTGTTGCAAAAGGCAAGATTTCATTCTTTGTAATGGCTGAGTAATATTCCTCTGTGTGTGTGTGTGTGTGTGTGTGTGTGTGTGTGTGACATTTATATATATATATATCACAACTTCCTCATCCATTCATCTGCTAATGAACATCTGGGCTTTTTCCATAGTTTGGCTATTGTTGATAATGCTACTATAAACATTGGGGTGCATGTACATCTTTGAATCAGCATTTCTTTTTAAAATTTTTATTAAAGGTGACTAATCAGGGTGCCTGGGTGGCTCAGTCATTAAGCAGCTGACTTCAGCTCAGGTCCTGATCCCAGAGTCCTAGTATCGAGCCCCACATCAGGCTCCCTGCTGAGCAGGGAGCCTGCTTCTCCCTCTCCCTCTGCCTGCTGCTCTGCCTACTTGTGCTATTTATCTCTCTGTCAAATAAATAAATAAAATTTTTTTAAAAATAAAAAAAAAATAAAGGTGACTAATCTTTACTATTCTAGCCAGGATTGTTAAGAGAGACCAAGTTGGCAGATGATGACTACATTTATTGTGGTGAGCACTGGGTAATGTACAGAATTGTCAGATCACTGTATTATACACCTGAGACTAATATAATATTGTATGTCAACTGATCTTCAATTAAAAAAGCAAATAACCGGGGCGCCTGGGTGGCTCAGTGGGTTAAAACCTCGGCCTTCAGCTCAGGTCATGATCCCAGGATCCTGGGATCGAGCCCCACGTCAGGCTCTCTGTTCAGTGGGGAGCCTGCTTCCTCCTCTCTCTCTGCCTGCTTGTGATCTCTCTCTGTCAAGTAAATAAATAAAATCTTAAAAAAAAAAAAAAAAAGCAAATAACCCAAAAAAAATCTATGTCAAACGAAGTGAACAGTTTGGAAAACAGGCCATTTTATACCTCTAAGTATCTTCTTAAAACTTCTATAATGATTGAGAACAAGGCACATGTAATATCCAAACCAATGTAAAGAATTAAAGCCACTAGGACTACGAGTCGCTTGAGCACCCACCAAGAACTAAAAATTAGCAAGCTTAACAGTCATAGTACCTTCATGAAAGTTAGGGCAGAGACAATGAACAGGTCAACTCACACCCATGCTTCCATGCCTGTATCTACTTATTTGTTGAAACGGCCATTAACTCCTGCAAGAATTCCACAAATATTTATTCACAAGTCCATATGTGTAAGTGCTTTGAAGAAAAATAAGAGGATTTAGCTTGAGAGATTTACCTGTGAGAGGCTGCTTCAGAAGGCTTTGTTGCAGTGGGTCATCAGACGGCAAGGAGCCAGCTACAGGAACGATGACAAGAAGGGCACCAGAGGAAGACGGGGCAAGATGGACACGTCTGCAGGACAGGAAGGAGCTCCAAGGGACAGCAAGATCGCTGGCAGGCACACGGCTGGGTCACCATGGAGCTTTCTGAAGCAAAGACAAATGCGATATACACATTTTATGAAGAGATACTCCGTTTAGACTGACTGGCTCACCCAAAGCCATGGACACTGAAATGGGGCAACAGGAAAGAAGAGCAGCAAGGCAGGGGAAGGCAGAAACAAAGCCCTGCACGTTTCAGACTCTTCAAGCAAAAGGCAGACATTTGAACGGCACTTTCTAAATTGTGTTCTGCAAGTTATTTCATTCATCTTTTCAACAAACGTCTAGTACATGCTTATGTGGTGACATACACTGTTCGAGACTCTGGGGAGCCGGTGGCAAATAAGAACCCCTCCCCCAACCCTTCTCTCCTCACTGAACACACTCTGACTGCCCGCTTGGGATTTGTCCTTCCTTGTCTTGCCAGATGCCTCCTTGAGGTTCTTTAACTACAGAATGGAGGGACGCCTGGGTGGCTCAGTCATTAAGCATCTGCCTTTGGCTCAGGTCATGATCCCAGGGTCCTGGGATGGAGCCCTGCATCAGGCTCCCTGCTCTGCAGGAAGCCTCTTTCTCCCTCTCCCACTCCCTCTACATGTGTTCCCCCTCTCATTGTGTCTCTTTCCATCAAATAAATAAATTAATAAAATCTTTGAAACAATAAAAATAAATAATACAGGTATTGAGCTCTTACTATATGCCTGGCAATATTCCAAATAGTCAAATGGATCGTCTCATTTTAACCTCACAATGACACTCTGAGGTAGAAACTATACTGTCATCCATTTTACAGATGAGAAAACTGAGACTCAGAGGAGCTGAGTAACTTGCTCAGGATAACACAGCTGCTATGTGGCCGGGCTGGGATTTGGTTCTTGCTGGGGTGTCTCCAGACCTCACGCTCATTATCAGTGCATTATACCATGTCTTGACACAAACTGCTCTTGACCATCAGAGCCCTTTATGGCCTTCACATAATGTAAATTTGAAAACTCCTATTCTGATTCTTTTCTCTTTCAACCTTCCCCATTAGACAATAGAACACAGATTCAAAAAAAAAAAAAACTGCACAAAGTGTACGCAGGGCTTAATGAATTGGTATAAGGTGAACGAACACCTTAGCAACCGCCATCCCCAAGTCAAGAAGTAGAGCTTTGCTTGCCATGTCTAAAGCCCCTCAATGTGTCCTGTGCCTTCCTCTTCACAAACATACCTGACTTTGATTGGAATCATATCCTTGTGTTACTTTGCAGGTCCATCATGTAAGCCTGCATCCCTACATACTAGAGTCTAGCATCAGCCATTTGTAAATTTCATGTGTCTTTGAAATCTTTTATCTTTTACAGGTTCCTTCCTCCACCCCTTTCTTTTGCCTACAACTTCTCTGGAAATTTGACCTGTGGACCTCCTACCTTCAGGACTTTGCTGATTGTACATGCATGAGTTAGTTCCCCATGTCCCCCTGTCCTACAGATGGGCAATTGGATTCAGAGAAGATTCAGTCCTTGGTCTGATCTTTTGCAAGAGTTTGGTGTTGATTTGTTCTCTCCTCAATTTGATGTCTGTGTGTCTCTTTGGGATGGCAGCGGCTGTTCATGTTCTAATAATTCAGAGGCGTTTGCAGAATGGTAATATTCTACTTCTAGAATATTCTAACCTTTGTTTTCTACCATTAAGCCATCTGTTGGAACACTTTTATAAATATAGCTTTCCTTCATCTAGTATTTGGTTACTCGGTGATACATTTCACCTAGGAAAAGCAGAATAAATGATTCCCTTCATCTACCATTTTCACAAAAATAGTTGGTTTTCCATCATACTATAAAAGGGATAAATTTTTAAACTATCTTTATGAAGCCATGGATTTAAACCTATCTGATGATTTCGAGGAGGCCAGGTGGCTCAGTCAGTTAAGCATCTGACTTGGTTTTGGCTCAGGTCATGATCTCAGGCTCATGAGACTGAGTCCCACATTGGGCTCCCTGCTGAGCAGGCGTTTGTCTGGATATTCTCTCCCTCTGCCTCTTACCCCACTCATGTGGGTTCTCTCTCTCTCTAAAACAACTAAGTAAATCTTTAAAACAAACAACAAACTAAACAAAGTTATTTAATGGGTTCCAAATGATTAAAATTTATTATCCTTTTTAAAGCTCAAATTTCCCCCTTCTAGGTCACCAGCAGCCTCTTCAAAGTTGGCTCCGGAGTTACCTAATCCTGGTGGTCTTTAATGGCTTCTCCACCCTCTAGTATGACGCCCTCTAGTATGTTCCAGACATATGTTATTCATTTCCCACTCAAACCTGGAATTAGCTATTTCTCTAGATTCCTTTGGGGGAAATGACATTTCAAGACTACGATCTGGGCTCTAGAGAGCCTCATTTACTCCATGATCACGGTTTCCAGGCCTTTTCTGTGAGCACAGCTAGGAAATAGGTGTGTGTGCATGCACACACATACACAAGTATCCACTTTTTGTATGTCTGTTAGACTCAATAAAAAGGGTGCTTTGGTAATATTCTACATTTTTTAAAAGATTGTATTTATTTATTTGACAGACAGAGGTCACAAGTAGGCAGAGAGCCAGGTGGAGGCGGGGGGTGGGGGAAGAAGGCTCCCCCCTGAGCAGAGAGCCCGATGCAGGGCTCGATCTCAGGACCCTGGGATCATGACCTGAGCCTAAGACAGAGGCTTAACCCACTGAGCCACCCAGGTGCCCCAGTAATATTCTACATTTTATCCCTCATTTTGCTTGCCTAGACTCATGGCATAGCCCTCTGAGAGACTTTTGGTATGAAGCCCATCCCAGTATTTTGGAGGCTCTGGGGACAAAGAGAGGTGTTGGTCTTCAACTGGAGTTTAGGGACCAAGCTCCCATTTCAATGTTTTTTTTTTTTCCCTTTCACACATTCATTCAGAAAACTCTCTGCTCATCCATACCATTTTACAAAGTGTATTTACGTTTTCCAAATGTCAAAATTTCATCAAATAGTCCTTTGGGAGACTGTTTCAGAGGTAAGCTGCTGCAGAAAAGAAGAGGAAATATTATCCTGCAAGCCAGCCCACCTGCCCTTTGCTCTAGCTCTGCAAGCTTACTAGCAGCAAGTCAAACTAAAGAACGAGCTGCACAGATTGCTAACAACACATCCTCTTACAAAGGAAATTAACAAAAACATGGCCCTGAATCCAAATTTGGCTTAAGCACAAGGCTGTAGAAGGACAAGTACAAGGGACTTTTAAGAGCCACTAGATTAAGAAAGGATTTAATCTATAATGAAAAGCATAAAAATAGGACTGCATATGCAAAAGAGTCAAGGGCAAATATGCAGTTTCCGTCATCCTCCCCAAAGGGAAAAAGGAATTTGCTTTAATACTTGTGTGATCACGAAGACAGGTCTAATGTTTCAGGTAGTGCGTGGCATAATACGTGTGAAAGTCCTTTCCATGTCGCATTACACTCTGCAAATGAACAAACTATATTATTATTAAATATTATTTAATTAAATTCAAAGATCCTTTCAAAATCATCTTGACCAAGTCTATGTGTCTCTACATGCCCTTTTATAATGAAAGGCAAAGGAACATCAGAGCATCAGGCTGGCTGCCTCTGAGTGCCTGCGGGGTGGCCAATATTATGACTCTGTGATTATCATTATCATCATAAAAAGAGAGATCTAGAGGCTGAAACAGGGCCAGCCTCCCGGGCTTCCCACTGACAAAAAGCACAAAGTCAAAAATCTTCCTGTGCTCGCAAGTCCACACATGCCTTTCGTTGTTTACCAGAACTCGGGCCACAGGGCGTTCAGATAGAGGTGCCATGTCTCGGGAAAAGTTCCAGAAAGTCTGTTGCCCTGAGACGGGGTTCTGGGGGCCTGAGCACAAGGAGGGAATGCATGTGTGCTGTTTCAGGGAAACTGAAAATGAATGAGAGTTTTTGAGAGGCAACCAAGTGAAGGGATGTACATCTCCCATGGGCCTCCAACTGTGTAGGTTGGTGTGTGGGAATCCCAGCCACACTGGAGGTAAATGAGAGCTATCCTCTCAAGGAGGTGATTCTTCTCAAGAGGGGTTCAGAATGATACACACCTGCAAAATAGGTGGGGGATGCTATAATTATGTTTATGGATTATGTTGGAATAATATCTTTAAAGATGCTTCAAAAATTATCTTCTCTAGATCTGTATCTCTCTCTCCTCCGTGGACCCGAGTGGCCTCTTTTCCAATCCATGTAGATCTATGCTTCACGTTAGGCTAACCACTCCCAGCCCTCGCACCACACAATGAGTTCTCACTGAATTTGTTCTAGTGCTATTGAGAAAGAATTGGCAAACGTACTGCCCCAAAATAGGAAGTGTAATTATTCTGCTTACACAATTTACTTAGATTTCCTCTGCTGTGAGAGGAATAACAAATGAGATGGTCGAATTGAAATTTCTGACTCATAAAACAGAGCCCTTTCCTTTCCCAAGTGGAATGTCATGATCGAAGAGAAGCCCATCAACAAATGCCTAAATTTTAAAATATGAATTTCGGAGATAGGTTGCCTCAACCTCAACTACAGCCTTCTCTGAATCTCTTTCAGTCTCTCTCTCCCTTGGTTCCTCCCGCTCACCCACCTTCTCTTCAGTTCAACTCAGTGTTTCAGGAACATTCAAATTCCTTCTCTAGAAAGGAGCATGAATATACTATCAAGGATGTCCCCATTGGTATGCAGATCTCCGATGTCTAAGCTCCAGTATGATTGGACCCTTGAATCCCCAGAGAATGGGAGCCTTCCTGTCACTTCAGAAGAGCTGTAGCTCTCTGAGGAAACACCAGTGCTGGTGCTTAGGGGCCTCAGAATTCTGTGTCTTCTCAGTCTAGGATCAGAACCCAAATCCAGCCTTTTCTCAGTTCTCTACTTATGTCCCTGGCACTTCAAATTCTGGCTCCCTGCCCCGCTGTCATGCTTCCAACTTGCCCTCCTTTCCACGGTCCATGTCAGTGGCCGTCAGGAGCAACTGCCTATTTCTGACTCTAGGATTTCTTGGGTCTCAGAGCTCCCAGTGCATCCCCTCTTCCCTGCCCACTCCTGCCTCCTGGCCATGAGCACCCTGGCTGCTCAGCTCTAGCAGGATTCAACCCTTGCAATTCTAACAGGAATTAATGTACTGGATTGTAACAGCCAACTATGTTTAAAGCTGCTTCCCAGTGATGATGCCATGGGTTCCAGGTATGATGGGCTTCTGCTATATAAGAGGACATAAGGACACACAGAGCACAAGTATGCTTTGGCACGAAAGGAAGGGACATGTTAAATGGGAAATCAAACTCTGCTCCAAAGAGATAAGTATGGAAAAGACTCTTTTGGCTTCAGGAATATTTTTCAATGTATCACAGCAAGAGAAGACTGTCCTTTCAAAGTTAAGAAAGAAATTAACCAGAACCATTGAGGACTTGTCATAAGTTCATTGAAGTGATACTTACATGAAGTCTGCAAACGTGGACTTTAGTTCAAGAACAAGGTATGTAATATATCATCTTAGGAACATGTTGGACAAGAGGAGTCCATGTACTTCTTTGTATGAGGAGAAAACCTCAACTATCCAGAACCCTCGGTCTTGGGGAACAGGTCAGACCAAGAAACTGAGAAGGAAGTGAATGAGCTCTCTGAAGGAGCAGCTACAGCCCTTGGGATGTTTCCTAAGGGCCGCTGGAAAAGGGACAGGACACAGAAGCAAAGCAAAACAGGGGTCACTTGTGGAAGGGAAGGGTAGGGGAAAAAAGGGAATCATGACAAATGTCAGACACTAGAATTGACCTCAGAAAAGAGAATCAGCCAGAAAAGTTTAAGACTGAACAGCTCCTAACAAGTACAGTCGAACAGTCTCAAGGATTATTTGCTAGGTACCGTGCCCTTATGTGCATTTCAATATCCTCATCTGCAAAATGGGGCTGATAAGAGCACCTCCATCAGTTAAGGTTGTTGGTTCACATAATAGTCACTCAGCAAACATGAGCATCATAACTACAGCACTTACGTCACCACCATTCAGAGCTAGACCATCGACATATAACATTGCATTTACACAAATGACACTGTGCTTTTGGGGTTTATCCTCCAGCATAGGATCTAGTGGAAAGTGATGAGCAGAAATATACAAAATTACATAAAAAGACACTATACTAGAACAGGCTAATCTCTATGTGACTTGAATAGGGCAGGTGCAAGGAAATGCTCTTTGAGAATAAATAACCGATTAACCTTGTATTATATTAGAACTCGGATGTGTTTACTGTTAAAATTCTGAAGAGAGTTCTAAATTACACAAAGTTAGGAGCACACAACATATACTTTTAGCTGGAGAGAAAAATGCCAAAGGGATTCATGCACATAAGGGATCCTATTTTGTTACTCAAAAGGCAAAGAGTCAGCTGTATAAGGAGCCAGTATGACGGCCAGTACAAGGATTTCCAGAAAGGAGCCAAGAGGGAAAGATCCAGGAAAAGATCAAAGCCGAATCTGGAGACCAAGACAAATTGCCAAAAGTCTTGCCTGCCATTGCAGATTGCTTTTATGAAGCAGCTCATGAGTTTGACCATGGGGCATAGTAAAGGACCCACCCATGTGTTAGTCAGGGTTCTCCAAAGAAACAGAACCAATAGGGTTGGTACATATATGGAGAGAAAGATTTATTTTAAGAGATGTGTTCCTATAATTATGGAGGTTGGCTAGCCCCAAATCTGCAGGGTAGGCTGGCAGGCTCCAGAGCCAGGAAAATGCAAATGTTGCAGAATTCTCCTTCCTTCTGGGCAGATCAGTCTTTTTCTCTTAAGGTCTTTAAGTGATTGAATGAGGCCCACTCCCATTCTAGAAAGCCATCTGCTTTAGCCAAAGTCTCTGCACTGAAATGTTAATACCAACTAACAATAACTTCACAAAGACATCTAGAATGATGGTTGACCAAATATGTGGGTATCATGGGCTAGCCAAGTTGACGCATAAAATTCACCATTGTAATACATTCTCTAATGATCAGGAGGCAGCCCTCTGAATCCCAGCACCTAGATGGAGGCTCTGGAAATGATCAAATTCTCTAGAAACAATCTCAGGAATAAAAACTAAAGAAGCTCCTGTATCCAAACTCCTGGTAGGGCAGAAATATCCTATGAGCATGGCGGTTTCCTGAACCATACGTGTGTATCTCAAATCACCAGTTCTGGTATTTCAATGCAAGACAGTATGCTAAAAAAGGCTTAAAGAGACTGGAGAAAAGCTCTCAGCATTGGTGATAGGGCAATACTTTTTATTTATCAAAAACTAATTTCTAAAGAGAATGTTATCCTTTAACATTCAAAAAATTCCCACGGGGAGGAAAAATGCCCATGAAACCCACCTCATTTATGGCTACTTGCCACTTCCCAGCCTGTTTAGGCTTGTGGGCTTAAGAAAGTAGACAGGTTGACTCTGTTGCATGTTCCGTCTGCAGTGCCCATCAAATAGGACCTCCAATGAGTGGAAATTATTTTGGAAGAATGAGGGTATCATATATTTACTTTCTACTGATGGAGCACATAGAAAGGCAGAGTATACAGCAAAATATCTTATATGTATTCAAATTCTGAGTGAAGTGAATGATGCAAAATAATTTTTAGTGAATTCTTTCATTGCTTGGTACCTTACTAAACAGGTAATTTACTAATCGAGGGTCTATTGGGCAGTTGCCAGAATATTCTATTTATCTAATAGCATTTAAGTCACTCTGTGGAAAATCGGGATTTTATCCAGAATATAACACATCACTGCCTCAGACCGTGCAAGCCTTTCATTCTCATTTTGGCAATAAATGTTCCCAGTGCCTGAGAAACTGTCAGTTGAACCTTAAGGAAAGCTTATGTAGAATTGTGGTCTGGCATCCTGACAGCAAATGTCAGAGCTTCCTTATGAAGATAAAACCTTCTTAATCTTCAGAATAAGCACTCACCAAGTCCTACTGTATATTCTTGAAACATTGAAATGTATTCCTCTGTCTTTCTCCATGAAATAAACAGGGTGGGGTAAAGCTGATAGGAGCTGCCTTTGGATCCTGAGCCTCTGATCAGGAATGCAAAGAGCCTACTGCTCTACCTCATGCTGTCAAGTCAAAGGCTGCTGATAGGGCAAGGGAGGGAGACTTCCACCCTGGGGTAACGGACCCAGTCTGCAGGAAGGTGACCACCTTTATGTTCAACAGGTCCTCTCTCCCCATGTGAACAGTGAATGGCAATGCAGCTCAACCAGGCTTCATCTGTACATAAAAGAAAGAACCTGGACCCCAGAGGAAGTAATGGGTTTTCAGTACCCTCCACAATCCTCAATGTTCTTTACATAGTTTGGAGGTGTTCATTCTCATTTGTGAGTTATTTTAATGGTTAAAAAGTATACCCATAAAGGGTACCTGGTGGCTCAGTCGTTAGCATCTGCCTTCGGCTCAGGTCATGATTCCCAGGGTCCTGGGATTGAGCCCCTCCTCGGGCTCCCTGCTCTACAGGAAGCCTGCTTCTCCCTCTCCCACTCCCCCTGCTTTGTTCCCTCTCTCTCTCTGTGTCAAAAAAATAAATAAAATCTTTAAAAAAAAAAAGTACCCATAAATATTCAGGGCACCTTATACTTTTTCTACATAATAGCTAACTCCTTGGGGAAACTCTCCTAGTGCAGTTATTCACAAACTGTGTTCCAGAAAGCATTGTCACCAGAAATCAAAATCACTTGAGGGAAGGGGGAGGAAGGATTCTGAGCTTAATTTCAGAAAAATATGATTAAACCAAGTTCAAAAGTTCTCTATGGTGGGACTTCTCAGAGTCCTTAACATGATAATATGGGTTGTCATTTGTGTGTTTTGTGCATACACTGTGGGGTGATGTGTGTATTGTGTGCCTGTTGCATACATTGTGAGTGTGTGTGTGTGTGTGTGTGTGTGTGTGTGTGTGAGTGTGTCTTGTCTCATAGAACTTATGTTTTTCAGGTATGTGCAGAATATACACTGGAAAATGCTATTTATTTAATCTTAACTTTTCAAATGTACTTCTTAAGCTTTATTTTTGTTTTCTGCATTTAAAAAAATCAATATACTTTAGGGCTAGATGAAACAGTTTATCATGACACTGCAAGTTCTTGTTTATCAGAATTTTTGGTAAACTTGCATAAAGGAAAATTCTACTAAATACATACAATTTCCTATCAAGTCTGTAATCCTCTTTTAAAGTGTTCAGCTAAAAACTGAATATATTAGGCCTCATACCAGTAATAAATGAAATGCAGGGTTTTTGTAAAATTCAAAGAGGAAATAAAGCACTAATAAAAGAGTAGTGATCATACTTCAAATATTGCTATACACAACATAAATTAGAGCATTTAAATATAAATGCAGAATGTCCATACAATATGTTTATTCACTGTACCACAACTCGAATGTTGACATGGCACAATTCCTAAAACTTTAGTCATTCTTAAGCTAATTTCCAAGAATTAAGTGCCTAAAGTAATTTTAATATTGTATCCAATATCTTTCTCTTCATATCTTGGCATATTTTTCTTTCACTTGAACTTGGTTTTCTTCTCAGCCAATCCCACCCATCCAACATTACCTGAGCAAAGATGGTGGCATATAAAGGAAAGTCATGATTACCTTTGTTTAACTACAGAAAATCACTCAATGTCTACTTCCCATCACTCAACTAACTTTGTGGTTCCAAATCTGGTAGTCTAATAAGGTTCAACCATTCTTTTCCAATATTTCAAAGGCTAATGGAAAGTGCATTAACTATAACATCAAACATCTTTGCTTTTAGCCAAATTGTATTAACTATAATTGTTCTGTTGCTATTTTAAGCCAATTAGAAGCTCTGCATAGCTAATTAATTAGAAATAGATAAGAAGGGGCACCTGGGTGGCTCCGTGGGTTAAAGCCTCTGCCTTCGGCTCAGGTCCTGATCCCAGGGTCCTGGGATTGAGCCCCACATCAGGCTCTCTGCTCAGCAAGGGAGCCTGCTTCCTCCTCTCTCTCTCTGCCTGCCTCTCTGCTTACTTTGATCTCTGCAAATAAATAAATAAAATCTTTAAAAAAAAAAAAAAAGAAAGAAAGAAATAGATGAGAAAATGAATTATTACTTAATAAATTCAGTTAAAATGAAGACAAAAATCATCAAAACATGGGGTATATGGAGAAAAGATATGATGAAAATGTTTAACATTATGGAACTAAAAATGTCCCACCTCTGCTAGCAATGAAAAACATTTACTGGGAATCTACTAGGGTCATATACCATGCTAAGTAAATTATATGCATTATTTCATTCAATCCTCCACACACTGAAACAGGGACTATCTTAATAGTTAAGGTAACAGTCTCAGAAGGGTTAAAATTTGCCAAGGCTGTACAGCTAATAAATAGCAGAGCTGAGATTTAAACCCACTCTCTTATACTACCCTGATAAGGAGACCATGTTAATTCTCTGTTGCTGAGTAACAAATTACTCCCAGCTTTGCAGCTAAAGCCACATCCATTTATGATCTTAGTTTCTACAGGTCAGGAGATAGGCTCAGGATCTTTAAGAACTGCAATCTAGGTGTCAGCCCCACTGCATTCTTTTCTGGAACGTGGGGGCCTTTTCCCCTGCTCACATGGTTTTGAGCAAAATTCAGTTCCTTGTAGATGCAAACCTGAGGTCATGGTTTTCTTGCTAGCTCTCACCTAGGGGCCACTCTCAGCCTCTACAGGCTGTCCACAGTTCACTACCACGTGATGGCTTACTTCTTCAAGGCCAGAAGGGCCACCACTTAACAATAACATAAGCACAGGGGTGACTATCCCATTACCTTTACCATATCTTATTTGTTAAAAGCAACTCATAGGCTCCACTGGCACTCAATAGGAGAGAAATTATGCAAGAGTGTGACTCACTGTGCTCATCTCAAAATTGTGCCTACTAGAGGTACCAGTGTTCTGTTCTTAATTGTTTTATTTATTTAACTGATAATTACTGTTTTCTCCATAGGGGTCGATATGACATGGGACCATCAAAGAGTTCAAGTTGGCCACAGCTCATACAGTTAACAACAAGAGAAATCAAATGACAGATTCAAGTTGGCAATCTGGATCCTCAAATTCTGTCAAAGCTGCAATTTCACTGGTAAATAATTTGAGATCAATGTTAGATAAATTCCCAGTGAATGAAGAATATTATTTTGGCAAACAACAGTTAACAACTAATCTTCAGTTTGTTAGTGTGAACTTTATTCATGGTAGGTGAGGACCATTTAAGCACTGAGTTTTTTGAAACAGTCATTAAGCAAACTGACACTGAGCTACCACTTTATTGCTGTTGAACTGAATACCCAGAAAAAGGTTATCAGGACAAACTCCAAAACTGGTAAGGTTACAGTGACCCAGCTGCTTATAGGCATAGCTACTGGTGAGATTGTCAAGGGGTACATCCTTCTATAAAGCAACATTGTCCTGGCTTTGCTAGTCAAGTTCTCTTTAGGCTTCCCAGCAGGATATGTGCACAAATTACTAGCAGATATAAAGATTTATTAAAGAGTACCATGGGAAGTTTCAGGAAAAGAGAGAATTGCCCATCAGCCACATAGATACACAGGGGTCTCTGCTGACCGACTGCAACATCCCACAAACTTCATAAACAATCAGGGCCATTTGCCCACGCTTACTCTAGACAAGATCATAGCTTTAAGCTGAGTGGCTTTTCTTTGATCCCCTTATATGTATATATTGTTTAAATGGGGGACCTGACTGGGTCATGTAGCACTGCATGGGTTGGAGGAATTTAATGGATACAATCCCTCCCACCTTCCCAAGCGTGATTAGTTCCCTTACACCAAGCCCATACAGCATTGCCTTCAGCTTCTGAATCTGGCTCAGGTCCAGTAGGTAGGAACCAGTTAATAGGAAATTCTACTCCCTGAGAGAATAGGAACTAAATAGTGACTATACCAATGGCAAAAAGTTGGAAGGCCATTTTTGTAAAAGGTGGATGTGTCTATGAATGGTCTTCAAAAATGTAGGAATATTCCCTTCAGCTCATGTGGTTCAAATGAAATATCAAACATTATAAAAATATTTAATCTTTTTGGCTCTTTGAGGGTCTTTGACTCTTAAGAATTTGCCCTAAGGAAAAGAAAATACCAGCATGAGAGGAAATAAAATGTATGCTTGAAGATATGTTATGGTATTGTTTATAATAGCTCCAAATCAGAAACAACCTAAATGTCCAGTAAGAGAGGTTAAAGACCCCCAAATAATCTAATAAAATAAACACTAATCAAATAAGCAAGTAAATATATTGTATGCTATTAAGGGTTATTTTGTGTTCAAGTCCTAACTCAGAATGTGACCTTACTTGGACACAAGGTAATTGCACATGGATTAGTTAAATTGAATTGAGGTTGTGCAGAATACAGTGCGCCTTAATCTAATGTGACTGGTCTCCTTTTATGACATAGGAGAGAGACACAGAGGGAAGACAGCCATGTAAAGATGGAGCCAGAGATTGAGTGACGTGTCCACATCTATGGAATAGCAAGGATCGCCGGATGTCACCAGAATCCAAGACAGGCATGGAACAGATTCTCCCTCAGAACCCTCAGAAGGAAGTGACCCCGCCAACACCTTGATTCTAGACTTCTAGCCTCTAGAACTGGAAGAGAATACCTTTATGCGTTTCAAACCTCCCAATTTGTGGGACTTTGTTATGGCAGCCCTAGGAAACTAATACACATGCTACATACACAGAGAAAGATAAAAATAAGTAAGAGTGTGGAGAGGGAGTATTGGGTGGGGAGCTAGCTTTTTATAAAGATTACTCAGGGAGAACCACAGCTAAGATGGTATTTGAACAGAAACTTGAAACAAGGAGGAACCAGACAAGCAGATCTCTGGGGGAGAGCCTATCAAGTTAGGACACAGACAGGCAAACCTCCAAAGGGAGAGCAAACTGGATGCGTATGTGCCTAGAGAAAGTGGATGCTGGTCAGAGGGGTGGGTGTAAAGGCAGTGATGGTGCCTGAGGGCTTTTACTAGCAGAGCAATTGGAATATTTTTGAGGGTTTGGGATAGAACAGTGATTATCTAGTTACTCTGCTGAGCATAAACTGTCATGGGGCCAGAAAGGAATCGGGATGAAGGCCCATTCAGTAGCTATGGAAATCATCCCACCAGAAGATGAAGGTGGTTTGGGCCAGGATGGTTGCAATGAAGATGAGATAGAGAGGTGAGTTCTTTTAGGTTCTAAGTTCTAGCACAGTCGAGAGGCAGAGCTGGTAGGTTTTGCTGAAGGACTGGATATGCGATATGAAAAAGTCAAAGAGAGGCGCCTGGTGGGAAAAGTCCATTAAGGGTCTAATCCCTGGTTTCAGTTCAGGTCATGATCTCAGGGCTGTCATCTCAGGGTCGTGAGATCAAGCCCCATGTTGGGCTTCATGCTCAGGAGGGAGTCTCCTTGAGGATTCTCTCCCTCTTCCTCTGCCCCTCCCCCCAGTTCATGCATGTGCTCTCTCTCTCAAAAATAAATTTTAAAAAAGAGGGGCACCTGGATAGCTCAGTCGGTTAAGTGACTGACTTCAGCTCAGGTCATGATTTCCAGGTCCTGAGATAGAGCTCCATTTCAGACTCCATGCCCAGTGGGGAGTCTGCTTTTTCCTTTCTCTCTGCCCCTGCCCCTGCTCATGCTCTCTCCCTCTCTCTCAAATAAATAAAATCTTTTTTAAAAATTAAAAAATTCTTAAAAAAAATTTTTTTTAAAGATTTTATGTATTTATTTGACAGAGAGAGATCACAAGTAAGCAGAGAGGTAGGCAGAGAGAGAGGAAGGGAAGCAGGCTCCCTGCCAAGCAGAGAGCCCGATGCGGGACTCGATCCGAGGACCCTGAGATCATGACCTGGGCCGAAGGCAGCGGCGTAACCCACTGAGCTACCCAGGGGCCCTAAATTTTTTTTTTTTAAAAGTCAAAGAAAGCTTCAGACAAGATTGAAGATCTGTGTAGGTCAAGGATAGAGTCGCCATTTGCTGAGATGGGAATCTGGGATGCAGGT
The DNA here is from genome assembly GCF_011764305.1 of Mustela putorius furo. Lineage (NCBI taxonomy): Eukaryota > Metazoa > Chordata > Mammalia > Carnivora > Mustelidae > Mustela > Mustela putorius. The sequence continues at coordinate 6,336,742 of NW_025421290.1, read as the reverse complement.
TAGTTAGGAGTTTAACTTGGACCTATTAACTTTAATACATCCATGAGTCATAGAGATGCCACAGAGATGGCAGATAGGCAGGATTTGGGGTGAGTAGCTCTGAAGATAGAATTGGGGAGTTGGCAGTAGATGGATGGTATTTGAGGCCATGGTAATTGATGGAATCACTTGGCAAGTGAATACACCTGGAGAAGACAAGCATCCTGAGGCCTTAGGACTGAGTCCTGGGGCACCTCCCACTGTTGGAAATTGGAGAGGTTCCACAAAAGAGATTTAGAAGATGCTAAGGAAGAGAACAAAGAGAGAATGAGAGAGATATCCCAGCAGCTAAATTAAAAAAAAAAAAAAGTATTGAGAAGGGAACGGTGAATTATTATGCAATCATTAAAAATAATGTATTTTAATCTTAATGTTACAGAAATAGGGTGATATAAGGTGAAGGGAAAAAAACTAGGGCTCCAAAGTACATAGAGCAAAGTGTTAATTTGTTTCAAAGAAACCTATGTAGGCATAGAAAAATAGAATGAAAGGAAGTATAGCAATGCAAACAGTTAATTCTAATTTTTACTAGAGGATGACGTTTGTTTTCTGCTCTTAGAGTAATTTCCAGGTTTTTGCTATGAACTTATATTTTAATAAATGTATATATGAGATTCATAAAATCATAATAGCAAAGAATTCAGCATTTAGTTTTTCAAAAGTTAAAAATATGTAACACTTGAAAAGACTTTTAAGCAAAACAGTAGAAACTGTTGATATATTATGTGGTTAAGTGGTTTTGCTTGATTTCAGTTTGCTTTTTTTCTCCCCCCAAAAAATCAGGAAAGTATTAAGATTTTTTTCACTTGCATTAGAATCATCTCTCCTCAGAAAGGAGCAGTATAATTAAAATAGCATCTGATTATTTTTAATTCACTTAAATAATTATTTCTACAGATATATAGAGGATGGGTTTCCATTTTCAAATGTTAGGGCTTCAGTAAAATAAGTCAGACAGAGAGAGACAAATACTATATGATCTCACGTCCATGTGGAATCTTAAAAAACCCTAAACTCCTAGAAACAGAACAGATTGGTGGTTACCAAAGGTGGGGATTGGAGGAGGTGGACAAAATGGGTGAAGGGGATCAAAAGGTACAAACTTCCAGTTATAAAATAAAAAAGTCATGAAGATATCATGTACATGAAGATACAGCACAGTGACTATAATTATTAATACTGCATTGTATCTTTTGAAAGTTGCTAATAGAGTAGATCTTAAAAGTTCTCATCTCAACAATAAAGAAAGTTTTAACTATGTGAGGTGAGAGATGTTCAGGAAACCTAGCATAGGGAACATTTTTGAAGTATAGACATAAAGCAAATCATTATGTTGTATACCTTAAACTTCTACAATGTTATATGTTGATTATATCTCAGAAAAACTGGAAAATAAAATAAAATTTAAAAACCAAATAAGTAAATAAATAAATAGGAAAAAAAAGTTAGGGTTTCAATGTAACCTTAAATCTTAATAAGTCTATGTCCTGGTTTTCTCAGGTTAAATGAGCTTGATGGACCTTCCACGCTCCCCAGCATGGTTGTAAGACTATTGGAGTAAATTTAGTTGGTACAGACTGTGGTCTTGCCCCTTATCAGCGGCATTCTAAGAACCCCCTACCCCACCATGGATGCCTGAAACCACGGATAGTTTTGAATTCTATGGTTTTTCCTGTACCTATAGATACCAAAATTGAATTGACAAATTAGGCAGAGAGATTAACAACAACAATAATAAAGTAGAACAGTTACAACAATATACAGTAATAAAAGTTAGGTGAAATGTTGTCTCTCTCTCTCTCCCTCAAATGATCTCACGGCACTGGACTCAATCTTCTTTTTGTGATGAGAAATGATGATGAAAGAAGTGATGAAATGTCTGCGCCGTGAGATGCAGTGAGGGGAGTGACACAGGCCTTAGGACATCCTTCGCTGGGGCCCACCACAGGCCTGGGGACAACACACACTACTTCCACACTGCGGTTGACTGCGGGTAAGTGAAGTGGAGGAGGGCAAAACCACAGATAAGGTGGGCTCCTGGAGGGTAGTTGTGAGACTAGAGATGTGGGGAAATTCACCGGCCTCCTCTAGGTTGTGGCTTTAATACCAGCAGCCAATGCTCACAGCAATGGGGGACTTAAACCTGTCGATTGGCTATCGGTGCCCAGAAGTGGCCACACTAGCTCCACAGATGGTCTCAGAGGACACAGACCCTGCCTGGCCGGGGAAGGAGCTAATGGTTTCCAGCCAGACCCCAGAAGTGCCGGTTTAATTTCTGAAGTTGGTAGTGAGACAGGAGCCATGTTACCCTGTTATTAGCCCAGTGCAGCCAGCATTCAAGCTGAGTTCGGCCCAGCCAGAGGCCCTGCCTGGGCATGTGCTGAAAGCCTCTTTGAAGTGCAGAAAATAACATTTTATTTCTCCAAACACCACATGCAACTGAGGGCAGTCTGGACTCAGCAGGCCAAACGTTTTTTAAGCAGTTTATCACTGATCGTTTTAGCAAAAAGCAGGGCAGGGGAGAGAAGAGGTTGATGAGGAAAAGGGACAGAGGCAGTTATAAAGTTCCAAACACAGCCTTTTCCTCTGAAGTTAACTCCACGATAAAACACACACACGACACAGGAGCAAACAACACACAGAGCTGGCCTCTACTCTAGGGTTAGGAATAAGGCTGGGCTTATGTGGGATACGCTAGAAGCAGATGGCTTTTCATCCGGGAGCAGGGTAAGAAGCAGAAAGAGATAACCCTTTTCTGTCTCCTAAATACCAGGTGCCCCTAAGGAGGCATTCTCCCTACCTGGGAAAGAGAAAGCATCTGTCACGTGATTAGCCTCTTGCTGATGTGCACGTGTGAGTTCACCAATCCGAGACCCGACTCACTTCCTATTTCTGTAAAATGTGGGCTAATCATACACACAGCCAGGGTGGCTGTGAGGGCGAAACACTGGATGGCCAGTGGGCTTTTTGGCTAACGTTCACTGTGTCCTGTCCACAAGGTCACTGCCCACGTTTCCAGGACCCTGTTACCTCTGTCTGTGGTTGTTCAAGAAGCATCGAGTTCCCTCCTCCCCACCCCGTGACCACCTCCCACTCTCCAACTCAGTGCTAGACCTTCAACCCCTTGACAGTAAGGGCAATCTGCTCTCCTTCCTCCTTCATCGTACTTCTCCCTCCGGCGGCTCCTTGCCGGCCCCCTTCCCACTTGCATTGCCCAGCCCTTGGGAATCCTGAACCAATCTGCAATTCCTCTTCCTAGAATCCCTCCCCAAGAGTTCGGATCACATGTGAAACAAGTTTAGCCATTGTGCAAATGAGTTCCGTGGCCAAGTTCCTAACACAGTCTGGTAAAAGCCAAGGGTGGGACTGGGAAAACAAAGTCAGCCTGACAACCCCACGGCGAGTAGGAGGGTAGGAAGGCTGTGTGATCCAGAGGGAAACACACCAGACTAGGAGTTGGACGACCTCTGGCCCAGTGCTGGAAGCGCTGTGGGTCACACATCTCACATCTGTGGGCTTGAGTACCCCCACAGAGGAGCAGGTAGGGAAGTCAGGACCAAATCAAGCATGGCAAAAAGAAGGCACAGGTGCCCTTGTGTACTCACCCCTCCAACATTCAAGGCAAACATCCTTGATCAGTCAGTCCTTCTTTCCTGCACAACCCAGACTACACCCAGCACTCCAGGCAGCCACTGTCCCGTAACTGGAGTTGGCACAGGCGACAAAATCTCTTTGGTCCCCTTGAGCTACAGTCTAAAATCTCCCTTAGTATTTGAACATTCTCTGCTTCTGGGACATGAATTTCCTCAAAGTACAAATTTGCTGATTGATGAGCATCCCCAGAAAACGGGGCATCAGGGCTTCCTAGAATCAGCCAGACACAACTACAGCCTAGTACCCTCTCATACTGCAGCTCTGGGCAGACTCCGGGATGGAGGCCAGCATGCCACACAAAGGAAAACCGATCCTAAATGTAAGCCACATCGGGGTGAAGCTGGCCCCAGCCCGTGCCCATGCAGTGTGGGATGGCCCTTTAAGGCTCAACACTGACTTTTTCTTAGGATTTCCAAAGAACATATCCCATGAGCCCCATTTTACCGTGGATAACCAGACTAATTCCACAGATTCTGCTGGGCTAAGTTTTTCCTTAGTTGCTAGCTTCAGTGTCTGCTTTGGCCTTCTGCCTTGCCTGTGAAGCCCTGGCCCAGTCTACTGTAGATTCCACACTCTGTGACCTTGACTCAACTCCATCTCTGCCTCCAGCCATCTTGGACTGACGTGGTACCCCTTTCCCCGCCAGACCCAGAACTGCCCTGGGTGGCCTCATCTGCCCTCGGCCTTACATCTGAAATGCAGCCTCGAAACGGAGTCTCCCCAGATGCAGCTGACTTCTCACCATTTTCCCCTTTGGCATGCAAGTGACACCTAGCTCTGGGCACCCCAGAAATGGTAACAACTCTCCTGGCCCTGCTGTGCCCAGGAAATAGTGTTACCTTTCCTCCTCAACAGCCTTCAATGCCATCAGTAACTCCATTTTCTTATCTACATTCCCTTACTTGGCTTCTCAGGACCTCTGTGACCAGCGAGTCTCACGTCCTTCCCAGTACATCCCTTCCCTGAAGCCATCCTGATCTTCCTACTGGGCCACTAGCCCCCAAGGCTTCTTCTACTCTGGGCTTCCAGACACCATGTTCCTCTGCCAGGAACTTCCTATCTTCTTTTTCAGGCCCCAAATCTACCAATTCTTCACAATCCCACTTATATCCAACCTCCTCTGTGAGCCTTCCCTAGCCTATGCCAGCCTGTTTTTCTCTAACATTTCACTTTTTGCACCCAGCAATCTAGTACTAAATTACATATTACTTCACAGAATTCACAAATGTTTCATCAGTGTCGGCCTTAACATCTCAACCAGTGTGAAAGTTTTTTGAGAGCAAGAAGCTGCCACATGACCTGAGGAGATCTCACTGGTAACATCACAGCAGATCAACAAACACAACAAATACTGAACACCCCTTCTATGACAGAATGCTTAGTAAATGCTTGCTAACTCTTGGTTCTAACCACTGGGCAAGTCTACTGAGATGTATCCCTCTAGTCCTTGCCAATTTATGTCCAATCCAGACCATAGCAGATCCTCCTGGTCCTGAATTAAAGAAAAGGTGAAAGTAAGACAGAGCCCAGGAAAGTATCTGCCTATTAGGCTTCAGCAGTGGTTTTGAAACTTTTAAGTATGAGGAGACATCTGGCATAGTTTCTAGAAGAGCAGATTCCCCAGCTGTACGGACACAGTCTCTGAATCACAGGGTCTGGGGAGAGACCTGAAACGTGCATTTTAATAAGTGGCCTAGGTAATTTGGAAGTTGACAGTTCATCACCCAGAAAAAAAATGGGCTACGTTTTCCAGAGACAATCTGCAGTGGGTGGGCAAAGTTGATTGGGGTGGCCTGTGGCTGAGAATTTCCTTAGCCTTTTCCTTGGTTATGGTCTAACCGTGGTTACCAAATCTCTGAGACGCTCCGCCAAAAGACCATTTGGCCTCGAAGGATCATTTTTATCTGCAGTGATCTCCCTCCCAAAGGGCCTCTGCCTTTGGCCTGTCCTCACCGGAGGAAACCAGGCAACAAACCATGCTCACTTAACCAGTTGCAGTGTGGGGTTTACAGGCCTTTTTAACTCCTGCTCTGAATCAGAATGGAATTATGAATAATTTGTCTGAGGCCTGTCTCATCTTGTTTGAGTCTTTCTTCAGCTCATAGTTTTCGTTGTTCGCCTTTCAAGCACTGATATGCCTGTTGACATTAACAGCTCCAAGTCTGGAGTACTACATATGCAGCCTTACACAGAACCTCGCTTCTCAGAGCTGACCTCTCAGTACGCTCTCATATTTATTACCCAACATGTCAGCAGGAAGGAAACAAGGAGGCTTTGGGACAGGCAGGGGGCAGAGGCCGGTAGGGTGCCTCAACTCCCTTAGGTCCTGCTGGTACCTTGGCTGAGTAACTCTACTGTGTGTCCTAACACGTTATATACAGATGCCTGAGGCCAAGTCATTTTTCACAATAACTTCTGAAGCATTATTAACACCCCTCCTGTTTATACATGGGGATTTTGCATGGTAAACAACTGTTCACAGAAAGAAGTGAAGTTAAAAAAAAAAAAAAAAACAAAACAAAACAAAAAAAACCTTGCCCCAAAGCAGATTTAGTTAAACCATCAGGTTCAAAAAGAAAGAACCTTGTATAAATGATCCTCTAAGCCTCACTTAGAATCTCTATTTCAAGAAAAGCTGGAACCAAACAGGAGAAACAGTCTCTTGAGATTTCCCCTGAGGCAGTGAATGCCCCCCACCGCCACCGCCCCGTGGCACCCCCAGGCACAAGAGACAGCCTAGAGCACCATCAGTGTTTCCTCAGAGACAAGAGAATGGAATCCAAGATGCTCTGAAGAATAATAAAAGTCACATGTTCTCTTGCTTCCTCCAAAACTTGATTCCCACCCTGGGGGTCACAATAAGCATGTGCAATGTTTACTGAAAAACTAGTTCTCATTTTCTTGCAGGGGTTGGGGGGGGTGGTATTGGAGAGCCAGGGGAGGGTCCCAGGGTAGGAAGAGCATGAGGAGATGGGAGAAAGGAAATGTGTATCTACCCATTTTTGCAGCTGGGCCTTTCCATCAGCCTTCACACTGGACCCTTGCTGCAGGCCCCTAGTCAAGGCATCACAATGGTCTCTGTGGCTTGTGTTCAGGTCTCTTCAACTCACCCCAAACCTTAGGAGAGTCACCTATCGGACAAGTGAATTCATTGAACTTCACTAAGCCCCTTTTAAATCATGATTCCCCCTTTGAAATAATAGCACATTAAAGGCTATTGTTTGGCATTAAAGTTCAAAATGCATTCCCTTTTATCACCATTCAATAAAGGGTCAGATATCGAGTCAATAAACCAAAGAGAAGAGCCCCCACGTGGGAAAGGGCAATCAGGTGGGTTCTGTGGGCTCATGCCAGACCGTAGAGTACAGCTATCAGGAGTAGGGAGAGGCAGTAGGGGCAGGGGTGAAGGGCCTGGGGTCCAGGGTGAACCAGCCTGGGTGCACGCCCTGTCTCTATCACCCCTACCCATCTCACCTTAGACAGCTGACTTGACCGCCCATGCATTAGTTTCCTCCTCTGTGAGGCGGCAATACTCATAGGAACTACTTTAGGGGATTGCTGTGAGTATTAAATTAATTACTTACATAAAAATACTCAGTAGATGTGTCATAAGGGCTTGACAAATGTTATTACTGACTTATTATTATTTTTAGCAAATGTTATTACTGACTCATAAAATCAATGTAGGATTTAGTCCTCATGATGGGTACCTTCTGAAAATGTTAAAGGCGACATTGGCAGCTTCCTGACATGGTGAAACAGGCAGTGTGACTGGGCTGGGGCACAGTATTCACAGCCCACCATCCCCCTGCCCCCCGTCATGCTCAGACTGTCTAAGGGAAACATGCTATGGAAGTATCTCTTGATCTCCCACCTTGGCAACGTGAGCAGAAAGCCTTTCTCTACTCGTGCTCAGTTTTCATTTCCTGAAAGAATAAGACCTTCTCTGAAGGTCTTAAGTGTGGAGTTCTTAGGGCACCTGGGTGGCTCAGTGGGTTAAAGCCTCTGCTTTCAGCTCAGATCATGATCCCAGGGTCCTGGGATCAAGCCCCACATCGGGCTCTCTGCTCAGCAGGGAGCCTGCTTCCTCTTTCTCTCTCTCTCTCTCTCTCTGCCTGCCTCTCTGACTACTTGTGATCTCTGTCTGTCAAATAAATATATAAAATCTTTAAAAAAAAGAAAAAAAGTGTGGAGTTCTTACCTTGCAGAACTAATCTGCTAAGAAAACAATTAACAGTTCACACTAATAAAGTACCTACCTTAAGTTCTTAAGTATGTGTTATATTCATTATCTTATTTTCTCCTCACAACAACTCAATGAAGTGGGTCCTATTTCCATCTCCATTTTACAAAGGAGGCTGAGACACAGAATAGTAACTTGCCCAAGGTCAGCAGTTCACCAGGAGTTGAACTCGGGGTTTTCAAATCTAGTGCCTTTGCGACAAAGCTATTTCTCACCTTCATCTACCCTCTCTCCTTCCGACTCACCAAAGTTTTTCATTTTTTTAATGGCTATTTGTTAAGAAAGCCAAATGGACAATGAAAACTGTTAATAAACATTCATCTTAGCAAAGTTGTATCCAGGACTTAACTATGTACCATGTTACAAATTATTCTACTAAGGGCAGAGATGAAGGGCAGGGGGTGGGGGAGGGGGGGCTGGGCAGCAAGGAAGACATCCAGCCTCCACCCCATGAATGTTCAGTCTGCTTGATGGCAGGAGGTATGAGGGAGAAAGGCCATGTGAAGTAAAAGTAGCAGGATATAAGGAAAGGAAGGGGCACCTGGGTGGCTCAGTGGGTTAAGCGTCTTACTCTTGATTTTCGCTCAGGTCATGATTTCAGGGTCATAAGACCGAGCCCAGCATTGGGCTCTGCACAGAGCATGAAGCCTGCTTAAGATTCTCTCTCTCCCTCTCCCCTTCTCTCCCTCTCCCTCTCTCTAAATACATATATATATGGAAGGGGGGGGAGGAAGAGGAAGGGTACAGCAGGTATGGAAGGGTGATGGGATCATATGACCTCACAAGAAAGGTCAGTGTGACTTCTTGGCTTTTGTAGCACACTGAGGAAACTGACACTCAGAGCCCTTAAAGAGTTAATCCTCGAACACTCAGCAAGCCGCAGCAGAGGTAAAAGTCTGCACCTACAACTCTGAAGCCCACGCTCTCCCCATTTCATCATACATCTCCCTAAGCCCAAGGAGGTGTTGAAGGCCATGTCCTGAAGAGCCTTAATGTCACCCTAAGGAGCTTGGGCTTTCTTCTCTAATGGGTGGAAGTATACACAATGCCCCCTCGGCTCTAAATTTAAAAGCCTCAGCCAGGAATTTCTGAACAGGAAGCAAATCCCACTGGTTTCCCTCCGGGCATCCATATGTACCCTCAACCCCCCGGGGCGTCCAGTGAGCCAACTAACAATTTCTTTCTTTTATGCAAACACGGCAGCTGGGTTAGCTGCACCTGCAGCCCCTGCTGGGTCACACACGATAAAAGGATCAAAGCCTGGAATATGACTTCAGACTATAATTTAAGTTAATTAAGATTTTTTTAACCTAAATTACATTTTAACATTTCATAATAGAGCTGTCAAGATTCTATCTATCAAAACTCTATCAAGCAAACAAAAGAGGATAATTATATTTTCAGACACAGGCAGTCATCACTCCACTTGGTTTCTTATAAAAAGACTCCCATCTTCCTTCACATTCTCATTTTCAAATGCTCTTTCTCTTCCTTACCCACCCTCAGAATCTGAGACTATGCACTCTTAAACAAGTGGAAAATAAACCAAAGGAATGTATAACTCAGGGAATGAAAGTGTTTCTCAGAAGCAGCAACTCTAATTAGAACTGCATCTAAAGGAAGTGTCTCTTAGTTGGTCCGAGCATCCTGTCTCACTAAATAGACTCTGATTGGGGGGTGGAGGAAAAGCAGGATATTAAACTCCTCAAATCAAAGAGAACAATGAAGAAATGACAAGCTTCCTACTAGAAGCTGAATTTGCTTTCATCCTGTCCCATTAAGATAGGAGGTCTGGAAGTGCCAGGGTGGCTCAGTGGGTTAAAGCCTCTGCCTTCAGCTCAGATCATGATCCCAGAGTCCTGGGATCTAGCCCCACGTGGGGCTTGCTGCTCAGCGGGGAGCCTGCTTTCCCCTCTCTCTGCCTGTTTGCCTGCCTACTTGTGATCTCTCTTTCTGTCAAATAAAGAAACAAAATCTTAAATAAAAAAAATAAAAAAAAAAAAAAGACACCAAGGGAGGAAATACTGACTGTATTGGGTATTGTTGGATGTCTCCTACTCATCCACTTCACCTTCGCCCTTGAACATAATGAAAGGATCATGCTGTTAGGGCAAAAATGACCTTATTAATAATCTCACTCACTCTCTGCCAGTTGGTTTGATTCAGGACTGGGTAGGTACACAGTCCTCAGCCAATCAGTGCATGCATCCCCCCCCACCCCCCCACCCCCCGCTTTCCCTCACCCCCCGCCACCCCCCCACTGCTGCAGTCTAAAATAGACCATGATCCTTCTTCCTGGAAAAAGAAAGCCCCATGCACCAAAGCTCAGGTAGAACTTAGGGGAGACAGGGGCACTGACTGAGAGTTCCCAGCAGACTGGTTAGACATTTAGGATTTGGAGTAGGACAGAATTGAGTTCAAATCCTGACTTGAGTTCAAATCTGAAACTGCATTACTTGGGGTCGCCTGATGCAACCCTTCTGATTTCATTTTATTCCTCTATAAAATTAGATTAATGATCATGCCTACTTCGTAGGGATGTAAAAATTGAATAAAACCATGGATGTCTAGAGATTAGCATGCTGCATAGTCACAGCCCAAATACTCTGACACAGAGCAAGGAGGAATAGTCCTTCAGGGGCTCCAAAGAGAGGGCCCTTTAGGTAAACAGCCATGTCAAATGTTCGCATATGCGCAAAGGCGATGCCCCACCTACTCAAACTATGAAGCGGTTGATCAGGAATTGGTCTGGGAAAAGCTGACCTCTGGGGAAAGATTTAGGCAATACACAGCTTTCTCATCTGAAAAGTACCTTGACAATGCTCAGGATGATTGTGGACCCAATGAGGGGGAAAAAAAAGAGTTGATCCTCCTAAGGGGGGATGGGGAAGGTTTTGTTAACTGCGACGTTAAAAAAAGGGGGGGTGGGTAAAGAAAGATCTGCTCATCTCCTATAGACTTTTGGAATCCTGAAAGAACAAAAAGTAGCAATTTCCCACTCCAGCTGGGCAGAAGTGACGCATTGCACTGTCCTTTACAGGCCAAACTCTGAAGTTTCTTTTAAAAAGGAGAGACCCTATTTACCCCAAAAATACAGATGTCGTGAAAAGAAGGGCCATCTGTACCCCAATGTTTATAGCAGCAATGGCCACGGTCACCAAACTATGGAAAGAACCAAGATGTCCTTCAACGGACGAATAGATAAAGAAAATGTGGTTCATATACACTATGGAGTATTATGCCTCCATCAGAAAGGATGAATACCCAACTTCTGTAGCAACATGGATGGGACTGGAAGAGATTATGCTGAGTGAAATAAGTCAAGCAGAGAGAGTCAATTATCATATAGTTTCACTTATTTGTGGAGCATAACAAATAGCATGGAGGACATGGGGTGTTAGGAGAAGGGAGTTGGGGTAAATTGGAAGGGGAGGTGAATCATGAGAGACTATGGACTCTGAAAAACAATCTGAGGGGTTTGAAGTGGTGGTGGGGGGGGGTTGGGGTACCAGGTGGTGGGTATTATAGAGGGCATGGATTGCACGGAGCACTGGGTGTGGTGAAAAAATAATGAATACTGTTATGTTGAAAATAAATAAATTAATTTAAAAAAATAAAGTATTAATACATAAAGGCATTTTCCCATTTTTTTCTGATTTTTCAGAAATTATTTCTGAGAATTATTTCTCAGAAATATATTTTTAATATATTTGTTGTTTAATGTACTTCAAGATAAAAAATAAATTTAAATTTAAAAAAAAAAAAAAAAGGAGAGACCCTGTGCTTCATGGGCGTGGCTACTCCATCCAACCCCTGTCTCTGCTGTTCCCCTCACGCCCTGCCCACCTCTAGCACCAGCAGGCCCTACCCCATCCTGAGGGTTTTCCCAATGCTCACATACTGGCAGAATTCTTCAAATACATCCCTTCGATTTATGACTTAGAAATATCAGCAAAAATGGAATATCCAGGGCAGAATAAGGAAGAGCACCACCCTGGACCATTTTAGAGCCAACATGACCCATCTGCTTGATCTTCCACTGTGGTCCTCTATTTCTACCTTTTACTACCTAATTTTTCTTTCTGCATCAAAACTTTCCTTCCTTTTCCACTCCATTTTCCTAAGTAGGCCAGTCACAAATAAGCACTTTTTGGAGAATGAATGCAATCCCATCATTGATTTCCTGCATTTTTTGCAGTTACATAGACCTCGGAGCAAGTCCCAGTGAGATGGCCCTGTGTGAACGGATCCTTCCCCACCAACAGGGGTTCAGAAAGACTGGGCTGGGAAGAATTATGTCCCATTAAATCAAATATCCCATTAAATCAATTCCTTCCTATGAATCTCCTCCCTCAAGACACCCTCAGAGCTCCAGGTGGGGGTGTGTGTGTAAAGTAGGGATCACGAATTAACAAGAAGTTAAAAGCTGTTCTAATACCCCACACCACAGCCAGTGAGTGATGACTCAGTGAGAAAGTTCTTCTCCCTCCTAGAAACAACTGAGACCAGGAAGGCAACAGGGAAGAAATGCTGACAGGAACTCACAAAGCCCGCTGCAGTTTGGTAAAGCACCAAGCCAGCCTGCATGCCTTATGGAAAAGGAGAGCTGATGCAACCACAGTTGGCACTGACAATGGCCAAGCCACAGCACCGCTGATGACAATCGCCACTCTGGAGAAACACCCCACAGGCTGCTGCAGAGGCAGCAGCTGGCTCACTGAGGAAAATATAAGTCATGGCTGACTGACAGGAGGGGGGTTGGGCCACCCTCAGGGAGCAGCAGCATTATCTGCTGTACACCAAAAGCTCAGTCTGAAAGCAGACATTCAAGGAACTCTGGGCAAGCACTTGAAGAAGCAGGATTCAACGACTACGAAGATTTTAGACAAAATCCTTGGAGATTTTTGTAAATTGATGAGCGCCTCATATGAACCTTTTCTTAAAATGCAAGATGAATGGATGGAGAATGGAAAATATTAATGCATCAAAATATTAATGGGCTGTAAAATCAGCCCCCAGGGTGAGGTGGGACTGGGCATTTCCTCCACAGTTGCTTTCCTGCCGACTACCTTGAAAGGAAAGAAGATAAACAGGTGATGGAATTTCCACTAGACCCAGCTAGCACTAAGAAAAACCCTCCTCCCTTTGGGTTCTGATGACCCAGATTGAGGAGAGGGTGTCACATCTGGTCTGGGCCAGTGGTTAAGAAGCCCAATCACGTTCCAGTTTGTGTAGCGTGGGTTGGCATCAAAGTATAAGCAGCAGTACCTTTCCCAAGCCATATGAAACAAAGGCCTTCAGGTTTAGCCTTCTTGAAGAGATGGTCCAGATCTGATCCGTCTCCTAGCCAAACTCAGGATTATGCGGGCCGGAGAAGAGGGGGGCTCTGGGAACACTCAACTACCTGGAGGATACAATGCCCTCTGGTCCCTCATGTCTTTTCTGTAGCAGGTAACTTGACAAAAAGCTGAAGAGAACATCCCCAGCTCTTGTCTTCCCATCCCTACAGCTGCATGCTCCTTCCCATGGCTCAGCCTTCACTCCTGAAGGAGCTCATGCTCCCAGAGGCTGGGCATAGTAGAAAACATAATAAAGAGATTGTGATGCCAAAAAAATAAAAATCATGAAATAAAATGTATGATAATCCTTCTGCAAGGCTGGTTATTCCCACTTTTTAGAGAAGAAATTGAGGGGAATCTGGGTGGCTCTGTAGGTTAAGCTTCTGACTCTGGATCTCAGCTCAGGTCTTGATCTCAGGGTCATGAGTTCAAGGCAAGCTGGGCATGGAGCCTACTTAAAACAAACAAACAAACAAACAAAACAAACAAATAAAATTTAAAAAAAAAAGAAAAGTAAAGAAGAAGGAAATGAAATAGAGAGACTGCTGTGCTGAAGCTCAGAGCAACTAATGTTTCCTCCAGATAGCAAGTATGCAGTAAATAACCAATTCACAAAGAATTATTGATATGCTCAGCACTGGGCACTATTCTATCACCAAGGTACTCAAGTGGAAAAATCTTTTTCTGACCTAAACCTCCTTTATTTCTCACCCTACAGCTCTCTAATTCCTACTAAAACTGTCCTCACCTCCTCTGGGCCTCCATTCTCTAGATCCTTCTCTTGTGTCCTCATCCATCAGTGTCCTTCAGGCTTCCTCTGCTCCCTTCCCAGCCTGGACCTATCAGAAAGGACTTTAGCAGGGTTTTCCCCTGAACCTTAGAATTACTCACTCATAATCTACCTCCTGAGTGGCCAGATTTCCACTCATCAAATCTGAGATACTCTCACTTTTCCTCCTCCCCATTCTATAGCTGCCAAGGGATGTGGGACAAAACACCAAAGCACACAGTTTACATCCCATTTGTCCATTCTCTCTAAACCCTGCCTGAGTCCTCATTCCTTCTTGACAACCTTTTCCATTGACTTTTCCTATCTCCACATGCCACTTCTAACAGCACTGTTCTCCTCAGACACATGTGACTGCCTTCACTAGAGAGACAAACTCATTTATTATTCTGAGAATATTGGCAGGTCATTGCTTTACTCAAAATTCCCCTGTATTTTTTTACTACAGTTTCGGCCTCTCTCCTATTTCCGAGAAAGAGTATTCCTCTTCTTTTCTATAAAGTTATCCCTAGGCTCCTCATCTTCCAGCTTCTCACCTACTCCAGGATCTGAATCTATCAATTTTGTCCTCTCTCACTCAGGACTTACCTCTCTGCTGCTACTATGTCCCCCTTTGCAAGATATACATAACTTTCCTGAAACCATACTTCAGCTGTTCCTTGTAGGGATGCTTAAACCAAGTGGGGACACAGAAGTCCCACAAGAAGAAAAAAAAAAAAAAACCCTGCTGATAGAGAGCTCAAAATAAAGTATTAAAATCCACAAAAGAAATGAATAAATCACAAAGAGGGAATGCCAGTGGATATGTGGATATAATACGTAAATGGAATTATCATTCCATGTTTCTGACACAGACTACAAAATCCATATATGTAAGATGATTAAGATACTTTTAAAAGAATGGAAATCATAAATAAAAGTATGAAAAATGACAGATTTTTTTTAAAGCTCTTATTCATTTATTTGAGAGGGGGGGGTAGAACACAAGCATGAGCAGGGGAGAGGGACAGAAGGGGAAGAAGAAGCAGACTCCCCACTGAGCAAGGAGCCTGATGCGCGGCTCGATCTCAGAACCCCAAGATCATGACCTGAACTAAAGCAGACACTTAACCAACTGAACCACCCAGGTACCCAAAGGATTTTTTTTTTTTAATGGAAACTTTAGGAATGAAAAATACAGTGTTAAAAATGAAAATCTTGGGGCACCTGGGTGGCTCAGTGGGTTAAAGCCTCTGCCTTCAGCTCAGCTCAATCCCTGCATCGGGCTCTCTGCTCAGCAGGGAGCCTGCTTCCCCCCCTCTCTCTCTGCCCGCCTCTCTGCCTACTTGCAATCTCTGTCAAATAAATAAATAAAATCTTCCAAAAAAATGAAAATCTCGAGAGATACAACAGATTTAATAGGTTATAAGAGAATGTAAGATGAATGGTAAATAGATCTAAAGAGATCATGCAGAATATAGCACAGAGAGAGATAAAGAGACAGGAAATGTGAAGTCAGTATGAACACTAGAATGTGGAAGCCCAATATGCATCTCCAGAAAGAGAGAAAAGCCAGAATAAATTCAAGCTAGATTTGAAAAGACAATGGTTAAGATTTTTTTTTTCAAAACTGAATGTTTAATTCCTTAGAATGAAAAACTACCCAAATGCTAAAGAGGATAAATAAAAATAAATCTACCAGGAGACACATGGTGGTGCAGAATTTCAAAATCAATAGAAAACCTTCTGAGCAGAGAAGAGACAAATTACCTACAAGGGAATGACAGCCAGGCTGGCAGCCAACTTACTAGGAGCAATAGCATATTCCACAGGAAAACGAAACAGTATTTTCATACCATTGGGAGAAAATAACTGTCAACCTAGACTCCTACATCTGAGAAACCCAAAATTCAAGAAGGAGAGAGCAGGAAAAAAAAAAAAAAAAAACGCGTAGACAATGACAAGGAAGCATTTGTCGCTCAGAGATCCTTGCTGAAACATCTGCTAAAACCATAGCTCACGAAGAAAGAAATGTAGTCCAAAGCAAAGGAGCAAGGTACCGAATGCTATAATGAATGCCAATCTCTGTGTCTAGAGTAATCAATCTAAGTAAATTTGCCTATAAAGAAAACAATAATAATATGACGGCTAACATGAAGTTGGAAACAAGATAGAAGAAATTAGTAGGCACTGAGAACATGAAAATGGGAGAAGAGTAGCGTTTGAAAAGTGGGAGCTTCCCACTCTGCTAGGTGAAATCAGCTAGCCACAGAATGACAAATATATTGTGATTCCACTTCCATGGGGTCCTGAGAGTAGTGAAAATCATAGAGACAGAAAATCATAGAGACAGCAAGGAGAGTTGTTTAATGAATACAGACTTCCGGTTTGACAAGACGTGTCCATCCTGGACAGGGATGGTGGTGATGGCAACACATTATGAATATATTTAATACCACTGAACTGTACATGTCAAAATAGTTAAGAGGAAAAAAACAAAACAAGACAAAACCGAGAGGGAGACAAACTGTGAGAGACTCTTAATAAGAGGAAACAAACTGAGGGTTGCTAGAGGAGAGAGTTAGGGAGATGTGGTGGCCATTAAGAGGGGTCGGGATGTAACGTGCACTGGGTGTTCTATAAGACTGATGAATCACTGACCTCTACCTCTGAAGCCAATAATACATTACATGGTAATTAACTGAATTTAAATAAATAAAGAAACAAAACAGAGGATCATAGGGAAAGGGAGGGAAAAATAAATCATGATCAAATCAGAGGGGGAGACAAATCATAAGAGACTCTTAATCATAGAAAACAAACTGAGGGTTGCTGGAGGGGAGTGAGTAGGGGAAAGGGATGACTGGGTGATGGACATTAAAGAGGGCATGTGACGTAGTGAGCACTGGGTATTATATAAGACTGATGAATTACAGTCCTATACCCCTGAAACGAATAATACATTATATGTTAGTTAATTGAATTTAAATTAAAAATGTTAAAAAATAAAAGTTAGAGGCGCCTGGGTGGCTCGGTGGGTTAAAGCCTCTGCCTTCGGCTCAGGTCATGATCCCAGGGTCCTGGGATCTCGGCCCTCACAGGGCTCTCTGCTCAGCGGGAAGTCGGCTTCCCCCTCTCTCTCTGCCTGCCTCTCTGCCTACTTGTGATTTCTGATGGTCAAATAAATAAATAAATAAATAATCTTTTTAAAAAATTAAATATACGTGAAACATTCTAGGGAGGAAACAATAGTTAAGATGGTGTATTTAACATGAGGTGTATGTTACCACAATTTAAAAAAAAGTGGGGGGGAGTGAAAGTCCTTACACTGTTTGGGAAGTGTTCACTTTATACTTACGCATTGATGGCAAAATTTAAAGATTACCACTAACAGAAATAAGAAATATAACTTCCAACTTATAAAAAGGGGAAAAAATAAAAAATCAAATGTAAGGACAAAAGGAGCAAAAAGTACAGCAAAGAGAAAGGAGAGTAAGACAAAAACAGAAAATCAGACAGAAGAAAAAAGTTCCAAATATACCAGTAATAAATGGAAAAAAAAAACATTAAAACCACTGGTTATGGGGCGCCTGGGTGGCTCAGTGGGTTAAGCCGCTGCCTTCGGCTCAGGTCATGATCTCAGGGTCCTGGGATCGAGTCCCACATCGGGCTCTCTGCTCAGCAGGGGGCCTGCTTCCCTTCCTCTCTCTGTGATCTCTTCCCTTCCTCTCTCCTACTGTGATCTCTCTCTGTCAAATTAATAAATAAAATAAAAAAAAAAAAAACCCACTGGTTATAATATGGTCTCAGACCGGCACTTTTAAAATTCCAACTGAATGATATTTGCAATAGATGAAAAAAGAAACATTTATCAGGCAAATAGTAGCTGCAAGAAAGTCAGTGGAGCCTTATTAGTACCAGGCAAAACAGAATTTAAGGCAAATAGAATTATTCATAAACAAATTAAATGAAAAGGAATTTGAGGATGGTGGGGAGGAGAGAGAGAATGAGCCTCGTTCTGTTATGCTGAGCAATATGGTCTCAAAATAAATAAAGCAAAAAGCCACAAAGTTTCAGGAATAAAAAGGAAAATCATAGGGAGCAATTCCAATATGCCTTCCCAGAAAGTGATAAATCACCCAGACCAAAAATTGATAAGACACAGAAGATTCAAATTACAATTATCAACATTGACCTAAAGGCAATATAGAATCCTGAATCCCCAAAGTGCAGCAGGAAGACATAATTTTGAAACAATGGAACAAACCATATATCCAAATAATTTGCATTAACAAAGAAGTCACTGTAGAAATCATTAGCATAACCTGCTAATACATATAATACATCTTATATACATCTTATATATATATTAGCTAATATATATAACAACATCAATATATATTATATGAATATTTATATATGATGAGCTAAGCATTCAAGAAGTCAGAAAAAGATGAATGAATACAATAAAGACAACAGGAAGAAACAATAGAAAGGAATGAAAAACGAAATGGCAAATCGAATAGACTATCTTCTGGTTAAGACTGGCCTGGAAAAAGAGACAGTACAAATTAATCAAAGTTAGAAGTAGAAAGGATAATTATTTCAAATGTACTAGCGATTGAAGAAATGATATGAGTGAATGCATAGATCCAAATTTTTTGAGATCTAAATTTATAATTTTTAGTAAAATTTGTCAATATTGACTCAACAAGAAATAAGAAGTTTAAATATATCCATGTATTTTTTAAACAGCAAAAATGAAAAATGTATCCATATATATTCCAAGGCCCGATGATTTTTATTTTAATTTTATTTATGATTTTTATCACCAAAGTTTCAGTGAACATATATCCTAATCCTATATAAGCTATATTGGAGAGTAAAATGAGAGAGAAATTTCTCAGTCTCCCTTTAGATACCATCATAATCGTGATACCAAACCACACAAAGAATTTCTGAGGACTAATAGCAATGGGAAGCAGAATAGCAGTTGACATACAGTGAATGTTTACAAAGCACTGGGAACTATTCTAAAAGCTTTACTTGAGGGGCACCTGGGGGCTCAGTCAGTTGAACTTGGGACTCTTGATCTTGACTCAGGGCATGATCTCAGGATGGTGAGACTGAGCACAGCACTGGGCTCTGCGCTCAGTGCTGAGCCTGCTTTTCCCTCTCCACCCCCTCTGCCCTTTCACTGGCTCATGCTCTCTCATTCTCTCTAAAATAAATAAATAAAATCTGTAAAAGCTTTACTTGATTATTTTGTTGGTATCTGTGTATTAGGTGTTACTGTTAACTTCATTGGAAGAAGAGGCAGAACAGAGGGCTTGTGTGATCTGCCTACATTAAGGGTCAGAAAGTGACAGAACAAGAGTTCAAACTCAGCACAACCTTACTGCACAGCCTGCAGTCTTAACCATCAGGCCATATTCCCTCCCGTTTGCGTCTGTGTTCCAATAAGCAAATATTAAAGAATGAACACCAGATAAACATATGTGCAGAAAATAAGTATTAGCACATCTAGTCAAGCAATTTCTATAAAACTGGAAACCCATCCATGATTTTAAGAGTTAGAAAACTAGCAATCGGGGTTCCTGGGTGGCTTAGTCAGTCAAGTGTCTGCCTTTGGATCAGGTCATGGTCTCTGGGTCCTGGAATGGAAACTGCATAGGGCTCCCTGCTCAGCAGGGAGTCTGCTTTGCCCTCTCAACTCTCCCTCTGTGTCCTCCCCCCACTTCCCCTCTGTCTCTCAAATAAGTAAATAAAATCTTAAAAAAGAAAAGAAAAGAAAAGAAAACTAGGAATAGAAAGGGAATTTCCTTAATTTGATAAAGGGCATCCACTTAAAGGATACATTTTATGGTGAGAATTTGATTTCCCATTACATTCCTGAAAAAGAAACAAGACCTCCATCCCTGTTTCTATTCAACATTGTACTGGAAACCATATCAAGTAAAATAGGTCATTTAAAAAATGAGATGCATAAGGATTAGAAAGAAAAATCCCGATTTTCAGACTATATTATTATATACATAGAAAATTCAAGAAAATCTCCAATATTAGAATGGAAAAAGATGCTTCGAAAGACTCTGAGATAAAAGATGAATAAAAAAAATTTTGAACTCTTATTGTATTCATAATATCCAAAAAATATACTCACTCAATAAAAGTTTCAGTATTCAGGCACTGAACTGTATACTGGAATAACATGTATAAGACTTCCATTGGAAAACTTGAGCTTTCCTGAAATATAGGAAAGAAAACCAAATAAATGGAGAGATATGTCATCGTGACAAGACTTAATATTCTATAGGGATAAATTTCTCCAAATTAATCTATACATTTAGTAAAAGTGCAGTCAAACCCTAAAATAACTTTGATTGGAATATGACAATATGATTCTAAAATTAATATAAAAAAATCACAGGAACAAGGATACCAATTTTAAAGAAGAAAATAAAGCATAGCATTAGCCCTAAAGGATATCAAAATCTATTTTCAAGTTACACAAAGTGAGAGAGCAAGTTCTTGGCATAAGGAGCCCCCGAGAGGTGGGGTGGGACATCCCCCCAGGGGACACAGCTTTGCAGGCCCTGCACTGAAACACACCTACTATCAGCTTGATCTTGTTAAATGAAAAAGTTGAATTCTCTGCTCTCCTCCATGAAGAGCTCCTAGAGAAAACAGAAAATGCATTCACTTTCATTGTCTGGACAATGTAAATGGCTTTTTGGCAATCGTCTGTAAAACAGAATATCATATAGTAGAGTCTTTCAGAATCCCACGCAGAATGGGCAGCCTTATCAGGAGACAAAACAGGAGTTGAGATCTGCCTTGGCTGGGCAGGAAGAGACACTCGAGAGAAGAAGGCCAAGCATGGTGACCTTAAACGGCCTTCATTAATAAGAGGGGGTACACTTCAGAAAATCAACATGAGCCATTGGCCACAAAGTAATCCTGGGGTGAAGGGCAGTGGCCTTAATTACACTCCTTGCAAGGCAGAATCAGTCTTTTCATTTTTTCTGCTCTCACTCTCTTCTCTTCAAATATCAGGAAGAGAAGACATGGGGATGATCCCTTCCCTGAGGCTGAAAAGTAATAGTGAACCAAATTAGGGCAAGAACTCAGTTTATTTTGGGCATGAATATTAACTGGAATCTATGATGGATGAGAGCTCTTATTTCTTTCTTTCAGTGGAGTGATTCATAACAGCTAAGACAGGGCTATCCCCAAATACAGAGGGATGTCTTTAGTCCCTTCTCTTGGAAAAGACCAATGCTCAGCATTTCTCAATCTTAGAGCCTCCCACCCCCAACCCCAGCAACACACATACACACCATATACTCTCTACTTTTCATCTAAGGAAACCAAACTGCCCTCAGCTATGAATCCATAGTTCGCACTGATTTCAGCAGGAATTGTGGGCAGGGCTTTGGGAACCATAACGTGACCCATGTCCTATTAATCAGTCCTACACCATAGGAATGGAATTTGAAATTAACAGAAGGGTCCTGTGCTCTAACCATCTGCTCATTGACTTCAATTCCTTCACATGAAAATGAGAGCAGCCAGAGGGCTGGTTGCTTGTTAGCAAGACTCCTACTTCCAGCCTAGACCCCCATCTTTTTGTGCTTCCACATAAAAGAAAAGCATTGATCAATATTCCCTCTCTCCAGTGTCTTTACTATATGGCTGCTCTTTGATTAGGCTTTTGAGGTCAGAGGACCCCAGCAGCCTCCCCCAGCCCACTTGGAAAAGAAGTTCAGTGTGTGGAAATGGACCACTCCACTGCAGGACTCAAGACCAAATAAAGCAGGAAGTTGACCCACAAAGCAGACAGCCTCCTTTCTGAGGAACAGTTCTCAGTTCAGAAATGTGAAGGTTAACATAGGTAAGGCAAGAGCCTGGGAGAGCAAGAGTAAGGGGAAGGAATGAAAACTATTCACTGAGGTTGTAAGGACACAGGCCATCCCATAACTTGAGTTGCTCCTCTTGAGTAAAGCTGGTATCACTCCATCAAATCCAACATATGAGCTCTGGTTTGCTCAGGTCTCAGGGTTTCAAACAATGAGCAGGAAATACTGGCATTTGATGAGTCATTCATTGCTTCATTCTGCATTTTACTGAGCGCTATAAACCAGGTACCATGTGAGACTCTGAACAACCCAGGAGGGAAAAGAAACATAATTGCTATGCAGTGTGATCCATGACCAGATGAGATGTGTTTGTGATGCTGGGGAAGGGTGCAGACAAAGGTGTCCCCAGGAGAGTGGCTTATGAGGGTGGGAGGGGGTGTCTTGAGTGATTAGTGTATAGGGAGTCTTGGTGATGCCTCCCCTGGATCTTTGGTGTGTTTCCCCTTCACCAAAAACATTCCCAGAGCTTTTGGTATCACCATAAAGATGAATCTTCCATCTGTTTTTGAAGTGTTTCATTGTACCAAAATGAAACAATGATCCTAGTAAAAGATGCAACATTTCTCTGAAATTAATAAACTATCCTGAATATTTTTCAGCGGCTTTTTTAAAAACATTTTTTTTAAAAAAACATTTTTAATCACAAAAGTAATACCTGTTTTCTATACAAACTCTGGAAAATACAGAGAATGTAAAGGAAAGGTAAAAATTACCAAGAATCCAGGTATTAGAAAAAATACTATCACTGTTTCGGTATTTCATTTTATTTTCTCTGAACAGACTTTTTGTTTGCTTTGGTTAGTGCAGAACTGGGATCACATACTGTACACATAATTTTTTAACTTTTTTTAACTTAACATTATATTCTAAGCAATTGCCACACTTTTAAATACTATTTGAAAATAATACTCTTAATGGCTAGAAAATGTTCTATCATATGGATGGGCCACAATTATTTCAACTATGTCTCCACTGGTGGAAATTTACATCACATCCGTTCTTTTGCTCTCCATGCTGCAATGAACATAAATCTATCTGTGCATCTATGATATTTCCTTACAACAAATTTCTAAAAGAACAATAACTGAACAAAGGTCATGCATATATTTAGGATTCTTGCTACTTGTTGCTGAATTTCTCTCCAGAAATGTAGAAATAGTATCTACTGTCTAGTGAGTATTTAAAAAACATATATTTGGGGCTGACAGTCAGTTAAGCATCTGCCTTGGCTCAGGTCATGATCCCAGGGTTCTGGGCCCGAACCCCGAATAAGGCTCCCTGCTCAGGGGGGCGTCTGCTTCTCCTTCTCCCACACCTGCTGCTTGTGTGTGTCAAATAATAAATAAAATATTTAATAAATAAATAATAAATATATATTAATCAATGAATAATTAAATTATTTCTACCATTCTCCATAATATTCTTGCTACAAATTGCCACACTTGAACAGCAGGAAACTACATAAGCTTTATGGGAATGAAAAAACTATTGAATTGGGGAACTAATAAACTAATAACATTTTAATTACTTCTTAAAAGAATAGACCAAGAAGTATTTCTAAAGTTGAGCTATATATTTATCTGATAGAAAGTTGGGTAGCCAAAATAATATTACAGAAGAATAATTATTGTTATAGGAAAATGTGAACTATGTATCAAAAGTAGTCTCCAAAGTCGTAAGTGTATGATCCCATTTTTGTGGAATATATATATGTGTGTATACATACATAATATATATGTATATTATATTGTATATAGCATTAGAAAACCAAACAACAAAATATTAACAGTAATTCTTTCTGTGTGCTGCATTATGGGTGATTTTTTTTCCCCTTTCTGTGGATGTGTGTTCTAACTCTTGTGCATTAAGCATGTATTACTTTTTTTGAGAGAGAGATAGAGAGAGAGAGCACATGCCTGCTTATGTGAGCAGGGAGAGGCAGAAAGAGAAAGAGAGAGGGAGAGAGAGAATCCTAAGCAGGCTCCATCCCCAGTACAGAGCCCAACACAGGGCTCAAGCTCACAGCCCTGAGATGATGATCTGAGCCAAAATCAGGAGTTGGACACTTAACTGACTAAGCCACCCACATGCCCCTACTTTTTTTAACTAAAGAAAAACAAATGTTTTCAAATGTTGAGTTACCATGGAATTAAAATCTGTCTTAGAGACAATAAACAAAATGATAAACAGGCAGTTCTTCCTCTGAAGGTCTATGAGTCCCCTTGGCTGCCATAACAAAATACCATAGACT
Organism: Mustela putorius furo; assembly: GCF_011764305.1. Classification (NCBI taxonomy): domain Eukaryota; kingdom Metazoa; phylum Chordata; class Mammalia; order Carnivora; family Mustelidae; genus Mustela; species Mustela putorius. The sequence continues at coordinate 6,312,531 of NW_025421290.1, read as the reverse complement.
GGGTGGTTTAAACAACAGAAAGTAATTTTCTCACAGTTTTGGAGGCTGGGGTCTGCGATCAGGGTATTAGCCTGGTAACTTCTCATGAAGACTCTCTCTCTCTGGCTTGCAAACAGCCCTTCTCTCCCTAAATGCTCAGGTGGCCCTTCCTTGGCGCATGCTTGTGGAGAGAGAGCAAGCTCTCTGATGTCTTTTCTTATAAAAGTACCAATCCCATCGTGGGGGCCCAACCCTTACAGCCTCATCTAACCCTAATTACCTCCCAAAGACCTCATCGCCAAAAAGCATCACACTGTGGGTTAGGGCTGCAGTGTATGCATTTTGGAGAGACACAAACACTCATCTGAAGCAGAGGGTATCTTCCAGAGATGAATAGTGTGATAAGTTCAAGTTCACATTTTTAAAAATGAAATATTTAGAAGAGTGCTAGGTGATATAATACAGGGAACGGAAAAAAAAACATGTCCTGTCCATCAAGGAGACACGTTCTTGTAGGGGAAGACATAATATTACAACCAGTGCAACAGAATTCTAACAAAAATACATACTAGCCCATATCTGAGTGAAGAAGGGGAATATAAAGAGCTCTTAGTCTGGGAACAAGCAGGAAATGTTTCTAAAAAGAAATGAAAGTTAAGCTGAGTTTTGGGAGGAAAAAAAAAGTAGGATGAGTCAAGAGTGTGGAAGGCTGTGCCAGACAGAAGGAACAGCTTGTAGCAAGGTGCAGAGGTGCTGGAAAACATCACTGCACACATATGGAGGGGTGAGGCAGGAGAGGCTCGAGGAAAGGCTCCTATCTAAAGTACATCTCAACAGAGACTCAATGAGCTCAACCACACTGAACTAGTGTGCCATGCCAAGTTCAAACCTTACCTCAAGAACCATGCAAAGCACTAGTTTTTAAGGAGAGAGAAGCAAGAAATGATGGAGGATTTAGAAATATCCCGCTGGCAACAAAGTGGAAGAAAATGGCTTAGACACCACTTTGGAGAATGGAGACAGAAAGCCGGTTTAGAGGTTCTCCTTATAACTCAGAAGAAAAAATGCCCGACCCAGGGCACAGATATTTATTAGGAAAACGAGTGAGGTAATTATTGTCAAACAGCCAATGTGGTTATAGAAAATTTCTGTGGTAAAGCTACAAATTATGTATGGTTGAGGTACTTAATGACAAAAGAGGTGGCCCTATGGTTGGTGTGGGACAGTCCTGGATTTCACTGTACAACTATTCATAGCACTCCTTCTCTTTTCAAGAGTATCCCAATTTGGGTAATAAATTAATGGGCACCCTGTAGCAACTCCCTTCTGCTGGCTCCCTGAGTATCTAGTCTGAAGGCTCTACTGTAGACATCATTCCTTGGATCCCTCTTTGTTTTCACCATCTTGCCCCTTTCCAGACCATACTTTTGACCACACAGGAAAAAGCTGCCTTTTCTCTCTGGACCCCAGGATCAACCTTTTTATAAGATTGTTTGTCTTACACTTATCTAAACCCCCTTGTTTCTGACCACACAAATTCTATGGAGGAAACACTTCTGTTATGGATCCCAAGCCTGAAGCCTACTTCCAAATCAGCTGCTTCTGCCCGAATTCCTCATTCTTTCTTTATCACCAGCTGAGCGCCCTGGTCTTTAAAGTCCCAGGCATTTCACTGGCTACAATGTCCTTCATTATATCATCTTGGGTCCATGGATTGTCTAGACTAAAATGTTAAATTCCTTCCCAACTTTGGCTCACATTAGCTGGTTCTCTATTTGACCAGTCTCAAACTCCTGTGACAGACACCTCACCTTTTTCTCCACCACAGCCAATCTTCATTGGGCATGTCAGTCTGCCCAAAACGTGACCTCCACTCCCTCATTCAGAACTAACCAAAATGGAAAATGGTTGTTTATGGGATGATTTTTATGTCTCTTTATTCCTCCACTTCTTTGTGTATTCCAAATATTCTACAGTGTATAATGAAATGCGTTTTTTTAAAACAAAAAAACAATTCTACCTTTATTCCCTTCAAAATTGAACCATGCTTTCCTCTGACCTTCCAAGTCCCACTGAGACTACTTACCTCACCACCTGGAGCTTTCCATTTAGGATAAGATTTGGCTGGGATTAAGGGCACCAAGCTCTCTGTTACAATCTTCCCGCAAACTGGAGAAGAGTAGCAATTTGAACAAAACGGCAAAAGAACCCTATTTCTGACAGGAAATCCTTTTGACTCCCTACAGAAGTCTAAAAAGTTTTAAGAAGTTTAAAAGAATGAGTAGAGAAAGGGCAAAGATCAAAGAAATGAGAGGTTGCAGCGGAATTTACTAACGATCCAGAGATGAACGCATCATCGTCGCCATGCTCTCCAAAACATGGATCACCAGAGCAGAATTCATACACCAAGTAGCTCGAATGAGGGGGAAGGCCTGGATTAGAAAGGGAGACATACCCTAGAGATAAGATTACTTAAGTAACACACCAATCAACCAGCGTATTATAATGTGTATTGAACCATCTTTGTGTAAATGGATCGCAGTTGTAATAATCCAATGTTGGAAGATAAGGTTTTGTGCATCTACTGATCTGAACCAGGACCTTTCAGTTTATGCTCTGATGCTAGTGCATGAAGAGGGGGGATGGCAGAAACAAGTAAATGGGTAAGTCTGACTCCCACTCACATCAGCCAGTCTTTGCTATCTTAAAGATAAAATGTAGTTGAAAGCCATTGATCTAAATAAATGTGCATGAAAAATAAACAAATAAATAAACAAATAGGTGTGTTATGGTATGCATAGCCTAACACTTCTCATAGGACCAAAATCTAAAGATGCATCACCTTGGCATATAAACCACCACTGTATGTTTTCGTTCTTGTTCACAGATGTAGAAACATTTCATTGGAAGGCTTAAAAATGCCTCTTTTTAATAATCTCATATTCACACTTCTAAACCACATACGAATTCATCTACTTCCACTAAATAAATTCCTTGAAGACAGGGGTCCCTTCCCTCTCACTGTCTTGTACAGACTTCACAAATAGGAGGTTCAATAAATAGTGGCTGATTAAAAAGAACATTGAAGGCAGAATACATTTTTAAAATACTTCAGCAAAGAAATTCTTTCCTAGACCCAAAAGCAACCTGAGAAATATGTCCAGGGCTAAAATTGTTATCTACAAAGCATAGAGCAAGAATGCTAATTATCAGGATAACAATTTTGCTATAAGGGTCTGACAGTAATAATGAAGTCCACATACCATGACCCCAGTTTACAACACAATCATCTTGGGATGTGGTAAAAATAGAGCCTATCAGAGTAGTTTGCCCTTGTGTTAAGGAATCATACCTGCTCATTACCTTCTAAACGACCATGGTAAAAAATTCTTCCCATGCTACATTTTCTCTTTATGTGAAAACACACCCACCCACCTACCAACCCCCACGCACAACTCCTCCTCTGAATCAAAGGGTCAGGTTAAGCAAAATTTATTGTCTCTATGATGTCTTCCTATAGAATGATAAATATAAGTGAGATGAGATCTTATGTTGGTACAGTCCATAGGAACTTCAAACAAGCAAACAAGGAAGCATCCCGGTTGTGCTGACTGCCTCAGAAACTAGACCTAATATCTCACTTAAAACTTGAGACTACCAGAGAAAACACCACTTGCAGTGACTCTGTGGGTTCAATGAAAAGGTCAAATGGAGTGTGAACTTGCCTTAAGTATTTGAGAAGTGTATTGGGAAGACAGAGAAAATTCACACAGGAAGTAAAAGGGCCGTGTTGGTGTTAGCTGTTTATGTCAGGCATATGACTGATGCTGCGAGGAAAACAACAACTTGGTGACTTGCCCTAGCATAGTTAAATTCATGACTGTAAATTATGCATGGTATTGTTTTATAAAGCCTTTCAAAAGGAAGTGGAATAAAGGAAAAACAGCTTGGTTGCCCATGGGTAATTTTTCTTTGATACCGGTTTTGAATAAAACAAGAATCTTTTCCTGGATTTATAATGTGACCGTGGGAGTCAGGCAGGGGATGGATTAAAGGTGACAAGACAGGTGGCGTGTCGTCCATGTGCAGGGAGCATCACACTGACAGGGCAGCCTACGGGAAAACTCTGCAAACGGGGAAAACGATTGCGCGGGAAGGCGGAGATAATAGAGCTCAGCGACGCTTCGGGTGTTTGTGAAGGAGAATTTCTTCATGGGTGATAGAAATCCAATCTGTAACTTCCCGTTTTTTATAATAAGTCCATAAATTTAAAACACTACGATTTGAAAAGTAGAATCACAGTAGATTTGAGATCACATTATATCTTGTCCAGCAAGATCTATTAGCCTAGCAGGAACAGCTGTGGCTAGCAGACAGGGGGCCAGTGAAGGATCCCCCCTGCCAGGTCTGTGCCATGGAGCCCACACGCTGTCCTGTTCTACAGCTTCTTTCACACTGAGTGATATTGTTGAGTTACCGCATCCACGTCATCCTCACCATGCTGAATTCTCACACCGAACAATTGTAAAGCTTTCCTTTTTATGGCCACCAATTATTTCGCAATCCTCTTTCTCAACTTCTTGCCCTTACTAGTTACCTCTCTGGAGAGTAGGTTTCCATTCAACAACCAAATGTCCTCTTCATCCTAATCGTGGGAAATGGTAAGGAGATATTCCCTCGCCCTCGACTCCAACAGCGTGAGAAGAGGATGTGAATCCAGGAAAGAATGAGGACCAAGGGAAAAGAAAGTAAGCAGTCACTTGAAGGAAGGAAAAAACTCCACCGTGATCCCGTCAGACAACTTCAGATGCAAACCTGGGAGAAAGGCAGCCACATACCCATGACTGTTTCAACACGGCTGGAATGCCACAAAATAAAATAAAAGTAGTTATTGTTGATGAACACATGCTATTTACTTTTAGTATGCATTTTGGGGCCTTCTTTCTGAACTGAAGCAATGATTTCCAATATTTACCATTAGGTTGATTTATTAAAAGCTCAGAGAGACTCTGGATCAAAAGTGCAGTGCCCATTGAAAATATTCATAGTCCTGACTTTTTACAATTCAACGGGAAGGGTTGCACAAGGTATGCCCAGAATTCTGTGCTTACTTTGACGTTCCAGAATGCTATTTGTGGGAATGTAACAGATTGGTGGGGCTGTGAGAGCAGTTGCAGATTGCAGTAACAAATCCATCCCGTCTCTCCCCCATAAGGCCTTCTGGGGGACGCATTACTGTCCTTCTACATTTTTTAGTCATATGATGCTCCCAGCTAGAGTTTCAAAGGCTCTGTAGTCACAAAGCACTGATAGAACAAGGAGGCTGATTTCAGTTGTATGTGCCTCTCTTGCATGGATGACAACTAGATGAGTAGAATGTCCAACATCATACCCACTGTTACTGTCTTTATTTATCATTAACCAAAAGACTTTTTTTCCTGGCCCTTTATCGTCTATCACCAACAACGCCAGTGAACAGTCAAGAGCACAGGTGTAAGAACAGAGAGTGATTTCTGTTTGAGAGGCAGAGTCAGGTGTATATCCAAGGAAAATTCCCAGAAGGCATGAGTCCAAACCAAAGTAGGAGGCAGCATGTGGTGGAGTGGGTTTGAATGAGCAGCTAGTCCCCCATTACTATCCTCTCAGGCAGAACTTTTTAAATTGCCACTTCCCTGAAGCCACATCAAGAGTCTTCCCATGATTCTCTCATCTCCCTAGATTTCTATTCTTGGGATTGGATGCAAAGCCAGAAAATTGAAGGGATTCCTTCTCTCCTCTATAAATTGCCAATGAGACAAAAAATAAAGCCTATTCATCAGTTCTTCTCTTCTCTTCTCAAAGGCTTTATTTGCATGGCTTTATCAAGTGAGTTGTAAGAGAAAAGGCTTAGCAAAGTTGACCAAACTCAGTAACTATCTCTTATAGTTTTACTGAAGTTAAACAGTTAGAATAGGCAGGTAGCACATCAACGGGAAGGATGTGAGGCTAAACCTACAAAACCTCTTGGTAGAAGTCTTGGTCCTAATATACAAACACTGAACCCCAAAGAATAAACAAAACTGCAAGGTTGCAGTTGGATTTACCCAATTTGCTCCAGAATCACAAATACGCTAAGTGATTAAAAGAAAAGAATAAAGTGTCTACCAGGATGTGTTGAACACAAACAGCTCCTGCATTGGGCATTATCCATGTGAAATTTCATCATGATGAAACTTCTTAACTTCCTGTACCACTCTCCACCTCCTTAATGTTTTATGTAAGAATAATAGCAATGCAAACTATCAAAAAATTATCCATTGTGGTTTCTAAAGAAAGGTGCAGCTCTTTGTTAAAATGCTCATTTATGCCATGAATGACTTTGGACTTGCAAGGAAAGGTTCACCTCATTATGTGACACAATTGTAGGACATGAATCCAGCAGCAGTGATTAAATCTTAAACACAAATGTGGAACAATTGCTCAAAGAGCATGCAAAGTCCTTTGTGATTAAATTAAGCAGGGATTGTAAAAAGAGTGTATAAGAATAATTGCTTTGCCTGAACATTTTCTGGGAAAATCATCATATCACAGAATCTCTAAATTGGAAGAAACCTTAGATGACATTAAAGGCAACCCTCTTTGGTAGGGTGACTGCTTTATCCAGGTTTGCCTGGAATTTTTCTGATTTTAGCACTCAACATCCAACTCTTAGAAAACTCCTCAGTCTTGGAGCACATGGGTTGTGCAGTCAGGTAAGCGTCTGACTCTTGGTTTCAGCTCAGGTCATGATCTCGGGGTCATGAGAGCGAGCCCTGCATCAGAGGTTCTGTACAGAGTCTGCTTGAGGTCTTTTCTTCCTCTCCTACTGCCCCTCCCACCCATGCACGTGCTCTTTCTCTCTCTCAAATAAATAAATCAATCCTTAAAAAAAAAAAAAAAAAAAAAAAAAAAAAAGAAAGAAGAAAACTCCTCAGCCTTGTGCAAACTTGGTAGTTGGTCACGCTAATCTCTGGATTCATAAATCCCCTTGATGACATAACCTACAAGAGACCTAACTTTCATAGGGTTCTGTTCCTGATGTTGAGTCAAAATCAGTGTCCCTATAACCTATCCTTCTTCTGTCTTCTGTAGCAAGATAAATGCCCTCTACTAAAACCGGTGGCCTTCTGATTATCTGAAGACTGCCCCTTCCCATCCCATGCTTCCCCAATCCAGTCTCTCCATTCTCTAGGTTAAATTGACCCAATTCCTTCATCTACTCCTCTAGTGTTCCTGTTCCACTGGTGATCCAATGACTCTCCTTTGGGTAAGCTCATCTGTCAAGGTCCCTCAAATGGTGACATCCCAAACTGAGTTCAAGCTCCATGCACTGTCTGAGCAGAGTCCTTTAGCCCTTCCCCTGTCCTGGGCATCAGGCTCCCATGTGGACATTCTATTAGCTCATTTGGCTACCACATCCCCACTACTAAATAACAGTACAATTATGTCAACAGAAAGCCCTGGAGATTTTTCACACATGCTGTTGTTCAAAGATCTGCCATCCTGTAGTTATGCAATTGGTCTTTAGACCCAAACACTACACACTGATCTGTTAGAGGAACTCATTATTCAGTCCAGAATTCCAGCTTTGAATCATAATTCCATCACCCAAATCACTTGCTCCCCTCCCAGGTTCATGTAGTCCCCAAATGTTTTCTAAGCATCAACATCTGCCTTCACTGAAATCATTGGAAGGAATGTTTACTAGGTCAGGGTGTAGGGCCAGATCATTAGCGTATGCCCAGCTATCTGCTGCATAAAGGCAGTATTCACATAGGTCCTTTATTTTGAAATATTCTCTAGGGCTTTCCCTATTTGCAGATTTTTGAAGGGAAGTTGAAACAAGGAGAATGCAAATACACTATAGCAATTCTTGCTTCATTTTCAACCAGCAAGTGCCTTCTCCTTTACTTTTAGCCCACATACAGTTCTTCAGGTATCTCCAAACTTCAGTAAGTGAGGAGGATGGCATTTCCACCATGAGCCCTGAAACAGAGTAGGCTCTGCAGGCACCAAGTGTGAATCATTAGTGCAGTTCATCCAGCGTCCCTATCCTTTTCTAAGGGTTTCGCTTGCCCAGCTCTTTGGAAGTCAGGCATAGCCACGTGACTTATTTTAGCCAACAACAGACATATGGAATGATAAGTGTTACATCCTGGTGAAGCTTTAAAAGCCAGCTGTGTGGTGTGCCCTGTTTCCTTCCCACTGTTGTTTTCATCAGGGATATATGGGTGAAGATGAAAAGCCTTCCATTAGCCTTGGTCCCTGAGAGGACATGTGATCAGAGCCCCCTGCTGGCCCACATCAGACATGCAGGTAGAGTAGGAAAGAAAGCCCCTGAGATTTGGGACATGTTGTGACTGCTACATGACTTAGCCTGACCTGATTGCTACATACATTGAGGATGCTGCAGAAGAAGACACCAACTCCTATTTACAAGAAGCTTCGAGTATAGTTGAGGGGAATAAGTCATAACCACAAAATAAATGTAGAGACTCAATTAGCAGGTAGTAAAAAGCTAAAGTGGAAAGGAGAGGTGATTAGCAAAAGGGACATGGTGGTAAGGGGAGCCACTAAGACCATGCACTAAAAGGGAATAAGAAAAGGGGCAGCTCAGCATGGGCTTACAGTTCTCAGAAAACATTTCATTTCCATTAAACAAAAGAAAAAGTAAAATTACATAATTTATTGAAAAGTATTATAGGAAATAGCTCTACAAACATGTTGACTCTTCTCTCTTCATACTGTAATAAAAATATAAGCTTAAATTATGGAGCCATTTTAAGTATATTTTATTTTAGCCTTTTCAATAACCAATGCTAATAAGGCACACAGTTTCCTTAAATGGGTGTATTATAGGTCCTTCAGAAATGGATAGAATTAGCATTTATTAAAGACAGATAGGTCACCCATTATAGGGGTTTTACAGAAACCTTGGCAATTTTGGTAATGCAGATAAAATAGAGCTGATCTTGACACCCACTTATAATATGATTGGCTTTATTTCACAGAAAGGTCCATTATTATTACTGTAGAGATAAACACTGGCCTGAATACTGAAGGCTGAATGTCAGTTTGGTTAATCTAGCAAAAATATAGCCTTTTTTCTTTCTAAAATATAATTAACCTCTCCTTTCTGTTCCCTTCATAGAGATGGAAGAATATTGATGTTAATTGGAATATTTGTTCACTCATTCAGCATAGATTTATGAAGCACCTATTCTCTGCCTGGGACTGTGCTAGATGTTGGCTATTCATTAAAGAGAGGGACAGTCAAGGGTCTGTCCTCTGGAAGCTTACAGTCTGGAAAGGGAACAGGCAGAGAGTGGGAAGGGTGGGGAGAACTTTCTAAGCAGAAGAAACACCATATGTGCCTTACCCTGAAGTAGGAAAGGGCTTTGAGTGTTCAAAAAATTCAAAGCGCACAATGTGCCAATCATATGTGGTAAATGAAAAGGAAAAAAACTTGAGATGGGTTTAGGGCTCGGTAATGGGCCGACTCCATGAGCCTTGGAGGCCCTGTTAGGGAATTTTTTTTTTCCATTTCATCCCAAATGTCCTCAGAGTTTTGAACAGGGTTGCAGCATGGCCCAATCTCCATCTTGAGAAAGTCTTTCTGCTGCCTACTGTGTGAAGAATGGACTGATGGGGTTAGAGATGGGGATTGAGAGGAACTGTTGCAATAACCCAGGGAAGAGGAAACAGTGACCAAGACAGGGACAGTAACAGAGGTCACAGCATGAAATAAATAGACTAGAAATATATTTTACAGTCAACACTTCAGGAATAGGTAAGGTGTGAATGTGAGGAGTGACGGATCTGTCAGGGAGAATGCCTAGGTTCTGGCATGAGCAATTTTTCTATTTTGTGCAGTGGGAAAGCAAGGAGGAGGAGCCAGATTGGGAAAAAAACACTCATGTGAGGCTGCTGAATGGCAACTGGATTTGCTGGTCTGAAGGTTGGCAGAGCGGCGTAGGTGAGAACTACAAATGGGCGGGTCATGGGCTCAGTGCTGGTGTTAGGCTGTGGGAGAGGTTCAGGGGTGTACAAAATGGCTGCCGCCTCACACCTTGCCTGGCAAATGTGGGGCACTGGACAAGGATGGAGACATGGTGCTGGAAAGCCAGAGCAAGATCAAAGGAGTACTTGGGAACCAAGGGGAGGTTTCATGAGAAGTCTAATGACTTAAGAAAATAATTAATTCTTGATATCCCTTGATCCAATTTGAGACCCCTAGGAAAATATGGAAAAGTTTATACCTGGCTTCTGCCATGTCCCTAAATTACAATTCAAACAAGTGGCACCTCTCTCCTGTACTTACCCCCACTTCATAAGTTAACTTCATTTTCTGCTTTCACTCAAGTTTCATCTCCCAGCCAATGACTACTGTTCAAGAAAGAATGCCATTTCTATCACTTTGCAAGTTTTTACTATCCAAGCAATCTTGAGTAAAGAGATGCTTCCCAAACATCAAACTGTGACAGAATGTTCACCAGTCCACGGCAAAATGGAAAAACTGGTACCACGGAACCTATACATGTCAATATAAAGTGGCCAACTATCATTTCCTAGCGGCGATGCCCCTTTATTATGAGACAATGTCAGTCCTGTCCTTTAAACATTAAAATGTCCTTCTTTGGGGCACCTGAGTGGTGCATCCAACTCCTGGTGTCAGCTCAGGTTATGATCTCCAGGGTCATGGGATTGAGCCCTAAGTTAGGTTCTTCACTTAGCAGGGAATCTGCTTGAAGATTCTCTCTCTCTGCCCTCACCCCACCCCCTGCCCCCATTCATAGGTGCTCTCTCTAATAAATAAATAAATCTTTTTTTTAAAGATTTTATTTATTTTGCAGAGGGGGTGCATAAGCAGGGGGAGCAGCAGTCAGAGGGAGAGGAAGAAGCAGACTCCCTGTTGAGCAGAGAGCCCAGGATCATAACCTCAGCTGAAGGCAGACGCTTAACCAACTGAGCCACTTGAGTGTCCTGAAATAAATAAATCTTTAAAAATAAAATAAAATAAAATGTCCTTCCTTTTATGAAATAATGGTGATTTTTTAAATGTCCTTACTTGGCAAAATAAAAAAGCAATAATCCTATATATGACTCCAATTAAAAAAAAAATTGTCCCAATCTGTGAAATCCCAAATCAGGAAAAAACAAGGAGAGAACAGAACATCACAGAAGAGCCAAGTGCCAGCTCTCAGCAAGGCACACACTCTTGTTGAACAAGTTCCTCCCAGACACAACCCCGGAAATGCTCAGGATTCACAACTGTGCCTTGGCAGACTTTGCTAAATGCCATGAACATCTGGAGTTGTTTCCAGACAGTCAAAAACCACAAATGTTAGGGTGCACTTTATCGGTAAAGCTGAGTCAGTGTGCAAAGAGCAAAGAAATTCCTGAACTCTAAGAACTGTAAACACGGCCCTTTGTAGCTCCTCACCACATTGGGATCTTGATTCAGTCAAACCAACTACGAAAAGACTGTGTTGGCGTTGAACATAGCTAAATATGGTCTGGGTAGAACTTGCTAGTAAGAAGTTACTGTTAGTTTTGCTAGGTGTATCATGGTAAAAAAAAAAATATTCTTATAATTTAGAAATGCATACTCAAGTATTTGAGGTGAAACTGATGATGTTTGATACTGTTTTAAAATATTTTAGCAAAAATAAAATAGAGAAACCAAATATGGCAAGCTGTTGAACATTGTTAAATTTAGATGATGACATTGGTAAGTTTAGATGATACCTTTATGTATGTTTGAAATTTTTCACAATAAAGTTGCAAGGAAGGAAGGGAGAAAAACTATCCCCAACATGCTTATTATCATTTCATAATGACTTTAAATGGAAGGAAGTGTTAATTAATTAAATAAGGAGGCCTTTAGTCTGAGGTGGCTCTAATGCCAAGCTATCCCAGTAAGCAAACCAAAACCTAAGCCTATAAATGCCTCAAGGTTACAAAATTGAAACCTAAGGACAACCTATCACAAACAGCAAACAGGGCTTTAAAGCTGAAGCCAATAATAGGGTACCCGTGTGACTCAGTTGGCTGAGAGGCCAACTCTGGTTTTGGCTCAGATCATGACCTCGGGGTTGTGAGATCAAGCCCTGCATCAGGCTCTGCACTTACCAGGGAGTCGGCTTAAGGATTCTCTCTCTCCTTCTCCCTCTGCCCCTCCTCCCCCCAACCCCCGGCTCACATGCATGTGCACACTCTCTCAAATAAATAAATAAACCTTAAAAAAATTAAGCTAGAGCCAATCAATAATTTCCTTACTTTCCCTCTGCCTTTTCTCTGCTAAAAGCCCCTCCCCCAGCTCTAGCTGGTAGAGCACAGCTAACCACTTCTGGCTTGGTGCTGCCCCACTGGAATCAATTTTTGCTTATACCAACTCTCAAAATGTTCAATATGCGTGAGTTTATCTTCTGACAGAGATAAGATGAATTAAGAGAAAAGAGAAATTCCACTAATATTTGGGAACACCTACTCTGTGTTAGTATCTGTGCTACGGGCTCTCCTCTGGGTACACATGTGTCAAGTAGCTTTTATTACCCCCAGTTCATAGAGGAGAAAAATTAGACTCGAGCTCCATCTGCTTTCACATGGAAAATAGAGAACATATCAGGCCTATTGGGACTATCTTGGCTGCTAAAGAAATTCACCAGTGAACAGATTAACAACAAAAAGAATTATGCTGAGTCCTCGTGTGCTCTCTTTCAATCCACAATGAGGCAGGGGTGAAGGCTCTGCCAGGGGTGGGAGCAGTCCTCCCCCAGGCCTTTCCATAACTGTTTCTGGCAACACACACAGCTCCCGGCATCCCATCCTGGGCCCCTTCCATTTCCCTGCCACTGGGGAACCAAACATGAGTTCTGACCTGGGACTATGAGAAGGAAAGACAGAGCTTCTGTCATCACGTCCAGAAAAGGGCAGGAGGAAAACCGTATCCAAGCTGCTGGACTCCCACCCATAACCAAGAGCTGCACTAAGCTGAGGGCTCCACAAAGAGCATGTCAGATTCCTCTGCTCTTCCCCTACGTGGCTTCCACCCTGCACATCCAGGCCCCACTTTCTTCAGATTTCATCCTGCCTCCAAAAGTCAACGGCAATCTGTGCGTCTGCACAGCATAGTGGTTCTGAGGGCAAGCTCAGAGCCAGAACACGAAGAGTCAAACCCTGGCCACTTAGTTGCTGGGTGACCTGGGACAAGTTTATAACTTCTCTGTGCCTTTGCTTCCTCCTCCCCTCCAAAAAGGAGGAATACCGCAGAGCTGCCGATGATGAACCCAGTTAGTTCATTCGAGTTAAGAACTTAGAACACAACACACAGCACTTCATAATGTTAGCACTGTTACTATAACCCACACTTATTTTGTTTTACCCCAGGCCACTTACTTCCCAATTGATCCCCAAAAGCAGGTAGATCTCTATGCCCCCTTGATCTTTGACTTTGCCTGATGCTCTTTCCAAATATTTTCTCTCACTGCCAGCAAATCCCCAGCTGAAGTCCTGCCTTCTCCCCAAGTCCTGACTCTCGTAGCCACCAGCCCAGACCTCCTGCCAACTTATATACTGCTTACTGCTATCTGCTGCTACCTGGAAACTTCTAAGAAATGATTCTGTGAGTCATGGTCTTGTGAGAAAACAGGCAGCACCTCAAAAAGACAACCACAGGGACTATATATGGAGGGGTGGACAGGGTTAAAGGAAACACAAAATGACCCACGGAACTAGCAACAGACCTCCCCGAGGTCTGAGGAGACAAGAGGAGGAAGCAGTTACTGAAAACCAATGGGAGGCCTTGAAGAGGCTGCCTAAGTCATGGCCTTGAGGTAAAGAAACCATGGGGATGGGAGTGAACAAATATCCCACCTTGGTCTCTTCCACTCAGGGAGTCTTTTCCAGGTGGTTCCCACTGGGCAGACACAACTGGAGGCCGGAGCCCAGGCAGAGGTCAGTCTCCCTGGGATGGAGAGAAGGGTGAAGGGACCTGGAGGGGCAAATGGTGGCTAATCATCATGGCAGGTCTGAAACAAGCAATCATCACTCAACCAGGGGCCATCTTGTGCTCATCCTTAGTATCCTCTGCGAGAATCAGCATGGAGAAATGGAAAAAGCATGGACCTGGAAATCAGAGGCCTGGTATATGGAGAGACCCTGTCAACTACCTGCTGTACAACCTTAAGAAAGTAATTTCACAGTAAAATCACACTGTGATTTACAGGGTTGCTGTGAGGATTAGAGAAGCCCTTTCCTCCTCCCTATTCTCTTTCTAACTAGGACTAAGGGTTTAGTTCTTATCTCTTCTGGATCTAGAAATGCTGAAAAATCAGTAAAAATGTGCATACTTGTTGATAAGAGATACACTTCAGTGAATCCAAAGTCATTCTAGACAACTTAAGAAATTTGTATGGTCTTTGCTTAAAGCTGGCTTGTCCATGGAGAAAAGCTGAAAAATTTATCAAAGGGCCCACAGATCTTTAGAACCTTGCAAATCCAAGTGTGGTGCAGCAGCATCCCCATCACCTGGGAGCCTGTTAGAAATGTAGACTCTCATGAGGCAATGGATATTAACTAAACTCAATGTGGTAATCATTTCATAATATACGTATGTCAAGTCATTATGCTGTTTATGCCTTAAACTTCCATCTCCGTAAAACTGAACAAAAATACAAAATCTCAAGCTTCATACCCCCACTGGCCACCATAATTTGCATTTTAACAAGATCTCGGGGTGATGTGTATGCACATTAAAGTTTAAGAATTCCTTAAAAAAAAAAAAAGTTTAAGAATTCCCGGTTTGGGGGGCACCTGGGTGGCTCAGTAGGTTAAGCCTCTGCCTTCAGCTCGGGTCATGATCTCAGGGTCCTGGGATCGAGCCCCGCATCAGGCTCTCTGCTCGGCAGGGAGCTGCTTCCTCCTCTCTCTCTCTGCCTGACTCTCTGCCTACTTGTGATCTCTGTCTGTCAAATAAATAAACAAAAAATATTAAAAAAAAAAAAAAAAAAAAGAATTCCCAGTTTGGGGAGTGTCTGGGTGGCTCAGTGGATTAAGCCTCTGCATTCAGCTCAGGTCATGATCCCAGGGTCCTGGGATCAAGCCCTGCATTGGGCTCTCTGCCCAGCAGGGAGTCTGCTTCCTTCTCCCCCTCTGCCTGCCACTCTGCCTACTTGTGATCTCTCTCTCTCTGTGAAATAAATAAATAAAATCTTCAAAAAAAAAAAAAAAAAGAATTCCCGGTTTTGAACTCAAGGAACCCCAGAGACCATGTACCTTCTAGTTGAACCACCTCACTTAATAACTGAGCAAACTGACATCCATACCAATGCAAATTGTCCTGAAATTGTCTGAAAAGATGCTCACCCTTGACTAATCCTATAGGCATTTCCAACCCCCTCATCCCTTGCTACTTTCGACTTTACAGTGTGAAACCACTAGATAGTTTCCCAGTCTCCTTTGCTGCTATGGGTGACTGCATGATAGCCCTGGGGGGTTCTTGCAAATCTGCTTTGTTGGTAGAAGAAGCCAGACATGGAAGCACTGTCCTTCCCTGTTCATGTTGCCTGAGTACCCCTGGGGTCTGGAGTTGGGATGGGTCTCTTATGACAATAAAGCTATAAGCAGGAGAATAAAAGAGCCACATAAGGGCTGTACGAGGTAGACACAAAGCCCCTGAGCCTGGATGATGTCATTCAGCTGGCGGCTGAAATTTAACCAATGATTTCCTACTTTCAACTTTCCTGTCATCTAAAAGTAAATAAATTCCTTTTAGTGTAAGACACCACTTGTCCATTCTGTGTAATGTCACACATCCTGTGTAATGTCACACAGCTAGCAAGTGGCTAAGCCAACATTAGGACTCAGGGCCCTGACTTCCTATGCCTCCTTCCTGACTAAATTTTAATAAACACATATAGAATCAAGTGCTAAGGGAGGCCTGCATGGCTCAGTCAGTTAAGCTCCTGACTCTTGATTTTGGCTCAGGTCATGATTCCAGGGTCGTGGGATCAAGCCCCACATCAAGCTCCCTGCTCGAAAGGGAGTCTGCTTGAGATTGTTGCGCACTCTCTCTTTCTCTCCGTCTGCCCCTCCTGCTCGTGCTTTCTCTAAAATAAATAAATAAACCTTTATTTATTTTTTTAAAGATTTTATTTATTTGAGACAGAAAGAGAGAGTACAGAGGGTGAGTGAGAGGAAGAAGCAGACTCCCTGCAGAGCAGGGAGCCTGATGTAGGGCTCGATCCCAGGACCCCAAGATCATGACCTGAGGTGAAAGCAGATGCTTAACTGACTGGGTCACCCACATGCCCCAAATAAATAAACTCTAAAAAGAAAAAAAAAGTGCTAACGTGGGGATGTACCTCCCATAGGAAAAGAAGTGTTATATCAACTCTTACAAAGTGTACGGTAACATCTTAAGAGTGGATCATCAGGCTTAATCTAGGCTTTTTGCATGTGTGTAGTCTCCTGACTTTTAAAAAGGAGACTTGTACAAGAGGGATGAAGAGTACACAGACGTTCATTTCACCAAAGACTCTGCTCTGACCATTTGTGTACCATGTGGAACTTCATAAATAAAACTGGAATAAGTGCTAGGTATACTTCCTGTTCAGTGACACCACTGCCAAAGGTCATGTTGATTCATCCCTGTCTACAGATTCCATTCATATGGAATATGGATCTACAGAGATATGAAAAATGAATGTCTAACCACATGTTGCTGTTCTCAAACTTACTTTTTAAAAAATCAACAACATATAAGGGCTAGAATTCATTAAGGCAGAGAAACCATAAAAAAAAAATGAAAGCGATGACACACCCAGAAACTGAGAAAGTTCCAGAAGCTGGACAGCCTATTGGAGAAAATGCTGATTCTGGCAGGGCCCAGGGAGGAGTCTGAAGAGACATGGCCATCAGAGTCAGGGCTGATGGAACAGGGCAGACTTGCTTCCTTCCTTACACAGAAAGACTTTTGAAGAGCTAAGGAGGGTCTCATTTTGGCTTTGGCCAAAACCAGTCTCCCATTTTTAAGTGACAAAAATGAGTTGCTAGACACTGAGCAGTCATAATCGTTTGGCTTCTGTAAGACTACGTTTTACGAAGCAACGTTTCATCCTTGCTGTGTCCTTGTCGGGTTGGCTCTGTCCACCCCTTTTACAGGTGAGATGTTAAGAAACTTACTCAAGATGACATACAAATAAGCATAATGAAAAAACCTCCATAAGCCCCTGCAGGATCTCGTCCTGATTCTCTCTGACTTCACCGGGTCACTTTTCCCTGTTTCCTCAGCCACAGCCACTCTGGCTAGGCCCTGGCTCACCGCACATTCTACACCCATTCTTACCTCTTATTTTTGGTCTCAGCTTCAAAGTTACCTATTTAAAATATCTTTCCCTCATGCCGTATCCTAATTATCCTTCTTGTGAGCTGCCACAAGGCCCTATACTTCTTTGCACTATGGCTGTCATTAACTAATCACTTGATTGATTGATTGACTGAGTAAATGAATTAGATAATGATTTGTTTACTTTGAGATGTTGGCACCAGGAGATGGCTTTGTGTTATGGTGGGAGGGAGGGGTCTTTGACCACTTGACACTACATCAGCTCTTCTCCACCATCTATTCAAAACAAACAGATAATGTGAGAGAAGTCATTTTACAGAGCAAAATCACCTTCAGGAAAAACCTCGACGCCACTCCCTTTCTCTGTGAAATCAGACTGAAGCCTTTATTCCCTCCTATGTAGAACTTCAAAATCATTTTTTAATGTCTTTCATTCTGACTAGAGTAAGAGCTCCACGAAGGCACAGACTAGGTTTCACTCACTCTTGCATCCCAGCACCGAACCCAGTGCTCAGCACACGGAAGTACCACCTTTGTTGATGAATGGATGGATGACTTAGTCCTCCCAGATGGGTGGCTTCCCACTCTACCACTCCACCTCCTGCCAGGAAGAAGGCTACAGCAACTGCCACTTTGGACACTGTCTTCTGCAGATCTCCAATGCAGAGCCTTGGTGGAGTCAGGGACTTGGAAACACAGAGCTCCCAATAGACCATTCTTGGCTGAGTTAGCCAAGATGTTTCATCCCACACTCAATGCCTTTTCAGGGGATTCTTCCCTTGGCTGAGGAAAAATCCTGAAGTGCTGGAGGTAGCAGGGCTGAGAAGAAGCTTCCCACCTACCAAGACTGAGGGAGCCATGGTCCCAAAACCCTTGCTTCACATCTATAATACATCAAAATAGACCCAGGGCTTCCCTCTCAGGCCATTCTCCAAAAATAAGAAGAACACCCAGACCCAACAGAATGAACTCATGAAAGGAAGAATGTTGGAGGGACCAGATGTCCTTCTCTTCATCCAAGCTCTCAACATTTGGAAAAGCAAAATTTTATAGCCCCTTCCTCAAAACCATTTGGAGATATTGATCTATAAAACAGGAACAATTCCAGGACTCCCCCGCAGACCTACTGAATCAGAATCTTTAGGGATAATCTAAGAAATCTGTTTTGAACAAGCTCTCCAACAAATTTCTGATGCTCACTAAAGTCTAAGATGCCCTTAGCTCTCAAGTCCCTTCTTAACCTTGGACTTTTAGAGGCTAAGCATCAGTTTTGGCCAAGCCAGGCATTCGAAGTAGAGGAATTCCATGGGATCAAATGAGACTCCATCTAACCTGATTCCTTGCCACCAATGGCAAGTGGCCTGGATCACTGTCTCTTCAGCCCTTCTCCAAGCTTATCCTTATCACAGTCAGAGTATCTCGGACCTGCCAGGATGAGAGGAAAACTAAAGGATTAGGACCTGGTTTTTGTCACTTAAAAATACAGTTCAAAGTAACAGACTGAACCTGGAATGTGAGGGCTTTTCTTTGTTTATTTTGAGGACAAGCAGGGGCATTTTGGCAGCCAAATCCCAAAACCAAGACAAAATCACAAAACCCCTTTCATTTCCCAGTTACCCACTCAGTTTCTATTGGGTCTAGCGCCCCCCCCCCCCACTATACAGCCAAACATCTGCTAAAAGTTCCCGGAGCCAGGTCACCCAAAATGCAGACTGGCAATTCATGGACTCTTTTGTTCTTTAAAAAATGGACACTTTTGTTGAGAAACTGATGACCACCACAATTCCTCTCCTCAACACCATCAAAAAGGATACAACCCCCAAGATTTTTCATGTACTTTCAGGGGTATATAGAATCTTTTGAGCCCATCTATGAACCTCTGCCCATGAGCCCCAGGTTAAGAATTACCATAAACATGATGGAAAATTAAGAACCAGAAATGGCTAAAAATTCTTAGACACACAAGAGCAAAGTCAAGATGGGAATGGGGTGGGATGCATAAGAAAACAAGTTGTATGTGTGCTTTTTATTCGTGTTAATAGAAATTTGACAGAAATGCAGATACATGCAATATTTAACTTTCTAGTGTTTTTAATAATCTGAAGAAGTTTTGTTATTTTAGGGACATTAATAATTGACTATATAGAATTTAATCCACTCATAAAATAATTATGCTTGGCAAATTTAAAGGTATAATCTTCAAGACAATTAAATATTTACTAGTTGAATTTACTTGATAATGTTTTATATTTGCAGTGGGGTATCAAAACAGATAAGCTTTTTAAGAATTCAGGTTTAATTTTTTGCTATTGTATATGAAGCATCTCAAAACTGCAAATATTTTTTTAAATGAAAAACTATACTTTTCTTAAAAATCCCTTTGTCCATCTCAAGTCCATACATCTCAGAAGACAGGTTCTTGCCCCCTCCATGCTCTTGAGACCTGTTCTAGTTCCTTTTTGGTACAGTCATTTGGGCACGTAGCAGCAGAAGCATACAGGATGCCCCTCCCCACACAAGGCTTGGTCAACAATCAGCTAGCCTTATGCTGAATCTCCTAATTGTAGGCCCACAGCAGAGAAGGCATTGGATCTCTCTTTTCCTGTAAAATGGTAGTGGCTCCCTGAACTTTGTAATCCTGCATTTTGTACCATGTTCCATTAACTGTAAGGCAAACCTTTTCTTATGCATCACATCCAATGGACATGTTCACTTAACGGCAACACGTCTTAACCACAGTCCTCCGCAGTGGTGCAAGCCTTTCATTGCTTTGACATCTCTTTCCTCCACCCAATGTGCATTAGCAGTTTCTCCATTCACTCGGCTGGGCTTGTGATGATGGCCGGCTTGACTGTGGATCTCAGCTAGAGTTTCATCTACATGTGGACGTGGCTCTTCTGTTCATAGGCTCCAGAAAGCAGTCGGTTGTGGTTTTACAAAAACCATGCAATTGTTCATTCCTCCAACCATGCATATCTGCTTCACTGATATTAAATTCAAATCCTGCAGCTCTGTTTCCGCACCTTTTTGCAACAGGACTTTTCAGTGACAAATAAGAGTGTCATCTTCTGAGAACCTTTTACGTAACAGTCCAACTCAATACCTACAGTAACAACAGTACACTTACCTCGACTGTTGTGATGACGATATGAGCAGCTATGACCGAGTTTTGGCAATATTAGTAACTGTAACTCTGCTGAATTTAGCAGACGCCATCTGATTCCCAAAGATGTTGGAAGGTGGAAAATGTGTGCTCTAGAATCAGTGAAATATGGTTTCCCACTCTTTACCCCTGCCCCCCATCTCCATGTCTCTAGCAGACCGGCAGTCATAACTAAAATGAAGACGAAAAACTAAGAATAGGATAGTGGTAAAAATAATAACAATGTTTTTACTTCCCATAATGTTTTGACTCATTTCCATTACTCTGTCTTAAAATGAGGGACTCAATGCTATCTTTTTTCTCACTCACCTACACTATGTCATATTACTTTACTATGATTTTAATAACAGTATCTCATTACAGCTCTTTTTCTTTTCCTCTCTGTTTGTCCCTTTTTTCCCCTTCAGCAACCTGGAAGTGAAAGCAAGTACTCAACTCCTATTTCACCTGTCAATATTATCTAGTATATGACTGAGAGTTTATGATAAACTTATGATAAAATTCCTTCCTCTCATTTTTATCATGAATCCCCATAATAACTTAATTGAGTGGTAGAGACAGGAAGAGACTATGATGTTTCTGATGATGAAACTGGAAAGAAATCCTGGAGTGTTGGCAGGGGAAACAACACTGGGATGCAGCAGCCTCCCTAACTGGTATTTACTCTTCTCTGATTTCAAGACCGCTCTGAAAAGAGCCACCCCGCAAACAGAAAGCAACTCTTGCTGAGATCCCCGAAAGGGTCACCCATCACAAGCCCCCCTTCAGGATGGAAAGGCTTTATTGTGGATTCCTAGAAGCTCAAATCTGTTTACATGTATTTGATTTACTAAATACTCATTCAGAGACTGTGCATAAAGCAGACCAAGCAGGATGCTGCTGGAGATTCAGGATGAAAGTTCTGGTGCTGCCCTCCAGTGACTCATAGTCTAGAGCTGTTCTCAGTTTGGGGATGGAGAGGCAGAAAGGGAGCATGGACCCTTTTGTGAATCAGATGACATTTATAGGTCATAGAAAATTGTTCCAGATCCCCATACACCCACACAATTCAGCAAATAATTTCTTAGGGTTTATAGAGCTCCTGAATGTTGGACGAGTAGCTCATGTGTGTATTCTGGAACATCTGGCCACAAAACTCATGGTGGGGGAGCTTTCTGTCATAGTTAGTCCTAACCAAATACAAAGAGACCAAATCAGTCAAATAGTTTAAGAAGAGAGTAATATCCTGCCCTTAGAGCTCAAGGTTTTCTTGACTAATAGCTGCTATTAGTCAAGCGGGGTAGATAGGGTGGCTGGGTTATGGACTTCGGGGCGGGTATGTGCTATGGTGAATGCTATGAATTGTGTAAGCCTGTTGATTCACAGACCTGTACCCCTGAAGCTATTAATACATTATATGTCAATTTAAAAAAATAGTTGCTAGACAAAACGACTTAATCTCACTCAGATTTGTGTTTTGAGTCCTTTCCTGGCAGAGACTGACTATATTCTCCAGAATGCACAGCCAGCAAAGGCACAATTCAGAAGAGCCAAGGCCCTCCTTGCTAGACTTGCCCACAATACTTCCTGCCCCAGTCCTCCATTTCCCCTTTAAAGCTCCTACGCAAGACCTCCAGGGCCTCATTCTAAAATCTGACCTGCTCAGAGAAGAGGGCTCCTCTTAAAGAGATTGGGGGATTCCACCCTTCCAGAGACCTCTCTAGCCAGGGCTATGGCGACAAGGAGTTTCTGGCATTTGTGAGTTGGCTGGTGGTTGAGGATTTTCCTGTCTTTCCTAACACTGTAAAAGCAACCAGATTTTTCATTTGACGTTATTAGTATGTCGAGGTGTCACTGAATTGCTAGGGGTGACGTGTGGGATCGGAGTCTCATCTTGACCACAGCCAGCGTCTCTGTATCACGTAAGAACACAAACACCCTGGCTTCTTCCCCATGTTAATTTGTGAATGTGAATGTGGGATTTTGTTATGTTCCCCACACCCTCTCTTAGGAAAGGGGTCAGTTCCCATTTGGCTTCTCTTTCTGATCCTCAGGCCCAGAGCCATGGGATTTGTTGAAACTCTGAGGTTGCATGCATTTTCTTGTTTCTGTCATTCCTTGTCTCTGGATGTCAGTGCTTCAAGCCACACACAAAGGAAGCTCAGATATGTCCTCATTTGGAACTCTACTTCTTCGACTCCTAGTAATCATATATAGTGCTTTTGGTTTTAAAAGAGCTTTCACCTTTATTGTTATTTTAACAATTGTTATTCCTCTCCAGATAGAGTATCATTTGGGATTGCACAAGAATCAAGGAGCACCTTCAAAGAGTTTGACTGAAAATTCTTTAAAGAGGGAACAACTTACAGAGATATACCTGCGTTCAATCAGGAAAACAGAAATTATGCTGACTGTTTTAATAACAAAGAATTACTTTAAAAGAGTTGGAGATCTTTACATAGCGTATTGAAAGCAGTCAAATTCATAAGGACAGAAAACAGAATGGTGGCTGCAAGAAGCTGGGGGAGGGGAGTTGTTTCAGAGTTTCAGCTGAGCAAGATGGATGAGAAAGTTCTGGAGCTCTGTTTCATGGCAATGTAAGCACACTCAATACTCCTGAACTGTACACTTAAAAATAAATGGTTAGGATGGTAAATTTTATCTGATGTGTTTTCTGACCACAGAAAGAAAAAAGAACAAAAAAAGAAAAAAAGCGCTGAAGAGCTGAATATGTGAAAAGGGCTCCCTGAGGTAACACAGAGAAGTTAACTGCAGAGAAGCCTCAAGGGGCATGTGGGTGGCTCGGTCAGTGGAGCACAAGACTCCATCTCAGGATCGTAAGTTTGAGCCTTACACTAGGTGTAGAGATTACTTAATGAATAAGTACACAGACAGACAGACAAATTACTGTGAAAAGAGGGTGGCATTACTTTGGCCAGGGAAGCAAGGGATGAGCTTCGGAGTGTTATAACCCAGAAGTTCAGAGGCGCTGCCATGCTGATTACGGGTTACCCAGCTGTGCTAATGGCTCAGGAAGTCCTGGCTGTTGTGAGGGAACAGGGAAAATAAGCAAAGATAGGACCAGGTCCCTCCTCCTCCTCAGCCTTGCAGGCTCCCTGTGGCACCCAGTATTGGCAGAATTGACAGGAAGTTGTTGGCACAGAGGGGTGTCATTTGCAAAGTCCCAACCCAGCACCAAAAAGGGCACAAAAGGGTTAGGAGCTTTGATGGATTCCAAAGTCCTAGAGGAGAACGTAGGCAAGTAACCATGTTGACATCGGCCTCAGCAACTTCTTTCAAGACATGTCTCCAAAGGGAAAGGAAACAAAAGCAAAAATGAACTTTTGGGATTTCATCAAGATAAAAATCTTCTGCAGAGCAAAGGAAACAGTAAACAAAATAAAGTAGTAACCCATAGAATGGGAGAAGATACATGCAAAAACCACTACAGATAAAGGGCTGATAGCCAAGATCTATAAAGAACTTCTCAAACCAACACCCAAAAAACAAATATTTGAGTCCAAAAATGGGCAGAGGACATGAACAGACACTTCTCCAAAGAAGACATACAAATGGCTAAGAGACACATGAAAAAATGTTCATCATCATTAGCCATCAGGGAAATTAAAAGCAAAACCACTTTGAGAGACCACCTTACACGAGTTAGAATGGCAAAAATTGACAAGGCAGGAAACAACAAGTGTTGGAGAAGATGTGGAGAAAACGGAACCCTTTTACACTGTTGGTGGGAATGCAAGTTGGTGCAGCCTCTTTGGAAAAGTGCGGAGGTTCCTCAAAAAGTTAAAAACAGAGCTCCCTATGGCCTGGCAATTGCACTAGTGGGTATTTGTCCCAAAGATACAGATGTAGTGAAAAGAAGGGGCACATGCACTCCAATGTTCACAGCAGCAATGGCCACAACAGCCAAACTGTGGAAAGAGCCAAGATGCCCTCAATAGATGAATGGATAAAGAAGACATCCATATACACAATGGGATATTACTCAGCCATCACCCAACTTTTGCATCAACATGGATGGAACTGGAGGAGATTATGCTGAGCGAAATAAGTCAAGCAGAGAAAGTCAATTATCATATGGCTTCACTTATTTGTGGAACATAAGGAATAGCATGGAGAACATTAGGAGATGGAAGGGAAAAATGAAGCGGGGGATATAAGTGGGAGATGAACCATAGCTCCATGGTTCCATAGAAACAAACTGATGGTTTCAGAGGGAAGAGAGGTAGGGGGGATGGGTGAGCCTGGTGATGGGTATTAAGGAAGGCACGTTTGCATGGAGGACTGGGTATTATATGCAAACAATGAGTCATGGAACACTACATCAAAAACTAATGTACTGTATGGTGACTAACATAACAGAAAAAAAGTGTTAGGAGCTGAGCAATATTAGCATAATGTGCACAAAATGTGTGGGGTGAGGTTAAGGGAATGATAAAACCACCACCAACTGGGAACAGCAGGAGGCAGTTACCACCCCAAGCCTAAGGGGTCAGAAGAAGGAATGACCTCACAGAGACCTCCTGAGGGTGTCAAGGCTGTGGGAAAGGGGAGACCAGTGGGAGTGGCGATCCCCTGCCTAAACTAGAGCCAAGCAAAGAGGGAGCAGGCCAGAGTCAGGGGATAACCCCCTAAACTCTCTCCTCCCACCTGCTCATCTCCTGAAAACCAGCCTCAGCTAAGCCAAACCAAACTGGAAGCCAGAGATCTGTATGTTTAGTATGCATTTTATGAAAATAAAACCTACCATATACACATATCTGCATCTTTGTTTCCCCACCTAAGGACAACAATAACAAAACAGAAATCCCTCCAAGTGAGTACCCATTCTTTCTTAGCAATAACTTGGCATGAAAATTTGCTTTTAAGGATAAAAAACTAGGAAAAAAAATAAGTAAAAAATTGGAATATTTTTCAAATCTGTCAAATGCCTCATATATGCCACTAAAATACTTGTTGATTTTCACGGCCCCTTACTGGAAAGAGTGGACCAAATGTTTATCACCTGCTTTTCTTGCCCATGGTGGAGTTGCCTTTAGGTTCCTCCTCTAAAATGGGTACAATAATAATACATCTCAAAGGATTGTTAAGAAGCTGAAATGACAAAAAAAAAAAAATAGGTGAAAGTGCTATAAAAAGATGAGGTTTTATTTCCAGTTCCCTTCAGTTCCCGCTGGACCTCGGAGCGCCACCATCACCATCACCACCACCACCACCACCATGGCCAGCACCTTTGTCACCGCCACCATCATCGTCAGCATCTCCACAGCTGCCAATAGCATCCCCATTGCCATTACCACCCCTAAAACCATCGTGGCTCCAGGTCCTCAATTTCCTTGAATTTCATTGCTTTTGGGGCCTTCAAAATTTTATTGAGCAACAAAACAAAACAAAAAAAAAACACAAAACCCTCTTGCAGGGAAATATGATGTGGGATTTGGAGTCGGAAGAGCTGCCCTGAGGCCTACTCTGGCCAGTGGCCATTTGTAGGTGCCTTCTGAGTTTTCCAGTTCTCTCATCTGTTAAGCAGGAATACCTACATACCTCTGATTGTTCTCCTTTTACCCTTCCAAATCCATTCGTAGCCCGTTGCTATTCTAGTCTGTGTTCACGGAGGACAACCTTTACAAACTAAATCATCTGAGCTCTCTTGTATGTGCATATGGTTGTACGACTATTGATAGAAGGGCTAGAAAATATACATACTAAGCTTAAGTACCTGGTTTAAGGGGCAGGAGGGTGAGCATCTGCCTTCAGCTCAGGTCATGACCCAGGGTACTGGGATCGAATCCTGCTGTGGGATCCTGCTCAGTGGGAGCCTATTTCTCCCTCTACCCCTGCCCCTCTCCCAGTTCATGCTCTCAAGGTGCACACACTCTCTCTCTCAAATAAATTTTAAAAATAAATAAATATGGTGCCTGGGTGGCTCAGTGGGTTAGAGCCTCTGCCTTCGGCTCAGGTCATGATCCCAGGGTCCTGAGATCAAGTCCCACATAGGGCTCTCTGCTCAGCAGGAGCCTGCTTCCCTCTCTCTCTCTGTCTGCCTCTCTGCCTACTTGTGATCTCTGTCTGTCAAATAAATAAATAAAATCTTAAATGAATAAATAATAAAAACATTATGTTGAGTAAAAGAAATGAGACACAAAAATGAGAAATCATCCCCAAGACATGAGAGGAAACATTGATGGGCTCAGACACAAAATATATTTGGCTCCTCAGCCAGCCTTGTGCTAATGGTTCAGGAAGTTTAAAGCAACATGATTAGATCCTTGAGTTCATGGAACTAAGCAAAGCCCCTCTTTATGCCTGTCCAGTAGCTCTCATCTGGCCCGTTTTCTAGAAACATCTGTGTAACTTTGAAAAAGTTGAGATACCTGAGCCCATCCATTGAAAAGTAGGACTCAGGGGGCCTGGGCCATGGCCTAGAGAACTGGGTAAGTTCAAAGGGGGACCCTGACAGTCAGCTAAGGTTGAGCATGCCTCCACTGGGCACCCGCCCTGCTCTCCTCAAGCAGCCCAGGCAGCCCAAAACTGTCCTCTCAGAAGGATATTCCACCCCCAGGCCCCAGAGAAACACAAAGCTGCTTCCATACACAGCTGAGACCAGACACACCTAAACTAGGTAAAGGAGAGAGAGGTATTAGACAGTGTAGACACTCTTCCATGTTTTCATTCAAAGGGCTTATTCTGAATCTCCTATCCTACTTCCTGAGTATTGGTGACTAAAGTTGGTTGGCAAATAGGACCCTAGAGGCACTGTTTGCACCTTCTGCAATGAAGGTACAAGGAAATGAGATGGCTTCCTGACCTGCCTCTGACACCTTCACATACACCCAGCCTCAAGATCCAGGCTTCTCAAGAGCAAGAATCAGCTCTTCCTTCATGTCCTCGAACCCCATGCACTGGCTACCTGCTACATGCAAGCTTGATTCTAGGCACTGGGGACACAAGACGGAGTTATGGACAAGCCTCTTGCTGTTCTTGGCTATAGTCCAAATCAAAGAGACAAGTACAAAACAAAACAAAAAAGATAGAATCCAATTTTGATCCCTGTAATGCAAGAAAGTAAAAACATGCAGTGATAAAGAGATAAAGAACAAGAGGCAAGCCATGGGGGTGGGTAGTGAGATGGGGAGGTAGTCAGGGAAGGGCTCTCTGAGGCAGTGATGTCTGATCTCAGACTCAAGAAGAAACCAGCATGCAGAGAGCCCAGAAGGGAGCATGAGGGTACGATGGCCGAGGTCTGGCAGGAAGCAGGTGACACCCAAAAGGGGACTCTGGACAAAAGTACAGACAGAGTTTAATGAAACTAGAGAGAGAATGGGATCTCCCAAAGGTGGGGGGAGCTAGGGCACTCCTGGGACACAGCCAATTACCTGTGACCTAGCCAGAAAGCAGCAGGGAGAATAAATATCCTGAATTGAGTATCTTTTCCCTCCCTCTGTCTGACCCTTGCTAGGCTTTCTGTTGGCTAATTCCAATAGGAAGCCAGAACACTAGTG
The DNA here is from genome assembly GCF_011764305.1 of Mustela putorius furo. Classification (NCBI taxonomy): domain Eukaryota; kingdom Metazoa; phylum Chordata; class Mammalia; order Carnivora; family Mustelidae; genus Mustela; species Mustela putorius. Next base: position 6,284,525 of record NW_025421290.1, on the reverse strand, counting down.
TGTCCATGGATGCAATTCATATGGTCAGCCTACGGGGTTACAGAACAAAGTGAGAAAGGATGGACGCTGGGAAAGAAAGGGTAAAGGGAAGGCATCAGCATAAACAGCAAGTATGAAGGCTTGAGATGGGAAAGAGCAGAGCTTGTTCATGGAACAGAAGGGCCACTGAGCTGGAGATCAGAGGACAGGGTTTAGGAGGATAGAGAGGAGACAGGCCCTGACCATACAGGGCCCTGTATGCTGACGTGAGGTGTTGGTACTTTATTCTGTGCCCAATGGGAAGACTTTGGACCATGTAGAAAGGTGTTACGATCCTGCTCGGCTTCCTGTGTGCAGTAGGCACTTGTAGGAGCAGTGAGGATGGATGCAGAAGAAACCGACGTAGCAGGTTTGCAATGAACTTAGCCCAGAACTCCAAATGTGGGGAGAAATCAGAATTCAGCTTGGTCCAGAGACCATCTATTCTTGCTCACTAGCTCCTATCAACTCTAGGAAAGTGAAAGGAGCAGGGAGATAACCCTTAGACCAATACAGTGACTGAAGCAGTCTTTTTAGGTAAAACTCAGCCTCTTTGGTTAGATGCACTTAATCTCTAGATTTTGGCACTGCCCCAGGCTCCAGGATGGTGTACAGAGCGAGAGAAAGATGCATGACCTTATGGATTTGGGGGAAAAGAGTCCTCAAAACCATGCAGGGTCCTCTGGCTCCCTAGCAATGTCCCTTGTCCCTCATGTCATTAGCCTAAATGGAGTCATTAGGGGTTGCAGCTGAGGCTGAGTGGGTCTATATCTTGACCTTTACCAAGCTCTCAGCCGCGTGGGACTGGCAGTCACCTCCAATTTCACTGACATGATAGGCCCCTCTGAACGTCTCGCAGCCCCAATCTCAATAGGCACATGTCAGCCCTGGTGGCTTGCAATTCCATGTTCATGTCTTAGAAAAACAGAGGAAGGCTTGGGGATACAAATGAGATCCTCACTCTCTCTGACCACATCTCTGAATTTACTTACATGCGGTCACCCTCCAGGTTGACCAGAAAGATCCCTCACAGGGCCCTCGGGTGACTTTTTACCAGTGTCCCATACTAGAGGCCAAAGAGGAGGCCCTCGGCCCTACCTCCAGGTATCTAATTCACTTCTCTCTCCCTGGGCTTCCCTAACCGACCATTATCACCTCTCTTCTTTCCCTCTTGCCTTCCTCCTCCAAAAATCCGTGTAAGAGGGTGTGCAGGCCTCCTTACCGTGGCCCCATCATCTGCACAGCCTTCTCTCACTCAGCATGAGGGGTGAATAGTACAGACATTCTCTGTGTTGTTGGAGACATTTATAATCAAGTCTTTTAGTCCTGATCTCTGCTATGTAAATGGGCACTAAAAACATTTATAAAATCCTTTCTCTCCCTATAAAGACTAGCTTTCAAGTCTACTGTCTTTCTGGACAACCCTATTTTTTAATGTCAGAAGCCAAATGTTAGCTTTTTCGGTTTGTAAGGTTTTTTTAAAGATTTTATTTATTGGTTTGAGAGAGACAGAGAGAGAGCGAGCGCGCACACGTGCGCGAGCACAAGCGGGAGAGGGGGAAGGCAAGGGAGAACAGACTCCCCACTGGACAGGGAGCCCGACATGACATGGTGCTCTATTCCAGGACCCTGAGATCATGATCTCAGCCAAAGGCAGATGCTTAACCAAATGACACACCCAGGTGCCCCTCGGTTTGTATTCTTTTATCCCTTCTCTGAGCAGGTATATTTGGGAAAAAGAGAAAAGCACATTAAATTCTTCCAAGTCATTGCCATCATTACACCAGTTAGGAATCTACCTTAATGGTCTGGATGAGAGAGAAATGCAGCACACTGATGTGAAGTAGAGAGCAGGATAGAGAGAGTAAAGCAGGCATATGGAGGAAATATTTTGGAATTAAAATAGAATTGGCTGAAGAATAAGATTGTAGGGGGTGAAGAAAATGGGGAACCAAGAATGACTCCTTAAGTAATAGACAGATGGTCCATTTGGGAATACTAGAGAAGAAACAGCTTTGAGGCAGGAAAAGTCAAGGATTCTGTTTTGCATCCAGTAAATTTGAAATTTCAATTAAACATCTAAGTGCTCATGTTAGATGATGTCAGATAAACATCTAGGCCACTTAGAAGGGGGCCCAGATATGATGATGATAAAAACTTTAGAATCCGAAGCATACAGATGGTGCCTAAAATGTTATGAAGAAAGGCGAGGTCCATGCATGGACGGTACAGGGGTAGAAGCTTCTGGAGGCCAAGCCACGTTAGGACAAGGGGGACAAGAAGAATCCCAACCCAGTCCAAACCTACTTCAAGGTAAGCTCTCAGGATTCACTGTAACATTTAAGGTCCAGACTCAGGCACCACAAACCCATCTAGGTTTCAGCTATAACCACAGAGGAGAGAGAAAATGTGTATGTGGGAACTAGGTAATTGTTTTTGTACAGACTTTTATCTGAGAGAAAGTAACAAACACTTGGGATTCTTCATCATGGAGATCACGGAGAAACAAAGCACTCCTGAATAACGGATCTTTCTATCCACAAAACATCTTGTGATGGACCAGTTTTTCAGCCCAGAAGCCAACCACAGGGTGGACACTCTGACTACCCCAAACCATACACTCTAACATTTCTGTTATTGGGTAGGAATATGGGGAAAAAAGAATGCGTCAGCCCTCTGAGTGGGGGGAGGTGCAGAGTGCAGTGATGGGGGTGAAGAACCAGTACCATTTCCCAAAAAATACCCCAACTGCTGAAACAAATTTCCACCTGGGCTCCTTAAGAATCACTCTTCTGAACCAGCATAGTGGAATGGAAGCAAGGCTGGCAACTAGAAGACAGAGACTTAATAAGGGTTTAGGGAAACCTATGTGGATGTCACATAAAAGAAGGAGGAAAATAGAAAATGATAAAGAAGACATGATTCTTTAGAACCAACATGTTGGGGCACCTGGGTGGCTCAGCTGGTTAAGCGACTGCCTTCAGCCCAGGTCATGATCCTGGAGTCCTGAGATCAAGTCCTGAATCAGGCTCACTGCTCAGTGGGGAATCTGCTCCCCCCTAACTCATGTTATCTCTCTGATTCTTTCTCTTTCAAATAAATAAATAAATAAATAAAATCTTTCAATAAAATAAAATAAAACCAACATGTTTATGTAGGTAGGATAAAAGAGAAAAAAGGAAGACAAGAGGGAGAGGAGGGGTGAGAACAAGGGAGGTTAAAGTTTTTTTTTCAGGATCCGTTACTATTTAACTATAACCCTCTTGCTCCCTCTGGAGGGCAAGGGTGTGAATGACACGTCTGTAAATGAAAAATAACTGTAATAGATGCCTTGGTTTCATTTGGACGGCAACTTTCTTCACTTTAAAATGTCAGGAAAAAAATAACAAAATAAAATCAGTATCAAATAAAAGGACAAAATAAGGGTAAGAAATAAAAATTTCTCTTGACTTTGAGGCACTTTCCATATATTCTGAAATTTGAAGCCCAAAAATTTGAGGTGATTTGTAAGCAAAGCTAGACTACAGCACTAATCAAAAATTTAAGGCAGGCCTTATATAGGATGGGGAAAAGGTACAATACTGCATTAGCCTACATTAATCTATTTCCCATATGGCTCATTGTTTCTTTGTAAACAGGAAGATTCTTTAGGATGGGTTTTGTTTTTTTTTTAAGGTTTTATTTTTAAGTAATCTCTATACCCAATATGGGGCTTAAACTCACAACCCTGAGATTAAGAGTCACATGCTCCATTGACTGAGCCAGCCAGGCACTGCTAGGAGAGTGTTTCTCCTCACATCAATGTAAAGTCATCTTGGAAGGACAACATCTGGACTTTGTTTCAGATTTTTTGTATTTTAACAAGGATGTCATTGTTGCCAGGTAACTCTGTACTTAAGACATAGGTATAGCACGAAAGTTAAATTATCTCATATTTCTAATGACTAGTCTGGTAGTAACCACAATATTACAATTTGTCTCCCAAGATCTAGCAGCTGAATTAAGAAAACAAGTCAAGGAGCCAAAGACAATGAACCTTTATAAAACTAATGCTCATGAGACCATTATTCAAGGTCTCAATATAGTAGTTCCAAGCTAGCAGCCCTGCAACTCATTTTAGGAAGCCTCATTTTAGCCTAACAACAGAGACGGACTCAGATAACATTTGGGCAGAAGAAGCAATGCAATGCCTTAGAGCTGTGGGTTCAATTTGGGTAACAGTGTTTAATAAATACATAGCCAGAAGGTAAATTTCTCTGGCTTAATTAACTATTCTCTCAGAAGAATAAATATCAGTCTGGAGCATTATGTGTGGCCAAAGGCAATGAACAGATAACATAACACCAACCACACCATGACTAAGTACAAAAAGAGCGAAAATGAATTTTAAAAGGTGATTTGATATAATTTAGTATATGCTAAAAGTGACATCTCAAATCACTTTCGAGTGGTGTCAGGACAAGGGGAAAGCCATTTGGAACAAAAGGTAAAATCAGATCTCTATTGCACTCCATACAAAAGAATGAACTCTAAAATGTATCAGATATCTGACAAAATTATCCAGATACGAGAATAAAATATGAGTAAATTCCTCTTCAATTTGGGTGTAGAGACAAAGACTTAAAATAAAGAGGCAATTAAAGAAAAGACCAATAATCTGACCACATAAAAATAAGTACAATATAGAACAACAATTTTAAAAGCCCAACCATAATAAACAAAGATAAAAGACAATTGACAAAGTGGGAGAAAGTATTTGCAAGGCTTATCTATAAAAGGTAAAGTGCTCTTAAAAATCAAGAAAGGGGGGTGCCTGGGTGGCTCAGTGGGGAAGGCTCAGATCATGGTCTCAGAGCTTCCTCCCTCTCTCTCTGCCTGCTTCTCTGCCTACTTGTGATCTCTGTCTGTCAAATAAAGAAATAAAATCTTTTTTAAAAAAAGAAAAGAAAAGAAAGGACCAAAAACCTCAGTAGAAATAAATGGAAAAAAAGAGACAATTCACCCCTGAAATATAAAAAATCCTTAAAAACATGAAAAAAAAAGTTAGAGAAATATAAATTAAAGAAAAAAAAAACACTGAGATACCATTTTTACCTATCAGACTGGCAAAAATTAGAAAGTATGATAATACATTCTGTTGGCAAAACTGTGGGGAACTATTCTTGTAAATTGCCAGTGGAAATGAAGATTGATACCATCCTTCTGGGAATGAAATTTGACAACACTTAACAAAAGCTACAGATATACTTAACTTCTGCCCCCACAATCTCACTTTTAGGAGTCTACTCTGAAGATAAACCTCCAGCAATACAAAATGAGTAAGCACAAAGTGATTCACTGCAGCACTGCTTATAACTACAAAATATTAGAAGCAACCCAGATGCTCAATGCCACCAGTAGGGGAATTGCCAAATACACTGAGACACCACACAGTGAAATAGTATGCAGCTGTAAAAAAAAAAAAAAAAAAAGAATGAAGATCTCAGTGAATTTATATGGAGTGACTTCCAGAACATATTAAATTTAAAAAGCAAAATGAAGAGTATCTATAGTATGCTACCTTTTGTATAAGACAGAGGGGATACAACAATATATGTGTGTCTATGTATATTCATTCATTTGTTCAAAAGAAATGCCAAAAGGTTAAACCATATATTAATGAGCTTTGCCTATAGAAAAAGAGTGAGGCGGATGGGTGTCTGGGTGATTTTTAGCATCTTCCTTCAGTTCAGGTCATGATCTCAGGGTCCTGGGTTCCAGCCCCACCTCAGGCTCCCTGCTCAGCAGAGTCTGCTTCTCCCTCTGCCTCTGCTACTGCCCCTGCTTGTGCTCTCTTTGTCACCTAAATAAAATCTTTTAAAAAATTAGCATTCCAATTAATAAATGTGGAAGGAATGAAGGAAACAGAGTCACCATTAGGCAAATACCGAATGTACTATTGCATAGATGATCCATTAATGGACAATAAAATCAGGAAGCAAAAGTATTATGAGAAAAAGGATGTTTGCATGGTCTCCAAGTATCTCCCTACGAAATACTAATGACAAAGGCAAAAACAGTTACCTTACAGGGCAGAAACCTGCCACACAACATCTTAAGTAATCGAAGTGAATGTCACCAGGAATTAGGCACAGCAAGATCCTGTGCCCCTGAGAGGACACACGGAGGAGGGTTCAACATAACTTCCGTGATGTTCTTGCAGAAAAATATATCAACTCACATCTAATCCTCAGAAAGCATTAGAAAAAACCAAATTGGGGGATGTTCTAGAAATTAACTGATCAGTATTCTCCAGAAGTGTCAAGGTCAAGAAAGACAAAGGAGACAGAGACCTGACAAATACACACAGTGTGTGTGTGATCCTGGGTTAGATCTGGGACCAGAGGATTACTTCAACATGAGTGGGAAAACTGTTCAAATTCGAATAAGTTAAAAGTTGGGTGTCGATATTAATTTTCCTCTTAACTCTGTTGACTACCAACATGACAGGACATGAGTAAAGGTTACATGGGAACTCTGTATTAGCTTTGCCAATCTTTTCTGTATGTGTACACTTACTTCAAAATAAAAATTTTAAAGGATTTTTTTAAAAAGTGGTTCTGTTAAGTGAACACATGTTCCACATGGCACATTTCTTTTTTATTTTTAAGATTTTATTTATTTATTTGCAAGAGAGAAAATGAGAGGGGAGAGGTCAGAGGGAGAAGCAGACTCCCCACTGAACAGGGAGCCTGATGTGGGACTCTACCCCAGGAATCCAGGATCATGACCTGAGCTACTTAACCAACTGAGCCACCCAGGCACCCCTACAAGAAACATTTCTGAAGGGTATGACATGTGCAAAACTTTATTATGACTGCTGGAGGTAAGCTCTGCAGATATTGATGTGTAAATCCTACAAGACGATGTTGGACCCCAGAAAAAAACATCAGCAGGACAATATCTTGTTTAAAAAGATATTGTTTTTAAATATCTTCATTTTAAATGAAGTATACCCTCTTTGCTAAGTGCATAAAATAGTCTTAAATGAAGTATACCCTCTTTGCTAAGTGCATAAAATAGTCTTAAAGATGTTCACGAATGAGAATTTTACTCATTACATGATCTGTTTCAGATGGAGGCAGACTGTGAGGTGATCCCTGAGGAGTAATAACTCTTTGAGAGAGTAATTGAATAAGCAAAGAGGGTCTCCCACATCCATGGACAGACAACGCAGGACTCAAGCTGGGTTTTCTTTTAGCCAACATGGAAAAAAGGACTGTCATAAGACTGCGATCAGCACTGCTCAAGGATGTATGTATATGACCTCTCAAAGAAGTCTACCACTAGCTAGCAAAAAGATGAAAAAATGAGCATTCTTAGCTGGGAAAGAGAAAGGTATATTGCAAGGTTGTTGATAGGAAATGTTAAGTCCTACATTTTCTTAAGGGAGAAATTTTTTGTGTGTGGAATGCCAGATAGGAAATAATTGATTTATACAAAGAAAAAAAAGCAAAAAAGCCTAAAAGAAATACAATTTCCATTTGTTAATAAAAAATGAACTTGGGCGCCTGGGTGGCTCAGTGGGTTAAGCCGCTGCCTTCGGCTCAGGTCATGATCTCAGAGTCCTGGGATTGAGTCCCGCATCGGGCTCTCTGCTCAGCAGAGAGCCTGCTTCCCTCTCTCTCTCTGCCTGCCTCTCCATCTACTTGTGATTTCTCTCTGTCAAATAAATAAATAAAATCTTTAAAAAAAAAAAAATGAACTTGGCCCTACTGATGTCTGAGATATTTTTTAACAAACCAACTGCCTAATAATTTGTGCCAATCATATCATTTTATATTTGGCAAACAAAGATTCTGTTGCTCTTTTCCCCATATTTCCTTTCTTTTGGTAATGTTTTCTTTGAAAGATCTAATAGCTACTTCCCTTGAAAAGAAAAAACAGAACTGTGAACTAAAACTATGGTTAACCAGTGCCCAAGTTACTTGCCAGTCTGAAACGTCAGCTGGAAAAACAGCCACTTAGCATGGCACATTTTAAGCCCAGTCTTCAAGAAATCCATCAAGTTTTTATTTATTTATTTTTTGAAGATTTTATTCATTTGAAAGAGAAAGAGTAAGAACAAGCAGGGGGAGAGGCAGGCAGAGAGAGAAGCAGGCTCTCCACTGAGCAAGGAGCCCAATGTAAGACTTGATCCTACGACCCTGAGATCATGACCTGAGCTGAAGGCAGACGCTTAACCAACTGAGCCACCCAGGCATCCCTCCAACAATTTTTTAAAGATCTGCAGGAGAGCCACTTCTCTGAGGATGAATAGCCCTCCCAGATGTGGTAAACACACACAAAAGGATGTCAATATAAATAAAAAAGATCTGTTAACATGAAAAATAAAGTCTGACTGAGAGACTTTACTATTATCACCTCCACAATTAACACACCTGATAAGGATGACTTTTAAGGGTTGCTATTGTTTTTTTAAAAGATTAAATTTTTATTTGACAGAGAGACTGCGGGAGAAGAACACAAAGGCAGGGGAAGTAGGAGAAGGAGAAGCAGACTTCTGCCAAGCAGGGAGCCAGATGCAGGGCTCGATCCCAGGACCCTGGGATTACTCCCCTAGCTGAAGGCAGACACTCAATGAATGAGCCACCCAGGCACCTCCAACTTTTAAGTTTTTAAAATCCCAACCCCATAAGACAATTTTTCTTCAGTATGTAAAATCATGTTGCTTTCATTTATGTTTTTCAGTTTCTCAAACTACGGGATCCAAGCTTTTGGGAACTCTAACTACCATATATATACAGTTACACAGTTTGTGCACTGCATAAACGTACCTTATGCCAAAAGGAATGTGAGAGCTAGGGAGGGTTGGGGCCTAGGAAAACTCAAGAACATAATTTTATCTGTAAAACTATACATAATTTCAGGGGATCCCAAACCCTATGAAGCACAGATCACAAGTTTAGGCCCTTCTGTTCTATTGTTTCTACCCAAATAAATGAGGTTTGCATTTTACCATATTGAGAATTTGTTGCTGGGTCAATCCTACCCCAAACATAAAACTAATTACAAATGTGCCCTTTCCAAGGTAAAAGGAAATTTATCTTTACCAAGTTAATTAACTATTTTGTCCTTTGTTACAAAACAGTTTTTTTTATATGAATAAGATCTTAAGATAGTAACTCTCAAGTATTTTCATTTCTCTTCTGTCCCATTAGAAGGTCACTCTCTGCCCTTTATAAATTTAATAAAGAGCTAACATTATAGAAAGCACATCTAGGAGTAAAAGTCTCAACATTTATAACTTTATGATATCTCCTTTATATCATTTTAAAGTTTCATTAAAAATGAGCAGAATTGGGGCGCCTGGATGGCTCAGTGGTTAAGCCGCTGCCTTCGGCCCAGGTCATGATCCTAGGGTCCTGGGATCCAGCCCCGCATCGGGCTCTCTGCTCAGCAGGGAGCCTGCTTCCTCCTCTCTCTCTCTGCCTGCCTCTCTGCCTACTTGTGATCTCTGTCTGTCAAATAAATAAATAAAAAATCTTTAAAAAAAAAAATGAGCAGAATTCAGGGTGCCTGGGTGGCTCAGTCTTTAAGCGTCCACCTTCTGCTCAGATCATGATCCCAGAGTCCTGGGATGGAGCCCCACATTGGACTCCCTGCTCTGTGGGAAGCCTACTTCTCTCTCTCCCACTCCTGCTTGTGTTCCCTGTCTCGCTGTGTCTCTCTCTGTCAAATAAATAAATAAAATCTTTTTTAAAAATGAGTATTTATCAATTGAATCTATCAGCAATAATAGCTTAATTGAATGAAATGACACAGGAACATACCTTTAGATACACACATTCATCTGCAAACCCAACTGATCTAATGAAAATATCTGACAATAAAAGGAAAAAAAAAAGCATCACACTTAATTTTTGGGATGCAGCTATAAACTTAAATTCAATTCTGTCTGTGACATCACCACCCCATGTTTCAGTATATAAAAGCCCCCAATGTAATAGCTAAAAGACCTCCCACAACAAAAGTTTTTATTAATCTCTACATTTTCTCAAAACACTATTAAAGTAATGGTAAAGAGATTTTTTTTTTTTTTAAAGTGTAAACCCACAATACCAGAAAGAATAGGAGAGTAGTTCTGTTTCAGGCAAAATGATTTAGTGGAATGGATAACTTAAGAAAAACTCCTGGGACAGACATCTAAAATTTCTGGATTAAAAAAAATTTTAATCTAATTATATTCATGGCTGGGCATTATGAAGAAACACTCCACAGGCCAAAAACGAAGCAGGAACTAATCAAGTGAGACAGCTAAGTATAAGAGCTAATAGTTACCACTGATGGCTCTGCTGATCAGTGTTAGTGGATCCCAGGTTTTTGGTCTTTATACAAACAAGGGGACTAGAGGAAAAACATCTAGGACTTAGGTAGGATGACAGGTCAGATAAGATGAGACCCACCAACAACTCCCTCAGAAATAAGATAAACACAGAAGGAGATAGGAAGGAAATGTACCTATTTTACCTTAGCTCTGGAAGCAGGGAAGATTCCTCTGGGAGTTTCTCCACAAGCTGGCCCTGCACACACAAGCAAAACCTATAGTACCTTTGGGGGTGAAAAAAACTCCAACGTGAGAATTTAATTTAAAACACTCCTTTAGGGCGCCTGGGTGGTTCAGTGGGTTAAGCTTCTGCCTTCGTCTCAGGTTATGATCTCAGGGTCCTGGGATCCAGGCCCGCATAGGTCTCTCTGCTCAGCGGGGAGCCTGCTTCCCTCCCTCTCTCCCTCTGCCTGCCTCTCTGCCTACTTGTGATCTCTCTCTGTGTCAAATAAATAAAATCTTTAAAAATAAATAAATTTAAAAAAATAAAACACTCCCAAGTGACTGGCAGAAATAAATGCAAATCCTAGTGGAACTTTGTAAAGCCAGGTCTCCAGGAATGTACAGATAAAGTAAATTATGAATTAAGATTAAAAAATTCCTAAGGTATAGGAGAAAACAAATCAGCATACATGACTGACACTCAAACAGAATACAACCATATCAGACTCACAATGTCTGGAAATAATTACACTGACTATATATAAATATCAAAAGATAGTACTTAAGAGTATGAATAGGCATGTGTCATAAGTAGAGTGTCTAGAAATTTAAAACATATAATTGGATTTAGAAACTCAATAAAGAGGGGACGCCTGGGTGGCTCAGTTGGTTGGGCAGCTGCCTTCGGCTCAGGTCATGGTCCCAGCGTCCTGGGACCGAGTCCCGCATCCGGCTCCTTGCTCCGCAGGGAGCCTGCTTCTCCCTCTGCCTCTGCCTTCCACTCTGTCTGCCTGTGCTCGCTCTCGCTCTCTCTGACAAATAAATAAATAAAACCTTAAAAAAAAAAAAAAGAAACTCAATAAAGAGATGAAAAGACATTGTTGAAGAATTATTATTAAAGATAATTTTGAAGAAATTATTCAGAATGAAGGAAGAGTTTAATAAGAGATAAAAAAAGGAAATTTAATAGCTACTGAGAACAGAGATGTGTTTAACACATCTCTAGTAGGACTATCAGAAGGTGCTAATAAATAATATAGGGATGAGGCAATATTCAAAAACATAACAGCTGAAAATTTTCCAAAACTGATAAAAGGAACAAATCCTCAGATTCAAGAATCTCAATGAGGGCTGCCTGGGTGACTCAGTGGGTTAAGGCCTCTGCCTTCGGCTCAGGTCATGGTCTCAGGGTCCTGAGCCCCACATTGGGCTCTCTGCTCAGCAGGGAGCCTGCTTCCTCCTCTCTCTCTGCCTGCCTCTCTGCCTACTTGTGATCTCTCTGTCAAATAAATAAATAAAATCTTTATAAAAAAAAAAAGAATCTCAAATCCTAAAATGCTTAAATAGATTCACAACTAGACGTTACAGAACAACAAAGGGTAGATCTTAATGCAGCTAGAGAAAAAGATTACATCAAAGAAATCAGTCTAATAAAATCAGTCTGATAACAACTTCTAAAATTCGGAAGAAAGAAATAAAAGAGACCCTCCTAAAAATGGTCTATGATGCAGAAACCAATGGTGAGCAAAATAAGTGGAAAATGCATAAGAAAGTCTAAACTACTACTATATAAGGCAGTGACAATGATACCAAAATTGTGGGGTTAAATACAGAGAAGTAAGATAAAAAGTAATAAAATATAATTTGGATGATGGGCAAAAATAGCAATCACATTTTGTATCTGTTAAGTTAAACATGCTGTTTAGAATTTCTGGGAGCACAAAAAAAATTAGTAAGAGAGAGAATCAATTCAATGGAGAAGATGGATTTTAAAACAAAATTTTTAAAAATCTCTATCGGAAAAGAAAGGGGAAAATAGGTATATAAGAAGAACACTTACAAAGCACAAAATAAGATGGTGGAAAGAATTCCAAATTTGTTAGTAACCACAATAAACTGTAAAGAGCAAATTCTTCATTAAAAGAAAATGTCCATATACAGTCACTTGTTTTAGAGATAAAGTAGTATTGGGACACACCTACACTCCTTCATTTACAGCTTACCCCAGGCGGTCTTTGTGCTCCAACAGCAAAGGTGAGCTCTTCAGCAATATCTCTGTATGGATTTTCTATTTATTATAAACATTTCTAATTGTACAAGAGGAACCTAAACAAACTTTTAACATTCTGACTCAATTTCATGGGAAGCACTAAAGGCCAAGTGCTCGCTATAATCTTCCTCTTAACCTAGCAGCAAAACCTACTGACCTGAGAAGAACAGCAACTAACCTGCAGACTCTGTTTTGAAATCTCCTTTAAACGTGATGGTGTCTCATGCTGTACCATCTTTGGTACATCTTTTGGTACTCAGCAGGTAATCCTATCTTCTACGAAATCCCATTATTTTCTCCGTGCATGCATTTATACTCATTGTTGCCATACTTTCAATACTGCTGCCCTTCTATGACCTGAAGGAGATACTCATAACTGTTTAATCTTTATGCATGAATGACCTATGCTCCAAATTGATTAGAAAACACAGACTTAAACTTCTTTGTGGATGAACCTACCCAGAAAAATATTAGAAGAAAGACACTGTAACAAGTCTCACGCTTCACCTCTAGGATGTGACTCCCTGTAAGGGGCAGATTTGCCATTATACTCAAGAGAGCTTGCTGACTACTTACACATAAGAGAATCAATACATAAACTGGTAACAGGTATGAGTCTGGATCTCAGCAGAAAATCTAATTAAGATCAGTCAGCAGATTAAAGAACTTCCAATACTCTGATGTTTCCTAAAGTACTGGTATTATAATGGTTGGAACTCATCTCAAAAGGGATAACACAACACAAAACAAAATACCCTGGATGATCACAATGCGAGACAGGCATCTCTTGCTAACATCCTAGCATCCATGTAACCCCAAAAAGACCAAACCTTTGGAGAGGTGAAGTTATATTATAAGATGCCAGTAATTAGATCCAGAGTTAGAAGATAGCTACTGGAAGAAATCTGGATGCAAACTGCATACGGATGATCTCTTGACCTCTCTCAGCACGGGATGTTGTAAAAAATTTACATGAAACTACTGACCACAGTAAGGAAAAACTGGCCACTGTACTGAACCAACATTGGTGTATCAGGGTTTTCCAGAAAAACAGAAGCAACTAATGAACAAACTAAATAAATAAATGTATTTATTTAGAAAGAGATAAATAAGAGAGATAAATAAATAAATGTATTTATTTAGAGAGAGAGAGAAATTGGATCACATGGTTATGAAGGCAAAAAGTCCTGTGATCTGTCATCTACTCTGCGAGCTAGAGAAACAGGAAAGCCAGGGAATTATTCAGTCCAAGTTCAAAGATCCCCAAAACAGGAACTTTGATGTCCAAGGGGAAAAGGAGAGAAAATTCACTCTCCAGCCTTTTTGTTCTATTTGGGCCCTGAAGTGACTTGATGCCGCCAACCAACATTCATAGGGCAGATCCTGACTCAGTCTAATGATTTGAATGCTAATCTGACTTCAAAAACAAACCAGAAATACTGGTAACTTTCTGGGTAAATAAATTCAATCCTTTCAATAGGCAACTTTTTAGATGGCAAATGACACATGGACAGCCAGAAATCTAAATCCTCTATGAGGGGCACCTGGGTGGTTTAGTGAGTTAAAACCTCTGCCTTTGGGACGCCTGGGTGGCTCAGTTGGTTAAGCAGCTGCCTTCGGCTCAGATCATGATCCCAGCGTCCTGGGATCAGGTCCCACATCGGGCTCCTTGCTCGGCGGGGAGCCTGCTTCTTCCTCTGCCTCTGCCTGCCATTCTGTCTGCCTGTGCTCGCTCTCTCTCCCTCTCTCTGACAAATAAATAAAAAATCTTAAAAAAAAAAAAAAAAAAAAACCCTCTGCCTTTGGCTCAGGTCATGATCCCAGGGTCCTGAGATCGAGCCCCACATCTGCTTCCAGCCCCTGCCCCCACCCTGCCTGCCTCTCTGCCTATTTGTGATCTCTGTCTGTCAAATAAATAAATAAAATCTTAAAAAAAAAAATCCTCTATGACATTCTATGCAGAAAAAAAAGACTCTCATATCCACAAAAACTAGTATTTGGGACCTTTTGTAGGAGCTAGCTTTCATATCTGAACCTTCAGATATTGACCCTGAAAGAGAACTAGAGAACATATGGTAGAGATTTGGAAGCTCTCTCACTTTATCTAGTTTTACAGGTAAAACACACGATTTCTTTCACTTGAGATGTGCCTAACTGATGACCCTGACACTATAAATTTCAACACCTGGGGCCAGACTACTCTCAAGTGGCCCCAAATCATAAACTATTTGACAACCCCACAGGGGTATCCTAACCAAAAACAGATGACTGGGTGGCCACCAATAACTCCATTTTGTGACAAAAAATTGATCTGTAATCCAGTTAGATCTATAACACGAAAGCCTATTGGCTACTAGCAGCAAACTGGACAAGGGCTTGTCACCAGGGTAAATGGACACCTGCCTAGAGAACAGTTTGATATCAGCCACTCTGACTCATTCATCTGCCTCTTAGAAAATGTAATTAAGGTGAATTAGTGAAAGGAGAAAAATTGGGCCTTGTTTTGAAAATTGAAACCTTAGCCACTCATAGCGGATCCTAGACTGCTTTCTTTTCTCTGATAAACTCTTTATTTCACTTTGCAAGTGGCCTAGAAATAGGGAGACATCTTACATGCTACATGTTCTGAGAAAAAAGCACAAGAGCTAGACAAAGCCGCTAAGCCTATAAAGTTCCCACCACGGCAATCCTCATCCAAGAGATTCAGGAAATTGAACTGAGCAGGAGCCCATTAGATATAATATTGGTGTCTTGAGAGGAAGCATGTGCTGTTTTAGGGGTAAATGATATGATTATATCCCTGCAGACCACTCTGGCATCTTTAAAACTTCTAAAGAGATCTGACTAACAAAGAAATGACAAAATTAGGTAATTTGCCTAATAATCTCATGTCTGGTACTGCAGACATTTCATCATGATGAAAATGAAAACTGTTCTTCCATCTTAATTTGGGCACTCTTGGCTCAGGTTTAAAAGGTACTCGACAAACTTTGATCATAGCCCTTCTCCTAGAAGCTCTCCGTTATGAGGGGCTCAGATGGGTGATGGCAAATTTGTTTTAATTTTTTTAAAGAATTATTTATTTATTTATTTGACAGAGTGATGGCAAGAGAGAGAACACAAGCGGGGGAGTGGGGGAGGGAGAAGCAGGCTTCCTCTGAGCAGAGAACCCCATGAGGGGCTCGATCCCAGGACCCTGGGATCATGACCTGAGCCAAAGGTAGATGCTTAATGACTGAGCCACCCAGGTGCTCCTGCAAGTTTTAAATGCTGCCATGCAACTGGTGTCCCACCGTATAATTAAACAAATGATCTATGAAAAGAAAAAATTTTTTTAAAAAAGTAACTTTATGGATGTTGAAACAACCATCTAGGAAACGTGATACATGATCACAATGCCACAAACATCAGTGAAGATCTATAGTAAAGATTGTGGGACCACAGCCCATTATGAATTTCTCAGCTCAAACCAAAGAATGGCAGTAAGAGGGTGATACTGAGAACTGAAACTACTTGCAATCACATAGCTGTCAACATTAACATCTTTACTATACTACTGTCTTCATCCACATGGTATTAATATTCTAGGTAACTACCCCAGAAAGCTCAAGTTGCAAAAGACTTTATTGTTCATTTCAAGAACTTCCTCAAAGTCAATTATCTGACCACTAGACTATACACCTTCCCTTAAGCAAAGTATACACTCTCTTCTCAGAACAGGTAGCACTGAATGACTATTTACTTTTCAAGATTTACTCTAAAATTCTAGTCCTAAATTTGTCCAGTATAAAGAAGACCTCCAGTCAAGACACCCACCTTAAACCAGACCCCAAAAGACCTCAAATAATCTGCCTTTGTTCTCCCTCTTTCCAGAACACAGTATACTAAGACTCTGTCAATGAAGTGATTATCCTAACCATGGTAAAGAATAAATTCAGCTTTGCTTAATCAATAAGATTATTCTGGTATATTTTCAGGAAGCCAGCATTCAACTGAGTAGGAAGCGTAAATTATGAGGTACCATAAAGGAAGCCTCCTATAAGGTGAGGGTAGCATGGTATAGAAGTTCCTACATTAACACTTCCCCAAAGTGTACTTTAAGGGAAACTAACACTTTGAGATGTTTAAAGAATGTTAATTTAAAAAGAGGTTCTATGTTCAAATAAAGGGAAGCATTAGGTTAAACAAAGTTAACCTGGTCTTACTGGCACAGGGATTTTAGACTAAACTAAGAACATCCAGAAGGAGCAGCATATACAAGCTTTCCCTAACTCATTCTACCATGAGACTCTTCTTCATGACATCTTGTGGAACTAGTGAGCTTAAGATAATCTGAGAAACACCGAACTCTACCGAAGTGCATGCCCAGGTTCAAGTCTTAAATCCACCCCCTTAATGGTTGTGTAACCAAAGGTCTTTTGGCCTGAGTTTCAATTTCCTTAACAGTAACGTAATAATAGTTGCTCTGTCCACTCATTAAGGATGTTGTGAGTCAAATGAGACAAAGCTTGTGGAAGCCCTTTGTAAACTCTACAGCAGTACATTCGAGTAAAGTGTGTTTTTCTTAAAGATTGTATTTATTTATTTGGGAGAGAGAGAGCACAAGAGAACATGAGCAGGGGAAAGTCAGAGGGAGAGGGACAAACAGACTCCCCCAGGGACACAGGGCTCATCCCAGGACTCTGGGATCCTGCCCTTAGCTGAAGGCAGAGGGTCAACAGACCAAGGCACCCAGGTGCCCCGTGAGTAAAGTATTCTTAACAATACCTCACAGGAGGGGTGGCTGAGTGCCTCAGTTGGTTAAGCCTCTACCTTCGGCTCAGGTCATGATCTCAGGGTCCTGGGATTGAGCCCCACATCAGGCTCTCTGCTGAGCAGAGAGCCTGCTTCCCTTCCTCTCTCTCTGTCTGCCTCTCTGCCTACTTGTAGTCTCTATCAAATAAATAAAATCTTCAAAAAAAAAAAAAAAAACACCAACAATACCTCACAGGAGAGATAAAGTAAATCCGTGGGGATCATGGGGCAGAATATTATTAGAGAAATAAAATGGAAAATATTCTAATAAAAACCATTTTGTGTGAAGTCAGAGCTTTGTCTACCTCAAGATCAGTGGTAAATAGCTAAGAAATATACTAAGCAACATTTGTTGAGCTTTGTAGTGCCAGAACATGAAAGTGACTGATACGAACCTAACTTGGGTACTTCTCCTTGCTACTATATGTAATAATGATGCTTCAGCCAGAAAAAAATAATAAGGCTATATAGACCCTCACTGTACCCAACTGTTACTTTCTATTCCTTATCACCGGTATCAGATTTAAAATGATCTCCCTATATGAACAGGTGGAAATGTTACTGATGAAGCAAAAATTCAATTGTTCTCCTTGATGAGTCCAGCATAACACAGAGACACAGAAAAATGAGGTTACTACAGGCTTCCATTGCACAGTAATACAAACTGTGACCTGCTAGATCTCCTATAAGCCAACAGCCCTGCTTGATCAGACTTGGGTTCTATTTAACATTGTGAACAGAGCATTTAAGCCTTCAGTTGCATAATATGGCATGGCTTCCAGTAACTCCACTCAGAGAAAAATTTATGAAGAAATAAGAAATTGGTTGTGAGGAGACTGGAATTCTTATTCTTTGTCCTTCAAGAGCTGACTAGGGAAGAAACTTCAGGTGGTTCCCAGATTTCAAAATGTTATGGTCCACTAAAATTCTCTAAACTTAAGATACTCACAAGAGACTGTCAATGCTTAACTTTACCAAGGTAAGATCATTTTTTAAAAATCTGGCATTTTTAATTTTAAAAACATTAAGGAGGATACATTCCAGAATAAAAAATAGCCCATTAATGAAAAACCCATCAGTGTCTTATCTTTGTATACTATAATTTCCCTGTAAGCTCATATCCAAGGGTGAGGATACGCAACACGTCATTTTGCACAATCTGCACATCCTCAGAACAAAAATGAGCCTGAAAGCTCGAGCCATTTAACAACTTGGACTCATATATAAACACCAAATATAACTAATAATTTTTACATGTAGCATATAACTCAAAGTTAGCAAGCAGTGTGACTCTTCCAATAATAAGGTATCAAAGCATACATTGACAAGGAGCTCAGACATCAAAAAAAAAAAAAAAAGGTAACTGCATTCTCAACAGGTTTGCAAAATCAACACTTCAAACTACAGTGCAAATTACAGTCTATTAAGCAGTAGGGTTATTCAGCTGGAATCCCCTTTCATAAACATCAGATTAAGAAACATTCCCTATCAAGCCGTTTGCATGTGCTAAGTTATGACTGGCATTTTCACATACATTCTCATTTAATCTTGACAACAAACAATAAACGTAGAAGAGAGAAACACTCCAGAAGACATAAACAAACTTCACCCTTTATTACCTCGCCCTTTATTTGCTCCACCTCAAATGGAACAGAATGGCAAAATAATTCCTTCTTACCATCTTCAAATTCATATTCTCATTCTCAGTAGAAAACTTAAGTCGCTGTCAAATATAAGCTTTACTCACTAAACACAAAATCCAAATAAAAGAGGATTTTACAAGCCTAACACGGCTATTTCATGCTCAAAACCTGAGTGAATGCTACACGGCTAGCTATGCTTACACTCAACATACAATTTTTAGCTTCCAGGATTTCATCTCTAATGCTTATAGATCCTAACATTAACGTAACAAAAATGTGAGCCAAAAAAAAGAAAAAAAAAGCTCCCCCAAAAGAAAACTATACTCTCTTAACTTTTCATTACCAAACCTGTTTGGAGTACAACTGATTTACCCCATTAATTAGTTTCAACCACATATATAAAGATAACTCTTCTTCCTGACCTTGGAATGTCACGGGAAGAAAAATAAACCACACAGCTTGAGGTGAGCAATCTGAAAATAACATGGAATTGAGCTGAGTTAAGCCAAATCAAGACGCCATTGCTCACAAAGTCCAGAAAGGTGACATGCTGGTAACTTTAGTTACAAGTAACTGAAAAGCCTTATTCAACATGGTTAGGTAATAAGGAAAATGACCTCTAATAACAAGATGTCTGGAGGTAGGATGTGCTCTCGCTTTGCTTTTCTGATCCTCTTGGCTATGCCCCATTGGTTCATTTCATCCTCGGGCTGTGAGGTGGTCACAAAATTCTAAGAAAATAGCCAACTCCAAAAGAAAAAGACATCTCCTTTGAGTCCTCATTTTTAAGCAGAAACCTTATAAAAAGCCCCCACCTCCTCACTGGCTCAAGCTGGACCATTGATGATGTTAGTCACTGGTTTGGATCATCAAGTCTTAATAATCCAAACTCAACCCTAGTAGGTGAGGAGGGAGTCAGCTTTTCTTGAAGAATAAGGCTGCGGAGAAGATGGAGAATGGAAAATCTCAGTTCTGCTGTGAAGGATGTAAATGTCAAGAGAGTAGACTAGACATCAGTGCTTACAATGATAGTGAAGGCAGCCTAAATAGCCTTTGGCTTTTCCTGCTCCCCCATCTAGGTAGACTGAGGACCCAAGCTGGTGCCTAGTGACACCCAGTTTACTGTCAACATGAACAGTTTGACTATTCAACTGTATTCATTCCTGTGGCATTAATATTCTAGGAAACCTGCCCAGGAAGCTAAAGTTGCAAATAACTTCACTGTTCATTTCAAAAACTTCCTCAAAGTAATTTATCCAACAACTAGACTACTTGACTTACACTCATTTCACAAAAATGAACCATCAGTGTAGAGAGGTTGTAGTCACATTCCTAGACAGGGACAGAGACAAGACTTATATCTAAGGTCTCCTGATTTCTGCCAAGTCTCTGCCCAAGAGTATGCTTTGTCTCACACTAAAGTATTTTCAGGGCTCACGGTGATGACAATCAGGTTTTAGAGACAACTTATGAATGCCTTGACTATCTTGTGAAAGGCAGAGAACTCCAGAAATCACTTAACTCATACATTGAGATCAAGGGATGTGTTGTGACTTGCTCTATCACTCAGTTAATTGATAAAATAAATGTGAGAAGAAATATCACAAGACATAATCTGATTTAACTGCCAGGGAAGGGTGAAAACCTACATTTTAGTTTAGTTTTTAAAGAAAAAATATTATGGGCCAAAAGCACTTAAGGGATTTGAGCTGACTTTAAACCAACAGAGGGAATGTGAGACATCTTCATGGAACAACAGAGGATTTGTTAAAATAGTTTCAGGAATTAGTTAGGTTGGGGGGAGGGTGAGATAAAGTTGATTTCATTTAAAATTTGCAACCAAGTATATAGTATGTATGCTTCTGTGGAAGCAGAAACATCTTCAGTTCAGAGACATTTTCTTCAGAATGCTCAGGTAGCAATAAGCTGAATTTTCCTAAGTACTGGGCTTGGTATCCGCAATCTACTAGTAACCTTATTTCTGTGACATACTGTATTAAAAACACGGAACCTAAGAAAGTTTTTCAAAAATACTTAATTACTTAAATTATTCTTCAAAATTAAGTATATTTTCACTCAATTTAAAACTGACCTTAATTATATTTGGATTTGAAAGAAATTCCAGAGAATCAAAACTCTATTTGGTCAACTGACTTCTTTTTTTCATTTTTCATATTTTCATTTTCAGGGATACAACCAGTCTTTTGAGTTGTCAAAACACAACCAAAATAGGTGTAAAAATAATGTCACAGACAGCCAGGTGGGTAGAAAGGAGAAACAGCTGATTTCACTAATGGCCACAATACTGACATTACCACCTTTTGTAATTAATGAGTCAAAAGAAATAATCATTAAAAGAAAGGATATATTTTAGATCTGTTCAAGTGTATAACTTGACCTTACTACTTGTGTAATATCAAAGTTCCAATTTAAATTTATCATTGTTCTATTTTTAATGGTTTTAAAACAAATGCAAAAGTTGCTTTATACACAATACAAATCTAAATCTGCAAGATACTTAAAATTTTACTTTTACCATTATAAAATTACTTAGTAGGACCACTCAAATTCCACCCCAAATCAATCATTTTATTAATAAAAGAGCCATATCAAAAGTAATTTGTTTTGTCAATCATACCTCAATAAAACTGGACAAAAATAATTTGTTGAAAGACTTCTACTTTAAACTGTTGTGATGGATCAGAATATTCTGGGTAACCCTAAAATGAGTCAAAATGTTTACTTTAATGTTAATCTCATAATGTAATAGCATCCAGAACAATGCCTTTGATGCACTAGGCTCAATAAGGACACATCCTGACAGAAAACTGCTTTCAAAGCATCATTTATAAATGAAACTGGGCCATTTTCTCACACCATACATAAAAATAAATTCAAAATGGATTAATGACCTAAATTTAAGATCTAAAAACATAAAACTTCTAGAAGAAGGCAGTAATTTCTCTGACGTTGACATTAGCAACATTTTCTGTTTCCTCAAACAAGGGAAACAAAAGCATAAACTATTGGAACTACATCAAAATAAAAAGGCAACCTACTGAATAACTGAAAAGATTATCTGAAAAGGTTATCGGCAAATGATCTATCCAGTCATGGGCTAATATCCAAAATATATAAAGAATTTATACAACCTGACACCAAAAACACCAAAATGATTGGATTAAAATGGGCAGAGGACCCGACTAGACAATTTTCCAAAGACAACATCCAGATGGCCAAAAGACACATGAAAAGATGGTCAACATCACTCACCCTCAGGGAAATGCAAATCAAAACCACAATGAGGTATCACCTTCCACCTGTCAGGATGGCTAAATCTCAAAGAGAGAAGGGATAGCAAATGTTGGCAAGAATGTGAAGGAAAAAGAATCCTGGGGTCCTTGGGTGGCTCAGTGGGTTAAAGCCTCTGCCTTCGGCTCAGGTCATGATCCCAGGGTCCTAGGATGGAGCCCTGAATCGGGCTCTCTACTCAGCAGGGAGCCTGCTTCCTCCTCTCTCTCTGCCTGCTTTTCTGCCTACTTGTGATCTCTGTCTGTCAAATAAATAAATAAAATCTTAAAAAAAAAAAAAAAAAAAACCCTGGTGAATGGAAGCTACTAGGAGATACACAGGACTCTTCATTACAACTCTTCTCATTCCTGCTCATTAAATATCTAGGCAGTATGTGCTAGAACTGAATTCTCCATCGGAGTGATCAGATTTTCCACTTCCGTGGTAGCACTGAATAATCACTGGGAGTGGGGAGCAGAGTTCTCCAGAATGCTCATACTGCATCTTAATCTCTCCTAAACTGCCATATAGAGCACCGTTAACCCAGTAATGGAAACAAAAGGGATCTGTTAAAGGTAAAATGATCCCGTATAGTTTCTGCGTGTTGCTGGTGTGACCGAAAATTGATTATTCAGATGTCTAAAGTGACTTAAGAGTCACTGGAGAGATGCCAGAGTCCTGATGGAATGCAAGATTATGTTTTCTGAAATATCATGTCTCTGCCTATTCAGGCTGCTTTTAATTTTCTACATATATCGTATTTTCTAACCACTTAGAAACTTAAAATCTATGCCGCGTATACCAGAACACTAGAAAACAACATGCCTGATTAAAGAGTACTGTTTTTCTGTCATCTCAAGAAAAAGAAAAAGATGTGTAAGACTCTAGCCTTTTGACTGTACAGATCAAGAACACATACAGTGACACAACTATTCATTGGAACATCAATAAACACAAAGTAATTAAAATTTTCTATCCAGAAATCACACTTATCTCCAGCTTTAATGAAGTGCTTAGAAAAGTTTATTTTGTGCTTAGACTATTTTTCTAAAGCAACACAAAATTATTATACATCCAAACTCTGCAATAGTAGAATATTTAATATTCTAAAGGCAAGGCCTTTCAAGAAAACTGCTGTACATTATGATACTGTGTAAGTCTAATGAATTCACACAGAAGCAGAATCTAGACAAAAGAGGACATTACAGAAACTATTACATAATGGACAAGTGATTCACTCTGAGTTATGGTTTTCTCCCTTCTTGTAAATAATACAATTCTTACTGCCACCCAGCACCCCTCCCCAATTTTGCTTTAAGGTAAAAATTCTGTGCTCTAACTCTCTATAAAGTAAAACCATACTAAATGTCCCATACTGCTGATGTGCCCAATTGTGAAATACAACACAATAAAAAGTACAGCAGAACACAGATTCTGTATGTCCAAAATGTAAGAATGCTATGATTTTTTAAACAGCAAGCATATACAGACTTTGTAAAATTAAGAACTTTGTGAGGATGACTATACATTGAAAACATACACTAAACAATACTTTTTCCTGAGTAGAATGCTAACTTTATTTTATATCAAACTAATTTTCTATGAATTTTCAAAATGTAAAATATCAAGGCTTTTCCACAACATCAGATAAAAATTAGGAATGTTCACCTTCATATCCAAAAAAAAAAAAAAAAAAAAAGTTCAAGTAGAAGTTCAACAGAATGATATAAAATCTGAAATGGCCAAAATTTTAAATGATCGGTAGACAGCTCTTCAATTTTAAGGATCCCTCAGCCCACTTCGGTTTAAAACAACAAAAAAGGGCTATTTATTAAGAATGAAAAATATTTCCAGAAAATTATCCAATTTGGAAAATGAAAAATGTAATCCATGGTTAAGAAAAATACAAATTGTACACTGAACGGGGGGAACAAAAACGATAACCAATCTTTACAGGAATCAAGACAACACCATCGACTTATATAAAAACTTCCTAAATCAGTAGCATATCCTGTATTATCACATGTAAAAAACTGTAATTAAGCAAGGTAGTTTTTATTAGTTGCATAATCTAAAAATATGATGAAATTTTGGGCTCTATCTCTAAAACCACCAGAGTTGTCACTGAAATACACATTTCTTGAGACAATGGGCAAAGTTCCCATTTATGGGAAATATGTTCTTTTTTTCACACAGTGAAACTGAGAAAAATTATACCAAATGAGAAATCTTTTTCTCCAAAGTAATCTCCTTAACTACCTCAATAATGCAGTGTTCGGGAAATGTAATTTTTCAACTTAGAAAACTTGAAACAGATTATTAAACAAACATACTGAAATCTTATTGCTTGGCACCACATTTTTCAAAAAATTAAAGAATTGTTTAAACCATCACTGCCATTCTTAAATCCTATTTCAAACATTTTTATGCATTTTTACATAGTGCTACTTTTATTTTCTGAAGGTAGTCTGTTCAATCTAATGACAATCTAGACTGAACCCTGCAATGTACAAGCATGTCACAGTTTACTTCAAACCAAAAGAAATGTTCAATCTTCTCTTTTTGCCAAAATATTATGGTATTAATAAAAACCAACTAGGATTTATCTGTGGCCAATGAAGGACCCACAGAGCGTTGTCTTATGGCATTCTGTGCAAAGTCTTTGTTTGTTCCTTCTTTACTTCCTGCTTCCTCTTCTGAAACATCATCTTCATCATCCTCTTGTTCCTCCTCCACTTTTTGCAAAGGTTGAGATTCTGGTAATAATTTTTCTTAAAAATAAAGACCAGAGGGAATTAAGAGGTACAAACTTCCAGTTATAAAATAAGTAAGTCACTGAGATGAAAAGTACAACATAAGGAATACAGTCAGTAATAACATAACAACATTCACGGTGAGCATTTAAAAAAAAAAAAAAAAAAGATCAAGACCAGAAATGATTTTTGTTGTTGTTGTTGCTGTAACAGATCTGCATTAGAGTAAAATGAAGACATAATTCATATGCCCACAAACTGCTTTGCCACTTATTTATCAACCATAAGTTTAGATTTCCAAAAGGAAAAGTCATCTTTAAGAGTGACACCATAAACACAAAAAGTGGTTAGGAAGATCCATTTTACTTACCAAATGCATTACAATTACCTGCCTGTTTATGAACCAAACTGAAATTAATAAATCAAAATTAATGCTATGAATGTGGATGCTGTAAGAACATGCACTGCATTCACTAGAACCACCTTAATTTGCTATTAAATCTTCCAGTGAACAAGTACACTGAAACAAACTCCAACACTATCCTTGTTTCAGTTCCCAGGCGAACAAGAATGAGACATTTACAATTGAAGGTTATATTCCCATCCAGGTTTTTTCCAGGGAGTTTCAGAAATGTTCTTCCTTACATACATAATTTCATTAAAATATAATTACAAATAATAAAATGTACAAATCTTAAGAGTACAGCACAATGAATTTTTAACTCTGTCCACACACACATACCCTTTCCATTTTTTTAACAGGCCTATTGATAGTTCGCTTAAACTTAGAACATACCAGGTTACTAAGAGATACAGAACTGGGCCAAGGAGCTTCAGCCTGTTCAATGATCCTAGACTGCCCCTAATCTTAGGCAATCTAGAAGAGAGTAGGGAGACGCGAGGGTGCAAGGCAGAAGAAAACACCAAAGTGATTACCACATGGTGAACAATCTGTTGTTTGGGCTGGCACCCCTCTTTCTGTTGGGTTAATAGCCCCTTCCCTGTACCACAGAGCATGTAGTTGTGGTAAGCACCTGTTACAGTTCACAGTAGTGGTTCTCCACCAGGGATGATTTTGCCCCACTCCCGCCCCCACCCTACACCCCTGGCCAAAAGAACATTTAGCAATGTATGGAGATATTTTTGGTTGTCACAACTAAGAGGAGTGGTGGTATTTCCAACCAGCGGGATGCTGCCGAACATCCAACAATGTACAAAAGACAGTCTGTCACAAGAATTAACCAGCCCAAATGTGAGACGTGTCCAGGTTGAGAAACCCTGATTTACAGTGGTTGTTCCAAACAAGTGAGCTCTTTACACTAGTAGAGTACACCACAATTTTTTAAAGATAGGCGGGTATAGTGGAAAAGTGTATCTCCTCCTTACTCTGGATTGTGAGCTTAATCATTTTACACGAAGGACTAAAAAGAGCCAAAAATGGAACAAGCTAAGGCATAGAAAACAAAGCAATTCAGAAACACAACATCTTAACATTTAAGCCCTAGGATCCAGCCATCTCTGCCCTCAGACTTCCTTGCTCCCTGAGGCAATAAAGTTCTATTTTGCTTAAAGCTGGACTGGGTTGGGTCTTTCCCTAGCAACTCAAAATCTAAGCTAAATACATCCTAGAAAACAACTTAAATCATGTGGCCTGCTATAGAAGGTGCGGTATCACACTGAACTGTGGTATCTATCAGTCGTGCCACAGATAACTTAAGAGACGAATTTGTTAAGGTTTTTCAAGTGATATAAATATTAAATGTACATTCACCAACTTTTAAATTGTCTTTTACAAAGTAATCTGTGCTTGCATTTCTTTCCCTAGAGGTCACTGGCTCTTGCTGGATAAAATGATTCCTTCCCCTGTATATGTCCTTTTCAGTACTGACGTAATGATCGAAGAAATGAAAAGATAATCTGTAAGTTATCAGCAATCTCCACTGACTTCATTTCACGAGTCCTGACCTCAGTAAATCCTAAATCATGAAAGGCAGCACAATGAAAATGTCATGCCAACAGTCTAATTTAGGCCCTAATCTCCACTCTGTCACTTTTGTGTGACCCTGGAAAAATATTTCATCTCTCTGAGCCTTACTTTCTTCAACCACAAAAAGGAAAGAGTATCATTTATGAAATCCAGAGTTACAGGAAAGTGAAAGGGATTGCGCAATGTGAAAGTTCTTTATAAACAGCAAAGAGGGGGGCTTCTATAACACTGTAATTTTCAAGATTAAATGCAGGTTTGAGAGTGAATACTTCTAATTATATAAACTCATCTTGTAGTACCATGTCAATGCCACTCCTAAATCAGCTACGGGAATTACTTTTCCCAATATCCTACCGTAAAAACAGACTTGGCTAACATACAAAGAAAAATCTTCAAATGTGGTCATTATAATAATGAATGACTTCAAGAGCAGAATATATTCAACTTCTTCTGATTCAAGTATACTCAAATGGATCCAGGAATATGATGGCTCAAATAAAATGACATCAGATCAATGTCATTAAATATCTACAAGTTATATGCAATGTTAAAATTTTCTACATCATAAAAGCCAAGAAAATAACTGTTTCAAAATCCACCAGGCTGTCATTCTTACATGAAATAAATATTTCCCTGCCCCTTCCAATATAACCTATCATTCCACATTTAGAACACTAAGCTAGAAGGGCAATCTGTTAGAGCTGTGATTGTATTAACAGAAATGAACAGGATTACAGTGAATAAAAAATAAACACTAAAAACCATACTTACTGGAAGGGTATGGCTGTGGTCTGCGCCTTTTTGAAGGAAAAAGGCAATCTGCCACAAATATCATACACTAAAAAAACAAACAGAAGACATCTCAATGTATGTGACAGAGCTAGTGTAACTATATTAAATTATCAGATGTAAAGGATTTTTTCCTAGTACTCTGAAAAACTAAATACTTACAAGTCCTAGTAGTAGTCCTGAAAGCAGAGTTGCTAAAGCAAAAACTGCATATGATCCCCAAACTGGTAATCCAAGGTCTTCAATAAAATAGTTATGGCAAGTCTAAAATGAAAATTAAAAAAATAAACTAAAAACCTGGTTGTTTAAAATAAAGGGGTGGTGCCAAAAATGTTAAGAATAGAAATAAAACTTTAGCCCATACCCGGATCCACATAGAGAGCTGAAAGAGTGCAGACATACTGCTCATCCTGAAAGAAAGGAGAGAGCCCTGAGAAACTGAGTAAATCGCACAGCTTTGAAGCAGAACGTGTGTGTATCTATACCTTCCCTTCTGGGTAAATTTCTATAATTTCTCTGACATGATAGATTTTATTGCTAGTGTTAATCAAGATTAGTGATACATCACTGATTTCAAGCCTGTATTAAAAAGTCTCATTAATGAAAATTAATCTTGAATTGTTGTCACTATGTGATGTCCTCATAAATAAAACACTTGGTAACTTTTTTCCTTTTCCCGATTGCTTTGCCATTAGACTTTCACCTGATGATTTCTCCAATATACTCTGAATAACAGCTTACAAGCTCTATGGAGCCAGTTAGAGTCAAGTGTACTGTAAGCCAATGGCAACTCTTATTGATCCTTAAAATTCTTCAAAAAATGACCAGAAGAGGGATTCTGAAGGAAGAACTGGGAGCACTTGTGGAACTGATCCTTGAATTAACCCCCTTTTGTATTACAATTAAATAAAACTTATAATACATTAGTTTGATATAGCTTAATGATATACAAAGAAATTACACAGGAAATAAATACTAATAATATAAATAAAAATAATTATTATTTTCACATAAACCCAAGTAGTTTAGATGGGCAGTTAGAAATGTATGCTCGAGAACTAAAAGGGTTTGTGGGGTCCCAACTGTTTCCCCTCCGGTGCAGGTGTTGCTACCAACACATAAACTAATTCACACCTAAGCGAAAGTTCCTGTACGCAGGATCACCTAACCCATTGCCCATCATTGGGGGGGGTGACCACAGTAACACTTGAAAATACCTTTTATTTGGTCCACCAAGACCAAAGACATGGACTGTTGAATCCCTGAGGATTCAACAAAAACTTACAAGCAACCCCTTCTTCTACTGGAGAAGGGAGAAATCATTTATGAGATTTCAAATTAACAGTCAGTTGCATTTCGTTCAACATAAAAAAGTGATTCAATCATATTCCTTCTGTTGTTTAAATTGCAAAATGGGAAGAGGAACAAGGAACTGAAACAAAGCACTACATAGCCTCACTACAGTCAGCACTAATTAGGCTCTATCAGGAATATTAGGTGCCTTAACTGGGTTGGCATGGTGGTTCAGTAGGCGGAATTCAGACAAATACAGGACAATTCAATTCAGATTCTCACAGGAAGAAAGATGTAAGGGAAAGGTGCTAAAGACAAAATTCTATTTCAATATACTGTTTATGGATCATCTTTCCTCCACTCCCAGAATCCACAGCATTTTTCTCTCTTAGACCATTGTGTAACAACCCCCCCCCCCCATCCTCCAAGAGCAAGTGTGGTGAGAAGATAGGAAGAGATAGCTTAATCACACCAGCATGAGTCCATGAGGACCTCAGCAAAACTCAGTTATTTCTAGATGTCTCTCAAAAACCTGTGAGGCCTTACACCCCAACAGGTAACAGGAAATATGCTAGCTGTCTCCAATTCTTACTACTCCATATATCTAGCTATATATATTAAGCCCAGTGGTTACTCAGGCCATTAGGATCACTATTCATCCATACATTCATTATTATTCATTATTTTTTTGTTCTACCCATTCAGATGGGTAGAATAATTCAATCACATTAAGAACTGAAATCTAAAGGTAGCAAGAGGAGGTATATGTTTAAAACTTCTTATTTCAGTATTAAGCTCAAATGATAACTTTACCCATCATACTGCTCAGGACGATTGATTAGTTTCTGATGATAGAAATGACCATAATCCTCAGTTTGTTTTGTGAGATTAAGAGTCACTTATGGTTTGTGGGTTGTTGGGGGTGGGGGGGCAGTTGGGAGAAGGGAGGTGGGGTGATGGACATTGGGGAGGGTATGTGCTTTGGTGAGTGCTGTGAAGTGTGTAAACCTGGAGATTCACCCACCTGTACCCCTGGGCATAAAAATATATTATATGTTTATAAAAAATAAAAAATTAAAAAAAAAATGACCATAATCCACAGAGCTAAAATATTCCTGAAAAGCCTTTCAATTCTAGTGAATTCCTCCTTTTAGCTTAACAAGGATCAAAGTATTTTTGTCTCAGAAGAGAAAAAAACTAAAAATATCACAGCAAATATGAATGTACCTTAAGGGTCCAAGAATTAAAACCCACTATAAATGCTTTATTTCTACAAAATGTAACTGGTCCAGTTAATTCTGAAATAAATAAAAGAAAAATCCTCATACTTACAGAACAGAACCTGGACCAAACCATGATGAAACAGGTTCAATACTCTTCCACTCTTTCTCGCTGATAAAGTTTATGAAGTCCTTCTTAGTTCTTGGGCCCTGATAGCGCCTAAATTCACCATCTTTACAACTAAAGAGGACCAGAATCATGTATTAAACAGAACCAAATAAATAAACTTTGTATTTGTTTTGCTATTTTTAACCTCATTTTACAATCAATCCTTATATTCAAAATCATTAATAATGCACAAGTAACAAACTAGTTGCACTCATAACATCTTAGCTTCAAATTTATTTAAACAAGGTTATAAACAATCATAAGCCTTCAGACTAGTCTTACCTTTCCAAATAATAAAACAATGAAATAATAAATCAATTATATCTCAATAAATGTGTGATGCCCTTATAAAGGAATGACTACGAAAAGTTGTTAGAACAGTGTCTGCACGTATTAATTACTAGTTACTTCTAAGTATATAGGTTAAAAAATTTAAGGCATTTTTCTGGTATTTTCAGCCCTAATAACATCATCTTAACCATGCTACTTTAAATTACTGAAGGTATCTGATCGTATTTCCCTTCCTATTTCAGTCATTCTACTCTACAGTCTACTTTGCATTCTTCCTGACAGCCCCCTCCTTCCTTCCCATTCCCTGTGTATGGAGTTCTCATAGGTTCAAAAATGCTCTCTCTACTCTTACATCTTCACTATTTCCAAACTACCCTCAATAATACTGCCAGTCTAATCCTATAGAATACTTCTCTCTTTATCACATAAGTGCAAAAACTTTCAAGAGCTCCCTACTACCTATAGTAGGGTTAGAGGATCCTTCAGTCATTCAGAGTCAAAGACCACAAAAAAGCCCCCCCACCCCCAAAAAAACTTTTTGTAAAGGCAATGGCATTTGAGCTGCTTTTGAAAAATAGGTAGAAGTTCAACAGGCAAAAGAACAGGCATGATAAACAATGTAAGCTAAAGAAAGACAGGAAATTCCAGGTAAGTTCAGGGGATGTTAAGAACTAAGAAGGAAGATGATAAAAATAATCAGCACCAGTTAATGATGTTTCTCCACATCAGGACATGTGGAGAAAAGGACTGAGTGAAAAGGGACAGTAATACTTATGGTGACATAAACAGACACAGGGAGTAGGGAAGAATACAAAGGTAGAGGGAAACAGGCATTAACATGAAAATAAAAAAGATGACCAAAAAAAAAGGTGCTATAAACACACAAAGAATTGCCAGCTTGCTTTCATATTTGAAATGAGAAGTACCTCCTGGCATTCAACTCACCAGCTAGATGAACTTTAAGGTATCAGACAGGTACAGGCATACCTTGGTGGTATCACAGTCCCACCCCAGTAAAACAATTATCACAATAAATCAAGTCACAAGACTTTTTGGTTGCCGAGTACATGTAAATATTTACTATATTATAGTCTATTAAGAATGCAATAGCAGTATATCTTTAAAAAAAAAGTATATTCCTTCATTTAAAAATATTTTATTGCTAAAAAATGTAAACCAGCATCTAAGTTTTCACCAAGCTGTAATCATGGGCCACCATAAGAAACAGAGTAATGAAAAAGTTTGAAATACTGCAAGAATTACCAAAATGTGACACTGAGACACAAAGTGAGCAAATGCTGCTGGAAAAATGGTGGATAGACTGGCTTGATACAAGGCTGCCACAAATCTTCAATCTGTAAAAACTGCAGTATCTGGGAAGCACAATAAAATGAGGTATGCCTGCACAGAATGGAGATTTCCTATCCCCAGTTTATTAGAAAAATTCAAACTAAAAGATCTGATACTAGAAACTACATAATCTTGCTCATTCCAATTTAGCACTGTCATTTCACCTACTACTGTCCGAAGACTGAGCTACAGCCCTTTCTTAGCCAATTTTTGAACATACCATGTCCCTATTTATGACCATTCATGAGATTATTCAAAGGATGGAACGCTTACTTCTGTACTCTTTTGAAAATTCAGGGTTGTGTTCACATCCCCATTTCTCCAGGAACCACCCTAAACCCAGTGATTTTTTTTTCCCTCACCAAGCTTTCTACAGGACTTAACACAACTCTGGGCTCATAATCATTTATTACGCTATATGGTATCACACCATTTCATGTGAACACCCTCCAAAATAATTACAAAGTTCTGAGACCAGGGACAGTTTGATACCTCATCCATCCACCTAAAGACACCTAGGATAGCGCTAAGAGCAAAATGAGCCTTACTGAATATAATGCTCTTTAAACATGATCCAGGCCAGAGGCCTACTATTCTCATTATACTATGATGCATCCTTCTCCATAACAAAGAATCTTCAAATACTTACTGATAAATAGTAGGAAGAGCAGTTATGATAAATCGTCCACTCAGCCCTAAAAATGATAAAGATTAAAAATAAATACAAGAAAGAACACACAACAGTTTTTATATGAGCCAACAATCACTACTTAAAAGTTGATTCTAGGGGCGCCTGGGTGGCTCAGTGGGTTAAAGCCTCTGCCTTCAGCTCAGGTCATGATCCCAGGGTCCTGGGATCGAGCCCCACATCGGGCTCTCTGCTCAGCAGGGAGCCTGCTTTCCCCTCTCTCTCTGCCTGCCTCTCTGTCTACTTGTGATCTCTGTCTGTCAAATAAATAAATAAAATCTTAAAAAAAAAAAGTTGATTCTGAATTATTTAAATACTAACGGGGAAAGCATATGAAATTATCCCTAAAAACAGCTGAGCTTTGTAACAATGAAAAAAAATCCCAATTACATACTGAAAGCAACTTTAAAAAAAATGAACACTATTGTATATTATCTCAACTAGAAGTACATAAAAGTTTGACTACTTAAGTGATCTGAATATGTATTTATTAACATTTGGTCATTTATACCACTGTATGATAAGACTACCAGCGATAAGTAATGGGGAAGCACAATTTAACAGTAGTCTTAGAAACATCTAAAATCAAATGAAATTGCATTTGAAATTCGAAAAACAAAGGCAGAGTCAAACGTTTGTTAAAAATGGAGAATATTTTGGGGCGCCTGGGTGGCTCAGTGGGTTAAAGCCTCTGCTTTCAGCTCAGGTCTTGATCTCAGGGTCCTGGGATCGAGCCCCACATCGGGCTCTCTGCTCAGCAGGGAGCCTGCTTCCTCCTCTCTGCCTGCCTCTCTGCCTACTTGTGATCTCTGTCAAATAAATAAATAAAATCTTTAAAAAAAAAAAAATGGAGAATATTTTGAACCTTTTATAAGATGAGTAACAAAAAAAAAAATTAGCCATGTGTTAGGCAATAACTTAAGTAACGATTAATCTATGCCTCAGTTTTCTTATCTGTAAAATGGGGATATTACCTACCCCACAAGGTTATATGGGATTATACAGGATAAATGCAAAACACTCGGAGCAGTATCTGTACTAGGTAAGTGCTCAATAAACTTTAGCTATTATTGCCATCTGGGGTGGGAACAGAGTCAACAATCTAGGTTTATTGTGACCAAGAGCAAGTATGATGAGGCTGGCCTAAGAAAGAAGTGTCCTTAAGAACAGGCCTGCCACTTACTCAGGAGTATGTCTGACTCCACAACCATGATTAAAATATACAACCATTTATTAAAAGCAAGTCCTCAAATCACAGGTATTAAATCTGAAACCCAGTTCAGAAATTCGGATCACTCGTCAGGGAACATGATCTTGGCTCTACACAGAACCTCAACCAGATTCTTATTCTGAAGCTTGGTATAGATGCAAATGATGGCTTGGCATCCACAGTATTCTAGGACTTCTTAAAGGCATCTTACACGCTAATCTGGGCCCTGGGATACAAAGGAAAGAAAGATCAGGGGCAGTTAAATGGGCAAGAATGAGGAGAGGGTAATGTTTCCAAGGTCCCTTAGAGCAACACATAAAAGGAATGAGCTGCATATACAACCACAGACCTGCTTTCTACAGCCACTGCACAAGGATCCCTCCTCAGAGAGGTGGGTGAGTCAGCTTAAGTAGTACAGTTATGTTTTCAAAACCTAATGAAATGTAGTTAA